>NW_022681467.1:57412289-58781039 GCF_009764315.1 Trachypithecus francoisi
GGATGGATGGATGATGGATGATGGATGGATGGATGGATGGATGATGGATGGATGATGGATGGATGGGTGGATGGATGATGGATGGATGATGGATGGATGGATGGATGATGGATGATGGATGGATGGATGGATGGATGATGGATGGATGGTTGGATGGATGGATGGGTGATGGATGGATGGGTGGATGGATGATGGATGGATGGGTGGGTGGATGGATGATGGATGGGTGGATGGATGATGGATGGATGGGGATGGGTGGATGGATGGATGGATGGTGGGATGGATGGAGGATGGATGATGATGGATGATGATGGATGATGGATGATGGATGGATGGATGATGGATGATGATGGGTGGATGGGTGGATGGTGATGGATGGATGATGGATGATGGATGGATGATGGATGGATGGATGGATGGATGATGGATGGATGTATGGATGATGGATGGATGGATGGGTGGATGGATGATGGATGGGTGGATGGATGATGGATGGGTGGATGGATGGATGGATGATGGATGGATGGATGGATGGATGATGGATGGATGATGGGTGGATGGATGGATGGATGATGGGTGGATGGGTGGATGGATGGATGATGGGTGGATGGATGGATGGATGATGGGTGGATGGATGGATGGATGATGGTTGGATGGATGGATGGATGGATGGATGATGGATGAGGATGGTTGGATGGATGGATGATGGATGATGGATGGATGATGATGAGGATGGATGGATGGTGGATGGATGGGTGATGGATGATGGATGATGATGGGTGGATGATGATGATGGATGGATGATGATGGATGGATGGATGGATGGATGATGGATGATGGTTGGATGGATGGATGGATGATGGATGGATGGGTGGATGGGTGGATGGATGGGTGGATGGATGGATGATGGATGGATGGATGGTTGGATGGATGGATGATGGATGGATGGATGGATGGGTGGATGGATGATGGATGATGGATGATGGATGGATGATGGATGATGGTTGGATGATGGATGATGGATGGATGATGGATGGATGGATGGATGATGGATGGATGGATGGATGGATGATGGATGGACGGATGGATGATGGGTGGATGGATGGATGGATGATGGATGGATGATGGATGGATGGATGGATGGTTGGATGGATGGATGGATGGATGGATGTTGGATGGATGGGTGGATGATGGATGGATGGGTGGATGGATGATGGGTGGATGGATGATGGGTGGATGGATGATGGATGGATGGATGGGTGGATGGATGGATGGATGGATGATGGATGTATGGATGGATGGATGATGGATGGATGATGGATGGATGGTTGGATGGATGATGGATGGATGAATGGTTGGGTGGATGATGGATGGATGGATGGATGATGGATGATGGTTGGATGGGTGGATGGATAGGGTAGCATGTGTGTTTCCCTTTGCAGGTCATATCCCTACACAGTCCTTTCTTCAGAGAGAGTGAGCTGATGGAGTGGGAGCGTCCTATTTCAGCTGAGCGTTAAAGCCCAGGGAATAGAACCCCACCCAGCAGGGAACTGAAGCAAAGGGAACACCAGCCTCTTCACGTCTGGGAAGGAGGGTCAAAGTCCATACGACTGCACAGTCCCTGGCCTGCTGGATGCCCATGGCTCTTATTGGCATTTGCCTTGAGATTTGCTCATTTCAGAAATACAAATTGAGGATTTTGAGGTTTTTGTAGAAATGTCACCTGTTTTGGCATCTCCAGAAGCAGAAGGAGTGTTGCTATAATTAGACCACCTGCCAGGGTGGCACCCAGAAGTGGGGCATGGAGAGTGTGCCATCATGCCTGAGGGTCCTTGGGTCCCTGTTGCATGTTTGATGGAGGGCGTCTTGTGCCATAGTCCTGACCAACATGGGCACCCCCAGGGCCATCCCAGGAGCCTCTGGGCCTCCTGCCCTCGCAGCACAGTAGCCCTGATGTTCCACTGATCAGCATGAGCCTGAAACCAGAGCTGACCCCCCACCAACACGGGGTTCATGCTATTCCCAGCAAGAGGAAGTGGCAACAGCTGATGTGCTCTGGACCCTCCCATGGCAGAAATCCCATCACATGGCAGATATGTATGTAAACTGCATATAAACACAATTTTGATAAACTCAAATACAGGACAGATGGAAGGGAAAGCTGTGTGCTGATAACATCTTGAGCCCTGCCAGGAGCTCCCCTTGCTCCCCACCCCGTGGCCCTATCCTCCCTCCCGTGGGAGAAACAGCAGGCTCTGGCTTGTAGCTGCTACAGCTCCTGAGTCCAGCTGATGGATCTGAATGCCCGTGAGGGCCCCAAAAGCCCCACAGGCCTGCGAGTGGACCTTCTGGCCAGTGAGTACCCACAGCCCCAGGGTGGCTCCAAGAACCTGTTCACCAGCCAGCCCCAGCTGGCTTCGTGGCCTGGGCCCCTCGCCTGGTGCTTGCTGGGTGTGGTGACCACAAAGGTGCCTTCCCTCCCCCTCTCCACACCTTGCACTCACATAGATTCAAAAGAATAAGCAGCGCCACGCTGTAGCCCGGCCAAGGCTCATATTTTCACTGGGGCCTGCTCTCACCGGCCCAGCCAGCAAACGCCCGCGTGTCTCACCATGTGGGGATGTGCTTGGTAGAGGCCTCGCGGGCCCTATGTACAACGGGAAATGAAGTGGACGCAGGCATCTCACTGCAGTGGGAGTCATGGAGTACCTCGGGGGAGAGAAGGCACAGCCTTTAAATTGCTGCCAGAGACAGAGTTTACACAGTTCACACGCACAGATTCAACCTGCCCCCCGCCCCCTTTTTTCCTTCCTGCCTTCTCCCCAATTTGTGAATGCCATTGCAAGCTTGTGGATCTTATTTAACTACAGAGAAAAAAAAATGGTCTCAGTGTAAGTATAAAAGTATTGCAGAGGACCCAATGTGAGAAATACTGCATCTGGCCACTGAGAAGGTGCCACCTCCCCACAAAGCCCTTGTTCCAGGACAAGCTGCCTGGATGGAAGCACCCCGGCCCCTCCACAGGTTGGGGGCTCTGGACCCCTTATAAAGCTTTGGACCAAGTCCAGGGTTCTCACATAAGTGCCAGCTGCCATATGCCTGTACCATAGTGAGTTAAATGCCCACAAGCAGTGTTCCAGTGAGCGGAACTCCACCCTTGCTGGGGAGGATTCTCTCGGGACAGAACAGAGATAACCCAAGCAGTTTGCACACCTGATGATAAACTCATGAAGAGTGCTGCCACGTGAAGAAGCAACACTCTGGGAAGGTGCAGCACAGGGTCAGAGCTCGGAGTTTTATTAATGAGGTTCTAGCAGGTAGAGCTCTATTCATCTGCAAGTGATAACACTGAATTCAAAGTGGTCAACACAAAAAAGCTAAGTGCCAGAGAAATCCAGGGTCCAGCTTCAGGAGCAGCTTGATCCAGAGGCTGAAGCCGTTACCAGGGCCTTGTTTCTCTCTCTGTCCACTGCCTCTAGGTTGACTCTTCAGTCAGGCTCTTCTCTCATGATGGCAGCAAGCTGGCAAGGACAGGTCCAAGCCTATGTGTTCCGAAGTTTAAGTTGAGGAGAAAGGAGAGAGAAGGTTTTTCCTGCTATTGTTAACACAAATCCCAGGGTATATACTTATGGGTTACACACAGCTCCAGTTTTATGGCAGACACCATAAAACAAAGGTTCTTCCTGTCAGACTCTGGCGCATTTCACAAATATTTGCTGGGTAGTCTATAATGGTGGTAAAAAGACAAACCTGTACTCATGGAGTTTAAATCTCTTCATGACAGTTATTAGTAAAATCTTGGAATGAAGAAAAGGCAATGGAGAGAAGGGATCATGATTCTATAGAACAGGACTTAGCAGCCTGGCACACACGCAGTATCTGGCCCTCTGCCTGTATTTGTAAATAAAGTTTTATTGGAACACAACCACACCCATCCATTTACATATTGTCTGCAACTGCTTTCACTCTGTGACAGCAGAGTTGAGTAATTGTAGTAGTGACCTTACCCAACCTGAGAGATTTTGTTATCTGGCCTTTTACAGAACATGTTTGCCAACTCCTGCTGAACAGCATACGATGAAGGAAATTGACCCAGATGGGAGGTGGGCACAGCTTCCCTGGGAACATGTGAACCACCCAGATCTCAGGAATAAATAGGATCCAACTCTGCCAGTAGGGGAGAGGCCGATGACATGGGATGGGGCTGGAAGGACAGGAAAGGTGGCTACCTCAAGGACCTTGTCCTTGGGTTTTGGTCTAAGACACGGTCTAAGGATTGACTCTGAGTAGGAGGAGAAGGGAGGGAAGGAGAAGGGACAAGTGGAGGAGAAGATGAAAGAGGGAGTCCAGAGGGTGTGCTCCCGCTTTGGAGGCAGGCAGTGGGGGCTCTAAATCAAAGCTGCCAGAAGGAACTGGAGCACAACTCCTGGTGGCACGGCTTCTCAGTATGAGCTTTATTTTGACTGTTATTTTTTGTGTGTGAACATAAAACGTTCTTCCTGCAGCAAGACAGCGACTCGTCAGATTCATCCTCGCCGGGTCACCCGCCAGCAGGGCCATTAGCCCTCTCTGTCATGATGCTTCCCCAGCTGATCATGTTTGCAGCTGGTAGGTCAGGGTTAGAAGAGAATAAAGGTTCCTTGTGCTGAGAAACCCACCCAGGCTGATACAGATTAACTGACCACCCTAACCCCTGGTCTTGGCTTCACTAATTCCTGGTTTAGTGGATGGTTTGTGTGACAAACCAAGCTGATTGCCCATCTCACCAGGATCTAGGACAGCACCTGGCTTGGAGCAGGAGTAGGCTGGCAAAAATATGTCTGTACCACTGTATCCCCTCCCTGACCCAAGGCAGACATCACTAATCGATCCCACTGTCTTCCATCCCTCACCTGAGGGAGACATCACTTATCAACCCTGCTGTTCTCTCCTGTGGGCCAGATGGAGCCTTATGAGTTGTCTCAGCTCTGAGCTCTTAGTGGCCACTGCTGCCACTCGGCACCCAGGAGAAGCCTGTTCACCCCTGTAGTGCTGGGTGCTCAGAAATGTCAGGCAAATGAAGTAAGAGGGCATATATGAGTGCATGGATTTCTCCATGGCAAAATGTGTACCTCTCCACAGTTTGTTTAGAAGACTGAAAACTCCAATCCACAGTTAGCCCCATTAATCTTTGGGACTCCAGGGTCTTGGGAGATTTCATTATTTTTAATGCAAGAGAAGAATGTCATTGCAAGAGCCATAAAGTTCAGTAGGAAATTAAAAAGCAACAAGAGAACCCCAGCTGATGGCTGTAGGAGTGCATGGAAACATTTACTTGTGTCACCACATAAATGTTTTTTGTGTTAAAAAATGCATGGATGTTTTGTGTGTTGAAGGATGAGTGGATGTTTTGTGTATTGAAGGATGAGTGGATGTTTTGTGTGTTGAAGGATAAATGGATGTTTAGTGTGTTAAAAGATGAGTGGATGTTTTGCGTATTGAAGGATGAGTGTATGTTTTGTGTGTTGAAGCATGAGTAGATGTTTTCCATGTTGAAGAATTAGTGGATGCTTTGTGTATTTGAAGGATGAGTGTGTGTTTTGTGTATTGAAGGATGTGTGTTGAAGGATGAGTGGATGTTTTGTGTGTTGAAGGATGAGTGGATATTTTGTGTGTTGAAGGATGAGTGGATGTTTTGTGTGTTGAAGGATGAGTGGATATTTTGTGTGTTGAAGGATGAGTGGATATTTTGTGTGTTGAAGGATGAGTGGAAGTTTTGCATGTTGAAAGATGAGTGAATGTTTTGTGTGTTGAAGCATGAGTGAATGTTTTCCATGTTAAAGGATAAGTGGATGTTTAGTGTGTTGAAAGATGAGTGGATGTTTTGTGTGTTGAAGAATGAGTGGATGTTTTGTGTGTTGAAGGATAAGTGGATGTTTAGTGTATTGAAGGATGAGTGGATATTTTGTGTGTTGAAGGATGAGTGTGTGTTTTGTGTGCTGAAGGATGAGTGGATGTTTTGTGTGTTGAAGGATGAGTGGATATTTGTGTGTTGAAGGATGCATAGATGTTTTGTGTGTTGAAGGATGAGTGTATGTTTGTGTATTGAAGGATCAGTGTATGTTTGTGTGTTGAAGGATGAGTGGATGTTTTGTGTGTTGAAGGATGAGTGGATGTTTTGTGTATTGAAGGATGAGTGGATGTTTTGTGTATTGAAGGATGCATGGATGGTTTTTGTGTTGAAGGATGAGTGGATGTTTTGTGTATTGAAGGATGAGTGGATGTTTTGTGCGTTAAAGAATGCGTAGATGTTTTCTGTGTTGAAGGATGAGTGGATGTTTTGTGTATAGAAGGATGTGTGGATATTTTGTGTGTTGAAGGAATGCATGGATGTTTTGTTTATTGAAGGATGTGTGGATGTTTTGTGTGTTGAAGGAATGCATGGATGTTTTGTGTATTGAAGGATGTGTGGATGTTTTGTGTGTTGAAGGAGTGCGTGGATGTTTTGTGTGTTAAAGGATGAGTGGATGTTTGTGTGTTGAAGGGTGAGTGGATGTTTGTGTGTTGAAGGATGTGTGGATGTTTGTGTATTGAAGGATGGGTGGCTGTTTTGTGTATTAAAGGATGAGTGGCTGTTTTGCGTGTTGAAAGATGATTGTATGTTTTGTGTATCAAACGATGCATAGATGTTTTGCATGTTGAAGGATGCATGGATGTTTTTCATGTTGAAGGGTCTGCACGGGGAAAAGACTCAATCATTGTCCATGGGAACTGAGCTGAATCTCTGATTTTCTTGGGCACAACCATGGGCCTGGGTTCTCTGGGGTCCCAGGAAGGATGGGTGGGTTGGTGGGTGGACTGTGTGGGGCTACACACTTGAAATGCAGCCTATGGTTCTAATGTGTTCTAGATGCTTGCGGTGGATGGGGAAGGTGCTTCTCCTTGGTTGATTAAATCCCTGGGCAGCCCTGGGCAGCCCCAGGAGAACGTGCTGATGCTCAATACCAACAGTATGTCTTGACATAATGAACATTTCTGATCCCTGGCTCCCTGCCTGTGGATCATCTAAGAAGCAAACTAGCCTGAGGCAAAGCTGTGCATAGGGAAAGCTTGTCTTCATTTCTCTCTTTAATGTCTCCTTCCCTCCTTCAAGCCCCACTCCTTCCCTGAGGCCCCCTATCCCCACACAGCCTCCCCACCATGCAGGACTACCAAGCTTGCCTGCCCATCCAGGAAACCTCTGTCCCTCCTTGGCAAATCTCTCTGTATCCCGACCCTCAGCTCTAATCAAATTAAGGTGTTGTCCCCCATATGCCCTCTCTGCCAGGTGTCACCTGGGAAGGGCCAGAGCAATTCTCGGGGGGACCTGTTACCTGTATGATCCACCCCTCTTGGTGAAGACAGAGGTCCTTTTACCCACCAAAGAGAATGGCTACTCAGAATGTGTTGGGCACCAGGGAGAGGCTAGGGCACTATGGGGGAATGACGCACTGCCATTGGGAGTTATGCAGACCCAGGTATTCTAAGGGTCTATTAATTTTTTGCTTTTGTCAGAAGGTTGTCATAATTTCTGACAAAAGCATTATGTGATTTCACCAGATGTAGCTGTTGACTTTCTCTACAAATTAATGCAAAATAACTGGGGATGTTCTCACGTTCCACTGGTTGAACTCTGAGCAATGTGTGAAAATTACAGAATCATCATTTACAGTTCATCAAAGAAGAAAACATCCCTACAGCTCATGATTTTCCACACGTACCAGTAACCACAGGAAGACAGTTCCCTCCCAGTACTTGGAGCTACTCACACAGCCAACTCAAGGGATGGTCGGCCAGGATTCTCACCAAGGACCTGGCCACCTCTCCTCCATCTCATCTCAGCCTCGCACTTGCTGTCCATGGAAAGTCTGGGCTGTGAGTGACACCAAACAAAACCCCCAGTCCAACTGATGTGAGCTAACGTCACTAAAAATATCGCTTCTCTCATCTGGTCCATTCTGCCTTACATCATGTTTTTAGTCTTTAGTTTCAGATCCATATACGTGGCCCAGGACAAATCTAGATCCTCCGGTCAAGCAATAAGACAGTAGACACTCTGCCCCATCCAAGGGAAGAGAGGGCTTCTCACTCATCCATTCGGTCTTGTGGGAAGGAAAGGATGCTTTTCTTTCCAGTACCCCTGGGCTGGGATTGAGTTCCATGCCCGACCCTCACCATGTGCTGAGGGATGAGCAGCTGTGATCATCCTCAGTCCTGCGGGGCCATGCATGGCACAGACGGGCATCCTCCCACTCAAACCCCACACGTGAGGCTGGAGGGTGGGGGCTTCCCAAAGGAAATTCAGGGTCCCAAGTGGACAAATAGGTACTCACACTCTCACAATTCTTCCAGGACTCATCAAAATTCACTTTACCCCACTCAAGCAGGGGAGACGCTACTCGCAGCCAGCCAGGTAGTCGGGGAGTTGCCTCTAAATCTCCCTTGATGGAGATTTTTTTTTTTTTTTTTTTTGAGACAGAGTCTCACTATGTTACCCAGGCTGGAGTGCAGTGGTGTGATCTCGGCTCACTGCAACCTCCTCCTCCTGAGTTCAAGTGATTCTCTTGCCTCAACCTCCCAAGTAGCTGGGATTACAGGCAAGCACCACCATGCCTGGCTAAGTTTTGTATTTTTGGTAGAGACAGGGTTTCACCATGTTGGCCAGGCTGGTCTCAAACTCCTGGCCTCAAATGATCCTCCTGCCTCAGCTTCCCAAAGTGCTGGAATTACAGGTGTGAGCCACTGTGCCCGGCCTGGATGGAGATCTTAAAGTCTACCCTTTCAGTGATTCCAGCCCCAGGTTGTGTTCCCTGAAAACAGAGGCCACATCTGGCTTATCTCCCACAACCCCTCTCCGCCCCTGATGCAGAGCATGGTGTAGGCACCCAATAAATACTTGTGGGGTTCGATTGAGCTACGAATCTCCATGCAAAGCTAGATGACATTTGTCTCCCCATTGAAACTTCAGTGAAATTGAAGTGTAAGGCTGAGTACCAATTATGAATGCAAACGTCCCTCTATATTATAGTTATTCAGAAGCTCCTGGAGCCAAAATGTACTGCCTTTTTTTGTAAAATAAGATGGCTAATTAAGTTGCATACACTTTCTGAATTTAAAAAAAAAAAAAGCTGTAAAATAAACATCTGTGCACTTGAGGCGCATCCAGCACCTTCCCCGCAAGTGGCATGTTTATCAGCGGGGAAGCAGCTGACTTGCGGTAGGTGGCATGCCCCCTTTGTTTACAGTGCAACCCAGGTGAAGACCTGGATTTACAGACTCTTAGGCTGCTACAAAAAAAAAAAGAAAGAAAGAAAGAAATCTGTATAAAGTCAAGGCAAACTGTGCTTTCTTGGCCAGATGCAGTGACTCACACCCCTAATCCTAGCACTTTGGGAGGCTGAGGTGGGCGGATCACCTGAGGTCATGAGTTTGAGACCAGCCTGGTCGACATAGTGAAACTTCATCTGTACTAAAAATACAAAAATTAGCCAGGTGTGGTGGCGCATGCCTGCAACCCCAGCTACTAGGGAGGCTGAGGCGGGAGAATTGCTAGAACCCGGGAGGCGGAGGCTACAGTGAGCCAATCTATTGCCATTGTACTCCAGCCTGGGTGACAGAGCAAGACTCCATCTCAAAACCTCTACTTTAAAAAAAAAAAATTGCGGCCGGGCGCGGTGGCTCAAGCCTGTAATCCCAGCACTTTGGGAGGCCGAGACGGGCAGATCACAAGGTCAGGAGATCGAGACCATCCTGGCTAACACGGTGAAACCTCGTCTCTACTAAAAATACAAAAACTAGCCGGGCGAGGTGGCGGGCGCCTGTAGTCCCAGCTACTCGGGAGGCTGAGGCAGGAGAATGGCATAAATCCGGGAGGCGGAGCTTGCAGTGAGCTGAGATCCGGCCACTGCACTCCAGCGCACTCCAGCCCAGGCGACAGAGCGAGACTCCGCCTCAAAAAAAAAAAAAATTGCACATGTTTTTTGATACCTTCATAAGTCTCTGGTTGATGCGTGTAGACCTCTCACACCTTAATTAGCAGCATGCATGGCCCTTCTCAGCTGCCTTGCTGTGCACTGAAGGCAGCCCACTGGTTTTTCAGGTTGACGCTCTAGGGGGAAAATTAGTCCCCTCATGACTCCCGCTGGCAAAAGTGGGGATCTGTGTTACGGAAGGGGCTCTGGCATCTTTGTTTCCAGACCACCGCTGGTGACAGGAGGTGGGCGCATGAAATGAGCCATTAGCCGTGGGAGGTGCCTAATGGGGGCTTACAAAGTGGGCCACCCCCAGCCCCAACTGTTCGTGTGGGTGATGAAGCACTAGGATGGTGACTCCTCGAGGAGTAGACGTGAGCCCAAGCCCTTGCAAGTCCTACACCCCAACAAACGACAGGACCCGAGGACCTGAGGATAAACCAGGGTCCGCTGAAGAGAGTCCGTCCTGAAGATGGATTCCAGACCTCATGAGCATTAGGGCGTCTCCCAAATTAATGGACAAGGGCACTATCCAAAAGGAAACCGGTGCCAGGGTTCTGGCCTCTGTGTGCTGCAGGCAGGGGAGGGAGCAGGTAGGGTCTTCCTCCCAGGAGTTGCCTTGCTTCCCACTGGGCTGGTCTGCAGAGGAGACAGCAGGCTCGCCCGGGGGCAGACCAGTGGGATCTACTTGCCAGGGCCTGGCTCCAGGGATCCGTGCATGATGTCTCGCCATGTGTATTAGTTTCCTGTGGCTGCTGTTACAGATGAGCACAAACCAGGTGGCTTCAAACAACACTGGTTTGTTCTCTTACAGTTCTAGGGATCAGAAGTCCAGAATCAGCTTCACTGGGCTAGAGTGGAGGGTCAGGAGGGCGGGCTCCTCCTGGAGGGCCCAGGAGAATTCATTTCCTCACCTTTTCCAGCTTCTGTTCCTTGGCTCCTGCCCCTCCTCCATCTTCACGGCCAGTGAGGCAGCCTCCTTTGGTCCCTCTCTACTCCAGCATCACCCCTCCTCCTGGGATGATCCCTCCTCCACCCTCATGGCCAGTGAGGCAGCCTCTCCAGTCCCTCTGTGCTCCGAAGTCACACCTCCTCCTGGGACCCGCCCTGCTGCCTCCCTCCTGTAAGGACCCGTGACAATGCCCTGTGCTTGGGCTGCCTCCATGACCCAGGGGAATCTCCCATCCGAAGGCCGTGACTGCATCCGTTCTGCCAGGGTCTTTGGCTATCTGAGCTGTGTTCCTAGGTCCTGGGGATCAGGACATGGACACCTTTAGGGGCCACTCTTCAGCCCCACACCATCTATGTCTGGAATGCCTGGAGCCGCTACCGTGAGGTGGAATCGGGAATGTGGCGGCTCAGCCCTTTCTACTGAGCTCCCGCCATCTCCCCAGCCTGGTAGACCCAAGCTACAGGCATCTCCTCAGCCCTGGCTGGCCTGCCTGAGGGTCCCAGCCTCTCCCTCAAGTCTCAGCCGTCATGTGGACGCCTCCTCAGGGAGGCCTGTGGGAAGAGGGTGCTCCCAGCCCTCCAGCCCGGCCGCAGGTGACCCGCTCCCTGTTTCACTTTGCTCGTGGCCGTCGTCACCATTGGCAGCATGCTGCCCGTGCCTCGTGCATGCACCGAGAGGTTCCTGTCCACCTGCCCCTCCCGGTCATCCAGGCCTGGCCTCTGCAGCGTCTTCCTAATGCCGCCTCCCCACCTCCAACCACAGAGGCACACAAGGCTTCGCTCTTGATTTTTGAGACGTTTGCCTCCTTATCTATTTCCATGAGCCACGCGCCCTGCATGGATCTGCTCTCCTCCTTATTGTTCGAGCACAGTGAAAAAAGCAGCGTGAGCCCTGAGGCTTTCCCGGGGCCATCCCCCTGCCTGGGGCCCTCTCCCCAAGTCCTTCTCAGACCTGTCCCAGGTACCTGTCCCTGTGCCCCCGGGCTCCAGGCCAGTTCTCTGAAATGTTCCATCCTGGCTTCTGGGCACCAGCAGTTCCTTTGGCCTGTAGACTTCCCTCCCAGTGCTTCCCAGGAGAGTCTCCCGAGTTGCACCCAACGCCCCAAGAGCTGCACCTAGAGCTTCTTCCACTCCCTGCAGGACCTGGTGCGGTGGAGCCCGGGCAGTGCTCCCTGCACCTGTCGGGAGCCTGTCTTCCGAGGCTGAGGACACAAGCCAGCCCTGCAGGCTCCACTTCTCCCCAGATGTCCTGATGATAACCAGCATGCCTGCCCTCTGTTTCTTTAACAGTTTTATGAAGGTATAATTTACACACCCTACACTCCACTCATCTAAGCCATGCAAATCAACAGTGTCTACATTCAGAGTTGGGCAGCCACCACCCCAGTTCACTTTAGAATGTTTTCATCACCTCACAAAGAAACTCCAAATTCTTGGCTGTCCCCCTTCTGCGCCCTCATGGCCCCCAGCCCTAGGCAGCCACTAATCTACTTTCTGTCTCTGTCGACTTCCCTGTTCTGGGCACTGTGCCTGAGGGAATTGTACCGTGTGTGGTCCTACCCTTAGTTTTCCAGATGTTCTTGGTGTTTGTGGTGGAGGTCAGAGGGGAGGTGAAAGTCGGGGAGAAGAGGAGACCATATATCACAAGGCTCTGTGGAGGGACAGAGGGCTGGACGCAAGAGGCAGCCGGGTGGCCAGATGGTACTGGCCTCATGGTCATGTCTGGGCACTTGCCTGTCCCTGTGCAGAGAGCAGTGAGGAGCATTAGATGTTTAAGGGGAGACAGGGGCTGTCACATACACGTTCTGTGCAGACCATTCCCTGGATCCCATGGAAGGCATCCAGGAGCAGGGACAGAGGCAGCCGCGAGGTGGGGCTGAATAGTGTCTATGAGACTCCTCTCCTGCTCGCCCACCTGTGTCTGCACCTGCACTGAAGTGTGGCTAGCATGTCGCTGGATGGACCGGCCCATACAGCCACACAGGCCTTCAAGATGACAGTGACTTTTAAAATATTCATCAGGACAGGGCACGGTGGCTTACATCTGTAATCCCAGCACTTGGAGAGGCCAAGGCAGGTGGATTGCTTGAGGCCAGGAGTTTGAGACCAGCCTGGCCAACATGGTGAAACCCTGTCCCTACAAAAAATACAAAAATCAGCTGGATGTGGTGTTGCATGCCTGTAGTCTCAGCTACTTGGAAGGCTGAGTCATGAGACTCACTTGAACTCGGGAAGCAGAGGTTGCAGTGAACCAAGATCATGCCACGGCACTTCAGCCTGGATGAAAGAGCAAGACCCTGTCTTAAAAATATATGTGCATCAGTAGAGAGGTTCCCTGCTGAACTCCTTCTGGTGGCTTTCCTACCCATCAAGGCTCTAAATGGTGCAGCCTCAGCCAGCTCTTGCACTTGCCTTCCTGAATCTGGAATGTTCGTCCTGGCTTCTGGGTACTGACAGACAGCATCATCAGC
This sequence comes from Trachypithecus francoisi, assembly GCF_009764315.1. NCBI lineage: Eukaryota > Metazoa > Chordata > Mammalia > Primates > Cercopithecidae > Trachypithecus > Trachypithecus francoisi. Next base: position 57,425,704 of record NW_022681467.1, read on the forward strand.
CCAGCAGATCAATATTGAGTAGCTCTTCCTCAGAGAGGCCGCTCAGACAACCTCACAAATTAGAATCCCTGCCCTTTCCGCTCATCCTACACCCCATGCATTTCCTTCCCAGCTCTTGCTCGCTCTAACAGTTCTGCCTGTTTAACAATTGGCCTAGGGCTGCTTTCTCCCACTAGAAAGCCCACTCCATGGAGTGGGAGAGTCCCTCTCCCATCCACTGCTGTCTCCAGTGGACAGCAGGGTACCTGGCCACAGCCTGGAAGTATTGGGGGCTGGGAGCACCTCAGTTGAATAAATGCATGAATAGATTTTTGCTAAAACAATGATAAAATATAACAGGAGCTCAGCAGATACCCTGTGAGAATGTGTGCTTAGTGGGGGTGGGGCATGTGGCTTAGAGGAAGCTACAGGACCGAGTTTGGGGGGAAAATAACCCTAAGGGGAAGGAAGCAGGGACCCAGAGCCTGCAGGGGCTGACAGCTGCGAGGCGAATGCACAAGGCGCACTGTCTGGGCCAGCAGTTCTCTCACAGGGGACACTAGCCCACGGGTCACAGTGAGACCCAGTGAGATGAGCAGGTGCCTGGATGGAGCCTGCTCCCAGGAGCAAGGGCATTTCCTTGGGAAGCCATCGCGGATATGAGGCCCCTCCTTCCACTGCCTCTGCAGGCCTACGGGCAACCACTGCTGCCTCTGAGGGCTCGCCAGGCTTGGCTCCCCTCCGCTTCTCCACCTGCACATCGCAGATAAGGGAAACCAGGCTCGAGAGTGAGGGAATCTTGGCTCAGGATGAACAAGACTGTAAGTGGCAGAGCTGGATCCCAGCCACAGGTCTGCTCTGAAATGTTCCAATAAAACGATCCTGCTGAAAAGCACCATCGGCACAGACAGGTGCTGTGCAGAGCAGCAGGCTCACTCGATCCGAGGGTCTATTGGTCATTTCCAACATTTCCCTTTGACCTTGGGGAAGCCCTCCCCGCCCTCGGTCTGTCTTGCCACGGCATCCCTCTTACAATCTTCTCCTCCTGTCCTTCAATTCTGAACCCACCAGCAAGATTGCTTTCATTTGTTGGCCGGGCGCGGTGGCTCAAGCCTGTAATCCCAGCACTTTGGGAGGCCGAGACGGGCGGATCACGAGGTCAGGAGATCGAGACCATCCTGGCTAACACAGTGAAACCCCGTCTCTACTAAAAATACAAAAACTAGCCGGGCGAGGTGGCGGGCGCCTATAGTCCCAGCTACTCGGGAGGCTGAGGCAGGAGAATGGCGTAAACCCGGGAGGCGGAGCTTGCAGTGAGCTGAGATCCGGCCACTGCACTCCAGTCCGGGCGACAGAGCGAGACTCCGCTTCAAAAAGAAAAAAAAAAAAAAAAAAAAAAAGATTGCTTCATTTGTTAGGTCCTGTTTTAGGGCAGGCCTATATTATTTGATGTACAGATATTTGTGTTTTATAAAATGTCTATGATTTTGTGCCATTTCTCTTTTGATTTTCAATCTTCATGTTTAGAAGAAGCTTTATCTTTCTGATTATTTGGTCAAATTCAATTTAATAGGAATTTATTAAGGATCTATTGTTGGATACTCTCCAAACTTGGTGGAGCCATTTGAGTTGATGATGGTGATGATGATGGTGGTGGTGATGGGGGGATGATGGTGATGATGATGATGGTGATAAAGATGATTGTGGTGATGGGGAGGATGGTGATGATGGTGATTGTGGTGATGGGGAGGATAGTGATGATTGTGATTGTGGTGATGGGGAGGATGATGATGGTGATGATGGTGATTGTGGTGATGGGGAGGATGATGATGGTGATGATGGTGATTGTGGTGATGGGGAGGATGATGATGGTGATGATGGTGATTGTGGTGATGGGGAGGATGATGGTGATGATGGTGATTGTGGTGATGGGGAGGATGATGGTGATTGTGGCAATGGGGAGGATGATGGTGATGATGGTGATTGTAGTGATCGGGAGGATGATGATGACAGTGATTGTGGTGATGGGGAGGATGATGATGGTGATGATGGTGATTGTGGTGATGGAGAGGATGAGGATGGTGATGATGGTGATTGTGGTGATGGGGAGGATGATGGTGATGATGGTGATTGTGGTGATGGGGAGGATGATGGTGATGATGGTGATTGTGGTGATGGGGAGGATGATGATGGTGATGATGGTGGTTGTGGTGATGGGGAGGATGATGATGGTGATTGTGGTGATGAGGGAGGATGACGGTGATTGTGGTGATGGTGATTGTGATGGTGATGATGATGATGGTGATTGTGGTGATGGGGAGATGATGATGATGTTTATGATGATGATAGTGATGATCATGATGGTGATGATAATGATATTAATCATGATCATGGTCATGCTGATGGCGATTATGATGGTGATGGTGGTGATGGTGATAGTGGGGATATGGATGGCAGTGACAGTAACAGTGACAACTGCACCTAACACTCTCCAGCACTGATGGGTTTCCCAGCACAGTTCCAAGCCCTTTATGTGCATTAACTTCATTTGATCCTCCATTTCTTTTCCCAGCTGACCCCATAACCAGCTAGGGCACCACTTCTTCCACAGCTATTGTGTTTCTGTGGCCTCCAGCCAGGGAGTGCCTGAGGGGGTGTAAAGGTATGGGAGACCCTGGCCGTGGAGTAACTCAAAGGCAAATGCTCTTACAGTAGCCCACCCAGGTCTTAGCACATTTTCTGAAGGAAAATTAAGCAGCATTTGATCCTTTTGCAGGCAAAGAACTTGAGGCACAGGAAGTTGACCAGTGTGACTTTACCAGGGTTGCCCAGCCAGTGAGTAGCAGAGCTGGTATTTAAACCCAGATCACCTGGGACTATAGATCATACTCTCAATCACCATCCTGTTTACCCTTGGAAAACTCACCAGGTTATGGAGAGACAACACACACACATACAGAGAGAGAGTGAGAGAGTAATTAAATAATAGTTCAAAAAATAATCTACTGAGGCTCATTAGTTTATCATTTAATAAACATCCGAATACCTACTTCATGCTAAGCCTGGGGATAAAATCATAGATAAGCAGCTGTGCCTTCACAGAGCTTGGGAGCAGAAGGGAGAGGCTGCTCTCCCAGCACCCCCTGGGGTGAGCCGTGCTGAGGAAGGAGGTATGGCTAGGAATATCTGCAGGTCAGGGGAGGGATGTCAGCAGAGGCTGGAAATGGTGGGCACGGCTTCTCAGCATCAGTATTGTTGATCCAACTGCTGAAGAAAGGCTGAGAATCCGAGAGATCCAGTGGGGAGGACAAGGAGGAAGCCCCCAGGCTCAGGACAGGGGAGAGTGGGAAACCCATGGGGAAGGTGAGGAACGCTGGATGCCTTAAGGGGGCCACTGAGTGACTGGACAGGGCCGGGGAGGTGGACACTGTCAAGGGGGATGCTCTTTCTTCCTCCACCTCTGCCCTCTGGTTTCTGCCATCTTCCTCATTCCCAGAGCCCCTGGGACGCCTGCCCATACTGAGTGAGGGGTAGCAGGGGCACAGCAGCTGCCTTGCTGGATTTTAAAATTAGTTTCCAAATCAGTTTGACCAAGGTAACATTGAATCTAAGGCCTGGGTCTTCCTGTAGGGCTCTCAGTCCTGGGTCATCCAGTGGGAAACTGCAGACCTGCTTCCTGAGGCAGGGTTCCAGGCAGAGCACGGAGAGGTCAGGGCCCAGGGACAAAATGACTCCATTTTCACTCCACTTCCTTCCCCAGCTGACCCCATAACCAGCTGGGGCACCATGTCTTCCACAGCTATTGTGTTTCTGTGGCCTCCAGAGGGACCCTGGCCATGAAGTAACCCAAAGGCAGACGGCCTTACCGTCACCCACCCAGTTCTCAGCATCTTTTCTGAAGGAAAATTAAGCAGCAGAAAGCAGTCACTTTCACTCTTATTTATTGTTTTTTTAATTGCACAAGTAACACATGAGTGATTTCTCATCACTGAAAACTCAGAGTGTACAGTTCAAGCAATAATCCCCCACTCCACCCCCGCCCAGGCCCCACGTTAAATTGATTCTCACCTCGGAGTCAACTGGTGTTTTCTGCTTCATGTGTTTACTTTCCTGTGCAGCTAAAAATGTCTGTAAAAGTATACAGATTTGCTTTCCGTGGCATTTTAAAAACATAAATGATGTCCTGGTGCAGCTGGCGCAGAACTTGCTGTTCTCACTGAATAACGTGCCTTCGAGGGCCTTCTGAGCAGCCAGCGTGCAAAGACTTAGCCAAGCGCTTAGCCTGCCATGACCCTTCTGGAAGTGTTACCTGTTATTATTATTAATTGTAGCAAGCCAAAACTGGGAAAGAGACTGAACTGCGATTTGTAAACTGGGGAAAACTCCAGATTTTTAAATTGGTTTCCAAGATGGTTAAACCAAGATAACAGTGAATCTAAGAACTAGGAAGGCTTAGGTCTCGCAACCTCCATCAGTCACGTGATCTGCAACGCTGGTCCTGCTTCCAGGAGGCCTGGGCACAGCAGGAGGGAGGCACGAGGCCAATTCTTTCTCTATTCTGTTCAGCTCATACCAAGGACCAGCTCTAGGCCCTTTGCAGGGAGAGAAAGAAAAAAAGAAAGATTGTGAATTCTGAGGGGGGTGACCAGTTCTAGACACAAGTAGCTGTGTTTTATATACTTGGCCAATGACTCGTTCCCCTGAGAGGAAACAGAGTCATGCTGAGAACTGTGGAGCCTGTGGCTTTTGACTTTCTTACCCCAGGGCCCTGCCCCTCCCCAGACCACTCTAGCCCACTGCTCACCATCCCTTTTTCTCCTCCGTCTCCAGTGTGTTTATCTTTCATTCATCGTTCCCCCCCAATGCCACCAGCCCAAGATGGTTCTCAGCCATTTGGCCTTCCATTCCGTTCTGTCTTTCCTGAGAAAAGCCGACAAAACTTTGTACCTCATAAATTCTAACAGCCTTTCCAACTCATGTATTTCATGTCTGAATTGTTTTATCTGTCCTACTTTGATTGTAAGCCTCAAGGGCTGAGACCTCGCCCTGTTTCATCTTCTGTGCCGCTCCGAGCACACTGCTGGCATTCTGTTCTTAAAAACACACGTGGAGATAAATATATGCAAACATTGAGAATTGTTTTAGTTGGAGCCATTTGACGACAGATCAGAGCTGCGTGTGGACCCCTACATCTGAGGCTGGAGCGTGATTTCAGTGCACCTCTTAATCTGTTCCTTGGGTATTAGTAATTTGTAAAACATGATTTATTTGCTTAGAATTTTTCCTCATAACTTTAAATGTGTGCATAATATTAAATCTCTGATCTCTGATTAACTTTTGCTAAATAGGTTTCCCAGAGTGATGGATGTTTGCATGGTGACTCATAAACAAGACTCTAAGCATTTGTCTTAAAAAACACAAGGCCCCCGTCTCTACTAAAAAAAAAATACAAAAAACTAGCCGGGCAAGGTGGCGGGTGCCTGTAGTCCCAGCTACTCAGGAGGCTGAGGCAGGAGAATGGCGTAAACCCGGGAGGCGGAGCTTGCAGTGAGCTGAGATCCGGCCACTGCACTCCAGCCTGGGTGACAGAGTGAGACTCCATCTCAAAAAAAAAAAAAACACAAGGCTTCCTTCTGTCTAAGCATGAAGTGATGTAAAACAAAAAGATTAAACTTAGACTTAAGACAGATACAAATTAATCAGGAATGATTTCTTCTTGGTCTGAATTTTAAATTGTTTGTGAAAAGGTAATGATTGAGCTGGCTTTGTTTTCTTCCATTTATTTAACTTTGTTTCTCATAAGTACATTTTCAGATGCTTTTCTGCTAGAAAATTTCTCTTGGTGAATGTTAGGTGCCTGTCCTCACATAATTCAACAAGTGGCATGCAGAAAAACACAGTGAGCCCCACAAGAACCATCCAAAACTCTTTCATTCACTCTGTGTTTGCTGAACACCCACTCTGTGCCAAGTAATGTGCTGGATGGCAAGAATTCATGGATGACATTGAAAGACAAGGTTCAGCCCCGGGGAGCTCCCAGACATTGTGGGGACAGAGAACAGATAACCAACAGGATTAACAGGAGTGGTGGGAATGGTGCTCCCTGAGAGGGAGCGGCCAGGAAGCCAGGGTGGGGGAGCAGCCATGCCCACCTGGGAGAGGGAGTATCAGGCAAGGTGAGCTCACAGGTCCTGGTGGGGGAGGACTTGGTGGGCTCCCCAGACAGAGGGGAGTTGAGCCTCTCCCTGTTATTTCAGGAGCAACAGGAAGCAGTAGAGGACCTCCAAGAGCTTAAATGATGTGGTTCCTCTGGCTGCTGTAGGGAGATGGACATGGAAGGATGGGTGAGGGGAGGGGGACAGAGAAGTCTCCTTCAAGGAGATTCCCAGAGACAGGAAGGGATGAGGATGGTGCCAGTGGCCTAGAGTTGGCAACATAGGAGGAAACTACTAGAATACAGGCCTGAGCCAAGTCCTCTGACAGGAGATTTAAATTTACTTTTGCTCATAGTCACAGGGAGCTGCGATGGCCCAGTGGGTCGGGGGAGCCCTGCCATTTCCTGCACCCGCAGCAGGAGGTTCAGGTTCAGGCATCTACTCACACCCGAAGGAGGGCACTCTCCCCCGATCTGCGACAGTCATCAGCCCAGCACCCACAGCTGACTCTTCGACAAGTCTTTCTTCTTTATAGAAAATAAAAACAGATCTCGCCGGGCACGGTGGCTCAAGCCTGTAATCCCAGCACTTGGGAGGCCAAGACGGGCGGATCACGAGGTCAGGAGATCGAGACTATCCTGGCTAACACGGTGAAACCCCGTCTCTACTAAAAAATATTAAAAAAAAAAAAAACTAGCCAGGCGAGGTGGCGGGCGCCTGTAGTCCCAGCTACTTGGGAGGCTGAGGCAGGAGAAGGGCGTAAACCCAGGAAGCAGAGCAAGCAGTGAGCTGAGATCTGGCCACTGCACTCCAGCCTGGGTGACAGAGCAAGACTCCGTCTCAAAAAAAAAAAACAAATCTCTGCATGCTGCAGTCTGGAACAGTGGAGCTGCTGAAATCAGCAGATCGTCCATGGCTAGGGAGGAGAGGGGACTGGTCAGGGCCTGGAGCCTTCCCTCTGCCAGGCTCTGACCACAGCCAGCTTCCCAGCCTGGGGACTCGGGTCAGGTTTGGGAGACCACGTTCAGCTCAGTGGGCCTGAGTCAGAGACGGGGCTGCAGTTATCACACCCTTCTCCTTCGTGATGGTGTTAAGTCCAGTCGTCTGGATTTGGGGATATAATTTAAATGCCTGACCTTTTAAAGTGAGCACTCTAAACAACCCACAGTGAGTGTCTGCCAAGCCTGGTCTTCCCCAAATCTACGCGGGGGTCCCCGGGTCTCCAGGCTCCAGCTCCATGTGATGCTTCCTGACGTAGGGGTGGTTGGTCTGCACGGCCAATGCAGAGCCTTGAACAGCGTCCAGGTGGCACCCCTCAGAGGCCCAGGGAGATGGCCACTTTATTCCCCAGTTCAAGGGCTAGCCCTACTGATAAGTACCAGGGCTGGATCCATTAATAGTACCAGGACTGCACCCATTGATAAGTACCAGGACTAGATCCACTGATGAGTACCAGGGCTGGACCCACTGATGAGTACCAGGGCTGGACCCACTGATGAGTACCAGGGCTGGACCCACTGATGAGTACCAGGGCTGGACCCACTGATGAGTACCAGGGCTGGACCCACTGATGAGTACCAGGGCTGGACCCACTGATAGTACCAGGGCTGGACCCACTGATAGTACCAGGGCTGGACCCACTGATGAGTACCAGGGCTGGACCTACTGACAGGTACCAGGGCTGGACCCACTGATGAGTACCAGGGCTGGATCTACTGACAGGTACCAGGGCTGGATCCACTGATGAGTACCAGGGCTGGATCTACTGACGGGTACCAGGGCTGGATCCACTGATGAGTACCGGGGCTGGATCCACTGATGAGTACCGGGGCTGGACCCACTGATGAGTACCAGGGCTGGATCTACTGACGGGTACCAGGGCTGGATCTACTGACGGGTACCAGGGCTGGATCCACTGACGAGTACCAGGGCTGGATCTACTGACGGGTACGGGGCTGGATCCACTGATGAGTACCAGGCTGGACCCACTGATAGTACCAGGGCTGGATCCAGAGTACCAGGGCTGGATCTACTGACGGTACCAGGGCTGGATCTACTGACAGGTACCAGGGCTGGATCCAGAGTACCAGGGCTGGATCTACTGACGGGTACCAGGGCTGGATCCACTGATGAGTACCGGGGCTGGATCCACTGACGAGTACCAGGGCTGGATCCAGAGTACCAGGGCTGGACCACTGATGAGTACCAGGGCTGGATCTACTGACGGGTACCAGGGCTGGATCCAGAGTACCAGGGCTGGACCTACTGACAGGTACCAGGGCTGGACCCACTGATGAGTACCAGGGCTGGATCTACTGACAGGTACCAGGGCTGGATCCACTGATGAGTACCAGGGCTGGACCCACTGATGAGTACCAGGGCTGGATCTACTGACGGGTACCAGGGCTGGATCCACTGATGAGTACCGGGGCTGGACCCACTGATGAGTACCAGGGCTGGACCCACTGATGAGTACCAGGGCTGGATCTACTGATTGACAAGTACCGGGGCCAGACCTATGGATAATTACCATATGAGACATCAAAACCCAGACATGTGAAAAGTAGTGATTAATTTGTTTTAAACTATCAACAATAAGCCTATTCCATGTTAACATAAGTAATGTATTTTATGAAAACAAACTGTGTTTTCCAAAACAACACCAGCTTAGCGAGACAGTGGCATTGTGCTACATTTTTGCAAATCTCTTCCATGTCTGGTGTCACAGAAGCTGGCTGGGTTCTCTGGGTTCTGCTTCTCTTTCCACTCTGTTGCGATGCGTTGTTTGGGTTGAAATATATGAAAACAAATCATCCTCCCTCAGATGTGTAGATGGGAAGGGAGGGTCATTTTAGTCTCCTCCGAAGATTACAGGTGTTATTCTTTGATATTACTTCAAAAGTCAACAGTTTCCTGTTTCTTAAACATTAGTTGCAGCATAAAAGCTGACACCGTGTCACTGAACTTCTGCTCTGTTCTGCTAAACCCTATTGATTTCTCTTGTTCTCTGAATGGATCTTTAAACCCATGCATAATTTTGTAGCATCATGGATTCGTCATATGAAATTGTTGATTTTCTGAATTATGCAGGTCTTCCATTATACAGCAGTTTAAAAAATCACGTTTGTTAACATCACCACCTGCCTCATCAGAAAAGTCCTTCACTATTGGGAAGCCATTGAGCTTGCCATGGCAGACACAAACTTTCTAACATTCTAAGTTTTGCATGAAAGCTCTGTTTGTTCTTGCAGCAAATACCACCAGCTCTTTGCCTCAAAGCAACAGACTCACCCATTCCTTTTCAATTAGGTATCTGCCTAACACTCAGACATAACTACCTGCAGCTTGTCTGTCAATCCTTACTTTGAGCAAAAACAGGTTTTCCATGAAGAAGTGGCTACTTGAGCTAGCAACTCAAACAGTGGCCCAGGTGGTTTCCCCCAGCCATTTACTTTGGTGTGAGTTTGTCTGTACTTCCCATTTGTCACGTGGAGTAATAAGGAATCTGTTTAAGGGTCAAGAAGTCAAGACTTGGTACAATTGATTTCACCACTTCTGCTTCACTGAGAACATTCCCTAGTGGAATGATGTTTCTCCCATGGCCCCAGCACGGTGAGGCAGAGCAAGAGGACGACTGGGCACCGCTCAGGGCCCTGCAGTGGTTCCACAGGGGCACCCATCATCTGTGCCAAAGGCGCCACCGTGAAAATGGCCAATGGTATGGTTTTTTTAAATAAACTTGGTTGAAATACCATTCATATGCCTTAAAATTCAGACTTTGAAAGTGTACAATTTATGGTGATTAGTACATTTGGAATTGTGCAGCCACCACCACAATCTAATTTTAGAACATTTTCAAAAGAAAGTGAACCCCACAAGAGATACCCCATCCCTGTTAAGCAGTCACTCCCCATTCCCCCTCCACCCTGCTTTTCCCACTGGCCCAAGATAACCACCACTGTACTTTCTGTCTGTGGATTTGCCATTCACCCTATGTGAACGGAGTCACTCCCACACAGTCTTCTGGGCTACCCAGCACACTGCTGTCATTGAACAGAGTCACTCCCACACAGTCTTCTGGGCCACCCAGCACACTGCCGTCATTGAACAGAGTCACTCCCACACAGTCTTCTGGCCACCCAGCACACGGCCGTCACGATTCGTGTGTCCGGTGTCATTGGTACTCGCTTTGTTTTTATTGCAGAATCACTTCACAGTGTTGTGAGGAAGGAAAAATAATGACCCCCAGATGTCCACGTTGCGATCCTTGGAGCCTGTGAATACGGCACGCGATGTGGCAAAGGGACTTCATTGGGGTGATGAAGTTTGGGACCTTGAAATGATCCCGGGTTACCTGGGTGGGCCCTAAATACACTCACAGGGTCCTTACAGGACAGGGGTGGGGGGGTCAGGTCAGAGAAGAAGTGGCAGTGGACACAGAGGTCATGGTGACACGGGAGACAAGGAAACGATTCCACTCAGAAGCCTCTCGAGGGGCACTTTAGACTCTGACCTGCAGAACTGTACGGTAATTCGTGTGTGTCAGTTTAAGCCTCCGAGACTGGGGTAATTTGTTATAGCAGCAAAAGTAAACTCACACGCTCGTGGGCTACACTTTGTCGGTCCGTGCCTGGGCTGATACACACAGGGTGTCCTCCCACTTCCTGGCTGTTAGAAGTAAAGCCTCTGTGAACACTGGTGTGCACACATTTCTGTGGGCATGTGTTTTCATTTCTCTCAGTTATACCCTGGAACTGGAATGTGGCTGGTTCATAAGGTAACTCACACTGTTCAGCATTGTCAAGAACTACCAGCCTGCTTTCCAGCGTGGCCATGCCGTTTTCCATTCACACCAGCAATGCATGAGGGCTGCAGTTGATCCACATCCTCGCCAACACTTGCTGTGTTCCGGGTTCATGTTTTAGTTTGTCCCAGGGGCGTGAAGCGGCGTCGGGTTGTGATTTAGTAGATTTTCCAGAATGAGAGTCTGTCAGTTTGCTGCATGTGCTTAGGACAGTTTCTAGAGATGTGGAATGGTGGATTTTTTTAAGACTTTTCACCTGTTATGGGTTATGGTTGTTTCTCTGGGGAAGTCTTCATGCCTCCATTCTGGAAGTCTCTCGAAGCAACATCTGAATGTTATTATAAAGGTTCTTGGACATAACAGAACCCCTGGGGATGCCCAGGGGTGTGGGCCGTGCCTGGAGTGCAGCTGTGACATTCGGTGAGATGCAAGCATTCAGTGAGTGTAAAATTTTCTTTCCACTGAGGGTCTCCCCCAGCAGAACCCAGCACCTCCTGGGCAGGAACTGGGGTTTTGTTTGCTAAAGTCTCTGCAGCACACATTTGACATTCAGCACCCAGTGAACACATGGATGAAATGCCATGATGCATGAGGAGATACAGGTTCAGAGGTGGGAGAGAGGGAGGAGGGAGGGGGAGCTGAGCTGGGTGGGGAGCGGTTGGGGGGAAAGGGGGTGGGGAACTGACCTGAGTGCGGGAAGGGAGTCAGGGTGAAGAGGGAGAGGGGAGTTGAGTTGGGCAGTAAGAGAGTCAGGGAAAGAGAGGAGAAAGGGGGTGGAGGACTGACCTGAGAGGGGGAAGGGGGTCAGGGTGAAGAGGGAGTGGGGGCTGAGCTGGGTTAGGGGGAAGAGGGAAGGGGGCTGAGCTGAGCAGGGAAGAAGGTGAGGGGTCACTTCCAGTGCTGGTGCCTGACGCCCAGGGACAGGCTGGACACTGTTGCCCTAGATGCGGAGGGAGGACAGTGTGCCCCTCATAGGGCAGCCCCCACCAGGCCCACCTGGTTCTGCCCTGGCTCCTGTCACTGCCCAGAGAGGAGAACAGAACCATCACATGTGCGTTCCCTCAACTTCGACAGCAGCCGGGGTTTCCAAAACAGCTGTGCCTGGAAGGACTGCGCCCGTGAGGGTGAGCGGGGCAGCTCAGCGGGGCTCAAAGGTCCTTCCAACCCTAGACACCTGCTGCTGCCTTTTTCTAAATTGCTGAAGTCACCACAGCCCCTTGACTCTGCTTGTGTGCGCACTTCTAGCAGGGAGAATAAATGTGCATCTTTAAGAAAGGACCTAGACTTCCAGGTCAGGCAGTGAAGACGCTGCCATGTCTGCAGAGCGCTGGGTCCCCTCGGCCCCAGCACAGATCCCTGAGGGAATCAAGACGTCTTCGCCGACCCATAGACAGTGTTGGCTTTTCCAAGACAGACAGATAGGAGGATGACGTCAGTAGCTGAAATTCAGGGCTTTACTTTGATTATTTCACGAAGTCCTCAGTGCGGCCATTTATTGGTTCACTCATTCATTCATTCAGTCACGGTTTATCGTGTACCCTCTTTACCCCAGCGCTGGCCATGCACTGAGGGTGCAGTGACTGTAGGCTCCATCTGGGCACCCTAGTGCTGTCATTTGCTGACCATGCACTGAGGGTGCAGTGACTGCAGGCCCCATCTGGGCACCCTGGTGCTGTCATTAGCTCGTGTCGCACAGAGTGGTTGGTCACATGTCAGGTCACACGGCCTGTGGCCAGAGAATCAGGACCTGTGCAGCGCCCCAGGACCTCCCATCCTTGGGTCCACCTGAGCACAAAACTGTAGGCCCTTAGGCATTCCCGAGTGAGCCTCCCTCTACCACCAGCGTCTGGGTATGTCCTGCCCAGCCCTGCATGTATGAGGAGCCAAGCCCTGTTGTGACCTGTGGGCGGGAAGGACGTGCTTCTGGGCAGGTGGGGCCTGCCCTACCTGAGTGTCGGGTCACAGCAGAGCTGCAGCCGCTCCCCTGAACAGATTCCCTTTCCATGGAGTATGCCCGTCAGGGCTGCCTTCCTGACGCCTTCCTGAGCTGCCTGTGTTGACTGCGGGATCCTTCCCACCACGCGCTGTCTGAGAAGTCCATGGAAGGAAGGACGGGCTGTGGCAACCCTGCTTCGTGCAGGAACACCCCGTGGGGCCTCCCTTTTGTGTCCCCTGGAACAAACAATAAGAACTGCCCAGGAGTTAACATTTTCTGTTACTTCTTAATTTTTTTTAGAAAACGTTTTTGTCGATTCTTCTGTAGTCATGTAGAGAGCATTAGCCAAGATCCCGAGGCACCATGTGCATGAAAGCAGCGGGGCTTGTTTCGGCACTAGAGGCGTCCCGTCTGTCTAAGCAGCATGGTGTGTTGTTGGTACACTGCAGAGCTGGGCCGCCGGATGAATTTGTGGACTACATTTTGGGAGCGTGTGGGTGGGAAAGATGGAACTATCAGGGACCAGGCTCTGGCGCTGACCTGAGGCAGCTGTGAGGACAGTGGGGGTGAGTGATTCCCACACGGCTTCCCATAAACCCCCCCTCACATAATGTTTGTCCATAAAGTCAATCTCCCTGGGCTCAGGGCAAGGAAAGAACGCTCACTCCCAGCCACACGTTGCCCCTTGGGCAGCCGGAATGTGCAAGCTTGTCATGGAGCATCCTTTGGGAACACACAGCTTCTCCACGACAGAGACAGCACTGGGACCAACCATCCTCAGAGCGTGAGGCCAAGCTGGACCCGGCTGAGTTAAGGAGCGTCCAGGCATGGGAATGGCATTTGGTGCTGGGATAAAGTATTTTTGGTCTATACCTGTAAAATTTTCTTTCCTCTTTCCCCTGATGACTTCCTGCCCCTGGAAATGAAGGAATGCAAGATGTAGCTATTGACAGGTGCACATGCACTTCTGAAAGGCGTCTTGGGTAGGAGAGGGCGATGCACAATCGGTGGCTGCCCAGGGCATGGACTGGCTCACGGGGCCACAGGAGGGATTACTATTAGGATTGCATCCTCCAACCTATGCACCTACTCATTGTGTGCAGAAAGGAAGGGGTGTCGGGAGAGGCCCCCAGCACACTGCTGGGTGCGTGGAGAGGACAATGGCTGTTAGACAGGTGGAAGCAGCAAGTCTCTGGGCCCTGAGTGGTGCTCATCCTGGTGCCCAGTGTCTGTAAGAAAAGAGGTGGTGGAGGATCGGGGCAGTGATCACGCTGGCTGTAATAGAAACAGAAATAAAGCGAATGTTTATTAACAGGTTGCACCACATTGTGAGCACCAGCTCTGGTCTGGGTTTGGGATACAGCTGAGAACACAACAGATGAGGTCCTGGAAATGCTCACATTTCATAATAATAATGACGAATAACATCACGGATGGGTCTGATCGCTCCTTTCCGGGGCTGCCCTGGGCTCCTCTCCACACTCCTTCCCACCTGGGCATCTGCATGTCTTGTTCTGAAGCTGTTTTGTGCCCTTGATCCTGTTAGCAGCCTGGTGCAGCCTGTGACCTGCCCACTTTACAGAATAATGCCTCACATGCATAACGTGAAACACACTGAATCACAGAAGCAAGCAATCATATTGGTACGTAGTTATCAAAACATTAAAAACAAGTCTGTGAGGTAGGAGCACTTTTATTAACACGATTAGTAGCAGGAACCTGCAGTGGGCCTGATAAATGCGGTGATTTCAAGGTGGTGCTGACTGTAAACTAAATGTCAGATCATCTACAACTGTGCTGGGAGATGAGCACTCACAGGAGGCTGCTGTTTTCCTGGCATGGTGCCCACATTCATAACAGAAGGAAACACTAATGTAAGTAAGAGGGGAATAAAAGAGGTGAATTTGTGGGTCATCCAAGTTCACAGAGCCCTGGGTTCCTCCCCAGTCCACAGGCTGAGAACCCTTGGCCCAGAAGGTCCATTCCCTCTACCCTGCACCCACCTCTTGGCTCTCTACCCTCTGCCCTCCTTTTCTTGGCATCTTTGCAAGCCCTGCTGACTTTGGGGAATACAAGGATTGTGCTTGTCCCTACATCATCCTCACCACCCTCTGCCTGAATTTGTTTTTTGCCTCCTGGCCAGCCTGGCTGCCCCCTCCACCTTCCCCAATGCAGATTCCCCAGTGCCCCAGCTGCCTGGCCCGTCTGCCAGGCCCAGAGAGCCCTGTCCTGGAGCATCAGGGCAAACAGAAGGGCTGGTTACTTCGTGCATCTGCACAAGATGGACCAGGTGAGGCAGGCAGGGCTCTGCTGAGGAGGGGAGGGGCAGAGAGGC
Source organism: Trachypithecus francoisi (assembly GCF_009764315.1). Lineage (NCBI taxonomy): Eukaryota > Metazoa > Chordata > Mammalia > Primates > Cercopithecidae > Trachypithecus > Trachypithecus francoisi. Next base: position 57,440,913 of record NW_022681467.1, read on the forward strand.
AGAGCATCCCAAACAGGACAGGCAGGGCCTCCTTGGGTGGGTGAGAGACAGGGGCAGCGTCAGCAGGGGTGTGCCTTCAGTGGCTCTCACAGGAGAGGGACAGGGTGGTCCCTGAAGGAGCCACATCATCCCGAGGTCAAAAATGTTCATCCCCAGTGGATAAAACAAATAAAAGAGCCGACCACAAACAAGACCAACCCTTAGATGCAGCCGGACGTGGAGTGAGCCTCTGAGGGCAGGGACAGAACCCACAAGAGACTGAAGGGCAAGGCAGACAAGCAGAGAACTCTTTTCTTTTTCCTATTTTCTCCCAAGTTTTTGCTTTAAACACTTACTCATTTTGTAATTAGAATATATTTTCCTAAAAAGCCCCTTTAGGGTTCCTGAATTGTCACCAGGATAAATCCCAAGCCCCTTCCCACCTCCGTCTCAGTGAATACGCGCCGAGCTCTTGTAGATGGCCAGACACGCTGGGCACTGGGGGTGATGGTGATCCGCCGGGGACTTGCCTCGTGGCGTCACGCTGGGTGGGAGGACCCCACTGCTCTCTGACCTGCTGGGATGCTCTCCTTCTAGCACTTCCAGGAATTGGCTGCTGGGACCTCTCCAAGCCCCTCCCACCCTCCGGCCTGCCTGCTTCCCATGCCTGCCTCCAACACCTGCCTCCAACACCAGCCCCTGCCACCCCTGCTCCCCACTGGGACCACACCCCCGCTGTCGCCTCAGGGGCCACTCCAGAGGTCATGCACCCCCAAGACCCCCAGCCCAGGACCCCAGCAAAGGATGTTCCTCCCTCCTTCCGTCCTATGGCTCCTGCCATCTGTAGCCTCAGCACTCGCCTTTCAGCCAGGGCCGTGCACCCTCCTGAAACAAAAGGGACCCGAGTGGCTGAGACAGGGAGGGACGACCCCTGTGATGCTGGCAGTGAGGTGTGGAGATGCCCCTTTCCAGAACCGCGTGTGGGGAAGATGTGCAGAGGGAGCCCCCACCTCCCACCGACCCTGGGACCGGTTTTCCTGTAGAAGGGGGACTTTGCCGTCTGTGCCTCAGCCACGGGCCAGATCTCACCGTGTTTCTCACCCTCTTCTCCATGTGTCCCGGAGACCAGGCTCACTGACACACCCGAGGGACTGGCTGCAGGGCACCCCATGTGGCGGGGTCCTCCACGGAAGGGCGGTTGGAGTACCCGGGGCCCCTTCCCCACTGCTGGCCCTCCCCGCCAAGCTTCCCTGGATGGCTTCTCCAGGGCTGACGCTGCGCAGCCTGGGCGTCTCTGCTGTCAGTGAGGGTCGCCTCTTTTAGGAGCATCTTGGGGTCCATTGCGCTAACATGAGTCCCTCAGCGGTCATAGGAGAAGCCTCAGGTTCAGTCCGCGTCACCGCTCCCTTTTGAGTAAATTGGATGATGCTGACTCCTTGACGCCACATTCCTGGGAAGTCCTCATTCTTCTTTTCAGGGACCTCCAGCCCGCCCCTCCAGATTGGTGGCTCTCCCACCATGGTGCTGCCCCTAGAGGTCGCTCTTGGAGAGCTGACTTCATTTCCGTGTCCTGCTGGTCACGCCCACCGCACCCTGCCAGGCCATTCACCATCCCTGCAGCCAAGGGCTTTGCCCTCTTTCACACGGCTGAGGAGGCAGCTGTGCTGGGTGCTGGACTGGGGACCTCCTTCTCCTGGGGGACTCTGCAGACAAGAGGGGGCATGCTGCATGGATGTGCTTGAGGGACAGGCAAGTGGCAGGCGGCAGGGCCAGGCCTCGGCTCTGCCATTTCTTACCCGCAGTGTGAATTCATCAGCACCCTGAATGTGCATCCAGCAAGAGCTTTCCAAAGGCCGATCCTCCTGACCCTCCTAACCCCCCTGGCCCTCCTGACCCCCGTGACCCTCCTGACCCCCCCGACCCCACTGTGACAGGAGGTATGGAGCAGCAAGGCGATATGTGGAAAACAGACCTAAGCCAGCAGCCCTCCCAGGCAGCAAAGCCCCCAGATTAGGGCAGGAATGCTTCAGCAGCGCAGGCAGGCGGCGTTTCCCTCCAAGACAATAGCCCTGTCCCAGTGAAAGACAGAGTGGAGAAGCGTCTCGCCCGTCTCCGCGTCTGGGCTTCTCTATCTGCCAAGGCCCTGTGCCTCCTCCTGACGCGGCTCTGCCTCTCCCACGCTCCAGCGCTCTGGCTTTCTCCTTTCTCCCTCTGCCTGAATGATGCTGCCCCTTTCCTGTTCCTGACTGAAGCTGAAGCCCACTTCCTTTCGCCACACACAACACAGGAGCAATCTTCTCAGCCGTGCACTCACAGCTTGGAAAATAAAGGGAGGAAGGAGTCCCAGCCACAGGATAGAGGAACGGCCTCTCCACAGAGACGCTGCTGCTTCTGAGCTGAAGTGACAGGTACACCGTGTTAATGATGGGGAAAGTGTGCGAGATTTATTATAATTTAAGAGCCTTTCTATTTGAACAGACTGTCTTACTCTCCGGATATGGTTCTGAAAACCAGCTGGCTCCTCGGATGCTGCTGAGAATGAAATGGGAAAGCCGTAAGAAAGCAGCACAGGTCCCGTGCGAGGGCGTGGCAGTGAGGCCACTGCTGCAGAACCGGAGGCCTGTACATTCTAATTTCAGTGAAGACTGTTATGGAGACAGAGGGTGGTGGGTTCAATGACCACCTGGATTCCCAGATTCATTGCTTTCCCAGCTGTGAGTGTGCCGTATTTCCCAGGGCGGGGATGGCCCAGCGTCCTCTTTGCAGCTCATCTCCTGCCAGGCACAGGCATGTTGTGATTGAGGACACACACAGACTTCAGTGCCCGGCAGGGTCCTTCCAGGTCCTGGCTCTGGGGCCTTGAGGGAGTCACTCCGGTCACCAAGCCTGAGCCATCTCTGCAACGGGAGCCACAGCAGCACTCACGTGGCGGGACTGCCGTGAGAATCTAATTCAGAAATGAAGGCCTGCAACTCGCCCTGCGCAGTGCCTCAGCACAGGAGGCACTCAGCCAGCCACTGCTGTCTTCACAACCATCGTCCCTCCGTGTGGGGCACGGGGATTCATTCCAGGCCCCCCGGGGATATTAAAATCTGAGGATACTCAAGTCCCTTATATAAGAAGGCGTAGTATTTGCATGTAGCCTACACATCCTCCTGTATACTTTAAATCAACTCTAGATTACTTATAATGCCTGATATAATGAAAGTGCTATGTACATAGTTAGATTGTATCTTTTATTATTACATTGTCATTTTACATATTTTTTCAAATATTTCCGTCTTCAGTTGGTTGAATCTGTGGATGCACAACCTGCGGTGGGGAAAGCCAGCTGTATCTTGCCATGACCCTGTGGACTTGTTTCTAGCCCTGCTTGCTGTCTGGCAAGCTCCTGCTCAGCCTTCAGCACCTTGCCTGAGTGCCCCTCCCTGAAGCAGCTTCCCTTGTGTGTTAATCTGTTCTCGTGTTGCTATAAAGACATACCTGAGGCTGAGTGATTTATACAGAAAAGAGGCTTAATTGGCCCATGGTCCTACAGGCTGTCAGGGCATGGTGCCCGCATCTGCTCAGTTTCTGGGAGGCCTCAGGGAGCTTTTACTCATGGTGGAAGGCAGAGTGGGAGAAGGCACCTCACATGGCGATAGGGGAGCACAGACGGGGAAGGTGCCACATACTTTAAACAACTGGCTCTCATGAGAGCTCCCTCACTGTGGTGAGGAGAGCACCAAGCCCCGAGGGATCCACCCCCATGACCCAACACCTCTCACCAGGTCCCGCCTCCAACACTGGGGATCACAGTTCAACATGAGATTTGGGTTGGACAAACATCTAACCTGTGGCCCCTGGCTTCCCTCCTTTGGTGCCCAGTGCCCCACACCCCTCACCTGTGCCCTCCCTGCAGATCTCTGGAGTCACCTGGGCAACCTGCAACCAGACACTGCGGTGCTCCTTGTCAGCCCCGGCCTAACCCTCGGCTCTGCTCTTCCCAGGGCCTGTTCAGATGCCCACCTGCTGACCACTATGCACCCTCTGCCCTCCTGTACATGTGCCCACCTCTCCCACAACACTGCAGAGTCAGGGGGAGGGAAGGCAGAGACTGGGCCCTGTCTGGCCTTTCCCTGGTCTCTGTTGAGTTGCACCTGATAGGGCACATGCAGCCCATTCTCCACCATCCAGGTCTGTTCAGAGGAGATGGACCCATTCCCTTCCATGGGCGTTTGTTTAGGCTGAGCTCAGTCCACCAGTCCTGGTGCCTGTGGATGCCTACAGGGACTGCATGGCACCGTTCCTCAGCATCCAGAAAGCAGTGTTGCATTCAGTTGAAAACATGGTTCTGTAGAAAAGTCCGTCATGAATATGAGAGACAGGGACACACCAGGAGGGAGGAGAACGGCAGGACACTGTCTGCCCTGCCGCGTGCCCACAGTGCCGCCCGGAGCCAAGCTGCAGGACACCAAGGGTAGGGGCTAGTGAGGCGTTCGACTTCCAAGAATGCACCTTCTCCAGCGGGTGGAGATGCACCGTACCCTGCTGCCCGGCCCATGCTGGGGGCTGCTGGCGATGCTTTCTGGTGAACGCAGTGAGCCCTCATTATGTGGTGGGATTAGCGGGTGTCCAGCTGAGCCCTCCCGGGTTAGGGGATGCTGCCAGGACCCTCGCTGACACCCCAAAGCACATGTTTTATCACAAGGTTCTTATCTTGCTGCATTTCAGCGATGGGCTCGCTACATCACACAGGCAGACACCCGGTCCCCAGTGGGGTGGAAAGTGAGAGGATGGCCCTAAACTTCCAGAAGGAAACTTGCTCTGAAAATGACCAGGTCCTCAAAAGAAACTCAGACGTCTTAACTTCCAGGTCTCCACTGTCACGAGCAGCTGGACGGACATCTCAGTGGAACAGGCCTTGCTTAGGAGGGAAAGGAAGCAGCTGAAAAAGAAACAAAACAATAGTAATAACAGTACACATAGTCGTAACACAGCCTACAGTTCTGAATTTTGCAAGCCTCGTTCTTCAGGGATGTTTTGGTGAGCTGGAAGAAGGAGCAGAGGGAAGCTCATTCCAGCTCTTTAGGGGAAAACCCTGACGCTGCAACCCATTCTCTGCATCGTTTTCTGACGCTGGGTTTATCTATTCACTTTATGAAAAGAAAACACTGAGCACCCACTCTCTCCCAGGTGCTGTGTGTGCCAGGCTAGCACCAACATCATGAAATGGTTCTGAAATTTTGCCCGGCCTGGTGAGCACGCACAGAGGAGCTGCTTCCTGGGGTGCACGCCTGCAGGGCATTTACTTAATGAACATGTTACAGTTTTGCTTCTCAGTGTGGTCTCCAGACCAGCGAATGGGGTGCCTTAGAGATGCAGCATGTGGGGCCCCTCCCCAGACTCATTTTCACCAGCTCTGCGTGATTTGCAGACTCTTAGAGAAGCTCTGGATTAAGCAACCATTTTGTACCGTACACCGTGCACGGCACTAAGCATACACATTGGGAGCGTCGTGGGCCCTGTCCTCAGAAGCTCTCAGTCTAGTTCAAGAGGTGGCTAAGCAGAAGCACAGTTCTTTATTCTCTGGGCACCCCTGTGAGCCGGGTCCAGCTCAGGGCACTGGGACGTGGCCAGGGATGACACAGAGCCCGTGTCACAGAGTTCCCATTCTGGTTGGGAGACAGATAGGGAAGTCAAGTCCAGGGAGAGTGTTTGCAGAAGTGGGGAGTGTCAGGGAGAAAGCAAAGCCAGGTAATGGGGTGTAGTCTCCAAGGTGGGGCAGCTGGGGCCCCACGCCACTCCCGAGGGCCCCTGCAGAAACACAGGTCCCTGGGGAAGCTGACTGCAGACAGATCTTGGTGAGGAGACTCCAGGAAAACGAATTCAGGCAGGCAGTTGGGCAGCTGTTGTGGGAGCCGGGAGAGGGTTCGTGCTGGAGTGGAGGCAGGGCCAGGCTGCAGAGGCCAGATGTACCCTGCCAGGGGTGGGAGGGGAGCCCCGAAGCACAGGGAGTAGAAGGGCCCATCCCAGGCCCACACCCACTAGATCCTGTCATCCCTGTTGCTCCATGCCCACCACATCTGTCCAGGGCAGGCTCTCAAGTGTGCAAATTGCCAACAGAGCACAGAGAAGTCAGCAGCAAAGTGCTCCAGGGTGCTAGTGGAGGCTTCCTGGAAGAGGTGACATTTGAGCTGGGTCAGACAGCCTGACTAGGTGTTCTCCAGGTAGAGGAGGAAAGGGCTCAATGCCTCAAGGCCTTTTGAGGACTAAATGAGAAAACAGGGGAAAATAGGGGAATAGATAATGTGGGAAAAGCATCAGGGACATAGTAAGCCCCCAGGAATGTTCATATACACATGCGGGTATGCAGTACATACACATGCATGCAGCGCACACACACACACATGCACATAGGCACACACACATGTACGTGAGCAGGGACATGCGCTCATGCAGACACACACATGATTGATCCTCCTTTAAAACCCACCGGGAACTCCCACAGTCCCCGTGGCCAGCTCCCTGCTGAGCCTCCCCTTACCCACCTCCTAGCAGAGAGCCTGGGTATTGTTTAGATGCTGTTAACTCCCAGTCCAATGTGCTGATGCCATTGTTTCCTTCCCGACTAGCTTTTGTGTCCAAAGCTGAGAATACAATATTTTTAGGCCCTGGAGGAAGAATCCTGAGCCAGTGACTATCTCCGGAGTAACAGGCCTAAACGCTTCACTCGAGGCAGAGATGCAAACTTCATTATAGTATCTGCCCTGGCGGCAACCACGACGCCCATCTTTGCACCTAATGAGCCTTTTTGGACAGTGATGATGATCTCTGATGAGTTATTAATACTGTGATGCCGCTTAAATAATTGCAAGAAGAGCACAGGACTCCGAATAGGAACCTATCTGGCAGTGGAAGAAATGCTTCGCTGGACGCTTCTTTCAGCATATTCCCAGGCGAGAGGCCAGCCGAGATGAGATTTGCTTTTAGGGTATTTTCAGCATTTCAAGTCTTGTAGAAATCATCTCCCCACCTCTTGGGTCAAAAGGGAGGGCAGGGGAGCAAGGGGTGCCCTGGCTTGGGAGGCGTCTCCGTGTTTGACGTTTGTTCGTACTGACGCACTCCTTCCTGCACAGATTTGAGAGCACACGTGCACATGCATCCCTCTAACACACCGACACGTGTAGATTTGTTTTTAAATTGTCATTTCTTGGACAAGTCATTTGATAAATGGGCCGTTCTTCCATCCAGCAGCTTGCACTAATGGTCTAATTAGAAGCTCCTGGTGAACGTTGCTATGGGCGTCACTTCAGGAGAAATGGAAATAGGCCAGGGACCCTGGTATAATTTGAGGAAATGGCTAAGGGAAGAGAGAGCCCTCCTTTCCGTGAAACAGTAAGCATATTGCCATGAGAAGCTGTGACTTATGGTGTAGAATTCAAGTTTTGCACATGAGTGAAGGTCCTTGCAACATCTAGAATCTGGATCCTTGTACAGAAAGGGCAAATTTTTGTTCCCAGTAGTGGTCAAAGCTATGGAGAAAAAAAAAAACAAAAAACAGGAAACCAAATAGAGAGTGATAAGCTGGTAAGTCAAGGTCCTCGGCATGATTTGCCCCTGGGATGAGGAGGCCCTGGGTGGATGGGCTGTGGAGTCAAACCTCCGGGCAATGCTGGGCAATGGCGTTCCGCTGGTTCTGAGGACACGTGGGCCCAGGGTGCCTTGGAGTCAGGGCTGCCTGTGCAGGTGATGGGCATGGCAGAGTCCTGAGGCCGGGCTGAACGGCAAAGAGTGGTGGCCAGGGTTTGCAGGGCACCTCCCTCTGTGGCTCATTGTCCACGCAGCCGATGCGGATTGAAGGTGGCCAAGCAGACAGAGAATGGCGGAGAGACGGCCATTCCGATAAGCGCCACCTCTATCTGCTGGGCTCACTACCAGGTGGTCTGCATGCTGCCATTCCTTCCACAGCACGGGGGAGAGCTGCTGTGATCACCCATCCTACAGACGAGGGCACTGAGGCACTGAATGACTTCCCCAGAGTCACACAGCAGGTCAAGTAGAGGAGCTGGGATTCGAACCCAGACCCAGGCTGACTCCAGAGCTCACCTGTCGCAAAGCCTGACAGCCTCTCAGCTAAAATAGGGCCCACAAGCACCACAAGTGCCCTGTCCTGTGAACATAGAGGTGCCTCTCCCTCTCCCAGTTCCTCTGCATATCTGAATGATTACTGTTGGCAAAGGGGCCAGACCCCCAGGAAGTGGGCAGATTTGCTGCCTCCTGGTGTGGCCTCCATGGCTTGTCCTGAGAAGTGCAGCCGCCGTTCCTCAGTTGTGTAGATTGGAGGGCTCCTTGGCTGCCCTGGCTGTGTCATGCACGTGTCTGCTCAGGGCCAGTGACATTTTGGGATCCGAATGTTTTAAGTGGAAAGAAAACAAATTTCTGATTTGCCTGAGGTTAAATGACTCTGTGTGGCCTTGCCTGAAGGTCCCTTGTGGGATGGATAGTGCAGGACACTATCCCCTCCAGACTGGCTCCAGACTCCCGCCAGGATGTCCTGGTGAGCCCAGGGTGGCTAGAAATGATTTCTCCAACTGGCCTGCAGGAAACTGAGTCAAAGATCTGCTGAGTAGCTTGGGGACAGGGCTGAGGAGAGATGGAGCCGCTGGCGGTTCTGTGGTGGGTGACAGTGATGTGTCCATATCCTGCTCTGTTAACATGTACAACCTTGTGACAACCATCACCGTCTAACCTGCCTTTGCCACACAGACCTGAAACCCGGGCGCCAACCTGAATATACAAGTTGGATGAGAAAACAAACATACCCCTCAACGTAGGACCAGATAGATTTTTAATCTGTGCACATGTAAAGGTGGATTTTTCCCAACCCCCGGGTGTACCAACTGAGATGTTTTCCTTGCTAATATTTGTTTGCTTTTTCCTTTCATAAAAGCACTACATAATACCATGACCTTCTGAAATGCAAATAGATTTTTTTAATTCAAAAAGCCTTTTTATTCCACTTAAGATGAGAAGGTCCTGTTTGGAAAACACATTTGATGCCTCATACCCATTATTTATGATTTTCTCATAAATTATTTTTCTTATAGACGTTTTAAAAAATGGAAAACCCAACACATTAGTGCAGAAAGAGGGAACATGAGGCTGAAATGGTTGGCAGCTGCAAAACAGGCAATGATGTAATAAGATTGGGGGGAAAAAAGCATCTCTTTTTAAGGAGTTTTTCCGACACCTGCGTGGACTCGCGATAGCATCTGAGAGGCCCCAGGTGAAGAGGAATCAGCATCATCAAGCTGGGGCCAAAGACCCACAACCCACTGGGGCCAAGGTTCTCTTTACCTGGGCCAGGCTGCCCTCACAGACTGGTCCAGCTCCTGCCCAAGTTGTCACTGGGTAATGCAAAGGTTGCCTTGGGAAGGTTTCTGCAGGGATAGGAAGTGACCATCCTTGGTAGGCAAAGACAGAAGGGAGGCTGGTTTGATGCTTTTGTTGTATGGACAGTTTGGAACCTGAGCCTGCCAGGCTCTGCCCGTGTCTCACAGGGCGGGGTCTCCTACCCTTTCAACTCCAACACTTGGGTCTACACCTGAGGCTTCCTCCTCTCCTCTCCCTCATCCACATTCCTAGAACCCTGCCCTTGTTAGATTTCACACTCCACCGGTTTACGACTGAGCCTGTTCCCTCTCTGCGTCTCCCCGTTCCATCTTTCTCCCCTCACCCCCAGCCCCCGGTGTGCGTCCTGTGTTTCTGGGCAGATCCTGGGCTGCGGGACAAGGTGAAGCCACACCCGCCGCCGGGTTCTAGCCTAGATGTGTCTGCTTGTCGTGACGCTTGATTAACCAGTCCAACCAGCATGTGTAATTTGGCTGAGAGCAATTTTATTTCTTTTTTTTTTTTTGGCGGAGTCTCGCTCTGTCGCCCAGGCTGGAGTGCGGTGGCCGGATCTCAGCTCACTGCAAGCTCCGCCGCCCGGGTTTACACCATTCTCCTGCCTCAGCCTCCCGAGTAGCTGGGACTACAGGCACCAGCCACCTCGCCCGGCTAGTTTTTTGTATTTTTTAGTAGAGACGGGGTTTCACCATGTTCGCCAGGATGGTCTCGATCTCCTGACCTCATGATCCGCCCATCTCGGCCTCCCAAAGTGCTGGGATTACAGGCTTGAGCCACCGCGCCCGGCCAAGCAATTTTATTTCTAAGCCACGCAGGTTGGCAGGGAGATATCTAGATGTTATCTAGAAAGTGTTAATAAATGTACCAAATGGGTCCAGTCAAAGAGAAGTTGCAGCTACCGTTCTGAGAACAAAGGAGAAGAGTCTACAAAGAGACAGCCCACAAAGCATCCTTGTCCAAGTCGAACTGCTATGACCCCAGCACGTGTCCAGCAGCAGCTGGCCCTGCAGCCTAGAGTCGTTAGGACCCTGGACAGTTCTCCAGGTCTGCAGGACTCATGCCTGGTGATGGATGACTCTGCCCCACTGGGCATTTAGGACTGCACTTGTTCTTTCTACTTGATCCTCTCAACTTTGCTTTATGGCATAGGAGTGCTCAATGCAGCTAAGAACGTGGTCCACCACAGCTCACACTGCTCCTCTGATTTTGTTCAGAAAGTTCTGCGTGATGGACGCTCTGCTCTCCTGGTCACTGACCCACCACCACCTGCACTTCCTCATTGCTCTGTGGCTGTGGCTGGTGGTGGTGGTCGGCAGGCTGCAGGCGTCACTGCCACGGGTATCTGGAGGTATTTGCCAATGAAGCTGTCATGTGATCAGCCAAACGCGGGGTGGTGAGCATGACCTCCTAGATCACAGAGCAGATGTCCACCTTCCGTATGCAAAGCCAGGCTGGCAGCTGGGGCTTTGGCCAACACTGCTTCATTTGCTCTGTGGCACCTGCATCAAGACCAGCCCATCAAGGCCAGACTGTACAGACTCACGTCTCCGGGAGGGCTGGTGGGGAAGCACAAGACCCTAACTCGGTGCCCAACTCCTCCATCTTTTGCTGGATCACAGGCCAGTTTTCCTTCTCAGGTTTTGGGGCTACAGGAACCCCCGCAAGCATCATGTGTTTAGGGCATATGAATGTGGCATAACATTCGTCCAATCAAGCCATTATAGGAAGGACATCTCAGTATGTCTCTCTCAATCATCGTTGTAAAACCAAACACATGAACATGTTCCAGTTGCTTGTGATGGGATCACAAGCTGCTGCTGTGATGTGATGGCTGGAAAATGGGCCATGGAGAGGACTTCATTTTTCCTGTTGGAGAATCCCCTCCAGTTTCTGCTCCACCGGGTGGCCTTTGCTCGATGCTTTTCCTGTGATTTTGTGACAAGTGCTGGCCTCGTGCAATGCAGTGGCCTCTGTCCAGGGCTGCCTAGATCTGCAGAGGGTTTTTTTTTTCTTTCTAGTGTTTGTTTGTTTGTTTGTTGAGCACTTTTGGCAGCTCCTTCCCAAGTTGAAGCAAATTCCAAAAGAAGTGCCCCAGGGTGACCCTCCCCTGAGGGAGGACCTCTTGGAGAGAAGGTGCAGACCCAGCACCCGGACACGCAGCAAGTTCCACAGGGGAATTCCAGGAGATGCCACGTGCTCCTCATTCTCTGTCGGCTGAGCCTGAACCAGGCAGCGGGCGGCCACGCTTGGTCACCTCGTATCTTCCCTAATCCAGTGGGCGTGCGTGGCCTGTCTTTACAGCAGCTCTGCACGTGTGTGTCTCGGCATGCACTTGATTGCCATTTGAGTGACCTAGTCTGCGAATTCTTCACTCACATCCTTTGGCATTTAAAATTTGTTTTTCCTGTGTTTTTCTTCTATTTTTTCTTTCCATTCATATATTAGTTGTACATATGATACATGTATACAGTGTGCTGTGATAAAACCAGGACCATCGGGGTATCCATCACCTCAAACACTTATCTTTTCTTAGCGTTGGGAACACCATAATTCCTTCTGGCTATTTTGAAATGTACAATAAGTGATGGTTAACTATAATAACTCTACTAGACTGTCAAACACTGAACCTATTCTTTTTATCTCACTTGATGTTTGTACCCATGAACCAACCTCTCCTTATCCTTCTCAACCCCACAGACACACCCCCACTTTCCCAGGGTCTGGTATTCACCATTCGACCCTCTGCCTCCGTGAGGTCCGTCATTTTAGCTCCCACATGGGACTGAGAATGTGCGGTGTTTGTCTTTCAGTGTTTAGCTTATTTTACATAACATGACCTCCAGTTCCATCCATGTTGCTGCAAATGACAGAATTTCATTCTTTTTATGACTGAATAGTATTCCACTGTGTACATGAACTACATTGTCTTTATCTATTTGTCCACTGATGGACACTGAGGTTGATTCCATCTCTTAGCTATTACAAATGCAGCTGCAAAAACCTTCAGAGTGTAGCTATCTCTTCGAGACACCTGCTTTCCTTCCTTTAGGATGAGTGCCCAGCAGTGAGGTTGCTGGGTCATAGGGCAGTTTCATTCGTAGACTCTAAGGAGGCTCCAGGCTGTTCTCGAGGTGGTGGTCCTACCTCATATTTCCCGCAGCAGCATACAAGGGCACCCCTTTCCCTGCCTTCTTGCTGGCAGGATTTTTTCCATTGGGTGAGGTTGTATTTCCCCAAGTGTTCTTGATGCCTGTGGACATGTGACAGTGTCGTGTTGAGGGATTAGGGTTTGTTTTAGTCTTTGCAGTCAGGTTTGCTTGTGCCTGTCCTTCAGATTCGAATCCATTTTCTGAGCCTGGGACTCTTGTAGCCATCTCAGCACTAGAGGATGCTGTAAGTCCAGGCTGGCTGTGAGGCTCTCAAGGGCTCCAGAGTGGACCTGCAGAAGATGCAGTGAAGGTGGTGGGGCTGTGTGGAAATGCTGGTCAGGGCTCAGAATCCAGAAGACCGTCTGGTGGCCCAGATGGCCATGCCTCCCAGCAGGTCTCTGCACAGGCACAATGGATCCCTGCCTGCAGCAAGAGGGGCTGCAGCTGAGACTGGGCCCCCTCAGGCTCTGCGGTGGGGTGGAGGCTGGAGAGCCTGGTCTCATTGGCTCAGAGGCTGCACGTCTCCCAGCAGGTTGGTATAGTTCCCCAGCTGCAGTGAGTGGGGAAGGAGCTTTCAGTCCCAGCCCCAGCCCCTTTCCTTCCTCTCCCTGGGGATCAGAGGGTGGGTCAAAAACTTCCCATAATCTCTAGGTCTTTCTGGTGACCAGTCCCATCTGAGAATATACAGGGGTCCACTCTAAGTCACCTCATTAGCATAAACTTATAAGCATAGAGATGCTCCTAACACTTGCAAAATCCCAGGGCTCTGGGAGCTCTGAGCCAGGAACCTGGACAAAGACCAAGTCAATCCCTGAGGATCTGCTACGGGATGAGGTTGGTGATCCCAGATTGCTGAGCCTGACAGGGAGGCTCAGACTCCAGCCTGTGGGATGTGGTCTCCCTCTGGGTCCCTGTGTGAGGAGCTCTTAGCTGGGACCTCACCTGAGTGGGGCTGGAGCAGCACCTCTGGACCACATTTGGGTTCACTGCCAAGACCCATGTCAGCGGTTACAAGAGCTTTTGCGCCAACCCACTAGCATGTGCAATTCCTCCTGGACTTCTTGGCAAATGTCTTGGTTGCACGCTCAGGCCAAATGGGGCTGTAGCCAAGTCGCTTGGGGGACAGGGCCGTTTCCAGGCTTGAACCTGGAAGCAAGCTCAGTGGGGCGGAATACCCACCTGGGTGTGGGTCTGAGCTCTCAGAATGACCCTCCCACATCTTGGGCTCCACTAGGACTTCACGAACTCCTGCCTGAATCTGGAGGCTCTTGCAGAGAGACTTGTGACTATGGATGGGCGAAAACTTCTTGTTGTGTGGGGGGATACGGGTGAGTCACCTTCTGTGTCACCATCCTGGTCATCTTCGGCTCATGCATTTTTCTTGTGGTTTTGCAAAGCTTTCTTCAATATTACACAATTGTTGATTTTGCCAGATAGCAAGTCTCCAGTCTAGTACAATTATAGAATTTAAAACATTTTTTTGAGTCATTAAAATGTGCATATTTTCAAGTACTTGTGATAATTTAATATACTCATATAATTTGTAAAGATGAAATCAGTATAATTTGGATATCCCATCACCTTAAATATTTATCATTTCTTTATGCTAGAAACATTCAAATTACTCTCTTTTAGCTACTTCAAAATATACAATAGATCATTATAACCTGTAGTTACCCTACTGACCTGTCAAACACTAGGTCTTATTTCTTCTGTCAAATTGTATATTTGTAACCAATAATCAACCTCTCTTCCTGGTACTTTTGTCTATTTTTGAGGCCTGACGTATTTTGGGTGGACTTGCCTTTTTCTCATAATAGGATGCTGTGGGTATTTCTCCTTGTCAGCAGCTATGCCTCTCATCTCATGTTAATGAGGGTGCCATATGCATGCTGTTGTTGGACTCACACCCAACCAGGGACAGCTGTCCACATGGTCACTTTTCCATCACACCTGACTTTGCCATAGGATTTGTTAAGACCATCCTTCCCGCTCAGGCCCAGAGTGGGGATGTAACCATGGCCAATTATGGACTTTCCCAAACGAAAAGTCCTTCATTCCGATGTTACAGGTTAGACTCTAGGGTCTAATTTAAGGACTCTTTCCCTACCTGCTGAGTTGAAAACAGCCTCCTAGTTTCTCCTAATGTGACGGTTTTGCGTGCTGCATTTAGGCCTGTCACCCACAGGGCTTTGCTTTGGCATTTGGCGTGAGGTAGGGATTGCATACCTCTGCATTCTCCTCATTGGTCTCTTTGGTCTTTGGTCATTTCTCTGCCTGATTTCTACTACAGAGAACTCAGCTCCTCAGGGGCATTCTTCCATCATCTCTGTGTTGTGTACAAAGCAGAAAATGACCATGAACAGCCAGCCACACCTCCAGGAGGGTGGATAAAGGTGTGAATTAGAGGTCCCTGCTTGCCCAGGGAGACAAGCTTGGAGTGCGAGGCTTCTCCTGCCCCTGCTGAGAGTGGTGTTTGCCTCATCTCTTCATCTTTTCTCACTTTCACGAGTTTCCTTGGAAAAAACAGGAGCTTTTCTTCTTCTCCTGTCCCTCTTCATTTCACACTCTCTGTCCCCTTGACAGCCCCTAGTCTTTAACCAAGTGCTTCAGAAAACAAACACACTTTAAAGTCATTTAAAGGCCAGAGAGACACAGCTGCTGTCTTCCAGGCAGAGCAGGCTGGGAGGCTTCATTCTGAGTTTCCGAAGTAGCTCATTTCCAAGTGGTGCAGAAGTTCTCACCAGATCTGGCCCAGGGCTATGAGCCCATGTCAGTCAGTGGAGGAACCTCAAGGGCCAGGTAACAATCTTCTCATCTCCTAATATCGCCCTAGACACATACTTGTCTCCATGTGGAGTATGCTTTTCTTCCTACCACCTCCACAGTGGTGTTAGTCATTTATAAACTGTCCATCTGTGTGCAGAATCTAGGATGTGGTACTAAAAAAAAATCTGGAAAAAAAGACTTCAAAAGAAAAAAAAAAAAGATCTAGTGAACTGGATACCTAAACCACTAGGGAAATAATTAATTTCAAGAAGGTAAAAGAAGGAGAGGGACAACTTGGATGTGGGGAAGTCATTGGCTGTGTCTCTCTTCACTGCTTTCTACTTGAGCCCTGGAATTTGATTTTCGAGCTGGGCATGCAGTCCACAGCTCCTTGTGGAGCCATCGGCTCTACAGACGTCTTGCTCTTTGGAGCTTGTTTCCAACATCCTGAAGCTCAAATTAGGAGGCCTTTGGGGAGGAGCTTGTTTGTTTCCCCACAGTGGTTGCTGGCACTTGATTTTCCAAATGCAGCTTAAATGTTTGCATGTCTTGGGTTCCTTGTGATTGCCAACATGACTAAGTCTCTGGTGCAGATGTTCCTCCTGCAGAGGCAGGCAGGTGTATGAGAGGAGAGTTGGCAGGGATGGACGTGTGGTGGAATGAGAGATTGACTTGGTTTTTGTCCAGGTTCCTGGCTCAGAGCTCCCAGAGCCCTGGGATTTCACAAGTGTTAGGAGTATCTCTATGCTTATGAGTTTATGCTAATGAGGTGACTTAAGGTGGACCCCTGTATATTCTCAGATGGGACTGGTCACCAGAAAGACCTAGAGATTATGGGAACTTTTTGCCCCACCCTCTGACCCCAGGAAGAAGAAAGAAAGGAGCTGGGGCTGAAAACTGAACCCTGTGAAAACCCCAGAACAGGAAGATGCAGAGCTTCCAGGCTGGTGAGCACATCAGGGGCAGGAGGGCGGGCACCTGGAGGGCAGGGATGCTCCCGCGCCTCCATGCCTTTCCCCTCTCCATTTGTGTGTTCAGTAAACTTAAGCAAATTGTGTTCTGGGAGCCATTCTAGCCATGGACTGAGCCTGAGAAGGGAGTCCTGGGAACCGACAGTCAGAAGCACAGGTGGCCAGTGCGTGGGACTGACCTGCAGTGGGGGTGTGTAGTGGGACCTAGCCCTTATCTGTGGGGTCTCTGGGCAATTAGTGTCAGAATTGAATTGAATTCTGGACACCTAGTTTGGGTGTTGAAGAATTGGAGAATTGATTGGTGTCAGAGAAAACACCCCAGGGAATGTGAGAAAAAAGCAAGGGAAAAAGAAAAGCCTCTTGTTTTTGTAGGTGGCCAGAGCTGAACCCATTTCTCAAAATTCAGTGAGGGGGTGACTCACTAATGGGGGCCTGCTCTTCAAGCTCCCTGAGAATGGGGACGAGGGCCACCTGCTCAGACAGGCAGTGGGACAGCCTCCCAGCACCGACTTTCTCCCAGCACTAACTCCCAGCCCAGCCTCCCAGCGCTGCGAGAGCTGCTTCAGCCCTGCTGTCCCGGTTTCATGTGAAAACAGTGAATCCCAGCCACTCCAGAGCACCAGAAACCAGGTGGACCCTGACTTCCAGTGGAAGAGGCCTCTGATGGGAGACAACTCTTTTGGATGTGTTGGAATTCTCTGCATTAGAAATGTGTTCATACATTTTGCTTTTTTTTTTTTTTTGAGAGTCTCATTCTGTCACCCAGGCTGGAGTGCAGTGGCACAATCTCAGCCCACTGCAGCCTCCACCTCCTGGGTTCAAGCAATTCTCCTGTCTCTGCCTCCCAAGTATCTGGGATTACAGGTGTGCACTACCACACCCAGCTAATTTTTGTATTTTTAGCAGAGATGTGGTTTCACGATGTTGGCCAGACTGGTCTTGAACTCCTGACCTCAGATGACCCACCCACCTCGGCCTCCCAAACTGCTGGGATGACAGGCATGAGCCCCTGTGCCTGGCCCATTTTGCGTTTTTTAAGTGAGTAACATCCCATGATAAAAACATAGATAATCACTGAAGTGTCAGAATGTCCACATGCAGGTTATTTGCCAACTTTCAAGTTTCCAGCATTCATATTTTGTAAAGAAAAATAAATTAATGGAGAGTGGGGAGTTGGAAACTTCCTGACTGTGACTCTGATGATTCAGGATTTGGCATTTCCTTTAGTCTCTGCAGTGTCTTAGGGAAAAAGCATGTATCTAGGCCCAGCTAGCTCTGTGTTTCCCAACAGACATTGTCATTATCAATGTAGGGATGTGAGGGTTAGGAGAATTAATGATTTCTATGAAATCAGCAAGTATAAACGTGAGGGTAACTGAATCTTGCACTTCCAGATTTTGGGTGATGGTGAGAACAAAGGTAGCTGGGAATAGAACAGAATATCAGGTTGTGGACGTTTCTCTGCCATTATCATGATTTTGGGTCTTCAGTGGGGTCAGCCTCGCTGCTGTCTGGATTTTCAGCCCTGTCTTCTGTCTGAGAGGCCAAGAGAGCAGAGCGGGTCCCTGTGAAGGTCACGCGATGGCCACTGGATGAGGGACGTGACTGCTGAGCCGCCTCGTGGCCATGGGCCCCCTGCATTGTCCTGCCCGTGGGAACTCAGAGTGAGCCCTCTGCACGGAAAGCAGTGCGAGGCCGGTGAGATCACATAGCTGAATCAGAAGCTCAGCGGCGCAGGGAGGGAGACTGCAGAGCTAGTGAAGTTCCTCCCTGACACTGGGCGCCAGCACTGCCATCTCTGACCAGAAAGGCCGTGACAGGGGAGGTCCCGTCTGCAGGTTCAGGCCCTGGGGATGCTGCCCCACCACCTTCCCTCGGGGAATCAGCTGGCCTCTGTGTGGGGCGGGCGGAGGTACCCGTTGGGGTTCTCGTATCTGAAGCCCTTCCTGCAGCACTTTGGGGGATGTCAGTCTTTGGGGGATGTCAGTATCTGGAAGATTCTGGAGACTCCCACTCCTGCATTGCCCACAGAGGAGGACAGAGTCCATAGCACCTTCTTTCTGCCACAGGAAACAGCAGCCCACCCTGCAGGAGTTGGGGGAGGCCCTTTTTCCTCCACAGTAAGAGACGATGCCAGGTGGGTTAGTGGGGTAAATAATAGAACTCTCTCCTGCTCCAGGGAGAGTCAGAGCTTACTGGTGGCATCTGAGCATTGATGGAGAGGGCAGGGCTAGGCCTTACTTAGGGTAAAGCGTAGCGCGGCCTCCCCGAAGGTTTCTGTTTGCAAAGCGTGCTATCATCATGGCCACCACAAGGGTCTCTCTCCATTTTTGCTCTTCCTGGACCCCAAAAATGGTCATAGGCAGGTGGGTCCTTACGTTTCTCTCCAAATGTTCTTGATTTCAGGGCCGACCTTCCCACTCTGCAGGGATGCGGGCCAGAAAATGCACCGCTGCCCTGGCCTTGGACCCAGTCAGGGTCTCCACTGCACATCCAGGGGTTCTTCCTATGTCCTCGGGCAGTGGGTCCGTGGGGGGCTGCTGCGTGGAGGGGGTGAGTGGACTGGGTGCGGCGCAAAGGTGTCTCAGTGGGAAACAGAGGAACAAGTAGCTCCTGAAATGTGCATCTGAGCCTTCCCCTGTCACTATGGGATGGAAAACCACCCACAAGTCACTTGGAAGAACTGGTACTTGGTCCGTTTCTCAAGAGTCATCCTGCGGAGGCTCGTCGGCCTTGGCTTCCACCTGCACCCACCACCGCCCTCTGTGCTGCTGCCTGCTTTGTTTTTTCAGAACATGCAGCCTGTCTGAACCCATACTTGCCACGCTGTGTCATGTCTGACTGTCTTTCCTGTTAGAAGCTAAGTCTCGGGAGGGCAGGGACTCCGCTCTGTCGGCAGATGTGTCCCCAGCACCTGGGGCCTGACGTGGGGCAGTGCTCGGTGGGCGGTTAAGGCATGAGTTGTCAACTGAAGACTCCCGAGGTACCTACGTTTGGAGAGGAGAGCTCTATTTCTCACAAAGCATTGCAGCTGCGGACAGCCATCCCGCAGGCCGGGGAGTGAAGCCCCCAGCACAGGCTGAGAACGTCCCCCCATTCCCCATTTTCAAGAAGTCATAGGAGGAGCATAAATACTTGCAAAAGGCAAAAATGCACAGGTACAACTGAACTTCGTGCCCCTTCGTGGGTCACAGGTTCAAAAACTGGGGTGACAGCATGGTCCATGGGTGAAGTTTTCAGCCTCTAACGTGAAAAGGTGAAGCAGGGGGCATGAACACCCTTGGCACCATCCTCCAAGAATCAGCCAGAACCGGTCCAGGGAGAGTGCTCAGGGTTTAGAAAGGGATGCCTGTGAAACAGGTGCACCATCACCCCAAAACTGCAAAGAGAAAGGAGAGGCCTGGTAGGGTTTGGCTGTGTCCCCACCCAAATCTCATCCTGAATTGTAGTTCCCATAATCCCCACATGTTGTGGGAGGGACCCGGTGGGAGATAATTGAATGACGGGGGTGGTATCTCCCGTGCTGTTCTCATGGTAGTGAGTAAGTCTCACGAGATCTGACGGTTTTGGAAGGGGTTTCCCCTTTTGCTTGGCTCTCATTCTCTTGCCTGCCACCGTGTAAGATGTGCCTTTCGCCTTCTGCCATGATTGTGAGGCCTCCCCAGCCATGTGGAACTGTGACTTCATTAAACCTCTTTTTCTTTGTAAATTACCCTGTCTCAGGCATGCCTTTATCAGCAGCCATGAGAACAGACTCATACAAGGCCGGTGCTGGCCTCAGCTGGGTGGCTGAAGGCAACAAAGGAATGGGTGGCCCAGTCCTTGTTTTCCGGAGCTGGTTTCCGCCTCTTCCTCAGGAAAGCATCCTGGGAAAATGTTCATAAGAAACGGGTTCACTGAGGGGTTGTCTGGCCTCCCGTCCCACCTTGGCTGGGAGCCTTGTTTTTCAGGTTTCTCTGGGGTCCCCTTGGCTGAGACGGGGTCCATTCCGCTGGTTGAGGGGATTTTATTTTTATTTCTCTGAGTGAATCAACAAAGGACAAGCAAAAGAAGCAAATGGGCCTCATGGGACTGGTTTGTTGGTGACGCGGAGATGCCCAGGGGGCAGGAGCGGGCCCTTCCACGTTGGTGTTGCTGCCTGGGAATGGGACCCCAGCCTGTGTGCTCAGCCCTCGGAGCCCAGTGTCCAGTCCCCCAAATCAATGACTGGAGGTGCATCCAGCACCCGGCAGGGTCCTGGTTATGGAGCAGGGGTTCAGCGGTGCTGGGCAGACAGATCTCAGAGTTCGCTGTGTCGCGGGTCCTCTGAGATTCAGAGCATCCCCATGGAGGCCCCTGTTGTTTCAGTGAACTGAGAATTCACTCATGTGAGCAATGCAGATGTGTTGCCCGTTATTTCCTGAGGACTGAGGTTACTATGGCAAGTGGTGAATTCAGACAGGGGTAGAGACCAGGGGCCAACGGGGTGACTTTCCAGCCTTCTGTTCTTTCTGTGACTCTGAAATTAGAGCCAAGAAGAGTGTGCAGGCTGGCTTACAACACTGCACCCGAGGCCTGGGATGTGCCTCCCACAGATACCTCAACAACAGGAGATCTGAAGTCGGCCCCAGAGACCCCAGTGCACTGCCCTCTTCCTTTCCAGAGCAGCAAGTTCTGGCATGGCCCCTGCCCAGTGATAGTGAATAAAGAAACAGGCCTGGCCTGGCTGCAGCTGCACACCTGGCCCTGCTAAGTGCTTGGCGGGTCTCAGACATTGCCACCCCGCAGATACAGGTGGTGCTTTGCTATTGAGGAGCAGATTGGGGAATGCCTGCTGCATTCGGTCACCCTGACCAGACGCTCACTGGACGAAACTAGCCCCAGCCCCACTGCCCTTCCCTCCCGCCTCTCTTCCACCTCCGTGTGCCCCCCACTCCTTGGCTCCTGTGCTTCCTGCTTTGTGATGTGGTCTCCCGGAGTTAGGAGGAGGATAACTATCAACCAAATGATTTCTGGAACTTGTGGGCAGCCCCTAGTATCTATTTTTTAAAATACAAATAACTTTTTTTCATTCCCTAAACTACATCTAAAAGCAAAATGATGATTAGAACTCTCTGGGTTCGGCACAGAGTGAGAGCTTCAGTAGATGTGAACCATCCACTGCTGGCCCCGGGCCACACCTCACACCGAAGCAGAGTGAGGGCTCTGGTTTCCGGGACAGAGCGGCGTCTACTCGAGTTAGGTTCGGGCTGTGTGAGGCTCTCCTGGTCTCCATTTTCAGAGGGCACAGTGTCCAGCATTCAATTTGGGGCGGTGACCGTGTCAAGCCGTTGTGATCTGTATCCTCGTGAGCACTGTTGGATGAGGCTGAGTTTTCCACACAAAGAAGTTGCAGATGCCCGGGTGGGAGGGCACTTGGGAACCTACACCGCAGGGAAGAGGGGCTGGCACTCACTCATCAGAGTTTGTGCGGGAGGGGAGGCTGCTGCAGGGCCTCTGATGATGGCAGCAGTGGGGCCTGACGGCCGAGCATCAGGGCCAGGCACACCCAAGCAGAGCACAGCTGCACTAGGGCCTCTGTGATGTTTGTTCTGCTTCTTCTGGGACATCAGTAGAAGGGAGAACTACAGCTGGTAATGGTCCCAGCATTCACGGCGAGCCAGGCAGGGATCACAGCTGCTCCCAAAGTCTGTCCTCCCTGGCTTCCTGGTGCCTGAGTCAGCTCAGACATAAAGGGCCCAGAGGGGTCAGGAAAGAAAGTATATGCTGGGAAAGATGGATGGATGGATGGATGGATGGATGGATGGATGGATGGATAGACGGACGGACAGATGGACAGGCAGGCTGGTAGGCAGGCAGGCAGACAGACAGACAGATAGGTAGATAGATAGATGATGGATGGGTGGGTAGATAGATGGTTGATGGATGGGAGAGATGGTAGGTAGATAGGTAGGTAGGTAGACAAATGGATGGATGGATAGATAGATAGATAATGGATGATAGACGATGATGGATGGATAGATGGATGGATGATCAATGGATGATGGATGGATGATAGATGATTGATTGATTGATTGATTGATAGACAGACAGACAGACAGATACATGATAGATAGGCTGAGATACTGGGAGAAATAAAGAGGTGGATAGAGAGAGAGACAAATTTTGCTATAGGAGGAAGAATAGTGGTGAAAATTGCTACTTAACAACATGCTCCATAATTTATTAACAAAGATATTTAAATTATTTTAGTTCATTTAATTAAAACTAACATCTTTCCCTTTAGGCTCCCAGGAGAGCAGTGTTTGTTTGTTTGTTTGTGTTTGTTTACCTGTTTGCAGAGGCTGGTCTTGTATGTTATAATAAGAATCAGATAGAAAATGGACACGTTCTCCCTGGCCATGCCATCTCGGTTATCAAACAGGAATGTCAAGCCCATCTTCCCAGCCCCGCCGGTGAGTGCCCCCGGACTGAGAGGTGCTGCTTCCACGCAGGAAGGTTCAGCTTCGCTGGGTCTCTGGTTCATCCCAAGCCAGGCTGTTTGCTCTCAATCATGTCTGCAGGTTTGTGGAGATTTCTCTGTGTTCAAAGAAGCGTTGGCATCTGTTTCTGTTTTCCAACCACACTGTTAATATTTGTTCTAGTGAAACGTATCTTAAGATGGCGCCATCAGTATTTCTTTAGTCAAAGGTGAGCATTGTGAACTGAGATTTCTGTAGAAAACTGACCATCAGGCGGAGTGTACATGTAAGCAAGAAAGTCTCCAATGGACCGCGGTTCCAGGTCAGGGCTGGCTGACTGTGCTGGTTAGTTGCTTCTGTACTGCCCTGCTTCCTAGAACGTGCTGTCAAAATCTGTTTGACATTCTGTAACTCTTTCTCTAACAACAGCCTGTCTCCTCTGCTGACAGCGAACATGCCTCGGATGAAAGTTCATTAGTCTATTGAAACATTTCAGTTAATTGCAAAGCGAGAACCCAGAATTGTCAAGTTCATATTTCCATCTGTGCATGAGCATGGTAATAAAGAATTTTTTGGACAGGTTAATTTGCCTAAAATACCATGCAGTCAATCAGAGTAACAAAGTTGTTGCTGCCTGCATCTGACAGGCAGGGCTTTCATCACTGTCCTTCTCCGGGAGAACATTGCTGGCGCGTACGAAGTGGCAAAAATACAGCGCCCAGGAGCATCAGCTGCAGAGGGAAATATTATTCCAGAGCAAAGCACCCAACAGCTGGGCATTGCGCTAGCAAGGCTGGTTTATAGTTCAGGGTCTTTTTTGGAAGTAAAATATAGTCATTGAGACATAAGATGGCTTTAATATTTAATTCAGATTGTTGATACTATTTACATTTGTTAATTTTATATTTTACTTAATTTGCCACCGATGAAAACCCTCTTTGGAATGAAGTGTGTGTGCTTCTCTCTGAAGATCCCTAATATACATAGGTGTTTCATTTAAAAATAAAAACAGATGAAGTGCATAAACTATAATTATTAAAATAGGCTCCTGTCAAAGCTCTGTGTTCCCATCTATGCAGGAAGCGTGTTCTGCAGGTCCAGCAGCCGGTTGTTAATCTGTGCCAACCGCCTCACAGTTGCATCTTTTGCCCTGTCACGGCAGGCCTCCTATTAGGATCAATACTCAAGGATTGGCTGCTCACTGAATGCCAGGGATGTCATCCAGCAGCAGTACATGCCACGAAAGGAGAAGCTGGGTCACGATGCTCCATGTCTGTAACTACGAAATGCAGACTGCTCCTGGTGGCTGCATTTAAGTTGCCACCGCCTCCTCCCCACCTTGTGTTTATGGAGTAATATGCTTATGGAAAGGACCTAGGTGGCCACTGGGTTTTATGCATGGGAACCACCTCCTTCCTCAGAAAGGGAGAGCTCCTGCTATGCACTCCCTGGGGCAAGCAGTTTGCTGAAAGTTGAGACGTGTCCGTCTATCAGGCACACCCTGGGAGCAAGAAATGAGACATTTCTTGGATGGCTGGTGTTTGAGAAGCTGATGTCGGGACATGATGGAGCTTGGCTGCAGCATCCGAAGACCAGACACTTGTGGCCTGTGCCAAAGAGACTGACAGGGAGACAGAGGGACCTAAAGCTGCCCCAGCACGTGGCCCAGGCCCTTGCTATGGAAGACTCAGCTGAAACTCTGCAAACAGAAAACATCAGTGATGGGGACAGCACGCCACTGGAGTGCGGTTTCCTGACCCCAGCACTTGGGATGGGGTAACTCTCTGTAGGGGCTGCCCTGTGCATTGTGGGGTACTCACCTGCATCCGTGGCCTTTGCCCAGTAGATGCCAGTGGTACTCACCCTGCCCAGTTGTGATAGCCAAGACTATCTCCAAACATTGCCCTGTCCCCTTGGGACAGAATCGCCCCCAGCTGAGAATCCCTGCATTTAAGTTAGAAGGGACCCGAATCAGGGGAGGTGGCTGCAGAGTTTAAGAGCCTCACAGTCACGGGTGCTCACGGGGGGCCCAGGAGGCCTGGAGCCCTCACTTGGAAGCTGCTTGGGACAGTGGGATAAGCCTGGTACCAACATGGGCCACAATCAGTCATTTAAGACAGTCAGGGAGACAAACGGGGAGGGTGCCTTAGAGGCAGAGGTTCATTTATTTATTTATCTGTCATTTAAGACAGTCAGGGAAACAAACAGGGAGGTGCCTTAGAGGCAGAGGTTCGTTTGTTTATTTATTTTATTTTATTTTATTTTATTGTGTTTTGAGACGGAGTCTCACTCTGTCGCTGAGGCTGGAGTACAGTGGTGTGATCTCGGCTCACTGCAAGCTCCGCCGCCCGGGTTCACGCCATTCTCCTGCCTCAGCCTCCCAAGTAGCTGGGACTATAGGCGCCCGCCACCACGCCCGGCTAATTTTTTGTATTTTGAGTAGAGACGGGGTTTCACTGTGTTAGCCAGGATGGTCTCGATCTCCTGACCTCGTGATCTGCCCGCCTCAGCCTCCCAAAGTGCTGGGATTACAGGCGTGAGCCACGGAGCCCAGTGAGGCAGAGGTTCGTTTAAAATAATGACATAAACATGTGGGTTGAAGATGGATGCAGAGAAGTGGAGTTTCCAGATGAGGATGTGGAGGTGGGAGTAGAAGGGCCTGGGTTCAAATCTCAACCCTGCCTATGACAGCCACTGGCTCACCCCACCTGCCACGCCACACCCCACTCACCACACTGTGGCACCTGCTTTTTCCTTGAGCGTCTGGGACCTCTGTCATCAGCAGACAGCTGCTGGTTTCCGTGGCTGCCTTCCTGGGGGAGCATGGTGACGGCTTCCTGTCTGTTACCTTTCCCCACCCCACTACGAAGCCCCCTTTCAACTGCCATTTAGAACAGTGACTGAAGGTGCTAATTTCACATTGTCTTCTTTATGTAGATTACACCTTCCGTTGATGCCTTCAGAAATGCCATTACAATGAAAACAATTTCAAGAGCAAATTGAATGCCTAAAAAAGTGTAATTAAACCGTATAAAGGAGCCCACAGGGTCGTCGGGAGCTAGACCCAGTGGCTGTGTTGTCTTTCCTGTACATGAGCATCATTTGTGGAAAGCGCATCACAGCTGATTTTGGGGGAGGTTCTGACATGTCACCACGCAGCCCTGGTGACCAGCCATCCACGGAAAAGGCTGGTTTTAGTGCATCACTAAGCGCAAAGTATTTTTGCAATCAGAAAATAAAATTTACCCAGAATCTGCACAGGGAAGACACAGTTCCTAGAGTGAGGAACAGTGGATCCACCATCAGAGGCTGGTGTTCAAATCTGGCTCCAATGTTTCCTCACTCCGTGTCTTTGGACAAGCATCCTATTCTCTCTGGAGCTGCATTTCCTCATCCGTGAAGTGAAGTGAGCATGGTTCATAGTTCAGAAGGCTGCTAGAAGGATAAAACTCCATGACCCAAGCACCAGTCAATGTCCCCAAAGCCGTCGTGCTAAGCTATGCCCATCTGGGGACCTTCTCTCAGGAATCGGGAAGATACTAACAGTTTCTAAGTGGCTTACTGAGAGTTCTAAATAAGTCTCACAATTTACTGTTCTTTCCCAATAATCATCCTGAAAGCCATAGCGATGACTGTTGGACCCAAGGCATCCAATCACCAAATCCCAGCATTGTGTAGACATGCAGTCAGGGCTTCCTGGTCACCGAATTCCTCTCTGGAATCACAGATGCCCCCTGGGAGAGAGGCTTAGCTCACAGCAAGGAACCTGGCTGTCTCCCTTTCCTAGCTCCCCCAGAAGGTGATCCAGACAGGAGTGAGGATGTCTGAAGGGCTGTGTCCGCCAAATGGCATCCAAGGTCAGGCAGCCAGCAAGCTGAGCCTCAGTGGCCAAACCTGGGGAGGGAACCGAGATGCTCAGCTCGATGACAGTGACAAAGAGAGGAAAAGCCAAAGTCAACTTTGAGGCACAAGAAGGTTTCAGAAGAAATGGCCCAGCGGCCCAGGGAAAGCAGTGGTGAATTCTCTGGTAAGGAGAAAACAGAGCCAGGTTTACAAAGAGCTGCAGGGCATGTTTGCAGAAGGAAGAAGATTGGGGTAAGTCTGAGTTCTAGGGAGCTGACGCTGGCATGGGGGATACTGCAGACCCGCTCGCAGAGCCCCTCACAACCTGCCAGACGCCCCTTGATCCCAGCAACACCATCTGCAGAACCTGCAGCATAGGAGGCCAGGAAACAGGTAGAGCAGTTGGCCGGGGCCACAGAGTAACTGGCAGGTGAGCTGAGCCCAGTTAATGATAATCGCAGATATATTGTAAGGCCCAGAACCCAAGTTGAGCAAGGGGGGCTTTTGTTTCGAGTCATGGGGCTGGGGAGATTCCTGGGCTTCTCGTGTTACCCTTTGAGCTAAAGTATCTAGTAGGATGCGTAAGAATCCCCACAGAACTCACCAGGGCAGGACGAGAGGGCAGCGTCTCCCCCGGGCTGTGCCTGGAGCGCCTGTGAGGTCTCCAGAGGCACCTGGGCCCAGGTGTGATCCTAGCCTGCTCACTCGACAGCAGGGAGGGAGAGGCGTTTTGAACAAGTTTGTTTCTCCGTGTATTTAATTAGTATATTCATTCAACATTCAAATATTTAAGGAGTTTTTTTCCTTCTCCATGACATCAGAAATCTCTGACATTTGCTGAACCAACTTGGCATCTTTATTATGGATTTGGATGTGAGGCGTCCACAGTTTTGAGCAGTCTGTGTGAGAGTTTGTTCCAAAAAGCGCATGTGGGAGTCTGAAGCATGACAAACACAGGGCTATATTCGGGTCAGGAATAATGATCATCTGCTTATCATGAGAACCAAATATCAGCAGATCAACGAAAACAAATCTCAAAGCAGTGAAAACAACATGATTTTAAAGAGGAAAAAACAGGATTTTTAAATTTTGTTTTTCAGGATTGTTTTTAGACTTGGTTGTATGAGCAGACACTGTTCAGATGCTCTCAGCCTCCACACTTCACAAAATTAATATTATAACAGACCCAAGAGTTTTCATCATGGGTTCATCTTCTCAGCCCCGTGTTCACCTTCAGCAGAGGGCAGTTATACCACATCACCTGCACTTACCCGATAAGGATGCCAAGGCTCAAGGAGACTGTGACCTACCAGGGTCTATGGCTGAGCTATCACTTGGCCCGAGTTTTCCAGTCACACATCATGTGACCTTGACCTTTCTTCCCACCTCGTAGGGTTGCCGTGAGGATCCAACAGGACCTGGCCAGTCAGCAAGTGCTGCACCCACATTAGCACCCCTGCTGAGTGCTGGGCTGGCATGGGCCATTCACTGCACAGCGAGGCACACTCAGCCCCTGCAATATTTGAGCACTTACCATGTGTCTGGTAGAGTCTCGGGTCCAGGGGTTGTAGCAGGGAACAGAAGAGACCAAGCCCCTGCCCTTGGGAAGTGGACGTTCTAGCGGTGGCAGTTGGAGAGTCAGTAACCAGGAATGAACTGTTGACTGGGTCAGGGAACGGTGGAGTGGGCCAGGGGGTGGGAGTTAGTTTTAAATGGGGCGTCAGAGCAGAGGGAATCGGCTGGAGATGACCTCTGCACCCTCCAAAGACCACCTGGAACTACAGAGGCCAGTTTCACTGGTCTCATTGCACTCTCATCTATGTTTTCTATCTGGCCTTGAGGTGGCGGCATTACTTTGGGCTCATGAGCCGAGAATGTGTGTGTGTGTGTGTGTGCACGCACGTGACTTTCAGAAGCGGAATGAGAAGCACACCCGTGTTCCCGAAGTCAGTACGTTGTGGGGGGCGGGGCGGCACAGAAGGGGTTAGAGAGGATGGATGGGTTTGCTGCTTTACAACAGGGACAGGACAGAAGCTCCTCCATGAGTTGGCCGGTGCCTGGCCTTGCCAGTCCATTCTGCTGGGTCAGGCCTTTTTTCATGCCCAGGCTTAGCTAACATGAGCAGCAGGTCTGCTCCTGTACCAGCCCAGCAACAGGTGGTCCTGCAGCCATAGACAGCTTGGTTGCTCTTGTGGAGTGAACAGGAAGGAATGTGTAACTTTTCGCCCCCGCCTATACAGATTTTAGAATGATAGGAAGGCAGACATTGTAACCTAGAGCCTCCTGAATTTTTTAAATTGCACTTGAAGGGTCAGAAACACTGAATTCAGGCTAGTGAATGAGCAACTCTAGCAAACATGTTTGTTTTCTGACCTTGCCTCCTGGTTCTTTGGGAGCCACTGAAAATCAGGGCTTCAGAATCCTCTTCCGGATCCTGTAGGAGAGTGGACCCTACCCTGGCTCACACGTGATGAGAAGAGCCTCAGCTCCGATTGCTGAACCAGACAAGCTTTAAGGGGAAAGAGTCAGAAGTGTGTTTTGGAGGAGGGTGGGTGGGTGCTGAGAAAGGCCTATCAGCTTCACGGCTTCTGGCGGCAGCATGAGAGGGGCACACGCGTGATACATTCTGTCTGGGCACAGGTCGGAGGACCCGTTCCAGGGGTCCCGTTCCAGGGGATCAGGCCAGTGGCTCAATCAAGTTGAGCAAACCGGGGAGCCATCTGTGCTGGAAACCTGACTGTGCCAGGGCTCCGCCTAGCACTTCCCAGGGTGTTGGTGGCACTTAGGTGCCAGTCCACCTGCCGGCTTCAGGCCCATGGGACAGCAGGGACCACTCAGGTCTCCCCCTTCGCACTGTGAATGCTCGAGACATTCTCTGCTCATAGTCTGGGGTGGGGACCTCGGTGCTCTGTGGGGTGTTCCGCAGCCTCCCCGCCTCCACCCCCAGGGATGCCAAGAGCACCCTGCCCCTAATGTGACGATCAAAAAGGTCAGCAGACATCCCCAAGTGTCCCCTGCAGAGCAGATGTGCCCCTGTGGAAAGCTCTTTGTGTCGACCGTGACTGCTTTCTGTTTTTATAAGTGGGGAAGCGGACGGGCAGAGAGGGCACCCCAGGAAGGTCCCTGGTGTGCCTGGTAGAGTTGAGGCCCCCTGGTTGGGACAGCAGAGCCCCCCTGACTTGATTTGAGGCCCAGGCACTTGCTGTCATGCAGGGGTGTCCAGACAGCCGGCCTGGTGCAAGACTCCTTGGATGTGGAGGAAGGTAGGTTCCTGCCCGCTAGGGCGGTTCTGTGAGAGGCGGCCATTTCTAGCCTTTCATCCTTTCCCCTTTTGGGTCGGTGTCCTCCAGCGAGGCGCAGGACTTGTTCTCATCCCTCGCTTCCCTGCAGGCTGGCCCCCTCCTGGGCCCCCTGGCCTTCCCCGTGGCCTTTCAGGGGTCTGTACCCCACCTCCTCACACAGCACAAAGCCAACATGCCCAACCAGGAATTCCCACCTCACATCCGTGGCCCAGCCATTCTCCTGTGTGGGGATGCGTGGACGCAGCCCTGGGGAGGCGGGGTTTTTTCTGGCATCGCCGTGGACCTCCTCCTCCTGCAGACCCAGGCCCCAGAGCCTGTAACTTCCTGAGCTATTTGTGTCTCATTCACATGTGTGGTTTCCTCTTCCCGGGACCCCCGGCTGCTGCATCAGCCTGAAAACACCCACAGGGGCTGAGCTCTTATAGAGATGGTGCCTGTCTGCCATGCCACGGTTTTCCTCACTGCCGCCCCCATCCCTCTGCACATGGAACCGGGCACCCCCACCCCTGCGCTCAGCTGGTCACTGCTCTGTCAAAGCGACTTCCTCAGGGATTGCCTGTCTGCATCTGGCTTCCCCACTGCTGTCAAAGCAACTTCAGGGATCGCCTGTCTGCCGCTGGCCTCCCCACTGCACTTTGGGTTTGCCGGCTCATTCATTCATTCATTCATTCATCTGCTTGCCCTTGTAAGCCTGGCTTTACAAACTCATATTTTCTTCACATTCATTAAAGGCAGAGAGCAGGAGGCCGAGCTCCTGCTGCCAGGATCCCAGGTGCCCTTGCTGCTATAGGAGAATGCCGTCCACCAGGCAGCAGGGCCTCCAGCCCCACAGGCCGGCGTCCAGAGTTTCTCCGGGTCCTGTGGGGGATGGCCCGCGTGCAACCCACCCAGCGGGTCTGTTGAGTGCAGCTGCCAGGCTAGACTCATGCCCAGTGTCTTGGGATGTCACACAGAGGCTTGCAGCCAAGAAGACAGCCCGCCCCCCAGCCCTGCCTCTGTATGCCAGGTCCTCTCTGGACACCAGCCACATCATGGGCACCGATAAGTGTGTGGGGACATGAGGAATGGATGATGGGCCCTCTCCTTCCTGGCTGGCACATTTCTTTAGGGTAGGATGATGTCTTTCACTTTCATCTCTCATCACCATCCCTGGCCGTGCGCGGCATACAGTGGAGGCTTGATCAATGCTTAATGAGTGTGTGCCGGCGAGTACCTCTCAGCCAAGGCATCTTGCAAGCTTCCCAGGCTCTCTCTGTGGGAGCCGCCTCTGATCTGCACAGGTAGGCCGGAGCTTGGCTGTGCAGGTTCAGCTGCAGTCCCCAAAGCAGCCGCCGCCTTGCACAGCCTTCTTCAGGGAGAGCAGAAGAGGGGAGCAGTGGAGAGCAGAGAGGGGCCGGGAGGAGGCGCGTGCTTGTCTTGTGAAGCAGGTCAGAAATGGCCACTGGAAGGCCAGGCGGTGCAGGCCAGGGAGCCCCCTGTGGCTCTGTGCGCCCAGCCCAGCCCCCCAGCCCGAGCTCCCCAGGAAGTCTCTGGCCAAAGGCTTTGACTCCGGCCAGAGACCCTGGGAGCAGCCGGCAGGGAGAGCTGGAGACGGATGTTCTGACAGCTCACTGATGCCAGAAATAAAATAAAAAATAATAATTAAGAGCTTGGACTCCAAAGGTCTAGGGATTAAAATTCCCCAAGGCAAAAATGAGCTGTAATCAAAGGAATGGTGGGCTGTTATCTGTCCTCCACACTTGTCGCCCTGGCACATGTGGTTGGCTTTAATTATTGATATTTCTTTTTAAGTTAAAGATGAATTTGAGACAGCGGCGAACTTGGAAGGTTTATCTTCCAATTACA
This sequence comes from Trachypithecus francoisi, assembly GCF_009764315.1. Lineage (NCBI taxonomy): Eukaryota > Metazoa > Chordata > Mammalia > Primates > Cercopithecidae > Trachypithecus > Trachypithecus francoisi. The sequence goes on from NW_022681467.1 coordinate 57,472,601, forward strand.
GGGAAACCTGTTAATAATGATCACTTAAGGCAGCCACGGTTTTTCCGGCCTTAACAGAGGTGGCCAGAGCCATGAAGAAGAATCTTGGAGCCCCAGACAAGCTAGGCTGCCATGTCCCTGCCGAAAACTGTCCGCGTGGCTCCCTGCCCCCATGGGAAGGTGCTTGGTGCCTGGTGTGTCCAGGTTCCATCCTCCCTGCAGCCTGGAGCCTGAGCCTGATGCGGCCCCTCCCTTAGACGGTCTTCTGGCCTCTGCAAATGGAACCAGCTGAACAGGAGGCAGCGGGTGAGGGTTAGGGGGTCCCTTGTGACTCAGCGCAAGGAGTCAGGGAGACATACCTGCGGCTCAGAGGACAGGTGACTGCCTTGTCCCAGCTTTCCACCTCTGCCTGGGCTGCGAGGCCTCTCACATTGCTCCCTGATGCCCAGGGAGACTGGCAGAGGCAGCATCAGCCCCAGAAGGTGCCGCCGCTTACAGCCATGAACACAGAATGCAGAGCAGTGCTGCAGGCAAATCCACCCCAGTCCTTCTTGGACCTCAGCCACCGTCCCCAGACAGCCCAGCCAGGCGTCTGCAAGCCGCCAGTTACGCCTCAGTGTGTGTGCAGTGTGTGTTGCATCCTCCTAACACTCCTGTACTGTGACCTCATGGCCGTACCCGGTACACCTGGGAGTAGGACTTGGGCTTGGAGAGTCTGCCTGGGTGCCCGCTTATACCAGCTATCAGGGCCCCAGGATGCTCTTGACTACTGTCAGCAGCGAAGGGCGAAGTGTCGGAGAGCCCCAGGCCTCTGCACAGTGGAAACCTGCGTGGCCAGGGCTTGTGGTTTAGCTCAGCATGGAACGCTCAGCCAAGCAGGTCAGGCAGGGCCTTGGTTTGGGGCTCACACCTGCTGGAAAGGGCACGGCCGTGCCTGCAGACCCCTGGCTGTGGGATCCAGGCTCCCCGGTTTGCATTGCTCTTGCATAGGGCTTCAGCGTCTTCCTCCTCCTGTGGAAGGAGTCACGGTTGGTTGGAAATTAGCTTATATTATGATTTTAAATTCTCCAAGAGTCCAAGACATTCCAGGATCCCAAAGTTAGTGTTGGCAAGAACCAACTTATGGATTGTAATTCTTGGTCAGGTTCAGATCCTCCCTGATGCCCATTTGAAACAGAAATGACTGACTGAGTAGAAACAGGTAGAAAACAGGGTTCAGTTACTCATTCACCAAACCCTTTCAGAGCCCTCCAGGTGCTGGGACTAGGGGTAGAGCATGAACAGGGCCCTTGCTACGTTTCTGTGCCTGTGGGAAGGTAGACAGGTGAAATCCATAGTTACTGACAAGGGAGATGCAGGGTAAGAAGGAAGTGAGCAGGGACGGGAGGTGGGTGTGCCCCAGGGAAGCCTGGAGGGCCTCTCTGAGGAGGTGACATTGACCAAGGAATGAGACGGGCTCTAACGTGTGAGGACAGAGGAGAAGTCCGGAAGTTCCCAGTGGTCCGCAGTTCTGCCTACTGAGCACCGCTCTGTCTGAGGTGTTCAAGGTGGACTAGGGATGCACAGGGGAAGCATAAGACAGCCTGGCTCTCCTGGAGGCCCCAGCTCTCCCACTGTGATGGCTGCTAGGCGTTTGTGTCTGTGTTCACTTTGCACGTCACCATAGTGCTAGGGACAGGAAGCTGTCCTGTTTGGAAGAAAACCATGGACTGGAGCCAGGGCTTCAGGTTCAGTGGGGCCTGGTTGCTCTTTTAATAGTGGGGCCATGGCCGGGCGCAGTGGTTCCCATCTGTAATCCCATCACTTTGGGAGGCTGAGGCAGGCAGATCAGCTGAGGTCAGGGGCTGGAAACCAGCCTGGCCAACATGGCGAAACCTCTTCTCTACTAAAAGTACAAAAATTAGCTGGGCGTGATGGCGTGTGCCTGTAATCCCAGCTACTCGGGAGGCTAAAGCAGGAGTATCGCCTTAACCTCGGGGACGGAAGTTGCAGTGAGCCGAGATCGCGCCACTGCTCTCCAGCCTGGGTGACAGAGCGAAACTCTTGTCTCTAAAAAAGAAAAAAAAAAAAGAGTGAGGACTAGGAATCTGCATTCTCAGGTGCCCCCCTGAAATTCTGACTCAGACTCCGTGAAATACCCCTGAGGAGCACCCTCTTGGCTGACTTCTGCCATTGTCTGCCGCAGCAGTTTTTGCTCTACTGTGAAGTGGCTGAAGGTGTGGACAGCAGTGGGGGTGGCATGTGTCCTCCCGGCCAGTAGTAAGGGGAGGAGCCCTCGGGAGGTATGTCCTCCTTTGCAACTGCGGACCACGAGACGGCACCTCCCCACCCAGCCGCTGCCATAAGGAGCCAGGTGTGGCTGGAGCCACACAAGTTATTTCCATCTGTCAGTGGAGCACCATCCAGTGTGTTGTGAAGGCTGCATAGGTGGCTGTCAGGCTCTGCTGGCACGTCAGATCGTCCGGGATGTGCTGGCACACACACACATGTAGGCTCTTGTGGTGTGCACAGCCCACCGGGGCAGGCTCTGAGTTTGCATGCTTGAGTTTGGAGTCTCCACTGGTGCAACCTTCAGAAGAAACGCTCCTGGGGCAGAGAGCGAAGCACAGGGCACATGCGTTCAGTGCAGGCTGTGAAGGAGCGTGTTGGGATGGGGCTTGTTTGCTTGGAAATAGAAATTCAACTGGGGGCCTTGCCCTGCCTGTCTGGAGTGTGGTTCCTGAGCCGTGCCCTTCACAATCCCCCCTGCATCACCACCAACAATCGACCCTGTGCTTTTTAGCAAAACGTCACTGATCCTTCCAACTCTCCACCTAGCGGTGCCAGGATAAGTGTGACACTCACCCCATTAAGGATGGAAGCATCATTAACACCAGGCCTCTGGGAAATGACCCTCACGCCAGGGAGGCTGAAGGGCCCCTGGAGGCATGCCAGCCAGGCTTTCCTCTCCCAGGCTGGGAGGTCTCTCTCTTTTTTTTTTTTTTTTTTTTTTAAGAGACGGAGTCTCGCTCTGTCACCCGGGCTGGAGTGCCGTGGCCGGATCTCAGCTCACTGCAAGCTCCGCCTCCCGGGTTCACGCCATTCTCCTGCCTCAGCCTCCCGAGTAGCTGGGACGACAGGCGCCCGCCACCTCGCCCAGCTAGTTTTTTGTATTTTTTAATAGAGACGGGGTTTCACCATGTTAGCCAGGATGGTCTCGATCTCCTGACCTCGTGATCCGCCCGTCTCGGCCTCCCAAAGTGCTGGGATGACAGGCGTGAGCCACCGTGCCCGGCCGAGGTCTCTCTTTTGTAAAGGCAGCCCCCACTCTACCCTCCACCCATTCGTCCATGTGTCTGCTCACATCCATCCATCTTCCCACCTCTCTTTCCATCCCCCCACATACCCACCCTTCCTCTCCTCTCATTTAACCCATTTACCTAACAAGCTGCCAACCAGCCACTCACTCATTCATCCTTTGACCCATCACCCATCCATCCATCTACTCACCCAGTGACCTGTCTGCATATCCGTACTCCCCTGTGCACCACCCACTTCCTCTTCCTCTCCTCCTCTTCCCACCCTCCCACCCACTCCTCCATCCACTCACCCATCCACCTATCCATCAATTTACCCATCGGTTTTGCATTGTCCCGTGATCTCTCTGTACATCTTCTTATCCTCCCATACACCCCTATACCTACCCATCTAGCCTCCATCTGCTCTTCCATTCCTCCATCCATCCATCTCTTCATTCATTCATTCATTCATCCATCCATCTATCCATCCACCCATTCACTCATGCATCCTCCCATCCATCCACTCATGCATCCAACCATCCATTCATCCATCCATCTCTTCATTCATTCATTCATTCATCCATCCATCTATCCATCCACCCATTCACTCATTCATCCTCCCATCCATCCACTCATGCATCCAACCATCCATTCATCATCCTCTCTTCATTCATTCACCCATTCATCTATCCATCTATCCATCCACCCATTCACTCATGCATCCTCCCATCCATCCACTCATGCATCCAACCATCCATTCATCCATCCATCTCTTCATTCATTCACCCATTCATCTATCCATCTATCCATCCACCCATTCACTCATGCATCCTCCCATCCATCCACTCATGATCCAACCATCCATTCATCCATCATCTCTTCATTCATTCACCCATTCATCTATCCATCTATCTATTCATCTATGCATCCATCCATCTACCCACCCACTCATGCATCCAACCATCCATCCTCCCATCCATTCATCCATCTATCCATCAGTTTATTCACCCATTCATCCTATCCATTCACCCATGTATCTGTCTACCCTTCCACCTATCTGTCCACCTATCCATCAATTTATCCACCCATTCATCCCATCCACCCATCACCAAATTCCAAACTATGTAAGGCAGCCTAGATCTTCCCAGAGACCATCTATCACGGTGGTGGAAAGCATGGTTTCTGGAAGCAAGGGTGAGTTGTACAACCTTCCTGCACCTCAGTTTCTTCATCTGGGAAAGGAAGTGACAGCAGTGCCTGCCTCTTGGGGTTCTGGTGAGAACTGATGAGCCCATCAATGTGACGGCCCTGCACAGAGCTGGGTCCAGGGCTGGTGCTCAGTGGTGTAACCTGCAGTTAATGTGCACCGAGTGCCGTCTCTCTCTCAGCTGTCCATACTGTGCTCTGTAAACACAGAGACATCTGATTGCTCTCAGAAACACGAGGGCTTTCTCTTGTTTAATAGCAGGAGGCTCTGGTGGAAAATCCCAGTTCAGATTTTAAAACACCACCACCAATCCCAAGTGAGTTTTCAAGGCCGGTTCTGCTTCTCTCTGCAAGTGAAACCTACGGCAAGTCAGCGTTTCAGACCCGGCCAAAGCCCGGTTTTTCCATCTCTAACAGGGAGGTGCTATTATCTACCTGACCCAACTCAGTGAGTTGTTTAGGATTCAATGAGTGACACATTTCATGAAAGGGCTCCGCAAACTGTAAAGCTCTGTAAGCAGCTCAGGGCATGGGCCACCCACAGCCACACGGACAGGTACAGCCTCTTGGCCCTGCATACCCCTCCTTCCTGTGTGTGGACGAAGATGGGCTCATTTATGCACTAAACACACAAGCAGCACTTCCCGAGTCCCCAGAAGGGATGGTGAAACAAAGGGAGGATGATACAGTCCCGTGGAGCTCGGGTAGGTGCCTAACGCCATGACAGCTCAGGCAGGGGGCGGTCACCCCTCACAGCACCCCACACTGGTGACCCTGACTTCCGGTGAGTGTTCTCCACACCCATGGATCTGCAGCTTTAAAGCAACAATGCCCAGAGGCTGAGGGGCAGGACATCCACCTGGGATCCTTGGGGGCTGGAGCAGCCTTTGCAGGAAGCATCTGGCTGTGGCCTTCTGTGCCCATCGCAGCAATGTGTATGCAGCACCCGGCACTCCTGGGCTGCCCCTGCCATTGCTGGGAGCTTTTCTCCCACTGTGGTAAACTACACTTAACATAAGCGTTCGTTTTAACACTTTGAAGCTCAGAGCTCTGCGGCGTTAGTGTATTCACACTGTTGTGCGGACATCACCACCAGCCTCCTACGGAATTCTTTTTCCCAAAATAAAATTCTGTCCCCATTAAACACCAACTTCTCACTTCCCCTCCCGCCAGGCCCTGGCAACCGCTGTTCCACTGTCCATTTCTGTGATTTTGACTGCGCTATGCTCACATAAATGGAACCTTGTAATAATTGCCTTCTTGTGACCAGCTTATTTCACTTAGTATGATAATGTTCCAAAGCGTGTGTCGGAATCGCCTTCCTTTGTAAGTCTGAGTGGTTGCCATTCTGTGTAGAGGTGGCACTTTGCTTCTGCGCCTGTCTGCCTGTGGACACTGGATTGGTTGCAGCCATATTTTGGTGATGTGAACAGTGCTGCTGTGAGCATGGGGTGCAGACCTCTCCGGGTCCTGCTTCCTGTTCCTTAGTATGTCTGCTGAGAAGTTGAATTGCTGGGCTCGGCAGTAACTCTAGGTTTAATTGTGTAAAACTGTAGGTTTAACTCCAAGCTGTTTTCCACAGAAGGCTCATGGTTCCATATCCCCACCAGCAATGTGCAGGAGTCCTCTTTCTCCCAATCCTTGCCAATACTTGTGAACGTCTGTTTTTTTATAATAGCCATCTTGAGGATCGTGAAATGGTGCTGGGGCTTTTTGCCAATATAACCAACCCAGTCACTGCCCCTGGGAGAACGATGACTTGGCTGCTGCAGGCAGTGTCCCCTCATCCTTCTTGTGCCCAAAAGGGGCTGGCAGAGGGAGGGCCTTTTGCCTGCATTTTGAAGGCAGACCTTGAGGGTCTCAGCTGGCTCTTCTGTGTCCACCCCATGTTCTGTTTGGCTGCAGGCATCCCCGTGGTCCCTTGAGAAGGACAGGGCACAAGTGAATGAGGGGTGGGCAGGGGCCCAGGGGCCGGGCAGCAGAGGCAGGGCTGTCACCAGCAGAGAGGGCATCCCAGGGAAGCTGCTTGGGAATTCTGGGGGTTGGAGCAGGAGGAGGAGGCTTCTCTGGGGACTGACCAGCTTTGCACACACTTGCCACCCACTTCTGCCTGAGCACTAGGGCTGCAGGCATGTCTTCCTGGTCCGCGCCTGCCCCCAGGATCTCCCCACTGTGCTCCCAGAGCCTGCCCCGCACCCCATGGCTGGTCCTGCCAGACTCCAGAGCAGGGGGCAGGACACAGGCCTCAAAGCTCTGGAAAGTGACTTAGAGGCAGTGGGGGCTTCCCGCACTCTTCCAAGGAGAGGCAGAGAGCATTTTCCTGAGCCCCAGAAAGTGTGGCCATGACAGCAGCAGGCCTGAGTCCTCTCCAGCCCAAGGCAGGCAGGATGCTGGTGGCTGGGCCTACTGATGAATGCGGGGGCTCCACACAAGAGATGAATGCGGGGGTCTCCACACGTGTGGGGTCCACCGTGGGTCATTCTTCTGAGTTTTTTGCTCATCTCATTTCCAATACAGGAAGCTCCCCCTGCCCTTCCTTTGGCAACTGGGCTAATGGCCGTTGCCGAATTTTTTAGGCAGTTTACCCTCTGCGGATTCGCTTCTCTTTAAACTTCAGACCATGAATCGCATAAGAAAAAGCGCTCCCAGAGCCACTAAATGGAACGTGGCGACGGCAGAGCCCTTGTGAAAAGGCAGAAAGTGGCTCCTATTTAATCTGGGAGAGTTTGGCTCCAATCGTTAAAAATGAAAGAGAGAAAAGAAGTTTCTTTTTAAGAGAGAGACCTGCTAGGACTCTTGTTCCATTAATAAGCCAAGTGATTTTTAAATGAGGATCTTTGCTTGAATAATTCGTTTTATCATTTACCAACTAAAATGGAGCATCCATCTCTGTTCCCATCGCGGAGCTGTCCCAAGGGGCCTTACTGCCTTTTGCTCGTCTCTGAGCCAGCGAGCACGGCCTTTTGTCCATCTTTGAGAGGCTCTGGCCGCTCTTCCACAGGGCTTTCAGCCCAGCTGTGGCTTCGGATGGAAGGCAGGAGACGAGGCCGCCAGTCCCACCCACTCCCCTTCTCCCAGCGCCTGGAGGCTCCGAGCTCCACGCCCTCCCCTGATGCCCCGGACTCCTGAGTTGTTCTGTCACTGAGAAGCACCGGGTGCCTGAACCCCAGAGGGAGGCCCAGGAGGCTTCCCCAGGGACGGCAGAATGCCAGACTTTGCAGGAAGATTCTACAGCTAAGCTGCATGGAGGGCGGCTAGCTGGGGGCTCACCCTCCCTGAGCTGCACCAGGGCCGGGCCACTCACCTCCCCTGACGGTCCCCTGCAAACAGTGCAGTGGCCTAGGCTAGAGGCCTCTGCCAGTTCTGATCCACCCCTTGGCGTTCAGAGATCACCTGGACTCCAGTCCAGCAAAGGTTCCTGGGTCCATTCGGGGGAAGGCAGGGGAGCCTCGGTTTGGGATTTTTGTTTTGCTTTGCTTTTTGCTTTTGTTTGTTTTTCTTCAAGTTCTGCTTTTTAACTTTTTATTTTGAAATATATAATCATGATTCATGGAGAGTTGCAAGGGTAGCACAGGAGTCCCAAGCACTCTCTCCCAGGAAAGGGGCACTAGGAAGCTAGTGAGGGGACGCGCGTGTGTGTCTGACTCTGCCTGGATTTGTTTAACCACGATCAGGCTGCACAGCTGCTCCCATGGCCAGAGAGACCTCCCCTATCCCTGCCCCGAGCTGAATCTGATTTGCTCGGTGCCCACCCTGGATCTCCTGAGGGGATCTATGAGGCTGAACCTCCGGGTGTGAACGCTGGAGGCGCCCTTAAGAACTGCCTTGGTTACCTGCTTTTACCTGAAGCTGCAGCTCTTTCTCACCACAATGTCTCAGCGCTCGGCAATAACTCTAAGAAGCTGTCCTGTCACTGTCCTATGTCAGTTTTTCTGTGAATTTCACCTTCTTTTCTTTCTCTTTTCTTTTTTATTTTTACTTCTACTTACTTTCGTCGTGTCATACTCCCATTCTCCCTTAACAAGCATCTAAACTGTATAAAATATTAGCTTTGTTCTCTTTCAGCATAAAGCATCTGTGACATGATAAGAAAAATGATATGAAAATATGGCCAGGCACAGTGCCTCACGCCTGTAATCCCAGCACTTTGGGAGGCCGAGGCGGGCGGATCACCTCAGGTCGGGAGTTCAACAGCCTGGCCAACATGGTGAAACCCCGTCTCTACTAAAAATAAAAAATTAGCCAGGCATGGTGGTAGGTGTCTGTAAGCCCAGCTACTTGGGAGACTGAGGCAGGAGAATAGCTGGAAGGAACCCAGAACCAGGAGGCAGAGGCTGCAGCGAGCCAAGCTCATGCCACTGCACTCCAGCCTGGGCAACAAGAACAAAACTCCCTAAAAAGAAAGAAAGAGAGAGAGAGAGGTCGGGGAGTGAGATCACAGACAAGACATGAGGCTATTTAGGAAGTTGAAAGACAGCCAAAAATATGAAAAAGAGCAGCGTCTACTATAGACAAGTGGAAGGGGCACGCATCATTGAGGGAAGACCCCACATACAAGGTGCTGATCCATGGCTCTCCTGCCCCTCCACACTTTCTTCCTGATCTCATGGCACCCCGGAGTAAATACTTACCTCGATGAGTATTTCCTGCTCACCACTTTCTGGAAGTGATTGCTGAATGAATGAATCCTAAAGGAGAAATGAGATTGTGCTGTGACTTTCTAGGGAGAGTGTGTCCTGGCAAACAGGAACCCCTTGTGTTCTGTAGAATATCCTAATGGATTTGAATACGGCAAGGGTGTTAAAAGCAAAGGAGAACTGCTGAGATATAAAAAGAAGAGCAGGGAGCGTTTTGAACTCTGGGGGATACTTTGGAAGGAAGTGCAATGGACGGAGGAGAGCTGGGAGGGCAGCTGGGAGACACGGAGACCAACAATGGGAAGGGGCCTGGTAGTTCCCAGGGGATTGGATGAAGAACCTGGTGAAATAGAAAGATGCCTGTCATTCAGTTTGAGGCACAATGTGCACGTAAACCTTTCCTTCCTTCCTCTCTGCCCACATTGTGAGTTAAATCCTTTGAAAATGGGATGGTTTCTGGTTTTACTTCAACATCTGGGTAGAGGCAGTGCAGAACAGAGGTGCTCTATGGGAGATGGATGGATGACGGATGGGTTATGGGACAGAAGCAAAGGTGACCCTGAAAACTGAAGCACCCTGAAAATTCCCCGAGATCTCAATGAGACTTCAGATTCTACACAGTGTGGGGTAGGAGATTGAATCCAGCTCAGGTTCCAGGGACACACGGAGGCCAATAGTCACTCATGGTGTTGTCATAACAGAATGAACGACGCCATGTGGAGGGCAGCCAAGGCCACCTAGTCATGTTCATCAAATGTCAGTCCCTGTTATTACTGCTGGTAGGATGAATGAACGTGTGCATAAGTGAATGACGGAGAGAAAGAAAGCGGCAGCATCCACCAGTGTGCGGGATAAGCGACGTCCCACAGTGTCTGGCGACGGTTCTGAGGTGCGTGCAAGGTGGTGAATTGAAAATGTAGCACACCATGGATGTATCATGTAGGACCTGCCCCTACTTCAGTGGTGGTAATCTGTGCGATTATAGTCTGTGCTTGTTACATGCCCACCATTTGTACGGAGCTTTCCAGGGCATTCTCTGCAATGGTCCTCTTTTGGGGGGGGACAAACGTCAGACTGGCAGACGCTGACTCCCTCTGCCAGCAGGGCAGCTCAGCGTGGCCAGTGCCATTGAAATAGTTGATTTCTTGCTTCGATTGTGTTAGATGGCTGCTCTATCATTTTCTTGGTATGCTTGCTAATGTTCAATGCTTATAGTTCCTAGCCTGGAAGAAAATCATTTACGATATTAATTTCTACACATGACCTCTTGAAAGACGTGATGAAAGCCTTGCCTAAGAGATCATCTTGATGGGAGCCGGAGTGTCACATGACTGTGGGGTGGAAGGGATACATCGCAGCAGTGCTTGCCTGCACACAGGCCCTGACTGCACAGTTTTAAAGAGAAAGAGGCTGTTTCCCTAGCCGAGGTCTCCTCTGGCTGTTTATATTCTTAACGCGGTGCAGAAGGCTCGAGCTTTGTGGGAACTCTTGGATCTGTGAACAGCATCTTTGCTTCTTGGTAGGCTTTAGGTCAACTGGCCAATTATTTTATGCCCTTTTTATATTGAGAATAGCATCGTGAACAGAAAATTATCTGGTTATCTGGCAATGGAAATGCCCATCTTTGTCATCTTGGAGCCGATGTGTCAGATGCTGAACCCAAACCCAGCTCTGCTTTGTCATAATTGCCTTCTGTTCAGTTTTGAAGTAATTACTTTCTTATAGGAGTTTTGTTGTTTTATCATAGTGGATAGTTCACTTGGGAGAACTGATGGGAAAAAGAAAGCCATAGATCTGGCTTCCCCGTGAAGCTCCGCAGCTTCTGATGGTTAGTGGTAGATTTTGATATAAAATCCCAGAGAAAATAGCAAGATCTCTCTAACTGGAGGAAGGCGTGCACTCAGAGTTGTTGACTCTTCCTGGTCTTTGTGAATTATCAGCAGGGAAACCCAGGCCAGCCTTGCTGCCCCGGGAGACTGGAAGCCAGCTCAGAGAGCGCGTACAGCAGCAACGTCACGCGCCTCGGCGGCCTGGCTCTCCACGGACACAGGGGCCCCACGCCATCCAGGTTGCATGAGGGCCCCAGCCTCAGAGCTAAATGTGCACGTGCATAAATGCGAATCTGACTCAGAAGACAAGCATGCAAGTAGACACATTTTCCGAGTGTAGACCAACCACCCAGCCCTGTGCTGGCTTCTGGGGCCCATGAGGGGGCTGCCGCTGTTCCAGGGGATTGGAGGGGAGTTTAGAGAAGGGGAGGAGCTGTTGTCATGCGAGGGGGATACCGCCACCATGATGAGACAGGTGAAAATAAATCTGTAGTTTGGAGTCCAGGTCACACCCCTCGAGGAGGAGAAGAGGATGCTCTGAGATGGATTGGAGATGGATCTTTAAGAGTTGGCAGGGATTTGCTGGTGGAGAATTTACAGAGCAGCCTTGAATCCATACGTGATTTTCCTACTGATAGAAAATTCTGCTTTCATCACCCAGCAAACTCAGCAGAGATTAATTAAACATGAGACACTGATTAATGTTTGAAGGGTAGCGGGAGTGTGGGCTACGCTGTTGGTCTGTCTTTGGGCGATTCTTGGTTCCATTTCTGCTAATAACTCCTTAATACTGCGAGTTCCAGCTCCGAGATGGGGGAAGCGAGTGGCGCCAGGCAAGGCAGCTGGGCCTGCTCCGGGAACGCCCAGCCTGCATTCTGGAGGGTGGTGGATGGTGGCTGCATTTGCTGCACATGGCCGGGCAGGTGGGTGCTGGAGGCCCAGGTGGGTCCTTGGGATGTGCACCTCCATGTTTTCCCCAGCCCTGTGCTGCCCTCTCGGCTGCAGGCGCTGGGCAGGGTGGGGCACAGGAAGGCAGCAGGATGGAAAAGGACCCCAGAAAGGGAGAAGGCAGCCTGACACAGGGTCTGGGGAGAGGAAAGCCTCACTGCAGCTGTGTGCCAGTGATTTGGGGGGGTTTTCAGCCCTTTCCCCATTTCATGATTGATGTCTGCTCAAAGGCTTCTAGAAGCTTGGCCATTTTCATCCACTCAGCACAGAGAATCCGAGGGAGCTCAGCAGGGTGGGCCACCCCTCCAGCTCCCCACAGCCCACCGGCCCCGTCTCTCAGTTGTTTCTGTAAACCAGGCCTCCTCCCAACCCCCCTGCTACCCCAAAGCCCTAAAGGAATCATCAGACTTTGCCACCCTCAGTTCATTCTGGCTCAGATACATCCTTCACCTCACCACCCTTGGTTTAGCAGATGTTTCCAGCTGCCTAGCAGGTATCCAGAAAGCCCTGACCCCACCACACCTACAGCTTTGGGTCAGATGGGACCGCCTGACCCACCAGGCACTGTAGCACCCAGGACCATGTGATATTTAGCAGCCCCTGAAATGTTTTCTTTTAAAATCAGAAAGAAAAAATGAGTATGGTCTAGCCCAGATTGTAGTCATTCTTTTTAGCAGTACAGTCATGAATGAAATATAATTCTTAATTTTATTGTTCTAGAGGAAGGGGCCACCAAGGCAAAAGTGCTTGAGGCCCACAGAAGTCCTAGGGTGGCCTGGGGTGTGGAATGGGGAAACAGCAGGTAGATGGCAGAGAGGTCTACACTACAGAAGGAAGACTTACCAGGCTGGGCAGAAGGTGTGGGCAGGACAGAAGGCTTGACAGGGAGGGTTGTGGAAGGTAATCAAAGATGAGAACAGAGAGGTGCCAGAGCCAGGTTATGTCTGCAGCGAGAACTTGGGGTTTTACTTGGAGCACAGCAGGATCTGGTGGGCAGTTTGAAGCACAGGCAGACACAAACCACATGATCCTTAAGAATCCCCCAATGAAGACAGAAATAAAAGTCCTCTTGCTTTTGTTTCCTATTGTGCTATAACAAATTACCACAAGCTGATTGCCACATAGTCCTGTAGGTCAGACGTCTTACAGGGCTATAATCCAGGTGTCTGCAGGGCTGGTTCCTTATTGAAGTTCCAGGGGAGAAACCACTTCCTTGCCTTTTCATTTCTGGAGGCTGCCTGCATTCCTCAGCTCATGGCCCCTTCCCGCATCTGTGAAGTCAGCAAATGCATCGTTTAGACCTCTGCTTCCATCCTCACATCTCCCACTCTAATTTTCCTGCCTCCTCCTTTCCCTTTTAAGGATCCCTGTGATTACCTTTAGGACTGACTTGGATAATACAAGACAATGTCCTCTTCTCAAGATCCTTAACTCAATCACATGTACCAAGTCCTGGTTGCCATGTGTCTTAGTCCATTTTCAGTTGCTACAACTGAATAGCTGAGACTGGGAAATTTACAAAGAAAATGAATGTCTTTCTTTTAGTTCTGGAGGTTGTGAAGTCCAAGACCGGGCAGATGCATCTGGCCAGCGTCAGGTCAGGTCCATGCGCTGTGTCATAACATGACAGAAGGCATCACAGGGAAGGGTGTAGAGACGGCCAGACTGGCTTTGATAACAGGCCCATTTTCGTGATAATGACCCCATCCCTGTGATAACCCATTAGTCTCTTAATCCATGAATGGCTCTGCCCTCATGACTCAGCTACCTCTTAAAGGCCCCACCTGTCAGTACCGTTACATTGGGAACTGAGTTACAATATGAGTCCTAGAGGGGACAGACATTGAAACCATAGCACCATGGAAGGTCACAAATTCACAGGTTCTGGGGATTAGGGCAAGACCACTGGGGAAACCATTATTCTGCCCACCACACCTCTGGAGAGAGAGAAACGTGTACACTAATGCCCTGAGTGTGTCAGGGGACCAAGAGGTGCATGTGCCATCTCTCCTTCACCCATGTGTCCTAGGAGAGAGGGAAACGTGTGCACTAATGCCCTGAGTGTGTCAGGGGACCAAGAGGTGCATGTGCCATCTCTCCTTCACCCATGTGTCCTAGGAGAGAGGGAAACGTGTGCACTAATGCCCTGAGTGTGTCAGGGGACCGAGAGGTGCATGTGCCATCTCTCCTTCACCCATGTGTCCTATGTGTAATGAAGAACACAGCATTTAGTGTACTCAGACCGGGCTTCCTCCTGAGACCTCAGGACTCCACCAGCTCAGAAACTGTTTTCTGTGGCTGTCATTGGCCGTGGTAGCTCTTCTTTGATCAGCAATGCTGTACACAGCCAGCTGCTGCTACACCAGATCCTCACGGTTTTCTGTTCCATGTTCTTTAACTTTGGACCCGCCCTTTCCTGAATCCATCTGAGTTCTCCTCGTCATGTGTTCTTTGGCACTGGGGCATCCCCAGTAGGCGGAGCCCCTGCTACATTAGTCCAGAAAAAAAACAAATGATTCCAACACTAGTTAAAGAAGGCAAGGAAGACTTTCTGGGAGAATTTTGCAGTAGAAGGGAGTGGTGGAATTCAACTCTGAATACAACAAAGACAGCTGAGGATTCACAGCCAATGAGCAGAGTGAGGGGTCAGGGGATGGAAAATCACAGAGAGGAACGGGATTGGATAGCAAGAGTGGGGATTCTTGCTAAAGGCAGGCCAAGGAGTTAGATACCAAGGGTGGGGAATGAGGAAGTTGATCCAATATCAAGGGTGTGGAGGAGAGTCTCAGTGAATGAGCTGAGCTTTGCCAAAACCAGGCTTGGCAGGCCAAGGTCAAGTCCCCGTCCAGAAGAGGGCCCAGAGGAGACTGAGTGAAGTTCTTTCAAAAAGGGAGGCCACGTCACAGGCGCGTATTAATCATTGGAGCACCCCTGAGGGTGGACAGGGTCAGCACCTCCTCACAGATGCACAGGGCTGTGCAGAGCCCTTCGAGGAGGGGGAGGAGAGGCTCAAAGCCAAGCCCCAGTGAACCCACCTAGTACCTTCGACAGCTCTGCCATTCTGCATCAGCCTCCCCCTGCACCCCTCAAGTCCTGGTCCCAGATACTTGCAATAAAGGAGCCACGGAGTCCCCGCTTTGCATGGCATGAGCGGGCTTTCCAGGAAGGGGAGCTGCCAGGATGAGATGATCACCAGCCAGAGAAGAAGCACAAGGTCAGGGAGCAGGCTCAGGAGGGGCGGGCTCCCCAGGCCCCACCCGCTGCCTCCACATCCAGGCAAAGCCAGGACCAGAGGGGCTTCTTCAACAACATCAACAAGGCGTCTGTGTGGTGCGGCTCTGCCCTACCGCTCTGGCTTCGTGGAGTTCTGAAATATTTGTGCATGGGAAGGGGCAGTCCACCGTCAGCCAGGAGCAGCTGTCCACAAGCTAATGTGGAAACCCTCCTCCCCGGCCTGTCCAGGCTCCAGAAAACAGGTGCTGTGAGCTGGATCCAAAACAGAGAAGCATTTAGGGAGGAGTCACCGAGTCATGCGGCCTGAGGAAGGGAACCCGCCCGCCGACTCCAGACCAGCCTCTCGGCTCGGCCAGGGGCGCCGGCTCTCTGTGTTCTCACATGGCAAGCGAGCGTCCTGGAGTCTCTTCTTACAAGGTCACTCATCACAAAGGCCCCACCCTATTGCCTCAGTTAACCTTAAATACTTCCTTGAAGGCCACATCTCCAAATTCAACCACACTCAAATTAGTTACTAGGTTTCCCGATGCGTTCTTTCCCTGCGTTGCCAACAACAATTTCCATTGTCGTGTGCTTGTAACTCTTGATTCCATCTGCCTTTTGGAACAATGGATAAGAGGACAGTCAGCCAAGTCTAGAATTCCAGCACGTGTTCCCAAGCATGTTCTCAAGGTTCCCAAGCAGCTCAGCCTTGGGTAGGATCAGGGTCTCATGGCCCAGGTGATTGGATCCAGAGCCACCAAAGTCCCCTTGCAAACACCCTTCCCTGCGGGTGGCACCTGGCTGTCTTCCTGGAGGCATCTCCCTCACACTTTGCGATAGTACAACTTGTCCTAGCGGAAGTCCAAAAACGTGATTCACATAGGATTGTAAAAAGCCAAAGGGGTGATTTGCAGAAGTAAAATGAAATTGTCAAATGCCAGAAACACATGTTTTATGTCTTTGTGTCTCAAAATGATAGTCAAAGCATCTGATAGGAAAAGCATATCAGCATACACACACATACTCTCTCTCTCCCTCTCCCTCTCCCTCTCCCTCTCCCTCTCCCTCTCCCTCTCCCTCTCCCTCTCCCTCTCCCTCTCCCTCTCCCTCTCCCTCTCCTTCTCCCTCTCCTCACAAGGTGTCAAGGGGCTCTAGGTACATGGATGGGGAAGATCTTCCCACCAGGCTGATCCCCGTCTGGGAGGCTTCAGCTGGTTTTCCAAATATGGGGAAGAGCTGGGCTGGTGTTCTGTCTGTGGGGTGCTTGCTCTGTAGGTACCATGGGGAGTTGGTCACAGGTCCTGACCCATCTATTGCCCCTGGATGGGTGTTTGCTTAGGACAGCACAGCAATGTGGCAGACCTGGAGGGAGAACAGCCCCCAGGGGACAGTTAAACAGCAGCCATTATCAGAAGCGCAAACCAAGACTGGCAGTCTCAGGCCACACTGGTCATGAGCACACCCCTGCAGGGGCTGTGGCCTGCCGAGTGAGTGGGGGAGGGACACAGATTGGCCGGCAGGAACCCTGACTGCTGGGTGCCAGGACAGAAGAGGAGATGCTTCCCAACTGGGAACATGACTCACTGCAGGCAGGCGTGGGCTCCAGCCACCTCTGACTCTTCCCTTGCGTCCCGTTGCCCTCAGAGGAGCGCAGGTGCAGAAGGCACCGGCCATACCACACCATCGACTGAGTGTCGCAGGGAACAGAAAAGGAAGATGAAGACTTGTGCAAGATGCTGCTTCATCGTCTGGGTCTTTCTGATGGAATGTGGGAATAGGAGGCAGGGAGAAGTTCGGGCCTTTCAGGAGGGAGGAAGGAGAAGGGTCAGCCTGGGTTGGAGAGGCGCCAGTGGCTGGTGATTTTCAGAGCCTGTTCCTGTTGTGCTTGCATTATGTATAAGAACTCACTCCTCTGTGCAGACAGGATTTCTCACTTAACCTCCAAGGGCCGGCAGCGTGACGTGGAGAAGGCACACAGACCTCGGGTCTGACCGAACTGGAGGCACACCCAGGTCTGCGGCTCCTCACAGGGCCAGCTCTGCGGAGCCCCACTTTGTCATCTCGACAGTATGGGGTGGGGATTTGGAAGTGAATGCTCTGATGAGCTTGCTCTCGCCCATCCTTTTCCCAGTTCCCATGTTGGAGAGTCTCTCATCATTCCTTTACCATCAGAACCACTGCAGGGGGTGAATGGCGAGAAGAGCTGTTGGCTGCAGTATGTAAAGGTAGCTTTTTGAGGCGGGCTTCCAGGGTTCATGTTGAGCCAAGTCAAACCACCACTCTGGGTCGCAGTATTTGCGTATGTCAGGGGCTAGCAGTGGCCACACCTCTCCCAGCGTAGTCATGAAAACCAAGTCTGCTAGCATGCAAAGTGCTTAGGAGGGCGTCTGGCACCGCGGTTGCTGGCTCTGGGCTTGCAGGAATCCTACTTTTACAGGAAGGAGTTTGTCCTGGAGTCTGTATCCTCTCTGCCTTTAGCATGAGCTGATAACAGCAATGGTCACATATCTGACTCATTCCAGACTGTTCAACCTCACCTGCACATGTATGTCTGCCAGTGGGCTCTTCCCCCTTCTGTGGCTGCCAGATTCTGACCACATCAAGGGCACAGGCCCCACAGAGCCCCCCGAGCACGCACACTCACCTTTTGCATTACACACCCATTTTCTGGCCAGAGCCCAGGGTCAAGAGGAACACGTCTGGCAGAGAGGTCAAAGAGGTGCGCTGGGCTCCGCTGCCTGGGGCCATGTAGGCCAGGTGTGTGGCTTAGATCTTCCTCTAAACCCTTTGCACTTTCTTCCTCACTTCTCTTTAAGCCATCTTCCGTGCACACTACTCCACTGAATTCATTTTTGAAATTCTGGAAGTTATACATCCAGGTCACCACTTATCAGTTGTCATGAAACTCTTCTTCAAAAGTGAAGAACTGACATCTCTGCAGTGGAGACAGGGAATCAAGGAGCCTGGCATTGATGACAATGCATCGCTTCCTGCAGGAAGACACTTGTAGGCTTGACTCCTGCCAGGAGCAAGTGCGACTGATCGGGGACTCGGTATCGACTTTGGAAAATTGGATATTTGGAAACTGTAGAGCAGCTTGCAGGAAGCATTTGTGTTTGTGATTAGCTTTGCAAGAAGAGCACAGCAGGCGGTGAGCAGGTCTATGATCTCCTGCTCCCAGGACGGTCCTGTGGCCCTGGACTCATTCGTTATTTCCTGAGCTGTGACACCTGAGACAAGGAAGACTGAGGCAGGAGCTTTTGTTAGCCTGTGTCTGACCTCCAGCACTCTGAGCTATGGCCCGGCTCCAGGCATTGTTGCCTGGGATCTGACAGTGTGAAACTCACCTCACAGGATGCCGGGCCTCCTGCCTGTGCCGGAGCCCTGAGTCACCCCAGGTTGTGCCAGCAGCTCCACTGTCCTGGGCACATTTCCTAAATGGGCAGTCACTGGCTATCACAATCTTACCTACCTCTCCTTCTTGCCTATTCTACTGTATTCTCCTCTGTGCCGCTGCCTGGTCAGTCAATATTTTTATACCAAAAATTAGATCATGTGACTGCTTGGCTCCAAATCCATCAATGGCTTCGTATCCCATTTGGAGTGAAATCCAAATGTGGAAGAATCGAAACCAGGGTCTTTTCACCATGGACTGCTCAATGCTGCCTTGCACAGAGACGGCAATCTGTATATACTTACTTGTGGAATAAATGCCATGTTTGTCTTCTCTAATGGGCTGTATGTTTCTATAAGTTCATATGCATAAGACATGTATGTACTGCGTATCTGGAAGCGTGGGTAAATGCTGGTTAATATTGTCCTTAACCAGTGTATCTTCATATTAGCCAGGCAGCTTTTCTATTAAACATGTTTTCCCTCTTACTAAGCATCTACTGTACGTCAGGCCCTGTGCAAAGCCAGGAGGACATAGCCTGGCATGAGGCAAGTAGCTTCCCCACCTTTAGAAAAACTGTATCTTAGATTCAACATAGATGATCACCCATATACTGCGTTTATATTGTATTTTAAAAGGTTTATTTCCATACTTAGAGGTAATAATAATTACAGGTCTTTAGTGCTGCTAATTCAGAAATAAGTAGTATTTTGTTAGTTTTTCCAAGAGCTAACAATTAGCTCCGTGTCTCTTGCTGGTGTAAGATGTATTTCGTGTAGACATTAGCAGGGGTTTTAATCAACACTTCCATACACAGAGTGTCTATATAATTATGATCTTCAGTGGCCCCAGAGCTAACGTTGAACCTTTACTGAAGGTGGTTTTAACCCGTGGTGCACAGCACGGAGGGCGCTGGTGTGCTTGTGTGAATGAGCTCGCACCGTGCTTGGCCGTTGCAGTGAGTTCTGATTCCAGGGTCTCAACACTCTGGGAAGGACGAGTGCCTCATCTGTAGCATTTCCCAAACTAGGGATATTGAGTCTTGCTCAGGTCACCCAAAGGCACGTATCCCAGCCCCGAGTCAAGGGTACAGGGGCCTCCTGGGAGCACACCCGTGCCTGTCGCGGCGCTCTCTTCCTTCTGCCACTTTCCCACCCCTTACGACCAGCAGCTTGTTTCACTGGGGTCCTAGGTGCGGTCAGCCCCCACCTGGAGGCCACGTGGCACCCTGAGCAGCACGTGGCTTGGACTCACGCCTACACCAGAACTCTGGCTTCACCATTTAGTTGCCCTGTGACCTCAGGCAGGCAACCCCACCTCGCAGGTGGCCATCAGGGGCCATCTGGTCAGCCCTGCTGCAGGGGACTCACACCAACCTCCTCTCCTCCAAATTTAAGAATTCCCAATTATTTTTTATCCGTACTCATTTATTGTATAGTGATTTCATGGTTTTAGTATGTTTCTCAGGAGTCTCTCTTTCTTAATGTTAAATTGTTTAAAAAATGGCGTTCATTTTCAGTCATCCTGTCTTTGAGGCTGAGGGTGGGAAGCCATCGGGGCTGGGCGTGTGGGGCAGGGGCCCCAGCTCTGGGATGGAAGGCAGGGCCTGCGATGGTCCTGCTACTGAGGCAATAGAAACTCAGAGGGGAGAGGAGAGTCCTACAGGAGGGGGCGATGGACCCATTGGGTGGTGAAGAACAATTTCTCTTCCACTCATTTATTTAGAAGATGTCCTTGGCCAGGATGGCAGCCTGTGGTCCCAGGGAGGAGGAAGAGTGAGTCAGGTGCCGTGGGGGCTGCTCACATGGCAGTGGTTTTAATGTCACCGTCTCTTTATTAAAGTACATAATATATACTCACGATAGGAAAAGCTGAAAATACTGGAAAGAAAATAAAAATCCTACAGAACCCCAGTAACCACGTGAAACTACAGTGACACATTCGAACCGTTCCTTCCAGCCTCTGACTCCTTTGTATACGTAGCTGTGTATGTGGGCCCACTTATTCCAGTGGGATCATACATACGAAACAGCACGAGGCTTGGTCGCTTAGCAATAACCATGCACACCTGTCTGTTTTGTACATTCACATCACCATTTTAAATGACCGAATTCACCATTATGAGATAACTATAGTCTATTTAAGCATCCTTTATGACTGCTGACTGAGTTATCTCTCATTTTTCAAGTTCATAAATAATGTGGGGATGAACACCCTTCATCCTTTTTGCATTTGTCTATTATTTCCTTAGATACATTCTTAAAACTAGGAGTCCGAGGTCGTGATGCCTGGACATTAATAATGCTTCTAATAAATCCTTCCATATCATCTTTAGAAGAACCCAATTCCATGCATCCCCACCACTGGCGCTGGAGAAAAGCCACTCAAACTCATGGAATCTTGACATTGAATTTTTCCTGGATAGAGTCCCAAAGGTCATACTTAGGAATGAATTCCTGGGGTGATTTTTTTTCAAATAAAAAAAAAAATTTCATTTCCCATAATGCCAAGAAAAAGCAAGAATTTTAAAGAAACTTTAATTGTTGATCAGTTGTGTATTTACATTGTATGAGAAGCAATATAATCTTCAAAACACAGTCATATGTAAGATTCTTGAACCTTTTAATCTGGCTCTTTTGTAATTTATTCCACAGTTTTATTTATTAGATGTCTCTTAGTCCATTTCTGAGAGTCGCTTGGCATCAAAAACAACTTACTAAAAGTGTTTACAAAGGAAAGCGAAATGACATAAAATGGTTATGAAATTAACTTAAAGCAGGATAGGAATTCTGTAGCGAGTGTGGTGTCACCGATGTCAGCTTTGCCCAGGATGGCCAGCGCCAGTGGCCGTGAAACCAGCGGGCAGAGCTCTCCACGCACCAGCACAGACTGGGGGCCACGCTACAGCCCGGGAAGGGGTTGTGCAGAGCCCGCTGCTCCTCTGAGACAGGCAGACCCAGCCCCACTCTGGACAGGGACGCTGGGGCCTGAGCCAGCCCCGCTCTGGACAGGGACACGGGGGCCTAAGCCCATGGAAATGCATCTGCAGAGTCCCCAGTGCTGGCTGCTGTGGGGAGGAGGCAGCGCTGGGTCCCAGGGAGGGATTTCAATGTCTTCATCAGAATCAAGTTTTGCTTGTTATCTTGACAAGGATATTACATTTGTAACTATGTTAATAGCATGCATATGTGTGGTAGGTACACACACGTACTTATGTACATGTCTGCTTATGTGTATTTCACATGGGAAAATGGCCGAACACACACCTGAAAATATTCACCAAGGGTCCTTCTCAGGGGTGGGGTTGTGAGTGTAATTTTTGTGCTTTACAGTTGTATGTGCCCTGTAGTTTCCAGTGAATAACGTATTACTTCATTAACACAAAGAAAGTATGTAAATGTCATTTTTTACAGTATGCACTGACACACACACTTACACACACACACACTACACAGAATGCTCATTTCAGCCTTTTGGGGAGTGACAAGGCAAGTGGGATCCAGTTAAAAGAAATGGCCATCATTCCAGGCACAGCTGTCCCAGGACAAGGGGCTTCTTGGACCACTGCCATGTCCTCCTGTCTCTCTGGGATGAGAGCCCACTTTCTGGCTGGGCTCTAGCTTCAGGAAGGGGAAGCAGACGGCGGCTTCCACTGGCCAGGAAGCTCCACCAGCCAAGAAGCTCCGGTGGCTTTTGTTGTTAGGTGGTCAGTGTGCTCCGTGAGTTGGTCAGCTCTGAAAGCAGACTCCATGGTCATTCATTCATTCATGGGCCAGGCCCTGTTCTGTCCTGGGTATGGGAACACTGCAGGGTCAGCCAGCACAAGTCCCTGCCCTCAGGGACCAGGTTGTGCCATCACCTGCAGGGTCATCTGGGTTACCTGCGTGCAGTCGGTAAATGGCACAGCCCAGGCGAAGTGTGTGGCTGCTAGATAGCAGCCGAGCTCCAAGGCTGCGTGTGCCTGGAGAGGACATGGTTCTGAACATCACCCTGTTGTGAGAGTGTGAGAGGCTCGAGGGTGACAGCTTCAGATACTGTGAACAGTCCTGAAAGTGTACAGACCACATGAAGCCACATCACCCTGGAGGAGTGAGAGGGGCTGGTGGAGCTGAGCCCTGCTTTGGTGGAAAGTGTGGATGACGTGAAGGTGGTTGAAGACTGGCTGGAGACGAACTGCCCACCACACTCTCTGATGTGCTCTTGGTTGGGATCCGTAGCAGGGTTTGCACTTTTAGTTAGGGTGTTGCTTGGGAATGCATGCTGGGGTGGGCAGGTGGGTGCTGGGGTGGACAGGTGCGTGCTGGGATGAGCAGGTGTGTGCTGGAGTGGGCAGGTATGTGCTGGGGTGGACAGGTGCATGGCTGAGGTGGACAGGTGCGTTCTGGGATGAGCAGGTGTGTGCTGGAGTGGGCAGGTATGTGCTGGAGTGGGCAGGTGCATGGCTGGGGTGGACAGATGTGTGCTGGGGTGGGCAGGTGTGTGCTGGGAAGGGCAGGTGCATGCTGGAGTGGCAGGTATGTGCTGGGGTGGACAGGTGCATGGCTGGGGTGGACAGGTGCGTGCTGGGGTGGGCAGGTTCGTGCTGGGATGGACAGGTGGATGGCCAGTGTGGGCAAGTGTGTGGCTGTTGTGGGGTGCAGCCTCCCCCTGGCTGAGGCATGGGTCTGTGTGCGTCATCAGGCTTCTCTAGCCGTGGTCAGAGGGGCTTCTGGGCTCCACAGCCACCTCCTGGGTGGGTAGATGTGCTTCGCTGTGTCTAACCAGGTCACCTGCCATTCTGCATTGAAGTGAACCTCAGAAAATCTCCCCTCCACAATCATCCCCTGCATTCATGAATAGTAGGTGATGCCAAAGGCGGGGGTCCGTTCGTCCAGAAAACCCTCTGTGTGGCTGCAGGCAAGTCCTGTGCCCACCCTGTGCCTCAGCTGTGAAAGGACAGAAGCAGCCCAGGTCTTAGGCTGTGTGCAGAGCCTTGGGACACAGGTACGTATGGAGGCCAGCAGCCTTCACAACCATCAGTGTTCCATGTTGCCACTGCCCAGAAACACCCACCTGGGATGCACTGGACGCGCCTCAAAGCAGTTGAGTCCAGCTGAGGCCCCCAGAGACCTGTGTCTTAGGGCATCCACAGCGTCTAGAGCCATTCTTGGGCCAGAGCAGACACCTGGCAATATTTGAGCAAATCTAATGACAGAGCTTACGCCAAACACACGCTCAGTCCTGCAGGATCCACCCAGAGGGACCCTCCCTCCCACCCAGGGCTTCGTGGACAAAACCTCTGCACCCTCCCCTTCAGGAGTCAGATCTTCTCACCCGTGGACAAGACCTCTGCACCCTCCCCTTCAAGTCAGATCTCCTTCTCATCCCATCTCATGCAAATCTGTTTTTGACACAAACGTAGCTGCTAACAAAACAAGTTTGATTCTCCTACATGCTCTGAATTATGCAGGAGGAGGCTCCGCTCCCCAAACGAGTTGCTTCCACAGAACCTCAAGTGGTAACCTGTGCGCACCTCGCAGATGTCTCTTTGAATGACTTCTATAGTTTAGGGGTTATAAAGATGCAACCACAAGACTATTTTCAAAGCACCTTATTAATGCCGAGCTGAACCTATTAGTCTTCTGCCCTTTTATCTCACTTACCAAAAAAAAACATTCTAAAGGATCTCTGATGAGGCAGATAAGTAGTCTTCCAATTCCCCAAATGAGGAAAAGGTGGGGCAGAGTTTCTCCTGCCCTATTCAAGGTTACTGTGAAGGAGAAGACGGACTGTCCTGGAAAGATCTACAGGAGTTGGATAGGCCTTCCATGGCTTTGCACATTGACATCTGTGCTTTGCTGAAGGGACGTCGATCAAAATGAAGGTATTTGCAGAATGCTTAAGCATATAAATGCAGCATTCACCTCGTAGTAAAATGTGGAGCTACATGGAATTTGTGATGGGCCAAAAATCAATAGTGTTAAATCCATGTCAGTAAAATAACCTAATCCTTTAAAAATACACTGCTGTGCCCATTTGGGCTACGTAAGGGTGCCAGGCCTGGGAAGGACACATGTGGAGCGAATTAGAGGCTCATCGCCGGGGGGAGTCAAGGGCTCTTGTGCTTCTGCTTCATGACCCTTTACTGGAGGGAAACAGAGTGGATTAAGGGAACAGGGCCCTCATACAGCTGATTATTTCACAGGCTAATGAGTCTCCCAGGACCCTGACCATGCACGGGAGCTCCAACCTTCCCGCAAGTGCTGAGGTCTGGCTGTGCTGTTGGCTGTTGCCTCCCCTGGAGGCTGTTTTGGCTTCCAGATCTCTCTATTAGAGAGGGTTCAAATGCATCTGCAACCCCAAGTCATCATCCCTTCCAAGCTCCAGATCTGTCTATCAGAGAGGACTCCGATGCATCTGCTACCCCCAAGCCATCCTCCCCTCAGAGTTCCAGATCTTTATTAGGGAGGGCTCCATCCATCACACCTGCAACCCCCGAGTCACCATCCTCTGAGATCCAGATCTCTCTATTAGGGAAGGCTCCAAAGTGTCTGCTAACCCCTGAGTCATCGTCCCCTCCGAGTTCCAGATCTATTAGGCCTCCAACGTGTCTACAACCCCCGAGTCATCGTCCCCTCCGAGTTCCAGATCTCTCTATTAGAGAGGCCTCCATTGCAGCTGCAATCCCTGAGTCGTCCCCTCTGAGCTCACAGGTGCCCAGGCACCTCAGAGATACTTCCTTCCACCTGAAGGGGTGCTCCGACCTACAGGCTCCGGGTGGGATGAATGTCCAGGGTAGGACCCCAGGAGCCTGCCCTGCACAAAACTCAGGAGGCCGAGTATCTGCAAGCAGCAAAGGATGGGCAGCCCAGGTCGTTGTGCACACCATTGTGGACCTGGACAGGGCTCACCACCCCGTACATGTCCTGGCCCAGAAGCCCTCCTGTCCCAGCACCAGCTGGGGCCCGGGCTTGGGGGTCTAGGGCAGAGCTGCCAAAAGCCCAGGTACCCAGGAACAAAGGAAGCAGATAGAGCTGAGGGAAATATCGCCTGCCCACTCCCAGGCAGCAATGCCTACGGTGGACATGGAGGCAGGAAGCCAAAGGAAGCCTTCTCCTTTGGCTTCCTCAGTTTGTCCCCACCATGTCTCCTGGCCCCTCCTCCAAGCCTGTCCCTGTTCCTGAGTTGGCTATTCCATGCACACTGGCGGAAAAGCCGCTGAGCAGGGATCTGGACTCCTGCTTTTCCGATTGTGATGCCTGCTCCCAAGGGGGCAGCTCCTCGGGGGTCTGCACCAGTGTTCTTGCACCCCGGAGTTAAGGATGGAAACACCCACAGGAGGCTGCGGCTGGCTGACCCTCAGGCGACGTGGCGACCTTCGTTTTTCTGACATTCATCTCTGGGTGGCCCAGCAGTCCCCGCTGGGAGCCAGAGGCCGCCCCTCCCAGTCTTTCCCTCTTGTCTTCCCTTGCCCTGGAGCGTACCCCTGCTGCCCTCCACTTACAACAGAAACGCCCGCAAGGCATCTGTTCTCTTCTGATTAAACAAACAGCATTTAATAACTATAATTAATTCACTTTGGTGCTCCTATGAATCAGACATATTAGACAGAAGTCAGTGAATGTTAGCAGTAAAATGCCTCGAAATGTTCATCACTGAAGGCAGGTGGCGCCATGATTCCCTTGCACCTCACTTTTGGTTCTGCTTTCCCCCAAGTCCTGCATGTATCCATGTTCAAACATCAGCCGTGGCAAGTCTGTTACATGCGGGTGCACCTGATTGTTTGAATGTGGACCGTGTTTGCAGCTCAGGAGACAGAGGGGTAGACGGGGCGGACGTTCCTGGTAGGACCTGTGGGTCCATGGAAGTCACTGAGTGTGGACCCTCTGGATGGGATGGGACCTCACTCTTGGCTTGGGTCTCAGAAGGCCTGGTCCTCAGCCACCCTGGGCCACCCAGGTTTTGTTTGGCTGGCAGTTGCTTTATACCTGGTTGCTACATTGAAGAAGTAGGTGCTTCACAGAGATACCTGGACTCCCGCTCGGAAACACCCGGCAGGGGTGGAGGAAGCTCTTTGCCCAGTTTCCACAGTCCTGGCAGCTCCACCCCGGCAGCCTTACCGGGACTCCTGGTCCCGCAGCCTCTGGAGTTTCTGACTCTGCTCAAGACCAGCACTAATGAGTCTGCCATCCTTTTCTGCTCTGAATTGCTACTAAGAGCAGATTCTAAAAAATTCTAGTAGCTTTAACAAGATCATTGCCAGAAAGAAGCCATGGATGGAGGGAGGCGGCATTGACAGGAGGCATCGGGGGGACACAGTGGCCAGGCTCACGCCAGGCGGGCGCAGTGGGGCAACCTCTTGCATGTTGCACCTGCTCCCTGTCACCATCAGCCCGTGGTCCTGCCCACCTGGTTGGGAAGGGCCAGAGAGGCCATGGCTGTCACCGTCAGTCCGTGGTTCCGCCTGCCTGGCTGGGAAGGACCAGAGGGGCCATGACTGTCACCATCAGCCCGTGGTTCTGCCCACCTGGAGCTGGAAGGCCAGCACCCCCCAGGCTCTCTCCAGGCCACCTCTGCAGGGCCAGCTCAGCCAGATGGGAAAGCTGGATTTTGCATCATAAGTCTTGTGTTTTCAGCTTGGAGGGTGGAAGCGAGCACATCATTCTGCCTCCACAACAGGAAGGAAAACGTCGCGAGCCTAAACTAAGTTCTCTGTTAGAACAAGGTGGTGCTCTCAGATGGCCCTTTAAGTGGGCTTTGCTTTCTGACTTTTTTTTTACACTCATACCTGTCAGAGTTAGGTCTATAAAAAAACTCTTCTTTTTTAATAGCTGGAGGAAGGGCCCACAGTCGATGCCATCTGTGTCATGGGCATGATCTGACATGTGTCTTCCCAACTAACCCAGGCTTAAAACAGGGTCTTAGGACCATGGCTTCTTCGTGTTTGTCACCTTTGTGGCAAGTTATTGTAGAGACGTCGCAGCCACCACACACATTTCTGCTTTGGGTCTGGCCTGACCGTCTTTGCGTGTCCACCCATCATTCACTGAACACTGATGCAGCTCGTGTGACAGGCCAGGTCTCTGGCAGGCGCCGAGGGTGGCTGTGCCTTCTATGGATCCCCATTTAAATGATCGCATTCACTTGATATCGTGCTGTGGTC
Organism: Trachypithecus francoisi; assembly: GCF_009764315.1. NCBI lineage: Eukaryota > Metazoa > Chordata > Mammalia > Primates > Cercopithecidae > Trachypithecus > Trachypithecus francoisi. Next base: position 57,500,230 of record NW_022681467.1, read on the forward strand.
CTATAAGATGCAACTGTTATAGGCACCGGGCCAAGGGTCCACAGGGCCTCCCTTTGCAACTCCCTGTGAACCTAAAGTTCTTCCAGGGTACGCGTTTTTTAAAAGGTTAGTTTGTGAAACCCCAGGTGTGTTGGAATGTCACATCCTATCTGCCTTCCCAAGCTGGGTTTCTCTGGGATTTACCTCCAAGAAGCAGCCTTCCATCCCCCACCACATGCACAGACCTCCCCTTTGAACCCCAACTGACTCCCTAATCTGCCGTGGCCTGTTGTGTGATTGATGCTGGCAGACCGTGGTTTGAGGGAAGTTGTAAAAACAGAGTTCTTCCCAACTGGACCTGCGTTGGACTGCATGGTAAGAGTGCATGGGAATGGCGGCGGCACAGGTGGGCGCTGGGCCCCTTTCTGGGGCCATCGTTAGCTTCCAGGAGCCGCGCAGAGCAACCTCCGTCAGCATGACTGTGGTACCAAGTTGTGCTGTTCAATTAATGATGAAACCATCTTTCCTCAACGTTCTCAGCTCCGTGCGCGACTTCACCATTCCAAGTATGGGAGGGCGAGGGCGCTGCACAAAGACACCAGGAAAAGAAGCCTGAATAAGACTCGGACTAAAAGGGACAGGAGGGGGGGCACAGAGAGCACACAGAGGCCCCTTGAGTCCCCAACTGTGGCTGCGTGCCTGGAGGACTGGGGCGTGAGGAAAGGACATCTCGCAGGGCATAAAGTGCACTCAGTCCCCAGGCTGATTAGAGAGAGGAACGGACTGTGTCTGAGGTGAAGCTGTGCCCAGCTGCTCGCATGGCCAACACAGGGCAGCTCACCTGGACTCTGGCCAGCGAGACTCCGGATGGTGAGGGCACCTGTGCACGCAAATGGGAGGTACCATTGCCCGCAGCACCCTGGGGAGGCTCACACAGCGCCCTGCCCTCCTATCTCTATGTCTGCCTATGGGGTAGAGCCAGTGGTACAGGCCCAGGATCGGGACGCAGGTCAGGAGAGGACCGTTAGCAGCCCCTGACTCAGCACCATCTCCTTCCACTGAGACTCTGCCTGTCCTTCAGGGCCTCCCCTCCTCCCCTCTCCACAGGCACTGGCACAGCGGCCCGGGGTAGAACCCACGGCCCTGACTCACCTCCCTCCACCATGGCGTTGATCACAGGGCTGCCCAGAGCAGGCAGTGTCGACATGAAGCAAACGTTTGTTAAAATATTGACTGAGGCTGGGCGCAGTGGCTTATGCCTGTAATCCCAGCACTTTGGGAGGCCGAGGCGGGCGGATCACCAGGTCAGGAGATCGAGACCATCCTGGCTAACATGGTGAAACCCCGTCTCTACTAAAAATACAAAAATTAGCCAGGCATGGCGGCGCCTGTAGTCCCAGCTACTCGGGAGGCTGAGGCAGGAGAATGGCGTGAACCCAGAAGGCGGAGCTTTCAGTGAGCTGAGATCGCACCACTGCACTGCAGCCTGGGCGACAGAGCGAGACTCCGTCTCAAAAAAAAAAAAATATTGACTGAAGGAGAAAAGGAAATGAGGCCACTGGGCCCGCAGCGCCGTGAGTATCCACACCTCTGTGTGTGGACTGATGGGGTAAACGCTCTATGACAAAGCCCCGTCCCAGAGGAGCTTTCATCGAGGGCATGGCGCCTGCGATAAATGAGTCCATGCAGGAAAGGAGCAGCACCCACAGCAGGCCTGTGCTGCTGAGCTCCTGGGAGGGTGACGCTGGGGCAGGGCTGCTTCAGACAAACGTTGGGAGGCCTCTCCAAGGAGGCAGTGTTTGTGCTGAAACCTAGAAAAAGAGCTACGTAAAAGACAGTTCTGAAGGCTCTGGGTCGCGGGCATTTCAGGCAAGGGTCCTATAAATGCCAGTGCTGGGGATGCCGCTGAGTGGGTCGGAGGGGCCAGAGCAAGGTGAACAGGGCAGGGGCAGTGGGGCTAGATTTTATCCTGAGTGGGTCAGGAGGCTGCTGGGATGGCAGGACCGAGTGTGTGTGTCCAAAAGACCGTCTTAGCTGCCCAGGGGAAAGCGTGGACTTGGAAGAGCAGGGAGGAAGCTGTGCTGTCTTCCCAGTGGGAGCTGGTGGTGCTGAGGAAGGACGTGCAGAACCAGGCAGAGCTGACAGATGTGGGGTCGGTGGAAGATCAGGAGCTCCCAGTGTCCAGGCTGGGCTCTGTGGGCACCACTGAACACAGAGTAAACAAATCGCTCCCATGCTGGGTCTTCCAGCTCCCTCGAGGACGCCCTGGCCCTCCATACTCCCAGCGCTGACGCCAGCATCTGTGCCCATGGCAGTTTAGAGTGACACTGTCCTCTGTCCAGCACTGGTCCACGCTGAGGTATCTGTGTGCCACCGGGTCCCTTCTGTAGACATGCACCATGAAGACCAGGCCTGGTGGCAGCTGCTGAGGGGTCCAGGCTCATTGTCTGTGGGCTGACTGGGCCTCAGTCAGTGCCAGAGAGGACACCCTGCACGTGTGATTTCCACTGACCCTGCATCGTGGGCCATCTCGGCCTCTCCCCAGTGGAAATGCCTCCCCGCACAGGATCACACCACCCGCCTCTAGAATCCACCTGCTGGGAGAGAAAGTCCAGGGCAAGCCCCAGGCCTGTCTGGCCACCCTCCTGGAGCTGTGCTCTCACCTGCCTCTTGACATCCACGTGCCCCAGGCATTGCAGTAGCCCCTTGTTTATTCCTGTTGTTTGTTTTAAGTCAAAAGCAGGATGGGAAGGACAGGGGACTCCTGGGCCTGGGAGTGGAGTGGGGGCAGAAACCACAGCTGGGGCGTAGGGAGCGCTGGTCCCCACTCCTGTGTGGCTGAACACCACAGCCTTTGCGGCATTCTTCATTGAAGATCTCCGGAAATGCAGCCGCCTGCATCAGCTGGGCTGGCAGCCGGGCCCAGGAATCTGGATTTAAAGCAGCATGTGGAAAGCCGAGAACCCACATCGCATCAAGAGACCCAGGAGGAGGTCTTGCCCCCAAGACCCTCACACGAACACTTCTACTCTCCGAGATGCTTGTGTTCAGAGACAGAGCCTGGGCAGTCCAGAAAAGTTCTCTCAGCCAAGAATCTTCCAGTGACATCTGTGGACGTAGGTTCAGAGCCCAGGCTTCCACCTCAAACGCCCCGCCCCAGTTCCTTCCTTCCAGGGGTCTGCCTGCTGAGAAATCAGCAGACACCCAGGAAATCCATAATCTTTTGCTGTAATATGGCGTCTTGGCGTCCACAATTTAGACCAATCTTTTCAACGCTTATTCAGAAGAGGAGAACAGCATGAACTGAATGAAGTTTCTTGAAATTGACAACAGTCATCATATCTGAACAAAGAGGCTGCCCAGAAAATAAGCTTGACAGTTGAAATTACTTCTACCAGCCCATTCGTCTAAGGTTGAGTAAATAAAAATCCCTAGCTGCTAAAAGGCAGACGTCACCACGTGGGGACGTCGCTGGCACAGGTGGCTGCTCCCTGAGTCAGAAGGGAGGTGGGATGAGTTGAGAACAATCCAGCCAGATCTGGGTGCCGCAGCCTGAAGGGCCTGTGCCTGTTGAGCTGATAGCAACGTCTTGGTCACACATCACAGACAGGAAGGCGAGCACCATGCTGGTGGGCTGCGGGTGGCCTTGGCCTTGGCCTCCTGATCCAGGAAGCTGCCACCAGGGCTCCCACCCTTCAATTCAGCAGCTGTTTCTGCTGCTCTCTGGCCTGGCCAGGGCGCTTACAGCCCACTCCTGAAATGGCATTTGCAGCGGTTTGCCCTTTCATCAGTTAAGTGATGCTAAAAACAAAAGCAGCCTCTGGATGTGCAACTGTGGGTTGAGGGGAAGCTGCCTGCAAAGACCAGGGTAGTTTCTCATCAAGAGTTTGCCTTTGAATTTGCGGAGTGCCTTCTTTCCCCGGGTTCTCCCTTCTCGGAAAGTCGAGGTCCCAGGCAGGTCTCTTAGTGGGTGACATATTCCCCCCATGAAGCTCACGTCCCAGGCGGGGGTCTGGAGCATCCACCAGCAGTGCTTTGTGATGATGGACATGAACAAGTGCTCCCGGCAGGCTCATGTTGATTCATTTTTGATGAGGTGTGCACGCAGCCAAGGGCAGCCGAGCTGTCTTACGACACACGGGGGTCACCTCACATCGGATTTATCTCCGACCTTTGCGTATCTACTGGCAGGCTGGTGGCTGCTGCATGCAGAGCCTACACGGTCCTCCAGCAAACCACAGCTGCGTTCTCTGGATCCTGGGAATCTGCCAAGCGATATTGGCTGTCAGGGAGCCCAGGAAAATTGTGGCGGCGGGACCGAGGGGTACCTGCGGCTGCATATTAAGGTCACACATTGGAAGGTTGGTTCCTGCAGTTCTGGGTGGGGTCCAGGTGGGAAAATTGGCTGGGGACTCCGAGCACTGACCCTGGCCATCCCACACCATCCAGCCAGCCAGCCCCACCCGAATGGACATTGGGTCCCAGACACTGACCCTGGCCATCCCACACCATCCAGCCAGCCAGCCCCACCCGAATGGACGTTGGGTCCCAGACACTGACCCTGGCCGTCCCACACTATCCATCCAGCCAGCCCCACCCGAGTGGACGTTGGGTCCCAGACACTGACCCTGGCCATCCCACACCATCCAGCCAGTCCCACCCAAATGGACGTTGGGTCCCAGACACTGACCCTGGCCATCCCACACCATCCAGCCAGTCCCACCCGAATGGACGTTGGGTCCCAGACACTGACCCTGGCCGTCCCACACCATCCAGCCAGCCCCACCCGAATATACGTTGGGTCCCAGACACTGACCCTGACCATCCCACACCATCCAGCCAGCCCCACCCAAATGGACATTGGGTCCCAGATACCACTTGTGTTTTCCAAAACTGTGCAGACAGAAGCTGCAAGCCCCATCTTAATCCTGGCTTGCAAGTAAGGCCATGACCTCCTGCCCTCATTGTCAGGCTGTTCTTGATTTTCCCTGCCAAAAAGCAGGGTGGCTGTTGCCACACTTTGTCCAACAGCGACAATGCCTCCCCCCAAGAGATGGCTGCACAGATGAGAGCCACGGTGCCTGGAGCTGGGGAGTCAGCCCTGTAGACAAACTTGAAATTCACGGGAAGAAAGCCTGCTAAGTGAACACCAGCTGCTGCCGGCACAGCCAGGGCCGCTGCGTCCCTGCAGTCCTGAGAAATTCGCTTCTGCCCTTGGTGCTAGAGCCAGTCCCACTGGCAGCGCCCAGGCGCCAATGCTGTGACTTCCATGAAGACAGCCGTGGGCTCAGGCAGACTCCCTACAGAGGAGGAAGGATGATGGCATGGCTGATGCTGGCCAAGGTCCACTGAATTCAGAGTCCACACAGGGGACGTTGGAGCTGAGGCCTAGGGCTCACAGAGGCCACATCCGCAGAACCGTGACTTCCGGAAGGCCAACCCAGGCAGAACTAGGGACTCCAGGAGGGATCCCATCCCCCTGCAGAGCCCTTAGAATCCCCTCCGCCCCAGGTCACCGCTCTCCACACACAGCTACTGGCCGACCGGATCTTAACCTCAGTGGGGCATTGGGAATCTGTCAGCCACAGTGGCAGGAAGCTGCTCAGAGTTCACTGTCAGGAAAGGGTTAAAGAGGCGTGAACATGAAGACAGCACAGTCTGGGCCTGGCTTCTGCTTCCCCTGGAAGTGTGGTTACACTTGCCGGGCTGGGGGTGCTGCCATGAGCAAAGCTGGGAGAAGGGTGAGAAGCATCCCTCACCCGTACACCCGGTCAGTCTGTATGTCCAGACGACTGCTCCCTGGCAGCCCACGCAGTGCTGGCACCACAGTCTGTGTGGATCGTGCCCTTTGGGCATGACGCCACCATCTCATAAGCTGTACCCAGGGTCCCTTTGAATGTGCTTAATCAGAGAAAATTGGGACAGTGTGATGGAGGCAAAGAAGGGGCCGGTCCAGCCAGCACCTGGAGCTGCAGTGGTGTGGGAGGCAGGGCTCACAGGGCCACCCCGCCCTCAGGAAGGCTGAGAGGGTCTTGGGCAACCACGTGTGTGGAGAAGCAGTGGGCCGGGATGGCCCTGCTCACGGAATCCTGGCTGCACATCCCGCCCACCCTGGGGCTCCGCATGCAGCGTTTCTCTGCACACGATCCTCACCATTCTGTGAACCGGGAACCACCGATGAGCCCTCTTGACAGATAAGGAAACTGGGGAACAGAGAAGTGGGGTTACATGTCAAAGGTCACAGAGCCAGAAAGTGACTTGGGACTCAAAGGCAGATCTTTCCGGGTCCAAACCTGTGGCTCCAGAGAGCGTGGCCGGCACCTGATGCTGGCATAACATGCCCAGACGGCCCCACTGCACCAGCTGCACATGTGAGCACACACGCGTGACCCCACACACACCCTGGGAGGTGATGGGGCAGGATTGGTTAGAGCCTGGGCTTTGTGTGTAACACACACATGCACACATGCACACATCTGCATGCACACAGACCCCCTGGGAGGCAATGGAGCAGGATTGGGTAGGGCCTGGGCTTTGTGTACGGCGCATGCACACACACGTGCACACGTGCATGCACACGCACGCCCTGGGAGGCGATGGAAGGGATCAGGCTGGACTCGGGTCTTTGTGTGTCCTATATCCTGCTGTCAGCCCACTAACTTCACTGCTGAGTCCTCAGTGAGTTTCCTGGACAAGCAGGCCAGGAAAAGTGAATGAATGCAAGGGCAGAGGAGCAACGAACTGGTTCTGAATAGGAAATGCACGTCTTAAAAGCAACTGCATGGCGGAGGGACCCCGCCAAGTCTGAGGCTGCCAAATGTTGCACGTGGCTGTCAGGGGGCAGCCAGGGAGATGCTCATTGCAGACATTAAGCGCTCTCGAGAGGCTGGGAACACTTTGTTGCCCAAGGCTTCTAGGACCAGAGATGCTAAGTGCTTCTCTTTTTTTTTTTTTTTTTGTGGAAGGAGTCTCGCTCTGTCGCCCAGGCTGGAGTGTAGTGGCATGATCTCGGCTCACTGCAAGCTCTGCCTCCCAGGTTCATGCCATTCTCCTGCCTCAGCCTCCTGAGTAGCTGGGACTACAGGCGCCCACCACCACACCTGGCTAATTTTTTGTATTTTTAGTAGAGACGGGGTTTCACTGTGTTAGCCAGGATGGTCTCGATCTCCTGACCTCGTGATCCGTCCGCCTCGGCCTCCCAAAGTGCTGGGATTACAGGCGTGAGCCACCGCGCCCGGCCGAGATGCTAAGTGCTTCTATATTGAAGAGTGAGCATTCCTAATTTGTTAGGTCCCCACGTTATCTTGTAAATTCTCCAACCCTATGAGAAGAAAAACCCTGTTCTCCTCCAGAGGTCAGGTTGGCTATTATCCCAGGACAGCCGAGCTGTTATGCTGTGTGTGCACATGTGTTAGTATGTATTTATCTAGCGGGAGGAGCTGGAAGCTGTAGGTGCAAATGGGTGCGTGCGTGTGGGTGCATGTTCGTCCCACTACTGACAGACAGACACACACATGCATGTGCAGGCCGGGGGCATTTAGCCCAGGCTGCCCCGAAGCCGCAGAGGATGCATCTGCCTGGAAAGGGAAGCACAAAACCCTCTGCATGTGACCCTGAGAACACACAGTGAATCCAGATTTCAGAAGCCACAGTGGTGCCCTGTGGAACCAGCTGCCCACGCTGGAGGCTGTCATGGGATGTGCTCACCACTGGGGCCCGTGTGCAGGCTGTGGAGTCTGACAGTGCTGGGTTGGCCAGGCTAACAGCACCTGCTGGCCACTGCTGTCCAGGGCAACTCCTCCTGTGTGCATTCCCCCAGCCCCAGTGCGGAAGAAGAGACTGGGGTCAGGGAGGTGAAATGGCACACCCAAGGTTAAGCAGCCTGGGAGATTCACTGCTATAGGATCAAAGCTCAGGTCTTCAGGGAAGGTTGCATTGCTTGTCTGCACTCTAGGAGGATGCTGGCTCCAGGCCCCTGGGCCCTCCACTTGCTGCTTCTTGCTTCCCACTGCTCGGTGCTATTGCAGAATCATCCAGGGAGAAAGGAAAGGATGCAAGGAAAACGTACTTAGGATCCACCAGCAGGCCTGGGTGCCTTCCACCAGCACCCACCTGTTCTCATCAGAGCACCGTCTGCCAGGCCCTCTCTCCAGTCTGTCCTCAGGACAACGCTGGGAAGCCAGTGGGACAGGTGTTCCAGAAGGACCCCTGTCCAGCGAAGCTCAGGGCCGGCCCACAGGCCCCAAGCCGGTGGCAGGTCAGGTCCTTCCTTTGCCCTCGGGGATGGTGCCTGCCATAGCCCTGGGCCTCCTGGAGCCCACGTTCTCCAGCAGTAAGTTAAGGAGCGGGCATGGACACATCTCGGAGCAATAATTCCCTGTGAAGGGCATTAAGAGCACTATGGGATGGGGAGGACAGGCTTCCCCAAAGACATGTGACTGTGAGTTAAAGGGAACCAGTCCCGTGGAGGATGCAGTGCTGGCACCCCACACGGCAAGCACTACAAGTGCCAAGGCAAGCCTGGGCCAGGGCAAGACCTGGCAGGTCCACCATCTTGTGACCAGCAGGATGGGAAGGGGAGCCTGGAGGAGGGTCTGGGCCACAGAGGGCCTTGGAGGGAGAATGCACACAGGAGGGAACTTTGGGTTATTCTCACTCTACCGGGAGCCCCTGAGGGTTTCAGCAGGAGTGGAGACAGTGGATTTAATTGGAACTTAGGTGGCCTGTGCCTCAGCCCCTGTTTTTAAGCCCAGAGGTATTAGAGAGTGGAAGGAATGCTGAAGAAGGGTGACTCAACTCCCATCAGAAACGTATCCGGTGTGTCATGTTCCTGGAGAGAAGCTCTTTCCTGAAAGTCGAATCTACCACTGAGCCAGAGTGATCTTTTTCTTTAAATGCTCTTCCTTTTGCCTGGCAAAAGAGGGTCCTCACTCTCTATCTTCCCGTACCCTCTGCTACAAAAGACTTTAATGAAAATAACTTCTGGCAGCTGTGTTTATGAGAGACTGATCCAGGATGGGATGTGACAGTTTAGTATAAATAAATTGTATAAATCTATGCAGGACACGGCTCTGGGAGCAAATAGGAGAGTGGGTTCTGCTCCCATGAGGTCACTGGTGGACCTGAGCTCGAGACGTGGGAGGCAGCCTGAGACAGCATGGACCCTCGAGCTGTGTGGATTGGCCAGGCTGCAGCATTAATTCCCTTTCCAGCAGGAGCTGATCTAATGAGTGTGAGGAATTCATGACCCCCAAAGGTGGTGCTGAAAGGAGGCAGATGCTGGCCAGGGCATTTCCAATTGCAGGCAATAAAACATAGCTCCAAGTAGCTGGACAGCATGGCTGCCACATGACATGCAGGGAAATATGGATTTCAGGAATGGCTAGACTCAGGTGCTCTGCAAAACCACCAAGAAGCTCTCGCTGCTTCCCTCTGAATTGACTCTGTGCTCAGGCAGGTCCCCACCCCCATGCTGGTCCCCAACAGCTTCTGACTTCTGTCCTTAAAGTTCAGTAGGAAGAGAAAGACTGTTTTCTTTCCCCATCGTTCCAGGAAAATATTGGGAGTGACTGTCATCAACCCAGCCTCAGTCATATGTCCACCTCTGACCTGGTCATGGGGTCTAGGCCATCGCCTCTGTGCACTGGCCATGCCAGGGTCACATATCCCCTAATGGAGCCAAGGGTGAAGTCAGCCCATTCACCAAATGGACCAAGATAACAAAGGAGTGGTTCCCTACAGAATACTGAAGGTACCATTGCCAGAAGAGAGGGAAACAGCCAAGGGTTTGCCCAACATTCTAGGATGATGCTGGGAAAAGTGCAAACCACTTGTTTTTGTATGTGGAGTGCAAGGCTGATGAGACTGTTCAGGAAAACCAAACCAAAGTGGTTTGTGAGGATTCCCATGACTTCTGTAGCCATTCTTATGGGTGGGGCCCAGGGTGTCAACAGGGCTGAGGGAAAGGGATGAAAACCTGTGGGGAAGTCTGGGGCACTGTTCTCCCATTGATATGGGATAGAAAGTAAGGAAGGGACTGGGATCAGTGGAGTGAGGGGTTCCAAACAGGTTTTGCTGCATCTCAGCTCTAAGGCCCTCTCCACAAAAGGAAGGGTCCCTAGGAGGTAAGACTGAGGAAAACAGACTCAGCCCTAAAAAAAACCTGTGAGTGTCCAGGTATAAACTCTGGTCCCTGCCCTTAGTGAATTACATGTACATATCAAATCCTGCTGCACGGTTAGCAGTTGATGTGTATGGTATAAGGGTGAATGGGTAGGTAGATGGATGAGTAGATGGAGGAATGGGTAGATGGGTAGATGGATGAGTGAGTGGATGGGTGGATGGATGATGAATAGATGGATGGGTGGATGAATGATGGATGGGTAGATGGATGGGTGGATCAGTGGATGAATGGATGGATAAAGAATAAGTGGACCAGGTGCAGTGGCTCATGCCTGTAATCCCAATACTTTGGGAGGCCAAGGCAGGAGGATGGCTTAAGGCCAGGAGTTTGAAATCAGCCTGTGCAGCATAGAAAGATTCTGTCTGTACAAAAAAATAATTTTTGAAAATTAGCTGGGCACAGTGGCACACACCTATAGTCCTAGCTACTTGGGAAGCTGAGGCAGGAGGATTGCTTGAGCCCAGAAGTCCAAGGTTGCAGTGAGCTGTGATTGTGTCACTGCACTCCAGCCTGGGCAACAGAGTGAGACCTGGTCTCAAAAAAAAAAAAAAGAAAAGAATAAGTGGGTGGATAGATGGAAGGATGGATGGATGATGAATAATAGATGGATGATAGGTGGCTGGCTGGATGATTAATGGGTAATGGATGGATGGGTAGATGGATGGGTGTGTAGATGGGTGAATGGATGGATAATGGATGGATGGTGGATGGACGGCTGGGTGGGTGGAGAGATGATAGATGGATAAATGAGTGGATGGGTGGATGGATGATGGATGATGAATGAATGATGGGTGGATGGATGGATCGATGGATAGATGATGGATGGGTAGGTGGCTGGGTGGATTGAATGGATGCATAGGTGGAAAGATGGATGGATGAATGGGTGGATGGATGGATGGGTGGATGGATGGATGATGGATGGACAGATGATGGATGGATGGATGATAGATGGTGGATGGATGTATGGGTGAATAGATGGGTAGATGGATGAATAGATGGGTGGTTGGATGTATGGATGTATGGACAGATGGGTGGATGGGTGGATAGATAGATGGATGGGTGGGTGGATGGGTGGATGGATGAGTGTATGGGCAGGTGAAAGGATGGAGGAATGATCATATGGATGGATGGGTTGATGGATAGATGAATGGGTGGGTGGGTATATGGATAACGGATGGATAGATGGGTGTATGAATGCATGGATGATCATGTCGGTAGATGGGTGGGTGGGTGGATAAACAGATGAACAGGTGGGTGGATGGATGGCTGTATGGATGGACAGAATATTCCTCCAAAAGCATATCAGATGCTCTGTACCTAGTAGGATTGTGTGCCAGGTGCAGTCCCTGTCCTGGGGATTCCAAGATTAATTATACAAAGCCCAGTCCATCGAGGAGCCCTCTGCAAAGTCCGACACACAGACTTCAGTCAGGTGTGTGTGTTGCACAAGAGGGTAGGCCCTGTCCGCGAAGTGTGTTCACAGCTTCCACCTCCAGCACTGTGCCTGATGTGTAGTAAGGGCTCTGTGAGAAATGAGGTGTGATTCCAATGAGTGAAACTGCCCATAGTCAGGACAACACCTAAGACCACGGGAGGGGCAGCAGTCTCTGGGGTTGGCATCTACCAAGGGTGGGAGTCAGTGCTGAGCATCCCTTGGGGTCACTAGCAGAGACTGGAATCTTCACTGGGAGGGATGGGAGAAGATTATGGAGCATCCCTGGGAACCCGACGGGGCTCAAGGACTGGGCCCCTGTGTCCCTGCTTAGCTGGGAACCACAGCCTGACAGGGATCAAGAAGGGAATGGGCGAGGCACGGGAGGGGAGGAGACAGGGAGAGGAGGTCATCCTGGCTTATCCAATGGGTCCTAAATGCCATCACTAGTGTCCATAGAAGAGAAAGAGGGAGGCAGGAGAGTGACAGAGACAGAGTGACAAAGAAAGAGACGCAGAGAGAAAGACAAAGATAGCATCAGAGAGAGAGATTAGAAGATGCTGTGCTTGGGGATGAAGGCAGGGCCAGGAGTGGGGATGTAGACGGCCTCTAGCAACTGGAAAGACAAGGAAAGTCTTCTGGACCGGAACCCTCAGAGAGAACGCAGCCCTGCCCACACCTCGACTTCAGCTGCCCCTCCTGCACAGTGACCTCCAGAGTGCTGAGATGCTTTTGGCCACCAGGCTTGTGGTCATCAGCAGCAGCAGACCCTGGGCCCATCAGAGCAGCCCCAGGAGGCTCAGGACTTCGGTGCCCCTGAGTCTCAGCCGCAGCTGCAGCGTGAGGCTGTCCTGGAAGGAATTCGAGGACAACTCAGGGCCAGCACCTGCTTCCGGAGAATCTTTTTATGCCTCCTTTTAAAGACCCACGTGAAGGGCGTGGTGCTCATCACCGGGGGGCACACAGGAAGGCTGCTCGCCTGGGCCCTGCCCTTCTGCTCCTGGCAAGCAAAGAGGCCTCGGTTGAGGAGCCTGGCGGTTTTCACCTTAGATGAAATGTCAGGTCTGATATTCCGTGGGAGCAGCTACATCTTTGTTAAGGTCTCATTATCTCAAGAACACGTGTCCAGGGCCCAGAAGGCCCCTCGTTCTTGAATATCTATCCATCCTTCCCGGGCGACCGTCCTGGCAGGCTGGGGAGGGTCTGGCGGTTGAGTGCGGAGTTCATTAGTCTGATTCAGCATGTCTCAGGTTCATGGTGCTTTCAAGAGACATCATGAAATAAATTCAAAACGGGTTATGGAGATGCCCACAGAGCAAATAACACGCACAAATTACCTCGCTGCTAAGGGGGAAATAAAAATCACATCTCTCTTCTAGACAATATGACAAAATGAGACAGAAGTCAGGGAAAATGTCCTTCAGGAAATTAAAGTCCTTGCATTTGCATCCTGTGACGATCTCCTCCAAATTGGCACCTGTTAAAAGATTACATTTTTCAATCTTAACATATATCTTAAGAGAAACAAATGAAAGTCCTCAAAAGAAGGCCTGATCAGGAACAAACCTGTTTTTCACATGACTTGAAAGGGCTGCCTGGCTTTGGGGGTGGGTGAATGAGACTTTGTTCCCTAGCTGTCTTCTGCAGCCCAGAATCTGTTCAGCAAATACTCCCCAAGCCTGCCTGGCCAGGCACCGAGCCCAGCACAGCACACACACAGAAGAGCCAAGACAAGCAGGGCCCCAAACCCGAGCTGCCCCGAGTCACGTGGGGCAGAGAGACACAGGGTGACAAGGGCAAGGTGGAGGAGAGGTGGAGGGAGGAACATTGAGCTTGGAGCAGGAGTCACAGCATGTCGTGCTGTGCTGGTCACAGGGCGTCCAGACCAGGACCCTTGTGGAAGCAGCATCAGGCTAAGGAGGGTGGGCATTAACTAGGAGGTTGGGGGTGACAGGGCAGCAAGCCTTTCATGCAGACAATGGAAGGACACATGCCAGTTCACAGGGAGCAGGAGAAGCTGGCTGCCCAGGAGACCCTGGGCCCAGCGCTCAGCAGGGCCCACCACTTGGGGCCACCTCCACCAGCACAGTCCCATAGAAATGGCATAAGAGCACCTTTGTATTCTTAAATTTTCAGGAGCCACATTCAAAAAAGTAAAACAGACAACACCCATGTTAATGCTATATTGATATTTAACCCAATATATCCAAAATGTTCTTTCAGCATCCAGTCCATATGAAAAATTGTTCATGGGAAATCTGACATTCATTTTGGGGAGTGATGACTGCAAAGCCTTATGTGTATTTCATGCTGATTGACTGCTCAGCCCAGTTAGAACCAGCACAGCCCTAGAACCTAGACTGTGGTTGTCAGCAAACTACAGTCCTCAAGCCAAGTCTGGCCCCCTGCCTATTTTGTAAATAAAGTTTTATTGGCACACAGCCATACCTATTCTGTACGTATTGTCTGTGGCTGCTTTTGCCTCTGCTGTGAACCAGGTGAGCAATTGGAAAGAGACCTTATGGCCCACCCACCCACAATATTTACTGCCTGACCCATTACAGAAAATGCTTGCTGCCCTCTGCTCTAGACAGAGATAGAATGGTGTCTTGGTGTCTTCATTCTAGCAGTGCAGGAAGGGGCTGGGTCTGAGCAGGGTGTGACGGGCTGCTGTCTTTCTGGCAGAAATCCCTGCAGCTGGTGGATGTGGCATGAGGTTGGGTGGAGGACAGCTCGGGGACAGGGTTGGACGGTGTTGCTCACCCCTGCTTTGGGGAGAAGGGAACAAACATTGTAGGGGCTGAGGCTTTGGGCTCAGCCAAGCACTCCCGTGTTTTCAGAGTTTGAGACCAGGGTGCCCCTCACTGTGCTTTCCAAAAGGCCCACCTGTACTTTGGAGGGTTGCCCTGCCTGGAGGTCCATTGCACACTCAATCCAGCTCTCCCCTCCTCCTGCCCAGAGCACAGGCTCAGGCTCTTGGCACTGCCTGCTTGGGACCCTCAGATGCCTTGGGATGTCTCAGATAATGTAATTGGGCAGTCGGTGTGGGGAGCCTCGGTGAGGACCGAGTGTGGGGTCAGAGATCTGAGACTTAATTCCAGGTTCTCTGAACGGGGCCTGCCAGTTTGAATTTGCACGTGCAGACGCTGCTCTCTGAAATCACATCTTCCATCATTCCCATTAACATTCGCCTGGTGTCAGGAACGGTGGGCTGTAATTGACTCAAGTCTATTTGCCAGTCACAAAGACAATCTTTATAAAACTCAGGTTGGGAAATGAATAGTGCTATTGAATACTGCGGCCCCCAGAGGAGGTGGAATTGCATTAGTGCCTTCTTTCCGTTTCGATTTGGGTCTTCCGAGGCATCCGTCTTTACCTGAAAAAGAAGGTGGATGGGGGAGGGAGGTTGTGAACAATGGAGTCCCGGGGCTCCCTCCTCCTGGGTCCACCCCTTTAGGAGCAGGGTGGAGGAGGACAGACATAGGAGAGGTGAGAAGACCCCTTGTCTGCAGAGATGAGTCTGCTTGGAGACCCTGGGTCAGGCTGTGACAGTGCCCTGGCTCTGTGCACCCAGCCGGGGTTCACTAAGTGCACCTGGCATTCTCTCAATTCTCTGCACATGCCCTCAACAAACAAACTCAATCCCACACACCCCCAGGAGCCTATGGAAGTGGCCAGATGATAAACCTTGATGTAATACAAATATAAATGATGCTGCATGTCAGAAGGTGGTGTTTGCCACGAGAAAGGGAAAGTGGGATCAGGATGAGGCTTGGAGTGGAAGGGGGTTGCTGCTGTCCAAGGGGAAGTCAAGGGAGGCCTGGCTGATTGTCCTCTGCCAGGGGAGGCCTGACTGGGTGGCCTCTGCTGGAGGACCTGATGGGGGGAGGTGGTGGGCCAGGCTGCAGTGGGACCAGTGGTCCAGGACCCTGGAGCAGGAGGGGCTGTGGTGTGGCCCCAGCAGAGCAGACCAGCAGGGTGCTGAGGACCAGACAAAGAGAGGACAGGTGCAGCAGGTCCCTCATAGGGCCTTGTCACCTGTCATGAGGACCATACCTTTTACTCCGCATGTGGTGGGGTGCCTTGGAGTTGAGGAGCCCTGGGGTGTGCAGTGTACGCGGGAAGAATGACTGCCAGGACCCCCGGGGTGGAGCTGGCTGGAATAGGTGAAGGAGCAGGGCCCTTCCCTCTGTGATATCTGGGAACAGGGTGGACTCCTGGTTCAGATTCAAGTACAAGAAATGGCATTTAACTTACTTAAGATGACAGCCTGTACACGATGCACGAGCAGCGCCATTTGTAGGCAGCAAGCATGCTGGACTGCCAGCACCAGACACACTCAGAAAGTGGCCTCCCTTCTGTGGGAGGGCCTTCCCTCCAGACTCCTGCCTCATAGCATGCAGTTCACTTTTAGTTTTTGTCACTGTGTTATAGTTAGTGTCGATGTATAGACTTGACGATAATACAACTGTCTTTTTTAAACAAAAAAACACAGCACTTCACACTTTAGATTTTTTTACTCATTCAGACTACCTCCTTCCGCAGCAGGCACATCCCCGTCAGATCCAAGTTAAGAGAGGTTAGTGGGATGCATTCTAATGACAAAAGGATAGATAGGCAGGCAGGTGGGTAGGTGGGTGGGTGGGTGGGTGGAGGGATGGATGGATGGATGGATGGATGGTAAATATCCACACAGATCAATATAGACATGAGTATATAGATGTAGCGTCATAATTTTCTGAAGATGGTAACCAGGTAATTGGTTCCGAATCTTCAGAAGGAGAGTGAGTAGACAGGAAAGCTATCAACAAGGTCACAGACATTAATAACACAGAACTGTGGTGGGCGCAATGACACCGTGTAGCCAGGAAAGTCAGTGTCTCAGCAACGCGGTTTCTGGGTGTCTGTGTCAGCTTCCTGCACTGCAGTAACAGATGCCACTAACTGGGTGCCTTAAAATGACAGAAACGTCTTCTTTCCCAGTCTTGGAGGGCGGGATTCTGAATCCCGGTGGGGCAGGGCTAGCTCCTCCAGGAGGCTCCCCAGGAGTCCGCAGCAGCTGCACTTGACTCTGAGGCTCCAGCCACCCTGGTGTCCAGTGGCTTGAGGAAGCCTCACCCCACCCCTGCCTCCAGCCTCCTGTAGCCATCTTCTCCCTGTATGTCCTTTTCTGTTTCTTATGAGGGTGCTCTCATTGGATTTAAGGCATGAGCTCCAACTCTCCTCACCTCTAATTACACTGGCAGATAAGGTCACATTCTCAGGTTCTAGGAGGACATGAATTTGGGAGACACTATTAAACCCTGCAGCCCGGAACAGCACACATAGTGACAAGGGTCAGAAATGCTGCCAGGTTGGGTGGGCCAGTGGCTGCGTGGCATGGCCTGGTGTTTGCAGTTCACACTCAGCGTCCACCTTCCACCTCTGTCTCCTCACGGCCTTCCTTTCCTCCGTGAAACACATCCCTGTGTTCTCGTCTTTCTTCCTCTATTTTCCAGCTTTTTTTGCAGCATGGTGTAGAACAGAGGTTCTAAATTTGAGTGCTTGTCAGGGCCCCCAGAGGGCTTTTGTCAAAACACAAATTGCCGGGCCAGGCCTGGAGGTGAAGGGTGGGTCCCAGAAATTTACCCTTTCATCACATTCCTGGGGATCTTGCTGCTGTGGCCCAGCACCCCACGTTGAGGACCACTGGTCCCAGAAAGCACAAAAGGCTCCTCTAGATTCCGAAAGAATGGTGCTCCAGTTCCAACTCCACCACCAATGCCAGCTCACACCCAGCAAGCCACTAGCTGCTGGAGGCGTCAGAGTCCTCTCCTGAATTCTGAGGTTAACAGCTGCACCCCCCAAGATTTGCAGGGCAGGTGAGGAGCTGTGTGCGGAGCAGGGGCCTCCCCATCACCCTCCCCCACGGGTGGTTCTGTGAGCATGCCAAGGCTCAGGAGGGAGCCCGTGGACCCTGCGTGTAGCTCCTGACTTAGGAAGGATGTTCTGGTTTCAGCAGCCCACTGGCCTGCAACAGAAACCTGGGCCACATGCTGATTCCACCTGGAACAAACCCCGGAGCTTTGCTTTAGCTCTTGGGGCCCCCATCTGGGTGGACCTCCAAGACTCTTCGCCAGGTTCTCGTGAGAGCCATTTTGTCTGTCAGTGGGAATGGCCCGGGGCCTTGGGCAGCCTGGGAGTCTCCGAAAGGAGACCCTCGTGCCCAAGTGAAACCTGCAGCCCCAGGAAGCTGAGGAGCCTGCCCACAGCCTGGGGCACCCGACGGAGGGGAAAGGGGAGGCAGGAAGCCATGGAGGACCCTGTCCCAGGTCTGCACCCTGCACCCTGAAGCAAGGAACAGACGCCATCTCTAAGCACCCCAGGACCCAGCACCAGCTCCCTAGGGCCAGGGGCTCAACCACAGCCCAGTCACCACCCCCTGCCGCTGTCCTCCGCAGGAGCCCTGCAGCCCTGGCTCTGTGTCAGGAGCCGGACCATGAGGAGGGACAGGGCCAGCCTGGGACTGAGACGGGGAAGAAGCTGCTGTGAGACCTGCACTGGGGCTGAGGGCGCTGGACTGGGCAGGGCCCAAATGGCCTGACAGGTGGTTCCTGCCTCCGTGATCTTGCCCCAGGGTCCCTGGCCAGGGCCTCCATTCAGGGTGAAATGCGATGGGAGGCTGTTGGGAGAATGAGAAACAAGACGGTCTCTCAGGGCCCCTGTGACAGACTAGTCAAGGGGACAGTGCGTGATGGGCAGGGACTCTAAAAATGGGAAGAAAGGGCAGAAATGAGGAGTGAGGGAAGGACGGGGAGAAACACAAAGGGCCAAGCATCCCCCCAGGCTAGAAGGGTGCTCTGGTGTCCTTCCTAAAGAAATAGTACCCTGTGGATTTTCAAAGCTTCAGTAGTCATGCTTCAGCAAGCTCAACGCTTTCCTGGTTGTTTCTGGGATCGTGGTAGCTGGAGCGTTGACTCTGTAGGGAATCCTGTCTCCCCGGGATGCAGGGCCTCGGACAGCCTCAGCCAGAGCCCTGGAACCCCGGCTCTGTCCCGAGTCCCCCTGTGGCTTCTTCTTATCCAGTGTCCTCCAGGGGGACTGAACGGAAGCCGGGGGTGGCCGCCTGTCTCCAGGACACACCATTTCTTCCCTAGAGATACAGCAGGTGGCTCAGAGGGCCAGCTCTCCGGGCAGTGAGGGCAGAGTTAAAATTCCTACTTGTTCCCTCCTTCTCCACCCACTTCTTTGGGAAGACAAATAGGTCACATTCCAGAAAGAAACATGTAGCTTCTCTAACATAATCCCTCCATGCCATGCAATTATTAACACATGACTTGAGGGTACTGTGGAGGCGAGAGGATGCAGACGCTCCAGAATTCAAGAAAATGTTTCTACGAGGGTAAAACACCCGCCCTCACGTCCTAATGGCTTTTTTTCTCTTTCAGCCGCACACAGTCAAATTTGAGGCATAATTTGCTGTGAATTACCTACAAATTGTATACAGTACTTTAGGACTAAGTAGCTTTTTGCAAGGCTTGGTATGAATTTTCTCTTTTGTCCAAATCATACAAAATACTCTTTCTAAATTGTTAAGATTTTCTGCCACGCATAGAAATGAGGCTGAAATCACCCAAAAGGTGACAAAAATGGATTAGACAATCCTTGGAACTTTATGACTGTGTGCGCATTTTAAGGGATCTGTTAGCTTCTGAGCTCTTGTTCTGAGGAGTGGGAGAATTAGGCAATCCTTGGAACTTTATACCCATGTGCATTTTAGGGAATCGGTTAGCTCCCGAGCTGTTGTTCCAAGGGTTGAGAGAAAAGGGGGCATCATCTAGCAGCGGGAGGAATCTCAGGCTCCTCCTGGAGGAAGCCCAGAATGCTTTCCGCAGGCACAGAGCTGCGGGTGCTACAGAGCCCCTAAAGAGCTTCCTGGGCATCGGGAAAGTCAGGGCTCAGGGCGTGTGAGCTGCCACCCTAGAAAGCATCAGTGTTGCAGTGTTCTCAGGCCCGTGCAGCTGACATTCCTTTAGCTTCCTGGTGATGGAGGGACAGAGTGTCCCCACAGTTGTCTTTGAGGGCATGTGGTATATATGGGAGCAAGCAGGCTCACCAGAAAATGACGTGATGCCGAGGCTGGGGCTGTGAACTTGCAGGAGCTGCCTGTGATCCCAGGGCTATCTGGGCTGTCAGTGCAGGAGGAAGCCCGGTGGGTTACAGCTGCCAGTGGAGAACCTATGGCTTCAGTGCTAGCAGTCAGTGTATTCTGCTAAGCATCTGCCTCCATTCTAGGTCCTGGCTTCTGGGCCAGTCCTTGCCTTTATGACACTACCCTCAGGGGGTGTAGGAATGTGGACCGAGGAATGGATGGGTAGAGGGTAGATGGATGGAAGGGTGGATGGGTGGATGGATGGATGGATAGATGGATGGACAGGTGGATGAATGGACAGAGGGACAGAGGGAAGGATGGAGGGAGGGAGAGAGGGAGGGAGGAAGGGAGGGATAAATGAATAGATGGATGGATGGATAGATGGATGGATGGATGGATGGATGGAGGGGTGGGAGAAGGGGAGGGAGGGATGGGTGGATGGATGGATAGATGGATGGATGGATAGATGGATGGATGGATGGACAGACAGGTGGGTGGGTGGGTGGGTGGATGGATGGATGGATGGGTGGAGGACTAGATGGAGGACTAGATGGATGGGTGGACAGACAGAGGGAGGGAGAGATAGACAGAGGGAGGGATGGGTGGAAAAATGGAAGGGAGGAAAGGAGAGAACAGGGCATTAAAATTGATTAATGATAAAACAATTATTGGAGGAAGCATGGATTTTACCTCCCCATGCCAGGAATTCTGATGTTTCTGGCTTAGTGAAGAAGAACTTTGGGAAGTCCAAGGTGATTCTCTGTGGAACGTTGTATTGCTCTCGCGTTTGTAGGCTTATGGCATTTGTTATGGAAATGTTTTTATTGTGGGGCAATCTACCTGTAAGCAAATCCCCTGAAGGCAGAGATCAGCCGGTCACCCATCTAGTATTTCCCTTTTATTGTGAAAATGCATTCAGTGAGAAGATGTATAAGAACCAATTGTGAATGATTCTCTTTCAGCTAGTTTTCAAAAAATCCGTGTCTTTTTATAAAGATGGAAATGACAGCCCAGAGTCTATTAAAATAAATATAAAGTCACCATGTCGGGGCCTGGCAATGGGACTGGCTGCTTATGGCTTTGATTCAGCATTTTCTCCCTGGAACATGTTTATGGGAGTTTATAGGCTGCATGTGAATGTGCAGAGTATGGAGAAGTGCACGCAGCTGTACTCTCCACGTCTGTGCGGTATAGGGCAGATGATAAGTCTTGAGATCCATATGTTTCTTATAAAATTCTGATCTTTGGAAGGATGAGTAATAGGCATTAAGAAGGCAGAGAAAGAAACAATCACAAGAGGAAATCATGCATTTCAGAGGCAGTTTCTGCTTCACAAGGAAAGTCTCCAGCAAAATCAACTGTATCCTGCAGTGAACGGCACGGGTTGCTTTACTTGGAGCTGTCACGGTGCATCTGGTGTCCCCCGAACCGCGAGTCGTGGACGCCCATGGGCAGGTGCCCCAGGAGTGTGGCCCAGGCGGATGGTACCAGAACGGGTGGGGTGCTAGAAGAGCACCCCAAGCTGCACGCATCTGCGTCCTCAGATCCTGCAGATGGGCCAGGGATTCAGAACCTTGCTGGTAGCTTGTCCGTCACCCACAGAGTGAGATGCATACTTTGTTGATAGAATGAGATTTCATGTTCAGGTCAAATATGAAAATGTGTTTGCTTGTGAGGGGCATGATCTGTAGAAGACTCTTCCTGTCATACAGTTACCACACACTGGCCTCCTCCTTCGAGCCAGGCTCTGTGCTAAGTACACAATCCTGATTAAAACCCTGTTTTCATTGGCCATTCTTGCACGAGCCACTGCCTGCCTGCCGTGGGGTGAGGTGCACCGCCTAGCCCACACTTCACAGTAGAGAGCTGCCAGAGGGTCGGGTGGGAGTGGGGAGGCTGGGTTCTTCCTGGCGGTAGGTGAGGCTGTAGCCCCATTACAACCACATCATCCCCTTCCCAGGAGCTCCTGGTGTCTGGGGAGGTGGGCGTGGCAGGGACTACAGCCAGGGCTGGGTCTGTTTGGTGCTTCTCCGCTGTGTGTGGATTCATTTAACAGGGTTGGCTGACACCTACTGTGTAGCAGGGATTGTAGTGGCATCGGACAAAGCCCCTGCCCTCTGGACGCCAAACATTCTAGAAACCCCCAAAGGAATAAATGCAGCCGGCAGCCGTTGCTGCTGGTGAAGGAGGCCGTCGGGGTGCTGTGAATGAGGGGGACTGGCCGGCCTGGGAAGTGGCCTGGGAGGTGCTCAGAGGGTGGCAAAGGGGCGGCCATGCGGCTGAGCCCTGTGGGAAGGGCAGGGGGAACACACAGCTAAGGAAGCAGCAAGCGTGGAGCACGGGGCCCCAACCTCCGCCTTGCTTATGCTGGTCAAGTAGGTCTGATGTTAACCAAACCAAAGTGCAGGGGCAGGGACATCTCGGACCCTTTTCTACAAAATAGCCTTGAACCTGGGCAGAATCGGGAGGCAGCCGTCTCCTGGCCACCTGTTCCATGTCACGCACGAGGCCCAGCCCCCTGTGTTGCTCTGGAGCTGGGCTTCCTGGGCTCCATCCTGGAGGCTGAAAGGCTGCTGGGGGTTCAGGCTCTGACCCGCTTGTGAAAATTTTAGGGCTTTCTTGGGTGGTTTCATTTTATCTCAAAGTCTTACAAATCATCTTAGCATTTTTGTGCAAACGGCTCCCAGCGCTAGGCTAATCCTCACCAGCACCTCGGACCTGCTCCCCCCACCCAGCCCAGCAGCCTCCCTCAATCTGCAGCCCCCGGCTACCTGCCCTGACCACCCCCGATGTGGGTGAGGTTTCTAAACTGCTCCTGAACCTTCAAACACAATTCATCTGTAAATATTTGCTCACTGTGTTTCTAACCATGTTATTCAGATATAAAAACATACCATGAAATTCCCCTGTTCACAGTGTACAATTCAATGGTCCTTAGTCAATTCACAGAGTTCCATTTATAGTGCAGAGTTGAGTATATATTACAGAGAGCAACTGTTGCTGTCATCTAATTGTGAAACATCTTCATCACCCAGCAGGGAAACCCCATACCCATAAGACAGCCACTCCCATTCCCTGCCCCGGTCCCCTGACAGCCACAAATACGCCTTCTGTCTTTCCATCTCTAGATGTGCCTAGTCTGGATATTTTATGCAGATGGGATCGTACAATATGTGGTCTTTGGAATGGACTCTTTTGTCACTTAACACAGTGTTTTTAAGGATTCCCCCGTGCGGTTTAGTTCTGTTCCTGGAAATATATTGTGTTGCCTCACTCTCCATGCACTGCTACTGGCTTCAAAGCTGTCTCCACTCAACTCATGTCTCAAAGCAACTTGGTCTCTCCGCCACCCTTTGTGTAAAGTGGCGTGACCACCCCTCCCCACAGGCTCATGACGGGGATTGAGAAAGAGGCCGGTGTACTAAACCATCCTCGCTGTACCTGCCTCGTAAGCAAAGCCTGGGCCCCTTCATCTCCCCTGCGGAGAGCGCCTGCTCTCATCAAGTCCCATCTCCCCTTTGGACTGCAAAGGCTGCTCCTCGGTCCCACCACCTCGCTGTTTGTGGCACTTTCTGTCAGTGTCGTGATTCAGTCCTAGTGACCACCACCTCATCCCAGCCGGGTCACTCAGCCTCTGTGTCTCAGGCTCTGACTGCGCCACCCACACCCCTTTGCACAGGGTGAGACTGTCCTCAGACTCCCTCCTGCTGTCCGGACTCAGAGCACCCGAGGCACCTGCCCTGGGAGAGCTCCTGAACTCCAGTCCTCAAAGGGTGACCCCTCGTCCCATGTGCACCCCCAGGCCCCTGCAGAAACCTGGAACACACTTGATTCTCAAACCTTCCGTTAATCTCAGGTGGGATAGTCCAGGCTGCGGGATCCCCACAGGGTGGTACCCACACACCATGTAACATTCTAGATGGCCGAGTTCTGGAAGGGAAAGCTATTCCTTCCAAACCCCTCTCCTGCCTTTCATCAGAGAATGTTGTGCAGCTCTTGAAGATCTCAATAAATACGGAAGGCAAAAATAATGTCAATGTTAGCACCATCAGAGGTGATGGGATTTTTTTCTTCCAGTGGAAATAGACCAGCAGCATCTGTACCGATAATTTTATAGACTTTTCTGCCAAGAGAATGAGGATCTTGCCAGCTTTTCCTAAAAGAATCAGAAGTTTCACGAAACTCCTGGAGTTCTACAAACTGTTTGTGAATCTGATGACAGTTGGTTTCCTTGCAGAGCTCTTTGTTAAGCACTCGCCAGTCTCTGCATCTGTGTGACTGGGAGGCCTGCCTATGAGTGCCAGTAATGGAAAGTCTGGGGAGAACAGAAGCGCAACTGTGTGTGTATGTGTGTATGTGCGTGTGCATTCCTGTGTGTGTATATGTGTGTATGCGCGTGTGCATTCCTGTGTGTATGTGTGTATGTGTGTATTCCTGTGTGTGTGTATGTGTATGTGTGTATGTGCGTGTGCATTCCTGTGTGTGTATATGTGTGTATGTGCGTGTGCATTCGCGTGTGTATGTGCGTGTGCATTCGCGTGTGTATGTGCACGTGCATTTACATGTGTGTATATGTGTGTATGTGCATGTGCATTTGTGTGTGTGCATTTGTATGTGCATGTGCGTGTGCATTCACATGTATGTGCATGCACGTGGGGGGAAATATGTGTGGGTATTCCTGTGTGTGTATATGTGTGTATATGCGTGTGCATTTGCATGTGTGTATATGTGTATGTGTGTGTGCATATCCGTGTGTATATGTACATATGTGCATGTGCCTTTGCATGTGTGCATTCATGTGTGTGTATGTGTGTGTGCATTCGCGTGTGTGTGCATTCGTGTATGTACATGCACGTGTGTGTGCATGTGTGTATGTGCGTGTACATTTGTGTGTATACGTATGTGTGTGTTTGCGTGTGTGTGTGTTCGTGTCTGTGTGTGGGCATGTGTGCATGTCCACATGCATGCATGTGTGGGCATGTGTGTAGGGTTTGTGCATGTACAGCACAGAGGGTGATTAAGTTGCTATCAGATCCTCTCGAGTCAAGTTAAAGCTTCCCCTCCAACTCCCACCTCCCCACACAGCGACTGTCCCCCTGACTAGCAAGGTGTTTTTTCATCGTGATCATCACCCCTGGGTTCAGCTTGGGCAGTGCCCTTGCTGGAAGTCTCTGCTCCGAAGATTTCCAAGGACTGTGGCAGGTGATTGATGAGGCAACCTCCCCGCATGCCCTGCCCAGTCCCTCAGACTTCACTGGCAACATTGAAGTGTGTGTTCAGTGTCCACTGAAGCAAACCACACCCTTTCCAGAAAGCTGCAGAGGTGCCTTCCTCTCCCACTCCACAGCCTGTTGTCCCATCTTTATTTCTGACACCAGACATCATCCACTGGACTGAGCTGGACAGTGTCTCCTCTTTTCCTTTCCCTGTTGGGGTAACTCGTTCAGGGGAGTTTCTTACAAAACCCCCTCTCCCTTGTTGGTGACCGTCTGTACTCGAGGCCGCGTGGTGCCCGGAGGAAGGAAGGTGTATGAAATGGACCCAAAAATGTAGATGGGCGCCCCTGGGAACACACAGACACTGTATCCTCAGGCATAGCCTGGGCAGGACTTGCTGACTCAGGCAGGAGTTTAATCAGTAACTTTGTTTCAATTCCAGAAAAAACGACCCAAGAGTTAATTTAGGAGTAGTTTTAAGCACAAAGAGGAAGTTTATCTAAAAATAGATTTGACAAAATGTAAAACAGGCTAGGGTTTCCTCTGTGCCAAACAAATGCATGTAAGTTTTTTAAATTCCCAAGTAAATGATTTGGAAATTCTTTCTGCCTTAGAGTCTGATCAAAGGGAAGTCTTGACAGGAAGCATTTATCACAGGGAGCACCACCTGATGAAGCAAAAATTTATATAAAAAAAAAAAACAGAAATGTGGTCCGTGGCCTGTAGTTTCAGTGTGTCCAGGGCATAGAAAATAGTTCCAGTAAAAGGACTTAGCCTACCTTAGACCACAGGGGAGCTTGGGGGCTTTTGGGTTTGGATTTTCTAGTATTCAAGTCCTTTCTCAGCAGGAAATGAAGTCACATTCCTTAAGGACAAGCATTTACCTTGTACTGGCTTAGATATTATTATGCCTTCGCTCAGATAGAATTTAAGTGCAGGAGCCTTGGGCATAGACGAGCAGCCCTAGACTGGAGGAAGCTGGCCCAGTGGAGTGGACAGGATCACAGGACCCCGCCGACATCCCAGGCCTCCCCTACGGCAGCCTCTGAGCTTCTGCAGGGCCTCTCCTAAGCTGAGCTCACAGGGGTCAATGTTAGGGGTGACGTCGTGACCAGAAATACCCTTCTGCCACTGGTTTGTCTTTCCACCACCATTAAATTGAGCAATGCCATGCAATAGCTGCCAGATCAAGGGAACTTCTCCAGCTGGGGTCTTTGTCTTTCTCCCTCCTCCCACCTTCCTCTTCTCTCCCCACTGTGTCCTCCCCCACCGACACCACCACCCAGTGTCTGAAGGAACTTCCTTCTGAAGGATGGTTTATTAAGCACTTCCAGAACAGCCGTCAATCTAATAATGATAAAAACAGCAGCAAACACATTGTGGGTCTTCAGGTGCCCTGCCCTGACAGCAGCACTAACTCTTGGTCCCCTAGACGGCACTCGGGGCAGGACTCCTGCTCCTCGTCCGCCTTCCAGAAGCACTGCGACACGGGCTGGAGTCCTCCAGCGCCTCGCAGCATCTCTGCAGCTCTGGAGCCTTTATGGAGCCCAGGCTCCCTGTCTCGGCCTGCGCCATAACCATGTGCTTGCTGCCTCTTCCGTTCAGAGAACTTCTGCCAGGGCCCATAGCTTAGAGTCATTCCTCGATCTGAGAGCTGTTAAGGAATCAATTCATCTTTTAAATTATGGTTTTGATTGTTTTTTCTGATAAGTAACATATTATGCATAAAAATTTCACACACAGGAGTGTGCAGCCCAGTGGGGGAAACGTCTCTGTCATCTCAGCTGCTTAGAGAGAAGCACCGCTAGTGAGGTGGTCCTGCTTCCAGATCTTCTCCTTTGTAGAAAGTGAAAAACGCACATGTATCATGTATTTTTTTCTTTCAAACCGAAAGCCCCTTTGGACCTGCCTTTGCAGCTGCCTTCTCTTCTTCCCTGTGTGTCTTGAGAGGATACCATGTTCCATTTCAGATGAATTTCTCCTATCTGTGGGTGGCTGTGACTGACTCACACCAGCCCTATCGCCACTGGACACTGGTGACAAGTATAAGTTAATGCAGGCGGGCTGGGACAGTGTTTGGTGAGGTGATGTGGATTTGGGCTGGGACACTGGTTGGTGAGGTGATGTGGATTTGGGCTGGGACACTGGTTGGTGAGGTGATGTGGATTTGGGCTGGGACAGTGTTTGGTGAGGTGGTGTGGATTTGGGCTGGGACAGTGTTTGGTGAGGTGATGTGGATTTGGGCTGGGACAGTGTTTGGTGAGGTGATGTGGATTTGGGCTGGGACAGTGTTTGGTGAGGTGATGTGGATTTGGGCTGGGACAGTGTTTGGTGAGGTGATGTGGATTTGGGCTGGGACAGTGTTTGGTGAGGTGATGTGGATTTGGGCTGGGACGGTGGTTGGTGAGGTGATGTGGATTTGGGCTGGGACGGTGGTTGGGGAGGTGATGTGGATTTGGGCTGGGACGGTGGTTGGTGAGGTGATGTGGATTTGGGCTGGGACGGTGGTTGGGGAGGTGATGTGGAATCGGGCTGGGACAGTGGTTGGTGAGGTGATGTGGAATCAGGCTGGGACACTGGTTGGTGAGGTGATGTGGAACTGGGCTGGGATAATGGTTGGGTGAGGAGATGTGGAATTGGGCTGGAACACTGGTTGGTGAGGTAACGTGGAATTAGGCTGGAATAATGGTTGGGTGAGGTGAGGTGGAATTGGGCGGGGACAGTGGTTAAGTGAGATGGTGTGGTCATCAGGCTGGGACCATCTGCTGTGACTGAGACCTGTGTGCATTCTCATTCCTGGGAGGCTTCCAGGAGGTGGTGACATTGTGTGTGATCAGCATGTGTTAGCTAAGTTTGGTGCATTCAGAGACCAACTCTGAGTCCATTGCATCAGCCCCAGGGTGGCACAGGTGATGCCAGGAGGGAGGAGCCACAGGGTTTGCTCTTCTGGGTTGGAAAGGCCGAGGTCAAGGAAGGACTGTGGACTCGCTCAGCTGCCCACTCAGTGTCCCTGCCCAAGCATTTTCTCTGAATAACTCATTGTCTTTCCTGAAGAGCCTCCTGGGACAGGTTTGCTGCATGTCTCTGTTCCTGTTCGGAGCTGCTCTGAGCGTTGGACCTGAGCTTTGGAGGATGGGGGCAGTTTCTCCAGGTGAACCTGGCAGAACGAGAAGAGGGCAGGGACAACTCAAAGACCCCCCCCCCACCAGGGACAGTGTCCACCTCTCCTCACAGTGGACTTGCTCCAGGTCCTTGTTGAGGGGTTTGGTGATGGCATAGCCTGCCTGAAAGAGACAAGGGAAAGTGACCTTAGGTTTTCCAGAGTCTGTGAGGTTTCAGGGAAAAGCCAGAGCCATTTCTGGAGCTGCTGGGAGGGGCATATCCTGGGAGAGGCACACTTCGGGGCCAGAGCCTTGCAGACCCCCCGCCCCAGGGCTGAGCCCTCTAGGCTTTCCAGACGCCCAGCCCTTCCTGGGTCAAGATGAACTCACAGAATGATTTTAGCATTTGGTGTCTTTTTCTTTTCCTTCTGAGAGCGATGCCACCTCTCACAGCTCCCGGAAGTGCATGGCCACTGAGTCCCCACCCACCCCTCGGCCAGCAGGGACCTGATTTACCCCTAGTTTTGGTCTTCAGAAGCCCCTTCACATTGACTCTGCCCTGAGACTTCCAAATACTGGGGTGTGACCAATCCCAGGACTCAGGGAAGCAAGAGCAGTAAGAATTCAGTGTGTATGTGTGTGTGCGCATGTGTATGTGCGTATGCAAGTGTGTGTATATGTGTGTATGTGTGCAGGTGCATGTGTGTATGTGCATGTGTGTGTATGGATTTGTGTGTATGTGTGTGTGCACGTGGGTGTGTATGTGTGTGTGTGCACACACATAGATAAAGATATTAGGGACATATATGTACAGTCACGCTTCCCTTAATGACGGGGACATACTCTGAGAAATGCATCAGCAGGTGATTTCATCAGTGTACAAACATCAGAGTGAAACCATGCAAACCTACATGGTCCAGCCTTCTGCACCCCTCAGCTTCATGGTAGAGCCTGTTGTTCCAGGCTGCAAACCTGTCCGGACTGTGACTGAACTGGGTACCTCGGACAGCAGTAACAATGGTATTTATGGAGCTAAACAAATGTAAACACAGAAAAGGGGCAGTAAAAATACAGCATTCCGATCCCACAGGCCCACCACCGCGTCTGTGGTCTATCACTGGCGCCGACGTCCTTTGCAGCACACAACTGTGTATTGTACACCTGTCTATGTGTGTATGTGTATGTATGCATGTATGTTTGAGTCCTTAAAATAAACTAGCACCCATGACAGCCTACTTAGCACTTTTGTGTATTATCTGAATCTGCAAAGAAATAAACCCTTGCTGTTTATGCCTTGTAAAATTCTTCACCTTGTCTTAGAGCAAGGAAATTTCTAGACATTAGGTAAAACAAGGTCCAATGAGGGGTAAAGATGTGTGTGTGTATGTGTGTGTGTGTGTGTGTCTGTGTGTATGTCTGTGTGTGTATGTGTATGTGTGTATGTATTATGTGTGTATGTGTGTGCATGTGTGTCTGTGTATGTGTGTGTGCGTGTGTTTATGTGTATATGTATGTGTGTGTATGTATGTGTATGTGTGTATATCTGTGTGTGTCTGTGTATGTATATATGTGTGCGTGTGTTTATGTGTATATGTATGTGTGTGTATGTATGTGTGTATGTATGTGTGGCTGTGTGTATCTGTGTGCGTGTGTGTGTACGTATGTGTGTGCATGTGTGTGGTTGTGTGTATCTGTATATGTGTGTGTGTGTCTGTGTGTATGTCTGTGTGTGTATGTGTATGTGTGTATGTATTATGTGTGTATGTGTGTGCATGTGTGTCTGTGTATGTGTGTGTGCGTGTGTTTATGTGTATATGTATGTGTGTGTATGTATGTGTATGTGTGTATATCTGTGTGTGTCTGTGTATGTATATATGTGTGGCTGTGTATATCTGTGTGTATGTGTGTATGTATGTGTGTATGTATGTGTGGCTGTGTGTATCTGTGTGCGTGTGTGTGTACGTATGTGTGTGCATGTGTGTGGTTGTGTGTATCTGTATATGTGTGTGTGTGTCTGTATGTGTATGTGTGTATGTGTGGCTGTGTATCTGTGTGTGTATGTGTACGTGTGGCTGTGTGTATGTGTGATTGTGTGTATCTGTGTGTATGTGTAGCTGTGTGTATCTGTGTGTGTATGTGTGTGTGTGTATGTATGTGTGGCTGTGTGTATCTGTGTGTGTATGTGTGTGTGTCTGTGTGTGTATGTATGTGTGGCTGTGTGTATCTGTGGGTATGTGTGTCTGTATGTGTGTGTCTCTGTGTGTGTGTGTGTGTGTGGCTGTGTGTATGTGTGGGTGTGTGTGTCTGTCTGTGTGTGTCTTTGTGTGTGTGTGTGTGTGTATGTAACTTGTTTTTTGTTTTCATCACCTATGTCCTCAACTTGAATCAAGGAATTTATCAGAGGAATATTTATTATTTCCAGAGGTATCAAGGTATTTTATTTTTGTTCTGGTCAACATCTTAAAGGGATCTGTTTGAAATAGATAGACTGACATAAGACTAATCTCCCTTTAGGCTTAAAAGAGAAAGGATGAGAAAAAGGCCTGGTCTCTTAAATCATGTGAATTTGCTTTTACTGTGGGCACATTTTGTGCCACGTTTCCTAATAAGCATTTATTGATTGGACCAGGAAATATTCTCAGATACGTGTCTGTGTGAGCAAATCCCCAGGCACGGAAGTGCGATGGGGCAGAAGGCAAGTTTATAACAACTTTACACCATCACAAAAGCACATCTGCATGCCATATGACTCAATTTGCAGCTACTTATACACATTTCTGCAGCAATTGATCGGAAAAATTGATTTAGATTCTATTTTAATTCTCTATTTTCCACTAGCAAGCGAGGGGTTTTTTTTGTTTGTTTTGTTTTTTGCAAATGCTAGATAGGACCTCAGAAATGCCCATGTGGATATTGGTCAAAAGTTAGCACATTTTCCTGAAAGCCTTGAAGCCAGTCATCTCAGGAGGTTTATGAAAGGAGAATTTTTTTTCCCAGTTATCCAATTAAAATGATCCATGAGCTCAGCCAGCCCTGGGATGGAGAGGAGGGAGAAGCCAGCTGGGTCTTGAATGGCTATTTTGGGATCTACAGGGACTCTGTTAACTCATCACCAGGTCGACCGGTCACAGCTCAGCCTGGTAACAATCAGAGGGGCCAATCACTTTCAGGGCACACCACAGTGTATCAGATGCTTCCCTGTGATGAAGGCGGGTACGAGCAGTCACATCAGGCCTGTCCCTGATGCTTCCTTGTGATGAAGGCCAGTGCGGGGGCCACGTCGGACCTGTCCCTTGTCTGTGCTGCCTCCTGGTCTCCTTTCACAGGCAGATTCCAGGAACTGCCTGCTCCACTCCAGTGCTGTGCTGGAACTGTGGGGGAGGCCTGGGGAGTGTGCGGGGGAGCAGCTTTAGCTTCTGATGAAACTGTATAGGACCTTTGAGCAAAGGTAATTCTGTGGGTGGGGCAGGACAGCAAGCAGATGGCCACGTGTCTTGGGGCTTGAGTCCCCAAGGCCAAAGGCATCGGTCATGCACCTCTGCCACCGGGCACCTCTCCATGGTGCCTGCTGCCCAGCCCACCTGCCTCCTCTGCCCTGCGTCCGCTCCCCTGCAGCCTTTTAGAGTGTGGGTCTCTCTCTGGAATTGTGTTTATTTCCTTGAAATTTTCAGCCTCCCTGAGCTACAGTGTTAGAGGGCAAAGGCCTGGTCTCATCCACCTGGGCATCCCCAGCACCCAGAGCACAACAACAGGCAGAAGTGGAGCATGCCTGGAATCGGACAGTCATGCCCCCTCTAATTGCATGATGCGGGATTTGGTGTTATTTATCAGAAACTAATTGTCACTCACAGCTCCAAGTCACCTTCCTACTGAAAATGCTTCTCAGACACTCTTTTTTTTTTGAGACGGAGTCTTGCTCTGTTGCCCAGGCTGGAGTGCAGTGGCACAAACTTGGCTGAGTGCAACCTCCGCCTCCCAGGTTCAAGCAAGTCTCCTGCCTCAGCCTCCCAAGTAGCTGGGATTATAGGTGCCCACCACCACACCCAGCTAAGTTTTTGTATTTTTAGTGGAGACAGGGTTTTGCCATGTTGGCCAGGCTGGTCTTGAACTCCTGATCTCAAGACATCCACCCTCCTCAGCTGGAATTACAGGCGTAAGCCACCGCGCCCAGCCTCAGACACTTATAAAGGCACCCTTTCCTAAACCTGCAGGGTGTCGGGAAGAGGCGCAGGTAGAATGGGAAGGAGGGAGCCACGCTGACTTGTCTGGCATTCTTTATGGACACCACCGCTGTTTCTACTCCCTCCTTTATGGAGGAGCTACAGGTACTGGTTCTACATCAACTTTGCTGGCCTGTGCCCCTTCCCGGGCTTGAGGCAGAGGAGAAAGTCACTTCCCAGGGTGGTCAAGGTGCAGCTTTCAAGATGACCCTTTGACTGAGGGAAATGAGGAGGTAAACATATTGTTAAATCATCCTTGCCAGCTGAAATGTGAATTTGGATTTCAAACTGAAAAAGAGAACGCTTTCTGGGATGGAGGCTGTGCACCTTGGGGATGCCAAGCCTCATCCAAGATAATGAGCACACTTGGAGGAAGGCTGAATGGGTGGGCTTCTGGGAGAGAAGTAAAAACTCCTAAAAACAGGCACCTCCGGGAGGAGGGGCTGCCAGCCCCACAGATGGACACGGGGGTGTGAGGGCACCTTGGATTTCCAGTCTCCCGCATGCTTTAGAGATGAGAAGCCACTCCTGTCTCCTGGCACTACGAAGAGGAGATTAGCAGGTGGTTTTCTCCTCTGCACAGGAGCCACCTTCACAAGCCTGCTCTGCTGAGTGCCGGCGCTACGCGGCAGGGAGGCTGACAGAAGCCGAAGTGAAATGTCATAGCTTTCAGATCCCGTGCGCCGCCGGAGAGCTGGAATGAGGCCTGTTGTGTCTTCAGAGACTGACAGCTAAATCCTTCATTCTTTCAGCTCCCAGCATATGGCATGAAGTAGGGTGTGAAAGATAAATTTCTCTGGATAGGTGCAGAAAATATGTGCAACGTTTTCACTGCCTGGCTGCATAGAAGGATCAGAACAGCCGTGTTTCCTGAGAGCAGAATTTGAATGCTTTGAAACTATGCCTCCAGATTGGTAATGTTGATTCCGAACGAATACCTACTTAGAGTAATTAGCAATTTATGCAGTAGGCACAGAGGTTGCTGAACAAGGAGAGGATTAGCTAAAGACAGACCCCCTGCCTCCGCTGGAGGTTACAGGCCAGTTGCCCGCAGAGGTGTCCTACCTGGAAGGCATGAACCAGCTTCGTTTCATTCTTCTTGCTGGCCCTGCTGCTGCGGGGATCAGACGTATTCCACGGGGCCCTGAAAACTCAAGCCATCAGTACCGACCAAGGGTCTGAACTGTCTGGAGCTCAAGTTGCCCAGGAGAAACTGAGTGCAGTCTAGGGGTGCCCAGCAAGCCCCTTCCACAGCGCCTCTCACCGTGCAGTCTAGGGGTGCCCAGCAAGTCCCCTTCCATGGCGTCTCTCACCCTTGAGCCTGACATCACCACAGAGAGGGTGTGTCATGCTTTCTGGGTCTAGCCACAGAGGAACCCAAGGTCTGCCATCAGCTCTGGATCTTGCGAGGCTCCGCATGGCGGTGCTTTTGTGCTGGGGACCACAGGAGAGAGCAGTGAACCCCTGGATACTCCAGCACGGCCCACAGGGAGGTCAAAAATGCAGGGATGCGGCTGCGGTGTCTGAGAGAGGAGCATCGACTTGGAAAATGGTGAGCCCTGGCCTCTCATCAAGCTGGGGACGCTTGGTCGGAATTTGTACTGACCTCCTTCATCCGATCCTTCCCCTCTCTACAGTTGTTCTGCTGGGCTGGGCTTCGCCCCAGTGACTTGGCCACCACACTGAGTTACACAGCACGAAAGGATGCAGCCCCCCCATGGGGTCCCCAGGCCCAGCCTCACCTACCTGCTGCCAGGCCTCAGGCACCTGACCAGCCCCCTCCATAAGACTCTTCCTCCGTGAGGCCCCAACTCTGCCAGCTGGGCTGCACCGCCTGGCCTGCAGGTCCGTCCCACCCACATTTTCTGCACGCCTCTTTCAAGCCAGGCCCTGGGCTCAGCACAGAGACAGATCTAAAGAGGAAGGGGCCATGTCTATGCCAGGCTTGATTGGGGGCCTCTCTGTGAGCCCCTCCCACATGTGCCTTGGTCTACCAACTATGCATGCTTGAAGGAAGCTGAAGGAAAGAATGAGAACTGCACCCCACAAACCAACAAGGCCGACTCAGGCACAGAAGGAAGCTCTGAGGCCTGCACAGGGCTGAGCCAGGGGCAGGGCCTGGGGCCCAGATGTCCAGTACCTCGGGGACTCTTTCTCTTGGGCGCAGAAGGAGCCAGGAGGCAGTTGGTGGCACCCCCAGTGAGACTTGGGCCGAGGACACTGGAGAGGGGCCGGAATGGATGTGACAGTGTGGTCAAGACTACCACTGGCTAAGCGCCAGCTGCGTACTGAGTGCCAGCTGCGTACATCAGAGCTGTACATTCCTCCACAACACAGTCCTTAAGGCAGGACGAGGGCCAAGACCCAGCACCAGGCCAGTGTCTGGGTCAGGGAGGGCAGGAGCTGAGGCTTGAGGGGGGACTCTGGCCGGAGTCCACCCTCTGACCCACTGACCTCCACAGCCCACGGGGCTGCCCTGGCCCAGGGTTCTAGAACATACTACCAGGGAGGTGACAAAGGGGGGTGGGCTGAATGAAGGCCCCCAAAACATGCATCCATGTCCTTACCCCCAGAACCCATGAATAGGACATTACTTGGAAGAGGAGTGTTTGAAGATGTGATGAAATTAAGAATCTCAAGATGAGATCATCCTGGATGATCCAGGCACACCCTAAATCCAATGGCAGGGGTCCTTATGAGAGATGCACAGAGTGGAGCTGGGGAGAAGACAGGCCGCAAGACAGAGGCCAAGGCTGGACTAATGCAGCCACAGGTAAGGAACGCTTGGAGCCCCCGGGGGCTGGAAGAGGCCAGAAGGGCCCTCCCCTGGAGCCTTCGGAGAGAGCATGACCCTGCCCGCACCTTGATCTCAGACTTCTGAAATCAAGAATGTGTTACAGCAGCCCCAGGAAGCTAACATAGGAGGTCCTGATTGCAAACATTCGGATGTGAGGGTGAAGGATCCTAGGGGTTCCTGGGGCCTGAGAGTGAGGATGAAAGATAGAAAGGGTGGAAGATGCTGATGAGAAGCCCAGTTCTTGGGGCCCACACGCAGGCAAGTCTGGATCCTTAGGAAAAGAACATCAGATGGCACAGAAATGAGAAAGAAGGCCAGGCGCAGTGGCTCACGTCTGTAATCCCAGCACTTTGGGAGGCCGAGGTGGGCGGATCACGAGGTCAAGACCAACCTGGCCAACATGTGAAACCCCATCTCTACTAAGAATACAAAAATTAGCCGAGCGTGGTGGTGGGCACTTGTAATCCCAGCTACTCGGGAGGCTGAGGCAGGAGAATCGCTTGAACCCAGGAGGCAGAGGTTGCAGTGAGCCGAGATCATGCCACTGCACTCCAGTCTGGGCAACAGAGCAAGACTCCATCTCAGGGAAAAGAGAAAAAAACAAAGGTACTCCCTAACCCTGCTCTCGTCACAGCTCCCTGTGTTCCAGAACCCAGCAGGGTTTCTGACTGCAAACCACTGAAATCTAAACTCATGGGCCCTCCCTGGAGGGGCATCTCCCTGGAGGTGCATCTTCCCGGAGGGTGTCCATCTCCAGATCCCCCAGGGATGTCTCCTCTGCCTGAGAAGTGCTGCTCCTGCTCCGGGCTGTAAGGTCCTCACCTGTCCACCTGCCCAGGAGACGCTTCCACCCATTCCCACACCCAGGCCTCTCAACCCTCCCATCTGTTTCTTCTCTTTTGTGGAGTAAGTGCCTCCCTGAAGAGTCAGGGCTGTGCAGCAGAAGCCAGAGACCGAGCCAAGACGAGGGTCCTGGCCTGGCCGGCCATTCCTTGGCTGTTTCACTCGGGCTCATCACTGAGCTGGCAGTGTCTTGGGCCTGTCTCACACTGCCACACTGCCTGAGATGGCAGCCATTAGCCACAAGTAGCTGGACAGCACAGACCTGGGACGTGTCGTCCACCCTCGGATGGGTCCCTTACACGGGCTCCACTCTGGACAGTCCCTGGGACTCTCCCGCCCTCACACCTGCTCTCTAGGCCAAACACAAAGCCAAGCGCAGCCCCCACTGACCATTCCAGCCCACGCCGGCTTCTGCCGCAGATCCGTACCACTGGTGCAATTGAGGACACAGAGTCGAGCCTTCGAGTAAGTCTTCTAATATGGCTGCATTAATGCAGAAACCTCCTAATGGGGCTGTACCGGGCACTTGGAAAGTGAGAGCTGCCACCCTGCCATCCTGGTGCTTCCCATTCAGGGGAAGCAAGTCAGAAACCAAGACAAGGAGCTCATTCCTGGGGCTGGTGACTGCAGGTACCTGCAGAGGGCAGAGGGGACGTGCCCTTGGTCAGGCAGTCAGCAGCAAAGGCCTCTCCCAGGAAGGCACCTGAGCTAGGACTGCTGGGCTTGCAGTTGTTTCCTGGCGTGGGTCTGGGAGAATACGCTAGAGCCTGTCCCCAGCCTCGGTGCTGCCGACATGTGGGGCCAGAGTCTCGGCTGTGGGGCGTGCACTGTGCGGTGCTCAGCAGATCCCTGGTCCCCACTCACTAGACACCCCCAGTGTGACAACCAAGGAGACCTCCAGACATTGAGAACCTCTGGGGGTCACTGCTGGAAGGAAGGAAACTGAACTTGGATGTGCTTAGTCTTTTGTGGCCTCCTGAGGTCAGGCTGCCTTGGGCCATGGGACTGAGAGTTCGGAGTGTGTTAAACCAGTAACTGACTGAGGGTGGCTTGATAAACCACTCACTTAGTGTATCCAAGGATATCCCCGCCTTTGGTGGCCACGTCCCATTATAGATTCACCCACTTTATGCTGCACAAGAATGGCCACTGGCAGGTCCCCACGGTGGCTGGTCATGTGGAACGTGTTTACAATGTCTTTATGTGGAGAAAGATGACTTTTCCGTTCTCATTACAGCCTCGGCCATGGACGTGATTTATTAGAACCTTACTATGAAGTGCGTGGTGGCACGCAGGCGCTCTGACCTTCTCCATATCCCTGCATTCAATTAGCTGGTCATCCTCTCCTTCAGTAAAGGTCACTGTGGCTGTAAATGCGTTTGGGGGGATGCTGACCGGCGTGCAGCCTGGCTGATGAGGGGGCAGAGAGGCAGGGTGTGTGGTGCTCACACCTCAAATGCCCCCAGTCATCACAGGACTCCCAGTGCAGAGCGGGCACTGGGGCTCCCTGGGCTTGTGGCAGGGCCGCGGTCGGCAGGCATAGCCAGCTGCCCCTCTCCACAGCTCTGCCCAGGAGCATGGTTCACCCTGGGTCAGCAGCCCCAGGCGGCTAATTAGGATATGTGGCAGCAGCACTTTCTGGCTCTCTGCGTTGCTGTCCACTCAGGAAAGTATTATTTTCAACAGATTGCTTCTCACACGGCTCCCTGCCAAGTCGTGTCCCCAGGCTGGATGACATCACCCCACTCAACCTTCCTCGAGTCTGCGTAGTTATTCCATGGAGGTCACCGTGTCGTTAGTGTCAAAAGGGAAACAGAGCTGAAGACAAATTAGAGGGGAAGAAAGTCTAAGCGGGAGCGGGGCTGCTGCCGGGGGTTTTCTCCGCTGACCGGGGCACACACACGTCGTGACCAGCCTGTGAGAACATCTTCACTTCCGAGGGCTCAGCTGTGCAGGCTGGCAGTGGCTGAGTGAGTACAAACCAACGGCCGAGTGAGTACAAACCAATGGCCAAGTGAGTACAAACCAAATAGCCGAGTGAGTACAAACCAAATAGCCGAGTGAGTACAAACTAATGGCCGAGTGAGTACAAACCAATGGCCGAGTGAGTGCAAACCAGATAGCCGAGTGAGTACAAACCAAATAGCCGAGTGAGTACAAACCAATGGCCGAGTGAATACAAACCAATGGCCGAGTGAGTACAAACCAAATAGCGAGGTCAGGGGCTTCCACTGCAGGGGACCCCACATCAAGCCCAGGAATTGTCGAAATGCGGGCAGGTGGCTGCTGAGGAATGAGCGTGAAGGTTCACAGGGCTGGAGCTGCAGGCATCCGCGCAGGTGTGCACTCAGCACACCCCCACCCCTGGCGACAAGGAAGGGGGCCTCTGGTCAGAGGATGTGGTGGCTTCTCTTCTCCTGGTGCCTCAAAGGTCCCAGAGGGTGGAGTGTGCCACGTCCTGTCCCCTTCACTCCAGCCGTGAGCTCTGTCTGCTCTCACCTTCAAAGACGAATTCACGGTCAGGAGGCCCAGTTCTGCCCACAGACACACATTCCCCAGATCTGCATGTCAGGAGAGCGTTCAGCATCGACAAGGAAGACAGTTTTTTCATCGTCAGTCGTTCTGACTGACCAGGTAGGAAACGTGCCTGGGTGGCTGGTCACGTCTCCTGCATCTGGGATGCATTCTTGGTCTGTGCTTGGGCTTATCTTCGACTCTTGGGGTCAGGCCTTCCTTGAAAAATATGTGTGGATCAGAAACTTGGTTTTTCTTTACTCCAGTGCATGACAAGTTCCTCGGTAGCATGTCGGCCCAGAGGGCAGGAACCCAGAGAGGTCTCAGGGTTGTCACCCCAGCAAGGGACCCGCCGTATCATCAGCCTCTGTGCATGCCTGGTCAATGAAAGAATGTCACCCAATTTGGCCGGCACGGTGGCTCACGCCTGTAATCCCAGCACTTTGGGAGGCCGAGGCGGGTGGATCACGAGGTCAGGAGATGGAGACCATCCTGGCTAACACTGTGAAACCCCATCTCTACTAAAAATACAAAGAATTAGCTGGGCGTGGGGGCGGGCGCCTGTAGTCTCAGCTACTAGGGAGGCTGAGGCAGGAAATGGGGTGAACCCGGGAGGCAGAGCTTGCAGTGAGCCAAGATGGCACCACTGCACTCCAGCCTGGGCGACAGAGCAAGACTCCGTCTTAAAAAAAAAAAAAAAAAAAAAGAATGTCACCCTGTACGGCCTCACTGTGGGGCCACGTCTGTCTTCATGGGTGTGTGGCCCAGGCCTGGGGCAGAGTCGGAGTTGCCGGCTCAGCAGGTGAGTGCCACACAAGTCTTACCTTCAAAGCTGGAGTGCCTGATCTTGACTGCCTGATCTTGACAGCAAACCAACATCTTCAAGGGAATGGCAGCCCCCGCCTTTTTTGCAGAACACTTTCAAAGGTGTATTCGTGTTCCAGGGCTGCCATAACAGAGCACCAGAGAGGGGCGGCGTAAATAACAGAGATGTATGCTCTCGCCGTTCTAGAGGCTGGAAGCTTAAAGCAGAAGCATTGGCAGGGGTGGTTTGACGAAAGCCATCGGAGAGCTTGGAGGGAACACTCTGTTCCAGGCCTCTCTCCTCGGCCTGCAGATGCCATCTTCTTCCCAAATCTCTTCACTTCGCCTTCCCTCTGGGAGTATGTCTGTGCCCACGTCTCTGGTTTTATAAGAACAGCAGACATACAGGATTGGGAACCACCTTACTCCAATATGACCTCATCTCAACTAATTACATCTGCCATGACCCCATTTCCAAACAAAGTCACGTTATGAGATGGAATTTCAATGTATGAATTTAGGGGGACAGAAATGCACCCATAACAAAGGGGTGAATGGATGTCCGGGTCCTGGCTGTGAGAGTCACCGTGAGTGAGTGAGTTCCATGCATCCAGGGCTGGTGGACACCTGGGCTCATCCACATAAGTGGGTTTGGAGGTGCGGGTGCAGCCGGCAGTACCGTGGCCTCCATGCTCATCCTCACTGGGTGGGGACCAGCCCTGTGGGTGCCGGGTCCCCACAAGAGTGGCATGTGCCGTGGGGTGCCTTCCAGTCAGCACAGTAGGACTATGGATCAGTTGGGAGTGGTTTGCAAACCAAAGCAAGAGCAAGAAGGAACGGACTCACCAAGCAGGCCTCCAGCACTGGTAGCTTAAGAGCTACAGCTCCTGGAACCTCAGTCTGGCTCATGCAGGGATCTCCCCTTCTCAGGGTTGGCCTCATTCTTAATGATTCAGACAAAGCATCCATTGGCAACACATTTCCAGATTTGGAATATCCCGGTGAGCCCAGAATGGAGTTTTTTCTTGAGTCCAAAAACAACTGCTTTCAAGTGGGACAAGTTTGACCTTTATCACAAAAGCATGGGTATGGCTCAGGTTGAAGAGAAGTTCACGCAGCTGCGCAAAGCCTCGTCCTCCTTCATCACCTGAGCAGCTGGCAGCCAGGAGGAACAGAGTAGACTTCACGGAGGTCTTGATAAATCCCCTCTTCACCGGAGTGCAGCCAAGTCTGCCAGACAGAAATTGGACAATGGGAAGAAAGCGTCTTCTTCATAGCAATTTCCCAGTCCCTTCAGCTCTGTTGAGCGGTTCTTGTGCTGAGAGTTAGCCAAGAAGCAGTAAAACACGGTCCTCTGCCACTTTCTCCATAAAGCCCAGCTGGCCGCCTCATAGGACCGTTTCTGACAAACTGGGTTTTGTTGAGAACCACACAAAGAGGGCAAAATAAGACTGGCTTGTCATTGTCCATTTCTCAATCCTTGTGGAATCGGGGGCCCAGGATGGGACTGAACAAAGGTATGTGCAGAGTTAGGCAAGGCAGGAGCTGCATAATGGGTCCCTCTGTCCTCCAGGAACGTTCCACAGAAAACCTTGCTCTGTGAAAGGACAACAAGGGCCACCCTCCCAAACGCAGCCGAAGCCACTAGCCCAGGTGCAGATGGTTCGCACTGTGTGTTGTTACGGCCCTTGCAGGCACTCTGGTGATGCAATTAATTCTTCATATGAAAGCTGAGTGCAACCTTGAGGCAGAGCCATCAAAGTTAAAGCAAGGCAAAGCAGTTGCTTGTAATTACACACTTTTTAGTTTATCTGTGTATGCATCTTAAAATCACAAAAACTTTGTTTGTACTTGAGCCACAGATTCAAAAGTGCTCTGTGAATCCAATTATGGGCAATGTCATCTGTAAAGAAAGCACAGGGTGTTTATGTCTAGTTTATTGCGTTATTTTTTTCCAAAGTACTTTGAAGGATTTTGCAATTAATCTGCTGTTCCATTTGATGGAAATTTAGAGTTCTTGATCTACATCTGTCACCTTCCTGCAAAGCAAATCAGGCCTGGTGTGTGGCAACCTGCTTGTTACATGTGGGAGGTCTTGCCAGATGTATGCTCAGCTGGCAGCGGCTGTGTGCGTGTGACCCTCAGGGTGTGAAGGCTTCCTCAACAAGCCTTTCTTCATCTCACTGTGTGCGCCGTGGTCAGCGCCATGTTTTGGGGTAGAGCAATGAACATAAAGGATGTCGTCCCTCTTGACTGAATCTACACTCTGGTGGGCAGGGGGCCACTGGATGCTAGAAATGTGGCAGAGACCAAGCTGTGATCAGAAGTGGGGGCCCTTGGACACGCTCAGAACACACAGGCCTGGGGTCGTGTGTCTCTTCCTGACTTCACTGTGCGGTGGATTCCCTCCTTTGTTGCAGAGGCTGCTCTGAGCACAGGGACCTGAGCATCAAGAGGCATTCGTCCTAGTTTAAGGAGACAGGCAGCACATACCATGAGTGTCATGGAGGAAATAGGCCTGGCAGGATGGACATGGGTGATCCTTGAGCATGAATGGAGACGCTGGCCGCCGTGGTACTTCATAAGGAGGGGACGGTGTGCCTGGGATATGGGCAGCCTTGCATTTGCAGAGTATTTAACCTAATATTGAAAAGACCTAATTTGTCCCCACCAACAAATTAGTGGGGAAGGAAGGAGTGAGGTCAGGGGTGGGAATCAAAGCTCCTCATCCCCAGCTTGTGTCCCTTCCCTGTTGCACCTCTTCCCCGTGCCTGGATTAATCTGCAAAGAGAGCAGGTATCTGATGTGTGCAGCCATCTGGTTGGCCATACAAGAACTGTCCATGTCTCATCTGGGCCCTGGTGATGAGGTGGCTCTGCTCGGGGCCAGGTTGAGGCTTTCTATGTCTGCATCAGACCCTTTGCCCTATTCAGCCTCCCTCCCTGACCATGTCCTTTTCATTTTAATTTTAAGCACATTGGATTTAAACAATATTTATTCAGAGCCGCTTTACCTTGTATTTTCATTTGGAAATATTAATTGTAACCTTTCGGAAGTCCCAATTAAATGTTTCCAATAAAATGAAAAGGTTGAACTGGAGAGAGGCAGGGGTGTGGTCGGGATGAGGGTGGCAGAGTCACAGCCGCTGGGAGTGGCCGGGCAGGCGGCTGTGCCCCGTGGGTCTCTGACCTGGAGTCAGAAGAAAAACTGCCCCCTTAGATGGGGAGACCTGAGTCCGGGCACGCTTCCTGCCAGCCTCCTGCAAAGCCAGGCCTCGAGCGTTCTTGGCTGAGCCTGGAAGAAACAACAGAATTCCCCATCTTGGAGTCGGGTGCCAGTGGCTGAAACGCATTCCCACAGGGTCAGGACAGTCCTCGGCGGCTCTAGCACCTGAAGTTGCAGCGTTTGGGAAATGCAGATGGGACAGGATCCCTGTTCTGTCTGTGTCGTCTCAAGGTACTCAGGCCTCTACTGCTGCGAGGAAGGCATCAGCTCCCTGGAAACCCAACTCCTTCCCAGGCAGAAGCAGTGGCAGCACTGCCTGCCCACTCTGACGTTCTCAGGATGGGCTTTTGCGGTGCAGAACCAATGCAGATGCTGATCCGGGTCCGGGTCACTCGGGACGAAAGAGGCCCCAGGTCAGGCAGCCTTGTGGGGCGCCCTCGTTAAAGCTGGAACGTGCTCTGGGTGCCGCACCACCTTTCAGCCCAAGTCAAGTTTTCTGGAGGCCTGGCTGATGCCGCCTTCTGAGAGCGGAGAGTGGCTGGCCCTGAAGCCCCAGAGCCAGGATGCTTGGCGGGTCTGGTGGGATCCGGTGGCCACAGCACGCAGTAGGAGTCGGGGTGTCAGTGGGTAGAGTCTTTCTCACCCCTCGTGTCCACAGGGCTTTTGAGTTTTCAAGATAAGCCGAACATCTGGGCTTTTTTAAAATATGGAATTTGCCAATATCTAATCTCTACGGTGTCAGCCGGGATGTCTGAGTCTTGGCATTGTCATCATCATGGGCATTAAATGGGGTGGCACCGCTCTGGGCACCGCAGGCATTTAACAGCATCTCTGGCCTCCACTCAGGAGATGCCAGTAGCACCACCCCCAGCTGTGACTACAGGAATGTCTCCAGATACTGCCAAGTGTCTCCTGGGGCCAAATGCACCCCAATCCCAGAACCAGGGATGCAGAGTATAGGCTGTCATTTTGTGAATTCTCTAATAGTCCAACTAAAGGACCCGGGTGTGAACTAATGGCCAGCTGGGCCCAGGAACACATTGGGGCTCAGAGGTCCCCTGAGCACGTAGTGCCTCTGCACCCAGCGAGCTGCTGCTTCCCGTCGGCTTTTTCTCGTTGGCATGTCCCTCTTCTGGGCACAGGGGCCTTGTGCCTAGACCTTGCAGACTTCCTGCAAACCCCACTCACTGAAAAACTTCAGGGAATATTTGTTCTCATCTTGGTTGAGGCATCCGCACCTGAGCTGACTCAAGATCCCAGGTGGGGCTGTTTTACGAATCCCGTGAAATGAACGGAATGTCACCCTGCTGACTGTCCCGGCCAGGCCCCTTCTGCCTGGCAGGGGAGATGGTGTGCAACAGCTGATCTGGGGAACCAGACCTGGGGGTTCCACGCCACAGCGGGAGCACATTCAGCCCTTCAGCTCTGGCTTCTCTGTTTGGTTTACATGCTCAGATATTGCTCTCTGGGGCTAACCGCTCGGTGTGGGAGAGCTGTAGGTGCCCCAGTAGCCATCCTCACAGTGTCTTTCCATCTCAGAGTCCATGGCCCATGGCCACTCATGCAAGCAGCAGCTAGTCCGTTCCTGCCACTTCCAAGGACCCTCCGTCAGGAGAGCCGCCCTCATGGGGCTCCCTCTGGCCCTTGTAGGTCTGGGTGGGAGCATGTGGAAAAGGGGGACTCATTGCAGCTTGACCTGGAGGCCCCCTCACCCAAGCTGCATATCCTTGGAAGCCGGCAGCTGCCTTCCTCTAACGACAGAAGCTTTGAGTCTGAGCCCAGTGAAGTTTTAAATGTGGTGGACGCCTGCAGAATCGCCGAAAGGCTCCATTTGCAAGGGGTTGGCCGGGTTCTTCTGCACACATTTGTGTCAACAGTGAAAAATTACATCACTAACGGCCAAATCAAATACCCCAGTTGTGTCGAGATTTCCCAGATGTGATGTGCAGAGCTCTGAACCCCTTGTAAATTCCATGTCTCTTCCTTCTCTTAAAGGCGCC
This sequence comes from Trachypithecus francoisi, assembly GCF_009764315.1. Lineage (NCBI taxonomy): Eukaryota > Metazoa > Chordata > Mammalia > Primates > Cercopithecidae > Trachypithecus > Trachypithecus francoisi. The sequence continues at coordinate 57,544,675 of NW_022681467.1, forward strand.
TGTGGATTTCTCCCCCATGGGTGCTGGCTTGGATTGGACTTGGGATCTGAAAGCCCTGTTCTTCCCTTCTAGGCAGAGAGCAAGTCATCCCACCCCGTTGTGCCCAGTGGCCTTAGCCCATGAAACCAGGTGAGGCTGGCAGAGGAACACGCCGGCCCAGCGCCTGCCCGGTGCCTGCCTGGTGCCTGCCCGGTGCCTGCCCGGCAGCTGTTCTCTGTAAAACCTTCCCAGTTGAGCTGCTCCCAGCTCTCCTGTGAGGCCCAGGACCCTGTCTCAGAGGGTCTGTACAGTTTTTCCCTAAGCGACTTGGGCACAGCAGGCTTGCTGCTTTGGTGCTGTGTTTACTAAAGGGGGCTTCAGAGGGCCAGAGGGGGTGAGGGACCTGACACCCCACCCAGGACTCCAACCACCACCCGAGGCACTGACAGTTGACAGAAACCTGCAGCTGGCCTCGCTTGCCGGAGACCCCCTTCTCTCAACAGTAACGTGTGGGGCACAGTCTGAACAAACATACGAGAGAAAAGGCATGTAGCTAAAGGAAACCGTTCAAGAATGGAGAAAGTTTGGCTACAACGAAGACCCTGGGGAGGAAGGATGAATGGAAAGGCCCGCCCAAATGGAAGCTGGAGTTTGCTGAGCTGAGGACAGGGCCTGTGGGATCTGCTGGAAGAGAGATGAACTAAGATCAAAGGGAGCGTTTTCTCCCCAGCTCCACACAGTGGCACCAACTCCCTGATCCCTGATGTGGACAAACCGCCTTGGCTGAATTCCCCTGAGCCCATTACAGGCCAGTGGGAGCAGGGGTTGGGAATCTCACCGGAGCTGGCTCGGGCAGGACATTCATGGTAAGGTTCCAACCGGAAGGAATCATGTGACCATCAGCATCCAGCCTCCACATTAGCTGCGTGACCCTCTGTGATGCCCGGACCAGCTGAGATGCAGTCCCTGCAGAGGGTAAAGAGAGTCGTCTGTGGCACGTCGTGGGGGCCCTGGTCTTTAGAAGCCCCCGGATTCTGGGTGCCTTCAGCTGAGCTTTCAGGTGGGTCTGCCTGCGAGCAATCTCAAAGGCGACACTGTTCTGGAAGCTTCTGCGACTGTACTCTCTCTCCATCTTCCCTGGGATAAAACAGGAAGCTGAGGCCAGTCCCTTACACAGGCCCAAGCTGTCGTCCATGTCTGGACACAGTGCTGGGGTCCCCGTGAGCCCATGGCGGGGATGCCAGCCCTGCTGCTGAGCCGGTGGCCTTGAGCTCCCTGAGGGCAGCACCCACTTTGTCTTCCCACCTGGTGCCCAGGAGCCTGGCATGGTCCTATGCACGGAGGCCCTCTGTCTACATTTATGGAACAAGGAAAGGCCCAACTCTGCCTTCATCAATTGCTGCATGCAGTGTGTGCTTTGTGCAGCTTGGACACTAAAGGAAACCTGGGCCTGTTATACAGGGAAAGGATGTCTTAAACCAAAGCCACCAGCCCACCCGGCAGCCCCGCTGACTGTGTCCTCCCTGGCACCCTGGGGTGCTGGGTGAACGCAGGGTGTGGACACGTGTGGGTGCCGTGTAATCCTCACCTGCGTGGAGCTCGCAGCATCCTGCCCTGGTGCATGGTGAAAATGTTACCCCATAAAAGAGGGGAAAGGATGCAAAGATCAATAAAAACAAATCCCTCACAACCGTGGTCCCCACACATTTTGGCACCAGGGACCAGGTTTGTGGAAGACAATGAAGACAATTTTTCCACGGACCATGAGAAGGGGGGACGGTTTCGAGATAAAACTGTCGCACCTCAGATCATCAGGTGTTAGGCTCTCACAAGGAGCACGCAGCCTAGATCCCGTGCATGTGCAGTTCACAGTCATGAGACTCTGGTGTCCCTGCTAATCTGACAGGAGGCGGAGGACCTGCCAGGGGCTCTTCCCGTGTCCTGATCTCAGCTCAGGAATGTGTTTGGTGTGTTTGTTTCCATGTTATGCCTGCAGATGCCAGGGAGGGTCATGGTGTGAAATCTGGCTTAGGAAGGCGGCCACCAGGTTTTAGAGGCAGAGACAGTAGAGTTTGCATCCACCAGTGCTGAGGAGAGGAGGCAGCCCAGTTGGCTGTGCCCTGGACCCAGGACCTGGGCTCTGCTGGGGGTCCCAGGCTGTGACCCATCTCCCTGGGCATAGCCATCACCCAGCACAGCAGTGGCTTCAGGCAACAGCCCGGGAGGAAAACCTAGGAAGAGGGGCTGCTGCTGCCCACGAGTGCCTGGACCTGCACACACAGGGGCTGAGTGGCCAACAGGGGATTGACTTTTACCCCAAACCAGATGTACCAAGCACCCCACTGACCCAGACTCCTTGCCCCCCGCCTACCCCCGGCAGCTTGGTCGCCTCTGCCTCCTAACTGGGTTGGGGCACCACCCTCCACTCTCTACCTTGGCTGCCTCGGCCTGGGTCACAGCCACAGGCTTCCCCAGCCAGGGCGACTGCAGCATCCACCTCCTGCCACAGCCGGGGGCTGTCGAGAAACCCAATCCAGGCCCCGGGCTCCCAGCTTGACACCCGGCCACACAGCCCCAACTCACAGCCAGTGGCTGCAGGCTCTTTGCCCCCCACCTCCCCAGCCCTGCTCCCTCCAGCCTTGCGGTCCTTGTAGACCTTCTCTGCCCTCCTGTGCCTGGACCCCTTCCCCAGATGTTTGCACCCCACCCTTTCCCATCCTTGGGGCTCAGAGAAATGCTGCCTTCTCCAGGGAGGCTCCATCCTCCCCAGCCTCACACGGGACAGTGCTACCTCTGTGGGGACCCCTTCTCTGAGTGTGCATCATGGGCGGGCATCTCCTCTGCAGGCTGTTTGTTAGAGATGAGCACAGAAATCAATAGTGAGCGTTGGCAGATGTGCAGAACACCCCACGTGTGATCTTTTCCTGGTAATTCAATTTTATCATATTTTCTAAAATTATCAGCTTGTGATGGAGACTGGACATTAGAAAACAAAAGGCTGTTCCTTCAGCCATATGGACAGGCGGCAAACCTGGAGCCTGGCTCAGCCCTGCCTTCCCCAAAGGACCTCAGGCGCATGGGCAGTGGGGCTGGGGCCCAGCTCAGGCCTGGCTCATGATGAGAGTGTGGAGGACACTAGCTGAGTTCACGTTACCCCAAAGCCCCGGGACCCAGTGGCAAAGCGGCCGCCCAAATGATGAGCCCGCAATGCACCTGCCCCCTCTCTCCAGGGGAGTGTGAGCAAAGGCAGGAAACTGGGTCCAGTCTGGGCCAGTGTCAGGGGTTTTGCTGTCCACAAATTTAATCAAGGCAGCTGTCAGTAAACGTCAGACTGATTTATTTATTTATTTATTTTATAATTTTTTTTTTTTTCTGAGAACGTCTTGTTCTGTTGCCCAGGCTGGAGTGCAGTGGGGTGATCTTGGTTCACTGCAACCTCCGCCTCCCGGGTTCAAGCAATTCTTCTGCCTCAGCCACCCAAGTAGTTGGGATTATAGGCGGGCACTACCATGCCTGGCTATTTTTTTCTATTTTTAGGAGAGACAGGGTTTCACCATGTTGGCCAGGCTGGTCTCGAACTCCTGGCCTCAAGTCATCCGACTGCCTCGGCCTCCCAAAGTGCTGGGATTACAGGCGTGAGCCACTGCGCCTGGCAACTTTTAAATGACAATTTTTGTTTTATTATTGCTGGCTAATCACAGCGTGAGCAAAGGTGCGCGGCAGAGAAGGTGGCACGGTTTCCCAAGCAAAGAAGGGCAAACGGCACCCATAAATGGAAGCGATGGTGATGCTCCACTGTATGCCACGTCCCCTCGTCCTCACCAAGCCCGAAATAGCAGGATGGAGCGGGGGTACAGGTTCTTTCATCTTTTTTTCCCACAGATGGCACAAGCTAATTATTCTCATTTGGGTAGCACCTTACACCTCTGTAGACGTTTTTCGGAATGTTGGAAAACAGATGATCACGTCTGTTTTTGTAGCCGTGTGAGAGTTTTTCATTAGCGGGATCAGGCAAGACCATCTGTGTGTTTTAGGGAAAAGTTTGCCACCAACAGCGAGTTTAAAACTTTCAAACAATAGCTGAGTGGGATGTTCCTCCTGTCTGTGGGAGGCCAGAGTGGGCCTGGGGAATGCAGAATCCTTAACAGATGAATCCGGAATGAACCAAGAACCTCAAAGCCCTGCCGGGCGGGTCTGCACAGCCCTGGTCACTATCTCCCCCACTAGCCTCAACTCAGTGTTTTTCCCCAGCCCAGACTAATGATAACCAAGTCAGAGAACTTGCCAGAAAAACTAGTGACCAGAAGTCCCTCTGCTGGCAGCTGCCTGTGTGTCCTCAGAGAAGTCAGCTCACCTCTCTGAGCCTGGTGTCCTGGCTAAGTGGCTGCGGATTGGTTCTCTGGGCCCCAATGTGAAGGCACTGAGTGCTTGAGTGTCTATGGATGAAGGCGGCACAGGAGCTCCCAAGCTGCTGAGCCTCCCAGCCTCCATCTGCGTGCAGGCCCTGAGTCCTCGCTCCTGAGGACTGTGGCAGTGTCCCCCTCCTGGGGAGCTTCAGATGCATGTTCCCGCTTCAGTCCACCAGCTGCATCACAATTAAAGCAATGTGCATTGATGAACAAGGACTTCATCCAGGGAACTCCACAGCCCCCATGAGCCGTGGGGGTCCTGTGCAAGCAGCCGACCTTTCGGATATGTACAGAAATGGGTCCTTTGTACCTAAGTGTGGAACTTTGTTTCTTAGCTTTGTTTAAAGGCATTTTGGGCATGTCTTCTTGGGGAAATCTCGGAATTCATTGTGCTTGTCTGCAAGGGTCTCTGTGATGCTGAGCTCCCCGGGACAGAGACCCATCTCCTCTGCTTATGTAGCAGCACAGTTAACGGTGGATGTGCAAGTGTGAGGGGCAAAAGACTCCTCCAGAAAAGGACAGTGTGTGCTCCCGCTCTAGCGCTGAGTGAGGACCTGGGACGAGGGCTGCTCCACACTGCCCTGCTGTATCATACGAGCCTCCATTTCCCCATGTGAGCAGTGTAGGAGGGGGCTCCCCGTGGGCCACAGCACCCCACCTGCCTTTTATGATACCTCAAAATGGAAAGTTAGGAAGCAGCCCCCACGCGGCTACTGAGACCACCAGAAGCCCATTTGTGACTTTCCCAGTGACACCTTCTCACCAAGGGGGGTGTGGACATGGGACCCCCACGCTCAGCTCTCCCCATGCAGTGGGCTACTCAGATGTGTATTCACCCCAGTGGGACTCAGCACATCAGCCTCTATCTGAACGGGAAACATCACTGGAAACCTGTCTTAGTCCTTTGTCTGTTTGTTTATTTATTTATTTATTTATTTATTTATTTATTTATTTTTTGAGACGGAGTCTCACTCTGTCCCCCAGGCTGGAGTGCAGCGGTGCGATCTCTGCTCACTATAAGCTCCGCCTCCTGGGTTCACACCATTCTCCTGCCTCAGCCTCCCAAGTAGCTGGGACTACAGGCGCCCACAACAATGCCCAGCTACGTTTTTATATTTTTAGTAGAGACGGGATTTCACCATGTTAGCCAGGATGGTCTCGATCTCCTAACCTTGTGATCTGCCCACCTCAGCTTCCCAAAGTCCTGGGATGACAGACGTGAGCCACCGCGCCTGGATCCATTGTCTGTTCTTTAACAGAACACCTGGGACTGGGTATTCATGATATTTTATTTTATTTTTTATTTTATTTACCTTTTCATATATATTTTTATTCCAGTAGCCTTAGGGATACAAGTGGTTTTTGATGACATGGATGAATTGTAGAGCAGCAAAGTCTGAGATTGTTGTGTAGTGGATGTTGTACCCAGTAGGTAGTTTTTAATCCCTCGCTACCCTCCCACACTCCCCTCTTCTGGGTCTTCAGTGTCCATTTTACCATTCTACATGACTTTGTGCCCCCTAGCTCAGCTCCCACTTACAAGTGAGGACATGCAATATTTGGTTTTCCATTCCTGAGTTACTTCACTTATAATAATGGCCTCTAGTTCCATCCAAGTTGCCGCACAAGATATTATTTCATTCTTTTTATGGCTGAGTAGTATTTCATGATACATATATATGCTACATTTTCCTTATTTACTCAGTGGTTGATGAGCACTTAGGTTGGTAACATGTCTTTGCAACTTTGTGGATTGTGCTGTGATAAACATATATGTGCAGGTGTCTTTTTGATACAGTGACATCTTTTCCATTAGGTAGATACCCAGTAGAGGGATTGGTGGACCAAATGGTAAATCTTCTTTTTAGTTCTTTGAGAAATCTCCATGCTGTTTTCCATAGAGGTTGTATTAATTTGCATTCCCATCAGCGATGTGTAAGCATTTCCTTTCACCACATCCACACCAACATTTATTGTTTTTTGGTGTTTTAAGAATGGCCGTTCTGACGGGGGAAAGGTGGTATCTCTGTGGTTTTCATTTTCATTTCCCTGATGATTAGTGATGTTGAGCCTTCTTTCCTATATCTCTTGGTCATTTGTATATCTTCTTTTGAGAAGTGTCTATGCATATCATTGGCCCACTTTTGATGGGATTTTTCCTTTTTTTCTTGCTGATTTCAGTTCCTTGTAGATACTAGATATTAGTCCTTTGTCGGATGCATAGTTTGCAGATATTTTCTCAGACAAGGTAATTTATAAAGAAAACTTTATTTGAATGACAGTTCTGGAGGCTGGGAAGTCTAAGGCCATGGTGTTGGCACCTGGTGTGGGCCCTCCTGCTTCCTCATGTCATGGCTGAAGGCATCACATGGTGACAAGAGAACTGGCTCTTATAACAAAGCCACTCCTTCCATAACAAGCCCACTCCCAAGATAACAATATTAATCCACTCATGAGGGCAGAGCCCTGATTAATCCATTCATGTGGGTAGAAGGATTGAGTTTCCAACTCGAACACATTCAAACCACAGCACTTTTAAATTTGCCTCGGGGGGAAGACATGGGTGACTCACTCTGGTCTGAGACCACCCAGCTTTGCCAGAGTCTGGGGACCCCTGAGACTGAAAGCCCTGGGATGTGACTCAGGTCTCAGAGCAAGGAAGTCAGCAGCCTCTTGAAAGCCACAGCAATGCTCATCTAACATGCAGCTTGCCAGCCCAGCTCCCGTGCACTGGGCCAGGCCTGAGGGCCATAGCAGGAGCCAGCGTTTCTAACAGGTGCTCTCAGCAGGATTGGAGAGACCCTGTGATTGGGTGGCCCCCTTGGAGACCCCACCTGATGCCACTTTGCCTGACAAAGTTCCACAGCCCCCTCTGGGCTTTCTTCAGCCAAGTGCCACCTACACAGGCTCACAGGGCAGAGTGCTGCAGGGTTACCCCACTGGGTGTCCTAAGGCAAACAGAAGCCTTTCAATGGGACGTCAACTGGAACCTAAGCCAGAGGAGCCTGCACAACACTGTGCGAATCAGCTTGCTCAACTGAAGCAGACGGCACTTCAGTGCAGGAGCCACTAGGTTCACAGGCCACCCTGCACCCCTGCACACACACACTCTCACCAGCTGCAGAGGAGGCTGCACCCACAACCATCCTGGGCTCCCAGCAACAGCTGGCTGTGTCTTGGACTTCACTGTTCATGCTGTCAGGCTGGGGACGGAACTCTCTGTCTGCTGCTTGTTGGAGCTCATCCAGCCCAGTGGGTCAGTTAGTGGGTTAAGCGGGGGTCTTCTCTCCTCACCCTGCCCCCTGCCCTGCACCAGATGGACAAGCACACTCAGCATCACGAGTGGCTCTAAGTGTGATGGAAGCTGATGAGAGAAGGACCCTCCCTGGCCATACTCGTGCTAATAGGAAGTGCTGGCAAAAGCAGATGATCAAAATCGTATCCCAGCCTCTTCATGTCACCTGCAGCCAAACGGCTTTGCATCTGAAAGCAACACATAATTGTCAGCATCCATGCGTTCTAATCAGAGATTTTTTTTCAAGTCTTGGCAGTTTTTGTTCATTCCTAATACAGAGAAGGATGCAAGCCACTGTTTAGTGCCTGGATGTAAAAGAACATTTCTGTGCCATGTGACCTCATTGCAGAATCTTCCAAGGTACGAGTCAGCCACGGAGGCCTGTGAGGTTTTTATTCCTTGCTTTCAAAAACACAAGCTGTTTTTCCCCTGGAAGAGCATGTAATGTGCAAAAACATTAGCAATATTGCAAAATGCTTGCGTGAAATAACTGTGGAAATATTTCACTAACTACGTTAACCTTCGCTGGCTTTTCTTCCCCTCCCAACCCAAAGAGAGATAATTTCTCGGGAGTCTTTATCTCGTTCCTCTGTATAATTGCCGCTTTAAATCACAAAAGCCTTTAGAGTTATGGATGCAAAACACACGGAGCTATGTTTAGTCTGTGCTCACCTGCAAAGCCATGCGATCCAACGTCCCCCCAGAAGAGAAACCAAAGGAAGAGTGTGGGGAAAGCTGGTGTCCCTCGTGAGGTGTTTCCGAGCAGCCATGTTAATATTGTATGACAAGAAGGGGCCCTGTCTCTCGTCACTTCCTTTTGTTCTTCCCTTCTGAAGAGTGGATAATTCCTGGCAGTTTCTGTTTCGCTCGTAATTGTTTTTTAAATTAAGATAAACCTTGCAGCCCTGACTGTTGAGATGAAGGAGCGGCTGGGGAAGCACCTTGCTTTTGTGAACAGCAGAAAAGGTGATAAGACATTGCAGTGTGCTCCCTCCCAGAGTTTAAACACCGCAGTTACCACTTTGCATCCTGTTCGTGGGGAGGAAGTTCATGTTCTTCCTCCTCGCGAGTTCCTCCCATGTTTATGGAGAAGGAGGCAGTTGTGGAGGGCAGTCGGCGGTGGGGTTGGGGGTACCACCTGCTGTTTGGTAGCATCGCCCGTGTGTCTGCAGGGCCCTCCTACCTTTGGGTGGAGGACATGTTCACGTAAGTTGACTCATGTTTTGGGCGGACATTGGTGGTGAGAGGAGCTGGAGTCTCCCCATCTCTCCAGGATGCAGTAGCCGGGTTTGGTTCTGCACTCCATGGGCCACACCTCCTGGCCCCCTATCCTGCTTAGGATTCCATGGCTTGGTCTTGACTCACCAGGAAGCAGGGCAGCAACTCAAATGTGATGTGTGCTGGGGACACGTGCAGGGGTACAGGGGTGCAGAGTGTAGGGGTGCAGGGATGCAAGAGGTAGGGGTGCAGAGTGGAGGGGTGAAGGGGTGGAGAGTGCAGGGGTGCAAGCTGTAGGGGTACAGGGTACAGAGTGTAGGGGTGCAGGGGTACAGAGTATAGGGGTATAGAGTGCAGGGGTGCAGGGTGTAGTGGTGCAGGGGTGTAGAGTGGAGGGGTGAGGGGTGCAAGGTTGCAGAGTGCAGGGGTGCAGAGTATGGGGGTGGAGGTGTGCAGAGTGCAGAGGTGCAGAGTGGAGGGATGCAGGGATGCAGAGTGCAGGGGTGCAGAGTGTAGGGGTACAGGATGTAAGGGTATGGGGTGCAGAGTATGGGGTACAGAGTGCAGGGGTACAGAGTGTAGAGGTGTAGGGATGCAGAGTATGGGGTACAGATTACGGGGTGCAGAGTGTAGAGGTGCAGAGTGCAGCCGTGTAGGTGTGCAGAGTGCAGGGGTGCAGAGTGTAGGGGTGTAGGGATACAGAGTATAGGGGTACAGAGTACAGGGGTGCAGAGTATAGGGATGCAGAGTGCAGGGGTATAGAGGTGCATAATGTAGGAGTGCAGGGGTGCAGCGTGTAGGGGTGCAGAGTGCAGGGGTACAGAGTGCAGTGGTACAGAGTGTAGGAGTGCAGTGGTACAGGGTACAGGGATGCAGAGTGCAGGGGTGCAGGCTGCCATTCCTAAGCCATCGTCTTGTGTCTGTGTTCTGTGCATTTGCTTGCATGCTTTTCTCTCCAGTGTGATTTTCTGATCCGTGGACACACACAGGCTCCGCCCTATTCAGCTGAACCTTCCAGTCACCTCTAGCAGGTGGGGATTGTGGAGGGCGTGTTCTCTCATTGGAGGGCGTGTTCTCTCATTGTACCATCTCATTGAATTGTCTCAAACACCCTGCCGGGTACAGGTGGTTATTTCCCTTTGACGCAAGACAGTAACCCTAGCTTGGCAGCTTCCCTTTGTCCAGTGAGTCATTAAACCTGACTTGGCGGCTACAGGCGAGTGCCTGGTGGTTTCCGGGCATTGTGCTTGGTCAGATCCAACGTTCCGAGCATTCAACTCTCCAAGGCCACGCCACGTGTCCCCCTGGCGTCCTGCCCTGAGCTCCTCCCGAGGTAGCTTGGCGCACTCGCACCCTCCAGTAACTCTAGCGCAGAGTAGGAGCTGAGCGCACAGTGGGACTCAGTGAGCTGAAGCGGGGTGAGTTGAATGCCTCCAGCAGAGTCTGTCTTTTCTCAGCAGCCAGAAGGGTCCAGTCCAGAGGCTGCCCTTCTCTGAGAGCACCCTTTGCTCTATAAGGAAAGCCCAGAGCTTTCTCGTACCATCTTCTAATGTACATTCAGCAGAAGCTGTGACTCACTGGAAATGGATGGAATTAAGGCCAGGCACAGTTGGCCAGGCTGCTGGACAGCCCCTCCAGAGGAGGAGCCCACCCTGGCCCGGAGGATGGACTCCAGGGGCTCTCCCTCTGCCTCCAGTCCTCCCGCTTCTCGGTGTCTAAATCATCAGAAAAAAAAAAATCATTTCTGGTTCATTGACCTTTCTGCAAATTATAATTTACACCCAAGAGTAAAATGTCATATAATTTTTATGCATTCAGCTGGGCTTTTCCACTGCTATCTTAAAACACAATTATTTATCAAGACTTCATGTCAGAATTGTGCAGGGATAATTGCCGCGGGAGAAACACTTCATTTGCATAATGCACCATGCACAGCTCCCCTTGGAGCAGTGTTGTTGAGGGCTGGCAATGCGCGTCTCTGGAAGGGGGCATCGATGAGGCTTGGGGATCGGTCAAGGACCTCGTGGAGTATCAATCACCTCCAAACTGACTTCATTACCAGCTTTTTTTCCAGCCACAAATTAAATCATCAGAGTGGATACTGGATGGGCAGGAATCTTGACAAATTCCTGCAGGACCCGGTCTGCTGCATGGCATCCCTTCCCTGGCCGTGGGAGGCTCCATGGCCCACACTCTCCATGGGCCCTTTCAGAGAAATGGGGTGTGCTGGAGAGCAGGGACCCCGGGCTCTTTCCTGCTCAAGGATGGAAGACAGAAACCTCCCAACCTCCACCTTCAGGCACCTCATGGTCCAATGTGAGAGAAAGAACAAACTGAGATTGCAAAGAGATTTAGGAAGCCTTTGCAGAGAAACATGCAGACAAGCACACCCCAGGCCGAGAAGAAATGGCAGATTATTTTGGAAGCATCCATTAAAATTACTTCTTTAGATGCAGGACCTGCTTTGGGGTTTTTTTTCTTTGTAAGTGACATTGTGTTTATTGCAGAAAAGAAGCCATGGTTGGAAAGTCAGGACTATCTCTAAGTGCTGTGGAAGGGCTGCTAATGAACCACAGAAATGACCTCTAGCCCAGCGTGCCGGCCATGCCAGCCGCCGTCATCTGCACTGGCTGCTGCACACATGTTAACATATCATTGGCACAGAGCCCGCTCATCCTTCCAGATGTGGGCAGGATTTCACCTCCTCAGGCCTCTGAAGTTAGAGGCGACCACGTGACTTGCCCTGGCCGACGAAATGGAAGCAGGAGCCAGGTACATCCCCCCAGAGGAGCCTTACCAGGCTGTGTCTAATCCCGTGTGGCCGGTCTCTGCACTGGCCATCGTGGAAGCAGAAAAACAAGCCTCTTCCACTCTGTCCCAAGGACTCCGCAGCGCACAGCGCCCCCTGCCCCCCACAGGTACACAGTGGACGTGCCATGCGCATGGGCCAGCCTCACGCTCTGCTGTTGTAAGTGATAAGATCTGGGACAGTTTGGTACTCCTAACCCAGCCTGCACTGACAGATAACACCCTGAATTTCCAACAATGCCTTTCTTCCAAGGATAACAGAAATTTTGTGGGGGTTCAATAATCACCTCCCCTCTAGGACTTCTCAGACCCTCTAAAATTTCCAAGAGGAGAGAAGTGATAATATACATATTAACTGTCACACCCATAAGCCCATATGTTCCTGCCCTCCCCCAGCACCTGCCTGCACCAGGTTCCTTGGGACTTTCCTGGGACGATGCTGTTGTGACCTGAGAGAACATGCCGATTCTCTCCTCGTGCTCTTTAGAAACAGGATTTGGATCAGGAATGGCCACAGACACCCTGGGTCTTGCTTGCTTTGGGCTGACCCCTGGCTGAGGAAGAGGGCGTTATAGAAGACATTAGAAAGCGGAATGGTGATTTTCCTTCTGCACAAGGGCAGACCTCACTCTTCATCACCAATCACCATGAGTCTGGCCATGTGTCCCCGACCCCCAGAGGATCAGAGTCCTCATTTTTCCCAAAGAAGTCCTCAGCAATATCCTCACAGGGCCTCACGGAGCCCTGCTCAGCCTGGAGGGAAGGGGACCCTTGGTCTCGGTGGTGGCTGCTCCCCTGCCCAAGGGCACCCTCACTGGGTGAGGGGCCCCTGCACCTCCTCTGGACTCCGGTCCTGGCTCCCCAGCACCAGGCAGGCCCCTTCCGGGGCCCTCTGAGCACCGTGCACCGTGGGGCATACAGCGCAGCCGCCGTTTAAATGAGTGTGTTCTGGTTCCGTTGGTTTCCTACCCAGTGCCTGCAGCCTCCTCCGGGCATGGCTTCCCTTTGCTTAAGACAGGGTCAGCCTGGGCTCTGCTGAGGGATTGGGGATCGAGGGCACCAGAGATCCTAGGAGCTTCCATCCTCACTTTACAGATACCCCAAGTACCTGCTCTTTTCAAGGGAGTCCCTGAACAGCTCAAAAATGTGTGAGAAGTGAACGCACCTGGGACAAAGAGGGCTGACAGGGAGAGATTTCCTGAGCAGGGCGGTGCGGTGCAGAGAGGAGAGAAAATCTATTTGCATTTCCTGAGTTACTTCTTATTTGCTCTAGGAAAAATGGTTGGCAGCCAACCAGAGCATGTTTACAGAGGGATCCGGGCTGGGAAAGTTCAGGATCGTCTTTGGATTCAGCCCTAGAAAGCTGGAGGTGAACATAAGGCAGACGTGCAAGCGGCTGGCAACTCCATGCAGCAAGCGGAGTAGGTCCCCCTGCAGGAGGCACAGGATGGAGGCCCCATGTGGCAAACAGGGCGGGTCTCCCTGCATGGGGCAGGCAGGGCATAGTCAGGTGGACCCAGCGGGCTCCTCCCTGCCCTGCCCCGGCCTTGAGGCAGCATTCAGGCACTCACCACGCTGGCAGCAGAGCAGCCTCAGACAGGAGCCAGCATAGCCAGCGCCCATGTCGTGGGTGCCACAGTTCAGAACCTCGTGTCCTGCCAAGACTCCCAGAGAAGGCCATCACTCAGAAAACTCTGGAATGTGTGAGCTGAGTAAGTGGGATCAGTGAGAAGGTTCAGGCCTGCCCCCTGCACTCCCATGTTGCCCAGAGGTATTTATCCAACCACAGCCTCAGAGACTGCAGTATTGGCTCTACCCAAACAAAGCCCCTTCCAAACAGGAGAGGCAGCAGGAAGTGGAGAGGTGGGTGTGCCTCCTGCTGCCCCCTCGCCCCCCACCCTGGGCTGTACTGTGGCCACCAGGGCTGTCCACTTGGGGGCAGCAGTCAAGATTGAAAGATTCTGTCTTATAGTCCTTGCCTCTAAATTTTTCTCCTGATTTGTTTTTTTGTGTATTTGTTTTTAAATATTTTTTGTTTATTTGTGTATTCATTTGTAATTAAAAATAGAGAGAGGGCCAGGCATAGTGGCTCATGCCTGCAATCCCAACATCTTGGGAAGCTGAGGCAGGAGGATTGCTTGAGCCCAGAAGTTCAAGACCAGCCTGGGCAACATAGCGTGACTCCATCTCAACAAAAAATTTAAAAATGAGCAGGGCATGGTGGCAGATGTCTGTAGTCCTGGCTATGCAGGAGGCTGAGGCAGGAGAGTCACTTGGGTGCAGGAGTCCAAGGTGATACTGAGCTATGATTGTGCCATTACACTCCAGCCTGGGCGACAGAGTGAGACCCTGTCTCTAAAAATAAAAAGTAAATTTAAAAAGGCGGAGGAGCGAAGAGGCGCCGCTGTGGGGTGAATATGTTGATGACACTCATTTACCCATTTCCTCCGCCCATACCTCCTGCTTCAGGGACACCTGTGGCACCATCCACCTGCACACACCACAGTGTAGGAAGGGCCCTGCCTGCACACACCTCCCCGAGCTGGTCATAGGCAGTACACACTGCACAGTACACACACACATGCATAGGCACCCGCAGCTGGGAAGGGCCAGAGCCAGGACCCAGGTCTGGTCTCTCTGCCTGGAGTTTCTTCCCCTGTGGCCTTGTGCTGCCCTGGAGCAGGGAGCACTGTTCCCACTATCAACAGGAGCTGCCTTTCTGAACCTCACCGAGGCCTCAGCTCTCCTTCTGTCTCAGATGTTTCTGAGAGCTTTGAGAGGAAAAGGAAATTGTGACTCCCTCCAGTCTGAATGGATGAAGCTGCCACAGGAATGCTTTTTAAATACAGAAAACAAGAAACACCCCAAATTGCACTTGTGGGAAATGGAGTGCAAAGCAGAAACCAACTCTGGACGCCCATCGAGAGTCGCCCCTACCACCACCTCTCGAGTGGGCTTTCCCATCTGCAGAGAGAAAGATGGAGGGAGGAGGCCAGAGGTGAGGGAGGGGAAGGTGAGGAAGGAGAGGGCTGGGAGGGGAGGTGGCCTCTCAGGACAGCAAAGAGAGCTATCTCTCCACCTGAGCCTTAATTGCAAATGATTTCATTAGCTCAGTCCTGATGTGCAAGGCACTAATGAGGAAGGCTTGCGGCTCTAGAAATAACCTGGCCGGTCCTGTGTCTTGTGTTTGAAAGGATCCACCCCAGGGCCCAGCTCCCCCGAGTCCCAGCTGTCAGCTCCAACATCTTTCTCATCACGTCACACGGACAACGTTCAGATGTGTGATGGGAGCTTTCAGAGATGACAGGAGCCAGCCCCCAGCCACCACGACCAGGGCCCTGCAGTGGGGAGAGCATGGCATGGGGGTGGTCTCAGGGGTCGGTGGTGAACCTCTCACTCCTGCAGTAACAAGTATGTGTGGGTACCCGTCACACGGACAACGTTCAGATGTGTGATGGGAGCTTTCAGAGATGACAGGAGCCAGCCCCCAGCCACCACGACCAGGGCCCTGCAGTGGGGAGAGCATGGCATGGGGGTGGTCTCAGGGGTCAGTGGTGAACCTCTCACTCCTGCAGTAACAAGTATGTCTGGGTACCCCAAGTGGCCCAGGGCTGATGCCACAAAAGAAAGAGGAGCCTAAAAGCAGCTGGGAGCCACCAGTGACTGTTGGCACCAGCACGGGCCAGGCACCTTGTGATGGAGTGAGTGATCCCATGAGCCAGGCCTGGGGTATTCTCTGAGGTGCCTGTGGTGGTTTCTGCTTGGGAACCCCCGCCTCAACTGATGCATCTTGAAGGCGGAGACTACATTTTGGAAGTCAGGGTGTGCTGGGTATTTATTGCTCAGGGCGTCCATATGTAAAGTGGGGTGAGAATAGTCCCAGCCTAAGGCCATTGTGGGGACCTAGTGAGGTGCTCTGTGTCTCGAGTTTGGTACATTTCCAGGCATGTGGTATGGGCCAAGTAAGCAAGAGCTACCATCATCATCATCATGCCGTCATCACCATCACTGCCATCGTCACCATCAGAGTCATCGTCACCATCAATCCCATCATCACCATCAGAGTCATCGTCACCATCAATCCCGTCATCACCATCAGTGCCGTCATCACCATCACTGCCATCATCACCGTCAGAGTCATCATCACCATTGGTGCCATCATCACCATCAGAGTCATCATCACCATCGGTGCCATCATCATCACCGTGGGCGCAATCATTATCAACATTGGTGCCATCATCACCACCGGTACCATCATCATTACCATTTCTGCCATCATCACCATTGGAGCCATCATCTTCACCATTGGTGCTATCATCACCATCACTGCCATCATCACTGTCACTGCCATCATCATCACCATTGGAGCCATCACCATCGGTGCCATCGTCACCATCGGTGCCATCATCAGTGCCATCACCATCTCTGTTGTCACCATTGCTGCCATCATCATCTCTATCTCTGTCATCATCACCATCGCTGCCATTATCACCATCGCTGCCATCACCACCATCACTGCCATCATCATCACCATTGGAGCCATCACCATCAGAGCCACCATCATTACCATCGGTGCCATCATCATCACCATTGGTGCCATCATTAACATCAGAGCCATCACCACCATCGGTGCCATCATCATCAGTGCCATCACCATCAGTGCCATCACCATCTCTGTTATCACCATTGCTGCCATCATCATCTCTGTCATCATCACTATCTCTGTCATCATCACCATCACCATCATCATCATCATCACTGCCAATATCATCATTGGAATTATTGTTATCCTTTACCTTAGTCCACCTTTGTTACTTTAAAGGACAATCTGAGACTAGGTAATTTATAAGGAAAGGAAATTTAATCAGCTCATAGTTCTGCAGGCTGCACAGGAAGCACAGCACAGGCATCTGCTTCTGGCAAAGGCCTCAGGAAGCTTCCACTCATGGCAGAAGGCAAAAGAGACCATGGGTGTACAGATCGCGTGGTGAGAGAGGAGGTGGAAGAGTTGGAGGTGCCAGGCTCATTTCAACAACCAGTTCCCTTGCGAGCTTAGAGTGAGAACTCCCTCCCTCGAGAATGGCACTAGGGACTTCATGACAAATCTGTCCCCATGACCCAAATGCCCCCCACCCCCGCCACTAGGCCCACCTCCAACCCTGGGATCCAATATCCACAAGACTTAACTGGGCCAAACCAACCATGGCCACACCATGGCATTGCTGTTAGGGCTAAGGAGAGGCCTTGCCCAGGTTAGAAGCAGGTGACTCGCTCCCAGCAGTATAGGAAGCACCTGCACCACTTCGTCATGGAAGAAAGAGCTCAGGGTCCCTTGGGCCCCCTCCGTGAGTGAGCTTTAGCCGGGGCCTGAGCAGGCCACCTGCCCTAGAAGAATCCAGAGACCTCAGCACACCTTTTTTCTCCCTAAACATCATCAGCCATAGAACCTGGCCTCTCTGCTTTCCAAGGCTGTGAGTGAGTGGGCTGCTGTGTTCTGTAGGGGGTGCTTAACATCTAAGCATAACCACCTGTTTATGAGTAGATGCCTGTGTGTGTCCTGCATCCAGGAAGCTCTTAATAGCAAGAGCATAGGGTGGAAGGGAGCAGGGTGGTGGAAGATCACGTCACTGTTGACAGGGCAGTGTTATCTAGACGGTGCCTTATTCTCATCCTTCCATCTTCTAAAACTGTGCTCGAGTTTGTCATTCAAGGAAAGGCTCAAGGGCCATGTCTGGAATGAGCAGGAAAGGGGAGTGCCAAGCAACATGAGGCTCATAAGGGTGGGGGGTGGCAGAGCCAGGTGCCCCCAGATGAGCACTGGCCCGCTGTGCCCTGGCGGTGGAACCTCGGGATAGGGGGCAGGATACCTGTACCTCCCTTTCCTCTTTGGGCAGATGGAAGGAACATGACCTTCCATATAGGTTTGTGTGGATTCTATAAGAGAATGTGCTCCAAGTGCCCAGCAGGATGTCTGAGCAGACAGTCAATACTGAAGAAACGGATGAATGCACGAGTGAAGATTCAGGAAACATTAGTTCGTGTTAGTTCATGAAATGCTAATTCCAGATATTCAGTAAAAATGTGACCTTTTTAAGAGTTCTAACAATTTCTCGCACTTCTCCACACCGTTAAATGGACTCTCACAGCCTTGAATGAGAGAGCAAAAGTTCCAGCAGGGTCACCCCCTCCAGGTTCCCAAGGAACACCCATAGCCATCAGGATGCCGCTGGCCCTGGGAAAGATGGACAAAGGGCTTTCCTCCCTGCAGGGACTCGGGGCAGCAGCGGTGCCACAATGTCCTGACCATTGCCGGGAAGAACGTCAGTCTCCAGCCGTCCTCGCCCGCGTGGGAATGACAAGCAAGACTTTGCCCATTAGCCCTGTTGCCCTGCAAGTGCTGACTGCAGTGTGTTTTGACAAGAGGCCCCAGCATCTGACAAGCGCAAGAGTCCTCGGTGCATAGCGCGCCGGTGGCTGGATTTGCCACTGTTGTTCTCTGCTCACTCCTGTGTCGGCGTGAGTGGGAGGACTTCATTAGCGACGTCGCCCACATCAAGAGCCGCTGTGCTCCGTTCCGGTGGGCACCAGCAGGACTGACTAATGAGGCACTCGCAGCTCAGTTTCCACGACCACTGCAGAAAAGAACTTTTGTGTAAATACCTGCCTTAGAATGCGGCCCTTCCCTGCTGCCCCCTCTTCGGTATCTCCCGATACACCTGCACCTTTGTTTCTTGAACAGAGTGGTGTTAATTAGTGCCTGCACCTAGAGAAATTCCTCTCTTTATATAGGCTCGGAGCCCTTTCATGTGATAAGGCTCTGTCACCAGCAGGGAGCTGCAAACAGGCTCGCATGGGTCCTTTGAGGAGCTGCGTCTCCTCTTGGCAGAGTCTCTGGTTTGCACATAGCCCCATAAATACTAAACAAAGATGTGGAGATGATGAGTGCAAGTTTTGGGGGACAGGGCCACGCTGCAGCGTGTAAGGCACACACTTGTTGCCATATTGGCTGGCTTTTCTTGGACAGGAAGAATCTCCTGGTATTTTCTCGTCAGCGAGAGATGCAGTGTCCGTGAGGATGTGAGATTACAGCGTTGGATGCATCAGAAAGAAAACCCAGAGGGAGACGCAAGTTTAATATTTCCTGCCATAAATGAGGCGGCAAGAGAGAGGTTTCACTGTTTCACTTTATAATGGGATTTCTAACATTCCGGAGACAGAGTGTTTTGTTTTCTCTGGAGAAGGCACAGCTGATAGATAGTGAATATCCATTTCTTACTAGACTTTGGCTTTTAGAGCAGTTTTGGGTTTATAGGAAATGGAGCAGGAAGTCACCCCCTCTCCACTGCCAGCTTCCCCTGTTGTTACTGTCTTGCATTCGTGTGATGCATTTGTTAGGACTGACGGACAACGGAAAATAACACGTCAGTACCGACGCGTTATCGGGACATAGCCCAGCCTCCAGGAGGGCTCCCTCTTGGTGTTGCGAATTCGTGGGTTTGGACAAATGCATGGTGACACAGAGCCACCACTGCAGACGTCACAGTGCTGCGTCCCTGCCTGAAAGTCCCCCGTGCCCTCCTGTTCATCCCTGCCTCCTCCCACGGTCCTTTCACCGTCTCTGTGGTTTTGCCCTTTTCGGAATGTCATGGAGTTGGAATCCTACGGTATGCAGCCTTTTCAGATGGCCTTCTTTCACTTAGCACACATCCGTAACGCTCCTCCGTGTCTGGGGGCCTGAGAGCTCATTGGATATCCATTTTTGAAGCTAAGAGAAATGGAACTTATGCATTTACCCCACTAACTTTTCTCAAGCACCTCCTGGGTGCCAAAGTCACCAGGCTGGAAGGTGCCAGAGACCCCGGTGAGGAAGGCAGGCCCAGCGCCCACCAGCCTCAAGCCCACAGACTGGCAGGAGGTGGCTGGCAGTTTCAGGCCCTGCCTGTGCTTGGAGCCAGGGTGAAGGGTAAAGCCAGCCAGGGCAGCCTGAGCAGCCGTCAGTGGAGACACTTGACCATGTCCCTGTGACCGCAGGAGGGACAGGAGCAAATAAGCCTTCCAGAAATGCCAGATCTACTTGCTCTGTGAGGCAGAGATTGGTGCTGGGAGCAGGGCCTGGCTGGGGAGACCACTGTATTCCCACAGCACCCTTCCTGGCTGCCACCCTCCTAGATGGTTCTGAGCATGGCCCTGCAGCCCTCCATGAAGTCCCTGCTACCCCACAGGGGTCTGCTTGGTCAGGATGATCTCTTTTGAAAGTGCATGCCGTCCCATCACTCACTGGGCAGAGCCCATTGGGTGCACCTGGAGCCTAGGCAGGTCTCTCCCAGGCAGGTGAAGCAGGGGCCTCGGGGCAGCCTTGGCTCCTCCACGTCCTGTTGCTCAGCAGGTTCCTGAGGCAGCTGCGTGTTTGTAGAATCGGAAAAGCACCATTTCCAGCAGGACACCTCCTGCCAAGCCCAGAACTGCGCAGGTGGGTTGGGGTGGGCAGGCCCCGTGCAGACGCTACAACATCACCTGGGAAATGCTCCCCTGCTTTGGAGACGTGAGCGAGTGGCTTGTGGGGTAGAAGGTTCTCAAATTGTTGCAGGTGTCCTGGCACCACAGGGGTGCGGCTGCTCCTCTGCCCGACTGTCACCCCCACAACAACTGTGCAGCCCGGCGGGGATGCCTCTATTGGAGGGTGTGTCCCCGGGATGAACAGCATCAGAACCCAGTTTGCCCGACCTGCACGGTCCCCCCACCCACCCACTCCCCTTAGGAGATTCGCCTTCATCAAGAACCTGAACCAGGGCCAGGCGCAGTGGCTCACATCTGTAATCCCAGCACTTTGGGAGGCCGAGGCGGGTGGATCACGAGGTCAGGAGATCGAGACCACGGTGAAACCCGTCTCTACTAAAAATACAAAAAAATTAGCCGGGCGTGGTGGCGGGCACCTGTAGCTACTTGGGAGGCTGAGGCAGGAGAATGGCGTGAACCTAGGAGGTGGAGCTTGCAGTGAGCCGAGATTGCACCACTGCACTCCAGCCTGGGCGACAGAGCAAGACTCCATCTCAAAAAGAAAAAAAAAAAGAACCTGAGCCAGCGCCACCACCTCCAGAAACCTTGGACTCAGACTCTGACCTCTCTCTCCCTCCTCCTCAGCCTCCTCTCCCCTCTGCGAGCTCCTGCCGCAGTGATGGTGACTCGCTGCTGCGCTGGTTCACTCCAAAGTGGCTCAAGTGCATTACTCAGGTCTTTGCAATAACCCAAGTTTTTCTGTGTACAAAATATGCATGTGCATTTGCCTCCCAGCAGCGTCTAACTTTCATGGGAGACGGTGGTTTCCTAGCGAGTCCTGGTGAACTGATGGACATGAGTGCTGAGATCTTCCAAACCAACTCTAAGTCTCTGTGCACTGCACTGGGGAAAAGAAGGAGCTTTTGGAGTTGAAGTCCCGGCTCTCCCAACTACAAGTGTGGAGGTGACCACGTGCCTTGGAATCAAATCCAGAAATTGTACTGGGGCTCCTGGAGCCCACAGACACTGCCCCGTCCCTCCCCACCTCCTCCTCGCTGCCTTTGTGCCCCCTAGTCTCCTCCCATCCTCAGATACACTAAGCATGCCTCAGGACGCAGAGCCTTGCACTGTCTGTTCCCTCTGTGGGGAATGCTCTTCCCTCAGGCACCAACACAGCCTGCCACCTCTCTTCATTCAGGTTGGCCTATTGGAGAGGGGGTACCTCCCCGCAGTGGCTCCATAACACTACCCCTCCCGAGCCAGGCACCTCCAGCTGCGAGCTCATCACACATGGTCCCCGACTAGACAGCTTCCTGGGGAGGACTCATCACACATGGTCCCCGACTAGACAGCTTCCTGGGGAGGACTCATCACACATGGTCCCCGACTAGACAGCTTCCTGGGGAGGACCTCGGGGTCCACCGCATGTCCCCCATGCCCGTGAGAATCCTCAGAGGCGATTCTTGAATGGATAAGTGGGAGAAAGGAAGAGGCTGGAGATGAGTCCCATGCCCCACGTCCCTGTGCTGCCCAAGGCTTTGATGTCTCAGGGCGTCTTGTTCTATTTGGAGCATCTCAAAGCAGAAGCTGAACGTGGCCTCCTCCCTGTGCCACATGTGCTGGGAGCCGCTTCAGCAGGTGGAGTGACCTGCTGGGGAGAAAGTACTCAGGCCTAATTCTCCCCCCCAAGCCCCAGCTCCCATCTCTGAAAACAGGGTGCTTTGGGCTGTGTGGGGGCAGCAGGTGTGAGATGGAAAAGGAAAGCCGTGGCCCAGAGCGAGGCAGGAAGGGCAGGGGAGGGCGGGAAAGAAGAAGGGCAGTCTCCTGGCACGCTCGGTGCTCGGTTGCTACTGCTGCTGATGCCGTTTAAGAGGGTCTTCGGTTGTTTCAAGGGAATTGTCTTATGTTCTAAGCAGAGCAGGTTCTGGGCAGTGGCAGCCGTTTACATGCCCAGGGGTCCACAGTCGTGGTCCATGCCCGCCAGGCTGGATCCCTGCTTCTCCCATTGCCCTCATCCTGCTCACAGCTGCCGCTCCCACTGGCCCTCTTACCTCTGGGCCTTCACACGTGCTGTGCCCGCATCAGAGCACTCTTGCTCCGACTTTCTGTGGCTGCTTCCCTGGTCACGGAGGCCTCGGGATGGATGCTTCCCCCCCACAGGCCCTCTGCTCCCACATCTCCCCAGCTGTCCCTGTCACAGTGACTTTGTTCATGGGCCGGCTGCCTCATGGTCTCCCCACCACACTACATGCCACGCAGGCTGACTGCCCAGCACCCAGGACAGTACGTAGGGAGGCAATCGGTATGCGATGGATGGATGGATGGAGGGAGGGAGGGAGGGAGGGAGGGAGGGAAGGAAGGAAGGAAGGAAGGAAGGAAGGAAGGAAGGAAGGAAAGAAGCTGGCAGTCTCTGCTGGTTGAACCTGAGGGTTTGAAACTCACCCTCTCCTCAGCACGGTCCCAGCTACAAGCTCACCTCTGGCTCATTTGATCTTTCTCAATTCACCTAACAAGAAAAATAATAAAAAGGTGTGTTTTGTAACCGCAGCACCATTCTCCGGCATGCCTGTCTTGGGGAGACACAGGCTGCGACCCCCGTAAATGTCAGCAGGCTCCTGCCACAGAGGAAGCAGAGCGGTGTCACTCAGGGCTTGTTCCCAGCGCAGGCTGTCTCCCGACTCCTTTCACAGAGAAGCAATTAGACATGATGGGGGTAAAGGGTTAACCCAGAAGCCTCCTAATGAGGGGAGCTGCTGGCTCCTCCATGGGTGAGTCTCCACAGAGGCTTCTGATCCGCATCACTGCACCCGTCACTGCCGTGGGCACATGAGACTGGGGGCTGGGGGGAGATGTGAAGTCGCACGCTGAGAAAATTATTTCCTTCATCTTGGAAAAACAAAAGAAGCCGGGCTGTGCTGTTTAGCTGAGGATCTAATTATGACTGCTGCACGTGGGGAATATCAAACCACGTGATCCTCGGAGTTCAGAACTGGCCCAAGCCTGGGCAGGGCCCACTGCACGCTTCCCGGGCTCAGAATGGGGAGTTGTTGTATGTGAGGTTTGCACCAGCTGCAAGCTTTGTGAATACACAGAATTCTAAGAAAAGCACCGGGGCGGTGGGCTTGCAACACGCTTTGCATTGGGGCATCTGCTACACAGATTCTGGAAGTGCCCAGAGCCCCAGACAGGGAGGGGTGGCCTTGGTCGTAACTCTGGGCGCCGCGTGGTGCAGGTGCAGGGATTCAGTAAGGGTGTGGGAAACTGCGTGAATAATGCGAGTTCATCCCGCAAGGTAGTTTTCCTTCAGCAGGTTGTTTCCCTATCACTCAAACAAGGAACTGGAGTAGATTATTTCCGAGGCGCCTCCCGGCATGGCTTGCTGCAGGCTTGGGGCTGTGGGGAGCTCTTGAGGCTGAGCTAAGCCGCAGCAGTTTCTCCCTGTGCGGCAGTTTTCTCCGTCCCTATCCGGCACATGGACACAGCGCACACAAAGCGCGCACAGGCACACATAACAACCTGGGCAGATATTCAAGAGCCTACAAATCTCCCTCCTGAGTCACCAGGGCTGAGGCCCAGCGCAGACGATAGCCCCCGCTCCCGAGAATCTCCCTGCCCTCAGAGGGCCTCGGGCAGGTGCCTGGCGTTAGGCGTACCCGGTCCTCTGGGGAGGGCTGTTGCTCTGCGGCCCCTCCCCCTCGACATCGGTGTTTCTGTCTCAGTTCACTCCAGTGAGAACCATCGTCTTCCCCAGGGACAGGAAAAATGACAGAGGGGCCAGAAAGAGAGAAGAGTCATGGAGGAGGGACCTGCCCTGGCCTGCTCTGGGGATCTCTGTAGGGAGAGGGAATTGTGGCCGGCACTCGGGACCCGCTCCAGGAAGATATGTGAGACCCAGGGTGCAGGTGGGGTCCCATCAGCACAGAGCTCAGGAGGACTTCTCCTGTTTCCCCAGCAGCTGGAATTAGGGACCTGGAAGCTGCTTTTTTAAAATTGAAGTAAAATTCACGTAACGTAAATGTCCCCATTTTCAGGCATACAGTTCAGTGGCATCGAGCACATTCATAATGCTGGGCCACCGTCACCCCAAGGGAAACCCGGTCCCCATTAGTGCTCACTCCCCCACCCCCCTCTGTTTCTTGCACCCCCTTGATGGGCAGAACCTGTGGTGGGTAGAGGAAGGTGCTGCAGGGACCACAGCCCAGCCCAGTGCAGACCCCCAAGGGGCTCCCAGGGACTCAGGGACTAAGCACAGGAAACCTGGGGAGCCACAGGGACCCTGACGTTCTGCCTCTGGGCCAGCACCTTCGGGGCCACTTGGGGGACTGAGGCCCCATCTGCCCCCTCCGCTGGACCCCGTGCTCCCTGACGATGGCTCGACCCTGTGCTCCCTGACAATGGTGTCCAGGGTTGGGGACTCCCCACAGCCTCCGTGGCTAACGGGTCTTTGCTGCAGGAATGGAGGAATCTACTTCCCTCTGACATGCCTCACCTCTTTCTTCTTTCGTTTCTCCTTCTTTTCCTGGCTCTTGGATTTCTCCGTCCCCAGCAGACGTGTCTGAGAGCGTGTGCATGAAGTGGGGCCCACAGCCATCTACTCCGGGGACTGTGATCCTCTTTGCAGCCAAATGTTGCGGGTGGGCTTCTGAAGCCACTGCAACAGCCTCCTAACTCAGCTGCCTGAGTTGTTTGCAAGGCTAGGAAAGGCCGTGGCTCTCTTAACGTTGGGCCTGAAAGGGGGTGTCTGGGTGTGGCTTCCACTCAGGACACCCCCTCAGTCCCAGAGACTGCGGGACCTCCTGGGAACTCAGGGTGCCCCCCACTCCTGTGGAGAACTCTGAGCCTCCTTGCAGTCACCAGGTCAGCAGGCTCCACGCAACATCTCCCAGGCCACTCCCCACCCGGAAGGTGCAGGTCATCTCGCTGGCTGAGGGTCTTCCTGCCACCACACTGTGTTCGTTCTTGTCACCCCAGGTGCCCCTGCGGCAGTCACACCAGCTCTCAGGTCCTGGAATCCCTCCCTTCCTCTGCCCCAGGACCTTTGCAAGTCCTATCTGCACTACCAGGAATGTGTTCCCCACCCAAGCCTTCCCTGGAACCTCATTCCCCAGATGTCCACAGAAGGGTCCTGATATCAAGGAAGCCCTCCCCACCTATCCACACAGCCTGGGTCGGGCTCTCACAGAGCCTGTGTCTTCCTTGTAGAGTGCCACACATTTGATGTGATGACTTGGTTAATGTCTGCCCTGCCCCACACTCTCAGCCCCACTGGCAGTCCCTGCGTCTGGTGTCTGCTGACTGGTGGCATCAGTGATAAGTCATGCAAAAGGATGAAGGTGGGGGAGGGGGAGGGAGGGAGGAAGGAGAGAGAGAGAGGAGCAAGCTGCCCTTCTTCAACTGTGCATGTCCAGAGGCGCGTTCACGACAGGCGGGGGTCTCTTCTTAGCGGGGTGGGATTGGCATGAGTCCTGGGAGATGGAGCCGTCATGAGGTCACCCAGCAGGGAGGTCCACAGAAACTCCATCCACAATACAACCAAGACCGGGGCGACAGAGGGAGACTAAGGCCCACATTCACACTGCGCGAAGATGGGGGTGACAGGCGGGGGCCAGCCACATCCCAGCCCAGAAAGGGGAAGGGGAGCCCAGACCACCCTCAGCCTGTGCTTTGCTCTACAGCTGCCGGGAGAAGGGAGCGGGGTAGGGAGAGCCGCCCTGGAACAAGTCCCAGGCTGTTGGATTCTCTGGTGTGCCGCCCTTCCTGGGTGTCTGGCAGAGGTTTGCCTCGGCATCGTCGCTCCTCGTGTTGCTTGGGTGGCTTTGTGGATCCTGCTGAAAGCCGGCCCCAGGGGCTGAGCCCAGGCCGGCATTTGGTCATATTTCGGAGTGGGTGGCAGAGAGTGGTCCCTGGAGGGTGAAAGAGGGCGCAGCTTCTGTTCTCTGGTGTCTTCTCAGAAGAAAACACGGGCTTTAAAATTAAATCCATGTTGTCCAGAGCGGGAGGCCAGTGGTATGGGGCCGGGCTGCCCAGAACCTCAGAAGCTGCTGACCCCACACCTTGGGATGAAGAGGGGGAACCAGCCCCAGCAGGGCAAAAGCTGGATCCCCACAGGCTTGGAATCCCAAGAGTCAGCTGGCCACAAACACCCTGCACTGCTCCCCATCCCACCTCTGGGACCCCCAACCTGACTAGGGCCCTGGTATGACCCCACTGCAGCCTGGAGGGCTTGGCCATCCGTGCTGTCATCACCCGGCCACTGACCACCCTGGCCTCACCCTGTGCAGTTCCCGGCAGACCCTGGTATTCAGTAAGTGTTTGTGGGATGGACGACCTTGACCTTGTGTGACCTTGGCTGGGTGCCTTGCTCCCTGGTGCTGTGTCCATGCCACTGAATGATGTCACAGGGCATGCTGGCCAGAGCATAAGGACAGCAGCAGACGCCCACAGTGCCCCGTGCCAGGCACTGAGCAAAGGGATCAATGCGCTGCCTTTGTCCCCCTCCCCGAGCCGCTGCCGTCACTCCCATTTCACAGAAACGAAGACTGTGCTCAGAGAGGGGCCACCATTCCTCAAGGTCACAGAGACAGGAGGCTGTGGTTGGGGTTTGCACCCCAAGACCAGAGTAGGTGTGCACAGGGCTGCTGGTGCACATCCTCCTTGCTGGGCACATGCATACCTGCCCCACAGTGCACGCAGAGGGTGCTGGGTCCCTGAGGTTCCATGCCTGTGGCTCTGGTGTGAGGACAGCAGCGGTTCCCCTCCCCACCCTCCGGGGCCACCTCTTGGGGGCAGGCGGTGCCAGGCCTGCCCCCAGGGCCCAATCCTCTGTACCACCCTCTAACACTGGCTTCAGGTCTGCAGCAGCCACCACCAGGGGGACGGAGGCAAGGGAGGCTCCAACTGCATGTTTAAACAGTTGGATTTAATTTCTCTCCGGACCCTTCTGTCTCTTGTCAAGTTTGTTTAAAACTAATGGAAGCAATTATCTAACCACGGAGAGATGTGTGTGGCAGGTAGTGGCTGTGGGTTCTAGGCACCAGGCGGTCCCATGTTGGCCAAGGATAGAACAGGTGCCCTCCTCCCCAGGAGGATTTCCCTC
This sequence comes from Trachypithecus francoisi, assembly GCF_009764315.1. NCBI lineage: Eukaryota > Metazoa > Chordata > Mammalia > Primates > Cercopithecidae > Trachypithecus > Trachypithecus francoisi. The sequence goes on from NW_022681467.1 coordinate 57,571,976, forward strand.
CCGTGGCACCTGCTTTTCCACACAGGTGTTTTCTCCCCCAAGAAACGACTCTTTTGTCCCCGACAATTCTTTCTGGGGCCACAGCATCCCTAGGGCCCAAGGCAGCAGGCTGGTCCGTGGCTTCCCTGCAGAAACCCTGCATCCTGAGGCAGAGGTGGGAGGCAACACCCCAGTGGGACCTGAGGGGCCATAACCTTGGGGATTCCTCAGAGGCACCGCCTGGGGTCCAGTTCACACATCAGCTGCAAAATGTTCCCTCAGAATGTGCAAGTCAGAAGCTCCCCACACCACACCACCTCCATCCCCCACCAGGCTTGGCATCCTCCCAGCCTCGGGAAGAACCAACCCTGCTGGGCGAGGGTGACAGATCCCTGAGGTCGGGTGGCAAACCCTGCTCCTCCTCCCACCACCTTCACAGCAATCCTGCTCCTCCTCCCGCCACCTTCACGGCAGTCCCGCTCCTCCTCCCATCATCTTCATGGCAATCCCGCTCCTCCTCCCGCCACCTGCACGGCAATCCCGCTCCTCCTCCCGCCACCTGCACGGCAATCCCGCTCCTCCTCCCGCCACCTTCACGGCAATCCCGCTCCTCCTCCCGCCACCTGCACGGCAATCCCGCTCCTCCTCCCGCCACCTTCACGGCAATCCCGCTCCTCCTCCCACCACCTTGACGAAGGCATGAAACGTCCCTGAGCCTCAGCTTCCTCATCTGCAAAATGGGCCAGTTCCACTCGCCAGTGCTGCCTTCCCGTGCCTGGCAGCGCACCCGCTGCATGGAGACTGCAGGGACTGGGACGGTACGTGTAATCTGCATTCGGGCCGCAGTGGCAGCTTTTCAGGGCATTGTAGGTTTTTGCTGGTACATCGAGGGAAAAGTTTTCTGGGAATCCATTGGATTTTAATTCTCTCCTGAAGACTAAGACAGAAATCAGGAGATCAAAAACAAATACGTAAGAAAACTAAAATACATAAGAAAACTAAAAACTAAACTTCCAGTCGCGGCGCAGCTACTGGGTTGCTCGCCTTCCCGCTGGGTGGCTGCTGACGCGGTCTCCTCTGGGGGCTGTTTCCCATGGGGAGGGAAGTGCGGGAGGTCCCGTGAGGATTCTGGGCTGAGCACAAAACAGGACAGAAGCCCTCTTTCTGCCCTCAGCCTGACGGGAGCCCCGGAGCAGCCACTTCACCCCTACTTCACCCTGACCAGGTGCCTGATGCTGTCTGGTCCCAGGACACCAGCCCTGGCCTCAGCACATTCACCAGTCCTGGGGGGATGCGGGAGGACATGGGAATCCCAGTTACGAAGCCAGAGAATGAAACAAAAATGGATGAAGTGAGGGGAGGGGTGGGGCAGGTTACAGATTTCCATGGGAACCAATATCCCAGCCAGGCCTGAGCACTGGACCAGAGCCAACTCTGCCAGAAACCGCCAGTCACAACCTCTGTGTCCAGTCTGGAGAGTCCAGAGTGAGGGACCTGGATGGGGCTGAGGCACCAGGTTCCTGCCTAGAGGAGGCTGAGTGACAGCGGGCTTGGACCCCAGGCCCACCTCAGAAGGTGAAACTGGAAAGACTGCCCAGTGCTGGCCAGAGCCAAGGTTCAGGCAGAGAGCAGGCCACTCCCGACCGCTGCAGAGGCGAGGGCAGCACAGGACTCTAAGCACCCACAGAAAGTTCTATAAGTAGCCAGGGGCCTCTCCAGCCGACGCCTCAGGTTCAGACTCCAACCACGTTCATAGAGAGGCAAAGCAGAATCCAAATAAGTCTGTGCCAGGCAACAGCATGAGAAGCATCCTCTCTGCACACAGGGACACTCGGTGCATGCCGACACCCACACGTACATGTGCACTTTTCTGTCGTCCTCCTGGAATGCATTTAACCTTGCAGAGAGAGGCAAAGACTCCAAAAATTAAAAAGGAAGCAAGAGGAAGGAAGCAGGTTGAAGAGGAAACAAAGGTGAAAAATAGATTGGAATGTGTTGAGGTTAGTAAATGTCTCAGCATTGTTAGAAAAGCTGGCTACGGTACTGCCTCTGAGCTTCCCAGTAGCCAAAGTGAAGAGGGAAAATGTATTTAGGCAATTCACAAGGAAAGACAAACAGGATATGGGGAGGAGTCCCCATCCCAAGACCTCAGACGTCTCTCCCTTGGAGCTGCCCTACACACTCACTTGCCATTTCTATAGCATGGCAAAGTGTTAGTAACATTCTGAGTGGTGTTCACAGGTACCCACATTTCAGAGTTTCCAAAGTGAGTGTTCATACACTCAGTGCTAATGTTCTATGAATGCCCCTGGAGTCTCAGAAGACCCGCCTTATTGCTCTTTCCTTATGAAAGAGGCCACAGCCTGGTGGGGCACAGGAGCAGGTATTGAAGGTTCTGAAGTTCCTTTCTTCTCCTGGAATGCAGGTTCCCCCCAACACTGGGGTCTCTGAATGACCCCCCATCTTCCCGGCCTCTCTCCAGGAGGGTGTGGGCTAGCGCCATTTGCGTAACCATGTCCTGACACTTTGTCCCCTGGGCTGCTTCCTTTTCTGCCAGTGACAACTCCTGTTTTCCTCCTGCTTCTCTGCGGATGAGGACTCAGAATCGCAAACACTAGTGGGCTGAATGTTCAGACACAGAGGCAGTGTTTGGAGCAGAACACCCAAGTTATGGTTAGACCGAAACAGGATGTTGGCACTGCATCTTGTCACAAAGCCCTGGAGCTTTCTCATGATTGGACGGGGCCATGTCAGACATAGACAGAAAAGGCATAAAGATCTTGGAAGTGGCTGGGCGCAGGGGCTCACGCCTGTAATCCCAGAACTTTGGGAGGCCGAGGCGGGCGGATAACCTGAGGTCAGGAGCTCGAGACCAGCCTGGCCAACATGGTGAAACGCTGCCTCTACTAAACGTACAAGAATCAGCCAGGCATGGTGGTGTGTGCCTGTAGTACCAGCTACTCGGGAGGCTGAGGCAGGAGAATCACTCGAACCTGGGAGGCGGAGGTTGCAATGAGCCAAGATGGCACCACTGCACTCCAGCCTGGGCAACAGAGCAAGACTCCGTCTCAAACAACAATAACAACAACAAAAATCTAGGAAGCTGGTGTGCAGGGGCCCTGGTGCGGTCCCCTGGGCCTCACTCCCCCAGGCCACCCACGGAGCTGCCTTTGAGGGCCCTGTCGTCAGTTTCATCCAGGGTCTCTCCTGCAGGCAACGCCATTCACCTGCGAAGTCCTTGGTTCACATGGCCAACGCCCCCGCTGTTTCCTGCCTGGCGGTTCAGACGATGGTGGCCCATTCATTCTCAAAGCAGCTTCAACGCTTGCCTGAGGTGTTGCCAAAGCTGTGTGCCTGTACTTTTGTTTTAACTACAACACTGTTTAATCCTGAAGACAACACAAACCCTCCTGCTGCTGTCAAATTGCATTAGTTTTATTAGGAATTTGCTTTTAGAGAACAAAGGGGCTTATTTGTGTATTTGTGCTCCTCTCTCAGCAGCCACAGAGCTGTCATTTTTATCTTTGTCAGTGACAATCAGATGTCAGAAATGATTGGTCCACTAAGTTGCTGCTGATTTTAACCTGTTTACCATTGGGCAAACAGTACTATAAAAGCAGTTTGGAATTTTCCTGTCACTTGAAAAACAAAATGTAATGATTCCGTCCTTAGAGGGGGAGTAGGTCTGGGGAGCCGCAGCGGACCCTTGCCTGGGTTGCCGCCGTCCATCAGAGGAGCCACCGGGGGGCCCTGGAGTCTGGAAGTTTCATTGCTCTGTGGAACCAGACAGGGTGGAAATGCCTGGTGTCATCACGTTTAAAAACATTTTCACATGAAACGCACAAGTGGGAGGTGCCATTGGCTGGGAAGATACCTAAAGTGAACTATTTGAGACGAGGGAACAGACACGTTATTTATTCTTTCAAGGCAGGCAACAGTAAAAGGTGAACGCGAGGGGAAAACACTTTATCTAATGTAACAGTGAGTCGCCTTTTTTTTGGTTTCTCGAATAAATAGTAATTAAATCATGTAAGCTGTGACAGCAAAATTGCTTGAAAAACCAATCCTCCCACCATAATTGCTTAGATACCCACATTTTTATAAATACTAGGTAACTTTATCTGTGGCTTTTATCAGCAGAATGTGACACGGGCTGTGGGCGCGTCATAATTTACCATGGCTGTAGGTGACAGTTGCAAAAGCACACGTCTAAAAAATGCACTAATGTGTCCGGATGAATCTGCGCCTCTGGAGGTGTCTTTTTCTGCATCAGAATTAGAGATGGCCGTGGTGCTGGAGCTGTGAAGGGAGGTTGGCAATCTGGTACCTAGTAGTTAATGTTTTGGAAGTGAAGCAATGTGCAGCACCCAGCAGTACCAAGAGACTGTCTGCCTTCAACTCGGTTTCCAATTCACTAAGAAAGCACTTGGTGGGGCCAGGGTCTGCCCTAGCCGCATCTGCCCAGCCCACCCCAAGGCAGTTTGTAGGCATTAGTTCTGGCTTAGTACTAAAAAGGACCAGAAACACAGCAGAGCCAAGTTCTGCTGCCAGAATCCACCTGCCCTGGGGAGAATGGTACCCAGATGCCAGCTCTCTCTTGCTCCTTCCTTGTGCTTAGCCTTCTTGGGGTGGAAAAACAGGTCCATTAGGGGCTTCACAGTCTCCGCTGACAGGAAGATTTGCATAGGCAAGAGTAGGGGGAACCGAGGGCATATTTTTGAGGTGGAGGAACCAAGGGCATATTTTTGGGGTGCAGGGTACCCACTGTGCTGCTCTCCGCTGGCAGGAGGAAGATTTGCGTAGGCAAGAGTGCGGGGAACCGAGAGAGTATTTTTGAGGTGGAGGGTACCCACTGTGCTGCTCACAGACTCCAGCTGAATTCGGAGGTAATAGCGGCGAGGGAGAGATGCATTTACGGAAGGGAGTGCAGCTGTGTTGTAGATAGAATGGAAGCTCCGCGTTGCTTTGTTTTTCCCTCCTTTTTAAAAGGCCTCTGGCTAATTCTCTAGGGGTTGAGATAAAACATACCACCCTCTCAGGAGGTGCAGAAATCAGTGCAGACCTCATGCCCCTGATGCCCATGGGGGGCCTGGAGAACGTCCTGCATGGTTGCTGCCATTGTTACCACCGTTCTGCTGGCCAGGCCGATCCTGACTGTCTCCCTCTCCTCTTGCAGTCAAATTCAGCAGCTGTGTGGGGACCAAGGGGACGCAATACGAGACCAACAGCGTGGACTTCAAAGTCGGGGCAGACGGGACAGTCTTCGCCACCCGGGAGCTGCAGGTCCCCTCCGAGCAGGTGGCATTCACGGTGACCGCGTGGGACAGCCAGACAGCAGAGAGATGGGACGCCATGGTACGGCTGCTAGTGGCCCAGACCTCGTCCCTGCACTCTGGACACAAGGTAAGGTGTGACCGCCCAGGTCTGCACCAGACTTTAGATGTCTTAGTTCCTCCTGCAGGCCCCGGGCAGAGCCTCTGCCAGGGCTCCCTCAGGACGGGCAGTCACCTCCTCCTCGGGCTGTGCCACTCAGGTCATTGCCAGCCGAGCACCTCTGTCCTCTGCACGGACCTGAGACACGGCCATCGTTGCAGGAAGGCCCCCCAGGCAGGTGCACAGGCCCCACACAGGTTCAGACACTATGCCACGGTCTTGACGCTCTTCATATGTTTTTGAACAAGGGGCCCCACATTTTCATTTCAAACTGGGCACTGCATATTCTGAAATCTCTCCTGCCTCCCGAAGTTTGTAGCCCACCAGGCCCAGGGCGTTCTGAAGCCTGGAGGGATGAGAAGCAAGGCAGAGATCATGTGGTTGGAAGGGAGCCAACCAGAGAGTGGGGAGGGGATGGAGAGAAAGAAGAAGAGAGAGGAAGACAGGTGAAGGGAGACAGGAAAGGAGAGGTAGGAGAGGGAGAGAGAGGGAGGAGGAGAAAGAGAGAAGAAGAGAGGCAGAGAGAGACAGGAAAGGAGAAGAAGGGAGAGGAAGAGAGGGAGAGAGAGAAGGAGGGAGAGAGATGGCAGGGAGAGCGAGGAGAGATGGGGGAGACAGAGAGGAGAGGGAGAGGGAGGGACGGAGGGAGAGAGAAAGACAGCTTCCTACAGACATAAAACATCTACTGTTCAGCATCCCAACTGCCCTCTGACTCTGCCTCCTTCTAACCCAGCTGCCTGGCTCACCTGGGTGACAGGGAGGACGCCTTCACTATCCCCTGTCCTGAGAGCTCCCTTTCATCCCCGCATATTCCAGCAATCCAGCACCAGGCTCCTGAACAACCTGTGTTCATCCCCCAGTTCCTAGCTGTTAGGTTCCCTGTGCCTTATGGGGAAGTGGCCAGGTCCCATTCACCTTGAGTGTCCTGGCATTGGTTGCAGCCACTACGCCAGCCTTAAGGTGTGGAGGCTGCTGAAGAAGCTGCAGCCAGGAGGGCTGTGGGAGGGTGCTAAGGAAGGCCAGCCTTCATTCAGGTCCAGCTGTTGCAGCTGCCTGCCTGAGGGGCCACAGTGGTGGAGAGAACGTGTGCCAACCCCTCCAGATCCCCCCCAGGTAACATGAGGCCTCTGTGGGGTCATTTGAGGTATGGTGAGCAAAGGAAATCACCATGCAAGGCGGCGGCCACTAGCCATCATGGACACTCCCTCGGAAAAGGGACCTCGAGAAGTAAAGCATTAAGCAGAGGCAGCCAGATTCCTTTCTGTGGGTTTTCCCGGAACCTCAGGCCTCATGTGCGGTGTAAGCCTCTGAGTGGGACACAGTCTGCAAGTTTCCCCAAACTGTCTGACCAAGGAACCCTTCTCCGTGGAAAGCTTGCAAGACAGGTGTGCCAAGGAACCCACTTTGGGAAGGGAGGGACCTGTGTCTTCTTCTGACTTGTTTCTTAGATGGAAGTGGAGGTGGTTTAGGTTAGAAAAGACAAAGTGTGACTCGGGTGGACATTCTCTCTGCGTGATGAGCGGACCCCAAGGGGGAAAGGAGGTCTTGAGCATCCTCCTGAGTGTGTTAAACCAGGCAGCAGAGTACGCCTCTAATGGCAGTGGCCCCCAAATCATGAGCCCCACCTGTGAGTCCTGAAGAGTCTAGGATGGTGTATGTCATTTTTGTTCTTTCCTGAGTGATTATTACACGCCACGGCCGGTGAGCAAGGCAGGCCCTTGGATATCCTGGGGACCCTGTGCCATGGGGGCCCCTTCCCTCCAGGAGCTGTAGTGGGACACTGACAGGCAGGGACTCGCAGCCCCATCACGCCTGTGACTTCCAAGCTGTCCCCAAGTCCCCGATTATGATGCAGAAACTTGGCACCTTGTGAGCCGAGAGCAGAGCCCCTGAGAGCCTGTCGAAAGCCTCCGGTAAAGTCTCTAATTGAAAATATAATGGCACCTTTTCTTGGGCATGTTAATGAAGCGATTTCAGATTTAATCCCCTGATCCTCTGAGGAAGGGGCAGGTCCAGCTGTGGTTGCTGCTAGACAGTCCCCGTGGGAATTGCTCCGTGACCCACGCCAGGCTGGCGCAGGGAGCACCCAACCAGCGGAGCAGGGGACGCTGAATTCATGTCCCAGGCTCAGCACACCCGGGGGAGCCAGGTGTTAAATCAGGCAGCAAAGCATGCCTCTAACGGCAGTGGCCCCCAAATAGTGAATCGTGAGCCCCACCTGTGAGTACGGCGTTTGTCGTTTTTGTTCTTTCCTGAGTTGTTATTACAAGCCACGCCCTGGTGAACAAGGCAGGTCCTTGGGCAGCCTGGGGACCCTGTCCCATGAGGGCTATGGGGTCACTGTGGGGTGCAGCCCTGAGACCCTGAGACATGACTGTTGCAGGGCGCAGTGAGCAGTCTCCGCAGCCCAGGAGACCCGGTCCTCCAGCACTTGTGTTGCCAGTGGTTCCTCTCCTGACTTTCTAGGACCCGCTCAGACCTTGCCCCAGGTGGTGTTAGCTCGTCTAACTCTCTCCACACCCCTGGGAGTGGGTGCTGTCACATCACAGTCATGAGGGTGCTGAGCATGTGACCACAGCTCTGTGCTGCATGGGAGAACGATGTGTGGGGAAGGAATGGAAAAGGACTTTGCAGGTGTGGCAGAGCCCGGCATGGTGCAAGAGCAGCCGCCCGGGGTGTGGGTACACGGCAAGGCTTCTGCGACTTACTGGCTGGGTGTTTGGGGAGAATTCACACAACTTGGAGGTGAGCTGCTCTGGAGAATGGGAGAGTAATGCTACCCACGTCCCAGCCGAAGGGTGTTGATATTTCATGAGGTTACGGAGGTCGGGGGTGGAAAATAGCAACACATATGGCTGTCATTGCCTGGTTCCAGACTTCACGGTCCTGTGCTTATCACAGCTGCTGGGCCTCACCGGGTGGCATGGGGGCAGGAGGAGGCAGGCAGGGAGTGGAAGCCACTGTGGGACACTGGGTCACCTGGTTGATGTGCCCTTACAGAGTGTGATGCCAGCCTCTATTGATGATCAAGGTGACACCTGATTGCTGGTGTCCTGGCCGCCCGCCAAAAGCAACTGTACATCTGCCCCAGTGTGATCTGTCACCTAGGCCTTGAGCTGTGCCCGTCTCCTTTCATATTCAACATCCAGCACTCAGCCTCATGACTGGGCACATGAGGAGGGACAAGATGTAGAAAGAACAATAGAAAGAAGTAGCAGAAAAGAAAGGACCCACAGGGGCCAGGCACGGTGGCTCACCCCTATAATCCCAGCACTTTAGGAGGCTGAGGTGGGCGGATCATGAGGTCAGGAGATTGAGACCATCCTGGCTAACACAGTGAAACCCCATCTCTACTAAAAATACAAAAATAAAATAAAATTAGCCAGGTGTGGTGGCAGGCACCTGTAGTCCCAGTTACTTGGGAGGCTGAGGCAGGAGAATGGCATGAACCCGGGAGGCAGGAACTTGCAGTGAGCTGAGTGAGCCACTGCACTCCAGCCTGGGTGACAGAGCGAGACTCTGTCTCAAAAACAAACAAACAAACAAAAAACAGACAACAAAGAAAGGCCCCACAGAGGCTCCAGAGCATGGGGCGATCAGACAGATTTTACAGTAACTACACTTACTATCTTTAAGCAAATTAAATAGAAGACTTTGAGAGATAATTAGAAGGTATAAAACAAATTATTAATCATTGGGCAGTTTGGAACTGAAAACTAAACCAAACAAAATGAAGAACTCAATGGATAGATATATCTGCCGATTTGACACAGCTGAAGAAAGAATTAGTGAAGCAAAAAATATCAAAAACATTCATGCTGTAAAGCATGAAGAGATACACAGAAGGGAAACACAGAAGCAAGCGTAAGAGATATTGGAGAAGTAGTAAGAAGGTCTAACGTGTATATTTGCAATATGCGGGGGAGAGAGAAAACGGAGCAGAAGTAATATTTGAAAATATAGTGGCAGAAAATATTCCAAAACTGATAACATTCATCTAGGCATGGATTCAAGAAGTCCTATGAACTCTATGCAGGAGAAATATTTCAAAAAACGGTACCTGGATGCTTTATAGTAAAATAGTTACAACCCAAAGACAAAGAGGAAATCTCAAAAGCAGACAGAAAAGGCAGAGTTCCTTTGAGGGAGCGACGACTAGGAGACTGACTTCTCAGCAGGAGCTGGGGGATTGTTGGGGGGTTAGAAGACAATGGAATGGTTTTTTCTTTTTTTTTTTTTTTTGAGATTGAGTCTCGCTGTGTTGCCCAGGCTGCAGTGCAGTGGCGCGATCTCAGCTCACTGCAACCTCCGCCTCCCAGGTTTAAGTGATTCTCCTGCCTCAGCCGCCCAAGTAGCTGGGATCACAGGCGTGTGCTGCCATGACTGGCTAATTTTTGTATTTTTAGTAGAGATGAGGTTTCACCATGCTGGCCAGGCTGGTCTCGATCTGTTGATCTCATGATTCGCCAGCCTTGGCCTCCCAAGGAATGATATCTTAAAAGTGCTAAAAGAAAATAGAATTCTATCATCTGGTAAAACTGTCTTTCAATAATTAAAGTTGAATGAAGAGAAACTGAAAGAATCTGTCCCAAATGATGTTCTTCAAACATAATAAAACAATTTGAGGCGAACACTCAGAAATGAAGGAAAGAATGAAGAGCTGGGAAAAGGCCAAGTACGCAGAAAAATACAAATGAATCACAGCAGTGTAACGTTTCATGGGTGTAAATAGAGAACTCGAATTCACAGCAAAAACTGCACAAACTTTGAGAAGGGATAAATGGAATCAAAGAGATGGAAGTTGTTTGCGTGTTTCTCAGAAATGATGGAAATAACAAATTAGTATCACTCCTAAATAAAACAAAGACACTTGTTATAAAGTCTTTAGAAAATCACTAAAAGAGTCATAAAAGTCTATAAGTAGTGACATAATAAATGGAAAAAAACAGAATAATAAAAATTATCAAGCCAAAAAATACAAAAAAAGAGAAATGAAAACGGAAGAGATGGGCTTTACCTGTCTCTTTGAGTAAGATGGCAGATTTGCAAATATATTTGTAATTATAGCCAATGAAAATATATTTGTTGTAATTTTAAAAAATAAATTGACGGATAAAGATAAATCCAACTGTATGCAGCTTACAAAAGATACGTCTGAAAGGTATAAAGCTAAAGGTTAGCAGTAAAATCTTAGAGAAATAAATACCATGCAAGTATCAATCAAAAGGAAGCTAGTGGACCCTGTTAATATCAGATGAATAGAATCTGAGGACAATGCATTCTCTTCAAGGAGGAACACCTCATAATGACAAACAATTCACCAAGAAGATACAGGAATCCTATATTTGTGTGCACTTCATATGACTTCAAAATATTTGTGCCAAAATTGATAGAAATAAAAGGAGAAATAACTATGCAATCAGTGATCAATTTTAACAAAATTTCTTAGCGAATAATAGAACAAGCAGAAGATACCAGTAAGGAAAGAGATTAGAATCACACAATTAACAGGTCTGGCTTTACTGAGATGTATAAAAGCACAGAAACCAACCACTCTTAAATACACATGATTTTTAAGTATAGACAGAACATTTACAAATATTCACCAAGCAAGTCCCAACATACTTCATAGCCTTCAAGCAATTCTCAACATACTTCAAAGGTTTAAAATCAAAACATAGTTTGTTTTCTTAACTCAGAGCAAGTAGACTAGAAATCAGTAACAAAGAACATAACTGGAAAATCCCCATAGATTTGGAAGTTAAGTAAAAGCCTTCTCATTAACCCTTGGGCAGAAAAAAAAAAAATCACATGGAAATTAATGAATATTTTGAACTGAGTAATAAAACCACTGGGATGTAGCTAAAGTCATGCCCAGATGGAAATATTTAGCCTTAAATACATATATTACAAGATAAAGAAGGCAGAAAATTGGCTGGGCATGGTGGCTCATGCCTATAATCCCAGCACTTTGGGAGGCCAAGGCAGGTGGATCACCTGAGGTCAGGAGTTGGAGCCCAGCCCAGCCAACACAGTGAAACCTCATCTCTACTAAACATGCAAAAATTAGCCAAGCGTGGTGGTGCACCCCTGTAATCCCAGCTGCTCAGGAGGCTGAGGCAGGAGAATTGCTTGAACCCAGGGGGCAGAGGTTGCAGTGAGCCAAGATCGCACCACTGTACTCCAGCCTGGGCAACAGAGCGAGACCCTACCTCAAAAAAAAGGGAGGGGGGAAAGGCAGAAAATCAACAATCCAGGCATTCATCTCAAGAAACTATAAAAATAACAGAAAATGAGACCCAAAGTCTAAAGAAAGAAATTGTTAACACAGGAGGAGAAAACAATGAAACAGAAAACAACAGAAATCACTACGTTCGTCCTTTAAACTACGAGGCTGATCAGACTGAGTAAAAAGAAAAGGTATAAACTGCAACAATCCTTACCAGGGATGAAAAGATGACATCGTGACTAATCTTGTGGACATCAGAAAGATCATTTGAGGATATTATATACAATTTATACCAACACACTTAAAAATATACATGAAAAGGACAATAGCATAGAAATATACACCTTACCAAACTCACATAAGAAAAAAAAACCTGAACTGTTTTACTGTTACAAACAAAATTAAAACTAAAATCCTTATCACAAAGAAATGTCCACACCTGTTGGCTCCACTAGTAAGTTCTACCCAAGCTCTCAGGAGAAATTAAAACAAATCTTACACAAACCTGTCCAAAGATCACAACAAGAGGAATTGCTTCCCCAAAGTTTTGTCTTCCCAAATCCTGATAGTGAGGATACACACACTGGCGGTACAAGCCAATGCAGTAAGGCAAGAAAAAGATATTAGAATAAATAAAACTGACATTATTTGTAGCTTATATGATTATGAATGTTAGAAAATGTAATCTGTCCTGAAAGAACCTGTCCTAAGTTGTTGGATTCATGAGTGAGGTTAGCAAGGGTGCTGGACATAACAGTTGTACTTCTATGTACCAGGAATAAATCATTAGAAAATAAAATCTGAACTAGATCCCAATTACAATAGCATTAAAAATGATCATATAACTGGGAATAAATCTAACAAAAATGTACAAGACTTCTTACATTTTGTTGAAAAAAATTGAAGACCTATAAAAATGGAAGGATATGCCGAGCTCATAACTTGGAAGGCTTATGTTAGAATATTGATTCTACCCAAAGTTGCCATAGAGTCAACACAACCTCAATAAAAATTCCAGCAGATTTTTTGTTTGCTCGTTTTGGGAAGAGTAAAGAGCTGACTTAAAATTTTTTAATGGAAATGGAAAAGGCGAAGGTAGCCTAGAACAAGAAAAAGATGGGAGGACACGTCCTTGCAGACACGTTGTTGGACCTGTCCTGTGTGCTACAGGATAGTAAGCCACACTCCTGGCCTCTACCTGCTAGATGCCAGGTGAAGCCCCATAACCTCCATATGCAACCCAAGCTCTTTCCAGCCACTGCCAAATGTTCCCTTGGGGGGCAAAACTGCCCCCTTTTGAGAACCACTGAATTACAGCCATTAAAACGGTGTCATTTTGGAGCAAAGATGATTGGATAGACACTTGGAATAAAAATAATGAGCCCAGAAAAAGATACGTAAAGTTTTTAAAAATCAGCTTCATGGACGTATAACTTTCATACTACAAAATGCACCCAGTTCATCTTTACAATCTGATGAGCCTTGTCAAATGCCCAGGGTGCGGACCCTTGATTTTTTATTATAAGAGCAGTGCTGTAGAGCAGGTACCAGCTGCTGTAGCCCACAGGACTTTTATGGCCAGCAAGCTAAGAATGGTTTTTACATTTTTAAATGATTCCATTTTAAAGGGTTATGTCAGCACCTATACAATGTCCTCAATTTTGCTCCTTAGCCTGAGATACCTAAAATATTTATGATCTGGCCATCCGGGGGAAAGCTTGCCCATTTCTACTGAAACAACGGAGGAAAGACTGTCTTTTCAACATATGGTGCTGGGCTAATGGGGCATCTTTAAGAAAAAAGTGAAATGACCCCTACCTCACACCACAACCAAAATCCATTTGAGGTGGATGGAAGATCCAAACATGAAAGGCAAGGCAATACAGCTGGGAGTGATGTGACCCCGGGGTGTGGAAAGCTTCCTTGCACGTGGCAGGTGAAGCATGAAACATGGGAAAGAATGATCGCTGGACTTTATTAAAAATAAGGACTTCTGCCAGGTGCGGTGGCTTATGCCTGTAATCCCAGCACTTTGGGAGGCCAAGGTGGGCAGGTCACCCAAGGTCAGGAGTACAAGACCAGCTTGGCCAACATGGTGAAACCCTGTCTCCACTAAAAATACAAAAATTAGCCAGGCATGGTGGTGCACGCCTGTAATCCCAGCTACTCGGGAGGCTGAAACAGGAGAATTGCTTGAGCCCAGGAGGTGGAGGCTACAGTTAGCCGAGATCATGCCACTGCACTCCAGCCTGGGCAACAGAGCAAAAGACTGTCAAAAAAAAAAAAAAAAGAACTTCTGATCATCAAAACATATGTCTTAAAAATGAGACAATAAGGCAGAGCCTGGGAAAGGACATTTGCAGCACTCAGTTACAAACTGAGGACTCACACCCAGAACATGTAGAGAACCTCAGATCACTACCTACAGACAGACAGAAGATGGATGAGAAGCTTAAACAGGTTGATCATCAGACAGCAGTGCGTCATGGTGGATAAATGTAAGACAGAGGCCGGGCACAGTGGCTCACCCCTGTAATCCCAACACTTTGGGAGGCCAATGAGGAGGATCACTTGCGGTCAGGAGTTCAACACTAGCCTGGCCAACATGGTGAAACCCCATCTCTCCTAAAAATACAAAAATTAGCCAGGTGTGGTGGTGGGCACCTGTAGTCCCAGCTACTGAGGTGGCTAAGGCAGGAGAATCACTTGAACCAGGGAAGCAGAGGTTGCAGTGAGCCAAGATCATGGCACTGTACTCCAGTCTAAGTGATAAAGCAAGACTCTGTCTCAAAAAAATAAATAAATAAGACTGGCTGAACCTCAGCAGGGCAATCAGAATGGCGAAAACTGGAAAGACTTGTACTACCAAGTATTGGTGAGAATCTGGAGCAAGTGGAATTTTCAAATACTGTTTTTCACTTGTGTGTTTTTATTTTGAGACAGGATCTCACTCTGTTGCCCAAGCTGGAGCGCAGTGGCACCCTCTTAGCTTACTGCAGTCTCAAACTCCTGGGCACAAGCAATCCTCCTACCTCAGCCTCTGAGTAGCTGGGACTACATGCATCATCACCCCTGGTTGGTTGGTGGGTGGGTTGGTTATTTTTAAACTTTTTGTAGAGACAAGGTCTCACCATGTTGCCCAGGTTGGTCTCATACTCCTGTGCTCAAGCAGTCCTTCCACCTTGGCCTCCCAAAGTGCTGGGATTACAGATGTGAGCCACATCTGGCCTTTTCATATACTCTTGATGGGAGTGTACAATGGTACAAACACTTCAGACGGCAATTCCGAATTACTATGAAAGTCAAATATATATATATGCCTCGTTTTTGGTGTATGCCCCATAGCAGTATAGGTAGGTAATACCAGGAACTCTGTACAGGACGTTGAGAGAAGCGTTACACATAATCACCAAAAGCTGGAAACGACACACATGCCTTCGCCACTGGAATGGGTCAGTAAATTGCAGTGGGCTCCTAAAGTGGAATATTATACAGTAATAAAGGTGAACAAACTGCAGCTAGAAGCAACAAAGCCAGCGAATCTCACAAACAGACCAAGGAAGACCAAGGAAGGAGAGCAGGCAGGTGCCAGGCAGCAGCAACGCATGCCAGCCTAGTGACCACACTCCCAGGAAGTCCAAATTCGGGTGACACTGAGGTGCACAGTTACAGTCGGTTGAGGGTTCCCTGCCGGGGGCAGCAGGAAGCCATGCTAGGGGACACCAGAGGGTTGGAGGGAGCCTTGTGGCAAGACAGGTGCTCATTCTGCCATCATTTAGCTGATGCTCTGTATGCTGTGGTGCTTATACTATCACTCACAATTTAATTTTTTTAAAACAAATGCATGCAGAGGGCTATCTGACTGTGTTTGGAGAAGGTGGGAGTTCTGATGGGGGCACGTGGTGAGCAAGAGTTCTGCTGGGGGAAGTTTCTGGAGAAACAAATGAACTCCTTCAAAGCATCAGTTTACAGAGTGCTAGGAGTCCCAGGGCAGTGTTTATTGAGAGGAGCCTGGAAGCAAATTCTGCCAGGGCAGGCACACGGGGACCCCTAATTTCCTGGTTCTGTAAATTTCATTTCTCTTATGTAGAGGTTTCTTCAAGTGCAGCATCCTCCGTCCATTATTTTAGCGACTCTGTGGAGTTGGGTAAAACTGACAGCTTTACAGTTAGATGAACCATAACAATTTGGCAACTTTTCTCCTTCTTTTGTCCCCCTCTCTTAGCAACTATTTAAAAGCAGCCTTTCTGTGGGCAGTGCAGGCAGTGCTGGAATCTGGAAGAACTGTTCTTCGGTGCAGTCTTGCAGGAAAGCTGATAGCAATTCAATTAGGAAATGCAAATGAGGTCACATATTTCCCACTGGTGTGCTGAGTTGCCCCTGAGGAATCAGAGCAATATTCCGGCCTCACAGGGAACACTCGAGACCAAGTTCTCACCCAGTTGTCATCTGACTAGCTGCTGCAGCGCTGAAAAGTGGCAGTAGGACCTGTGGGTATCGTTTGCAAAAAAAAAAAAAAAAAAAATACTGTTGTTTATGAAACCAATATTGTGTCTTCTAGCACACGTTAGCATTTATGAGGATAAACTCGGCCAAGCAATGTCCCAGAGTCAGGCGGGCCCAGGCGCTGACCTGTGGCCTTTTCTGGGTGTTTCTGTCCCCCCAGGTCCCTTGGGCTGAACTATGTCCCCTAAAATTCAGGTATTGAAATCCTAACCTCAGAACATGACTTAACTTGGAAATAGGGGGTTTGCCGATGTAATTAGTGAAGAAGAGGTGATTAGGGTGAGCCCTGATCCAATAGGACTGTGTCCTTATAGAAGGGGAAGTCTGGACACAGGCAGGCACAGGGAGAAGTCCTGTGAAGATGAGGCAGAGAGCTGGGGGATGCCTTCGAAAGCCAAGATCAGGGAAGATTGTGGCGCCGCCAGGAGCCAGGAGAGACTCCCAGAGCACATTCTCCGGCACAGCTTCCCAGGGACTAGCGCTGTGACATCTTGATCTTGGACTTCTGGCCTCCAGAGCTGTAAGGGAATAAATCTCTCTCTCAGCCCGCTGGCTTGTGGACCAGAGCCTTCCAGCCGAGGTGGAGACTCAGGAGGCAGAGTGCAGTCAGACCCCAAGGCACCCCCGAAGGCAAGGAGGAGTGTCCCCAGCCAGGGGTCCTGCCCAGCGCTCCTGCTCAGGGCTCCAGACACCCCTGCATCCTCTTGATGCAGTCATTCTTGTCTCCAGGGCTGATGAGGACAAGTCCCCGCCCACAGCAGCCCCCGGGTCCCTCTGCTGCTGCCCAGGCCTTTCCACTGCCCCCACTGTCCCCCTGCCCACTGAGGGCTCCACAGGGCTTGAGGTGTCCCTAGGGAGAGGAGGGATGAGGAACGGGTGCACTCGAAGGGCTGCAGCAGCACACAGCAGGTACAGGCACACTGCCCAGAACACCAAACACACGGTGCACGGCACACAAACCACACACACACACCCCGCACACACTACACACACCACACAGTGCATGCCACACACACCACACACCCACACACACATGCACCCTGCACACACTACACACACCACACACACACGCCCTGCACACACTATGCAAACCACACAGTGCATGCCACACATACCACACACACGCACCCTGAACACACTACATACACCACACATACACAGTGCACGCCACACCCCACACACACAACACAGTGCACTCCACACACACCACACATACACCCTGCACACACCACATACAGAGTGCGTGCCTGTATTAGTCCATTTTCACACTACTGATAAAGACATACTTGAGACTGGGAAGGAAAAGAGGTTTACTTGGACTTACAGTTCCACGTGGCTGGGAAGCCTCAGAATTATGGCAGGAGGTGAAAGGTATTTCCTACATTACAACAGCAAGAGAAAATGAGGAAGAAGCAAAATGAAAATCCGTGATAAACCCATCAGATCTCGTGAGACTTATTCACTATCACGAGAACAGCACAGGAAAGACCAGCCCCATGATTCAGTTACCTCCCCCTGGGTCCCTCCCACGACACGTGAGAATTCTGGGAGGTACAATGAGATTTGGGTGGGGACACAGCCAAACCATATCAATACCGCACGTCCCACACACACACACCCCACACACAGTGCATACCACACACACACTGCCTTGTAACACCACACACATAGTGCATGCCACACACACCATACACACAGTGCAAGTGACACACCACATACACACACGCCCCACACACAGTGCACACCACACACACACGCCCTGGACACACCACACACACCATACACATAGTGCACGTCTCACACACACACACACACACATGCCCCATACACACCACACACACACCATACACACAGTGCAAGTGACATACCACACACACACATGCCCTGGACACACCATATACACAGTGCACGTCACCACACACATGCCCCATACACACCACACACACCATATACACAGTGCATGCTGCACACACCCACACACGCCCCACATGCCATGCACACAGAGCATGTCACATGTGCCATGCACACTATATACACCACACACAGTGCATTTCACGCCACACACATGAATCGTGTGCACATACCACATACACTGCACACACTACACACCACACACACTACACACATATATACACCACCCACAGCACACATATCCACGTACACACACACTCCACACAGTACACACGTGCGCCTATGTGAAACATGCGTGGGTGTCGCACACTCACACTGATACCAAACTCAGTCTGAAAAAGGGTTCTGTGTATGGTCCGTAGCTCAGGACCCAGCACTTCACAGGGTTGGATACGGCCGCCCGGCTGCATCACCCCAGGCTCACTTGGGGCGTTCACCATGCCCAGCCCGTGCCCCCCATGCTCACGTTCCCACAACAGGGCGGGCTGCGCCACTGTGTCCGCTGTGGGCCAAGCTCTCACGCCTTCTCTGCACATTCTGATGAATCACAGACAGCCTGGGAGCACGTGGAGGAGGCACGGGCTTCGTTAGCACGAACGCACCCCTTGGGCTGTGGTGCAAAAGCTCAGAGCAGGACGTCTGGAGTCTGCATCCTGGGCCTGCACTCGAGCTCCTCTAATCGCGGCCAGGGGCTCGGCTTCTCCTTGCCTCCTATCTGCATTTGTGTGCTGGGGGTTGTGGGGCTGTCACAGAACAAGAGAGGTTGCTGAGCTATGGAGGTGGGGGCCAAAAGGCAGCTGTTAGCAAATGTCAAGTGTGTCACTGTAGAGCTTGTGCAAAGGCTAGAGCAGGGGCCGTGGGCACGCCCACTGGCTTGGGGAGCCCAGAAGAGGCCTAGACCAGGGTGAACTCTCCTGCACAGGCCTGTCTCCCACTACTCACATGGTCCATACCCCTCATCCCCCAGGTCCATCCCCCCATCCCCCTGACCCATCACCCCATCCCCTGGTCCCTCCCCCCATCTCCTGGAGAAGCCTGGATATGAATCACTTCTTGCCCTTCACCCTGAGAGCAGAGGCCTTGTAAGTGAGGCTGGCGTTGCGGGGAAGCACCCGCAGACTGCGTTCCTCCATGAGTTCCCCAGGGCTGGCTGGCTAGTGTCTGAACCTGGACACCTGAGCATTGGAGAACTTTAACTGAAGGGGGCACGGGGCATCAGGGCAGTGAGGGACAGTCCCCCAGGGCTGTCCACCTGAGCTGTTTCTGCAGAAGGCATGTCTGCCTTGGGAAAGCAACTAGAAGGCCCTGAGGTGTGGGCCCAAGTTTGAAGCTCACATCTCCAGAAAATAGTGGTTTGTTTAATCCTTCTCTAAAAGGTGGCCCTCAACGGGACCGAAAAACAGCAATTCTGGAATAAATAAACAGCAACAGTGCCGTTGGCAAACTTGTAGAGAACCTGTCCACCTCCTGGCTTTGTTTTGAAGATGACGAGCTATTTTAATGAGTGTGAATAATCTCCATGCTCCTGCAAGTTCAGACACTGTCACCAGCAGAGGTCTGGCTGCTCAGGCACAGATTCCATGGCCCCTGCGTTGGGCGGAGTGTGTGTTGGTGTCGCCACGCGTGTTTCTCCACATCAGAACGTACCCCTCCAGGGGACTCGAGTTTCGGGGGTGATGGGCTGTCAGGATTAGGTTTCATGGCTGTGAAATGCACCCCAAAGGAACCACAGCTTGTAACTCTTCATAGGCGTGAAGGACGGGAGTGACTATTGGAATTGGTCTTGCTTCTTTCACAGCTGAGAAGTTCAAACTTAGCCAGTGTTTTCAGGCTGCAAACGGCCTTGAACGACATCTGGGCCAGTCCTTCACTTGTACATGGAGGGGTGCCCAGCGCCCCAGGGGCAGTCAGCTACCAGTACGAACCCGGACTCCCCAGGACCAGCAGGGAAACCCCCTAGGGAGCAAAATATGTTGAGTTATTGGTCATTTTCCCCAGGCTGGTCCTGGTGAGAGAAGGGCAGACCTCAGTGCAGATGCTGCCAGGGGCACTGTCCCAAAAAGATCGGAAGGGGATGAGCCCATGGTGACCTGGAAGGTGGCTTGGTGAAGATTCTTGCTGCTGTGTGGAGGGCATCAGGGATCAAAGTGGGCCATGCCGGCAGGGAGGCTCTGGTCACGCGAGCCGTGGAGGGAAGAATGAATGGTACAGACTCTGTGTCGCCTTCTCCCCCAGAGGCGTGGCCACGGGGCTGGACCTGAGCAGCAGTCGTATCTTTGAGGACCTTGGAGTCCCATGGGCTGGAAAGATCTGGAAGTCACTGTCTTTGTTCACTCCAGGAGTGATGCTGGGCATTCAGTTATCCCGGCACTGCTGTGTGGCAGCTCCGTCTAAGACCTGGGGACACGACGGAGGACACTGCAACGTGGCCCCCACCCTCACTGAGCTTACCTTCTCTCGGGGCAGGGAGGCCAGGTGTCTATGTGGCAGGTTCAGTCCAGCAAATGCGGTGCAGAAACATTCAGAATCAGGTGAGGGATACCCAGCCCCGGGACAGCGGACAGAGAGTAAAGGTGCTGTTTCATCCAGGGGTGCAGGATGTTGACATCCCAGTTGAGACGTGATGTGTGGGAAGAAGCCAGCCGTGAAAAAATTCCCGTGGGAGGAGTGTTCCAGACAGAGGGAACAGCAGATGCAAAGAGCCGAGCCAGGCCAGCCCCGGTCACGATGTAATTACTCAGCGCACCCCTGTGGGATGTGCGCTCTGCCTCGGGCCCTGGGCCCTGCCCGTATTGTGGCGCCATGGATGAGGCTGTATGTTCTACATGGTTGACTCATTTGCCATCTGTCCTGATGCAATCAGAGGCTCAAGGACTTTCCCAGAATTGCCACGAGGGGCAGAGGGGCACTGAGAGAGAGCCCCGGGGTGAATCTGCCTCTGCCCACTTCCCAGCCAAGGATGTCTCTGATCCATCTGCAAAGTAAGGACCACAAGGTCTGTGAAGTTGTCCTGGGGGCGTGACCTCTAGTCACCCTAGCCGTGGCCATCCCCCGAGCCGTGGCCACCACCCCAGTTCCGTGTCTATCTGGGTCAGTCAGTCCAAGCTTTGGCCTCCTGATGAGGTACGAGCCCACCTGCCTGCCTCCCCCGCAGGCCTGTGCAGGCTGGGAGCTGGGAAAGCGCACAGGTGCAGTGTGGAGACGGGCACACGGGCCCTCCAGTGTCTCAGCTTCTAGCACAAATAAGTTCTACCTGGGCTGTTAGCTCGACTAGAGCTGGTGTGTGTGTATGCATGTGTTTGCGCGCATGGGTGTACACACTGTATATGAGTGTGCACGTGTGTATGGGTGTGTACATGGGTGCACATCACATACACACACACGTGTATGTACACACTTTGGGGAGCCTGTTCGGAGCCCCCCAAGCAGAGGTGTGAGGGGCCAGCACTGCCCTCGGCAGGTGATGAAAGTAAAACTGAAGGCAGACTTCTCAGACCACCACGTTTGTGTTTTGCTCCAAGGCCAGGGCTCTCATTTAATATTTGGTTAAAAATAAAATCCTCTGTGGTTCTGGAGAAGGATTTTGTGAAAACAGTGAGAGAGGGGTCACAGACACAGTCTTTTGTATGCGGCAGAAAGATTCCCCGCAAGAACAGGGGTGTCTGTGAGACTGAAATGCAGGTGCCTGATCCTGTGATGTGGCTGGAGCCCATCCCTCGGGCGCGTGGCACTGCGCGGTAGACGACAGATCCATGAAGCTGGAGTTCCCACGGGGCTCTTCAGAGGACACATCACGGAGGGTCTGGGCGCCAGGGCTGTGGTTGGAGCCTTTACCGTGGTCCTCACCAAAGCCTTCCCGAGTCACACACGCTGATGGCACCAACCATCTTTCTCACTAATTGACAAAATAGGAATGATTTCATTCAGTTCCACCACTAAGGACTCCGGAAAAAAGTAATACATTTTCCCTTAACTTGCTAATTTAATTTAATTTTTTTTACTATGAATATATTTTTCTGTAAACTGGAGGGTAATTTTGTTTAAGGTGTTTCTAACTAAATATAATTTTCCTGAATCTCTAGAGCAAGTTGTTCTCAGCCAGGGCATCTGGCGAGACCCGAGGCACCTGTGGTTATCACCACGGTGGGGGTTGCTCGTAGCATGGAGTGGGTGGAGGCCTGGTATGCTGCTCAGCATCCTACGGTACCCAGGATGCCCCAAAACAGAGAAGGATTCAGCCCAAAGTGTTAGGAATGCCGAGGTCGAGAAACCTGGTCTAAAGCCAGGGGTGCAGCCCGCCCAGGACCAAGCTCATAAGCTTGGTGGCTTGTCCAGATCTCTTTGTACCAGAACATTCTGGAACCTCCGTTCTTCTGCTAGATGGAAGTGCTTATCAACACCCTCAAAGAGGCTGACATCAGAACACACACGCCACGTGCTCTTTTGTCAGCCACAGTTCCTCCTCCTTCTGTATCTTCACTTTTGGTGGGAGGCAAGGCTGCAGGGTCGGGGAAGGGGGTGGGCGGCTTTGAGATCTTCATCCAGAGAAACGTGGTTTGTGACACTAATTAGGAACAACGCGAAACCCCTCCACAGGGTGATGGTAATTGTTCCAAGTTGCCTAAAGAACCAAGTCTAAACTCTCACCCCCAGGACAGCCCAGACCCTCAGAGGTCACAGCCCAGGCACCGGCTTTGCCCACAGGCACAGGGGGAGAGGGGTCCCAGGACCGCAGCATGCTGGGTGACCCTCCATCCTCTGTGTCCTGCGAGAGGAGGAATGGTTAGAACTGAGAGCCCAGGCTCCGGGGGCCATGGCCTGAGTTCCAGTCAGCCTCCAGAAGACAGGGGCATGATGCTGGGCAAGTCATGGAACCTCCCTGGGTAAAAATGAAGGTTCTGGCTCCCTGCCCCTACTCCATCCTGGGGGCGATGAGCCGAGACTGTAGTGCACTGTGGTGCGCTGACACCATGGCAGCAAGGCAGGAGCCTTCCTGCTGAGACTTTCCTTCCAAATGGGCACAGTGAAGAAATAGCCGCCCAACTGTGTTCAGGAAACCTTTCTTTGTATTATTTCTATGGGAATTTTCAAAATGATCTCCCCTTCTCATGAGAGAACAGAAGTAAGAAATTTGGTGCTACTCGCGGGGCAGGGAGAGTACGTTCGGCCCCCTGGTGTCATTGATGTAAGAAAACAAATCCAGGCCGGGCGCGGTGCTCAAGCCTGTAATCCCAGCACTTTGGGAGGCCGAGACGGGCGGATCACGAGGTCAGGAGATCGAGACCATCCTGGCTAACACGGTGAAACCCCGTCTCTACTAAAAAATACAAAAATCTAGCCGGGTGAGGTGGTGGGCGCCTGTAGTCCCAGCTACTCCAGAGGCTGAGGCAAGAGAATGGCATAAACCCAGGAGGCGGAGCTTGCAGTGAGCTGAGATCCGGCCACTGCACTCCAGCCTGGGCGACAGAGCGAGACTCCGTCTCAAAAAAAAAAAAGAAAAGAAAAGAAAACAAATCCAGTAAGTGCCTTTTCGAAACGAAACTCATGCAAATGCTGACTTAGAACGGCTCGCATGTTCTATTTGTGAAAGAATGTAGATATCGTTCCGTTGTTTTAATTTGTGTTTGTTAAATACCATTTTATTCCGTCCATCCTTAGCTGCCATGGAAACCAGCGAGAAGGCTGCAGACAATATCCTAGTTAAATATTTTAAATATACATGTTTTCGGGAAAGCAAAATGGACCCTTTCTCAAAGGTACACTGAAAAGGAAATAGGAGGTAGAGGAATGAACTGTGTAGGTTTTAGGGCACCCCCTTTTTAAAAGAAATCTAATTATCCTCAGTAAATATCCATACTAGGTTTGACATTTAGGGGAGGGGGCCACATTATTTCCTTTTGAAGCATATTTAACCCAAAGCTATAAGGAAGCAATGAGAACAGGAAGACTGCGAATCAGAGAGATTGAAAAGAACCATAAATAGCCTTGGTATTTGGGGAAGAAATCGTATCCTCCCTGTTCCAACAGAGCAATGTTCGTTCGTAATGCAGGCACGGTCGGTCCTTCCCCAGAGGTTTCATTTCCATGACAGACTCCTATGCAATTGATCGTCTTGGAGCACTAGACTAAGATGTGGTGCGTGTGTGGCTGGGGTCGGCCACATATTTACCCAAACATTAGCGCGTTCAGCAAAACAGGAGCCGAAAGTGCACTGTGAGATGGTGCCATGGGTCTGTGGTCACTGCCGCATGAGAAGCTGCCAGCACCCAGGAGTCTGAGGCTAGACGATGTCAAAGACCAGTGGCTTTGGGGACAGAGGTGCTGGGTGGCTGGGATTGCAGTGCATGGAGGGGTGAGCGCTGATTTTGTTAGTGAGTAACGTGCAGAAGATGCTGTGGCCTCAGCAGGGCTCCGAGACCTACATAGGGTTTCAGAGCTCCCAGAACCTTCCGTCCTGAGGGTGCTCGTCTCCTTGCATTCCCAGACAGAGCACCTTTCCTCTCACAGGAAGCTCCAGTGCATGGAGCAGCCTCGTAAGCCGTGCCGTTTAGCCATGCGACAGTCCCACGCAGTAGGCGGCTCTGCACAGCAGGGTCATATTAGAGGGCTGGGAGCAGGGAAGAGCTGCAGTGCTTTGCCTTGGCAGCCAGTCCAGCTTCAAGGCTGCCCCAGGGCCCACCTGGCTCTGCTGTGGGGAAAGGCCAGGGGGCAGGAGCTCCTCTGCCCTGTTTCCTTGGGCCACCCAGTCCGCAGGTGGTGGACTTCCCCAGGTCAGAGTAAGACCGTTTCGTAGGCACTCTCCAGTGGCACCTCCGAGATCTGTTCTGTGCCATTCTACACAGTCATGAGGCATGTTGGAAACAAAATGAAATCCACAATTTAGATGCGTCTTATGCCTGACATGACCACACAGTGGGACTGGCCAGCATCTGGTATGTAAAGAAAGTTCTGCTCCCTGAGCTCAATTCTCCCATGATAATCAGCTTTCTCATTCACACCAAGAACCATCTTCAGTACCCACTGTTCACCCAGATTTCTACTTCTGGAGACATTTGCCACCTCTATTTTTATCTTCACAGAAAAGGAGGGCTCTGTTTTCCCCCACATGGCTCACAGGGGTGTGTGGAGGGGAGCCAGCAGAATCCCCAGCTCAGGGCTGTTGCAAATACTCCTCTCTTCCTCAGTGGAATGGCTCCCGCTGCACTCTGTCCAGCCTGGAAGATAAGGAGAGGCAGCAAAATCAGGGAAGTGAAGAAGCACAATCCCCTCTGTGTCCTCTCTCAGTTCCTTGACACTGGGTCTAGTTTTTTTGCTTATGCAAATCAGACTCCCAAGCTCTGTGGCTACAGAAGCCTTGTGTCTCAGCATTTCAGGTTCACAGGGCTATGCCGCCTATCAGAGAAATCCAGTGGTGTGGGGACCTCCCCAAAGAGTTGCTTTTTCTTGGATAATGAAAGCCGGCAGTTACATCTTTCCAGGAGGGGGACAGGTGTACCCCAACACGCTGACACGGAGCACCCTGGCCGTGGCAACAGCCAGTACAGTGACCAGAGGTCATGTGCCACCAGAAACTGATTTGAAAACATTCCCATAAGTTGCTTTTGTTGAATCAGGTGGACTTGTGCCCATGCCATTTTCTCAACATTGTTCTCAACATCTGAGAACTTCAGATGCTAAGGACGTGTCCAGCAGGGTCAGTGCAGGACCTGGCCGCTGGGCAGGATGACAAGTGAGGGATGCCACCACCGCCATCTGTGACCCATCGCCAAAGGCCAGGGCTGCCGGCTTCCCTTAGAAACGTACTACAGATCTGGTGTCAGGGAATTTGAAGCAATTTCCACGTTCGTGCTGTCTCTTGAGGGTAGTGATTTCGACTAGAACAGGGGACGCTCGCTCTTCCTCACTGAACTTGGCAGGAGCATCAGGCCCCCCACAACGAATAACCCATGCTCAGGGAACCCAGGCCCTGCTCCCCTGTTCCATCTGCGCCATGCTGGGGCTTCCATCAGGCCCACCCCATCTCGGCCCATCTATTCAAGAGGCTTTCTCTGGCGTCTGTGCCCCTGGGAGGCACTTCCACGCAATGGCTACGGCACTGCAGAGCAGGTGTTCAGTTCAGGATGCCCAGGGAGCTCATCCACCCTGCAGACAGCCTCATGTGATACGTCCAGAAGGTCTGGAGTGGGACCTGTCATCTGCATTTCTACCACAAGGAAATGTTAAAACGGTTGATCACCATCCACCTGCAAACCAGCTCACAGGCCCCGGCCAGACCACGCCTGTGGGAAAGACCCTCTTCCGTGGAAGTGCTCTGGGAGTTTCCGGATTGAAGCCTGGTCTTGGCGGCTGGCCCTCCCCCATGTGGCTTCGCCTCTGAGTGCTTTAGCGTATGTCCTTTTACTTAACAGCCGTGGTTCCTCCTTGACATTTCATAATTCCTAACAGATGCGTGGATTCGAGAATAAAAAATACAACAAATGACAACTTTTTGCGTATAACTTGGGAGGTGCGTGTGATTATATTCTTTCCTTGACACGTTTTTTTCTTTTTCAAAAAACAGAAAAAGACGATCTCGTCAATCGTCTGCCCCAGGTCAGTTCTGCATTCCTCGTCCTCACTTGCGAGTGATGAGGGGAGGGAGATGACCCGCTTTCTGCTGATACTGAGCTGTCCCTGGAGACCTCGCCTCGCAGTCACAGCCAGTTACAGCCTCATCACACAGACAGCACTTCTCTTACAAGGAGAGCAAGACCCAGGCGGAGAGCAGGGCTGCCAGGAGCTTAAGAAAATAAAATGTTGTGGCCCCGAGAAGCCAGCAGGGCAGAATCCAGCCCTGGGGAGAGCACAGGCCGCCGCAGGGTGCAGGTGTGGACATGGGAGCTAGTGTGGTTTTCTCAGCATGCACCTTGCCGGTGAACCCGGGGCCATGGACTTCCAGTGGAACGGAAGCTGTCTTTGTCTGCATGCCTTCCTTTTGTCCTCTTAAGCTCATTTACCTCTCATCACTTCCCCTGAATCACAATTTATGTATTCTTGAGTGTAAGGGATTGGTCACCGTATCTCTGGGAAGAGAGGGGACGCCTGCATTTGAGATCGGTCCAGGAAGCGTCTGCACAGAGAGACCCGGGGCCGGAAAGGAGTTCATCCGGAAAGACCACGAGACCACCCAGACCCCTGGAGCCATGGGTGGGGTGGGAACATACCTTCCGTGCAGGCCCCCTGAGCAGCCCACTGGAGCCCAGGCTGCCCTTTTATCTCTAAGAAGCCAAGCTCCACTTACACGCGGGGCTTTGTCACGCATCGCCCCATCAGTGGCGGTTTTGCGGCACCTTCTTCCCCAGGTGTGAAGCCAGGCTTCCGCTTCCCCAGGTGCCCCAGCCTTCGGCTTCTAACATCACTCCCACCCCCACTGCTGCCCACGCTCCAGGCATCCGGGTAGCTCCAGAGCACAGAGCTCACCCAGCCCCTCCCATCAACAGGGAAGCCGAGGCCCAGAGAGAGTGGAAGCCTCATGCAGGTCACAGGGCCCAGCACTAGGACCCGTGCCTGGGGGCTCCCGCTGCCACTCCCTCCGTAAATCACCGTCTTAGCGTAGAATCAGCAGCATGCGTTTGACAGGAAGCACAGCTGATTAGGGCTCAGTGGGGAGAGGCGATCTAAAATGAGAAGCACTTCGTAAATAAAAGCTGATTAAGAAGCAGGCAGGTTTAGAGTCGCCTGCACCTTGTAGACACATCCCTGGGGGCCTCAGGCTCCCACACCCTGTCCCCACCAGTGCTGGGCAGGTGGGCTCTGACCCTGAAACCTGGGGCCCTGGACAAGCTCATCTGCTGCCACTCCTGGCTGGTCCGGGCTCAGAGGGACCCGAGGGTGGGCCTCCCACAGCCTCGTGTAAGCAAGAGGCGGGAGTGGTGGCACCATTTACCAGGCATCTGGGGCATACTGCTCCGGGCTCTGATGATGCCCTGGACTGCAGACTCTCTCCACTCCTGGGGTCTGTTCAACCCGTGGACCGCCATCCCCAGCCGGCCAATGGCTGCACGTGATACTGAGACCAGCAACTCGCCCTGCGGTCTGACCCAGGAAAGGTAGCTGAAGCCACGAAGCCAAAGGTGCGGGGCTCACAGATGCCATCTGCAAACAGACAGGCCAGGCTCTTAGCTCAGCTGCAGCAGAGCAGCTGTAGGGGGTAAGGAAGCAGGGAAGAGAAGGAGGAGGAGTATGGTGTCTCCAGGTTGCTGTCCAGGCCAAGGAGGCCGAGTGTGAACAGACTCTGAGGAGCCTGTCCTGGTAGCGACCAGCCTGGGCGTGGCGCGTTTCAGGAACAGCAAGACTGGGGCCAGGGGTCAGGAAGGGGGAGGTAGGGGCTACTCCAGGCGGCCTGGAAGCCAGGCCCAAAGCCCCAAGTGCCTGTGGGGGCAAGGAGACTGGCAGGGCTCCCACCCTCCCATCTTGAACCCTCATCCAGGGAGGAGAGCCCACTCCTTCCAGCAGCCCCGAGAAAGTCCCCTGCTGGGGTCACCTGCCTTCCCTGGAGCAGTCACCTGGCCAGGTGGAATGCCAGACTCTGATTGGCCGACTGGACCCTCAGCCCACCCCCACGCCTCTGGGATTGGCTCCCAGGAGGAAAGTATGAGTGCAGTAGAGGGGCTGTGGATGCTGGGCCCAGACCTGGGTTCTCTAGGACCCCACTAGGTCATCCAGGAAGGAGCCTGGGCCCACACTTCCCTCCCTGGCAGGCCCCTCGGGCTGGGTCCAGGAGCCCACCTTGCTCACGGTGCCCTCACCAGAGCAGTCCCTGACCCTCCCCACCCCACCCTCAGTCTCCTGCACCACTTGGCCCCAGCTCTCCCTAGTCAGGCAATTTGGGCAAATTCTTCCACTGCTCTGGGCCTCAGTTTCCCTTCCTGGGATGTAAGGGTTATGGGACACCCCGAGCTCGCCCAGGCCCCCCTCGACCTGGCCTCCAGGCTGCAGGAGCCTTGCCCTCTCCTTCTCTGCCCTCTGAAAGTCCTGCCCAGCTTTTAGGAGCTCCACCCCCAGCTCTGCCCCTTCTCAGGTTTCTTCCGAGAGCAGGGCTGAAGGTCCCCACATCTGTCAGTGCTCCGTAGACAGTACCACATTCACCCCACCCCTGGCAGGGGAGCTTCCTGATCACCCCCATTTCACAGGTGAGGGACTGAGGTCAGGGATGAAATAAATCCTGACTTGGGCAGTGGAGAGCAAACGTATGCTCCACGCAGCTGTTAACCTCAGAGCCTGTGACGCCCCCACCCTGCTCTCCTTCCAGGCCCCAAATCATGGCGGTGTCTGCCTGGTTTCTGAGGCATCCACACTGTCCTGTGGCACTGTGTGTGCCCGCTTCCCGGCCCATCCTGCCTGGCAAACTCCTATTCACCCTTCAGTGCCCTGACCGAGGTATAATACCCACCATAAGTATTTCTGTCCCCAACTCCCCAATGGACTAATTCTGTGCGACTTGGTGCCAATTTGAACCTCCTGCCTGATTCTGACTCTGCACTAATCAGGGGCCCTGTGGGAGGTGGTGGGATGGTCGCATCAGGATGGTGGGCCGCGGGTCGGACAGCTTGGGCTCCAGTCCTGGCTGTCCAAGCTTGAGTGGGACTTCACCCCTTGAGCTTGGTGTCCTCTGTGGGCTGCCCTGAGGACTAAATGAGACTGTGCCTGGGAAGTCACATGGGCAGGGCCAGGGCCCGTACAGGACTTGGGAAGGCATCCCTGAGGTCATGGCTGCACCTCCCCGCCATATGAGCATGCAGGGGACAGGCTGAGGGCCATTTGCTTTGTCATCTCCTGGCTCGAGGGTGACATCAGTAACTGTGTGGATACAGTGACTTAAGTCTGTCCACTGAGTTTGCTCCATAGAAAGTGAGTGGCTCTCAGGGCCCTGCTGACCCCCCCGCCCGGGATTGTGGTACCTCCCTAACATGTGGGACTAGGAAAATGCGCACAGCCCCGGGGGCAGTACCAGGTCCAGGGTGGCACCAGAGCAGGTGTTCCCTGCAATGTGGAATGTGGCCCGCCAGAGGAGGTGCTGTAGGTTGAGCCTGGCATGAGGAGGAGGTGCCCAGGCAGAGAGAGGGGTGGGAGCAGGGCCTGGGGGCGGTGGAGGTGGATGTCGGGTCCCTAGCACCTGGCAGGCGAGCTGAACCCCTACAGGCTGGAGGCCAGAGTGGGTGCTTTGGGGCGTTCCTGCCCACTGCCCTGTAGGCAGGGCTTTGAGGGAGCTGAGAGTGCATCAGGGAGCCCAGTGGGGCTGAAGCAGGGCAGAGTCAAAGGCATGAGGAAGAGGAGGGAGCGCAGGAGGGAAACTGTGGGGTATGGGACACTGCAGCCCAGGGCAGCTGGCCTCTGCACGGGCGACAGGGCCAGTTTCCAGGCCTGGAAACACTCATGGGAGATGAAAGTCGGACCATAGCCCAGATCCCATCCTGCCAAGGAGGGCTCGATGACACATCCTCGGGGAGCCATCCTGCAGGCTGCTGGCAGCTCCGGGAAGCCACCCCTTACATAGCTTCGCAGGTGTCAGTGAGTGGATGGAAGCGAGGGTGGGCGGCTTCCTTGGTGCTCCGGATTCTGCAGATCTGCAGGAACGAGCTTGGTTGGACCTCAAAGACCAGCTCAGCCACCAAGACCCTCCTGGACCCTCCTAGTTACAGGACTTCTAGCTTGAGCTAAACTGTCAGCATGCAGGGAGTGGGCATGGCCAAGATATCTTGCTGCTGGGCTGTTGGTTTTGAGAAAGTTGTGATGTGCTCTATACACACACACACAGATACACAAACACACATAAGCATATGCATACCTGTGTATGTGTAGAAGGCATAAACACACGTATTCATACACATGTATTTGTGCATGTGTGTACATGTAGTCATACAGCCATACATCTGTGCATTCTTGACGTGTGCATTCATATATATCTGTACGTGCATGTGCGTACATGCATGCATACATGTGTGCATAGCACTGGTATACACATGTGCACATGTGTATTATCTAGTTTCCGGTAATGGTGGAGTAGTAGAGGTCACTTTCTTTTTTTTTTTTTTTTGAGACAGAGTCTGGTTCTGTCCCCCCAGGCTGGAGTGTAGTGGCGCAATCTCGGCTCACTGCAAGCTCTGCCTCCTGGGTTCATGCCATTCTCCTGCCTCAGCCTCCCGAGTAGCTGGGACTACAGGTGCCCGCCACCACACCCGGCTAATTTTTTTTTTTTGTATTTTTAGTAGAGACGGAGTTTCACCGTGTTAGCCAGGATGGTCTCGATCTCCTGACCTCATTATCTGCCCGCCTCGGCTTCCCAAAGTGCTGGGATTACAGGCGTGAGCCACCATGCTGGGCCAAGGTCACCTTTAAGTCATTACCCAATGCTCAGTCTTCATTCACTCGGAAATACAGAAGAAAGACATGCACCAGGGAAAATCAGCAGGTGTCATCTGTTAGAAAATATTTTTAAGCATAACTGGAAGCATTATTTTTAATGAGTATAATTATGCATCAGTGTTTATGTGATATCTTCTGAATGGGCCCAAGATGACTGCGTGTTCAAAAGAACATGCTTGTTCGACCAGGGTGAATGCTAATTGTGGCTGACATTTTCTTCCAGGGAAGCGGGTGCATCTTCCAGGCAGAAGCCCGTGCAGGTCTGGCATTGATTTTCACCAGATTTTGTTATTACATTTGTCTCACAGCTTTAAAATAGTAGCAAATATGTGCAATTTATTTAAACAACACTAGGGAAATTAACGTCATTGCAAGCTCATCCTAAGCAAATGAAAATGAAGGATTTTTTTTAAAAACGGCTGCATGAAAACCCTTTAAAACTCAGAGTCAGAGATTCAGAGGGCTCTGGTGAGCCGCTACCGGTTCTGAAGCACCACCAGGGGGGAGAGACCAGCCAGTCTCCGCCTCGGTCTCCCGCTGGGAGATGTGGGGAGCTGGGAGATGTGGGGAGCCAGAAGGCCCCTCCTAGCAGCTATGCCAGAGCTCCCCTCGCCGTCATCTGGGAGCGATCTGTCCAGGCTCTCCCCTCTCATGCAGACCTGCTCAGAAACAAAAATAATGCTCCACCACCCTTCTCCAGAAGTGGACCCCTGATTGCCTTTGGTCTGGGAGACCCCCTGTTCTCTACCTGCAGCACATCTCAGGTGTGGTTGGTGGCCCCACCCCAGAGTTGTTAAGTCTTAGATGAGACCTAGGAACCTGCATTCCTAATGAGCTCCCCAGGGTGCTGAGCTGCTGGTCCCGGGACCTCAGACCTGTTTATCCCCAGTCTGGGATTTATGGAGCACATCCCAGGTGGGTACAGGAAGCATCACTCAGACCCCCTTTTCCCCTGGTTCCCCACCTCTTCCATGGGAAGATCCATTTCTGCCCAGCCTGGGACCTTCCTGAGGTCCGGCATACAGGATCTGACCTCACAAGCAGAGACCACAGAAGGCAGGGGTGGCATTTCCAGGTGCTCCGGCCTCGGGGTCACACTCCTGGCATCTGAATCCTGCCTCTGCTGAACGGGCTACGTGGGCTTCATGAGTGTCTTGGCCTCGCATGGTAGGAAAGTGGGAATGATGGTGCTCCCCACTGAAGTGAGAGGGAGGATTCAGGGGGAGACTGCATGGAACAGCATTTGGCCTGGAGCCTGGAACCTGAGTGCACACCACAGCTGCTATCACTGTTCATGTTGACGTTATTTCAAGCCACTTTGAGCAGTGGGATTAATCTGGTCTTTCTCATCAAAGCTTAGAGCTTATTAACCTAAATTGTTGTATCTGCAAGGTAAAGACCAGGCTCCCAGGGAGGTGCCATCTGTCTGGGGCTTGGTCTTGGAGGACAGGTGAGATATCTTCAGTGGAAGGGCCAGATGCAGAGTCCTGCGCTCATGCTCATCGGACATTCAGTACCTGTGAGGCAGCGGCTACTGGTTGGACGAGGAAACCATGGAGTCCAGTTGGCTGTGCTCTGGGTTCCGGGGAGAATGTACAATTAGGACTGTCCTGGAAGTTCTTCAAAGTCCCCTGAGGAGCCTAGAAAAGCCCCCGCCCCTTGTCATCATGAGGGGCTGGAGTTGAGACCCCTGGGTCTCCGTGTTTGCACCTCACATGGCTCCCTCCTTTCTAAGGAAGGCTGGGAGTGCCCCCGTGGAAGCCTCCTGGGTTTTGTTAATTGAGACAAACGGTGGTGGGGACCCCCGCCGTGCCTGGCGGGGCAGCCTGTGGTCAGACACCTCCCAGCCAGCTTTGTCCTCCCTGCCTTGGGCTGCGCTGGTGCAAGGTCCGTTCTCTGCCGTGTGAACTCTCATATCCTAGTGCCTCTGCAATTCAGATAAAATGAGCATCAGCCACGAAGACTGTGGCAAGGCATGCCATGTGGGCAACCTGCACTGGACCCGACGCGGCAGGCGCATGGACGCCACGTGTATGCGTGAAGTTCTGTTGGCACTGTCAGCCATGGGAGTCATGTGCACTGTCGCGTTTAGAAAACACAGAAAGGTAAAAGGAAGGAAGTAAAATACGGTAACAGAACTCTCTGGTGACCAGAGAAAACCAGTGTGTGCATTTTCATGTATTTTCTTACATTTTTTTTCTTTTTTTTTTTTTTTTTTTTTTGAGACAGTTTCGCTTTTTTTCCCTAGGCTGGAAAGCAATGGCACAATCTCGGCTCACTGCAACCTCCGCCTCCCGGGTTCAAGTGATTCTCCTGTGTCAGCCTCCCAAGTAACTGGGATTACAGGCGCACACCACCACACCTGGTTTTAGTAGAGATGGAGTTTCACCATGTTGGCCTGGTCTTGAACTCCTGACCTCGGGTGATCTGGCTGCCTCGGCCTCCCAAAGTGCTGGGATTACAGGCGTGAGCCACTGCACCCAGCCTCTTTTTCTATCCTTTAAAAAAACGCAGTTGAAGCTGAGCATGGTGGCTCACACCTGTAATCCCAGCACTTTGGGAGGCCAACACGGGCAGATCACCGGAGGTCGGGAGTTTGAGACCAGCATGGCCAACGTGGCAAAACCCCATCCCTATTAAAAATACAAAAATTAGCCAGATGTGGTGGCTGGCTCCTGTAATCCCAGCTACTCGAGAGGCTGAGGCAGGAGAGTCACTTAAACCCGTAAGGCAGAGGTTGCAGTGAGCCAAGATCATGCCACTGCACTCCAGCCTGGGTGACCCAGTGAGACTCCATCTCAAAAAAAGAAGAAAAAATGCAGTTGCAGTTGATGCTGTATGTATGCTTTGGTGCTATTTCTCCACTTACTAATATTTTATGGACATTTCTTCATGTCAGTCTTAAAAGAGTAACTTTTAATGGCTATAATATTCTAAGACATGAACACAATGTAATGCATTTGGAATTCACTGACAGACATTCAGATTTGTGCTCTGGTGTTTTTAGTTGTTCAAAAACATCCCCAGTAAACATCTGTCTACAAGGACTTTGGTCCACCTAGAGTTTTCTGGGGACAGAGTTCCAGCTGTGGAGTTATTGGGTCAAAAGGGACCTTCCTTTTTGAGGCTCTTGATAGTCACTGGCAACCGGGAGGCAGAGGGCTGTGCTGAGTGACCACGGGACCCCAGCAGCAGGATCTGCGTCAGTGTCCATCCTGACAGCCTGAGCCCTGTGCTAAGCATGGGCTGGGCATTTTCTCATTGTCATCTGATGTCATTCCCATAGCAGTCCCTAAACTCAGGGCCATTGCTACCGTCTCCCTTCTGTAAGAGAAGATCCCAGGATTGTGAGAGATGAAGGGACTTTGCCTCCACGTCACATGAGCTTTTACACATCCACACGGGTGTGGGTCTAAGGCCAAATCCCACCCCCTCAGCCATCAGCCTCCACCCACTGACTCACTGCACACCCCCAGTGTTGCAGATTCATTTCGCTCAGCCTTGTCAGTCTGACAGGTAAAAAGGATATATTACTTTGATATGCATTATTTGATTACTGGGAGATGTGGACAGTTGTCATAAGTTTATTGATCGTTTATATTTGTTTTGCTGTGAATTATCTATTCACGTCCTTTTCTTGTCTGGAAACAAGATTCCATTGTATTTTCTTCCTACTTTCTAAGAGTGCTTTATGTAGTGACTATGAACCTCGTGCCAAACTGTTGTAAATCATGTTTTCCGAATGCGTCAATTGCCTCTTGGGTCTGTTTTTTCATAAACAGGAGTTTTGTGGGAAAACATATTAGTCTTTTCTTTTGTGATCTCTTGCATTGTTTTGGGTGGGCGTAAAAAGTCCTGTCTACACTATTGGTGACATTGTCAACTATATTTTCTTCTTTTTTTATGGTTTCTTTTTCCCACATTTAATTTTGTAATCTGTCTCATCATATTGATGGGGGTGTTACTTGATTTTTTTTCCCTAACACTTAGTTCCTTTTCCAGTGTTATCCTGCTCTTCCCACTTAGCTCCTTGTCCCAGCGTTACCCGCCTTCCCTCTCAGTCTCGGGCAGTACAGATCATCTTAGCAGACACCTTTTTCCTCTGTGCAAAACCTAACTGGACTTCTTTGCCTCTTCTCTCCCCTTTCCAAATAAAGCCACAGAAAGGAAAGAAGATCGTGGCTCTGGACCCCTCTCCGCCTCCGAAGGACACCCTGCTGCCGTGGCCTCGGCACCCGAACGCTGACGGGCTGAGGCGGCGCAAACGGGACTGGGTCATCCCGCCCATCAACGTGCCCGAGAACTCGCGTGGGCCCTTCCCGCAGCAGCTCGTGAGGGTGAGTGCAGACCCCTCCCGTTGGCACGGGGGTCTCGGTGTTAGCATGAGGCTCTTCTCCCGGCATCCCAAAGCCAGGGGCGGTTCTGTATTTGGTGTCTAAGAAGGTCGCGATTTCACCCTTTCTGTAATGAGATAAGCCTTACACCAGGCAATGAAAAATTGAGACGGGGAAGCTGCGTTCTAGGTGGATGGGCCTTTGTGAGTCAGGGGTGATTTCTCTCTTGGTTACTTTCAAATGACTGCTATGTGTGTGGAAGCAGTGGGCAGGGTGTGGGTTGTGGCCTTTGACCTCTGACCCTTTTCTTTGGTCTGATCACATTTGTTTCTATGGATGACTAAGATCCCGGATGATGGGATGGTGGCGTGTCTGCCATGACGATCATTGCGCCGAGGCCAGCATGGGCCGTGTCATGGGTCGTCTGCAAGGTCTTGGTCCCCGAGTTCCCAAGGCCACCCGAGATTGCTTTTACCGCAGAAAGAATTTATTTTACAAATTTGTGTCTCTATAATCAAGGCCATCAACGAGCAATTTTTGCTTCCCTTTGAAGAAAATTGCAGCCCAATCTGAGCAATAATTTGATAAAAGGATGGCAAGAATTCCATTAAATAATTCCCAACCGTTATGGAAAAGCCTCACCCCACCCTTTGGAAATGAGGGTCCCCAGAGTGTGCTTAAGGGGCCATTCTCAGTCTTCGTGCTATTTAGTGTTTTCTCATTCCTTTCAGTGCAGAAGGCTGGGCTGTGCGTTTGGAATGCAGAGATGGGAGGAAGAAAGCAGCCACCAGGCATGGTTCCCCCCAATTCTTTGTATCCCTAACCTTGGCCACCAGGGGACCCCGCCAGGGAGCAGTCAAAATGACCGGTTATTTATAGCAGAAACTCTGGTGTGAGTGAATGCAGTGTGCCTCCACACCCCAGCCAAGGTGACTTGGTTGCAAACATATCACCTGCCTTCTGTGCACAGAGCTGGCCCTCCCACCTCAGCACCCAGCCTCTGCTGCATCCTCCCCTTTCGGGGCTCAACTTTCCTTGGCCACCCATACCCCTTGAGGGCCAGGCTGGGCTGGAGATTTTCCTGTGAAATGCAGTTCAGGGCTTGAAGGAAGCCACCGGGGGTTGGAACCCCATCCTGGGGGAGCTTCCCAGGCCCCATTCCTGGGCCCACTGGGCAACCTCCCGCCCACCACGGACGCCAGAGACGATGCCGTTGGCAGTGCGGTGGCCCCCATGCTGCACCCACCTTGCCATCCTCAGGGCCGGGATTTGCTGCCTCCGGCCATTGCTTGTGTTGTCATTGACTTAAAATTCTTCTCAAAGTGATTCAATTTTTTTTCAACTTTTATTTTAAGTTTAGGGGCACATGTATAGGCTATGCAGGTTGGTTACCTAGGTAAACGTGTGCCATGGTGGTTTGCTGCCCCTGTCAACCCATCACCTAGGTATTAAGCCCAGCATGCTTTCGCTGTTCTTCCTGATCCTCTCCTTCTGCCCCTCCCCTCCCACAGGCCCCAGTGTGGGTTGCTCCCCTCCCTGTGGCCGTGTGTTCACATCATTCAGCTCCCACTTAGAAGTGAGAACACGTGTTGTTTGGTTTTCTGTTCCCACTTTAGTTTGCTGAGGATGATGGCTTCCAGCTCCATCCGTGTCCCTGCAAAGGACAGGATCTCGTTCCTTTCTATGGCGCATATAGCATTCCATGGTGTGTATGTGCCACATGTGCTTTATCCAGTCTACCATGGATGGGCATTTGGGTTGCGTCCATGTCTTTGCTGTTGTGAATGGTGCTGCAGTGAACATACACATGCGTGTGTCTTTGTAAGAGAATGACTTCTATTCCTTTGGGTGTATACTCAGCAATGGGGTTATGGGTCCAATGGGAGTTCTGCCTCTAGGCCTCTGAGGAATCGCCACACTGTTCGTCCCCAAAGGAGACTGTAGACCAAACCACAGTTTGATCACCGGGATCGTCTGTCAGGCTGGAAGCTGACTGTGGAGAAAAGCATAGGGCAGGGAACAGAGGCTGCTCTTGGTTTGCTTCCCAGGCCGGTGGGGCAGGGGCTTCAGGGTGTGCGGGAGGCGTGACGACCAGCCAGAGCTTCCTCTTTGAAGGTCGTCAGGATGGAAGGCCCCGAGAGAGGGACTGGGTTTCTACTGTGCTCTGCAGGCTTATGCAATGCCTTGTGCTTCTGCCGCCCCCACATGGCCCCTTGTAGACCGTCGTCGATCTTACTCTGGGGTCAGCAAACCTTTTCTGCGAAGGGCCAGGTGGTAAAGGCATTGTGGCTGTACAGCCTCTGTCGCTGTGGTGTGAAATCAGCCTCAGGCCATGTGTCAACTAACAGGTTGGCCGTGTTCCAATAAAACTTTATTTACAAAAACAGGGAGTGGGTTGGGTTGGCCCATGGGCCATGATTTGACAACTGCCAATCACTTTTCCCAAACTCCAGGAAGGGCTGCCCCAGCCACCCTCACCGGTACGGGGTAGGCACATGATTTGTGGAGTGAGCGAGCAGTGAATTTGAGGGCCCTCATCTGCTTACACCCACGGAGGCGGTACCTGCAGCGTCTGGCTGTTCTCTCTGTTATCTTAGCACAGCTGGAATATTCTGCTGCCCTGGCTCTTGGAGTTTCTCAGCCTGATGATCTAGGACTGAAAGGCAGGACTTTCTTCCTCAGCTCTGCTCCGCAGACAGGCTTGTAAAAGGGAACGCAAAAGAGCGAGGCCACGTAGGCACAGCCCCTGTCCCAGGAGGGTCCCCAAGCTGCGTGTGGCCCCGTGCGCCATCTCTTGGTGGACAGTGGAGAGAAAGACCCCCTACACTTCCTGCCTGGCTGACCTCCCGCAGCGTCAGTGGCTGAGGAAGTCTGGCTGGGACAGGGTCCATGAAAGGACCGAATCCTCCCAGACCAGCAGAGGGCTCGGGTGAGGATGGGCCCAGTTGTCCTGTTGATGAGGATGTTCCTCCTGAAGGACATCACCGTGAGAGCCCAGCTTACTCCACATCTGAATGCGCTGATGGGGAACATGGTTTTCCAGTTTGCAGGAGGGAAATCTGCCCCTCCTGATTAACACGAACTTGGAAAATGTGGCCGAGTGAGCAGCCGGCACCGGGAGCTCTGCGGGCCGTGCAGGTGCAGCCTCCTGAGGACTCTCTGTCGCTGACCTTCCTAAACTAGAAATGTGCAGGGAAGAATTGTGAAGTTGGCTTTGGGTGTCAGAATGAGAAAAGTTGCAAATTCCGTGCTTCCAGGAAACCGCCCCCAGCATCTCTGACTCAGGAAGTGGCGGCTTCTCTTGTTCTAGGGTCTGTGGCATTGCTGTGGTGTGAAACCACTTTGCCATCTGCTCCTCACACCCCCTGACTCGTCCAGCAGCCCCTGCAGGCAAGGTCACCTCCACACCCAGAGCGTCACTGCAGAACAGGCAGTGAGTGGAAGGAGGCAATGAGGTGGGTGTGTGTTAGGGTTGACTACCTGCACTGCAGCATTTCAGAAACTGAATCCAACCGAAGTCGATTTCTTGCTCACTGTGAAGGTTGGTGGGCAGGGCCAGGGTGGCCCGTGCTGCAGCCATTCAGCCACCCGGGGTGAGCGTCTCGGGACTGGCGAGGCTTACAAGTGGCATACGTCAATTGTGCCTACATGCCGCTGGACAAAGCCCAGTCACATGGCCACGTCTAATTGCAAGGGACATGGGGAACAAGTCCAACTCCATGTCCTGAAGGAGAGGGAAATATGGCTGGTGAGTGGCTGGTCTCTGCCAAAGGAGGCTTCTAAAGATGAGATCAGCCTGCGTCCTTTCCTCCCTGATCCCAAGGAGCCCCTGGCCACTGGAGCCCTGGGCGAGCAGTTCAGATGTAATTCGCCAACCAGGTCATTCTTTACCCTCTGCCCTGCTTCAGTTCGCCATAGTGCCTGGTGTGATCTGGCTGTATTTTCATTATTTATTCACCTACTTACTTCTTCTCTAAGAGGAGGCTTCCTAAAGGCAAGGATCTTGGCCATATCCCTAAGCGTTGTAAACAGCCCTTGGCACGCAGTGGGCACTATATTTGTGGAGGGAATGAGTGAGTGAGTGAGTGATAGACGTGATCTCAGTGGTGACTGTTGTGCTGGGCGCCCATCAGCTCACCCTGCGAAGTGGCCCAGCAACTGGAATTTGGCAGAAACATTAGCACTGCCTGTCCTGGCTTTCAGAGTCCCTCCAAGTATCGATGTGGCTTACACAGGGGCATCCCCTTCAGCTTCCATCCGAAGGAAGGTGGGGGGTGGCATCCAAACTGAGCTTGATGCCTAGGGAAGATAGACTTTTAGTGAATGGAAAATGGAATTTCCACTGTGGCTTCTGTATATTTGTCTTTTCCAAATGGACTCCAGGTCATTACGTCAGAACTCAGTGCATCCACACACACCTTCACATACGCACACACGTGCATACTATACACACACATCCACATGTGCACACATGTGCAGACTA
Organism: Trachypithecus francoisi; assembly: GCF_009764315.1. NCBI lineage: Eukaryota > Metazoa > Chordata > Mammalia > Primates > Cercopithecidae > Trachypithecus > Trachypithecus francoisi. Next base: position 57,612,255 of record NW_022681467.1, read on the forward strand.
TACATACACATCCACATGTGCACACGCTTGCATACTATATACATATGCACACACATGCATGCTATACACACACATCCACATGTTGCACACACGTGCATACTATACACACACCTCCACATGCACACACACGTGCATACTATACACACATGCACACACCACCCTGCTTCACACACATATACATTCCTACACGTTCATGTTCTTGTTTGCCAACCGCTCCCTCAACCCTCCCCTCTATCTTCCATTAAATTCTTATCTAGCACAGGCAGTGGTTTGGGGGGTGCTTTCCTGTCCCCGTTTCCATCTATAGGAAGCTGATGAGCTTCCTGGCAGTGTTGGAGGGGAGGCAGCTCCTGGAAGAAGCCCCAGTCGCAGAGACAGTGGTGAATACAGCCTGAAGGGGAGCGGCAAGCTGAGCACAGAGCGCTTGAGGTTCAGCTGGGATCAGCTGCAATTCTGCGCTCATTAAGGCATTTCATTCTGATAAAATATGTTAAATGAAAAAGCGAGCAGGAGAGGAGGAGGCAGAATACTCTTCCCCAAAAAAGTCTGTTAATTACAGGCTTTTTCCTTGGAAGGAATATCACATCTCTTCCTAAGCACTAGCGGCGCCACGCAGGGAGAAATAGGTAACCTACTTGTAGAGAGGAAAGCCCTGGAAAGCAAAGGGGTGGCTCTAATCGGTGGGGCTGTGGAGCCAGGGGTATCCGTGGCAAAGCAGGGAGCCACGCCTGGTGATTCTGCCACTGGAATCAGACCGCAGTCTAGAGTAAGTGGTGAGTGAGGAGCTGCAGCCACACAGTGGAGGGAACACTGGAAACCCCAGGCAGAAGAGGGAGGAAGCCGCTCACAGTCACCGAACTGATTTTCCAGAAACTTGGATAGGGACTTTTCTTTATGTCCCCAGGTGAACTGGGAAAACGGCAAGAAGGAGCACCATTTAAAAGGTTAGCAGGACACCCTCCCTGGTCCAGAATTCTGGCTCTGGACTGGACAGTTTGGGCAGTGACTACGGTGCCAAGCACTGTGCAGGCACTTGGGATTCAGGGGAGAGAGGGTATAGAGTTCTGTGGCCTTCAGGAACCACCAAGCAATCCACATTCTGTGTGAAGTTCACACCTGGTCCCATGGCCCTTATAGGGCCGGCACCTACACAGGCACGTTCGTGAAAGGTTTTAAAACACCGCCTGCTTGGCTAGCATACACCTTAAGCTTGACTCCTGGTGAGATTCAGAGTGAGGATAAAATGAAACTTTTAAGAAGAGGATCTATTGCTTGACTGAGTCTGATACCAGTGCACACTGTGTTACCTTGAGAGGCTGTCCAGGGCAACGGTAGGAATCAGCGAATCAGCTCAAGGCGATGGGGAGGAACGTAAAGCTCTTGGGTGTGAATCCTTTCATTTTGGCAGCCGATATTTTAGAAGACAAGAAGTCACGCAAACCAGTCTTTGGGGCCCCCTGCCAGAGAGCAAGTCGGGAAAAGAGCTCTGAAGACAAGGCTCTGGAGGGAGGTCGCTCCACAGTCGCGGGGCCTACGAGGTGCTTACGCCCCTTGGAGGAAACACGCAGGAGCCCGTTTCCAGAGAAGCACGATCAGAGGTGCGCAGCCACGGGTGGCTCACAAAGGATTGCTCAAGTCAGCCCCCGACACCGAACAACTCAAATGAGCTTAAGCAGATTGAAGTGCAACATTTCCTTCCTGTCTTCTGGATAAATGTGGTTCCCATTTGTGCACATACACCCCATTGCTTCACATCCAACCACAAATACTTATGCCATTCTATGTGAACAGAGATGGGCTGGGTCTTTGGGGGCGTGGAGGTGAAAGGGCGCCTGCCTGCCCTGCACAGGCTCTGGACTGCTTGAGCAAATGAGTGATGCCCCGAGCTGGGTCCACATCCCGAAATGCACAGCCAAGGCAGCGGAGACGCCTCTCTGGTCTGTGGCAGGGCCCGTAAAAGTTGATTGGAGGTGTGAGCACGTGTGGTGGAGCCAGCTGAATTTTAGCCCCACGGTATCTTCACAGAATGTTTGCTGGGTAACTTGGCAGTATAATTAGCACGGAGTCCACCTAAGAACCCATTTCTGATACTCTACAACATCCAGGCGTGTACGAATGACTCACGTGGTAGTCATTCATTGTCTCATGGAAGCAGGGTGACCTTTCCAAAGCACAGATGTGGCTGTGTGGTTCCCACTGTCCTTGGGAGATGGCCTGAATCCTCACCTTGCCCGGCAGGTTTCATGAGCTCACACCGCCCCTTGGCACGGCAAGCTCCAGCTGTGCTGGTGGCTCGTAGCTTCCAGATTGGCTCGTCGCCTTGGTCACCTGCAGTCCTGTGCACAAGCTCTCCCCTCAGCCTGGAGGGTTTGCCCGGTGCACCCAACAGTCCCCTCAACCCGGCTACTTCCTACCTGCCCTGAGAACTCCCCACTTTTCAGGACCCATCAGAGGCCTTCCCATGGGGCCAGGGCACCCGCTTTGCCTGCTGCTGTGGCAGAGTTTTTGACACTGTTTTGTCAGTAATTATTGTCTGCATCCCCCACTAAACCTAAAGCTCCTTGAGGAGCGCAGATGTCATTAAACACTCATTAAGTGAGAATGACAGACGCAGCCCTCGTGCCCATCTCTGCTAGTCAGCCCTTCATGGTAATTAGGAAGATTGTTATGTTAGGGATACAGTACCTGGCAATAATAAATTGGACGGTCTTTTAGTAATGGTGGTGTGGTTTATTTCATTCTAACACTCCTATCAATAGTAACTATAAATTCTAGGGGGAAATGTTTAAGCTCTTTGAAGTTACTTGGGAGAGATGGACAGTAGGCAGAATCTGTTGGGGCCTCCACCCTCGAAAGGAGAAAACAGCACTGGGTGAGATGTGTGTGCAGGTGGCTTTCCTCCGAGGGCACCATCCCAGTCCTTGCATCAAAGGGTGAGTGGGTCTCATGCAGGAAGCCACAGGCGTGCTGGTCACAGGAGTTGTACAATGGAGTTTAGAGTTGACAAAGCAGCTGGAATGTGAGGGGATACATTCTAGAAAATACATAGCCATAGATAGGGACTCCCAACTACACACGTAAGCTCTGCCCAGATCCTTGGCTGCCCCGGAACTGTGCATGCACAGAGAGGCACCGAAGGACCCAATAAAAGCAACACTCAGCAGACTGAGAGAACTAAGCAGAGATTCCAAGGGAAACACACTGAGATTTGCGTCCAGCCAAGTGAACTCCCTGCTGTAACAAAAAATAAACACCCTCAGAGAAAGATAACAGAACCAGGGTCTCTACAAGGTTGCATTCACAGTGATCAGTATACACACAAAACTTATTAGACATGTCAAAAAGAGAGAGAGAAAATGTGATCCACAGTCAAGAAAAAAACTGCCCAGAGAAAGGAACCCAGGAACCCTGAGATCACCCAGACATTGGAACTAGCAGCAAGGCCTTTAACATATTGCTTTATAATATCTTCAAGGGTCGGAATAGATGAGTGGATGAATAGATGGGGAATCACAGCAGAAAAAAAAAAAATGGTACTCTAAAAATATAACCAAATGGAAATGATAAAACTGAAAAGTACAGTGTCTCTAACGGAAAACTTACTGGATGGGTTCACAAGTGAATTGCTGAGGCAGAAGAAAGGGTCGGCGCATTTGAAGATGGATCAATACAATTATCCAGCCTGAAGAAGGAGGAGAAGTGAAGCACACAGAGCTTCAGTGGGGTGGTGGCCAGTGGCCTAACATCTGTGTGATGGCAATAACAGAAGGAGAAGAGAGAGGATCAGAAAAAAAATCCTCGAAGAAATAATGATTGAGACTTTCCCACATGTAGTAGTGAAACAAGCTTACAGATTCAAGAAACCCAGTGAACCCCAGGTAGGAGAAATACAAAGAATGCCATTCCTTGATCATAGTCAAACTGCTGAAATGCAAAAATAAAGAAAAAGCCTCTAAAGTAGAGAAAAAGATGCAATATATCCGGGCAGCAGTCAGAATGGGGGCTTCTCCTCAGAATCCCTGCAGTCACACACCAACAGAACATCTTTAAATTACTGAAAAGAAGCTATCAACCAAGAGTTCTATATCCAGAAAAAATATCCTTCAAAAATGAAGGTGAGCCTGGGCACGGTGGCTCACGCCTGTAATCCCAGCACTTTGGGAGGCCAAGGCAGGCAGATCACCTGAGGTCAGAGTTCAAGACCAGCCTGCCCAACATGGTGAAATTCTACTAAAAATACAAAAATTAACCAGGCATGGTGGTAAGTGCCTGTAATCCCAGCTACTCAAGAGGCTGAGGCAGGACAATCGCTTGAATCTGGGAGACGGAGGTTGCAGTGAGCCGAGATCACACCACTGCACTGCAGCCTGCGCGACAGAGTGGGACTGTGCCTCAAAAAATAAAAATAAAAATGAAGGTGAAATAAAGACATTCCTGACAAACAAACTGAGGGAATGCATCACCAGCAGACCCAGCGAGAGTGATAAAGGATGATGTTCCTTAGGCCAGAAACAAATCACACCAGTTGGAAATCCACACCTCCAAGAAGGGATGGAGAGCTCAGGAAGAGATAAATTTATGGACTAATATAAAAGATTATCATTTTTCTTTTAATTTCTTTTAAAAAGCTGACTATTTAAAGCAAAAAGACAGCATTGTATTAGGGAGTTTATAATGTATGTTGATGTAATAAATATGACAACAGTAGGAGAAAAACTAAATAAGACAACAGTTGGACAAAGGACAGATGGGGTAAATGGAGCAAGGCTGCTTTGAGGTTCTGATGTTGCTGGTTAAGTGGCCCAATATTAACTCTAGGTAAACTGTGATGCTTATGAAGTTGAGATGAGTATTGTCATTAGTAAAGTTAATAAAAATGAATTTTTTTTTTTTTTTTTTTTTTTTTTGAGATGGAGTCTTGCTTGGTCACCCAGGCTGGAGTACAGTGGCCGGATCTCAGCTCACTGCAAGCTCCTCCTCCCGGGTTTACACCATTCTCCTGCCTCAGCCTCCCGAGTAGCTGGGACTACAGGCGCCCGCCACCTCACCCGGCTAGGTTTTTGTATTTTTTTTAGTAGAGACGAGGTTTCACCGTGTTAGCCAGGATGGTCTCGATCTCCTGACCTCGTGATCCGCCTGTCTGGGCCTCCCAAAGTGCTGGGATTACAGGCTTGAGCCACCGCGCCCGGCCAAAAATGAATTTCTTTAAAGCCAGGTGCAGTGGCTCACACCTGTAATCCCAGCACTTTGGGAGGCCAAGGTGGCCATATCACTTGAGGCCAGGAGTTCAAGACCAGCCTCACCAACATGGTGAAACCCCGTCTCTACTAAAAATACAAAAAATTAGCTGGGCGTGGTGGCACATGCCTGTAATCCCAGCTACTTAGGAGGCTGAGGCAGGAGAATCGCTTGAACCCTGGAGGTGGAGGTTGCAGTGAGCCAAGATCACGCTGCTATACTCCAGTCTGGGTAACAGAGTGAGACTGTTTCAAAAAAAAAGAATTTCTTTATGTATACATAAATTAAAACAGTCACCAGATTGTCCAGTTTATTAGCACAAATAAGTGAGTTTTGGATGTGCCCATCTATGAAAACAAATGCAAGGCATCAATGATTCTGAAGGCTTCTTCCAAATTCATTACCCAACATTCTATCTGAACACACTAATGTACATTTCTAGGGTCAATAGTTTAAACTCTAAATACTCCAAAGGCACATTCTATATGATTTCTGCCCACAACCTTTCCTTAATATGCACGTTTTCTAGACAAAAAACATTAAATAGAGCTAAAGTGACATCAAGGTCTCCCTCCCTTCATTTCCTCTGATACATGAGAGAAATGCAAGCCCAGTTCCTCAGGACAGTTCTCCAGGCCCTCAGATGTCCTGTGCCCCCAAGAGAAATGCAAGCCCAGTTCCTCGGGACAGTTTTCCAGGTCCTCAGATGTCCTGTGCCCCCGAGAGAAATGCAAGCCCAGTTCCTCAGGACAGTTCTCCAGGCCCTCAGATGTCCTGTGCCCCCGAGAGAAATGCAAGCCCAGTTTCTCGGGACAGTTCTCCAGGTCCTCAGATGTCCTGTGCCCCGGGTCCCATCGGACACTAGTGTGCAGAGGCCTTGCAACTCTGGGTGGTGCAAATTTCCCACATCCCAACCCCTTCCTGGCTATGGACAAGTGCAGGCTGGACCCTGGCCTCCTCCTTCCTGGCCTCCAGTTCACTGCCCTCCTAACCCTGGAGCAGAGGGGCCATCTAAACCTCAGCCACACTGGCCATTCCCCAAGCTCACTTGAGGTCGAAGCTATGGCCGAGGCTTAGGCACTGGGGGCTTCTGCTCCCCAAAGACGGGGTCAGGAAACTTCTCCCTGGCTCTGTGCCCATCACATGACTCTAAGGCTCACCACCTCCATTCATCAGGTCTCTCCTCCGATGACTTCTCTGCCATGATAGGACCCCCACCCTACTCACACGCAGCCCTGGCCTATTCTCTAGCCGTGCTCACCATCTCCTCATACCACGTGGCACTTCCTCATGGGGAGGGTCACACCTGCAGCAGCTCAGCTTTGCCTATCATCGGCTTCCTCCTGCTGCGCTGTGGGCTCCCTGTGGGGCAGCTCTGATCTTGCCCCTGTCTGTGTCCCAGCCACCAAGAATGCAGCCTGGCCCAGAGAATCCTCCAGTGAATCCCTGCTAGAGGCAGGAGCTGGATTTGGCCTGTGGGCTGTGGTTTGTGACCCCTGGACTAAGCACTGCCTCTCATGTGGGATCGTCTGGTGGACACTGCACACCCCACCCAGGTGCACAGAGCCCTCACCCAGGTGGATAGGGCCCTCAACCAGGTGTGCAGGGCTTTCACCCAGGCGGACAGGGTCCCCACCCAGGTGTGCAGGGCTCTCACCCAGGTGGACAGGGCCCCCACCCAGGTGTGCAGAGCCCTCACCCAGGCGGACAGTGTCCCCACCCAGGTGTGCAGGGCTCTCACCCAGCTGGACAGGGCCCCCACCCAGGTGTGCAGAGCCCCCACCCAGGTGGACAGGGCACCCACTCAGGTGTGCAGGGCTCTCACCCAGGTGGACGGGTGTGCAGAACCCTCACCCAGGTGTGCAGAGACCTTGCCCGGGTGGGCAGGGCCCTCTAAAGTTCAGGACACCTCCCTTTCCAGGAGCCGTCTGAAGAGAGATTTGAGGCCAGCTTAGCCACTTTCTTGGAGGGCAGAGGCCCCTGATGCTCCAGCTCTACCTGTGCTAGTGAATTTTTAAGGCGTCAGAGCCAGGAAGCTTGTGAGTGAGTGGAAAATGAGGTAGGTTTCTTTCCCCTAAAGGAACCTTCAGACTGAGTCTCTGGGAAGCAACCAGGGGCAGGAGTTATCCCAGGAGCCAGCTTGAGTCTGGGTTTTCTCCCCCATAAGTGGACTGTGGAAATACGCTCCCTGGTTCACCAGACAGACACAGAATCCTCCAGGATGGGAGGAACTGCTCTAAGAACACGTGAATGAGAGGCTTTCGGGTCTGGGGCTCAGCCCTCAGAGGAAACAAGGACCCTTGAGAAATTTCGACCTCTCGTTCAAACAGCGTCTCCTTCCACAGCAAGACAGCATGGCACTTCGATTTGTCCATCACCTACACTTCAGGGCCCACCTCCTTCCTGGCCCCAGGTAGGGAGGGGCAGCTACACGTGTGCACCACCCCCATGACTGTCCTGAGCGTGGTTCTGAAGACGCAACCCCAAGACGAATGCGATCGCCCTGCTGCAGCCTGTGAGTCGCCTGGCAGCCAGACACCGCGCTGAGACCCACGGGAATTCACATTGTCCCTGCTGAAGCCAGAGGGATGTGAAGAAAGCAATCATTTTGGACTCAACTGCCCTGGGTTGTGTGGTTTAATTGCTCGTGTGAAAGGAACGGGCAGGCCCTTTGTGTTTACCGCCCCCTCATCCAAGCAGAAAATGTTCCCTTTCTTGAATTGCTTTAATGGCTATATTTATGCAGCTGAAAGTTCCTTAAGAAATGAAAGTAAAATCAAATTGCTGCAAATGCTCAGATAATTTAGTGGAGAATATTCAATTAGAATATATTAATATTTTAGATTTCCATCATTAATTGAATATTCAGGGATTTCATTTCGTCGTTGAATTGCTGGAGCACCCTGTGGACGGGTGTTTAGGATAAGAGCTCAGGTACCTTCCACAAATGGACTCTTAGAGTTTGGCAATGGCCAGGGAGCCTTGTGTCTGCTGGGCCGGCTCCAGGACTGCTGACCAGACATTGTCTAGGTGCTAATGAGTGTGCTCCCAGGGCCACTGTAGGGTGCAGCTGTTCTGAGGACAAGTTTAAGGATGAAGGAGAGTGTGTATGTTGGGGCAAGCTGGCAACAGCCCTTGCTTGGAAAGAGATGTCCTTCATTCTTCAGTTGTGGCCTTCATACTTGAGAAGGTGAAACTGTCTGTGCATGAAATGAGGATGACAGCAGGCTGTGGTGGCAGTTATCCATCCACCATCCATCTAGCCATCCATCCATCCATCCGTCTATCCATCCATCCATCCGTCCATCCATCCATCCATCCATCTATCCCTCCATCCATCCATCTATCCCTCCATCCATCCATTCATGCATTCACTAAGCATTTCCATGTCAAGCACCCCTGTATTTGTCTGTCCTTATGCTGATAATAAAGACATACCTGAGACTGGGTAATTTATAAAGGAAAGAGGTTTAATTGACTCACAGTTCACCATGGCTGGGGAGGCCTCAGGAAACTTACAATCATGGTGGAAGGGGAAGCAAACATGCCCTTCACATGATGGCAGGAAGGAGAAGTGCAAGTCAAAGCAGGGGAAAGACCCTTATAAAACCATCAGATCTCGTGAGAATTCACTATCACGAGAACAGCATGGAGGTAACGGCCACCACCAGGTTCCTCCCACAACACATGGGGATTATGGGAACTACAATTCAAGATGATATTTGGATGGGGCCACAGCCAAACCATATCAACCCCCTGGTGTGCTGTTCTGGGTACAGAGGCTACAACAGGGAACAGATGGAATAGTCCAGCTCTCATGGAGTTTATGTTCAAAGACAGGGGTAAGTAACCATTAGTTACAATCTGGGAACCAGAGAATGTGGGGTGCCATTGAAGTTTGATTTCAGATAAGGTGGACAAGAAAGTCACTTCTGAGAGAACTGAATGCAGTGGCAGAGAGAATCATGGGGATATCAAAGGGGTGAGTGCTCCAGGCAGAGGGAACAGTAAGTGCAAATGCTCAGAGTCTTGGAGGAAGAGCCAGGAGGTCAGAGTGGCTGAATAGAAATGGCCAGGGAGAGGGTGAGAGTAATGAACTGAGAGAATGTCAGGGCCAGGTCACTCAGGAGCATACGGCCATGGGAGGGACTTGGTGGTTTACTCTGAAACCCAAAGGGTGTTGTGGTGCGGCATAAATTGATTTAACAAGACCCCTCTGACTGCCATAAGGAACCCGGCAGAGCAGGAGCAAAGGCAGTTGCAGGAGGCGGCTTCGCAACCCTCCCACTGAGCTATGAGGAAGCCAGGGGTGTTGTTTTAATGTCCTGCCCAATAAAACAGCTGGAAACCCCAATCTTATCACAGACTAGATGTCTGTGACCCTTGAGGAATGAGAGGCTCCCTTTGAATCCACTCGTGACCATGAGGTTGCGGAGCTTCTGTTTCACTTTATGTGTGCATGTGAGGAGCTAGAGTGTGGCAGCCAGAAAAAGAAACGGCCCTGGGAGGCTGGGGGAGGGCTGAGGGTGCAGATGGGGTGGGGATAAGGCACAGCGCAAGTTCTGGTTAAAGGATTTCTCCTGGCTTGGCAGGGAAGTGACGGCAGAGGAGCCCTGAGGAGATGGAAACTCATCTCCCAGGATCCTGGCTCCCAGCTCCCTTCCGGCACCCAGAGGTGGGGTCAGGAGGCCCCCAGGCGCTGACAGCAGGTGTTCCCTGGAGCTGACAGAGGAGACAGCCCATGTGCCGTCAACCCTCCTGGGCTCCCAGCCCGGCAGTGTTTTCCTGCTGGCAGCAGTCCTGCAGGAGGCCTGACCGTGTTTCCGATACTTGATGTTTCCTGTTAATTTCTAACAGCAGACGTTTCTAATATTCTGAAGACTCCTTTCTCAGAATATTAGAGACCCAAGGAGGAAAAGCCATCTCCCCAAAGCTCTCTGCTCAAAGACCTGACTTCAGCTCAGAGAAACAAGGGCATGGGAGACAAGGCCCAAAAGCAAAGTCAATGAGAAGTAGATGCGTGGGAGGGGAATTGCATCTTGGAAATCATACTGTCCCTTAGCTATAGAAGACAGCAGAAGATGCTGCTTGTTTCCGCTTCCCTAGTGGTGCTGAAAGTCAGGCTTCTGTCTTCAAAGTGACTCTTTAAAATCATGCCCCAGAAAGAGCAAGCTGGCCTGAGTTGTGTGGGGCTTTGTTTTGCTCAGGCAGAAAGTCTCGTCTGACACAGGTGTGGGCTGGTCAGGCACCAGGGCTCGGGGACCTCCCTGGTACCATCCTGGGGGAAAGGCCTCAAAGCTCTCTTGATGGCACTGGCTTACTCCGTAGAGGCCCGAGACAGCCTACAGAAGCATCTGCACCTGTGCTGTGTGGGGCCCTGTCAGAGTGATTTTCGATGGAGTTACGTTTGATTTGGGCTTTGGGGCTTCATGAGTTGTAATGCTTATTGAAGTTGAGAAGCTGATTTCATTTTCCCAAAATGTAGGCTGATTAAAACAAGAAAAGCCGTGCAGCCTTGGTGTCTGCTTCTTAAAAGCAAAGTTAAGCATTCAGCTAAGGTTCATGTCAGAAAAGGGGCAGGGGGGAGCCTGGGCTGGCGCCCCCGGGATAGGAGGGGCCAGCAGCCACACCCTGCCTGCTTGAAGCAGCCTCTCCCTGGAGGACAAAACCAGTGGCTCTTATCTGACCTAGTGGTTTCAGGAATTTTCTACACACATAAAGCACATCACAGAGGAGAGAAAATTGTTGAAGTGCTCCGTGTTTTTAGCAGAAAATTGTTCCCCATGTCGCTGCGTGCACGAGCCTGCCTTGCCCGGGGCACACCAGCGCCTCAGCCCAGCAAACCCTGCCCAGAGTCAGGCAGGGGCTGTAAGCAGTGTTTCCCACTCGCCATTGCCTCTGGGAGGTAGAAGTGGTGGTGAAGGAACAGGAGGTATGGCTGTCCTGTGCCATCAATTTGGGACAGCCCAGACTTGAAGACTTTTGTCTCTATAAATAAGTAGCCAGGTGAAGATTTAAGTTTTCTATGAAAAATAATGGAATCTGAAGCTAATCTGTGTTGCAAATTCAAGGTATAGATTTGGGCAGAGTTGACACATTTATTGTGTTCAGTCTGAAATTGGTCAATATAGGATGACAGGGGGTGAACAGTATATCCACAATCTATTATATTAGATTAGTGTCCATCCACCCTTCCATCCATACACCCATCCATCTGTTCATCCATCTATCCACACTGCCACCTACCCATCCATTCATCCATCCATCCTCTGTCCACCCATCCACACACCCACCCATCTAGCCATCCATCATCCATTCATCCATCCATCCATCCACCCATCCATCCACCCACCTACCATCCATCCATTCATTTCTCCATTCATCCATTCATCTCTATCATTCATTCATCCACACATCCATCCACCCACTATCTATCCATTCATCCATTCATCTCTCCGTCCATCCATTTGTCTCTCCATCCATCCATTCATCTCTCCACCCATCCATTCATCTCTACCCATCCATTCATCTCTTCATTCATCCATTCATCCATCCACCCATCCATCCACCTACCCACCATCCATCTGTTCATCTCTCCATCCATCCATTTATCTTTCTATCTATCCGTTCATCCATCCACCTACCCACCATCCATTTCTCTCTCTATCCATTCATTCATCTATCCCACCACCCACCCATTCATTTCTCCATTCATCCATTCACCTTTCCATCCATCCATTCATCCATTCACCCACCTATTCACTCACCCACCATCCATCCATTCATCTTTCCATCCATCCATTTGTCTCTCATCCATCCATTCATCTTTCCATCCATCCATTTGTCTCTCCATCCATCCATTCATCTCTCTATCCATTCATCCATCCATATTTCCACCCATCCACACACCTACCATCCATCCATTCATTTCTCCACCCATTCATTCATCTCTCCATCCAACCATTCATCTATCCACCCATCCATCCTCAGCACTCTCACCCTCAGACTCTCTCATTGTTCCTGACATCAGCAGGCCCCAAAGCCAGAACTCTGGCATAACCACAGCACCCACCTCCAGCTACTGTTTCAAAACGCTTCAGGCCTTTCAAGTAAACGAAAAACTGAACAGGCAAAAAGATTGCCTCATGAGTTGCTGTCCTTAAAACTATTTCAACATTTGAAAACTCCCTGTCGAGGGTAAAGGTAATCAGTTTTTGACAGTGGTGGAAAATTCTTCCAGGGGTTTGGGGAAAAGCCATCCCATTTGACTTACCTATGAACACTACACAAACTTTCTGACTTGATGCTGAAGCCTAGCGCTGAGGAAGATTTTAGGACCAGAGCAGTCTTCTTAATTGTTTTCCTAAATCATCAGCAACAAAAATGTGGACTTAGAGAAGGAAGTGCGTTCACTCAGATTTCTCCTTAGAGGAAATGTTAGGTTTTGCTAGGAAAGTCCATCTTAGGCCAGATGAAAACAGCAATTCACCTGGTCATGGAGGAGACGTGTATTGCAATCAGCTCTGTGGCCGGTGTTGAGGTCCACAGTGGGCCACTCAGTTATGGTTCCTGTCCTGAAGCACTACACATTGCTGGTGGAGACAGGCGGTAAAGGCGAGAACAGTTGAGAGGAGAAGAAACTGTTAGAACACAGAAGGAACCACAGGGAGAGTGGAGCACAGGGACGGAATGGGCAGTGAGGGACAGGCTGGGATGGGGAGCAAGGCTGTAGATGGGACCTGCCAGCCCAGGCCTCTCCAAGAAGCCAGCTGCTGAACTGGGCCTGCATGGCAAGGAGCTGGCTGTGCACAGGTCAGGCAGAGATCCACAAGTGCAAAGGCCCTGGGGTAGGAATGAGCGGGGCACACCTAAGGAACGTAAAGGTCTGTACTGTGAGAATATGAGTGAGGGAAAGGGAGGGAGGGGCCTGGGGGAGGGCAGGAGCAGGTCCCAGGGCCTCCAGCCCGTAGGAGGTTGGGTGTAGCTCCAATGCGGGAAGAAGCTTGCAAGGAGCCATTTGATTGTCCATCTATCATCCCCTGGATGCCTTTGGCTGCCTGATGGGGCTGGAAGGTTAAGGTGAGAGCTGCTCCAGAGCCCCAGGGAGGAGAGAGTTGCCCTGAGAAGAGATGTGGGGGCCTGGGCTAGGATAGTAGAGGCATGGAGGTGAGGAGGGGAAAGCGGGGAGCCCAGATGGCCTGCAGGGAAGGACCCAGAGGACTTAGGCAGAGTCAGGTGGAGGAAAGGGAGCCATTGAGCCTGGCTTCTGGATTTTCAGCCCACCCTGATGTTGAGGTGACAGCACCTGGCATCCCCATTGCTCAGGAGGTGCCCATGTGTGGGGTGCCATGGGGATGCCATGCACATCTGTCCCCCCTCCTGCACATCTGTCTCTTCCCGCTCCCTCCTCACCTCTTGTTACTAAAGAGGCTTCCTGCCCCAGCCCAAGGGCCTCTTCCGACATGCAGCTGCTGGGTGCACTGGGCTGATTCCCAGACTCTGCGTTCAGCTTTCCAGGATGCTGCAGGAAACCAGGAAATCAAATAAGGCCATTGACACCTTGCCCACGATCTTTATTCTATTGTCTCTTAGTCCACCCAAAAAAATGTAAATCAAAATAAAATCAGAATATCTTTAGATGATGCTCTGTGTGTGTGTGTGTGTGTGTGTGCATGTGTGTGTGTGTGTATTTTTTTTTTTTTTTATGGAGTCTCACTCTGTCGCCCAGGCTGGAGTGCCGTGGCACGATCTCGGCTCACTGCAACCTCCGCCACCCAGGTTCAAGTGATTCTCCTACCTCAGCCTCCCGAGTAGCTGGAACTACAGGCATGCGTCACCACGCCCAGTTAATTTTTGTATTTTTAGTAGAGATGGGGTTTCACCATATTGGTCAGGCTGGTCTTGAACTCCTGACCTCGTGATCTGCCCGCCTTGGCCTCACAAAGTGCTGGGATTACAGGCATGAGCCACCATGCCTGGCCTACGGGGTTCTTTTTGGTTTTGGTTTTGGTTTTGAGACAGAGTTTCACTCTGTTGCCCAGGCTGGAGTGCAGTAGTGCAGTCTTAACTCACTGCAACCTCTGCCTCCTGGGTTCCAGTGATTCTCCTGCCTCAGCCTCCAGAGTAACTGGGATTACAGGCGCCCGCCACTACACCCAACTAATTTTTTATATTTTTTAGTGGAGACGGGATATCACCACGTTGGCCAGGCTGGTCTTGAGCTCCTGGCCTCAAGTGATCTGGCCACCTCGGCCTCCCAAAGTGCTGGGATTACAGGCGTGAGCCACTGTGCCTGGCCCAGATGATGCAGTCTTAATGGGAGCAATGTCACCCCCCAGGGGAGCAAACAGTTCTTGGCGACAAAAAAACCAACTTAGATATCATAACAGATGGTGGCCCTCCAAAGGCACATAAACAGATTTCATGACTGGAAGAGGCAACTGGGAAACAAAAATTTTTTAAAGGCTCTGAGGGCTTGGGGGATAATAAGAGACATTGAGAAACATTGCTCGGGGACCCATAAATTGGGCCCAGAGGTCAGGGTGCTCCCTGGACACTCATTCTCAGGCTCCCAGCAAGAATGAGCCTGAAGCCAGGCGCAGTGGCTCACGCCTGTAATCCCAATACTTTGGGAGGCCGAGGCAGGTGGATCACGAGGTCAGGAGTTCAAGACCAGCCTGGCGAAGATGGTGAAACCCTGTCTCTACTAAAAATACAAAACTTAGCTGGGTGTGGTGGCGGGCACCTGTAATCCCAGCTACTCCGGAGGCTGAGGCAGAGAATTGCTTGAACTCGCGACAGAGTGAGACTCCATCTCAAAAAAACAAAACAAAAAAAAAAGAATGAGCCTGAAATAAGTGAATACCTCTCACCCTGGCAGCTCAGGGGGTGTCTAAGCCTGGGCCCCAGGAGCACTCTGATGTGAGTACTTCTTTGAGAGGTAGAGGAGACACAGGGTGGGGCAAGGAAGTGAACCAATGAAGGGGAAGCAGGCCAGTAAGTGATATGTTATCAAGATACCCGCCTCAGGGCGACTGGACATCCCACTAAGCCAGCCCTGGGAACCCATCGTTCCCCTGCTTCCACCATTGTGTTGAGGGCCTGGGGTGCTCATACACCAAGTCCTTTGGTCCTTGGTTGGAGGCTGCTCCCAAGGACATTAATTCCTCAGCATTTTCAGCCTGTCAAGTGGGCAGCAAAGGTGGTTCAGCAGGAAAAGGCCCCTGGCAAAGAGTCACAGGTGCTGCTTGGAAGTTGGTGAATGTGCCCTAAAATGATAACAGGCAGACACAGGTGGGCACCCACAACTTCTCCTACAATAGCACATCCTTGGACTGGACACAGACTCCATGACTCTCCCCCAAACCAGCTATGTCTGGTCCTATGCACCTAGGACCAAAAAGAAGCTCTAACCCAGGCCAGCAGGACTGCAAAGTGCATGATCACATAGTCCCGCAAACAGGTCCTGCCTGCCTGCTCTCAGACCTGCCAAATAGGGCTCACTGCACCAGGCACTGTGGGCATTTTAGGATGTTCTTAAATGTAACTATTCACCTTATAGGAAGAATGTTAAGCTGGCCTAATTCCTGAGCCAGTCTTGAAGTGGTTCCCTCTGTCCTAATGTTTGTCAGAGTTTTCTTGGTTTCTTAAATATCGGTAGAAAAGAGTGTTCCTCCTTTGGGATGATGGTGATAAAGGTGGGGGTGGTGGTGATGATGATTATGATGAGGATGATTATGGTTATACTGGTGATGGTTATAATGGTAATAAGGGTGATGATGTTGATGGTAATAATAGTCATGATGGTGGTGATGATGATGGTAATGGTAGTGATGATGGTGGTGATGATAATGGTGATGATGGTGGTGATAATGGTGATGATGGAAATGGTGATGGTGATGATGATGGTAATGGTAGTAATGATAGTGGTGATGGTGGCAGTGATTATGGTAATGGTAGTGATAATGGTGATGAAGATGGTGGTGATAATGGTGGTAAGGATGATGGTTATAGTGATGGTGATGGTAGTGATGATGGTGATGAAAATGGTGGTGATGGTGATGATGACGATGGTAATGGTAGTGATGATGATAGTGGTGATCGTGGTGGTGATGATGATGTTAATGGTAGTGATGATGGTGGTGACAGTGGTGATGGCGATGATAGTGATGATGGTGATGATGGTGGAGATGATGATGGTGATGGTAATGATGGTAATAGTAGTGATGATGGTGATGATGACGATGGTGGTGGTAGTGATGATGGTGATGATGGTTATGGTAGTGATGATGATAGTGGTGATGGTAGTGGTGATGATGATGTTAATGGTGGTGATGATGATAGTGGTGATGGTAGTGGTGATGATGTTAATGGTGGTGATGATGGTGATGGCAATGGTAATGATGATGGTGATGACGATGGTGATGGTAGTGATGATGGTGATGATGGTTATGGTAGTGATGATGATAGTGGTGATGGTAGTGGTGATGATGATGTTAATGGTGGTGATGATGATAGTGGTGATGGTAGTGGTGATGATGTTAATGGTGGTGATGATGGTGATGGCAATGGTAATGATGATGGTGATGACGATGGTGATGGTAGTGATGATGGTGATGATGGTAATGGTAATGATAATGATGATGATAGTGGTGATGGTAGTGGTGATGATGATGTTAATGGTGGTGATGATGGTGATGGCGATGGTAATGATGATGGTGATGATGACTATGGTGATGGTAGTGATGATGGTAATGGTAGTGATGATGATAGTGGTGATGGTAGTGGTGATGATGATGTTAATGGTGGTGATGATGGTGATGGCGATGGTAATGATGATGGTGATGATGACGATGGTGATGGTAGTGATGATGGTGATGATGGTAATGGTAGTGATGATGATAGTGGTGATGGTAGTGGTGATGATGATGTTAATGGTAATGATGGTGATGATGACGATGGTGATGGTAGTGATGATGGTGATGATGGTAATGGTAGTGACGATGGTGGTAGTAAGGATGATGGGGTTGATGATCATAATAATTAAGAGGAGGACAAGGGCTAGTATTTATCATTGCTACCAGCTACCATGTGAGTTTCATACAGATCATCTCTGAAATCATAAGTTTTAGTCCTCATAAAACCCATCACTTTCCCAGCAATCACTTTGTACTGACCCTTTCTTCACCGTAGTATCCTGAGCCCCATCTGCCAGTTGCTGTCCTGGGTACCAGGGACAGAATGGAATGAATGAGGCGAATGAGATGCAGCCTCTGCCTTTAAGGAGCCCCCAGGAAGGTGAGAGGAATGACAGGTGACAGGAAGTCACATCATGGTGGCATAAACGAGACACTCAGGGTGACAATGGGAGCCCCCCCAGGAGGACACGTACATTGTGCTTGGGGAAACTGAGGCAGGCTTCACAGGGGAAGAGAGGCGTGAGCAGAAAACAGAACAAAAAGGCATCATCCCCTTAAAGCAGGGAGGGCATCAAAGCAGAGAGAAGGGGCAGGGAGACCAGAAGCCACTGGGATGTGCAGCTTGCTTTGCCTATCTGGAACATACCAGAGGCGGGGCCAGGAGTGTGGACTCAGGAGGGAGGGAGGCTGGGCCCCAGGACCATAAGAGCCACTGGGCTGGAGTTTCATTCACATAGCCACCGTGGAAGGCTGCCTGGGGCAGAAGCAGTGTTGCATGAGTGGATGGATGATGGATGGATGGATGAATGAATGAATGAATGAATGGACGGAGGATGAAGAGCCTCAGAGCTGTTCTAAGAAGGGTGGACTTTGCCTGAGAGTAATGAGAGCCTTTGATGAGCTTTCAGGCATTGAGTGACATGGTCATATCTGTGCTTTCCCCTCCTCCTCCCCACACAGCAAGCTGGACCCTGGTGGAAGGCAGGGGCGGGGACTGGCCCCTCCCCATCCCTCAAGCCCAGACCACCATCTAGGGAGGCTCCTGGACCGCTGCCTCCTCACCCTGAGGGGCCACTGGCTGTTTGCTATCCTTCCCTGCACTGCCCTGGCCTGTAAGGCAAGGAGTGTTATCATTTTACTCCTATCATTTTACTGAGGTTCAGAGAGGCTGAGTGACTTGCCCGAGGCCACACAGCCAGGAATCTCCAGAGCAGGACCCTGACCCACCCCTTCTGCATCCAGGGTACATGACAGCCGCTCGCAGCCCCTCCCCAGCCCTCCACCTCACACTCTATTTACAGCCCAGCACAAGCCAGGGCTGCCCAGGAGGACTCGGCTTGGGTTCTCACCTTCTGACACAGATGTCACTACCCCTGGCCCTGCCCTGCAGCCTCACTGGGCCCACTGCCCTGCCTCCCATTTCCTGGAAAGGGGCATCCTGTAGAAACAGATGAGGTCCTGCTTGCCATCCTCCTGGGCCCTGTAGTGGACCCCAACCATTGCTCTGGCTTGGGAAAGAGAGGACCAAAGGATTTGATTATTTCTTTGCTTGGCCACCCCTGGGGTGTGGTCAGCCCTGAGAAAGTCGCTTTGATTACAGAGCCAGGGTCTCACATCTGTGGTGCTGAAGGCTGAGGCAAGGCTCCATGGTGTGGAAGCCGCCCAGCAGTGTAAGGGTCCACGGGAGCTTTGAGCCTGCGGCTCCCAGCACCCCCGTCCTGCTGGAAAATGCTGGAAACTGGAGTGTGTGAGAAGGAGGGGTGGGAGGGAGAAGATGGAGCTGCCGAGCAGAACCGTTTCCAGGGGCTTCTGCTAAAGTGGGAAATCTTCCACTCTATCGAGAAATTATTTAACTTTCACGCTGCTTTCCCGACGGCGAGGCGCGTGCCCGTGCCAGCTTGCTTGGGAGAGCCATAGGGCGCCAGCTGCAGCATCAGCTCACCACTGGGAGGCAGTGCCAGCCACTTCTTCTGGGTGGCCGGGAAAGAGGGGAAAGAGGGGGTGCAGGCTGCTCTCTGAAGACTGGGACAGGAAGAGTCCCCCGACACCGGCCAGCTCCTGGTGGACACAAGTCCCTCCTCTCCCCAAGCACTGGAAGAGCAATAATGCCGTTGCCAAGTCAAAGGACTCACGCCATCCACTGCCCAGGGTGGGGAAGGTTCACGCCATCCACTCCCCAGGGTGGGGACGAGCGGGAAAGAGGCTAAAACTGCACAGCATGGAGGTAAGTGTTGGATCTGGCAGCCGAGCTGCACTTCCCCACAGTCCAAAATCAAGGAGGCCAGGCTTACATGGAGCTGGTGTTGTATCAAAACAAAACCAAACCACACCACCTGGTGGGCTTGATTAAAAACGTCCGGCCTGTGGCAGTGGCTCATGCTGTAATGCCAGTGCTTTGGGAGGCAGGTGGATCACTTGAGCCCAGGAGTTTGAGACCAGCCTAGGCAAGAGAGCAAGACCCCATCTCTGCAAAACAATAAAAAAAATTGCCAGGCCTGATGGGGCACGCCTGTAGTCCCAGCTCTTCAGGAGGCTGAGGCAGGAGGATTGCTTGAGCACAGGAATTTAAGGCTGCCGTGAGCTGTGATCGTGCCACTGCACTCCAGCCTGGCTGACAAAGTGAGACCCCGTCTCTACAAAAAACAAAAAAGATAAATGTCCGGCCAGGCCTCCCCACCGAGGTTCTGGCTGAGAAGTCCGGGCGGAGGGATCCGCATCTTTGCCAGCTTCTCAGGTGAGGGCATGGCCGCAGGACGCGGACTGCAGGTTACGGCAACTGCGGGCCTCACGGGGCCCTGTGTGCTGGGGGCCGGCGCTTGCTCATCTTAGGGTTTTTCTAGAGAAAGTCAAAGTGGAAAAGCACCACTCCGGGGTCAGCTCCGGCCTCGCTGCGCGTCCACAGCCAGCCTCTCTGCGTCTCGCTGTCACATCCATGAGCAGATCCTTTTGACACCCCTCGCCCGGGCCACACGGTCAGTCACCGCCCTCTCACCCTGCGCCTCACCTGAGCCAGCAGCCGTGACCCCCGGCCCTGCCCCCGGCTCTGCAGCAGCGCCTCCTGCCAGGAGCACCCTCAGCTCCCTGCGGGAGACGGAGCAACACGGGAGGGGCTGCGGTCCCGCCTCGCATGTGCCCCCGCTGTGGGCACGCCCTCCCTGCGCCTCGGCCTCTGCCTGGCGCCACGGACCTCCACACTCCTCACGCACAGAGTGGGCTGCGGGTTCTCAGCCCGTCCGAACCCTCGGCTCCTTCCCCACTACCTCCGTGCGGTTCCGCCGCAGAGTTTGTGGGGTGTGGTCCCACAGCTCGGCCCTGGGGTGCATCGTGCTGATTCCACTGCAGGCGGGTGGGGCCCTCAGGAAGAAAACGACTTGACAGCCGCGGCTGCTGCATGCTCTCTGCAGAGCCACCTGAATGTTAGACTGGCCAAGGCCACATGGACAAATGCCACTTCGGCCAGGCCCCTTGCTCCTGGTGACCAGTACTCATGGGCACCAGCATGCTGGCAGAGGCCCTGAGTAACCTTCCTGCACACCAACGACCCTGGACTGCCTGCTTCTTCCTCCTTGCAGAATAGGAGAGAGCCGGGCTGGCAGGAGTCCTCCCCAGCAGCCCCAGGTGCCAGCGGTCAGTCTGGCAGGGTGGCAGCTGTGTGTCCCAAGTCCAGCCAGGACACGGCGCTGGTCCCACTTTCATCAGCCCACATCCATGTGGCCTTTCCAAACTGGTAGTCAGTGAGAATTAGCCCCCGCTGACCCGATGACCCGGGCTCCTTCCGAAACACAGGGTGAAGGGTGACAGCTACTGTGTTGCGATCAAGGGTCCCCTGAGATTTCACTAAGCTCAAGGCTTTCTTAATGCAAATTTGAAAAGCTTTTAATGTATGTTAAGTAAATACCAGCTACTTGTCAGAGCAGTGGTTATTGAGGATTAATTTTATAGCTGCTACATTGCTCATCAACTGTTACTTGTAATTAGCCCTTATAAATGTTTCAAAATAATCAGATAATATTTGAATAGCTTAAGTAAACTGTCTTACTACCTCTATCAGGAAATTACATGTAGAAAGCTATAAACTGGGAATTGCAAAAAGGTAGGTCCATGCAGCTGGCTGGTGTAAGTGTTGAGTTGGTCGAAACCCAGCTGTTACCCTCGGGAAGAAAAAAGGTTACATGTGCTTCATAATATAAGAGGATTATTTTAAATATTCATATGAATTTTTGGAGAACACGAGCAAGCTATGAATGTTTTGAGGCCTGAATTCCCTGCAGGTTGGTAGGGATGTTGCATTTTAGAGTCGATCTTTGTGCTAACCTTTAACCATTGGCACCTGTGCCCAAAGCCTGGGCCTGTGTTTCCAGGTGGGTCGGAGTCACCCTTTGTGGTCTGGAGAAGCCAGGGGGCTGCTCTCTCCCACGTCTCAGGAGATGCGTCCTGGGCTGCTCCTCCCCACCAGGATACCACACTCAGCCTGGGCACTGGGGGTAGGAGGGGTGCTGGTGTCTCTGCACAAAGGGCTGTTGAGCTGGGCCTAGGGAGTTCCTCTCCGTCTCTCCTGGGTCCCTCGAGCTCCTCCGAGGGTGTCCCTGCTTCTGGTGAGCAGGAGGTGGGCCCGGTCACAGCAGTAACAGATTTCCTTCCTGTGCTACCTTCATTGACGCCCAGCCCAAAAGGCCGGTCACATGGTCATGGCTGTCAGCCTCATAACACCATGGTCCCTGCAGGGCCTTGAGTGGGGCCTCTGCGGTGGCTCTGCCCCCTCTCCCCATCTCTCATGCGACCTTCCTGAGAGCCGGGGGCCATCTCCGCTTGTCTTCGTGGCATGTCCCTTCCCACAACCCGCTCAGCTGCAGCAGCCCTCGGTGGGTGCAGTCACCGGGCCTGGCTTCCCCACCTGTGCTTCCTCTGAGGGGTTCCCCAGCCCCCAACGTGGTCCAGGGCCGGATGGGGCCAGCATCCTCCACTCCCTCCTTGAAGTCTGTGCAGGGCTGGATCTCCCTTGTGTGCAAGCGAGCAAGCGGCCTGCAGCCCCAAGGGCCCCTTTGTGAGGGCTGCAAAGCCCCCAAAACCAGGGTGCACTCCCTCGACATGCACAGTGCTTCTGAAAAGCTGCCTGGCCACCAGGGGGCCAGAACTCCTCGCCCCATGAGCGGGCAGGGGCAGTTCTGCATAGCCGACTCTTTGCCCCCTCCTCGGGCACTCCCTTTAGGCTACGCCAAGAGTCTCATGCCCGCCACAGGCTGACCCAGCTTCAGGGCCACTGCCACTGCAACCGTTTGCTGCACTCTTGCCCTGGGGCTCCACGGGGGTGGTGCTTCTCCCTCCACTGTGCCTGTCAATCTCATTGCCCCCACAGACATGAAATGGAGCCCCAGAGAGGGTAAAACGCCTGCCCAAAGACACACAGCCAAGACAGGGCAGAGCAGGGCTGCACTGTGAGCCCTTCAGCTCCAGCCTGCCCTTAGGGTCTGCATCCTCAAGTCCCCAAGATGTGTGCAGGGGGCTCACAGGAAGTGCTGGCAGTGCCCGGCGCAAGGCAGAGCCCCAGGCAGGCTGAGAGCACAGATGGCCTCTTGGACACACCCCCGGGGCCGGGGCTGGGAGGCAGATGGGCTGGAACTCCTTGCCTTCCCTTGCCTGATAACAGGCCCACTGGGGACCCCGGGGCGTGTAACCTCTGGCCCTCCACAACCTTAGTGCCCACCAGCGAGAATGGCCAGTGTCCACTCCACAGTGACCTCGGGAGTCCACTCCACAGTGGCCTCGGGCCCATCTGTGCCACAGGTGGGGTAGACCTGGGCATGGCTGCAGGGCCCTCCTGGGACCCTCCAAGCATCGTGGTTGGGGGCAGCTACGAGGGGCACTGACTGTCCCCTTCTCATCTGTCACTTTGGGTATTGCAACCCCAGGCTTGGTTTTCGGTGGGAGCTCGAGAAACCCACCTTCTGCAGTGACATTAGTCCCCAGGACGCCACGGCACTGGGGCTCCTGCCTCTCGTTGGGAGGTGTTGAGGGCTTAGGGACAACGGGCATGGATAGCAGCACCTCTCAGTGTCTGCAGGCTGCAGCAGGAGAGCTGGCAGAAAGCAGGGTGGTCCCCTGACACCTAGACATTGGGGACGCGGGGTCAGGCAGCCTCTGGGCAGGGCCAGGGTGTCCAGCTGCATCAGCCAACCCTTCCAGGGTTGGGGGCATCAACCACAAACACTAGTGTGTGTGGTTAAAGCCACAGACCCGCAGAGTTCTGAGACATCATCCCGAAGCCACCTGTCCTCTTCTTTGTGTCTCTAAAGTGCAGAAGTGGGGGCTCCTTCAGTGGCCACTCCCTGTCTGTCTGAGTTGCCGGGAGCTGCTGTTACAAGTCACCGCAAACCAGGTGGCAGAGAACAGCCCCGTGCAGCCCTGCATGGTGCTAGAGGTCAGAGTCGGAGGTCAGTTTCTGTGGGTCAAAGTCAAGGGTCGGCAGGGCTCCCACTGGAGGCCCCAGGGGAGAACCCATCTCCTGCCTTTTCTCATTTCTAGAGGCTCCTGCCCCCCCTCCTTGGCTTCAGGCCCCTTGCTCTGTCAAGGCCAGCAGTGCAGCCTCCTCCAGCCTGTCTCTGCTCTCTCTCCACATCACCTTCTCCTCTGTAGTCAAACCTCCCTCTCCTACCCTCTGATGAGGACCCTTCACATGGCCCTGAGGGGCCCCTGGAGATCTAGAATGGGCCTCATCTCAAGGTCCTTCACTCTATCACGTCTGCAAACTCTCTTTTGCCATGGAAGGTGGCATTTGCTGGTCCCGGGATGAGAACCCAGATGTCTCTGGCAGCCAGATCCAGCCAGCCTTGCTGCCATAGGAGAGTGCCAGGGAGTTCCCAGCCCTGCGAGTGGCACAAGAGCGGGCCTCAGTCAGGTCTGGTCTCTGCCCCTTTGTTTGTCCCCACCTTTCTCTCTTATAAATGAAGATGCCAATGACAGCTGGCATTCACAGAGCACCTCCTTGGAGCCAGGCCTGGGCAAACCTCTCCTTGCCTTCATTCAGCCCCCCTGGCAGCCCCAGAAAAGGCGCTACACACCCTGATCATGCTCTGTTCCCAGCAGAGACAACAGGCTCAGAGAGGTCAAGAGTCTCACTCAAGGTCACACAGCTCGAAGTACAGAACTGGGCTTTGAACCCCAAAAGTCAGACTAAAGAGCGACCCCTGCAGCCACCCTGCTGTGTGTAACCGAGAACCTCGTGGGGGTCAGTTGTGCCCAGGAAAGTATGTGAGGAAACTGAAGCTCCCCCGGAATCCTGGGGATGGTCCCATCGTCCCTGTTTTCACCATCTCCAAGTTAGTTCTAAGGAAAGGGATTTCTCTGCAGAACATTTGCTTTGAAGGAAAACTTCTTTGGAGAAAGAAAAAGAGCCGTTTCCAAACGGGAGGCCATGCCTGGGTTTTTCCCTTGCTGCTTCAAGCAAATCGGCCTTTTTCACTGCAGAATGGCTGCAAAGGAAACGGGGAAAAGGCAGAGTGCAGCCCTCGGAGCTGCCTCCCAGCCTGGGGGCCGTGCAGGGGAAACAGTGGCCACCTCGGCCTAGACGGGGGTGATGCCTGGGAGGAGGGGCTGGAGGAACCGGGCCTCCCCACCACAGGGCCCTGTCTGTGGCCACCGCCATCCACAGCAGCTTCACAGGGACATGCAGTGTTCCTCCCCGTCCTCCTGGCTGCTGCCTTTTGCGGGATAGTCACAGGCTGGCTCTCGCTGGAGGGGCTTCTCCGAATTCCGTTTGTCCTGGGTCTGGCTCCCTCCAACATGGCAGCTGAGGAGGCAGAGGAAGGGGCTTGTCTACCTTGTCACTGCCGGGCCTGATGTACCAACAGGTCTGGACAGCGCCCCGCTCCTTCCCACTCCCCACTGCTAACTGCCTGCCTGTGGAACGGCCAGCCCTGTCTCTGTAGCGCGGGAGTCAGCTCCGTTGTTGCCTGTGTGTCCATGGAGTGCTGTGGGGTCTTATTGTGGTGGCTGTGGACGGGCTGGGGTCTTCCTCTAGATGCTTTCAGGGCAGCAGGGAGCAGCCTGGGTACTCTCCATGCTCGGCACAATCCACCCCGGCTGGCAATTAGAGAAGCCACAGAGAGAGGCGCGGCCAGAGAGACTGTCCAACCCAATTTCCCCGGGCTGGGTTATTTGAAAGTCTAAAAATCCCTAATACCAAGAGATGGGCAGTATTTAAATTTAAGTCTGGTTCCCAAATGAAATCTTTTCGTTCAGCTGTTCAACTGTATTTGGAAATATGAAATGGTAACTTGATTACATGTTAAGGTAGCTTTGGTCGGGGGATTAGAGCCGAAATCTCTGCTCCTCTGAGTTCATCCTCCTGCGAATGGAATCCATCCAAATTAGGAATCAGTTCTGCTACCGTGGGCGAGCTGCACGCCCAGTGGCCTGGAGGGTGGGGCATCTTGAGGCTGTGGGATTCCAGTTCCTCTGCATGGTCAGGATAAGGGGGCCCAGAGCTCTGCTTTCCACAAGGGAGGTTGGAAGGAAACCTTTAATTGTGTGCTTCCCAGCACCCTAGCAAATCACACGATGTTGATAAACTGTCAATGAAAGTCATTTATAAGAAAACCTCCCGTTTCCAGTGGCTCCGCAGCTTAGAAAACTCAAAACTGAAAGTCACACACCACCCAGGAAGGGCAGGAGAAACGGAAACAGGCTCCATCGCTGCAGGGCGTGAGGCTGGCCCCCGCCGCATCTGCTTCCAGGAGGCGGTGCCCAGACGGCGAAGGTAATGGAAGCAGAAATGAGTTAAACTTTTTTGTTGTTTTTAACAAGTGTCTCTTGTCAAGGAAGTTGCCAAACTCGCAAATGTTCTTGCCAAGAGAGAGGCGCCTGCCTGCTCTCCACACAAGCTTGTTTTTGGTAAGGAGGAACGACAGAATGCGTGTTAAGCTGGGACCTAGAGCAGGCGGTGGAAACGGCAGTTTGCAGGATGTCCTGCATGGTGGCCTGAGAGCAACCCGAACTGCTGTGCTGAAGACAGGGCTAGAGATTCGCCCTCAGGTGAGGGGCTGGCCTCTGCAGGTTCTGTTTTGTCTCTGAGGCATCAGCAGATGGGTGTCACCAGTCACATGGTGCCGGTGAGGAGACAGAGGACTGAGGTGGGTAGAAGTGCCAGGAGAGGCAGGGAGCTGTGCCCTGCACGGCCACTGCCCATGCCATCTGACCACCCCTCTCCACCCCTCCAGCCTCCGCATCTGGCCTTGGCCTCACCTACTGCTGGCCACCAGTCACCTGGAGGTCAGCCACACCCAGGGGGCAGCTCTCCTGTCTGGACCTCTGGGCCACACTGAAAGTCCTCAGTCCCCCTTCCTCCTGAAGCCTCCAGGTCCTGCCCTCTCCTTACCATATGGGTTCTCCTCTGAGTGTCCCTCCTGTCTCCTCTGGGGACCTGCCCAGCTCTCGCCTGGTGGGTGTGTCAGGTTTCCACTGCCCCAGAGTAGGGATCCTCCAGGAGAGGGAGTGGCCATGGCCTCACAGGTGCAGGGAGAGTCCAGAGAGGAGTCCCCGTGTGGAGGCATCGCCATCAAAGTACTAGACCAGAAGAAGAGACGGCTCAGAGGTCTGGAGTAGAACAGTCAGGACTCATCTGTTGCAAGGGGCAGAAGCCAACTCTAAAAGGCAGAAGCCAGTGAAAAGTGCAAGATTTATGGGGCACATAAACGGAACATGCAGAGCTGTCAGCTTCAGGCCTGGCGGGATCTAGGCGCTCAGACGATGCCAGGATCAGCAGGCACTTTCCACTCATCCCACGGACCTGCTGTCTTTGACATTAGCCCCGGTCTCCACAGAACCCCAGCACCAGGCCCCGAGCAGCACCAAGAGGGCATCCCAACAACTCCAAGTTCGTGGAAAGAGAGGTCCTTTCCTTCTTGTCATTCCAGCAAAGGTCTTGGGAGTGACTCATTGGCTCCGATGGGCTCACATGCCCAGCCTGAAGCCGGCACGGTGCTGAGAAGACTCCAGGCTCTGCTTGGCCAGTCCTTGACCCACCCCCCTCATCCCTACCTAAGCCACTAGAACAGAGAGGAGCAGAGAAGAACAGCTTCCTAAGGATCCCTGGGGTGCTGTCCCCAGAAGAGGGGACAGTGGACAGTGAGCAAGCAAAACAAACAGGCGTCTGCGAGAAGTGGCCAGGATGGCCTCTGTGCTGGCAGATGGAGGTGGGCAGCACGACTGGATGCCCCACAGAGCCATGCCCGAGCCCCATAACCATAAAGGCCAGCAAGGGTCAGGGCCACCTCTCCGGCCACGCACAGCCTTTCCAGGATCCAGAGGGTACACGCCCCTGCCCGGCCCCAGACACTCGCCCTCCTGCGAGGAAACACAGGCTCCTGTGCACAGCATGGAGAGGGCAGCCCACGCAGGGGTCTCAGACCCACCCCAGGTCAGAATCACCTGGGGAGCATTCGACTGCCTGATGCCACCAAACCTACCACATGGCAGAGACACGTTTAAACCTCCCACGAGGCCAGGGCAGTGTGTTGGGAAGTGCTCAAGCTCATTGATCATCCGTGGAAAGCAAACTCGGGGAGGGGTCCTCTCACACCGGCCATCACCCCAAGATCATCCAGCCCTGTGGTGGGTGCATGAGTTGTCACAGTCAGAGCTCTGCAAAGCAGTTTTAATTTAGAAAGAGCTAAAATGTGGGATCTTCCTTGCCCGGCGGTTGCCAGCAATGTAGGCATGTGCAGAAGAGACCCACCATTACTCCCTTGGTGTCCACTGTGGTGCCATGGACAACCACACAGGCCCCCGGGAGACGGGTGCTTGGGGCAAGGGGAAGGCAGGAAACCTCGCCTGGGGGCTCCTTCCACTCTGTGGTTCCCAGCACTGAACGCACTGTGGTTCGGGCGCATTTAGAATGGCTGCAGGCTGTCGTTCTGGAAGGAATTCCACACATGTGTCTGTTCTAGGCAGCAGCCTGTTCTGTAGGACAGAGCGGCAGTGACCTCTTAGCAGCCAAAAGGACCCTTGCGTCTTCCCAGACGTCAGAGCCAGGCGTCGTGGCCTGCCTGCCTGCCTGGTTGGGGGTGGACTGTCCTTGTCACCACTGGAGAGATGAGGAGGCGGGTGTCCACAGGGCTAAGGAAGCCCACCCAAAGCCTCATGCCCAGGACAAAGAGACCAGGCACCACCACCTCCCACGGGGTTAGGAACACACGGGGAGGACCGTCCACTCGCCTGCAGGAGGGCACCAGAAACTCAGTGTGTGCGACCGCGCACACCCAGGGCGAGGAGGCGCCCTGTTGAAAGGGAGTGGAGAGGCAGTTCCATACCCATGTGAGTATCTGAGGAACTCGTGTGCACACACATGTCCACACGCGCTCGCACACACATGCAGTGCCATCAGAGCACATGGAGGGTGGGTGCTGGAGCAGAGACTGGACTGGAATCGCTCGGGGGCGGCTGGAGGAGCTGCCTCGCCTTTCCCTTGGGGCTGTTTAATTCTGGAGGGGAAGTGAGGACACAGGAGGAAACCTTGGTCCCTGCCACGGCTGCCGTGAGCAGACATCAGGGACACGTTCATCAACATGCATGTTTTGCCACACACAGGTGCACACTGTCGCTGTAAGTGGGAAGTGTCAGCATCTGGGGGTGGTGTTTTGCGCTGTTCCTGTCCCCTGCAAGGGAGGGGTGGCCACAGGGTCCTGGAGAACCTGGATAAGAGCTGCTGCACTCCAGGGGCCCCGGTAATGCATGCTACAGAGATGCAGGCTTCTCCAAACCTCAGCTGCACTTTGAGAGGGGATCTTTTTTTGACTACCACAAAGCCCTCTAATAATGGGTTGCTAAGAAACTGATACAGAAGATGATTTTGAAAACGTCTCACTCATCCCCTGATTTACGAGCTCCCAGGGCCCCACAGCCCCACCAGCCCCCAGCTGCAAAGCCGGTGGGGCGGGTGCCGGGAGGGCCTCGGGAGCTGCCTGGTGGGGCCTGCCAGGCAGGGGAGTGACCTGTGGGAGAACTGCCCTAGGGAAGGAAGTCAGTGATGTTGTAGAGACTGGGTGTTGTCCAGTCCACGGCGCTGTATTCAGAACCACCAGGGCCAGACCCAGCCTTGCTGTGACCCCACTGGGGTCTTTGGATCTCAGGAGAGTGGACTGTGGGAGAGGAGTCCCTGAGCTGTGGACTGTACCCTCAGCTTCTCATAACAGAGTAGGTACCTAAATGTCTGAATTTGAGGCTATTCAAGTTCAATGTATTGGATTTGGAAATCTCCCTCCTCCTTCTACTCCATCTCCTCCCGGCTGGGGAGTTGCAGCCCTTTCTCCCTGTCAAGGTGCAGCTGTGCCCGCCATCAGGGAGGGAAGTGTGACTAAGGGCAGATGTTCCATGCAGGGCTGGTTGGTATGAGGCCAGCCACAGAGTGGTGGCCAAATAGCACTCGGGGAGATAAACAGAAGATTGCGAGAACAGCTGGGGACCTGTGGATGGCTCTTCAGACTCAAACGGTGTGATGAACAAACCGACTGAGAAAATGCCATGTGTCAGTAGCAGACCCAGCTAGCTAGGAGTTCTGAAATACAGGAAGGGAAGTGATGGGACGTCTCTGCACATAGCATGTATCAATGTAGGATGGTCAGTACTGTGGCTTTCGTTAGGTTAGAGGCTGTCGACCGGGCAGCGGGCTGTGGGCCTGGCGGGATGCAGGCACAGTGCCATCCAGCACAGTACTGGGTGGGCTGGGTGCCGCCTCAGGGCAAGCTGCCACAGCAGCAATGACCCACACACATCTCCAGCCCTGACAATTGGCCGGTAATCCAGCTCCCGGGAATCCCGGCACAAGGGAGCTGAGACCAGCAAGTGTGGTCGGCGTGCACCTGCCACACAGAAGCAGCCTGGAAATAAATCCTCCTTAGCTGAGCACTGGGTCCACAGCCTGGGGAAGGCTGCAGGGTCCCAGAACCACGACCTTGGCAGGAACAGAGCTGCAAGCCCCACCCCAGTCCTGGGTTCAAAATCACCCTGTCTCAGCCGGTCACTGAGGAATCCTCACTTCCAGAATCCCACTTTGATTTCAAACCTAAGGGATACAGTCTGTTTTCTTGGACTTGTTTCAAATGTAGCAACACCAGCTGCAAAAATAATAAATAAATAAATAAATTTTAAAAAATACAGCTACGTCTCTGTGCAAAGACACATTTATAATCACTCCGCCCTGCAGTCAGTGGGGAAAGCCTCCATTTAGACTTCATTTTGAGTCTGTGGGCACATTAAGGACAAACTCTAGATCTTAATGATGTGTAGGTTTTGTCTCCAGCCCTGGCTCGGCCCCTCCCAGATCTTGCTATGTTTCGGAACATTAAAGGGAATTTATGCAAAATTCCTCCTTAATGCGATTTGAAACAGAAGAGCAGCCCCACACTGGCCCTTGGAGCAGCCCCTCTGGCAGCACGCCCCTCCCCACGCTGTGAGCCTGCGACTGCCTTTTCAGTGTGGGAGCTGCTCCCGTCCAGCCCGTGTTCCTGCGTGCTGTCCAGGCACAGACTGAGAGCGAGCTGTCCACACCCACCCGCCCGCCCCTTCCACCTTTGACTGGATTCCAAGAATACTCTTGATACCCTGATGTGTTTGTTTAAATCAACTCCTTTTTTAAACTAAATATGTTTATTTTTGAAGACATTTTCTGGAGTCATCGTTTAACAACAAAAAGACCAGTAGCCATAAAGAGAATGTGACTTTCCAGGTTAAATACAATGCCAATAACGAAGCCATGTTGTTGTCTAAAATGAGTGTGTGCCCACCCACCACAGAAAGCATCCTGAGTCCCAGCCGCAGATGCCTGGCACCTTGGAAAATGCCCATGTCTGTGGCTGCAGGCATGTGGCCAGGGGTCCTCTGGGTCCAGACCTTTGATTGGGAGTTAATCTGATTCCGCGAATCCAGGTGCTGTCCTTCTTCTCGTCCTGTTCAGATGTGTTTCTAGGAAGGACATGCTGTCGTGACCCACCATGGTGGTCCCAGGGATGGGCAGCAGCGGGATGATAGGTGGGACGCATCTGTGCTACTTGGGTTTCAAATTCATCTGTGATCGTAAATGTTGTGGCAAATTGCAAATGACACCTAGGAAGACAAGCTTACCTGTTATCTGCGTGGATTACATAACTAAAACCAATCCCCAGTTCCACGTTTCCTGAAAACAGGTGACATCTCATTAAAGATCAAAGTCCCACTATGCTGGATGATTAATTGTAATTATAGCCATACACACTCGACACGGGACTAATGAGTGTTCACGCTTGGAGGAGGGAAAAGAGACTGTGGGCACACAAGGCGTGGCTGGATCGCGTTCTGGATCTGCCTGTGCCCTGGACTGTGTGGCAATGGGCAGGTGAGGCGGCCAACACTGGGAACTGGGGTTTTAATGCCAGGAGGAGTTCTGGTAGAAAGCAGCTATTTTCTAACCAGGGTGGTGTTTTTCATTGCTGGGAGGCTGATTGGACGAAGGCAGAATCTTCCATACTTGCAAATGTTACAACCAACGAGGACCTAAGACAAGGCAGGTCTCCTGGAGTGAGGACGGTAAGGCCGGAGCCCAGGGCGGTTGGGGGTCACTGCAGGCCACAGGCCGTGGTGAGGAGTGTGCGCATTGTTCTCAGTTGCACAGGGGGCTGCTGCAGGGTTGCAGTCAGGGGAGGACGGTGTTCTGGCTGCCCTGTAGAAGACCATTGTATCAGTTGTTGATTGCCATGATAATCCTGCGTAACAGCCCACAAAACCTCAATGGCATCCAACCACAAGTGTGTTTCTCAAGCATCCAGAGGTTTGGCGGCGCTGGTCAGACCTGGACGGGCCTCAGCTGGGGTGGGGTGGGGAGCACCTAAGCCTAGACTTGTTCTCAAGACAGAGACAGAGATGCGTGAGGGAGGCCAGGCCAACCACGCTAACATCCCACTGGCCAACCCCCGGAAAGGCTGTGGCCACCTGCGTGTATGTGTGGGTACAGACAGAAGAATTATGTGGCTGTCCACCAGGCCGGACAGGGCGGCTTTGCCAGACTGTCACCCCCCACAAGCCTGCTGTGCGTGTCTGTGGCAGAGTTGCTTGTGCCGTTACCAGGACTCTTTCCAGCAAAAACTGCCCTCGGCCATGTTTCTGACCTGGTTTCTCAGACCCAAGTTCTGACCCAGTCTGCTCACGCCCAGTGGGAAGGAGCAAGGGAGCTTTTACAGGAACAGAATCAGTGAGCCACAGGCACACAGGAAGCCCGAGAGAGCCCTGGGCCTGTGTGGCCGCCTCACCCTGCCTCCTGCCTCCCGCCCTGCTCCCCTCCACTGCCACCAACACTCCCCAACCCCCTAACAAGCCAGGAACCACCCCAGGACTATAAAACATTTAATTTTGGAAAAAATCAGTAATCTGCAGCTAGATGAAGTGTAGCCGCATTCAGGGTCTGGCTGCCAGGGCAGAACCAAGCAGGGCCCGCAGTCTGCAAGAACTTCTGGGACCCCCAGATGCCTTGGTGGTCACCTCTCCAGTCTCAGCTGCTCAGCAGAGCCACTGCCCCTTGGCCTGGCTTCTCCAGAACGCAGCCAGCACAGAGGGTGTGGCCGCTCCAGGCAGCTTCGAAGCAGGGACTGCAGGAACCTGCAGAGCCTGACATTATCCTGCTCTGCAAATGATGCTGCATTTGTGATGGGAGCTAGAAAGGAATCAGTCAAACGAGCTCACGGCTCTTCATCCCCTGCAAAACTAATGGCGCGGTGCTGACAGCTGCATCTTCAGCAGCCCCGCTGCCTGTCAGGCCTGCTGCTCTGGAAGAACAACAGAAACCACATTTCAAACAAACCAAACATCCCCAAACTCTTAGAGGAAAAAAAAATGCAATCCCTGCTGAGGATGTGTTCCAGGTGGAGTGAAAAAATGCTGGAGGAAACATCCAGACAGCTCAGGCTTTGGAAAGGAGTCTTTCCTGAAAGCTGGGATCCACATACCAGCAGCCCAAGACCACCTTCCTCGGGGGTGGGAATGAAATGCCCCTTCCTGGCTCACACAGACACAGCCCAGGAGAAAAAGCGGTGACCATTAGCCTGAAATCAAGATCACACTTTGGACAATCGGAAGCATGGAGAAAACAGCAGAGATCTGTCTGTATGCTTTTGCCATGAGGAAAGGAAGTTCGTCTCAGAGCAGTATAATCAACCAGTTGGAAATGGAAAAATGGTGGTTCCCTAGTCCAGGACATCCCGGGGCTCCTGGCCTTACCAGTGCTACTGTGTGAAAGTGCAGCCCACCAGCCCACAAATGAGCCCAGCCACTGCCACCCAGGGTCACACCCTGGCTGCCTGCTGAGACTTTTTTTTTTTTTTTTTGAGATGGTACCCCCAGGCTGGAGTGCAGTGGCACAATCTCCAGTCACTGCAACCTTCGCCTCCTGGGCTCAAGCAATTCTCCTCCTGCCTTAGCCTCCCATATATCTGGTACTACAGGCACGTGTCACCACACCCGGTTAATTTTTGTATTTTTAGTACAGATGGGGTTTCACCATGTTAGCCAGGCTGGTCTCGAACTCCTGACCTCAGGTGATCCACCCACCCCGACCTCCCAAAGTGCAAGGATTACAGGCATGAGCCACTGCGCCTAGCCGCCTGCTGTCCTTAAGACTGCCCTCTTGGGCTTGGGTTTGAGGCCCTGTGTGGTTTTCCCGTCCGCCCACCTTAGTCTTTCCTGTTTCTCCCCCGCTGCAGGGGACACAGCTCTCTCACCGGCCTTAGTTCATCTGCTCCAAGGGTGGCTACCTAAGCTTCACTAGGGTTTTCTAGAAGCAGAGCTGAGACTGAGGTTTAGGTGTGTGTTATTGGGGGCAGGGTATCAGGGAGGAAAGTGGTAGGGGTGAGGGAGCAGCTAAGGGAGGGCGTGGTTGCAGCCAGAGACAGCCTTAGCCCCATCCCTGCCAGAGCTGAGGAGCACAGGCTGGCCTGGGGTCCCTGCCCTCAAGCTGTCACTGGCCCTGGGCTGCTGGGCCACCCGGTGGGGCTCCCATGGGCCAAGGGCAGCTCTCCAGAGAAGGGGCAGCTCTGAGCTGTTAACATCACACCCTAGCAGCTGGAGAAGGGGTTCACTGCCCAGGGAAATGGGTCTGGGCCTGGTACTGACTGTACCAGCTTCCACCTCTCTCTTTGACGTATCCTTTAACCCTCTGAGAGAATTTCAGCCACCATACCTGGTCTGTATTTTCAGTCAAACCATCACAAACATGGTCTTAAAATTTCATGAACACATTCCCTGCCCTTGGTGTATAATTCAGTCACTGGCCAATAGATATTCACTGCAGTTGTGTAGAAGATGGCTTCTTGCCTGCTAACGCCCTTTGGGAATAATATGGGGAGCTGGGACTTGGATGTGTGCATTTCCCACGATTTGCATTTGTGCAAAATGCTTGCAACCTCCTATCCCTCCCTCAACTACTGCATCTCAAATATGTGGAGGGGTTGTGCTCCCCAGCCCATGACAGCCGTGCAAGGCTTCTTCCTGTAGGCCACCTGCACATCCAGGAACAGATCAGGAAAAATCACAGCTGCCTGGTAACACACAGGCCCCAACGTGACGGCCAAATGAGGACTCTGCAGGGAAACTGCAAGTCCAGACGTGGTAGAAGCCCCTGCCGAGGCTCTCTGGGCCGCAGGGCTGGGAATCTCCACGTGCGGATGGGAGGCTGACTGCAATCCACATCCTGCTGCCTTCCTTTTCAAACAGAGAGAGCAAGGTCTTAAATTATTACTGCCAGAGATTTCAAACAGAATTTCTAATGTCCTTGGCAAACTCCTTTGGTTTTGAGTATTACCAGTGTAAACAAGATTGCAGTGGGGTGACCGGTTAAAATGGTTCATGAGTTCCCTCCAGCTCCTAGGCGGTCCCCAGCTTCAGGCCGGGATCTCCCCGACCCAAGGCCACACCCTCGGGAGTCCACGTGTGTCCTCACTCCCTCGAGGAGTCTGGAGTAAAGTACTTGGGTGCCAAGTGCTGGGCCCCCCAACCTGCCCCTCCCCAGTGCCCCGCATGTGCTGATAGCAGGAGTTGGGGGTTGACGTGAGTGTCCCTGTGAGGACTCTGGGGACATTCTCTTTCTACCAATGGGGACCTGAGGGTCAGAGAGGCTGTCACTTGCCCAAGATGTCACAGCTGGAAGGCAGTGGCTTCAAACCCAGGTGTGT
The DNA here is from genome assembly GCF_009764315.1 of Trachypithecus francoisi. Lineage (NCBI taxonomy): Eukaryota > Metazoa > Chordata > Mammalia > Primates > Cercopithecidae > Trachypithecus > Trachypithecus francoisi. The sequence continues at coordinate 57,647,599 of NW_022681467.1, forward strand.
GATTCCAAATGCTGTGTGAGCAGCACATCCCCAGCTTCTGGGGTCAGGCCTGGCAGGGAGGAGCAGCTGTTCTGCTGGCTCAGGGCCGTGTGATGGGGCTCAGACTCTGGCCGTCGGAAGGGCAGGAACTGGGTGCCTGGGCTTCTTCCAGGGCTCCAGCTTATTTCTGTTTATTTTTCTATTCTCACCTTGTTCCCTCTCCCTCGACAAAGCTTGACTCTTCCCAGGAAGCTATGCCTGACTGCCAGGGAACCCATAGCCTCCTTGCTCACCAGCCCTCTCCAGTATAATAGATGAAGAATGGCCCTACCCCTTCCCCACAAACCCTGCACAGAGGGTGGTCTCCAGTGCCCCTGGGAGCAGCTGAAGCCCTGGCCCACCTTGCTCACCAGGGTCTCCCCAGCCCAACACGTAGCAGGAGTCCATACGTGTCTGTTGCAGGGCTGGCTCCCAGGCCATCCCCATTCCTGAGAATGCAGACCAATTGTTCCAGGCACGACCAGGCCAGTGGAGCCCACCCCAGGTGCTGGTCCTTCGTCCAGTGTTGGGAGGGGCTCAGTATGGGGAGCAGGTCCCCACCTTCCTGCTGTCTGAGTACAACAACCTACATGACCTCCATCTGTGGAACGGGGACAGGAAAGGCCCACTTTGTAGGCAGTGAGGCCTGATGCCCCTGAGACCACCCCAAGGACTCTCTTAGGAACCCCAGGCTGTGACCCTCCCAAAGCAAGGCACAAAGGCAAGCACCTTGCCCCAGGTCACACAGCTAGGATGTAGGGGCAGGATGGGAACCCGAAAGGCCCTGGAAACCCTGTCCCTCACTCTGGGCCGAGGCTGGCAGATCTGCCCAGGAGCTTGACAGCATTGACCTGGGTGGCTGCAGCTGCCTGACGATGATCCCTGCAGACCTAGCTCCTCACACCCATGCTTGAAGGCCCCCAAAATAACTTGCAGAAAACTCGTTTGTGCAAGAGATGGAAGGCGGAGCTCATGTGCAGAGAGAACATTTGCAGTGTGCAATTAAGCCCTGCTTTGCAGTGATGTGAAAATGAGCCCCCATTAAAAGAATATATCCACTAAATACATACTTAAGGTGTTAGAGTGTTTGTAATTGCTACCTTCATAAATTCCTGATCCCGCCGTGCTTCTCCACAGGAGCGATGCGCACCTGAGGGAGTAGCTTCTGAATGTCCCCCTTGCTATTGAACAAGCAGTCTAAGGAGGCAGCTCTCACGGTTCGTGGTACCATGTTGATGCCGGCCTTTCTTTGCAGTAAACCTCCCAGGGAAAGTCAGTCCTCTCTGATCCCCGCAAGGTGCTGAGGCCCAGTCTCCACAGCGTGAATGCCATTAGCTCCTCCCATGCTCCGCTCCCCGGCTCTGCAAAGCCCAGGGTGTTCTAGTACCTGTGTAAGCATAGGTGCTGAGGTTGGGAGGCACCCCTCAAAATGAATTTCTCCCTATCCTGCCTGGCCTTGCAGCAACCCTGGACCTCTGAAATCATTGAATAGGATGCTGGGAAATTCTGCACCCTGAGTTCACTTGGGTTCCCTTTAATATATAAAGCACACAGTTTCTGCCCCGGAGTGCAAGAGATGGGACCAGGGGGAGGTGAGCCAGAAAGACCTAGTGGCAGCTGAGCTACGTACAAAGTCCTGTCTAACCCCAAGGCCATGATCACAGGCCTGACACATCCAGCCACGAAAAGCAATAACAGGGCATCCCAGGGCCGCTGCTGTGGAGGGTGTGGGGCTGCCTGTCATGAGTCTTGTGTACGACGCTTTGTGCCCATGAAGGATTTGCCCAGGCTTAGTGGCCTCTGTGATAACTCTAGTAATGCCTGTGCTGGTGAGCGGGGAAGCTGTCCACCTCTGTTTTCTAGAACAATCAGAGCTCTTCAGATGGACTTCGCCCTCCGCCACACCGGCCCAGGGAAGCTCCGGGAGATAGGAGGAAGATGCAGCCTCCATCCGGAGCCCCTGAAGGAAAACCCACATGAAGTGAAACTCCCCAGCATGCAGGAGCCTGAAGACCCCCTGACGAAAGCTCCTCAGAGTGGAAAGCCTGCCTGGTTGGTTTCTGTTTTAGCAAAGGCACAGAAGCAGCCTGGAAAGCTGAGAGATTGTGCTTTCGGCGCCCAGAGGCCTGGCGGAGGGAGGTCCAAGCCAGAATTAAAATAAACCAAAGGAACATCGGTTTTCTGATTTCAAATCTTCGAAACTGTTAATCCTAGATTATCAAATGCAAAATGTGCCCCAGCCAGAAATGCAAAGCTCCCGCTGGGCAAGGTTTGGAACCAGGACCGCGTTTATCTGTCCTTGGTTGTCCTGGCTGCCCTGTGAGCCGCAATGCCTGCATTTACTTGTTAAAGCTTCCATTTCTCTCGATTTACAGAAGGAGGTTTAAGGAAGCAATTTCACTTGGCCTTGGCACCAAGGAGCTTAAAGTCGCATAAACCCAGGGAAGCTGCATTTCAGAACAAACTAGGAGCTTCCCCAAGCAGCTCCCAGGAAGTCTAGGAGCAAGCACCCCACAGAAGGGCAGCTGGGGGGCCCTGCGTCTGTGACCTGGAGTCTGTCCCGTGGGAGCCTTGGAAAAAAGGTTATCTCCAGGAGGTGCCACCATCTTCCCAAACCTAAACTTAACAATTGTCTTTGCTTTCATCATTATTTGCCTAATAATATTTCCCCAGATGTTCACAGGGGATAAAATACACATCAAGATTAAAGAGTTTTCTCAAATCACTCCCTGATTTTCTAAATAGAAAAGGGGCCATTCTAGTAGCAGAGTTCAGCTGAGATTCTTAGGAAAAAAAACAATGAAGAATTCTATTTTCCACTTTCTTAAACACCAAACTTACTTTCTTTTATCCTATGAGATGTTAATTCTTACAATAACTGAGGCCATATATTTGCAAACTGGAGTTATAAAAACTAGCTACTATCACAGGTAGAACCCGTTCTCTCTGCTCCCGGAGACTTATTCAAACAACTGCTTGAGCCGAAATATGCTACGTGTGTTCCTGCTGTGGGTGACCGCCTGGGGAGAGCCCAGAAACCACCCCAAGGTAGACAGGCATTGGAGGGGCTGACGGCACTTGGTGAATGGCACGTTAAATGGGGGTCGTGTGGGTTTGCCAAGGGGGCAGATGCCCTCACAGGCCTCAGTTCATCACCAGCCACAGCAGTGGGGCATGACCCGCTCCTGGCACAGAGCTGGGCCCAGGCCTGGGACACTCCCACCAGTAGGTGGCCCTGAGCTCGCCCGCATCCCCATCCCCCTGCCCGGTGGGGACACTCAGGGGTCATTTATGTTTGTTCCCCATGTCTGCCACCTGGTCTAATTTCCGCAAGTTAATTCAATATCATGGCGGTGGCTTGGGGGAAAATGTGCCAGAAAACACCAAGCAGCAGGCCTGCACCTACAGGAAAGGCTTGGCCATCATGTGGAAGGAGCGTCTGTCATTCCGTTAAAGTGAAATGTTCGCTCCTTGGCTGGGCACATCGTGCCCTCCCACTTTGTCTGACTGTGTTTCACCAGCCAACCTCTGGGCCTCTCCCAAACCTGCTGACACCTCCATCCCCCACATCCTTGGGCACAGCCCTGATGCCTGTGCCTGAACCCCAAATCACACGTTTATGTGAGTTCTTGAGGGAGCAAGATCAGGACCCCAAGGCAGGGGCCCCTGAGTGAGTGCCCCTCACCGGCCCCAGCCCTGCCAGGTCCTGGGCCGCACCCAGCTCTCTCACCTCTGTGCCTTGCTACGCTGCTGCCTCTGCCTGGATGCTCTCTGGGCTCAGCCTACCCTGACCCGAGATCTGCCTTGTTCCCAGTTGGCCCTGGAAACCTTCCCCACCCCGCAAATGATCTGCTGGCTCCTCTGAGCATGTACTCCTCCTGGGCTGCCTGTCCCGCAGCACTTTGTCGCCCTCCCATGTGTGCTTTCTTCCACACTGAACAGTGAGTGCCCTGAGGTCACAGATATCTCCGTGTTCATCTCTGAATCCACGGCTGCCTATGCCGGGACATCCACACATGCCGCCTGGCTGGACAGTGGGTCAGCAAGGTCCGTTCCCACCAGCAGGGAGGAGGCCAGGCTGCTGAGAGCAAGGGCTTGAATTAGGAACTGGGTTAGAGAGTGGAGGCTGACGAGCTGTGAATGCCCAGACTGTCTCCCGGGAGAACACAGGGAGCCAGCGAGGGTTCTGAGCAGCAGCAGGACACACACAGCTCGCAGTTGGGACTTCTTGACCTCCAGTAACCCAGGGATTTGGATCTTGCAGGGTTTCAGGTGAAAATAGCCTCACACCTGGGGCAATTGCCCTGTCACATGCACTTTCTTTCTTTCTTTCTTTTTTTCTTTCTTTTTTTTGAGACAGAGTCTTGCTCTGTCACCCAGGCTGGAGTACAATGGTACGATCTCAGTTCACTGCAACCTCTGCTTCCTGGGTTCAAGCAATTCTGCCTCAGCCTCCCGAGTAGCTGAGACTGCAGGTACATGCCACTATGCCTCTTATGTTTTGTATTTCACAAACACTGTCTCACATCACACAGATGGTGAGGAGGGCTTGGCTTCAAGGCTGCATATCCTTGCTGGGGTGTAGGGAGGTCCTCTCTGCACTGTCCTTCCAACGCGTCCGGGCCTGATTCTGGGCTTTAGTTGGTGAGAACTGCCTTTCAGGTCTCTAGGTCAGAATTCCAAAAAGTGGGAACTTGGCTAGGTGTGGTGGCCCATCCTGTAATCCCAGCAGTTCGGGAGCTGAAGTGGAAGGATGACTTGAGGCCAGGAATTCCAGACCAGCCTGGGTAACATGACAAGGCCCTGTCTCTATACAAAATGTAAAAGTTAGCTGGACATGGTAGTGGTATGTGCCTGTGGTCTCAGCTGCTTGCGGGGCTGAGGCAGGAGGATTGCTTGAGCCCCAGAGTTCAAGGCTGCAGTGAGCCATGATTGCCCCACTGCACTCCAGCCTGAGCAATGAAACGGAGTCTCTAAAAAAAATAAAAATAAAAATATGGGAAGTTGCTTTCTGCATCTTATATGCCCCTAGGAGTATTTCAGGCCCCAACAGATCTCTCAAGGATTCCAGGATGTTGGGCAGGAAGGAGCAGGAGGGCTTTCCAGGCAGCTCTCTGTGTATCCACACCCCCTACCCCACCCCGCCCGCAGTCCAAGCGGAAGGTGAAACATGTCGTCCTAACTGATGGCACAGAGAGCAGGGGGCTCTCTCAGGCCTCTGCTCATCCTACGTCCCAGCCTGGCCTGCAGGGGCTGCTTAGGGTGAGCCCTTGGAACTGTCGGGAGACCTGCTGGAACTGTCTTGAGGTGGGCAGCACGGCAGGAGCCATGTGGCTGCGTCCCACATGCCCTGAGCAGACAGAGGACCCTGTCCAGATGGGTTTTGGGGTCACTGCTGCAGCCCTTTCCCCCACCCTTGAGCTCTGGGGTCTTTGCATCTGCAAGGATGTCATCTCTGCTTCCCAGATAGACCCCCTCAGACAGCCCCAGGGCCAGGCCCTGTAGGGACCAAGGTAAGCAGACTCAAGGGTGTACTGGAAGCCACCACAGGGCGACTGAACCGGTGCTGGCCCAGAAACTGCCCCCTTCTGAGAGAGAGAGAACTGGAGCACATGGATGTCAACATGTGCTGCTTGGCTTCCAGATGCATGAGGGCGCATAGCTCGCTCGCTGTGCCCCAGGAGCGTTCCATGCATTCGCATTCTGCAGCCTCCCTCCACACTGTGATTTTCCACATCTCCCCAAATGCATCATTAAGATGATCACATGCATTTACAAACGCGACCGGGCTGCAGCCCAGCACCCAATTCATGATGACAGCCCCCCACCCCCAACACTGTTTTGCCGTGATTTAGTACTTGTGTACACCAGTTAAAAGAAAGTATCACTTTTGATAGCCTTGTGGGTTTTCTCCCCTCTGCTGCCGACTGGTATAATTTATACGAAGGCTCTAAGCCCCCCGCCAGGCTGGGACTGCTGGTGATACACATAATTACAAACCCTTCTTCCCAGCTTTGTGTGCTTCGAGGAGGAAAGATGTTTTAAAGGTGCTGTTTTAGTTGTGCTGATGAAATGCATATTCATTCAGAGGGCTTGATGGTTATTTAGCTGTTATTATTTTTTTATTATTATTATACTTTAAGTTCTAGGGTACATGGGCATATCGTGCAGGTTTGTTACATATGTATACTTGTGCCATGTTGGTGTGCTGCACCCATCAACTCGTCAGCACCCATCAATTCATCATTTATATCAGGTATAACTCCCAATGCAATCCCCCCCCCCCGCCATGATAGGCCCGATGTGTGATGTTCCCCTTCCCGAGTCCAAGTGATCTCATTGTTCAGTTCCCACCTATGAGTGAGAACATGCGGTGTTTGGTTTTCTGTTCTTGTGATAGTTTGCTAAGAATGATGGTTTCCAGCTGCATCCATGTCCCTACAAAGGACGCAAACTCATCCTTTTTTATGGCTGCATAGTATTCCATGGTGTATATGTGCCACATTTTCTTAATCCAGTCTGTCACAGATGGGCATTTGGGTTGATTCCAAGTCTTTGCTATTGTGAATAGTGCCGCAATAAACATACGTGTGCATGTGTCTTTGTAGTAGAATAATTTATAATCCTTTGGGTATATACCCAGTAGTGGGATGGCTGGGTCATATGGTACATCTAGTTCTAGATCCTTGAGGAATTGCCATACTGTTTTCCACAATGGTTGAACTAGTTTACAATCCCACCAACAGTGTAAAAGTGTTCCTATTTCTCCACATCCTCTCCAACACCTGTTGTTTCCTGACTTTTTTATGATTGCCATTCTAACTGGTGTGAGTGTGTAGAGGGAAATTTATAGCACTAAATGCCCACAAGAGAAAGCTGGAAAGATCTAAAATTGACACTCTAACATCACAATTAAAAGAACTGGAGAAGCAAGAGCAAACACATTCAAAAGCTAGCAGAAGGCAAGAAATAACTAAGATCAGAGCAGAACTGAAGGAGATAGAGACACAAAAAACCCTCCAAAAAATCAATGAATCCAGGAGTTGGTTTTTTGAAAAAATCAACAAAATTGACAGACCACTAGCAAGACTAATAAAGAAGAAAAGAGAGAAAAATCAAATAGACGCAATAAAAAATGATAAAGGGCATATCACCACCGACCCCACAGAAATACAAACTACCATCAGAGAATACTATAAACACCTCTACGCATATCAACTAGAAAATCTAGAAGAAATGGATAATTTCCTGGACACTTACACTCTTCCAAGACTAAACCAGGAAGAAGTTGAATCCCTGAATAGACCAATAGCAGCCTCTGAAATTGAGGTAATAATTAATAGCCTACCAACCAAAAAAAGTCCAGGACCAGATGGATTCACAGCTGAATTCTACCAGAGGTAAAGGAGGAGCTGGTGCCATTCCTTCTGAAACTATTCCAATCAATAGAAAAAGAGGGAATCCTCCCTAACTCATTTTATGAGGCCAACATCATCCTGATACCAAAGCCTGGCAGAGACACAACAAAAAAGAGAATTTTAGACCAATATCCCTGATGAACATCGATGCAAAAATCCTCAATAAAATACTGGCAACCGGATTCAGCAGCACATCAAAAAGCTTATCCACCATGATCAAGTGGGCTTCATCCCTGGGATGCAAGGCTGGTTCAACATTCGCAAATCAATGAACGTAATCCAGCATATAAACAGAACCAAAGACAAGAACCACATGATTATCTCAATAGATGCAGAAAAGGCTTTTGACAAAACTAGTTAGCTGTTATTGTTCAGCAGGCCTGGTCCTCAGGTACCAGACCAGGCCAGGAGACACAGGGTGCGGGCTGCTGATCGGACCCTGCGACCTTGAGCGGTGTGCACACCTGCCTGTGAAAGGCCTGGGGTCAAGCCCTAGGCACAGGTCCTTGCAGCCCAGGGGTGGCCATCTCCTGACTTTTCCTGGGGACCACGTCTGGCCCCTTCCTCCTACCTCACTCTCCCATCCCCTCAGCTGCACCTTGCTTCAGACTTGGGGGTCCAGCGTCCCGCTATGGCTTCCTATCCTCTCCACTTGTCTTCCCCAAACTGGTTTTGCCCAGAGGGCCTAGGTCACTTGGCATCCCCAAGACTGCCTTCCACCTACACAGTGACCAGTGGCTCTCACTGACTGCCACCTGGCATGAGAATCCCCTGTGTCATGCAGCCACTGCAGATATCGCTGAGGCCAGGCTGGTAACCTGAGGGACAGCCACACAGCTGCAGGCTTCCGGCCACCTGCCCACCTCAAGGCCTTCACATTCAGATTTTTTTTAACCTGTTCTGGTCAAACCAAACTCACCCGAGGCTCCTCAGCAGCCATTTGCCCAAGGGTCACTCTGTCCACACCAATCCTCATGTCACCCTCACAGCAGTCCCACTGCACCTGCTAAGCAGAAGGGAGCTGAGGCAGAGGTGGCAGGTGGAAGCCGTGGCCAGGCCATGGAGCTCCCACACAGCAGTGCTGGCATCAGCTCCCCCGTCCCTCTTGCGTTCTTGCCCTTGCAGCCCCTCAAGGCCTGGAGGCAGCTTCCTCTGAGACCCCTGGGTTAGCGCATGCAGGAGCTTACCCCTCCCAAGACCCACGTCAGCTTTCTGAAGCTGAGTTGCCCCTGCCCCGACCTGCAAACCTTCCCAGGACCAGCTCGAGGCAGCCAGGACAGGGAGGCTGTGCCCCCTCCAGGCCCAGGACCCTCTGTCTACCTGGGGAAATATGATACGCTGATAGAAATAGGATGGGCTTGCCGAGTGGTAGAATAATCCTTAAAATCCTGTTATGTCCTGGGTTCCAGGCACAGTGCTGGGCCTGAGCATGTCCTGTAGTTCTAGGATTTGCAGGGCAGTTCCCGCCCCCTGCCCCCAGCTTTCGACCGCCCCCACCTCCCCCTCCTCCAGATCCCAGGTCCCTAGATGCCACTGCCCCACTCTCTGCCCAGCCCCCACCCCCCAGATCCACTGCTCCAGTCCCCCCTCACTCCCTGCGCAGCCCCCACCCCAGTCCAGATCCCTGCTCCCTGATGTTCTGGGAGGCAGTGAGATATAGAAAGGTCCAGTCTGGGCAAGTGAGGAGGACACAGTTAGGGAGATGTCACCTCAGCCCATTCACTGCTGCCCCGGGTTTTGGGCTTACACCTGTACTTCCTGCAAGACCTTTGGGTGAGTCTACTTTGGATCTATAGGAAGGTTTTCCTGTGCTGGGAAAAACAAAGGAAAAACTCCTACAGTTGTAATCCAGCTCAATTTTACAACTATTTCCCAGGCACCTGGATGACCTGGGTACCGTATACCCGAGAGAGATGGCAGGAGATATTACTCGGACATTAAGGAGTAACACACACTGCGGTTCTCCAGGAAGGCAGGCCCTTAGGGGCAGGCTCCACCCCGCCTCCTTGTGTGGGGGTGTAGACAGGATTCGGGGTGTAGCAAGGATTCCCCAGGCTCCCCCCCGCCTCCCTGTGTGGGGGTGCAGACGGGATTTCCAAGGTTCCACCCCGCCTTCTTGTCTGGGGGTGCAGACAGGATTCCCCAGGCTCTTCGTGAGCGAGTCTGGAAAGCGCTCCACCCAGCGAATGATGGGTCTGAAAGTGATTTTTGGCTTTGATAGTTACTAGATTTTGTTTTTCCTTCTTTAGGAGGAAGGTGGGGCTCTGTGCTTTTATTTTTAAACATCACCTCATTAATGATTTACTTATTTGCAGTAACTCTGCCTTCAGACTCTAAGGCCTGTGCTCTAACGTGCTGATGAATTATGTGTTCATTACTCGAGTACTGCATAAAAAGCATCTTGATGCCTAGAAAAATTGCTCATGTAATAAAAACCTTTGTCATTTATTCATTTTAATACAATAACCGTCTTGTCTTGTGTGGTGAGTATGATTATCGCACCTCTGATGGCAGCAATAATATGGGAGACAGTCGTTTTTACAGAGCAGAGCTATTGCTGTGCTTAGATTATCAGAATTTTTATGACGGTGCTAAAATGAAACTGATAACAAGGGAAAAGTAGCAGATATACCTGTAGTTCCCAGGGTCTCCGAGGCAGAGCCACAGTGAAGTCGTGGTTTGGTGACCTCACTATTGATCTGCAAGGTATTCCGTGGTGCCTCCTCTGTGCACAGAGCCACACAGCAGGGAGGGGAGGTGCCAGGTGAGGGACACCACAGCGCCATCGGAGGGTGGAGCGGTCAGTGGGAACATCTGGAGGCACCCCCGATGCTCCTGCTTCTCCATGGAGCATCTGTGTAAATACTTCTGGGCTTCACTGAGTTTGGGGTGGGAAAAGGTCAATTTTCATCAGGCATGGCCCACCAGAGGGCACTGGGTTCATCAAAATGGCCAGCTGCCCATCTGCCCATCTAATCCTTCTCCCTAACGGACAAGGGCTGCCTAGCCCAGGTCAGACTCCGGCCACAACAGGGCTTGCTCCCCCCCGTGATCTGTGAACATAGTATTGCCAGAGGAGCAGGTCAAAGATCCCAGGTAACCCACCTGCAGTCACCTCCAGCATGGGTGTGCTGGCCAGGGCTTCCAGAGAAGCAGAGCTGGGGGATGCAGGTGCAGAAGGAGTTGGCTAGGGTGATCATGGAGGCTGGTAAGTCCTAAGATCTGCAGCCACAGTTCCGGTCCCAAGACTGATGGAGAATTCTCTTGCTTGTGGAAGGCTGGCCTTTTTTTTCTATTCAGGCCTTTCACTGATTGGATGAGCCCACTCACATTGTTGAGGGCAGTCTGCTTTACCCAGCACTGGCCAGTTTAAATGGCGATGGTGATGGTGATGATGACAGTGATGAAGATAGTGGTGATAGTGATGATGGTGGTGATAATGGTGATGGTGATGGTAATGAAGATGGTGGTGATAGTGATGATGATGATGGTGTTGGTGGTAACAGTGATGGTAGTGATGATGATGGTGATGCTCATGGTGATGGTGGTGATGATGATAGTGGTGATGGTGGTGATGGTATTGTAGGTAATGGTGGTGATGATAGTGTTGATGGTAATGGTGATGGTGGTGATGATCATGGTGATGATGGTAGTGATGGTGGTGATGATAGTGGTGATGGTGATGGTGGTGATAAGTGTGTGATGGTGATGAAGATGGTGATGATGATGATGGTGTTGATGGTGATGATAGTGGTGATGGTGATGATGTTGATGGTAATGGTGTTGATGGTAATGGTGTTGGTGGTGATGATGATGGTGATGATCATGGTGGTGATGATCATGGCGATGATGATGGTAGTGGTGGTGATGATGATGGTGATGGTGGTGATAAGTGTGTGATGGTGATGAAGATGGTGGTGATAGTGATGATGGTGTTGATGGTGATAGTGGTGATGGTGTTGGTGGTGATCAAAGTGATGACAATGGCAATGATGAAGGTGAATAATAATGTGATGATGATGAAAGTGATAGTGATGATGGTGGTAGAGGAAGAGAAAGCTGCAGCCACCTTGTCTTGAGCACTTCCTATGAGTCATCTAAGTTACCAACATCTTTGTTTTAATCCTCTCAAGAATTTTCATGCAGTAGGTGTCATACCCACTTTATAGATGAGGAGACCGAGAATTAAGAAGGTCAAAACTTGTCAAAAGATACACTAAAATGTGGCAGGATGAGAACTTGAACCCAGAGCTCTTTATATCCCAAACCCATGCTTATAATTGTTGATCTGGTATCTTCACCATGAATTTGTATATTCTGAACCCAACTGAATTGCTAAATCTCTTGGTGTCCGCTGAAATCTTTGGTAGCACAAGAATATACGTGTGTAGAACATTTTTGTTGCCAGTTCGTGTACATTATTTAGAAAATAAGACATGCTGTTCTCAGCTAAGTAAATGTTATGCAAAAGGAAGACTCTATCGGTAAATACTATGTAGTAAAACCATGTAGTGCGGTGGCTTTCTTTATGTGTAAAAGGCATGTTTTATTGAGATTGGAAGAGACAATGTCTTTTGGATAGGTAAGCAACTGTTGAAGGAAGCAAAGTCACTAAGGACGATTATTTTGTTTGCCACTGTTAAACATGTCAGCCTATTTTTCTTTTTACATTATTATTTTCTACCAGATGTCTGAAGCAACAGGCTCCCTGGAAAACCACCTCATTGTCTACCACAGCTTAAGGATCATGGCTGTTTCATGCCCACTTTCCACTGGAGTGCAGCATCATCCACTCCCACACTGTCCTCTCCCCTCCTACACTGTCCTCAGAAGCCATCCCCATTGCCACCTTGTCAAGTACAGGTGTCTGGTGGATAGCTGGATTCATGGATAACTGGTATGGCTTGAGATGAGTGTTGGCTCTTGAATCTTAAAAAGATGGATAAAAATACAAAAAAAAAAGATGCCCCCCCTAAACCCCAGCAACATGAATTAAGTGGATCAATGATGGTGGAGAGGCAGGTGAGAATTAAAACAGAGAGACTCCTGGGAAGTGTCATTACAGGGTCACGGGTCTCACCTAAGGGGGTGAAATTCCCATCATTTTTTCCCTACGCTGAGCCGACTGCCGTCTGCCCCGATAGAAGACTCTATGTACGCATGTGTTCGTATTTCTAATATTGACATCATTAACTTATTTGGAATCAACCAGCGTGAAAACTTGGTAGAAAAGAAGTCTTGATAAGCAATAGCAAGCCAGTACCAAACAAGAGGTCCAGGTCACATTTAATCCAATTGTAGTGATATCTAGAAGAGGGGGGAAATCCTTTCATGTGAAGGCCTTTTCATCTGCAGACTTTTTCCCGCTTAGTCTGTAAAGGAGACACTAAGTTGTATAATAATACTGGGCCATGTGCCTTGTAAGAACAGACTTCACCATCCTCCTAAGACCACAAAATGAAGTTAAATTTTCTGAGTGTTGACAGCTGAAGCACGAGGTTTCTTCAAGGACGGTGTTGAAAATTCAGGTCATCTTTCCAAACCTCACTCCTTTCTGGGACCCCTTGGCCACTTTCTTTATCCCATAATCACAGCAATAACTGGGTTTATGGCGTGGGTTGATTTTTCTCACTCTACGTAGTTCTTAAGTTGATTAATTTTTTTTCCTTTCATCCCTCCTTCGTTCCTTCAGCCCATGGCTTTAAAAGCTATCTTTATAGGCCAGACACACTGGCTCATGTCTGTAATCCCAGCACCTTAGGAGGCCAAGGTGGGTGAATCAGTTGAGGCCAGGAGTTCAAGACCAGCTGGGCAACATGGTAAAACCCCATCTCTACTGAAAATACAAAAAATTAGCCAGGCGTGATGGTGCATGCCTGTAGTTCCAGCTGCTTAGGAAGCTGAGGCATGAGAATCACTTGAACCCAGGAGGCAGAGTGAGCCAAGATCATGCCAGTGTACTCCAGCCTGGGCAACAGAGTAGGAGTCTGTCTCAAAAACAAACAAATAAACAAACAAAAACTATAATACCAAAATGCAGAGTGATAGATCTAGCTCTTGCCCCAACACCAAGCTTCCTCCTAAGAATGTTACTGAGCCCTGACAAAGGACAAGGCACTATTCTCAGTGCCTCACATAAAGATCTCGGTTAATACTCACCCAAACTTAGGAGGGCGAGACCATTTTTATCTCTGATTTACCAGAGGGGAAACTGTGGCAAAAAGGAAGTTAAGTGACTTGCTCAAGATTACAAGGCAGAAAATGGAAGCAGAATTTGAACCCAGCTGGTCTAGACCCAAAGCTGACTCCCACCTGCCACGCTCCAAGGCATTGCTGTTACATGATCAGCTGCCTACTTGATTCTCAAACTTGTCATGTCCAACCGAACATCTGACTTCCCTCCAACACCATCTCACACTCCCCATGGGCTTCTCCAAAGTTAATGGCAGCTCTGTCCTCCTGCTGCTCGCTCTGCTCAGGACCTTGGAGCTCTTCTTGATGCCTCTCTTTGCCCACATCTCACATCCGATTTGTCTGCAGATTTTGTCAACTATACCTTCTGAATAGATCTAGAAGAGGCTGCGTCTCCCACCGCCACGGTGTGCTCTGACCCCAGCCACCATCCTGTGTTATCACCGCAACCTCCTCATGGTCCTCCCTGCTTCTGCCCTTGACTCCTCCTGCAGGCCAAACAGCAAAAGCAAGGGGTCCCTCTAGAATGCACATCAGATAGCACCCCTTCTGCTCAGAACTCCCGGATGGCATCATCCCTTCTCACGGGGGTGGAAGTCGGAGTCCCTGTGAGGTCTTCCTGGGCCTCCTGGGCATAACCTGCTCCCATTTCCTATGCACTTCCTCCTTGCTTGCTCCACACCTGCCATCCTGGCCTCCTTACTGCCCCTCAGCCATGCCAGCAAAGCTCCTGACCCAGTGCCTTTGCCTCCTTGGGCACTCCTGGTCTTTTCTGGCTGGAATGCTCTTGCCTCAACACTCACGTGACTTGTCTCCCCACTCCATCCAGGCCTCTGCTCCAGGGCCACCCTGTCAGAGAAGGCCTTGCTGATGCCCTTAAGGAAAACTGTGTCTATGGGAACAGCACCACCAGCCCCCATGCTAAGGAGAACATGTACAAGACAGGGTGGTGATGGGGGCGGGGGGGTTTCCAGAATAACACATTTTATATAAGCTGGTCAATGTTCCAGGGAAGGAAACATTTTCAGCAAAGACCTCCACAAATGTTTGTTCTCGGGTGAATTAAATAAGCCACTATTTCACACCTACTGCATGCATTAGGGTGTGCTGGGTCCTTCGAGACACGTTGGATGACCTGGGATAGCATTCACTCACCAGGCTGCCCACCTTGCTCACCTGGTGGCCTTATGCCCTCCTACCTGTCTCCTCACCTCTGCTTTTGAGCAAGGTAGAGGAAAATGTGCATAGCTGTTACCGTTTAAGAAGGGAGAAGTGTGTGTGTGTGTGTATGTTTCCTTATTTTAAAAAAATGATACAATAAATAAAAAATGAACAAATATGGGGAAGGAAGAGGCCAGGATGGAAGGGATAGGAATAGAAGCTGAACATCTCAGAATAGACCTCGGTGGATTTGACTTTGAAATATTTTTACAAAGTTATCTTTTACAATACATTAACAAAGCAATCCCTAAAAATCAAAAGCAAAATGGAATCAATGAGTCTGTCTATCAAGTTGGTGACATTGCTACACAGGTGGGAATTATTTTAAGTGACTTTAAGACATGATAATTTTTCTTATATATTCCTGGTGGGATATAGTCCAAGACCAAAAAGAAAAATCATAACTACTTTCAGTAATCATATTGTTTGTGATTTATTGGTATTGCTATTTTGAGACGTTGTTTGTGTCTTATGGTATAAAGCAAATGAATAAGTATTGAGGACCAGGATTATTGGTATGGGAGAAAGGAGATACAGATGTGAAATCAGTGATTTCTACTACCTTGTAGTCCTCAATTTGGTTTTAGATATTAATGTGAGCTCCTGATATATGACATCTTTTTTTAAAAATGTGTTTCCTAGCTCTATCCATTATAAGGAAATAAAAGACAAGCCCAATAGCACTGAACACCCAAGACCCTAGGCTATGGCCTCTAAGAAATTTTAATTCCACACAGAAAATGTATAAGATAAGACCAGAACACTTTGTCACACCAGCAGACAAACGAACACTCAGAGATGACAGGGTCACACCCAACAGGACACCCAAATCAACTTGAAGATGCTCCCATTGTTCAAAATGGAACCGTTTCAGTATAGCAATTGCAGCAGATAGAAATAGATCTAGTAGGTTAGATTCATCAGTATTCTTTACAAATAAATAAATCTCACGGGTCACCCTTGAGGAAGCTAAGTAACCAACTTATTATTTTGAAAACAAGAAAATAAAGCAAAAGAACTAAGCATTTTCCTGACATTTCTGTATGCCCAGTGCCTCCAGGTAATGTGATGGGAAGTTGTACTTCATGAAGTTTTTCACCTGATAAATGAGGTAGAGGTGATGAAGCATTTCTATTTTGTGATCTTTAATGAAATAACACGTCTAGACAATGATCATTAGTGGCTGCTAAACTCCCAAAAAATTAATAAATAAAAGAGATACAGTGGCAACGAGACCAAGAAAAAGAAAAAACAGACATTATCTGCTTCTAATGAAAGCACCCACCATCCACCACCTGTGAAATATTTGCCTCCCCCCATTACACATGATCCTGACCTGGCCTCTGGATCTCACCACCATGTGTAGGATACAGAGGAGAGGGAGACAGATTAAATTTCACCGTAGGGAGAAGCCAGCAAAATCCAGTCTTGGGGAAACTGTAGGACCAATGATCTGATTTCCTCAGCACATAAATCACAAGAAGATAGAACGAGAGGGAAGAACCTCTCGATTCAAGGGGAATCTAAGAGAACAATCAGCTGGTGGCAGTGTGTGCCCCACCTTCGGAATCCACTTCTTGCTCAGTTCCTGAGGGGCAGGTCCTGAGGAAATGGACTGCTTCCCAAGGCTCTTCCTTCCCTTTGCTGATGGCCTCCCTGTGGGAGTCCTGCAGGCTTGGCTCAGCTCCCAGCCTCTGCACTTCACTTCTGTGTGGCCTTGGCTCAGACACTTAGCCTCTCTGTGCCTCTGCTTCCTCGCTTATAAGCTAGGCATGATGATTTTACCTGCCTCATAGTATGCTTGTAAAGATAAGATAAGCAGTCCCTAACCTTTTTGGCACCAGGGACTGGTTTCCTGGAAGACAATTTTCCTATGGCCCCGGGGAGGGAGGATGTTTCCAGGATGAAACTGTTCCAGCTCAGATCATCAGGCATTAGACTCTTATAAGGAGTGTGCAGCCTCCATCCACATGTGCAGGTCACAATAGGGTCCGTGCTCCTGTGAGAGTCTAATGCCACCACTGACATCACAGGAGGTGGAGCGCTGGCAACTGTGACAGTCATGCTCGCCTGGCCACCACTCACCTCCAGCTGTGCAGCCCATGTCCTAACAGGCCACAGACCTGTACTGGGTTGGGGACCTTGCTTTAAACAATCACTCCTCCTTCCCTGACCTCGTCCCCAGCAGCCAATAACGTACTTCCTGTCTCTATGGATTTGCCTGTCCTGCATACTTCGTGTCAGTGGAAGGAGGTATTATGTGGGGGTTGTGTACGGCTTCTTTCGCTGATCATGTTTTCGAGGTTCAGCCACACTGCGGCTCATATCAGACCCTAGTTCCTTTCAGGGTCAAATAACATTTCATTGTGTGGATGGACCACGTTTAGCCACTCAGCAGCTGACGGACACTTGGCTGGCTGGTCTCCACTTTGAGTCTATTATGAATGTGCTGCTAGGCACGTCTGTGTGCAAGGCTTTCTGTGGACAGATGTTGATTCTTAGGGCATCTGCCCAGCAGTGGGATTGCTGGGTCACGCATGCAGCGGCTCTGCTCACCTTTCTGGAGGCCACGAGCCTGTTTTCCACAGCAGCTCTGTGGGCGTCCTGTAGAGGAAGCCCTGGCGAGTGGGTGCTCCTCTGCCAAGCATTAAATATGGACTCACCACTGAGGATGGACTTGGACTCCAGGAGCCCCCGGGACGCTCCCTCTGTGCCAGCGCCCATGGGCTGGAGATGGGCGGGTGACTGTGGGCCCCTTGCTCAGCCTCCAGCTTTGGGGCTGATGTCTCTGCCCCTAGGGAGTCTGTGCAGCCCTCCTCCAGCCCCCAGTCCCCTTGGACCAGGGACAAAGCTCATTTCCCTCATCCCTCTGCCCCTGGCCCGCTGGAGCGGGAGGGACGAGGCTCCTGCCTCGGGCGGCCCTGGGGCTGGGAGGCAAGTGTGGGAAGTGCAGGTGAGCGGTTCGGTGTGTTTGGCAAGCCGACCCAAACTCCCATTAAATGCTGTGGAAACCTTTGCAGGTCCCAGATCTCTGAAGCTTTTTTCTGTCCCCCATAGCCCTGCCCCCATGGCCTGCCCCTTCATGGGGACTGGCCCCCAACTCCACTCCCGCATTCTACCCCGAGGCCCCACCCCCACACCCCTTCACATGACCCAGATCCATCTCCTTGGAGCCCCCCACCCCAGGTGAAATTGAGCATGCCTCCTGTTCTCACTAGACAGCGGCTCCGAGGGAGGCAGGCGAGTCCTCTCGTCAGAGGCCATGTCCCTGCACCTGCGTGGCACGGCACACCCCAGGGCTCAGCGTTCTGTGTGGAAAATACTCAAGTCCATCCAATACTCAAGCTCAGAGATGGCGGGCCCTGAGCATTCTTCCTCAGGACCCTCCCTGGGCTTCCACCGCCTGCCACACTCCACCTGTCCCCCGGCATTCAGGAGGGCAGCACACACCTCCCAGGGCCTCTGGCCCAGGGCCACCACCTCCCAGGACCCCCAGGACCTGGCCAGCCCAGGTTGCCCCATTTCTGCTGCTGGTGAGGTGGGGCTGGGCTGACAGGAGCCCCAGAAAATCTGTAGCGGCCCCACCTCCCAGGCCTCCCCCTCGCTGAGCTTGTCCACCTCAACAGACGCCCTAGCACATGCTCTGGAGAGACACTGAAATGAACATGGTCCCCCTTCCTCACCCATTAAGCTCGTCCCCCAAGGCCAGAATCCATCACAGGCGGGCCCTGCAGAGCCGCAGGAGCGGGCGGTGCTGGCTTCACTCCAAGGTCAATTACTTCTGCTTCTGGGTACCCTTTCTTGCCCCTGAACATCTTGCTCTTGGTCACGTGTGCTGGTCTCGGACCTGCAGGAGCTTGCTAACTGCTCACCTCCGCTCCTCTATCCCAACGCCCTGCTTCTTGATGGTGCAGGAAACTGCTGCTGCAATGAGGACATTGAAATGTCAGTTGGGAGGGCTCCTGGAGTGGGGGTTTGAAGCTGAGCTCCGAAGGCCTCGAGGGCAGGGAAAGGGAAGAACCATGGGAAAGGGGGCTGGGGTCTTGCCCCTCCTGGAGGCGCTGGCTACCCTCAGCTCTTGGGGGAGCTTTTGTGAATGGAGTTTGCTTGAAATCCATCTTCTCAGCCCCATCACGGGCCTCACACTGGCGTCTGTCCCTGGTAGACCAGGCGGCCAGAGCTTCCTTCCTGTGGCTGCCCTGACCACATCTGTTACTGGGAACATGCCCTGCACTTGAAGATAAATGAACACGAAATTTCAATTAAAAGGATAAATCATGGTGATGGGTCCTCATGGTGACCAGCAAAGATCTGGCCCACTTCCAGGCTGAATTCCACATGAGAAGTAGCCATTTCTTTGTAAAAAGTTGTCCATTTTAGCGAGCAGTAAATTCTCAAGGGAAGAGCCCCAGGCCTCGGTTAGCAGGGCCTGTGCTCAAATCCCTGCACCTGCGGAGGCTGCACCCCCTCCAGGACGGGTGAGTCCCTTGGCCACGGCCAGGCCTGACACCCCGAATGTGCCACTCTCTGACCTTCCATTAATACCAGCTTTTCACTAGCTTCTGCTCTTCTGCTTCTCCTGAACCACACAGCAGGTCCTTGTCCTCATCAAACTTTGATGCCGAACAAAGCAAGTGTCCAGCAGGCCCCAGTGCAGCCCCTTCCCCCTCAGGACCCCAGGCCCACCCTGCACACCCCCATGTGGTCCCTCCAGACTCCTGGGCTGAGTTGGGGAACAGGGATTCCTCCACAGCATACCACTCCTGCAGTGGGATTCCCAGCGTTAAGGGGAGAAGGTGTGCCCAATTCCGAATCCTGCAGCCCCTCCAGCATCTGCCTTCATTCCCACAGAGGCTGAGAGGCTCATGGCTTCCAGATGGCCATGAGATGTGGCACAGGCACCTGATAGGCAGGACAGGCTGGGAGCCTTGGGCCTGGGCAGGAGCGGCTGGAGTCTGCCTGTGTCCACTTCCTCCTTCCATCTCCTTTGGCTGGGGGACCACCTTGCCCACTCGTCCTGCAGGTTGGGTGGATGCAGCTGCCATCCCAGGCCTGGTAGATGTGCCCATTCCAATCTCCAGCCATGGCAGCTGCTTCAAGATTGGGATAAGATCCAATGAGTGTCTGCCCAGGACATTCGATGGAGCTGTCTGGAGAGAGCCACCTTCCCTACTGAGGCTGGTGAGTCAGAGCAGGGGCACCGGGGCCAGGACACCTGGGTTCTGGATCCCAGCTCAAGGGCTTGTGAGCTGTGTGATCTTGGGTGAGTGACTCAACCTCCCAGTGCTGGAGTTTCCTCATCTGTAATGGGGAAGGACTGCATATGAATGGCCTTGTCTGTATTAATGGCACTGCCTTGTGGGGTTGTGGTGATGAGTAAGTGAGTGGATGGATGTAATGTGCCTAGTGTATTAGTTCATTTTCACACTGCTATAAAGATACTACCCAAGACGGGGTAGTTTATAAAGGAAACAGATTTAATTGACTCACAGTTCCACAAGGCTGGGGAGGCCTCGGGGAAACTTACAATCAGGGCGGAAGGCAAAGGGGAAGCAAGGACCTTCTTCACTTGGCAGCAGGAGAGAGAAGTGCGAGCAGGGGAAACGCCAGACATTTATGAAACCGTCAGATCTCTTGAGACTCACTCACTATCATGAGAACTGCATGGGGGAAACCGCCCCCATGATCCAGTCACCTCCCACCAGGTCTCCCTCTCAACACCTGGGGATTACAAATCAAGACGAGATTCAGGTGGGGACACAAAGCCTAACCATGTCACCTGGGGTACTGCCTGGCACTGTGAACTGGTTAGGGAAGCATCCATTGTCATTACCATCATCACTGGTTCTATGACCTCTATTTCTGTGCCCCTGACACTGATGCTATTACTAGTACTGTCATGATTGTACTGTTAGCCTATTGCTGTTACCCCTCGGGCTGCTATGCTGATGGGATGTAAGTACAGAAGTGTGAGGCACCAGAGGGGAGAGTACCTGTGAGTCTGAGGGGTGGGCTGAGCGAGTGCTGAGAGCCCCGTCAGAAGGGACCGCCTCGTAATGGACTGAGCATGGTACTCAGCCCCCATGAGTGAATGAGCACAGTACTCAGCCCGCATGATCCAGCCATGCCTGAAACCCACACCACGCCAGGATAGCACCCAGTATATTGCCTTTTTGCTTGAGCCAGTTACAGTGGGATTTCTGACGCTTCCAATGGACAAGACCTAAATATGCCATCATGCAGTAAAAACCTAAATTAAATCCTTTTATTCTTGTGGTCTGGGACCTCCAGGCTGGATATACAGATATTTCTTGTCCCTTGTCCCTTGTTTCATTCAATCATCCACTCTGGTTTGCAGAGCACTTTCTGTGTGTCTACTAATGTGCGGAGCTCTCTTGGGGAGACAGCAAACATAGTATTCAGGCATTATTACTGATTAAATTAATGATTAAACCAATACTCAGCCCACATTTAGTGACACAGCATAGTACTCAGCTCTCATTGTTGACAACACAAAAAGTCCAGATTTATTCACAAACGTCAGTACTCAGCCCTCATTTATTGACAAAGCTCAGTATTCAACCCACATTATTAAGCAGAGTACTCAGCCTTTATTACTGATTGAGCATAGGACCCAGACCCTATGACTGAACACAGTACTCAGCCCTCATAACTGACCAAGCACAGTACTCAGCCCTCATAACTGACCAAGCACAGTACTCAGCCCTCATAACTGACTGAGCACAGCACTCAGCCCCCATGAGTGACCGAGCACAGCACGCAGGCCCATGAGTGACCGAGCACAGCACTCGGCCATCAGCATTGAATTACAGACATCGCAGATCCTCAGTTGCCATCTCTCGTATACTCTTGGCAACAGCTCTGCAGCCTAGATTTAAAAATCCCATTTCCAGATGAGATAAAACCTTTTCACTGTTGGCAACAGCTCTGCAGGCTGGATAAAATAATCCCATTTCCAGACGAGGAGATAAAACCATTTCCCAAAGTGAAGAGCCAGTGAGGAGGCGCCCCCTCCTCGGTGTCTCCATGAGCACTGCCTGGAGGCACAGGGTGGCCGGAGTGGGAGACAGCCATTCTGGCAGGTCTCCTTCCCATTGGCCCAGCATGGGTCACATGTCCTTCCTGGCCAATCACAGTGCCCAGAGAGCTACACTCTCTTTGGTCCATGTGGGGTCCCATGGCTGTCCTGGGGCCAGGTGGGAGGGTTCCCCCATGCAGCCCACGCAGAGCCAGGGTGGACCAGGGCGATTTCCAGAGACTGGCAGAAGTGGGTCTCTGCAGGTAAAGCCTGGGCTGACGGCAGCCTCCTTCTCTGGCCCAACTCCAGCCTCATGGCTTCCTCGCTGCCCCTAAATGCCCTCCTTTACTGCCCCTTGCCCCCCTCACTCAGCTGCCTCTCCTTCTGGGGCCTAGGGCCTGGGATCTGGGGCCTGGGGTCTGGGGTCTGGCCTCCATCTTTTCTGCTGGACTCTGTCCCCCTTGGACTCCTACTACCCCTGCACCTGTGCTCCAGCCCAGGCAGGGTCTAAGCTCCCTGCATCTTCCAGCCCAGCTCCCAAGGGACAGGACCCTGCTCCCTTATCCCCAGCAGAGTGGCACATTTACAGGGGCAGACAGGTCCTGTTAGAGGAAAGTAGACATTGTGTGACAAGACCTTCCAGAGGCAGGTGGGGATGCGTGCATTAAATATCAATGAAGGTTTTCTGACAAGACTCCTGACTGCTCATGTTGGAGCCAGAAAATGACAAGGACTAATCAGGGGAGGGCATGGGCGACACCTCTGAGGGCGAACACGCCGCACTACAGGTTGTCACTTGGCGCTGCCCATCCTCGCAGTACCAGCCCCTCAGGCTGAAACAACAAAGAGCCCCCTCGACTTTGGACTTGGCTTTAGTTGTGTGGCTCCCTGACAGTCAGAGCTATTCCCAGCCCGAGTCAGAAGGAGAAGCTGCCTCCACTCTGGCTTCTGTGCAGTGACAGCCCTTGTTAGCCATCAAGTTCAAGGAGCTCCTTGGATGCCTCAGATCTTCCCCCAGACGAGAATCTCTTACTCTTCTGAGCAGCTGTCCAGGCACCACTGGAGGCTGGTACTGCGTCATCGTAGACCAGCTTCCTGAGCTTACAGTCCAGTGGGCGAGACAGAAAGAAGGCAGGCAACAAAATAAGAAAATAGTGTTTGTTTTTTGTCTTGTTTTGTTTTGTTTTAGAGAGATGTGGGCTCACTGTGTTTCCCAGGCTGGTCTTGAACTCCTGGCCTCAAGTGATCCTCCCGCCTCAGCCTCCTGAGCATCTGGGTCTACAGGCATGTGTCACCATGTCCAACTAAGTTGTTTTTTATTTGTTTTTTATTGTCTTTAAAGGCAGGGTGTGTTGCCCAGGCTGGTCTTGAACTGCTGGCCTCAAGCAGTCCTCCTGCCTCAGCCTCCCGAAGTGCAGGGATTACAGGTGTGAGCCACCGTGCTGGCCAGTGTTCTTAATAATAATAATAATAATAATAATAATAGCTGGCCATGACAAGGGCTTGGACAGCAATTCCACTGGGTGTGGTGGGCCCTGCTAGTGTAGCCAGGTCCCCTGGGAGCCAGCCACCGAGTCCCTGCCGTCATTAGGTCGACTTGCTTTGCTCATGATTCACAGCAGACACCTCCCAGAAGACGGAGCGGGGCTGAGGGCCGCAGCTGTGCTGGGAGGTGCCTGGGAGGAGGGTCTGCCCACAGAGGCAGCCTCCTGGCCTCAAGGCTCAGTTCATACACCAGGGCTTCCCATGGGGTGAGGCTGAATGACCCAGGCTGAGACATCACTCATCCCTCCCGCTGGTTCTAGAGGCTTTCCCTAGTCATTCACTCGTGCGAGAATCCCTGTCTTGGGCTCTGTTGACAGGGACCCCAACCCGAGACACAGGGATCCAGAGGTCCAGGTGGGCCTCTCTGTGGCTGAGGCCCGGCCCTGAGTGCCACAGTCAGGTCGCCCTCTGGTCCGCTCTCTCCTGCTGGGCTCTGTGTTAAGTGCTCCCCAGACAGCACCAGATCAGGCAGAGGCTTCCACTTGCTACACCTGCAAACTCCGACTGTCCCGAGCAGAGGGATCCTGCCAGAAGGACCCCGGCTGCTCACAGGCTGGAGGGGAAGGCCGGACGGTTGGGTAACCCCGGGGCTCCGGGTCTTGACCGGGCTCTGGCGTTGCGAGGAAGGGTTCCAGCTGTGTTTCCACTCTGGACTCATGCTTGACTCCAGATCCACATTGGTGAGAGAAGCTGATCGACCCAGCTTAGCTCCTGGGCCTGCCCATCGGCTACAGGGAGGGTGAGGCACCTCGGTTGTATTCCCAGGACCACTCACCATGGGAGAACAATGACGCCCCCGGAGTCAACTAGGCCTTTGTTTCCAGCAGAGCCAGGAGAGTCTCCTGCAATCCCACACCAAAAATTCAGGAGGTGCCTCTCTCTGTTGATTTGATGCAACCTGAAGGGCATTTTTGAGAAGGAGCTAATTCACGATTCCCCGCCGGGCAAGTCTGTGAGAACATATTCTTGCCTTTTGTTAGCATTCATATGACTTTGAGGGGCTTTTTATCACTGCTAAAACTCAAAGTATGTGTGAACAGTTCCGTATGAAGGTGTCAATGTCACACAACAAATGACCTCTCACATCACATCCCGGGCTTTTCTGCTCATTACAAGAACCTAATTGAAAGTAATCGAAGGCAGAATTTCATCATGCATGAAAAGTATTTCAGAAAATGCAAGAAATACAAACATCTTCAAGCCTCTTAAGTAATGTTCAAGAATCAAGGAAGAGTTGGGGGGAAAACAAGTAAGAACACTTACCTAGCCTCACATTTGTCCCATTCATTGTATGAGAACAGGTTTCATGTCGGCGAATCTTGCTGGTTATCCAGCACCGTGGCAAGGGCTTTGGAATTACACTTTGCATCAACCTAGAAGAATCTCACACAGCACAGGGTTATAATTTTATAATCACTTTCCATTGAAGTGAAGTTCTAGTCCAGGACCTTGGAGAGAGACTTTTAAAAGTGTGGGTGGGGGGCCTGGCACACTGGCCCATGCCTGTAATCCCAGCACTTTAGGAGGCTGAGGCAGGAAGGTTACGTGAGGCCAAGAGTTCAAGACCAGACTGGCCAACATAGTGAAACCCTATCTCTACAACAAATTTAAAAATTGGCCAGGCGTGGTGGTACACACTCCGGGCCCAGGTACTCAGGAGGCTGATGTGGGAGGATCACTTCAGCCCAGGAATTCAAGGCTGCAGTGAGTCGTGATCATGCCACTGCACTCCAGCCTGGGCGACAGAGCAAGACCCTGTCTCAAAAAAACGGGGCTTCACTTATCACTTGCATCCCCCAAAGCTTCATTTGTAGAGCTGGTTGGGGTGAGAGAAGGGGCCAGGATGGTCATCTCCTGTGGAGTGTCCAGGGGCCCTGAGAAGACACTCAGACCCTGTGGATGGCAGGGAGGGAACTCTTCTGCCCCCGTCCTGCTTTC
Organism: Trachypithecus francoisi; assembly: GCF_009764315.1. Lineage (NCBI taxonomy): Eukaryota > Metazoa > Chordata > Mammalia > Primates > Cercopithecidae > Trachypithecus > Trachypithecus francoisi. The sequence continues at coordinate 57,672,970 of NW_022681467.1, forward strand.
AGAGGCTATGTAGGCAGGCGGCGTGACACTGAAACAGGAGCTGGGAACTCTGCCCCGGTCATCATTTACTCGTGAACCTTCATCACGTCCCTCAGCCTCTCTGGGCCTCAGTCGCTCGTCTTCAGAATGGGTGGGTGAGATGGTCAGGTGGGGCTGGCGCGCTGGGGTTTTTTCAATGGTCCCTTAAGGAACTCCAGGGGTGGGGGGTGGAGGTTCCTGGGTCTCCTCTTCTGTGCCTGCTTCAGGGTGAATGAGGAGGCTTCTGAAGCTGTGGTAAGGACACATAAGTCTGGGAACTGTGATTTGCCCTAAGGAGTCCGGGGCAGACACAGTGAGAAGCAGGCTGAGGACCAACCTTGGGAAGCCCCAGTGACGCCATGGTGAGGGGAGACCGGAGCACCCCCGTGGGTCTGTCCCTCCCAAGTCCTCCCAGCCTCCGGAAGCTGCTTCCTCCTCTTCCGTGTGCTCTGGGACCCGTGTATCATCCAGGCCGGCCCTCTGCAGGTTGCTGGGTCGGCCACACCTCTCTTCCTCCCTCCTGTCTCCCTTCTCTGTGGCCTCCCTTCCTGTTCATTTTCCCTGGTGCAGAGGCTCCCACATTCTCTCCAATCACTCTCCAAGCCCTCACCTCCATCCCCACCTTTCTCTGCCTGCTCACTGTCTCTTCCTCTGGGTCTCGGGGTGGCCCTTTCTGCTGCAGGGAGGCCTGCTTAGGGCCAGGACAGCCTTGGGTTTCCCTATGCAGCTGGGTGACCAGGACGGTCTACCTGCCTGTCTGCCCTGCCCCCTGGGCTGCCTTCCTTGTTTCACTTGTTTGTCCAGGAACTGCTGGGCCCTACCTACCAACAGGCCATCCCTGGGGACCGGCAGCCACGTGTGTGTTCTAGGGCGTGGAGAAGGGTGTGCAGGGGAAGGCAGGAGGTAGGGAGGCCCCAGCTGTGCAATGCAAGCAGGAGAACAGACAGAAACCCTGAGAAAACCCTGATGTTGGCAGCAGGAAAACCAAGAAGCTCAAGCAGGAGCATGGGCCACGGCCATGGGGAAGCTACAGGTGCAAATGGGCGAGTCACCTTCTTCCCTCCAGGCTCCCGTGAGACTCAGATCCTAAAAGAAAATGGCCTGTCTCGGCTGGGCGTGGTGGCTCACACCTGTAATCCCAGTACTTTGGGAGACTGAGGTGAGCAGATCACCTGAGGCTGGGAAGCTCAAGACCAGCCTGGGCAACATGGTGAAACCCCATCTCTACTAAAAATACAAAAATTAGTTGGGTGTGGTGGGGGGGGATGGTGCCTGTAGTCCCAGCTACTTGGGAGGCTGAGGCAGGAGAATCACTTGAACCCAGGAGGTGGAGGTTGCATTGAACCAAGATTGCACCGCTGCACTCCAGCCTGGGTGACAGAGTGACACCCTATCAGGGAGGGAGGGAGGGAAGGAGGAAGGGAGGAAGGAAAGAAAGAAAAAGAAAGAGAGAGAGAGAGAAAGAAGAGAAGAAAGGAAAAGAAAAGAAATTGCCTGTCTTAGCAGGCCAAGTGCAAGTCCGCCTGCCTGGGTCCTGTGCCTTTGGGATGGGGCAGGACGGCCACGGCACCTGCTGACACCATCCAGAGCTTTTACTCGACAGAGAGAGGGGAACTGCTCCAGGCAGCTCAGAACCCCCAACAGGCTGCAAAGGCGAGGGCCTGCGATCTATTTTCCTGGAAACATCTCTGGGCTTAATATCATAGAAGGAGAAAGCTGAAACACTTCGCTAAAGAATTACATTCTGCTGGAAGAACTTGATCCAGAAGATTTTAAAAGCATCTTTAAAATGCTGGGACCGGAACCAAGGGAGGCTTGATGAGTGGCAGGGCAAAGCCCATGCCACCCCTTCCCATTCTGCAAGGATATCCCACCGGGTATGTGTGGGGGAGTGTGTGTGTGCGTATGTATTGTGTTCTGTGTGTGTGTATTCGTGCGTATGTATGTTTGTGTTTGTGTATGTTTGTATGTATATTGAATGTGTGTGTGGTATGTGTGTATGGGTGCACTGTGTGCATCTGTGTGCATGTATGTTGAGTGTATGTGTGTGTGTGTGTTGTGTGTTATGTGTGCATGTGTTTGTATTTGTGTTTGTATGTGCTTGTGTATGTGTATTGTGTGCGTTTGTGCATATGTGCGTGTGTGTGGCATTTGTGTATGTGTTTGTGTATGTTTGTGTATTGAGTGTATGTTTGTGTGTACTGTGTATGCATGTCTGTGTTTGTCATGTGTACATGTTGGTGTGTTTGTGTGCATAGTGTCTGTGTGTGTATTGTGTATTTGCGTGTTGTGTGTTTATGTGTTTGTGTATTTAGTGTGTTTGTGTTGTGTGTACATGTATGTGTATAGTATATTTGTGTTGTGTGTGCTTGTGTGTACATGTATGTGTGTTGTGTGTAAGCATGTGTATTTGTATTATGTGTCTGTGTACATGTGTTGTGTGCGTATGTATGTGTACATGAATGTGTGTTTGTGTATGGGTATATTGTATGCTTGTGTGGTGTGTATGGGTGTAGTGTGTGTGTGTGTGTTGTGTACATGTCTGTGCATTTGTGTGCATGGCGTGTGTGTCCAGGGCTGTGCGAGGCAATGGTCAAGACCAAACTGACTCACTCTGGCCCTGACTTTCTCCAAGGCCTTCCTTGCCCAGTGCCCCAAGGGGTCTCCCAGACCTTTCTCTCCCCTGCAATCTTATCCTGATGTACAACAACAACTTGAGGGGATGTCATTCGTGGGGAAAGCCCTAATTCTGAGAGTGTCTGTTTTCGTCTGTGAGCTGACAAGAGAGACCTTCCCGACCGTGCACGTGCACAGGGACAGCTCTGTCTGGCAGGAGGACCCAGTGCAGGGGCCTTCCGGATGGGTGGGTCTCTCCCTCCCCCGGAATCTGGGTGGTGTAACTCTCTCCCCAGCTTCCGCCCTTGAAAGCTTAGGGACTCCACCTCCAAGGTGTCTGCGATTCAAAACCACACAGGGTGACTTTTCTCCAGTTTCAAGTTCATTTGAAATCAGGCAAATCCTCCTCCCTGCCAGAACTTTTCATGTCATCCAGCCATTTCTGAGGACAAGAACCAGCCTTCCAAGCAGAAGTCCCTGGGTGAACACTATCGCGGAGCCCATAAGTTATTTTAATGTAGACATCACTTTAAATTAACCTTTCACCATCTGTTCTGTCCTCTAATAACAAAGGCGGAAGCGCGTGGGTCTCCGCAGCATCCTAAGGCGGTCCGCGCAGCGGAGGCCCCTGTCTGTGCTCTCTCTTCACGGCCCATCGTGGGCTTCTGCGGTGTCTTTCTCATCTGCCAGACACAAATCAAGGGGAAAACTGCTCTCCCCTGACCTGGTGGATTCACTCGCACAGTATTTCTTCTTAATATGGTAAACTGTGGAGAATTCAGAGCATTTTGAGAGCCGATGCTCAGAGCCCCTAGACGCACACCACCCGCAGCCGCTCGCTGCCCGCTGTATTTCAGAGGCCGCCAAACGGGCCTGGAGAATAAGCAAATGTGGCCTGATGGCCAAAACGTAATGAGCTTTCCTTGAAAAGAAAAATTCTCTTTAAATAGGCGGTTGATTTTTTCAGCAGTCTCCTCATTAAATTTCCCTATGGTAGAGGGATTCGTTCGTCCAAACTAGCAGTAGTACACGGTGAATCTATGATCCATCCCTCAGGCTGCTGCAGACCCCACCCCTCATGCCTACGATCCATCCTTGCCTCCCCGTCCCTTGCCTCCAGAAGACTGGACCTGACTCCATGTGTTCTCATCAGCCCAGTGCCACTCAGCCACTCAAGGGCCTACTGTGTGCTCCGAGTGCCCTTCTCCTAACCCAAAGCCAAAGCAGCGTCCATACTCATCAGCCCTCGGAGAAGCGCCAGGCTCCAGGACGGCAGGACTGGTGGGCTCCATACTCCACCTCAGCTGCCTGCTCTCCTGGGAATGTGTTCTCTTCACCTTTCTCCCACCCCCAAGGGACAAGTCGTTGGAGGGGACAGGAAGGGGGTTCCTCCCCTCTATCTAGACGTTGTCCCATAAACCCTGGTGACCAAACTTGGTGAAAACTCTCCATGGGTGGAGAAGAGATGGGCCTTGCCCATGGAAGGCCTGCAGGAATACCGTTGCTGGTGGCCTTGGGCAGTAGAGGGACGGGTGATTAAGGCTTCGTTGGAGGCTTTTCCCGTCAACCACTGAGGGGCCCAGACCCGCCCTTCCCTCCATCACTGTCTCGGAAACCCTGCTTGGTGTGTGCGGCTCAGGGCAGAGCCGGGAAAGGGCCCTACCTGATCATGGGAAAGTAAGGAGGTGCATTGCGGCAGCAGAACAAAGATGCTCCTCACGGACTGAGGGTGTGTGCACATGGGCACAGGAGTGTGTGTGTGTGCGCGCATGCACGCACGCACCACGGGCCTGCAGGCCTCCTCTCCTGGCGGTGTCTCCCAGCACGTGAGCAGCCCCCCATTGGCACTGACCCCCACGACGCCTTTATAATGGAAACAGCATCTCCCTCTTCCTATACGGAAACAGCTTTTTTGCTATTACGACATGAGACAGTCTTGGGGTGGCCGGTGTGCCGGGCACTGCGCTTCTGCACATAGGAACAGCTCTGGTGTGCAAATGCTAAATGCTGGTTTAAGAAAGATGTTCTCCATCAGGCTGAATTCTCTACAAATTGGAGTTTTTCCAGGGGATGACTTGCTTTCTTTGATACGAATTAAGCTGGAAGGGATACTCTATCAAACGTGCTTTGAGCCTCTCCGAAGGCTAGCCTATGATAGTCATCGTGTTGCGGAGATGAGATGCCTGGTGAGAAGCCAGCCCTCTGTCTCTGAGATAAGGGCTACTCAGGCACGATAAAGCAGGCTTGGAAGTCGCTGCTGCATCTGCTCGTTGGCATCTGCTGGGTGTGACACCTAGGCCACACGTGGGGTGGTTGTAGTGGTCACGCTGTGTGTCATCAGAATTCAGAATGCATCTGCACTTCAAGGTCTGCAATCTTCATGAAACCGAGGGGACTGCTTTTTCTCTCTTGTTCTCTGCTCTGGAAAGGTTTCCGGAAATTCCAGGGCAAGCTGACCTGTCTTGAGGTCTTTTAGGAGGAATTTCCTGAAGTCATATGGTATCTCCAGGTGTGTGTTCTCTGCTAGTCAAATTTAAAATTGTATATTTTCTCAAAAAATAATCAATTTCATAACAATTTTCAACTGTGCTTGCATAACATATAGCGAAGAAAATGCTTTAAAAAAAATCTTATCTTTTTTCTCTGACGTTTATCAAAGACGCAGCAGTTTCCTGAGGACTTTTCACCTAACTACAGCTCTAGAATCTATCGTTGTCCCGATTTTTCTGTTTTCAAATTCTTTCTGTGTCATATTTATTGATGACTTTGGTGTCTGCTGCTTCCTGCTTTCTTGTTCCTTTCCTTGTGGGGTTGAGCGCTTGGTTCATTGGCTGTCATTCCATTTTGATTATGAAAACATTCAAGGTTATGGGTCTGCAGGGACTCAATCTCTGGGTTTCACTGTATCACAGTCACGTAGTTATATTGTTATTAAACAAAAGAAATATTTTTAAAAGCCTCTAAAAATAACTTTGGTTCCTGTTGACCCAATGGTTATTTTGCAGCGTCATTCAAGTTTCTAAAAGGTCTTTTTTCAGTTTTATTATTAACTTTTAATTGCATCATTTCAGTTGAAGGTCCTAGTCAGGCTGAATGTGGCAGCTCACACCTGTAATCCCAGCGCTTTAGGAGGCCCAGGTGGGAGGATCGCTTAAAGCCAGAAGTTCGAGACCAGCCTGGGAAACATAGTGAGACCTTGTCTGTACAAAAGAATTTCAGAAGTTAGCCGGGCGTGGTCGCTGGCACCTGTAGTCCCAGCTGCTCCAGGCTGAGGTGGGAGGATTGCTTGGGCACAAGAGGTCAAGGCTGCAGTGAGCTATGATTGCCCCACTGCACTCCAGCCTGGGTGACAGAGTAAGACCTGTCTCTAAAAAAAAAAAAAAGAAAAAAGAGTCCTGTTCCATTTCGTTTTGGGGGTATTTTTTGGGGTGTTCACTGCGGCCCACTGTATTATGAAATGTGATGGTCCTGTGGACCTTGAGAAAAAAAGTAGTGTGTTCTAAAGACATGCTCAAAGTTGAATGCAAATCCATTCATTCCACCTTCTCAATTTCACCTTTCAAATCCCCATGGCCTCTCCCCACTTCCCTGAGGGACCCCCCAGGCTCTGGGAAGTGCCACTCACCTGTGGTGGGCTGGTGACCACCAAGTCCCCCTCCTCACTACAGGAGGTTTCGCCTCAACTGAGTGAAAGACGTGCATCTTGTTTTTAATGCTACCAGGGTCCTTTCTGTTTCTCCAGAACTTGTGTGAATCTCACTCTCTGCTCAAAAACAAAATGAAGCCTTTGCCTAACCCTTCCCCATCCCAAGTAAAACTCAGAGTTTCGTGTCTGCCTGTGTCCTTCCATTTCCTCCCCCAGTTCGCAGCCTTTTCTAGCTTACTTTGGACTTGGGACCCAGATAACCATCACTAAATTGTTTTCTAAGCAATTAGAAAGGCTGGGGCACACATGCATTGGGTCCTAGTCTTTCCTCTCACTATGGAGGTTGCTCGTTTTCTTGCGTTTGTCTCGTCCTGGGTTTGACGTCAGAACATGAGGCCATTTTATACCATCATTTCCATTGTTTTCACCTGTGCTGCGGGTGTCTGCCAGGCATCCCGAGTTCTTGGTGTGTTTGCTGAACTCGGAATATTAGACCTGCACTTCCCTCTTCCCTGTTACTGATGGGCCCTGGACCTGAATTCAGCAGCTCTCAGTAAAACCCTGACCGTCGATCGTCCTTCTAGTTCCCAAAGTGGATGAAAGATCAGCTGTGGGCCCCATCGTACCTCAAAATGGTCGAGCTCGAGGAACTCATGGGAGGGGATGAACGTCAGAGGTAGGGGCCCGGGCCTCACCTCACCACAGGCTGACCTCTTCTCGCTTTGCTCCTGCCTTTCAGATCCGGTCCGACAAAGACAATGACATCCCCATCCGGTACAGCATCACGGGAGTCGGCGCTGACCAGCCCCCCATGGAGGTCTTCAGCATTGACTCCATGTCCGGCCGGATGTACGTCACGCGGCCCATGGACCGGGAGGAGCACGCCTCTTACCACGTGAGTGTCCACACCCAGGTGGGAACCGGGCCCTGGGGTGGCGATCTCAGCCCCACCAGGCCTTGGCAGGTGCCCCCAGCAGGGCCATGCCTGTCCTAATTCTACAGGCAGTGCTCCAACTTTGGCCTGGAGCAGAATCCTGGGAAGCTGGGGAAAGCCCAGGTTGCTGGGCACTGTCTCCTGTCTCTAATGCAGCAGGGTGGGCCCAGAGCGGGCCTGGGAAACTGCATTTCACACACTCCCCAGGATGCAAGTCAGGCCTGGGCCCACACTGGGAGAACCACTGGTCTAGAAGGCCTCCATACAGATGGTCTGCTTTGGACGGCTCTGCGGGGCAGGGAGCCAGGGAGCTGCAGTGCTCCCTCGGGGCCCCTCATGCTGCCCTTGGTCCCTTTCTCTGAAAGACGGCCCATTGTCCCTCCCACCCCCTCCAGGCTGGGACATGTGTCCTGCAGGCTTTTCATTTCCTCCGACGTCTCTCATGGCAGCAAGAGCCTCTGAAAGGAGAGCCGCGCTGGTTCCCTGTCATGGGCTGTGCATGGAAAGAGAAATGCTGGAGAGACGTGGGGCTGCAGCCTAAGCTTCCCAGGGGCGGGCGTTCTCCTCCCGGGCCGAACTGACCCTGGCTGAGAGGAGGGGGCCTGGGCCGCAGCGAAAGCAGCGGCAGATGTACAGCCCTCCACCTCAGGGTCCAGGGCTGTCCATCGTGTGTAGGTGAAGGCTGCACCAGCAGCGCAGAACAGGCTGGATCCAGATCGTGAGGGTCACACGCAGACCTGCCCCTGGCCAGTTGTGAGCTCTTGGGCAAATGATGTCGCCTCTCCTGGCCTCAGTCCCTGTTCCTTCTCATGGGCTTGTTCTGGGGACTCCAGGGTTAACCCCGGTGAGGCATTCAGCACAAGCCCGTGCTGTCAGGGCCATGTGTTCCTCCGTAGTAACTCGGGAACAACCATGGAGTACTCGGCCCTGCCTGACAGTGTCACCTTGCTCAGCTCTACCTTCACAGGGCTTCAGCCAGTGCCACTGAACAGGGCCCGACCCTGCAGCTTCTCACGTCTGCGGCGATTTGTTTTGGGGTTCGTTCTTTCCATCTCGCACTAGAAGGAGGCTGCACAGGGGCAGGGAATCCTCCGGCTTGTCCACGCCAGATCTCAGGGCCAAGAACAGAGCCTGGCCTTCAGGGGACTCACTAAGCATTCAGAGAAGGGAGGGTGTTGATGGGAGAAGGTCGGTTTCGCTGTTGGCCGCAGCGGCCTCCCTGACAGCCCCTAAGGCACTATCTGAAGCAGGGGCGGAGCTGGATGGATCCTGGGGAGCCCACTTGGGAGGTGGCTGCCCTAACCCCGGTCTGCACTGGGGCCTTATCAGTCCCTCACGGCTGCCTCCTGGGAAGGCTCACGCCTTGGCTGGGTGTTGGGGAGACCTGATTGACAGTGCCTGGGCCTCGTGTGCTGGGCCCTCCAGGAGTGGCCGGGGCAGAACCACAGAACCAACCAGAGACTCCAGCTGATGCCCACAGACTGTGCAGCAAGAGGCAGGCCCTCAGCATGGCTGCTGGCTCCCACAGCGGGCTTTGGGCTGCCGTCAACACGCGTCTACAACAGGCTCAGGAATCGGAACTCAACAGCCCTTACTGACAAGAAATAGCTACAGACCAAGGACTTAGGGAGAGACACAGATGCATGCACACAGAGATAGAGATACAGAGACAGAGAGGGAGACAGAGACACAGGAACGACAGAGACAGAGACATAGAGACAGAGATAAATAGAGAGACTGACCGTGAGAAACAGATTCAGAGGCAGAGACTTGACTCTAGTCTTGCCAGATCTAGATGTGGGGCAGGGGGAGCCAGTCCTTCAGCTCCATGAGTCCCTGACACGTGTTTCTGTCTGTTGTTTGTTTAACCAAGGCAGACTTGGAGCTGGGTCAGCCCACTTCTCCATAGTGTGACATCACAGATGCAGCCTGTGGGTGCTGGCTGGGGCATCTGAGGGGCACCAGGAGTGCTGTAGGGCTGCCAGGTGCCTGTTGCAGGAGGACTCAGGGCCCAGCACTTGCTGAAGGCACAGTGATTCCTGGGTGACCTGCACCAGCAGGAGGCGTCTTCCTTCCATTTCATCTTGCAATTCCTCCTGGAAATGTGGAGCTCAGAGCTGGCCCTCCCTGCAGCATCCCCGATGAGCTGTGTCTCCTCGATGGATTCTCCCCAGAGGCAGCCTTGGCATTCCCACCGACTCCCCAGAGAAAGTTTCAGGGCTCAGCTACCTCTGCACACAGCACGGCTAGGGGACAGGGACCTCCAGGGCCACCGCTGGACAGTGCCCCCTCCGTGCACCTTGAAGCCTGAGGTACAGCCTGCAACCCAGCCTGGGAGCTCTGCCCACAGCAGGGGTCCAGGTGTGCAGGGCCAGAGGTTGGAATGGGCACTCCAGGGATCTGGGTCACCCACCCCTCTGTGATTCATTCCCAAGGCCCTCCTCTCATGCACAGGTAGAAATTTCCAACCCACCATGTGCAGAGACAGTGGCTGGCACTGGGGAGGAATCCAGCACCCCTACCATCTCCTGCCATGCCATGCAAACACACTGTGTAAACATGTGGTGCAAACACGCTCTGTGAACATGTGGTGCAAACACGCTGTATTAGCCCTTTTGTATTGCTGTAAAGAAATACCTGAGGCTGCATGATATAGAGAGAAAAGAGGTTTATTTGACTTACGGTTCTGCAGGCTGTACAGGAAGTATGGCGCCGGCATCTGCTTCTGGGGAGGCCTCAGGAAGCTTCCACTCGTGGGAGAAAGCGAAGGGGAGCAGACGTCCCACATGGTGGGAGTAAGAGAGAGAGAGGGACGGAAGTGCCAAGCTCTTTAAACAACTGGCCCTGGAGTGCACTCAGAACAAGAACTCACACATTACCACCAGGGCAGCACCGAGCCATTGACAAGGGATCCACCCCCATGACCCAAACACCTCCCACCAGGCCCACCTCCAACACTGGAGGGCACATTTCAACATGAGATCTGGAGGGGACAGAACATCCAAACCACGTCACACATCTCCATTCATCTGTTTATTCTTTCTGCCTGATGCATATGAACAGCCTTGCTCAGCACCAGGCTCTACCCAGGAAAGGCGCGGTGCCCCTGTAGACGGTCCTGCAGCAAACCCCCAGAAAGATGGGGTCACAGGCTGGCGGGGACCACGAACCTGGGTCCCGCACCTGCAGGGGAAGCTGAGGTGCCCCGAACACTCCTGTTCCTCGCCACGGATGCCCTAAGGCCCCCGCACTCCCCACCTGAGCTGGCCGTGGAGGAAGATGAGGGAGCCCAGGCCAGGGGTGGGAGGGGCTGCTGGTGAAGTCAGACCCACCTGCCCCAGCCACCCTCGTGGCTTGCCACTGTGCAGACACTTTTGCACACACGTTCCCTTCCCTTCTCTTGTTTTTCTTTTGTTTGTTTTTTGAGACAGGGTCTCGCTCTGTCACTCAGGCTGGAATGCAGTGGCACAATCTCAGCTCACTGCAGCCTCAACCTCCCAGGCTCAAGCAGTCCTCCCACCTCAGCCTCCCAAGTAGCTGGGATTTTTTTTTTTTTTTTTTTTTTTTTTGAGACAGAGTCTTGCTTCATCAGCCATCCTGGAGTGCAGTGGTACTGTCTCGGCTCACTGCAACCTCCGCCTCACAGGTTCGAATGATTCTCCTGCCTCTGCCTCCCGGGTAGCTGGAACTACAGGCACCTGCCACCACGCCCAGTTAATTTTTCTGTATTTTTAGTAGAGACGGGGTTTTGCCATGTTGGCCAGGCGGGTCTCCAACTATGCCTCCCAGAGTGCTGGGATTACAGGCGTGAGCCACCGGCCCATGTTCCTGTCTGTTTCCTGCCTCAGCCCTGAGGCTTCGTGGTTTTCTCCCCGCTTTGAAGATGAGAAATGCAGTCATCCCACATTGCCAGCGTCTCTCAGTGCCTCCTGCACACCAGGTTCTAGGAGCAAGCTCTTGGAAATCATCAGTTTTATCATCCTCATTTCCCATTTTCAAGGTGAGGAATGGTGAGCCCTGAGATCTGGCCAGGCTCCAGCCTCCTCACCCTTGTAGGGACGGCAGAGTCAGCAGGAGATGCAGGGCCCAGACTGGAGAAGAAACTGCATCATCTGCCAAATTCTGGAATGAAGGCCTCGAGTTCCACGTGTAGCTAATCTCTCTGTCTCACCGAGATGGAGGCTGTGGGGGTGCCCGGCTTTCCTGCCCTTCCCTGGAGAAAGAAGCCCTCCCTGCGGGCACCACAGTCCTCGTCAGACTCCATTGTGAATCCAACTCTGGATTTCCACCTTGTAGGACGCCCACCAGGGTCTTTGGGGGCAGCTGTGCCAGCTGTGCCAGCCAGCAGGGGTGTGTTCTCTGCGCTGTGTAGCACATCGGCTCAAACTTAGTGGCTGAAACCACGCCCTATGAGTTTACCGTGCTGTAGGTCAGAAGTCAAGGTGGGCTTGGCTTGTGTTTCTGCTCAGGGTCTCACCAGCCCAAAATCAAAGCACCAGCCAGCCTGGGCGCTCCCCCAGCCCTGGGGAGGACCTACCTCCAGGCTGACTGGGGCTGCGGCAGGTCCAGATCCTTGTGGTTGCAGGACTGAGGTCTCCACGTCCTTGCCGGCTGTTCGGGGGGCCACAGTCACCCCCGAAGGGCACCTGCATCCTCGGCACGTGTCCCCTCCACTGTCACCCAGCGAGGTGCATGGGATGCCCTCATGCTCCTCTCTCCCGCCTGCAGCTGGGGAATGCTCAGCTTTTGAAGGCCCGTGTGGTTGGATGGCACCTACCCAGCCCTGTCTTAAGGTCAAAAATGTAGCCCAGTGGGGAAGGAACACATCTGTCTTCACATTTGGGACCAGCACCTGACATCCTTGGGGCCATCTTAGAGTTTTTCCTGCCTCCCAGTATCCTTTGATCCTGTTCCATTTTCCACCCAGCTCTGTGGGCTGAGGGTGGGGAGGACGTATCCCCAGCCTGAGTATACTGAAGACTGTGACACGTGTCACCCTGTAGCCAGCCTGTAAACATTCAAACACACGACACGCGCTAGTACTCACTGATAGCTTTGCCGAGCGATGCTCCAGAAGATTCCTTGAAGGATTCTGTCAGTTGGACACACTAGCTCACCCAGCCACATGCTGTCATCTTCCGAAAGTTTTCTCACCTTCCTGAGCCTCAGTTTCCTCCTCTGTATGATAGGGACCAAGACAATGCCAATCTCACAGATTCTGATGGAAACTGGAGTTAACGTGTATCAGGTTCTCACAGCTCTGCCTGGCCCTGAGCAAACGCACCGTGCGTGTTGGCTGCCGATGTCACCGATGAAGAAAGTCTCCAATACCTGCACCCCTCGGCCACTTCCAAGGCCCCCATGGACTGTTCCTAGTTCCATACTCCTTGGAGGGAACCTGCACCCACAATTGAGATACAAAGAAGAGGCGGGGCGCGGTGGCTCATGCCTGTAATCCCAGCACTTTGGGAGGCTGAGGCAGGCACTTTGGGAGGCCGAGGCAGGCAGACCATGAGGTCAGGAGATTGAGACCATCTTGGCTAACACGGTGAAAGCCCATCTCTACTAAAAATACAAAAAATTAGCCGGGTGAGGTGGCGGGCGCCTGTAGTTCCAGCTACTCGGGAGGCTGAGGCAGGAGAATGGCATGAACCCGGCAGGCGGAGCTTGCAGTGAGCCGAGATCACGCCACTGCACTCCAGCCTGGGCCACAGAGAGAGACTCCATCTCAAAAAAAAAAAAAAAAGATACGAAGAAGAGAGAACAGCCAAGAGGCGGGAGAATTAGATCCCACATACATCTGGACATTCATCTGTCAACAGCCACATTTCCCCCAAGCGCCTTCCCACCCCAAGGCCAGACCATGCCCACATATTAATATTTCCTAATCTTGTATCCCAGAACGAGCATAGAAAAATGTCCTATTCAAAATGTTGGAGGAAATGCACTGCGCCTGACCCTTGGATTTGCAGGTTGCAGAGCGCTCGGAGGACTCCTCCATCCATGTTGCCTGTTTCCTCCACCGCCATGGCGAGATCACCTCTCAGGACCGCCCTGTGTGTGCCCAGTCTGGGAGATGGGCAGGGGAGATTTCCAACAGGAGCTGCGGGACAAGGAGGACGCAGGCCGCGGGCAGAGGCGGTATTTCCTTGTTATCTGCACTCGCGCTGCTCCTGCTGCTCCAGATAGCACCTGAAACTGCTTTAGTTGGGAGATAATAACTTTAATTTTAGCTCAGAATTACTTTTTTCCCGAGGCCTTGTGACCTTTGGGTGTGTGGGAAGCGCGTCCTACAGCAGGACAGAGGTGCAGATGGCTCGGGGGTGGAGGAGTCTGCCCGCGACAGGGCGGGAGCAGCCTGACGACCACACAGCACGTCAGGCTGTTTAAACAGGATACGTAAAACTGACTCAGTGTGCGTGCGGTCACATCTCGCGTGGCAGTCTGCAGTTCCTCCACGAGTCAGGCCTAGTTTGTCTCCTTACTACAGGGCAGATTGCCTCTTTGGGTAAAGCCAGCCTCTAGGTCTTCCTTAAACATGCCACGTAGGGGATAAAATTCCACTCTGGATTGTTGGAACCAAACCAAAATACCAGTGCGGGCATGGACACAGTTAGCTCCCGGGTTTCCCTGGGGCAGGCTTGGAATGCAGGGTCCACCCCGTTCCCCCGAGGTCGTGGGAGTGGGAGCGGCCATGTGAGTCAGGCCACCAAGGGGATGATGTGGAGACCCGTCCGGCATGGGGCTCCTCTCCCGGCCACCCTGGGCTTGATGATGTTTTGCTGCAAATACCTTGAGTGAGGTGTGTTGTGTCCAGCTTCAAGCGTGATGTGGGCTTTTGGCAGAAAGATGTGAGCTGAGGACACCTCTGGGTGACCGTCCAGCTCTGGGTGGAGAGGCCTCAGACATACCCTTTCCACTCTCCGGCAACCCCTCAGCAGCCCCCTCGCCTGCGGCAGTGCCCAGCCTCTCCGTGTCCTCTGCCTTGGCCTGTTCTTGAGGTCTCAGCTCAAGCAGCCCCTCCTCTGAGAGGCCTCCCTGGCGGCCACCACAGCCACTGATGGCTTCTTCTCTCCCTGGTGTCCATTGTCCCTCGGATGGAAGCTCCAGGGGAGCCACACTGCCTTCAGTGCACAGTAATCGAGGGTCCAGCCCAGCACCTGGCATTGCAGACCCTTGCTGGGCATCTGCAGAACAAATGAATGAAAGAACAAATCCAGAACTTCAGGGGTGACTCTGAGAAGGTCCTGCAGAACCTTCCAGCCCAGGTTCAGCTCTTCCCTTCTCACCTCGAAGGCAGTTCCTGTGACATTCCCGGGAGCTCCACATTGGCCTCCCAGCCCCGCCTCTGCATGGATCCCCCCACCACCCATGTTCCCCTGCTGTGTCCAAGAGCTGACAGGGCATGCAGACGCAGAGGAGCCTGGAACTTGTCCAGGCTGGACTCTCAGTGGACACCCAAATGGACCCAATTCCTAGCTCCAGCTCTGACCTCTCTGCACACCCTGGCCTGTCTCCTCCCCGTCTTTCCTGGGGACTAACCTCACAGTAGCAGAAGTTAAGCCCCCCACCCAGTTAGGCACAAACGCCTTTTCTGTTGCCACTTTGGGTGAACATGACGCCATCCAAGGGGCACCTGTCCTGCTCCAGACATCTGATCAGAACAGTTGGTGGCTCACAGAACAGTCGGACAGGTGTGGGAGGTCCTGGGTGGGCCTGACCATGGGGTGTTGGGGGGTTATGCTGGCTTCCAGCTCTGCGCATTGCTCCACTCTGCAGTCTCCTGACCCCCATTTCTGCAGAGGAGAGAGCTGAGGCTTGGAGAATTCCACCACGTGCCCAAAGCCCCCCGGCCCCTATAGCTAACCTGCCTGTGCCATCAGCCTCCCACCCCAGCACCACAGGTCCCGGGCCGCTCTCAGCTGAGTGGGGGTGCCCACACGCCACCGGGCCCTAATGTGTCTCTGCCACTTTCCAGCTCCGAGCCCACGCTGTGGACATGAATGGCAACAAGGTGGAGAACCCCATCGACCTGTACATCTACGTCATCGACATGAATGACAACCGCCCCGAGTTCATCAACCAGGTCTACAACGGCTCCGTGGACGAGGGCTCCAAGCCAGGTGAGGCCTTTAGCATTTGCTTGCTGGAGACCCTGTGGGCTCTGCAGGTGCAGCACAGGCCCCAAGGGCTGGGGAGGGCTGCTCAGCCCCCACCACCAGGATGGTGCCACGGGACTTGGGTGCAGACACAGGCGTGCAGCAGGCGTCCACCAAAGCCCCTGCTCTCATAAGCTTCAGGGTCAAGGGAGGTGCAGACCACAGGGGAGAAGCGATTGCAGCCACAGCAGGACCGACAGGCTGGGAAGGAAACCCAGGCACTGGGAGTCCTGGGACAGTGGTGGGCCTGGGCAGGCCCCTCTGTGGAGCTGGCGTGTGGGCTAGGAGCTGAAGCCTGAGGTGGAGCAGCTCCCGGAGTGGGGCTGGGGTGGGCTCCTGGGCAGGTGGAGAGGCTAGGGGAGCAAGGTGCACATGCCAGAGCCCCGGGGAGGCAGTGAGGTCAGAGGACTGAGGCCACTGGAGACCTCCCGGCTACATGTAAGATTTGGTTCCAGTCAAAACGGAAAGTGAGAGAGGCCCAGACTACCCCCGCAGAGGCGATCCTGTGTGACTGAGGCCATCTGCTCCCCTCAGGGCTGACCTAAGAGCCTGTCCCCCGAGACTTCACTCTGGTACAAGTGGCAGTGCCCGCTTTTTCATGTGTGGGCCCCTAGCTGAGCACGTCATGTCTTGCATCTCTGCCCTCTATGACTGCCAAGAAATGGGAGACCCCCACCAGCAGTGAGGAGGCTCAGGCCCTCAGTAATCGAGGGTCCAGCCCAGCACCTGGCATTGCAGGCCCTTGATGGGCATCTGCAGAACAAATGAATGAAAGAACAAATCCAGAACTTCAGGGGTGACTCGGAGAAGCTCCCGCAGAACCTGCCAGCCTCAGGGCACACACGGGTTGGAACCTGGGTGTCCACATCCCCGCAGGGCTGGCACAGCCCCCAGCTGCTCATCCAGATGCAGGTGGCCCAGGTCTACAGGTTAACAAACCCCAGGGGCCTTCTGTGTGGGGGGAGAAGCTCCCCACGGAGGCTGCCTCCTGCGTGGGGGGTGGAGAGGGGTCCTCTTTGGGACAAACCTTTGCCTGGCTTGGGTTGGGTGAGGGGAGGTGAGGTCACTGAGGAGACCTCTGCTGGGGCTGCCCCTAAAGTACAAGACAGCAAGTAAATGTGAAGTTCAGAGAGACAGCAAAGCACTTTAAAGTGTGACCCAAGCACCATGTAGGGCGGACTTGCACCAGGAGGATAATCCTTGCTGATCTGAACTGCAAGTTCAATGGGTGTCCTGTATTTTCACCAGCAGCCGCAGCCCTGGCCAGTGCCCAGCAAGTGACGGCTTCCAGGCTCTACAGAAGTTGGCAGTGCCGGGCAAATGGGAGGCTGTTTCTGCATTGAAATCTGGAGCACATGGAGCCCAGAGCCAGGGCCAGCTCCCAGGGGCACCACACACCCCTGCAGGCCCCCGGGGAGGGATCAGCAGCATCCTGGCTCTGGGACGGGAAGGCAGGCCTTTATCATGCCTGCTCACAGAGGTGGCTGCATGGTCCACCCCCAGGGCTATAGTGTGAATAGGGTGAATCGTGCACTTGGTCCACCCCCAGGGCTGCACTGTGAACAGGGTGAATTGCGTGCTTGGACCACCCCAGGGCTGCAGTGTGAACAGGGTGAATTGCGCGCTTGGTCCACCCCAGGGCTGCAGTGTGAACAGGGTGAATTGCACGCTTGGTCCACCCCCAGGGCTGCAGCGTGAACAGGGTGAATTGCGCGCTTGGTCCACCCCCAGGGCTGCAGCGTGAACAGGGTGAATTGCGCGCTTGGTCCACCCCCAGGGCTGCAGCGTGAACAGGGTGAATTACGCGCTTGGTCCACCCCCAGGGCTGCAGCGTGAACAGGGTGAATTGCGCGCTTGGTCCACCCCCAGGGCTGCAGCGTGAACAGGTGAATTGCGCGCTTGGTCCACCCCCAGGGCTGCAGCGTGAACAGGGTGAATTGCGCGCTTGGTCCACCCCCAGGGCTGCAGTGTGAACAGGGTGAATTGCGCGCTTGGTCCACCCCAGGGCTGCAGTGTGAACAGGGTGAATTGCACGCTTGGTCTGCCCCCAGGGCTGCAGTGTGAACAGGGTGAATTGCGCGTTTGGTCCACCCCAGGGCTGCAGTGTGAACAGGGTGAATTGCGCGCTTGATTGGTTATCTTTCAGGATTATGAGACATGGGTGTGTCCAGTGTCACCAAAGGGAATGAATGTGACATTATCTCACTGGAACCATGGGCAGCTGGTCCTCAGCCATCCCTTGACGGGCAGGCAGGGGGTGAGCAGATTAGCTCCAGGCAGCCAAAGAAAACGGCTGAGGACACGGGAGCCCCTCGAGAGGGTGCAGATGTGGAGGAGTGGGTAGCAGGCCAGGCACACTCCTCACACAGATACCACTGGCCTCTCTCCTGGAGACCCAGGATGCTATTTAAAGCCGCCTGGATTTTCTTGTCCTTTCTATCACAAATCAAACCTCCCATGTCTTACTTTTTAAAAAATTAATAGCGAAAGTCTTCCCAAAAGCACAACTGGCTTTGCTCATTAAGATAACAGAGCAAATTGTGGAGCTGTGGCCTCAGAAGTCCATGTCAGCCCTTCTTCCCACGACTCCTGAGCTTTTCCAGGAGTGTGTTGAGTGAAATGTCCACGGACTCTCAGAGCCCCTGGGGGATCGGGAGTCTGTTTCTGGTCCCAGAATAAGCTGTCTTTGTGCAAAGGCCAGGACAGAGCTGGAGGTGCTGCTGTCGAGTCCACGTCCGTCACCCTGGGCAAGGGCGGGGAGAGATGGAGTCCACACAAAGCGTGGCTTGCTTCCTTCAGTGGCGGTCTTTCCAGGACTTGGAAATCATCTCTACAATTTCTTCTCTTCCATCAGTAAATTACAATAATAGAAGGGTTCTACACAGTGCCTTTGTGGGATAAGGAAAAACTACCGCCAGAAATTAGTCATTATTCTCTGGAAGGACAGGCTAATGAAGGGTTTCAGATGTGCGTTCTAATGGAAAACAAATGGAAAGATGGGTTAAATATTGACTCAGCTCCAGAGGAACTTGGAAGACTTGGGGAGTTCATCTGGGGACGTGAGCACGCCAGTACAGGCCTGGGATCCATGAGGGTCCTGTGTGCCCCCCACACTCCTCTCCAGACCCCTGGGATCCACAAGAGTCCTGTGTGCATCTCACACTCTTCCCCAGCCCCCCAGAATCCACAAGGGTTCTGTGTGCACCCTGTACTCTTCCCCAGGTCCCCGGAATCCACGAGGATCCTTCATGTACCCCACATTCTTCCCCAGCGCCCCCTGGATCCACAAGGGTCCTGTGTGCACCCCACACTCTTTCCCAGCCCCCCTGACTTCATGAAATCCCCTGGGGCGCTGCTGACCTGCTCTGCTGGGCTCAGAGGGTGTGGCAGGCGCCACGGCGGGCCCTTTTGTGGTTGGGGGTGCAGAGTGAGATGCCTTGTTAGTCAACAGGATGCAGAGCGCGTCGCAGGGGCTCCCCGAGCAAGGGGACCGTGACTGGGAAGTGCAGGCGGGGCTGGCAGTGCCCGGTGTGGCAGCGCCTCTGGCTGAGATGTGTTTCCAGAGTCTCCCCGGCCGGTTTTCACCCCCACCCTCCTTTCTCCTCCGAGAGATCCTCTGCTGCAGCCGCCGTGGCCTTGGAGGCCGAAAGCTTGTTCCTCAGCAGCTGGACGGCCTGGGGGTGAGGACACCTCCAGGTGTCCTTTCCCAAGAGTCCCCGCAAAAGTCCCAGGGCAGGTTCTCGTGGGTCTCACTGCCCTGCCCCGGCCCCCGTACCCCTCCCCGGGGCAGAGGGTGGCAGCCTGTGGCACACAGCCAGGGGACCCCTCCATCTTCATGCGTTCTGGGCTGTCTGGGATTGTGGGCGGCGCAGGTGCGTTCGCCATCGAGTAAGACGGGGCTCCAGGAAGTGGGCGTTCCCACCGAGGCCTTCGGCCCAGGCTGCAAAGCAACCCTAAGCCTGGTGAGTTCCGAAGGCGGGAGACCTGCTGAGTGATCCACAGACCTGTACCACAGACGTTTTCCATGAAGAAATCAACATTTGTTTATTTCAAATTCCCCAGAAAATGGAACCAAAATCAGCATTCCCTCCAAAAAAACACAAGGTCTACCTGAAATGACAGGAGGGCTGAGGGTTTTTGCCCAGTTTCCAGCGGGACCTGAGGCCCACGGAGGTGACTGGAGGCCCCCATGGGCAGGAGGCTGGGGCCTGGCTTCCCAGCCTTCACTCTGTCCACCCAGCCTTCACCACTTTCGTCTGCTGTGTTGGGCTTCCCAGTGGGATTTCACTGGAAGAAATGTCTTCTCAAAAAATATTTTTATTTTGAGATAATTGTAGAGTCACATGCAGTTGTAGGAATAAGACAGACAGATCCTGTGAGCCCTTCAGCCAGCCTCCCGCAAGGGCGGTATCTTGTAGAACCACAGTGCAGGGTCATAGCCAGGACACTGACCTTCGTACCGGCCACAGCCCCTACTCACATCCCACCAGACTGACCTGCCTTCATTGGTGTGTGTGTCTGTGTGTGTCTCTGTGTGCATCTATTTGTGTGCCCATGTGTGTGCTGTGTCTGTCTCTCTGTGTGTCTGTGTGTCTCTGTGTCTGTGTGTGTCTGTGTGTGTCTCTGTGTCTGTGTTCCTTTCTGTGTGTCTGTGTGTGTGTCTGTGTCTCTGTGTGTCTGTGTGTGTCTGTGTCTGCATGTGTCTCTGTTTCTGTGTGTGTGTGTGTCTGTTTCCGTGTATGTGTCTCTGTGTGTGTGTCTCTGTTTATGTGTGTCTGTGTGTCTGTGTGTGTGTGCGTCTGTCTGCATGTGTGTCTGTGTCTGTGTGTCCGTGTGTCTGCATCTGTGTCTGTGTCTGTGTGTGTGTCTTTGTGTGTCTATCTGCATGTGTGTGTGTCTGTGTCTATGTGTGTCTCTGTGTGTGTGTCTCTGTTTCTGTATGTGTGTCTGTGTATCTGTGTGTGTGTGCCTGTGTCTGCATGTGTGTCTGCGCCTGTGTCTGTCTGTGTGTGTGTATCTTTGTGTCTGTGTGTCTGCATGTGTGTGTGTCTGTGTCTATGTGTGTCTCTGTGTGTGTGTCTCTGTGTGTGTGTGTCTGTGTCTGCATGTGTGTCTGTCTGTGTGCCTCCCATGAACCCTAACCTGTGGCAACCATGACTGTCTTTTCATCTCTGTAGTTTTGTCATTCCGAGGATACTATAGAAATGGAATCGCAGCTGTGTGTCCCCTTTCAGGATTGGCTGTCTTCCTGCAGCATCGTTCTCTGGATATAACAGCCAGGTCGTATCCAAAGCTCATTCCTTTCTCTGGCGTAGAATTCCGTGGCCTGGGTGTACTGTGGCTTGTGAGCCATCGCGGATTGATGAACGCTGGGCGTTCATCATTTCCACTCTGGGCCGTGATGAACTGAGCTGCTCTGAGCACCCGTTCCTGCACGGGGTCTCGTGTGAGCCTGTGTTTCCATCTCTGTAGAATGAATGCCCGAGAATGCAACTGTGGTGTCATCTCGGGAGCAGGCGTTTGTTTTGTAGGGAACTTCCATGTTCTCTGCCAGAGGGGCTGTCCCGTCGCACCCTCATCCCACCCGCCCGAGACCCGGACTCTCGGCATCCTCACCAGCGTGTGTTGTCATCACTTTCAACGTTAGCTGTTCCGAGAGGTGTGTGGTGGCCCCTTGTGGTTTCAGCGTGTTTTCCTGTGTCTGTCGGCAGCTGTGTGTCCTCTTCAGGGAAACGTCTCTTCATGGCTTTCATCCATTTCCTACTACGTTATCCTTTTACTGTTGAGTTTTCATAATTCTTTACATATTCTAGATACAAGTCCTTTGTCGGATATGTGGTTTGCAAATATTTCTCCCACTCAGTAGCTTGTCTTCCATCTTCCTCCGAGGGTCTCTGCGAGTGAAAGTGTTTACTTTGAAGGAAGTCCAATTTATCCTCTATGCTTTCTCCCATGGAGCAGGCTTCGGTATCAACTCTGAGAGCTCTTCATCAAGCCCTCGGTTCTGAAAGTGCCCTCCTCTGGATTTTCTAAAAGTTGTTTAGGTTTGTAGTTTGCATTAGGTCCATGATTCATTTTGAGTTAATTTTTATATAACATACGAGATGTAGATCCAGGTGCATTTTTTGCTCCTCTCCATATTTTCCATGACTGCCCCAGCACCATGCATTGAAAGGCTGTCCTCCCTCCAGTGAATTTTGCTTTGACATCTTTATAGGGCATCCGTTGTGTACATTTGCGTGGATCTGTTCCTAGGTTCTGTGTGTCTCCTGCCAGTGCCACAGGATTACCGTAGCCTCGCAGCCAGCTTCACTGCCGGGTGGAGGGATGGCTTCGTGGACGGTGTGAGGTGGTCACGCCCTGGCCTTCACCTGCGTCCCTCTGTTAGGGTGGGAACATGCACAACCATACTCAGCCCATTCCTCAGCAGGCAGGGGTTCGGCCACGCTGTCCACGGCAGTGCCGCGTGACCATAGAATGGCCCTGGTGTGGCACCGGGCAAGCTCCTTCCCGCTGCCTCACACATCTTCAGTAAAAGAACAAGGACAGTGCCTACCTTGTGGACGGGGAAGGTCAGGGGTGGGCATCCGTGTGGCTCCCAGCAGCGACGTTGTCATTGACAGTGTCCTTATTATCTGCAGCTGTAACTCCTTCCTATTAACAGCAACTTAATAATACATTCTGGCTCAAAGCATCAGTTCATTTTCCTGACTCCACCAAGGTAATTTTGACAACTCAAACCTCTCAATAAATACAAAACAACTTTGAAAACCACCTGTGTTCCAGCTTCCTCAGAGCACTGAGATCCGCAGGGTCCTTGCCTGGTCTTCCCTGAGGACTGAGCTACACCTCAGATACGCATATTTCTGAATTATCACAAATTCCAAATCAGCCATGTCTGAACAACGCAGTTTTCTGGCCTGGGATGGGCCAACCATGGCCATGCCTGAGTTCCGGCTCCCAGATGTTGGCCTTCCGGGAGGATTTGGGTGCAGGTGATTTATGAAGGACCCGCCTGCTCCCAGGAGATGTCTGGGAGGGAGGAGGAGGTGCAGGACGCCCTGACAAGCAGAAACAACACCTCAGAAGGGCCCCAATGCAAGGCAAGGATGCTGGGTTCTGTGCACGGCCCCAGCAGGTTCTCGGGAGGGGAGGAGGAGTCACTGAAAACGATAGTGACCACTAAAGGGGTCTGTCCAGGTGGCATCCAGGCCCTTGCAGGGTTGGCTACAAGCCACAGCTGGTTTCCCCCTCCCATCTATAGTAATGGCCCGCAGGCTGCATTTCCCAAGGACTCCTCCTGCAGGATCCTGGCATTTGCATCCGCGGGAGGGATCCTGGCGTTTGCATCTGCAGGAAGACTCTGTGAGACCCGTGGAGACCTGTGTTGAGAAAGAGCCACCCTTGCCCCAGGGCAGAGAAGTGCCTGGGAGACCCTCTGGCCTCTCTGCCTGCCGATCAACAAGCAGCCCCCCGGGTGCCTTTGGGTCCAAAAAGGTGTGTTCTGTTCCTTTGAACTGGACCTTTTGAGAAGAGCAACATGAAAAATAGGCCGCACCCTGACCTGAAGCTCACGCGCCCACACCTGCCTCAGCTGTCCACTCTGCCTAGGCCCAAGAACCACACTGGACGTGGGCTCCGCTGGTCTCCACCGGTGATCCCTGCTTCTCTGCACCCAGAGGCAGGGCCAACAATGAGGCCTGGTGAGGTTCCACGTGGGAAGGACACGCCTTCCGCTGAAGATGCAATCATGCTGTCATCACAGAAACGCGGCCGACGGCATTCGCCCACTCTGCCAGGTGCTGGGCACCACTCTCCATACGAATCAGCTCACTAAATGCCACAACAGCCCCAGGAAATGGCTAGTTTTATTTCCCCTGCATACAACAGGAGGAAGTGAAGGCACCGTCTGTAACAGTAAAGACCCACAGCAGCTGGCAGGGAAAGGCAAGACTTAGAGGCCGAGGGACTGGCTCCTGAACGCCCCTGCTAACCGCTCCGCAAACCGCCTCCTCTTCCCCGCCTGTGTGTCAGGAATGCCTTTGGCTGAAAGTCACAGAAAGCCCAACCATAGCAGCTTGAACCAGCTGGGGCTGGGGTGAGAGCTCAAGGCGTTGGGCCGAGGCCTGTGTGGTGGTCACCCCGCTTCTCAGTTCTCACCACGTGGTCACGAGGTGGCTGTGGTGCCCCCAAGCATCACGCACACCATCAGGCAGGAGGGAGGAGGGGGCAGTGTGTAGCGTGGGCTGTTTCCTGCAGGAAGAAGTCCCAGGTGGCTGTGTTGTTCCGTGGATAAGGTGGGCATCTTAGCTGGGTGCTGCGGAGGGCACCAGATGGGAACGCATGAACCCCACCCTCCAGAAGCCCACTGTGCAGTTAAGAAACCCAGAGATACATCCGCTTCTCAAGGTGCAGGCCTCACACCTGGGGAAAGGCAGGGAAGCAAACGTCCCAGGCCACTGTGAACGGGAAGCGCCTTTCCCTGCCCCTGGGCCCTGGCAAAGGCTGTGCCCTCAGCCCGGGAAGCTGTCCCCCACCCTCTGCACCAGCTCCTTTCCTCCTGCAGCTCACAGACACTTCTGCACAGACGTCTTGCCCTGGCCTCTCCCCCAGGCAGCCCCCTCCATGCCCTGGGCGACTCGCTTGACTCCTGGCAAGTCACTCAGGTGGCTGTTGGTCTCCACCACTGGGTTCCAGTTCTGAGCAGACACCCCATCTCCTCCTTCACCCTTGCCGTGGAGGCTGTAGGGAGAGCCCAGCCTCAGCCTGACCCTGGGGGCAGCTCGCAAGCCTCGATGACACCTCAGATGTGTCCCTGTGCTAGCTCCTAATGCTCCCAAGGTGGACTCGTTCTGCAAAACGGACAGGAGTCCATGAGGACCTCCTGGGGGTGGGTGGGGTGCGCGGTCCTTGATGGGCAGGTGGGGTCCACACAGGCGCAGAGGGAGGCAGATGACTGCCAGGCCCACAGTGAGGCCAGGCATCTTGCACAGGGCAGGAGGGCAGTGGACAGCCAGCCTGCCATCCATCCTGCCAGGTCCGCTGGACCCCTCATGCCCCGTCACTGCCCAGTGACCGTTTTCCACTACTGTCCCCCGCAGTGTCAGAGAACGAACTCTCGGGGCTCGGGAACTCACCCAGGCTCTCAGCATTTCTCCAACTGCCCAGGGAAAGACACCTCCGTATTGATGATTTTTAAACTAAAAAGGGCTCTAATCGGGAAGCGGTACTTCCTCTAACCCCTCGTAACTGCGTGGGGGCCTATATTATAAGTTTTGAAATTAATGTCATTTTAAAATATTAAAAAGCAGGAAAATCTGCATGCTGCAGATGAAGTCAAAGAGACCTTCATCTGTACAGCACCGAGTTTTTGCTTAAATAGATTATTCTATTAGTGGGCCCCGTTTATTTATTTATTTTATTTCTGTGCCGGTGGAAGTTCCCCGGAGGTTAATGCACAGATGGCACTAGATACTTGAAAGTCGTCTGAATATTAAGAATTTAAATCTCTAGCCTCAGTGATTTGAGCAGAAAGCCAATTATGGGGCTGAATTAGTTTTCAAATTAAACTGCAATTGAAGGCTTGTGAAATTAAACCTTGAAGGCGCATGGCAGCGTTGGTACATGAATTCCAAGAAAGAACCGAGCCTGGCAGCCTGCGCTGTCTCCCCCTCTACCTGTTAGCGCAATTCACAAGGAGGTGTCCAGCATCTCCCGCGTGAAAGACGAGGCTGCTCCTCACCTGCAGCCAGGGAGGGGGTGCTGTCCTGACTCGCTGCTTCATTGATGGGGAAATATTCACATCTGTCTACTGGGGGAGAAAGAGGTGGGAAGAGGCCTCCAGAGAAAGGCCTACAAAGATGGTTTCCTTCTTGATCTCAAAGCCCATGGGGCAGGAGAACTCACCTGAGCACCCCAGGTTAGTGCAGATGCCACTGGGTGACCATACCTTGGCAGAGGGCACAGGTGAGGGACTGCTGGCCGCGTCTTTCCTGCGGGGAACCCAGTTTCTGCAGCTTTACAGCCTCTGTGGAATGGAGCCCCGCAGGACTCGCACTCGAGCGTGGCCCAGATCCTGCGTTACTGGAGAAGTGAGAGGGTCAGTGGCGACATAGGGGTCCAGGTTCCCACCTTCCCAGACACCAGAGCCAGCCCCGCTCACAGCACAGGAAGGAGGCCAGAGGGACAGGGCAGCTCTAGGTGCAGAGGAGGAACCGAGGCTTTCAGAGGTGAAGTGAGGGTGCGGAGCATGAGGCTGGGATGGCTGCCCTAATGCTGAGCACCCCCTGGTCTCCAAAGTCACCCAGGGCCACGGAGACTCCTGCGGATGTAAAGAGGCCCCCGTCTCCTCCCAGCCTTGCCAGCAGGGGTTTCCGGACACCGCCTGCCTCAGCTTCAGCTTAGCCCCTGGGCAGGTGGACTGGAGCCCCCGCAATTCACATCCATCCAGAACTTCAGAATGTGACCTTATTCAAAAATAGTTCTTTGCAAACATTTTGTCAAGATGAGACCAGCAGGGTGGGCCCTGAATCCAATGACCATTTTCCTTCTAACAAGAGGACAAGACACAGGACCGGGCCCAGGATGGTGGAGGCAGAGGCTGGAGTGACGCGGCCACAAGCCCAAGAACACCCAAGCTGACCGATGCCCCCACCCCAGGAGCTGGAAGGGCCAGGGCAGGGCTGCTGGCGCTGAGCCCTGTGCTGGTGCCGCCTCCTGGCTGCTGGAACTGACAGGGCCAGTTCTGTTGCCTCAAGCTGCCCTCTGCGGTGCTTTGGCGCAGCAGCCCAGGAGACCAATGCAGTCCCTTTGGGGAGAAGCCTGGGGACCCCCCTGGTTTCACCCACTTCCCTCCCCATGCAGCCAGAAACCCCATCCATCCAATATCCCCCCACTTGGAGCCTGTGGGGGACTCAGCGCATGACCCCAGAAACACGAGAAAACGCATTGCTGGGGAGGGCTGTGTGACCCAAGCCATGGAGACCCAAGCCCAAGATCCCAGGATCCTGGAGCGGCCACTGTGGCTCAGGGACTCCAGACACGAGGGGCCCATGGATCCAGTGAGGTCAGGGGCACGGCGGCTCCCTCTCCAGGACACACTCACTCAACTCCCAGAGCCAAGCCTTTTCGCCAGCACGGACGGCACCCATGAGAGGACCGAGGGGGAGGTGGCCCCAGCTTCCTAGGCAGACCCTTATGAGACAAACCCGATTATCTCCACCCATCATTCCCTCCTGAATCCGCTGACAAACCAGCCCTGGTGAGTTCACTGGGGCCTCCCAGGGCACGGCCAAGCACAGCAGCTGTCCTGTTGCCCTTGACCCCTGGCTATGGTCCTCTCTGGGGCTGCACGGGGCTGCTCTCCTACCCTGTCACCCACCTGGGCCCTGGCTTTCTCTCCAGTCCTCGGTGCAGCAGAGCCTTCAGGGCTTTGTGCCACACCTGGAGGATTTTCTGCCTAAATCCACCCCGAGTGGATTCGAGGCACCCTTGTGACCTTCCATCTGTGTGTGCCCAGACCTCATGCCTGGACCCCTGCCTGGCCTCTCCCTGTGCTCCCACCCCTGCCCCTGCCCCTGTCCCCCAACAGCTCTGCCAGGTACCCCTCCCAGATGCCCTGCATCCCTCACTGCACTCAGCAGAAGTCAGTAAGCTGACTTCCTGGCTAGTTAGTGTAGGTGATGGACTTCCTGGCTGGTTAGTGTAGGTGATGGACTGACTTCCTGGGTGGTTAGTGTAGGTGATGGACTGACTGACTGGTTCGTGTAGGTGATGGACTGACTTCCTGGACTGGTTACTGTAGATAATGGGCTGGCTTCCTGAATAGTTAGTATAGATAATGGTTGGCTTCCTGGACCGGTTAGTGTAAATGGTACCTGGCATCCTGGCTGGTTAGTGTATGTAATGGGTTAGTTTCCTGGGCTAGTTAGTGTAGATGATAGCTGGCTTCCTGGCTGGTTAGGGTAGATGATAGCTGGCTTCCTGGCTGGTTTGTATATGTAATAGGTTAGTTTCCTGGGCTGCTGCTGCAGGTGTGGTCAGAATCCTATTTTTATATTTGGTCTGGTCATTGCTCGTGTTTATACTGAACATCTTCGTAGAGCCTGGGATTATACGGTACCCTGTCACCACCAGCATCCTGGCGCCTGTCACCACCAGCATCCTGGCCCTGAGGTCGTCAAGGGACAAGTGTGTCCTGCCCAGAGGACCCTCAGTTGTTCTGCTGTGGCCACACCACCCCCTGGCGTGGGGTATTTTGTTTATGAGCTTCAGCCCCTGGGGTATACACAACGGAGGTCTCAGTGCTTGGCACAGTGTGGATGTTCAGTAAATATGTGTTCCAGGCCCCACTCTGCTCTCAGAAACGATGTCAACGTGGACAGCCAGGGTTTTCCACACCTGCGATTTGTTCCTTAGGATAAGCTCCTAGCAGCGGATTTGCTGAGCAGGCACATTTTGAAGGGTTTTGTGTATGCACAACCAAACCGCCTCTGAGAAGCTGAGGCCGCCCCCTCCCCCCAGAGGTCATGGAAGGTGCCAGCTGCTCTCTGTGCCATCGCGATTAGGTACCATCATTATTTTAAAGTAGCTTTTGCACATTTGACATGTGGAAAATGTCGTCCTTTCATTTCTTTGATCAATAATAAAGTTGATTTTAAAAAGAAGGAGAAGCGGCAGAAAGCCCATCTGTGTTAAAGATGTAGGATCCAGCCCCTTTGGCAAGAGGGCTGCACCCCAGCGTTCCAGCTGGTGTGTTGGGTGTGGGACGGTCGGTGACTTCTCTGCATTTTGCCCTTGAATGTTTCCCAGTGAGCGTGTGCTGGTTACCATGAGTGTATTTTATTTCTGCATCCAGAAAAGAATTCTCAAAAGTATATCATTTGGCCTTAAAAAGCAGATTCCTGAGCGTAGCAAAAAGCAAAAAAATGTAGATGCTTAGACGTAGCATGTTTCTGTAGTTAGCCAGAAAGCAATGAGCAGTCATTGTGGCCAGAGAGTGGGATCCTGAGCCACCTCCCAAGGAGGAGCCCTGCCATCACCCTTTCCCAGGAAGGGGACGATGCAGATGGCTGGGGTGGGTTCTTAAGAGCAGTGTCCATCCTCAGGAAGTATCCAGTGAGGAACCAGCAGGAGAGAGACGGACAGAGCAGGCCAGCATCTCGACTCCCAAACCCACAATGGGCCATAAACCTCGCTGTTGTCAGCCTTAAGGCAAACCAGGCGGGTATCCCTCCATGCTAAGCGGTGTCCTCCATGCTGGGCGGGTGTCCCCTCCACACTGGCCGGGTGTCCCTCCACTCTAGGCAAGTGTCCTCCTCCCTGGCCGGCCGGGTGCTTTCCTCCTGTACTGGGGCTGCCTCTCCTCTTGTCACCTGGTTTCCCTACCATGTATTCCAGGTGCACACGCGCACACACTTGGTTCCAGAACACTCGCTCTGGGCGCATGCATGTTTGACTCTGAGCCTGGGATTTTGAAGCCCTGCTCTTCCTTCCTGAAACGCTGACACCCTGGCTTTACCAGTCCAGGCACTGGGTCAGAAGCAGAGGACCTCCCCTCAAAGAGCTTATGATAGGCCGGCACAGTGGCTCATGCCTGTAATCCCAGCACTTTGGGAGGCCAAAGCAGGTGGATCACCTAAGCTCAGGAGTTCAAGACCAGCCTGACCAACATGGAGAAACCCCGTCTCTACTAAAAATACAAAAATCAGTCGGGCATGTTGGTGCATGCCTGTGATCACAGCTACTTGGGAGGCTGAGGCAGGGGAATCAGTTGAACCCAGGAGGTGAAGGCTGCAGTGAACCAAGATTATGCCACTGCACTCCAGCCTGGGCAACAGAGTCAAAAAAAAAGAGTGAGAGCTCATGATAAAATTGAGCCCAAGTAAACTGGGGGTTCCTGGGTGCCCCTCACGTTCTCCTCCTCCCCACAGGCCTCTCCTCCTGTGCCCTGGAGCTGGCCAACTGCTCTAAGTGCAGGATTTGCCTCCTGAGGCAGGAGGCGAGCAGAGGAGGGCACCACGGTGTTGGTTTAAAGCCATTACTGTCTTGAGTTAATGAAGAGCTAATGTGATAAAAGCCACTACGAGTTTCTAATGAGCAGCCCTTTCCATGGGGGAGAGGGAGGTGCTCAAACTAAGGCAGCTCACAAGGTGCGATGCACCTGCCAAGGTGAGCTGAGTTTCGATGACTCTGGCCATCTCAGAATGTCCAGGCTCTTCTCTGTGAGGAAGACATTCTATTTTTGCAAAAACTCCACCAACTGGAAATGGGGATATTGTTGCTTGCATCAGATGTAGAGGTGCAATTATTTGTAACCAAAAAGCAGGCAGAGACTTGGACCCCTGATCAATATCTGATTAGTGCTTGGTTAATGAGCATAAACCACAGAATGGATCGGCCCCTCAAGTCAGACACATGGAGTTTCCACACTGGAGGACTCGGGTCTGGGCCACCAGCTCATCCCATGGTGGGGGTGCAAAGGGGATTCGTCCACACCAGGACCCTTCCCAGGGCAGGCATCCTGGGGCCGTCTGTGTTCCCTGGTACAGGGACGTGGTAATGCTGTAGGTGGGAGGGAATTCAGGCTAAGGGAACACTCGAGAGCTGTCGGCCTGAGCAGGACCTCTGAAGAGTCAGAGGGGAGGCAGCCAGGTTGGTTCCTGCCACAGAGGCCCAGCTTCTAATGGGGCAGGGCCGATGGGTGAGAGACACAGACAGCCTGGGAGGTGGGGACCCGGACAGTTCCACAGTATTCAGGATCATAGACAATGAGGGGAAGGGCCAGCATCTTGACTCCCAAACCCACAACGAGCCACAAACCCCGCTGTCGTCAGCCTTAAGGCAAACCAGGCTGGTGTACCTCCATGCTGGGCGGGTGTCCTCTCCACACTGGCTGGGTGTCCCTCCATGCTAAGCGGTGTCCTCCACGCTGGGCAGGTGTCCCTCCTCACTGGGCGGGCGTCCCCCCACGCTGGGCGGGTGTCCCTCCATGCTGGGCGGGTGTCCCCCCACACTGGGCAGGTGTCCTCCTCCCTGGCCAGCCGGGTGCTTTCCTCCTGTGCTGGGGGTGCCTCTCCTCTTATCGCCTGGTTCCCCACCATGTATTCCTGGGGAGAGGGCAGGAGATGGGGACCTCTGCGCAGACGTGGGGAAGCCCCATCCCAGCCGGGCACACCTGGCCCCCACTGAGCCACGCCTCCAGCCGTGGCACCCGCAGCTCACAGCCTGTGGTGGACACACAAAGCCTCTAAATATGGCAAACGTGGCAAGTGCCTTCAAGGAGCTCAACTTGTTGAATGAAGGACTGGCCTTTATTCTGAGACTAAGTCTTTCCTGTGATTTTAGTGGTAAAATATTATTTTCCTTTCATGAAACATTTGAGCTAGATGTGTACTTTAAAGTCTTCCCTTGGTAGAACTAGAAGTTGGCAACCCTATATTGGTTCCCCTGTATTTTTAAAAACCAACGTTGTCACTGAAATCCAATAAAAGAGCGTACAGCAGGGGTCGCCAAACCCAGTTCAGCACCTGCTTCTGTGAATGGTTTGATGGGAACACAGCCGTGCCCATTGCTGGATGCGTCCTCTCAGGCTGTTTCTGTGCAGCATTGAGGAGCTGGGACAGAGAATGTGTGACTGCAAAGCCTGACATACGTACTGCTGGCCCTTTACAGAAAGTGTCTGCTGGACCCTGGAGGAGACTGTGGCTGCTTTCAGTCTGGGTCTAGCAGAGCTCACTGGACCCAGCCACGTTCCTCCTCATGGGACTCAGTTTCCCCGTCTGTCAAAAAAGGAGGTTGCCACAGTCAGGGTTCCAAAGGTCTCTTTCCAGCCACCGTCTGACTTCCCATTCCACACATCCCACCTGGCCCCTCCTCAATGCCAAGCCCTCTCACCTCCACATCCTGGTCCCTGAGCCTCCAAGGGATCTTGGTCCTCCTCCATACATGAAATCACACAGCAGCGGGCCCCTCCTGCTGAGGGACTGCTTGGAGGAGGCAGCCTCGATTGGCGGGGGAGGACCTCCTGCCTGGCCTTCAGGAACTGGAGAGTCCTTCAGGACAGATCAGCTGGAAATGCCATCCCACATTCCATCCCGAGCGGGGAGAGCTTGGCCCCAGTGGGCAGGGGGTTCACGTGATGTCGTGAGGTTATCTGAGCTCCGTGGAGGCGGAGGAGAGGGGCATCTGGGGTGGGAGGTTCTCAGCCATTCTGACAAAGTGATTTCTCAGTGATGTGATGGACCAGGGCAGGCGCTCAAAGGGAGCACGCAGGTCTCTGCCTCACAGCGGATCAGTAATCCTGAGATGCTGGGAGTCCTGGGCTGACTCGCTGTCCCTCCACCTCCCCCAGCCAGTAGGGCTGAGTGGAGAAGAGCTCCACGCCCAGATCCTGGACCCCAGCCCTGCTCCACCACTGTCCGATGTGTGATTGGCCCAAGTTCCTGCATGTGGGCAGCAGGCCGCCTGTGAGATTTATCTGAGACGTGACAAACCCACGCACAAAAGGCCCTCGGGCCAGCTGGGCACAAGGTGCGGGCCCAGGAATGGAGGTGAGGGGCTGGGGCAGGGTGAGGAAAAGACCAAGGCAGTCAGACGGGCTCTGCATCCCCATCCAGCCCGAGAGACCATCATTCTCATAAACCAGGCCGGCCGTGCTGCTTTCAGCGAGTACAACAGACGGCACCTGGTCCCTTCTTCGCTCACTGGTCAGGGCTTTGCTTCTCTCCCTCCACCTGCTCCATGTCCCTGCCATCATCCCGCCACCCCCACCATCACAGCTGCAGGGCCCCTTTCTGTGCCAGGCATGTGGATCCTCACAGGTTTCACAGACGACAACACCAGGGGCCACGGGTGGAGGGGAACAGTGAGTGCTTCGGGAAGCTGGAGTGGTTTCTCCCTTTGACTTTCTGAACCAGATGAGCCAAATGCAGTCACCACCAACCCCACGACTTTCCCAGCGCTGCCCTGTCATAGAGATGGGTGGTTTCAAATAGTGCCTGATGTGCCAGCGTTGGCCTCACTTGCTCGGGGATGCCTGGCTTGACGAAGGCTGACATCAGTGACGCTGCCCTGGTCAGACCCATCGTCCACTTTGCAAATGAAATTCTGCAGGCATTTGTTCGGATGTTTTCATAAGCAGCTTTAAAACCCTCACAAGGCAAAGTTATTTTTGTTTGTACAAGTCATATTCCTTAGATGCACCAGTGTATTTATCCTTTATATAAACGTTATGTGTATGTATATTTATAGGAGCTGTGTGTGTGTGTGTGTGTGTGTGTGTACCTATGAGACAGAGAGACAGAGACAGAGGCAGAGCTCCTCATATCTTTCTGCATTTCCGAGGTGCCCTCTAGGATCGTTTTCCTTCTGCCTGTATTTCCTCTAGGGTGGGTCTCCAGGTGGCAATTTTTTTGTTTTATCATTTATCACATTTAGTGTCTACTTTTCCCTTTTATTTTGGAAAGGTTTTTTCACTGAGTCATGAACTCCAGGTTCCCCGTGAGTTCCTCGTGCTCCATTGTTTTCCAGCTTCCATCAGTCCTGTTGAGAAGTCAGCTTGCAGTCTTCTCATTGCCACAGTGAAAGTTTTGTGCTCTTTTAAAAAGGAGGCTATGTGTGATGTGATCCCTCTCCACGAACGATTTATTTCTGCTGCTAGTAGGGGACACTAACAACCACAGAGAACCTCAGCCTAAGCAGTTAGCTCTGTGTGTGTGTTCGGACTGCTTCTTCCCAGCTCACCCTCACTCCTGCGGTGCTGCACTTCCAGGTTTTCCTCTTAGGAAAACGCAGAGGAAGCCAGCACAGAGGCATGGGGCTGCCTCTTTAGAGGGGAGTATGGTTGGGACCAGGCTTGTTGCACTCTAAAGTGGTGGGGACATCGTGATGGGGGCAAGGATCATCAGGGTGGGGTCCCCAGTTCCAGAGGCGGACGATCACCAGGCCGTGGCCCCTCCCACCCATTTGCTCACCACATAAATGCATCTATTTTATTGACCTGTAATTCACATGCCATGCTCTTTAACGTGCTCCTGCCTCTGCTTGCTTTTCTGTGTTTTCATGAAACGTGTCTGCTTTGAGAATTTTGCATTCAGTAGAAGCTGAAAGCTGAAGCAAACTCCTAGTCCAACACACCCAAGCTTCCCCCACATCCCAGCTGGGCTTGTCCTGCCTGGGTGGAAGGCCAGAGTGCGGGTCTTCTCTGCAGGGCTGCCAAGGGAGGGTGAGGTAGGGGAGGGGTGGAGGGGGAATACTCCCTGCCTGCTCTGGGGTCCTGGAAATAAATAGTAGCTTCGGGCTCCTCGCAGACCCTGCCTCCTGAGCATGAGGCTGCCCTGCACCCTGGGCTTCTGGCACAGTCTGGCAAATGTCCAGCAGGGCATCTGTGTGCCAGGTCACAGGGACAGCACGGACCCAGCCCCACCCTTGTGGCTGTAATCCCACAGAGGACACAGACATTAAGCAGACACACAGCTGTTTCAATGCAGGTGAGATGAGGATGCACAGGGCCCCATGACTCAGTCCAGAGGGCCAGGAAGGGGTTTTGGGGATGAGGAGGAGTTGGCCAGGTGGAGGAGAGGGAAGAACGTTCCAGATGCAGAACAGATTGTGCAAGATCCCAGGGCTGGTGTGGTGAGAGTCCTTTGTCTCATGCACACAGGAATGAGCACCTCAGGTCTCTCTAAGGGCCCCCCGCATGACCAGCAGCCCCGTCAGCCAGGGGAGACACTGTGCGGGCAGAGGCTGCACCATCCCCAGGGCCCAGCAAGGCACCGGCAGCCCTCCTCTGTGCATGAACACTGCAGGGCCAGGCACTCGAGCTTTCAGGGTTCTGGGGCATCTCAGGCAACCACTAGGATGAGCTGAGCACACACGTGTGCAGAGCCGGGGCAGGAACACCGGAAGGTAGCGGGCAGAGTCCAGCCCCAAGACTTCCAGGTGGGAGAGCCTGCCATGCCAGCGTCAGGAGACAGCAGTTAGGAGCTCACAGAGAGGGGCCTCCACCAGGCACAGTGCTAGCTCAGAGTTGGTGCTCATTAGGCAGTGACTAAAGCCCCCACCCACCACTGCTCCCAGCAGAACTTGGCCCGCAGACCTGGAGATGCTCTGAGGCCACAGGGTGGGGTGTGCTGATGTAGTCCCTCCCCAGGGCAGGAAAGGCTGCTCGGCCAAGGGGAAGCCAAATGCCATTCTCAGGAAGTGGGGAGTGTACCAGTGTGCACTGTAGACCTCAACCCCTGTGTGTCCATGAGGAAACTGAGGCACCAAGCTGAGAGAGCGCATGGGCAGCTCCCTGAGCCCCTCTGAAATGCCAGCGGCCCCCAGTCCCACGGCACCCCCAGATGTGCTCTGTCTGACTGAGTCCCACAGGCACAGCCTCCCGGCTAAGCGGCCCCTTCTAGGTTTGTTTTCCACTGTGTCCTCTGCGGTGTTTATTATACAGCTTCTGTGTATCCAGACCTATACCAGGTCCTGCTTCAGCGCCTCTGAGTCCCTCCCTTTAAGCCCAGCTGGGCTGGGTTCCATGTGAGAGTGGAGGCAACTTGGAGGCGCTGTCGGGACCTCAGATCACCCGGCTCCAGGGCTGGTCCTGCTGCCCCATGCTCTGGAAGCTCAGAGAAGATCTTCCTGCTCTGAGACCTGGTCTTCCCCCAGCTGAAAAAGGAAGAGGTCAGAGCAGATGACCTCAAAGGAACCTCGAGCTCTAGAAGAAATCCTTCCATGATTCTATACAGTGGGGACAGAGTCGGCAGGGGCACTAACACCACCTCTGAGTACACCGAGAGGAAGAGGGTTCCACTTCGCCAGACTCACAGAGAGCTCTGCGGTCGAGGGGGCTCTGCCCAGGTGTGTGCGGGGGCGGCAGCCTGTGGGGCCGGCTGTCCCCATCTGAGCTGCTGTCTCTGTTCCAGGAACCTACGTGATGACCGTCACGGCCAACGATGCTGACGACAGCACCACGGCCAACGGGATGGTGCGGTACCGGATCGTGACCCAGACCCCGCAGAGCCCGTCCCAGAATATGTTCACCATCAACAGCGAGACTGGAGACATCGTCACAGTGGCGGCTGGCCTGGACCGAGAGGTGAGGCGGAGCGGGGTCTGTGTACAGACGGGTGAGCTCCTGGTCCCCGCAGGACGCCCACAGGACCCTCGGGGAGCCTCTCTAGTGGCACAGTCGGGGAATGATCAGAAACCTCCCCAGTGTCACTCTCTTACCATGGGACAGACTTAGCAAAGGAGGCTCTGGAGCACTCACCACTGGCTGCTGTGGGGAGGCCTTGTGAGATTTCCAGAACAGGCCCTGCTGGTGTGTGTGGCTATGGGTGGAGGCCTCAGAAAAGCAGGGACCACCCACTGGGGTCTCGGGGTCTAGCCACAGCGGCACTTGGGCTCTGGGGTGCTCTGACGGCCCCTCTCAGGACCTGAACACACACACCTGCCTTGAAACCCACCCCTTCTGGACCTGGCGCCTTCAAGGAGGCCAACCCCACCTAGGCTGCGGCAGCCTGGCTGTGATGAAGGGGGCATGGAAAAGCAGGGCTTTTCACACAGCCGGAAACCATCACAGCCAAATATATGGGCTGCTGGTTGGTGCCGGGTTCCATGCACCCCCACCTCCTGCACTGTCCTGCGGCCCCACAAGGCTTTTGTGACAGAGGCCTCCCTCCCCCTCTTCATCTCCAGTGCACGCCCCGCTCAGAGACAGACCCCAGGGGGACGCCCTGGGTGGTGGGTGAGGTTGGGGGCCTGCTTCTGCTCTGAAGCCTGCCAAGTGCAGGTGCATCTCCAGCGCTGGGTGGTGTGTCCCTGGAAGATTCACCACCAGCTCCTGGGGCTGAAAGTGCCCCCTGAGCAGCCCCTTGAGTCCCCAGGCGCCCAGGACAGGGCATCACCTGCCTTCCCCATCTCCAGGTCTCGCTGTCTGGTCTCCTGTTTGCACTGTGCCCACAGTGTCAGCATCATTCCAGACGTAATTTACCCTCTAAGGCATTTGGCTCCCAGGAGCCAGTAGAGCCATCTCGCTGGGCTCAGAGCCAGCAGCGTCCTGCCTGCGGGAGGCTCATTTCCAGAGGCCACAGCGCCACTTTCTGGCAGCTCCTCGGTCTTGCTGGCCTCAACTCTCCCGCTCCGAGTCAGCGGCTTCTGAGTGCCTCACGGCCCTCAAGCTCTGGGTGCGCAGGGACCCCACTGCAAGCTGGGGCTGCCAGCCGGTCACCGGGGCTTGCTGGTGTCGCTTTTAGGGCTGGGGCTGGCAAGGAAGTGGCGGGTTCTTCTTCCTGGTTTGGGGCTGTGGGCCTCCAGTTTCTGCCTCAGCTCCAAAAACCAGGACTCACCTGTGGTGCCGTCTTCATCCCCGCCTTTCAGATCAACCAAAGCCAAGCTGCAGCCTGGGAAATGCCACCCGTCCTCATCCCTGGGAACAGCACAAAGGGGTTTTCCTGCACATTCCTAAATCGTAAGGAGGTGCTGCTCAGGATAGCACATGGGGGCAGACAGGCCACTTGGGAGGTAACTCTCGGCAGCGTGTGGCTTGCGGGGAAGGCGAGGCGGCCCCGGGGTGGGCAGGGGCTCGGGACTCAGACCTGCGCAGCCAGGGACATTGGCAGCCCCAGCCGTGGCGCCTTTCATCTGAGAGACGGGAGGGTGATGATGGCCTCGGACTCCAGGGATCGAGATGGAGTCGCGTGGCAGGCAGCGTGAGGGCTGGCACGAGTGGCACAGGCAGGGACTTCTGATGCAGGATTTACATAAATATTTCTTAGAGTGATGTTGGCCAGAATGCCCGGGGCTCCGAGTGAGCTGCAGTCAGTCCCAGCACCTTCACCCCAGGACTGCAGGATCTGCTGAGGCCCTGCCGCCCTCCAGTGGCCAGGAACGAGCGCCCGCTGCACTCGGACAAGGCCCTGCAGAGGAGCTGCGCCTGGCCCTGGTCCTGTCACTCAGCTAGGGAGACGATCCGTGGGCCCATGACCGAGTCCGGAGTGCTGTTAGTGAGGCCCACACAGATGTGGAAGAACCAGATACCGTCCCCCATCTCCTCTGTAGCCTGGGGTCCCCGCCTGCCCTGGGGAGAGAGGGCACCCTCCGTTTGCCCCTCCCACACACACACCTGTGAGCGGCTGGTTTCCATAGGCGGGCACCTCTCCAGCATGTTTGCACAGCTTTTGGCAGAGCAGGTGGTCTGACCGGAGCAGGTGCGTGCAAGCCTCTGCCCACACACTCCTGCACACGTGATGCTCCAGAGGTACAGATGGGATGGCACGGCTGCCAGCTGTGTCCAAGGAGAGGACAGGACAGCCGAGCAAGGGTCAGGCCCGTGGGCGCCAGCACCTCTGGGATGGCCCCTTGCAGGGGCAGGGACAGGGGTTACCTAGAGCCCATAGGCTGCACCATCTGCGAGCCGGCAGCTGCTGATCTGTGACGGGGAAAGCGCAGGGGCAGAAAGGGCCGTGGCGACGCTCAGGGAGATCTGATGTGGCCTCGCCCTCCAGTCCCAGTGCAGGAGCAGGGCTGGCTGCATGCTGGCCCCAGGAAACTGTTCTCTCCCTACTCTATATTGGCTGCGAAGGAGCAGCGTCCAATTGGAGAGGCAGCTGGTTCTATTGAGCAACCGGAGAACAGGGAAGGGGGAGGTGTTCACAGGGTTGGGTGCCTGCAGGGGAGGCATGCAGGGGTGCAGAGGGTTCCAGACGCGCAGACGCTGTCCGTGAACGCACCTCTTCATACATCGCATGTACAACGTGGCAGCAGTCTTCCCTTTTACTTAGGGCAGGGGTTTTCTTACTATAATGATAAGCTGGGGATCTAAAGGGGACCATAGGCTGCCTGCTCTGGCCTGCACTGGTTTCATGTCGGTCCGTACTCCCTCTGGTTTCCGACGGGGTCGAGGGGCTCCCGGTGGCTTCGGACCATCTGGTCTCCTTCAGCACAGATGTCTATAGATAAAGGGACTAAAGACAAACAGCTAAAGCTTTCTCACTGCAGGGTAGAGGGCTGGGAGGGCTGGGGGACTTTGTAGTTTATATTGTAGGAAAGAATATCTGATATTTTCCAGGCTGAAAATACATATAGGCAACATCCGTGGACCCCTCTTCCTAGCTAAAAATCTTGCAAGGCCCGGCAGTCCGTGTGGGTGCAGGCTCTGACCCTGGGAGGGATCAAGAGCGCCATGGAGCCCACAACACCCTAGGGTTCCCCCAGCTGTCCCACCGGAGGGACACCCCTTGGCCTCCCTGGGCCTGGCATTCCTGTGGGCATGTCAAGGCCCATGATAGGGACAGTGCCCAGCCTCCTGGGCTTAGCTCCCCCTGCCCCTACAGATCATGGCAGCTCGGCCAAGGGAGGGCCAGCAGCCCCAGACACCCAGAGACCTCCCCACCCACTGACCAGGCCCCAGTGAGGCCGACCCGGCAGCTGGACCCCCTGCACAGGCTGGACACCGAGGCGAGGCGGAGCCAGCCTGCTCCCCAAGGCCCACAGCAGACACCCGCCCCCCGCCGCCCCCTTCAGCAGCTTCAGCATGACCTGCAAAATGTTCCAAATGAAATGCTCGTTTAAAAGCCATTAGAGGTGTGGTTGACAGACGGAGATTTATGAAGATTGAGGGACATGAGGAGACGCTGGTGTTGCGGGTGCTGGCGTTCTCCGCTGTGTGTGCCTGGGGACATGAACAGCCTGGCTTCTATCCAACGGGAGGCCCCGTCTCATGCATGTCAGGCGTGGTGTGCTGGAGAGGGTGTCCCATGTCTTCTTCCTCCAGGGCTTGTCAGGAACATAGGTGGTGTGGTTATTTTCCTTGATGATCCTTCAGCTGCTAACATTCGATTCCAGGAAGATCCATTTCTGTCTCCTGTTTCTGTCTCATGCATGTGAAACAAGCTGGTTGATGCAGTGAAGCCTGGGACCCCCATGTGGACGGGCGTCACAGGGGGACAGCAGAGCCATAGTCCAGGGGCTCAGGGGACGGTTGTGGGGCTGGACTTCGGGGCCATGTCCCCTGAAACATCCCTGGGGTGCACTGTTTGACAACACGTCTTCGGCTGGGAGGACCCCTAGCCTTCCTCAGACCCCCAGGCAGGGGATGGGGTGTAACCCAAAAGAGGCCTGGCCCCAGGCAGACCATGATAGGGTCATCACCAGGAACCAGCCAGGCACAGGGGCCCCAGAGGGAGGCCTGCGTGGACAAGATAGGCGTGGTCACTCCAGAGAGGACAACAGGCCCTGGCCTGCGTGAGCAGCCGGGAGCTGAGCTGCAGGCCTGGGGCAGCTGGGGCAAGGCTAAGGCCCCATCATGGCCGTGACATCCTCATTCTCAGCCACGATCAAAACAAGACCTTCATGAGCAGCATGTGCCCGGCTGCAGGACCCCTCCCACCTTCTGTTTGCCCTGCCCCTTTCAAACCGAGCCCAAGCTTAGAACATCCAGGTCCCTGAGCTGCTCTCTCCCCAGGTTCGATGCAGCCCCTGGCTGGAAGGTGGCTGTGTGCCTTGAATCTGAGACAGACCCAGGCGTGGCCTGCAGCTGGCTGCATTTGGGTACAGAGACAGTGTTGGGTGCCCTCAGGGCTCCTGGTGAGCAGAACCAAAGGTGTTCATGTCATTTCCACATTGTTTTCCTTGTGCAAATGTGTCTCTTTCCCCTTCTAAGGACACCAGCTCGAGGGCTTCTGTTAGAGACGCTGCCTCCAGCACGCAGCAGCCGTGTTCCCCAGGCCACCGCCTGGCCCCAAGTCTTCAGCAGCCTCTCCCAGTGGGGACATTGAGGCAGGCTCCCCTTCCCAGACATGGAGAGGTCATCCCCTTGGGCCGGTCTCTGCAGCAGTTTATGGCATGGTCTCGGGGTCATGGGTGACCTCTGAATCTGTGACCACTTGGCCGGAGGAGATGCAGGGCCCTGGCACTGGCCACCCCCATCTGCCCACTCAGCCATTCCAGGTCCTGTCTCCCGCCTTGCACACAGCCTCTCCCACTTTTTCGCCTTTGCTTCAGGATAGAAGTCCTGGAAGCTGCCAAAGACTCGGCAGGGTGTGCTGAGGCCGGAGCGCCCCGTACCAGGGCTCTGCTTTCTGCGCAGATCTGTGCTTAGTGTTCAGAGCCGGCCTGCTCGTCATTCGCCCACCTCCTGGGGAAATCCGAATAATGGTTTATGGTTAACCACTTTTGCAGCAGAGGAAGCGCAGTCTCGAATTTTCAACAACAAACAGTAAAGCAACAACAAGTTTTAAGACAATGGCTCCAGGACCACTGTTGCCAGGCATTAGTAAACCCAGGTAGGCAGCCACTCACAGCAGCGTAGACACCAAGCGAGCACCAGTTCGGCCCCCCGGGGCCCGGCGTTCGCCTGGCAGAGCCACTGCCCCCCTGGGCCCAGGCCTCCTGAGCCCGAGAAGCTGATTTCTGTCTGGCTTGGCCTATCAGAGAAGAGCACACATCGGGACCATTTCTCCACCAGCCCAGCTTGCCTTGCCTCGGCCAGACAGCTGCTCAGCCACTTCTGAAAACGACATATCAGTAGTTCCTTTTTCTCTTCCTCCCCCTGTAAAAAGCTTCGTCTCCCCTGCCCTTGTGCAACAAGCAAAGTCTTCAGGGGAAGCACCAGAGGTGCCTCTCAGCACCAGCCTCCATCTGACAGAGTGAGTCATCTTTAGGAAGAAGAAAATCCACAAACATCATTGCTGCCGTGTCTAATTAGGCAGAGCTATGTAAATTGAGTGCTTCTACATGATTAAGATGTCAGGAGAGGCTTCGATAAGACCTGAGCGGTTCAAGTGTCTCTCGTGTACCAGCCGAAGATGCCCCACTTGCTAATCCTATTCATCTGGCGTTGTTTCCTAATTAGAATATTGATGGCCTAATGAGGAGGTGAACCTGCCGCCCGAGCCCCGTTCTGAAGGTGAGAGTGGGCTCTGCAGACGCAGGCGTCGTTCCGCTTGCTGTGCAGTGAAACTAGCACCCGGCCAGCATTGTTCTCAGCGTCCCTTCCAGGCTGCTCCCGAGGACATTTCTTTTGTTATTAGAAACTGGATCCAGCCTCCCGGTCCTATCACAAGAGGACTATCACCTGGTCACCTTCGTCAGCTCGAAATTTCTTCCCAAACAAGGTGGGCCAAATTAATGATCTCCTGGTCTGAAATGATTCTGGGGAAAGCAAAACTCACACCTCCCCGAATGTCTTCGAGACCCTCCGTTCGCCCGGCGCTGTCATCGATGGACAGAGAGTGATAGCATGGCTTTGTTCTACTGCTCGGGATATCGTTCTCACCACCATCGACTTTAGTTAACGTATTCACGTGATTCAGATTCCTGTAGAAAGTGTTCATCGTGACCAGAATGTCCCCTTTCCCTTTGAGAGCGGCGTGGCTTTCTGAAAGGCGTTTCTCCCAGGCAGCCAGCCTCTCGTAAGCTCCACCCAGAGGCATCTGCCTGGGGAGGGCAGTAGCCTGGGGGAGGCGGGGTCAGCACCTCCCACTGGCTGGGGTTTTGAATCTGTCATGGAACCCTGTTTTGAAGACACCGAATATGGCTATGTCGTCTCGGAGAAAAAAAATGTTAGCAATGGAGACACATCTGCTGCTGACCCACCTCGGGCCGGATTTGTGCCCCTGAAGTCTTCCTGATCTCCCCTCTGCCCCCTCCCAAAAGAAGAGAAGAGAGGGAAGGACAGTAGTGAAAAGGTGGACCCAGCCAAGGCGCCGTCATCTCGGGGCTTCAACCTCCCTCCAAAACAGAGGCCCCGACTCCCGAGTCACATGGCGTCCCCCAAGTGGGGGGCACTGAGCAGCCCCAAGAGGACCCCAGGCCAGCAGGTCCCCAGGCACGCTGGGCAGTGCGTGCTCTGAAGTGGGGCCGCACGTGAGCTGGTGCCCACCGCTGCTGTCCAAAGGTTTCTGAAGGCCAGAGCTGGCAGGTGTGGCCACCCAGCAAGGTGCCAGTGAGTGACAGAGCGAGGGCCCCCCAGACCCCAGGAGAGCAGGAATAGCGGTGCTAATGGTGACCTGGTTCCATGGGGGACCCTGGATGGCAGAGGAGGGGGCTGAGCCATAGGACGGCCCAGGTGACCCCAACCACTTCCTGACCAAAGGTCCCTCCCTGGTGAGGAAGCTGAGTGCCCATTACCTTGACCAGCATGTCGGGGCCCTGTGGCCGCAGGGCATGAGTGTCAGCCACGCTGAGCAGGGTCGCAGCAGGGCAGGGTCAGGACAGCTCCTCCATCCATGGACGGCACTGGAAGATGAGCCTGCAGCCCCTGAGTGGATCTCCCACCGCGGGGCCACATGCACATAGAGTGGTCTCCGTGCCCCAGGAACCTGCACTGCGAGGGGAGGGGAGGAGATGGCCATGGAGTCTGAGAGGAAGCTCCATTCCATCCGTGGCATTTTGTAACCAAAGTGCCAAGATGTCGGTCCGGGGCAGGGCTGCAGGAGAGGGAAGCGGTGGCTGCAGAAGAAATCAACCATTTCATGGTGCAGCTCCCCAGCAAGCCACTCCCGTGAACCGGACGCAACATGAACCGTGGCCGGAATTATGGCTCCATGTGGCAGCAGCGGCCAAGGCTCCCGCCTCAAAGCCTCCAGTGGTCAATTAGTTGACCGCTGTTCATCTGCCTTTGGAACTGGGCCCAGGCGACTGGGGATGTAGCTGGAGCAGTGGCCAACGTCTCCATCTGAGAAGGACCAGCGCCAGGCAGAGGGCAGGAAGAGGAGAGGGCAGCAGGTGGGGAGGAGTGAGAACCCATCACAGCTGAAAGTCCAGGTCCCCTGGGGGCCACTGGCCCAGCCACAGACCTGGCCCAATCAGCATCTGGACTGGGTTTAATTGTGGTCCCCAGAAAAGCTATGTCCATGCCCTGCCCCCTGGCAAAGTGACCTTGTCTGGAAAAGGGGCCTTTGCAGATGTAAAGATCTGGAGATAAAATCGTCTGCATTGGGGTGGACCCTAAATCCTTATAGAGACAGAGGGAGACACAGGGGAGAAGGCGGCATGGAGACTGAGGCAGAGACCAGATGATAAGGCCACAAGCCAAGGGTGCCTGGAGCCTCCAGGAGGTGGAAGAGGCAGGATGGGTCCTCCCTCAAGTCCCTAGATGGAGCCGGGCCCTGCCCACGCCTCCACCTCGGACCTCTGGCCTTCTGGACTGCTGTTTTTAAGTCACCTCATTTGACAAGACCCTGACGGGAAGCGGCCAGACTCAGTCCCTTTTGCCGAGAAGCCTGTGTCTGGCTTTGTGATGAGGCTTTATCAGCACACGGCATGGTTGGCCATTTGTACATGCGCGGTGCCACACACCAGGACGGCACCATGACGTGAAAGCCAGGTTGGGAGGAAGGAACAGGGATTTCATCTGCATCCTCGGCGGCACGGCCCCTTTGTTGGTCAGATCCAGGGTCTCAAACCCAGAGACAGGTTCCACCACAGAGGTGCAGTTCGTATTAATCTTGTTTTAACTTGGCCAATGTTGAAGCAGGAGATTTCTATTCAAATCCCGATTTCTGGATTCTCTTAAGATTCAGATCCTCTGGTCACACGGCCTGCTTTCCTGCAAGGCTCCAGGAGGTCTGGGCTAAGGGAGTGACCACCCAGGGCTCTGAAGCCCCTGGCCCGGAGGGTGCAGCCCCTCCCTCCCAGGGCTCCAACGCCAGGCCCAGGGCACTCCCTGAGTCACTGTGTGAGGCTATTTTCCCTGCCTTAGAGAAATACTTCCTCTAGGTCTATCATAAGTGAGAAAATGAAAGACAAAAGACCTGTGCAGCTCAGGAGAATGGGAGCGGAGTGTGTCTGCAGAA
The DNA here is from genome assembly GCF_009764315.1 of Trachypithecus francoisi. Classification (NCBI taxonomy): domain Eukaryota; kingdom Metazoa; phylum Chordata; class Mammalia; order Primates; family Cercopithecidae; genus Trachypithecus; species Trachypithecus francoisi. The sequence goes on from NW_022681467.1 coordinate 57,717,130, forward strand.
GAGCAGCGTATTCCCGAGTGTCTCCCAGCACCCCAGGTGACGTGGCCCCCCCAGCCCCCCACCTCTTCCTGTGTGTCCGAGAAGTGCCCCGGCCGGCCCTGCACGTGCCTTTCCTTCTCTTTTATGTCCACTGTCTCCCCCACACCTGGCGGAAGCCACTCAGACCCAGGGCACCTGCTCCGCTGTCTCCAGCCTCTGCACATCCCCTGCTCTGTCCATGCCCAGGAGCCTGGCAATCCTGTTCAGACACCAATGTGAACTCTTGTCTTCTCAAACCCCACCATGGTTTCCTGTCTCACCCAGGGTCGGAACCAAACCCGGCTCCATGTCTCCGGCACACCGAGCCCACCGTGCCTGCCCCAGGGCCTTCTCACTGGCTGTTCCCCCTGCCTGCACTTTCCTCCCAAGTTCCCCACGGCTCGATAGCCACATGTCTGCTTGGCAGACAGCCCTGCCCACCGCCTGGTTTAATCCAGCGCACTGAGCACCCTGTCCCTCTCTCCTGCTGTGTTTTCTACACGGCCTCTGTCCCCAGCTGATGTGATACTCTTTGCTATTTGCCGTCGGTCTCCTCCCCTAGAGCCGTGCTTCCAACCTAGGGTGACATCCCTCTTGGGACACTGGGCAAGTGATGGCATCTGTGGTTGTCACTGCTGGGTAGGGGCACCACTGGCATTGCATGGGTGGAAGCCAGAAATGCTCAGCCCCTCTCAGTGCCCAGGACGCCCCACCGCAGAGAATGACCTAGCCTCAGGGCTGACAGTGCCCAGTGTGGGAAAAGCTTCCCCAGAGCGTCAGCCACAGGAGGGCAAGGACTCCAGGAGCCACTGGAATCCGTGGCCCAGAAACCCTGGGCCCCTGGAGAGCTCAGGCACGTGGCCCTCCACAGTCGGGTGTGACTGTCCGGCCCCTGGAGAGGGAAGTGTTCTCCTCTGAGACCCAGGGGTCGGGGGTCAGAAGAGGCCCCAGGGAGGAGCCCCCAGTGCCTGCTGGGCTGACAGGACCTCCCCTGCCTGCCACCATCTTGTTCTTCCCAGACATCTAGACTCTTGGAATCACCAGCAGTCGTTCCTGGCAGCTCCTCTTTCCTCTGTGCCCAGCAGAGAATGTGAGAGACAGAGAGAAGGAGACAGAGAGAGAGAGAGAGATGGGGGAAGCAAGAGGGTCCCAGCATCCCCCACCCCCCTTCACCCCCATGTGGTGGGTTTTTTGGATTTACGAAGCAGAGACCTTCTTTGTGGCCTTCCTGCCCCCAACACCAGGCCAAGGGAGGACTCGCTGCCTGGAACTGGGAAAGGTTGGCGTTTTCTCTGGGTTTGATCCAGCTCTGCGCAGCAGAAAGCAAACCTGGCTATAGAGTGAGAGGCGAGGGTCCGCTGGAGTTGGGCTTGGGGACACAGCGCAGAGACTCTGGGCCACCAGTGAGTACAGCCAGGGCTAGGGACACCGGAGGCCCCAAGGGGTCCTAAAACCCACAAGAGCTGAGGCAGCTGCACGTCGCTGTCCTGGGTGTGCAAAGGGCAGCTGAGCAGAAGGTTGGGCAAGACACGCTTCCTTCAACACAGCAGCCCGGGCAGCTAAGGGGCCGGGTCCCCGGGTTTCAGACCCTCGTTCTGGAGGAGGCAAAGTCCGCAGATCCAGGGGTAGTGAGGGAGAGACAGTGGCGGTGGGCAGTCCACGAGAGTAAAGAGGTGTGCAGGGTGTTCAGGAGGGAGGGAGGGAAGATGGCCACCCCTTGGGGCTCCCTGTGTGGCCGTGCCCCTGAGCAGGGGTGATCTCTTGGTGACAGCCTGGGGGCACCCAGCAAGGGGCTCCGTGCTCAGCCCCTCCCCACCCCAGGCGAGGGAACCTCAGAAAGGAGCCCTCTGCACCCTTGGACCTGCATTTGAAGGCCGAAGGGCTGAGCACCTCGCCTCAGGGGCCGGCGGCTTCTCGTTCCTGGGTGCCTGGGAAACTCACCTGGACAGGTGGGATGTGCCGCCCAGGCAGTGCCTCCTCTCAGAACAGCAGCAGCCCGGAAGGGCTGAGGAGTTTGGAGGAAGGAGAGGCCGTGGGGTGGGGTTGGGGAAGGCTTCCTAGAGAGGAAGCCTGTAGCGGGAGGTGTGGGGTCGGGACACCGGCTGGAGCCCTGGGCTAGGCGTGGGCATAGGGTAGATCCCAGGTCCCTTCAGCCTGGAGGGTCCCTTCTCTGATAGCCTAAGAGTCAGCCTGTAGGCCCAGCACAGAGCCTGGCTGGCACCACTGCCAGCCAAATGCATTCCCCACCCCACCAGCCCGGTGATCCATGCTGGAGTGGACATAGGCTGCTGAGTCCCTCGGGGCCCTGCAAGGCAGTGGGGACTGAAGTCAACACACAGGGCGTTCGTGCCTGTGCCTCGAGAGGGAGCCCACACGCCACCAAACACACCCTTTAACCGTACGCTTCAGCGGGGTTCAGTGGTCACAAGGTTGTGCAACCATCACCTCGACTTAGCTCCGGGACGTTTCCGTCACCCCAGAACCATCACTCCCACTTCTCCTCGACTCCCTTCCCCCCCAGCTCCCCCAACCCCTGGCAGCCCCGAATCTTCTTTCTGCTTCTATGGATTTGCCTATTCTGGACGTTTCCTGTAAGTGGGCTTGTTCCACACATGGCGTTTCGTGTCGGGCGTCTCTCACCAAGCGTCACCGTGGCAGCTCGCGTCTGGCGTCTCTCACCAAGCGTCACCGTGGCAGCTCGCGTCTGGCGTCTCTCACCAAGCGTCACCGTGGCAGCTCGCGTCTGGCGTCTCTCACCAAGCGTCACCGTGGCAGCTCGCGTCTGGCGTCTCTCACCAAGCGTCACCGTGGCAGCTCTCGTCTGGCGTCTCTCACCAAGCGTCACCGTGGCAGCTCGTGTCTGTGTTTCATGCCTCTTTACGGCTGAATAATATTCCGCTGCATGGGGCAACCACGTTCTCTTCGTCCATTCATCGCTCAGTGGACACTTGGCTGTTTGGCCCTTTTGGCTGCTGTGAATGGTGCTGCTTTGAACGAGGGCGTGCAAGTGTTTGTCAGAACCCCTGGTTTGAGCTCTTTTGGATACATACCCAGGAGTGGAGCTGCCAGGCCCTGTATTGACTCTTGACTTGTGAGGACCTGCCAGCCTGTTTTCTGCGGTGCCTGCACTCCCTCCTCCCACGGCATCTAATCTTCGTGCCGGAGTCACATTCTCAGGCTCTGGACAGACCCCAGGTGCTGTGCAGCCTGACGATGAGACACGGAGCAGGGCCCGGCCCTCTGTCTGCTCCATCTGTCAGCTTCCGAGGGGATGGAGGTTCCAGCAGTGACAGCTGGGAAGACCGTCGGGGAGCGTGTGGTCCAGGAGGAAGTGGTGGGAGCAGCGCTGACCTGACAGGAGCTGGAGAAGCTCCCAGAGCAGCAGCCGCCGTCACACTGGCACTGTCTCCGGCTCACCCAGAAGGAAGGGATGCAGGGCATCTGCAAGCCTGGGCTGCGGGGCCTTGGGACTCCTTTTATATCCCCATCCGGACCGCCTCTAGGTGCAGAGAGCCTGGAGCAGGTGGGGGAGGCGTGCTTGCAGCCTGGCAGATGAGACCACCCCTAGATGGTGGCTGGGGTGGGGGCAGCACCCAGGAGAACTTCAGGATCTGAGCTCCAGGCACGGCTCCTGCCAGGGTGCATCATTGGCTGTGCGGCCGGCCAGCCGATGCTGGGTATGGGCAGGGCACACTCAACTCAGGAAGCTTTGATGCCTTTCTAGGGCAGGCCGGCCGCCTGCATTATTGATGGCTGTTCTGCAAAATTTACATGCTGAGCTATGGGGAGGTGAGCAAAACCCCAGGGATGGCCCACTGTGCTTTTCTTCCCTCCTCTTGAACTTGAAAATGGCCAAATCACTTTTTAATGAATTCACTGCGGCTCCACTGCTGACGGCATGGCTGGCCCCAGAGACCTCTGCCATGTTCTCTGCACCTGGCAGAAGCAGGAAGAGTAGGGGCCCCAGCCCAGGACAGGAGCAGGCGTCTAGCAGGGCACACCTGGCTGTGCAGGACTCCCGCTGCCTGCCCAGACATCTTCATCGAGGGTTGACATGGGAAGTGGAGGCTGCATATGTCAGCCATGGAGAGGGGACTCTGGGACGCTGGTCCAGAGCTGAGTCCTGGGTCATCTGTTTGTCCCATGAAGGCTGGGAGACACTTACTGGCCTCCAGAGCACTCACCAGCCCCTGACCTCGGGGAAGTCCTGGGCCTTCATCTTCTGCAAAGTGGGAGGACGCCGTGCCCCTGTGCCTCACAGGCCCTTGGAAGGCTGCACACGGCCCACGCACACCGCGAGGTCTGTTGAGGCACCAGGAGGAGGTGCCAGACTTCTCTGAGAACAGGCTAACGTGGGGCTCCCCTCGCCTGCCTCATAGGAATGAAATGCACTTGAGGGCAAAGGGTGCAGCCCCATGGAAGCCTTTTAGAAAAATACATTGAAACCTCCAGCCAAGCCAGTCCAGGCCGACTACATACAGACCAGCCACGTCTGCAAGCGACCTGTCTGCCGGAGCTCCCATGGCTGCCTCATGAGCACATGCCTGGGTCCTGCTCACCCACCCTCTCGTCCCAGATACCATCCTGGAAAAGAGGGAGGTGGGGACAATGATGAGGTCAGGAGCCTGACCCCACCTCCCCAGTGCTCCCAGGGGTGCCAGGCCAACCCTGCCTGGACTTCAGAAGCCCCGCCAACAGAAAGGCCACTGGCTGCTCCTGGAGGTCTCCTTGGAGACTTCTTCCTTCTTGCAGGTCTAGCTTCCCGCCCCCACCCAGCCAGGAGACACCCCTGCCCTGCCTCTCAAAATCGAGACCCAGCTGCCCTCTAGTGGCAATCAGCTGCACACACACAGACAACACATGCATATCCATGCACATGTGGGTTTACATGCCTGCAGAGGTGCACACATACACGTGTGTGTACACACACACAGGCACGCACACACGTGCACACACGTACAATACACTGTACGTGTCTCTGGGTTTCTATAATGCCTTATGTATTTTCAATATATAGAAAAGAATACATTTCTTTCCTATACATTGAAAGCACCGCAGCCAGGGGTGGCTTCCATGAACCGGCTCTGATACGATGACTGAAGAAATGGAGACTTGGAGAATAATGTCATGCTGCAGGTCTATGACAGCGGTTTCTCCACGGGCTGACATTCTTCTCCACTTGGATCCCTCCCTTGCCCGCGGGCCTGTGTCAGTCTCCTGTTTTCCAGTCTGGTCCTTCTGGCGGTGCCGTGCTGCAGGAGGAGGCGGCCACAGCCAAATAAACACATAGCTGAGAGCAGCCTGGGTGCCCCACACTGCAGGATGGGTGGCCAAGGGAAGCTGGTGCAGGCAGGCAGTGGGGCACCGCCTGAGGGGGACATCGCGCCCAGGAAAGAGGCTGCTGAGAGCCCCCTGCAGCTTCAATTTCCAAATCTGTCCTGGGAGGGGGAAGAAAATCGGATTTGTAAAGAACAAGAGAAACTTGGGTGAGAAATGAAGAAAGTGTCCACAGCGAGGCTGCCTGCTACCCTGTCAGAAAACCCAATTCTGTTTCCTCGGGGAGCAGGGACTGAAGTGAGATGCAGCCAATCCCCGCGGAGCCACCGCCACAGCCGGTGCACATAGAGGGGGCGCGGATGAGATGAGGCTCCGCAGGCAGGATTCCGGCCCCTCGCCAAGGTGCCATGGGTACCTGGCATTTGGGTTCGCATTGGCAAGCCTGTCCACTGATGCTGGCACTGTCCCCAGCCCATCTCTGCAGTGTCCTAGCCAGAGGCAGAGCCAGCCTTCAGGCTCCATCCAGCCACTGCGAGGGAGGGCCGCGAGCTCACAGGTGAAGGAGAACGCAGCCAGGCTGGAGAAGCTTCCAGAGGTGGGCTGGCTGGTCTCTGTATTGATGGACAGGAAGGCACATTTTCTTTCTGCTGGGATCCTGAGGCAAGAAACCTTGGGGCAGGGACCTCTGCCGTGGGCAGTGCCACGAAGTCCAAGGCCTCGGGCCTGGCAAATGTCTGGACACACATTGATCCACAGTTAGAAGGCAGATCCTGACCCTGAGGTTGCAAAGAGCAGCCAGTCAAGGATGGTGCCAGCTCTGCTGTTTCTATGACGTCCATCCCACATTCAGGAGACCCAGCATCGAGCTGATGTCACTGTGGACATTGTTGGTGCTGCCCGAATCCCATCCATAACAAAGGCCAGAAGCGTAGACCAACCCAGTGTCAGGGACCCCGACCGGCCCCTCGCTCTGCCCTGGTCAGCTGTGTAGCACTGGGGAGGTCATGAGGCTGCCTGGCCCTCACTGGATTCAGTCGTCCCCTCTGTAAATGGTAAAGAAACATGAGCTCCGCTGACCACGCAGTGTGACACCAGTCACTGAAATAGTGAACAGGAACATGCAGTCAAAACTGGGTTTTTATTGTTTCTTTCCCCATTGTTGGTTTTCTCCCCTCCCTCACAGCCTCCGCATTAGCCCCCAGCAATGCCCTCTTCTGCACCGTGCACCTCATACCTCCTGCCCCAGCCCTGCTGTGCCTGCAGCTCATGCTCTCACTCCCTCCTCCCTCTAGTGAGCCCCCACCTTCCTTCCACAACCAGCTCCCCTTGCACTTCCATGGAGAAGCCTCTCTCACCTCCCTCAGTCTCCTTATCTCATGGATGGATGAGAGATCCTCGGCTTCCTTATTGGGTGGTTGTAATCCACCTGACATAAGGAGAGGTGTCTCTAAAGGATGGATGGATGGATGGATGGATGGATGGATGGATGGATGATGGATGGGTGGATGGTGGATGATGGATGATGGATGGGTAGGGGGATGGTGGATGATGAATGAATGGGTGATGGATGAATGGGTGATGGATGAATGGATGATGGATGAATGGATGATGGATGGATGATGGATGGATGGATGGATGGATGATGGATGAGTGAGTGGATGGTGGATGAGGGATGATGGATAGATGGATGGATGGATGGATGGATGGATGGTGGGTGATGGATGGATGAAGGATGAATGGATGATGGATGGATGAATGATGGATGAGTAAGTGGATGATGGATGGATGATGGATTAGTGAGTGGATGGTGGATGATGGATGATGGATGGGTAAATGGATCAATGATGGATGAGTGGATGGATGGATGGGTGATGGATGAGTGGATGGATCAATGATGAATGAGTGAGTGGATAGTTGGATGATGGATGGATAGATGATGGATGGGTCAGTGGATGGTGGATAATGGATGGGTGGATGGATGAATGGATGATGGATGGACAGATGATGGATGGATAGATGGATGATGGATGGGTGAGTGGATGGATGGATGGATGGATGATGGATGATGGATGCAAGGGTGGATGATGGATGATGGACAGGTGGGTGGATGGATTATGAATGGATGGATGGGTGGATGATGCATGATGGATGTGCAGATGATGGATGGGTAAATGATGGATGGGTGGGTAAGGGGATGGATAGAAGGATGAGGGAGAAAGGAAAAATGGGAGCAGGTAAGGGTTAACCTACTGTGAGAAAACTATCAAAGTAGGATGTAGCACCCAAGTAAATGTAAGCTATTTCTGTTATTTGTTTGTATCTCCTTGACTCCAAGTTCTATTCATCTTGGTAAATATCAGCTCTGTTAGGCATGACTCATTAACTTGGTTCCCTCAACAGACACTGATTACCTACTGTGTGCCAGGTCTGTACCTGGTACTTTGGACATAAAGCTGGACAAGACTCAGTCCTCGGGGCACTCTGGGTCTTCCAGGAGAGTCCGACCTGCAGCAGATGTGGGCAGGGTTGTGGCTGTCCAGGTCATGCTGCATCTGTAGGGTTAATGAGGGAGGCAAGATCAGTTCCAGAGGCACAAGGGGAGCTCATTCTGGAAGGAAGAGTGGGGTCTCACCAGCGGGAGGACAGAGAGGGACAACACAGCCACAAGCACAGAAGGGCAGGGATAGGAGGTGTGGGGGGCACAGTGCAAACAGGGCATCATGTGGGGCAAATGTTGTGGTACTGAGGGAGGGGAGAAAGCCAACAATGGGAGAAACAATGAAAACCTGGTTTGGGCTGCACGTTCCTGTTCACTGTCTCAGCAACTAGTCACAGCTGTGCGGTCAGCAGAGCACACGGTCCTGTTCCATTTTACAGAGGGGACCACCAAATACAGGACGCCTAGGTTGCTGACGGCTCTGCAGCCTGCAGGCCCCTCCCTGTCCTGCTGAGCCTCACAGCCTCCCCTGGAACCCTCTCCTGCAGGGAGTCTGAGCAGCCCACTCTCCTCGGCCCTACAGGAGCTCTGAGTTCTGCAGTCCTCCCCTCTCTCCAGGTGACTGATCCCCTGCAGGGGCCATGCAGGCATGGGCCGGGAAGCAGTTTCCTGCCCTTCCAAGAGGCCCCTGACACCTGCCTCCTTGAGGGAGAGCTCTCAGAACAACAGTCAGGGCTGTGTGATGAGGCACATGTTGCATCATCACTAGGGAGCCCAGGAGCCAGCGCCCCACTGCACTGAGCCCTGGCCCCATGTAGACTGGACCTGGTCACCAGGCCACAGTCATCCTGGTTTGGGTGGAGGCCATGTGGAACACCCCTGAGCCTGATTGGCTGCTGTGTTCCCACCTCCCAGGTCCAACCGCAACTCCCAGCCCTGCCCTCAGTTCACCCTGTCACCTTCAGGCAGCGTGACTGCCTCTTCCTGGAAGCCTCCCCTGGCTCCCCAGCCCTCCCTCCCTGAGATGCTTGTGGCCTTACTCTCAGGCCTGTCCAGGTGGCAGTGGCTTACACTGCCTGACATTGGAGCCCAAGGTCAGCAAACGTCTTCTGTAAAGTACCAGGTGGTCCATATTTTAGGTTTTGTGGGGCATACAGTCTCTGTGCAGATACTCGGCTCTGCCTAGCAAGTGTGAAAGCAGCCGTAGATAATGTGTCAATAAACGAGCATAGCCATGTGCCAATAAAGCTTTATTTACAATAACAGTGATGGGCAGATTCAGCCCACAGGCCATCGCTTGCTACGTGTATAAGTTGGATCATGTGATGCCCCTTAGTGACTCACAGCTGTCCACAGACCATCCAGACACCTCATGGAGCACCCAGGCCCCTCTGTCATTCCTCAGATCTTCTGTTGTCACCACAGTCAGTGGCAACAGTAACTTGCTGTCATGGGGCATGTACTCTGTGTTGGGCCCACATTTGACCCTGGAGACACAGTGGGTGATGGATGAGACAGCCATGGCCCCCAGAGCTCAGGCTGGCGAGGGACACAGACAACCATCAAGGGAGGACACAGCAAATGTAAAAATGCAAGCCAGGAATGAGTCATGGATGAAGAGCAGGCTGAGCTGACAGCATGCTGGGCTGGAGGGCCAGGAGAGAATTCCGTGGGAAAGGACATCTGGGGGCTGAGGAGCTTGATTCAAGATGAGGCCACAGAGGGGTTAGCAGCCATGACACATGGAGTGCTGCAGCCATGTTAAGGGTTTGGGTGTACGCCGGGGAGTTTTTGCTGCATAACAAAAGATCCCAAAACTTAGCAGCCTAAAACAACCACCATTTATTTCTATTTATTTAGCTCACAATTCCACAAATTGGCAATTTGGGCTAGGCTCAGCTGGAAAACCCTTCCATCCTTGGCTGGGCTTATTCATCCATCTCTCATCAGCTGCCACTTTGGCTTGGGGCTGGCTGGTCTTGGAGGGAAGGAGGAAGGAATAGAAAGACAGAGGGATGGAAAGGTAGAAAGAGGGAGGGAGGAGGGTGTATGGGTGGATAGCTGGATGGATAAATGGATGGGTGGGTGAATAGAGGGATGGTGGTTGGGTGGGTGGGTAGATCAATGAATGGGTGGGTAAATAGAGGCATAGATGGATGGATGGGTGAGTAGAGGGATGGTGGTTGGAGAGGTGGGTAGATGGATAGGTGGTGGTGAATAGAGGGATAGATGGGTGGGTGAATAGAGGATGGTGGTTGGGTGGGTGGGTAGATCAATGAATGGGTGGGTAAATAGAGGCATAGATGGATGGATGGGTGAGTAGAGGGATGGTGGTTGGAGGGGTGGGTAGATGGATAGATGGTGGGTGAATAGAGGGATAGATGGGTGGGTGAATAGAGGGATGGTGGTTGGGTGGGTGGGTAGATCAATGAATGGGTGGGTAAATAGAGGCATAGATGGATGGATGGGTGAGTAGAGGGATGGTGGTTGGAGGGGTGGGTAGATGGATAGGTGGTGGGTGAATAGAGGGATAGATGGGTGGGTGAATAGAGGGATGGTGGTTGGGTGGGTGGATGGATAAATGAATGAGTGGGTGAATAGAGGGATAGATGGATGGATGGGTGAACAGAGGGATGGTAGATGGGTGGGTGGGTGGATGGATAGATGGATAGGTGTGTGAATAGAGAGATGGTGGATGGAGGGGTGGGTGGATGGATAGATGGATGGGTGGGTGAATAAAGGGATGGTGGATGGAGGGGTGAGTGGATGGATGGATGGGTGGGTGAATAGAGGGACAGATGGATGGGTGGGTGAATACAGGGATGGTGGTTTGGTGGGTGGATGGATAAATGAATGGGTGGGTGAATAGAGGGATAGATGGATGGATGGGTGAACAGAGGGATGGTAGATGGGTGGGTAAGTGGATGGATAGATAGATGGGTGTGTGAATAGAGAGATGGTGGATGGAGGGGTGAGTGGATGGATACATGGATGGGTGGGTGAATAGAGGGATAGATGGATGGGTGGGTGAATAGAGGGATGGTGGATGGTTGGGTGGGTGGAAGGATAAATGGATGGGTGGGTGAATAGAGGGATGGTGGATGGAGGGGTGGGTGGATGGATAGATGGATGGGTGGGTGAATAGAGGGATAGTGAATGGAGGGGTGGTGGATGGATAGATGGATGGGTGAGTGAATAGAGGGATGGTGGATGGGTGCATGAATAGAGGGATAGTGGATGGGTGCGTGAATACAGGGATGGTAGATGGGTGAGTGGGTGGATGGATAGATGGATGTGGGGCAGATAGAGGGATAGTGGATGGGTGGGTGACTGGATGGATAAATGGATAGGTAGGTGAGTGGATGGATAGATGGATGGATGGGTGAATGCAGGGATGGTGGATTGGGGGGTGCGTGGCTGGGTGGAGAGATGGATGGATAATGGTTGGAAAGAGAAAATGTTGGTGACCATCTGCTGTTGGTAATTCCTTATGGAGCCAGTTTATGGAGCTTGAGCATGCTTCACTGAATCACACTGCTAGGAACTGGTCTTCTCCCTTAACCTCTTAGAGAAGCAAGACTCAGGATTGTTTGTCACTTGGAGAGCTTTTCACAGGGTCCCTTTTTTGCTTTGGTCCCCAGAATCCCCTCCCCTAATGGTACTGGTGAGAGGCGGGCTATGGTCCCAGCAGGGAGCTGGCCACAAGCTTGTCCTCAGGGAGCTGCCCACAAGCTTGTCCTCAGCTGCCACCTCAGAAGTTCATGCCTCTGGGTCAGAACAGAGGTGTGGAAAAGCCACCTCGGCCAGCTCAGGGATTTTGGCACTGATGGACTCCCAGCAAGGGCTCTGTGAAGAAAGGCCATGAGACTCCTTCAATGCCTAATAAAATGCACTCATCCCACCAAGCCTTATTTGCCATTTGAAGCTCACACCTGCGCCTGCATGGTAAACTGCCCTGTCAGGACTGCGTTTTCCAGCAGAAAGCATGCTTGCATCTCCACATCTGCAAAGAGAAGGGAAAGGGTTTGTCTTTTCTTCCCATCTGAATGTCTGACCTGCAGTTCGGCTGGACAAGGTAGACAATCAAGAAACGAGGTCCCTCCTGACCCGCATCTGTGGGGCATCCCTCCCTTTGCAAACTGTCCCTGCTTGGTTTTCCAGACCGAATGCAACCCCAGTGCCCCCTGGGCTCCCCTGTTCTCCTCCCTTCTATCTTGGCACCAAACGTGATCTACCCCTATTAACGGAAGGACCACAGAGACGAAAACACAAGCAAGCCTCTTCATGCCGCACCTTAAGCCATGGCGAGGGGAGGAGAAACTTACACCGATAAACAGTGTCAACCGGGAGGCTCAGAGAAGGCCCTGCGCCCAGCACACAGCCCCCGATGAAAGAGAACCGGCTCCAGGAACTCCGTTCCTGTGAACAGATTTCTTTTCATAAGTGCCCTGTCAATTAAAACCCAAACTGATTTTCTGTTCTTTCTCAACTGGTGTCTCCCTTCCAGAAAGTTCAGCAGTACACAGTCATCGTTCAGGCCACAGACATGGAAGGAAATCTCAACTATGGCCTCTCAAACACAGCCACAGCCATCATCACGGTGACAGATGTGAACGACAACCCGCCAGAATTTACCGCCAGCACGGTGAGTCCCTCGAAGCCGCCCAGTGATGCATGGCCTGTGCGGGGCAGGAATGCACTGACGTGCGGCGCAGCTCCCTCTCTCTCTGCAGCTCTGTCTGATGGATGCTTGGCAGGTAGCGTGTAAGAAAGGCCCTGCGCAGCGAGGACTGCTGTGTGGAGTGGCTCCACTCCTGGTGTGCGCAGTAGGGGAGAGGCCAGGGCTCAGCCAGGGAGGGGACTTGTGGCGGAGGTCGGTTGCCGCCTGGGAGGCATCTCTGTGATGTCTGGAGGAGTTGACTGGTACTGTTTGGGCTGATGTCACTGCCACTTTGGGAGGCCTGCGTGTGGGACCTGCTTGGGGGATGCCCAGATGGGGCGTTGGCATGGCAGGTCCATCCTGTGTGTGGAACTTGGCCGACCCTCTATGGCCTGCTGTTGGCAGAAAGGGGGTCGTGACTGGGCCCCATACCAGCTGCTTGAGACCTGAGTGACCACTCACTGAATGTTGTTGAAAGTCCACTGCGAGGTTCCGAGCCCCCAGTTCATAGGGGACCAAACTCTCTCTGGTGGGAACATGGTGGAGACAGGGCTGTAAGGCATGCGGCCCCCACTTCCTCTGGATTCCAGCAGGGCAGCTGCACCACCAGGAGGGACCCTTCCCTAGAATTCTGCAGAGGCCACCGTGCCGACAGACATTCGATGACCCCACTTCCCTGCTGTCCAGCGATCTGGGGAGGTCCCAGCCTTGGCTGTTGCCCTTTTCACCGACCAGGACCCTCTGTGGTGACTCCCTGGGTCCGTGGGGTGCGACACTGTGTCCCTAAGCTGTCATTTTGGGCCCCCATAGCAGTGCTGACATCACAGGCACGTGGCCCAGCCCTGGGAACCCCTCTAGGAAGGTTTAAGGCACCAGGCTGCAACATGCAGAGGGGAGGGTCAGTGAGGGCTCCCAGAGTGGCCATGACCCCGAGATGCCAGGATCTCAGGGTTTTCTCTGCCGCTACAACCGTATCACCCCCTTCTCCCCCAGGCCTAGGCCCCCGCAGAGCTGTGTGTCAATCATGATAGCAATGACAGCGGCAGCACCAGCTGCATCTGTGGAGCTGCCCCTCCGGCCCCAGGGTGCGGCCAGGGTGCAGAGCCAGCCTCTGATCCCAGCCAACCCCGACCAACCCAGTGGCAGATGAGGACTCTGGGCTGCGGAAGGCTAAGAGGGAGACGGGCAGGGATGGGGTCAGGAGGGAGACGCTCCTCCCTGTGGGTAGGCCGGCTTGCTGAGAAGGCAACTCAAGGCCAGAGCCCCTCACCACAGCACCCGTCCTGCATCTGGGCCTCCTGTGTCCTGCATCCCAGGCCCCGGGCGCAGCTGCACCAGGCGGAGGTGGCCGTGAGCACACAGCGCCATCTGGTGGAAAGATGGCAGATCACAGCGAAGGAAGCCAGCTTGGCACCACTGCGGCAGGGCTGGGATGCTCCAGGCGCTCCCTCAGGCTCCTGGCAGTGAGTCCCAGGCAGCAAGCGGCCAGGGCAACCAGGAGCCCGAGGAGCATTTAACAGGGCGCAGCCCCAGGATGCAACAGCTCTCATGAACAATTGGCCAGGAAGGCATTCAGATGGTTTGGAAAACACCCCCTTCTCTCTCTTGGCTTCAGTCTCTATTTGCTGTCTTCCGGCCAATGAGCAATGGGCAGGAAAAGCTCAGGGCCAGGCTCCTGGGGAGTCTGGGCATAGGGGAAGCAGCTGCTAACCCCAGGACCCTGGAGAATAATAACGTCCAGGCCCAAGAGCGCAGCAGGGCTGCACCCACACAGCTGGCCAGGCAGCCCCAGCTGTCCTTCCTCCCTGACTCCAAGAAAGAGAAGGAAGTGATGGCAGGGAGGGAGGGGAGAAGGTGACGCAAATTGTGTGGAGCAGGTGTCTCTGCCTTTCTTGGAGCCGACATCCCTGTGAAGGAAGACGGAGAACCGGCAGGATGTCCCTGACCTGCACATGCCTCTGAAAAACGGCCAGCCTGGGAGTCACACTGAGCCCCCAACAGAATTCTGCATTTGGCTCAAGGCAACTTGAAGCACATTGCAGGGGAGAATTCCTGCCTCTGTGTCCCCTTGACACGAAAGGTGGGGATGACCTGATCTCTGAGATGCTGGGGAGCAGAAGATTCTCTGAGATGTTGGGGGGCAGAAGATAAACAAGGGGAACTGTGGTCCTAAATCCCAAAATTCAGAGAATCCCGTCATTCCACTGCAAGCCCTACCCCTCGTCTCTGGTACCCCTCCCGAGACTCTGGGAAGCCAAGACAGAGGCCCTTCTAGACCTAGTGGACCAGCCACAAGCACTGACCAGCATGAGCACTGACCAGCCACCAGCACTGACCAGCCTCCAGCATTTACCAGCACTGACCAAAAATGACCAGCAACCAGTACTGACCAGCACTGACCAGCCACCCGCACTGACCAGCACTGAGCAGCCCTCGACACTGAGCTACCCTCACCACCACTGCTGACCGGCCACACCACCCTGGGGCTGCTCCTCCTGGGACCGGGGCAGAGGGTCCCCAAGGCATTTATTAGAGAGACACGCCCCTGTGCTTTTCCAATGGCCAAGCACAGGCTACTGCAGCCTCGTGCACCTCCCAGAGTTGGGCCATTGTCCATTCTTGGTTCCAGAGGCCTCAGGCAGGTCCCAGGCCCCAGATCACGGGGCAGGGGAACGGCACCTCTTGAGGAGTACGCAGATATGTCTAGGTGCTTCTCAGCCACTGTCCAGGGCACCTCCCAGTCTAACACAGGCCGGGAGAGGACCCGCAGTCCGCTGCATTGGTCAGGCCGGCGGGGTGACGTGCTAGTGGGTGGATGATGGGTGGGTGACCCTGGCAGGGAGGGTTCCCTCCACCCTGGGGTGACTTTTCCAGGCGACTGGGTCACATGGTCATGGGGAAGGGGTGTCTGTACTCGGGGTTAGCATGGCCCTTGGTGTGTCCTTCCGAAGATGAGGGACAGGCAGGAGCCCCAGGACACTGTCCATGCCTCACTGTGGGATGGAACACGCAAAGGGGCCAGCAGGATGGCGAGGGCCAGCCACGCTGCTGCGCATGCCGCCAGGCTATTTTTACCAAGCCTAATCAAGAACAATCAGCAGAAGCTACAGAGATGCAGGGGATTTGCATGATCCAGTTCGGAGTCCTAAATGTTAATTAAAAGTTATTTTCCCTTCACCGGCTGTGAGCACGGCTGCACTGCCCACGTGAGGCTGAGCGGGGACCCTCGGCCCTCAGCACTCCCTCCAGCAGGTGAGCGTGGGGTCTGCTGTGCTAGAAGCTGGTGGCCACAGAGGACACACGCTTCAAACCCTGCCCCAAGGCCTCCTATGCATGGGTCCTGCCGTGAAGCTCTCAGGGACAGGTCCAGCCAGCACACGGCGACCCTGGAGATCTGGCATCACAGGCCTTCCTCCAGCCCACCCCCCCGACCCTCACACATGCCCACAGGGAGGGTCCCCTGGAGTCAGGAAGCCCAGCACTGGCCCTGCTCTTGGTCCCTGCCAGCTGTGTAGCCAAGGTCAGATCGCTGGGCCTCTCTAAACAGCAGGATTTCTTTTTTTGTTTTGTTTTGTTTTTGTTTTTGTTTTTTTGAGACAGAGTCTCACTCTGTTGCCCAGGCTGGAGTGCAGTGGCCGGATCTCAGCTCACTGTAAGCTCCGCCTCCTGGGTTCACGCCATTCTCCTGCCTCAGCCTCCCAAGTAGCTGGGACTACAGGCGCCCGCCACCTCGCCCGGCTAGTTTTTTTGTATTTTTTAGTAGAGATGAGGTTTCACCGTGTTAGCCAGGATGGTCTCGATCTCCTGACCTCGTGATCCGCCCGTCTCGGCCTCCCAAAGTGCTGGGATTACAGGCTTGAGCCACTGCGCCCGGCCGAGCAGCAGGATTTCATCCCCGCTTTCCACCTAGAATTAATCCCACCTCAAGGTGTCATCAGGAGCACTGCTGATCTATGTGGAAGTTGAAGACTTTAGCAACATAAATCTGCTCTAAAAATGCCACGGGTGGTGCCCCAGGCCCCCATCTTAGGGGCATGGAGATGGGTGGCGAGCAGACACGGTTCCAGCTTTAACAGACCTGGCGTCCTGTCCGTTTTGGCCTTTCAAAGGTGAGGGGCTTGTAGCAATGTCACCAAAACCTTCTCAGCGCAGTTTCCCCAAATGGTAAAAGAGGGAGGGCCAGGTGCGGTGGCTCATGCCTGTAATCCCAGTACTTTGGGAGGTCAAGGTAGGTGGATCACGAGGTCAGGAGTTCAAGACTAGCCTGGCCAAGATGTAAAACCCGTCTCTACTAAAAATACAAAAAAAAAAAAATTAGCCAGGTGTGGTGGCATGCACCTGTAATCCCAGCTACTCAGGAGGCTGAGGCAGAGAATTGCTTGAACATGGGAGGCAGAGGTTAGAGTGAGCCGAGATCACACCACTGCACTCCAGCCTGGGAGAGAGAGCGAGACTCTGTCTCAAAAATAAAAGAAGAGGGAGGTAGAAATTATTAAGGTATATCATTGTTGTCATTTAAAATGCATACATGATAAGATATATGTCTTTGTGAATGATCTATTCCCCGTCACAAGGCAAGTGTGAATAAAATCAGGTTAAGTATTTTTTAAATAAGAGGGAAGGGAGTCATGCTGGTTTCCCCACAGGCTCTCCGAGGGCAGGATGAGTGGGTCCCCAGCATTTAGGAGGTGCCTGGCTCAGCCAGTGCCTGGTTATCACAGTTGATGTGGAAATACAGATTTTTCTCTCAAAGGGGTTAAAAATGGTTTTGCCAGAGGCAGGGGTGTCAGCTGAACTTAGGAGCCCTGGGGTCTATGGGTCTGTGGCCCTCAAGTTTTTGAGGTCCTTCTGGAAGTTCCCACCCCAAGCCGCCTGAGGATGTGTCCTGCAGTCCCTCCTCGGAAGTGACCCTCCTGACCGGGAGGAGGGGCAGCCCCAGCTCTGCAGGGTAGAGGGACTACTGGCCAGCCTCGGCAGGGGGACTGGCTGGGCTGGCCCGGGGCAGCTCTCACCCACAGATCCCCGGCCCCTCACGCCTGGCTGCACGCCCACCCTGGCCAAGCCCTGGGAGTCCCTGACTTCTGCAGAAGATTCAGCGTGAGTCCTGAGCACAAGAATCGGGCATCTGAAAATCAGAATGGACTCAGTGCCCTTAATTATGCTTGGGTGTTCTGTGCAAGCCTCGGCCATAAATAATTAATCAGAGCCAGCTTTTCCGAGCACAGAGGTGGTGGCCACAGGGACCAGGAGCTCCCGCCTGCCCGACATCACCTCCCCACTCCTTGCTCCTCCCGCCAGGAACAGCTTCCTAGAGACGGCTGCAGAGGGGGCACGTCTGAGAGCCCAAGTCTGGGCCCATCCTGGGGCAGGGACCAACAGGACATCGGTCCAGAGACATGGGGGAGCCACGGACTGGGAAGGACAACCCTAAGGCCAGGACACACAGAAACCTGGGGTCCCTCGGCCTGGGGTCAAGACTTCAGTCCTTCCAGCCGCAGTGCTCCCGCCAGTCTCTCAGGCCTCCCTGGACCCGCCTGTCCAAGCTGCAGGGAAGAGGTGGGACCCAGGGGCTGGGGGTAGGCGCTGGGCCAGACTCCACAGCTTCAAGCCTGGCTCCACAACTGACCAGTTGTTGACCTTGGGCAAGTTGCAGAGTCTTCTGTGCCTCCGTTTCCTCATCTGTTCCTGCCTGATGGGTGTGTGAAGACCAAATGTTCCCAGATATCAGTCCCTTGGCAGCGTACCTGACTCAAAGAAAGACCCAATGAGTAGAACAGCAATAATATGGCCACTGTGGCTGTTGTATGATTAATAATGATGATTGATAGCAATTGTGTCCCTCACCCTGGCACAGACAGGCTGCTGACAGGAGCTGCCTGCAGTTGTGCTCCAGTCTGGGGTAAGAAGATGGGTCAACCTCTGTGTCCTTTCTGGGAAGGGAGAAAGCCAACCTGGTCTATGGACCCAAAAGCCCAAAAGGGGGTTCAAGTTAATTTTGAGCTAAATGGCTGGTCCTTTCCCTCAAGCGGGCGTTGCAGGGAGCACGTTTTTGTGCACTATTTATTTGTCCTCATAGCAGCGCTGCAAGGCAGGAGCAGAGGCTCAGGCAAGCGGGCTCTGCCGCATCCCCTCCTCCCCCCGCCCCCCGCTGCCCCCAAAGCTCCTGTCTGTAAAGGAAAGAGGAGGAGGAGGAGGAGGAAGAAGAAAAACCGCCTGCAACTTCCTTCTGGTCACAAGAGCCACGGATCCAACAATTCTGATTTGTGAACTCAGAACTCAGCAGAAATCATCAGTTTTACTGAATAGAAAACTAAATTCCAAAAACCAATGACATTGTAACATCCAAAGGAGCTGTGGTTTGTAGGTTTACACTATCGATTTTCCAATGCAAGCAATCACAGAACGGAGGAACTGCGGCCGGCTATGTCCCCAGGTGGCTCCCAGCCCCGTGGGGGGCGCCACAGACCACACCCCAGCCGGATAGGAGGCGTCAGGGCCGGCACTCAGCTGTGCTCGTCACAGTGATGGATCCGCTGAGCTCCGGCTGGGCACAAGCACCAGGCTTGGGCACTTCCCTTCAGTTAGATGCCCTTGTCCACACCAGGCTCGGGCACTTCCCTCCAGTTAGATGCCCTTGTCCACACCAGGCTCCGGCCGGAAGAAGCAGCACCCAACGCCAGGTGGCTGGGAACGCCAAGGCCTCATTAGGACCAGCCAGACGCTTCTGAGCAAGCAGCACCTCCATGAAAGCGCTGATCCTACACTGGCCCATGGAGCTGGGGTGACGAGGGCAGCGGCAGAGTCCTGTTTCTGCTCATTCAGACCTGCTCCATGGGAAGAGGTGAAAGGAGGTCCTGAGCCTTCCAGGAGACAAAACTGGGCCTCAATGGCACTACTGTCCATCAGACGAGGGAGCAAAGTTCGCAGTCGGCCGTGGCTCGTCTTTATGAGATATTGAGTCACTGCCACTAGTCTTTTGCCGGGAAACTGGATGTGGGAGGGACAGACAGAAATTAAGTACAGCAGCAAATCACCAAGACGCCATCCTGCGTGTCACACCTGAGGAGCGGCCTGGAGCCGGGGGCACCTTCTGGCTTCCAGCAACTGATGGAAATTCAAACCATGACGTGTTCAGTCTTTGGAGTTCCAGAGTCACGAAAGGCGGGTCCCCGGCGGGCATGGATGCGTTGCGGACGGCTGTTTTCAGAGCAGGTCAGGCAGCACAAATGGTTGAGCAATGCAGAGGCAGAAAAGGTCAAGCCTGGGCCTCTGAAACCAGGACCCCAGGGGCCTCCATTAGAGGAGGAGCAGCCTCACTCTGCCCTTCACCAGCCACAGAGACCTGCATTAATTCATGCATTAATTCATTTCACCCTGCACTGGGCACTTCCTATGCCAGGGTGCAGGACAGCTACAGCGAAAACCAAAGCAGTCACAGCCCCTGCTCCTCAGAGGTTAATCTACATATTTAAAATCTGTAAGGCCAGGCACAGTGGCTCACTCCTGTAATCCCAACACTTTCGGAGGCTGAGGCGGGCAGATCACCTGAAGTCAGGAGTTCAAGACCAGCCTGGCCAACATGGTGAAACCCCATCTCTACAAAATACAAAACTTAGCTAGGCATGATGACAGGTGCCTGTAATCCCAGTTACTCACGAGCTGGGATTACAATGAGATACCATCTCACACCAGTTAGAATGGCAATCATTAAAAAGTCAGGAAACAACAGGTGCTGGAGAGGATGTGGAGAAATAGGAACACTTTTACACTGTTGGTGGGACTGTAAACTAGTTCAACCATTGTGGAAGACAGTGTGGTGATTCCTCAAGGATCTAGAACTAGAAATACCATTTGACCCAGCCATCCCACTACTGGGGATATACCCAAAGGATTATAAGTCATGCTGCTATAAAGACACATGCACACGTATGTTTATTGCAGCACTATTCACAATAGCAAAGACTTGGAATCAACCCAAATGTCCATCAGTGACAGACTGGATTAAGAAAATGTGGCACATATACACCATGGAATACTATGCAGCCATAAAAAAAGATGAGTTCGTGTCCTTTGTGGGGACATGGATGCAGCTGGGAACCATCATTCTCAGCAAACTATCGCAAGAACAGAAAACCAAACACCGCATGTTCTCACTCATAGGTGGGAAATGAACAATGAGATCAGTTGGACACAGGGTGGGGAACATCACACACTGGGGCCTGTCGTGGGGAGGGGGGAGGGGGGAGGGATAGTGTTAGGAGATATATCTAATGTAAATGATGAGTTAATGGGTGTGGCACATCAACATGGCACATGTATACATGTGTAACAAACCTGCACATTGTGCACATGTACCCCAGAACTTAAAGTATAATAATAAAATAAAAGTAAATGTACATATTTTACTTCTGTGAATTTTGGTTTTCCCGGTTTTTCTACCATGAGCAATTGTTACTTATTTGCGGATGTATAATTCCCTGATCCAAATGAAAACCATGAAAGTGACCTCTCAAGACAAGCAGGGTGTGGGGCCAAGAGGCGCCCCCAGGGGCCAGCGCAGCCTCAGCACCCCTTTCCACCACTGGTGACCTTGGGCAGGTTGCCTCCTGGAGCCTCAGTTTCATCACCTGCGAAATGGGAACAATAATAGAATCCCCTCTGCCTCCTGCTCCCAAAATGCTGTCATTCTGTTTCCCTGGGGTTGTTACCAGCATGAGCCCAAGGAGCCCCCTGTCTGGGACAGGCCTGTCCCTTTGTGAGGGCCCGCAAGCTTCTCCTCTCTGCTCCTGCCCACTGCCAGCTGTTTTGCATTTCTGCTCTTGCAAATGTGGATTCTCTTGGTGCTTTGGAGGCGTCTGACTGGCCGCCCCTGGGACTTCTCCCAAGCCAGTGTCCTATGGGCTGGCCCCAGCAGGGGACAGCAGCAGTCCCGAGAGTGTGGGCTGCAGGGCCCATAGCCCCACCCACACCAAGCTGGCGGGAGCTGTCGTCTGGGCCTCCACCGGGGATTGGATGTTTGGGGCATGAGGATTAGCACGATGGCGACTCACTGGAAGGGGCGCAAGGGTGCCAGGGGCTGCGGCTCCCTCATGGGGCTCCCAGTCCTCGGGGAACCTGGAGATCATGGTCATGGAGTGTGGGGATCACCAGGCAGCTGCTGAGAACTGGTAGGACGTGGGACAGGGTGTGCCCAGTGCTCTCCCTGGGGCTTCTCTGGCAGCTTCTTCCTCCTCCTTCTCTCCTCTGCCCCACTTCTTTCTTTTTTTTTTTTTTTTTTTTTTGAGACGGAGTCTCGCAGTCGCCCAGGCTGGAGTGCAGTGGCCGGATCTCAGCTCACTGCAAGCTCCGCCTCCCGGGTTTACGCCATTCTCCTGCCTCAGCCTCCCGAGTAGCTGGGACTACAGGCGCCCGCCAACTCGCCCGGCTAGTTTTTTCTATTTTTTAGTAGAGACGGGGTTTCGCCGTGTTAGCCAGGATGGTCTCGATCTCCTGACCTCGCGATCCACCCGTCTCGGCCTCCCAAAGTGCTGGGATTACAGGCTTGAGCCACCGCGCCCGGCCCCCACTTCTTTCTTAACAAAATGCCTGCCTGGGCTGGAGTCCTCACACCCACCAGCCAGAAGTCAGCTTCGTCTGAACCATGTGCCCCCTGGTCTCTCGGCTGCAGGCACAGAAATCCGCCCTTAGCCTTGGTCATCACAGCAGCAGGTGGGCACCGACCCTGTGCCAGGTGCTGCACTGAGTGCCCTGCCTGTGCCAGCCCACCTGACCCCACAGCCTCCTGAAGAACAGGGTCCCTCCTCCCCGTGTCACAGAGGGAACCACCTTCCTGTGGGGAGCAAAACTTCCCTCCCGCTCCCTCCCACGTGGCCGCTTGCCGTGTGGCAGATGTGGGACTTCTCCCTGAGGACAGTACCACCGTGGCCCCCAGCATAGGTGCCTTGGAGACCCCGGGGTCTTGCTGGACATCGTGTGGATAGTGCCTGGCCCTCTAAGCCCTACCGCCCACTGATATCATAAGGAAACAGCTGGGTGGGTTTTCCTGAAACACCGGCTGTGCTGCAGGGGGTCCTGCCCAAAGCCTCCTCTTGCGAATGGTGACCTTCCCCTGAGAACCTCACGGTTTCTGCCTCAGAGCTGGGATTGTGCTGGAAGGCCCTCGTAGGAAGACAAAATCCTCCTACCTCTCGGGATGGGTGCACAGCTGAATTCTAGATTATCGTCTTGGCAAGAAATTCCATTCTGATGCTCTTAAAATTCCTCCTTTCCCAAATACCTGCCATGTCATCCCAAGGGGCCTGAGAGGCTTTCCTTGTGTAGGAAAATCTGAAAAAATTAAATTTAAAAGTCATTATGGCTAGGGTAAGGTTAATAAGAAAATCCTAAACCAGATTTATCAGCGAAGGCCTTCTTTGTGAACCTTTATTAAACTTGCATGATTTAGAATAGATTCTTCGTATAAACTTCACTGAGAAGCCTGCAAGGGAATGGACGCAAAGCACGCCGCGCGGCCTCCTCAGAAGGACGGGAGCGAGTGGGGAAGCGTCAGACAGGCCCTCGCTAAAACGGCAGACGACACCAGGACCCACCTGGCCATGTAAGCGAAGACAGACACTACAGAGGGTGTGAGGGGCCACGAAATCCAAGCAGCCGGGAGCATCAGGCACGGCTGCTCCACCAGGAGGGCGCCCTCCTGCCCCCACCACTGGGCACAGAGTCTTGCCCCTGCCGCCTGCAAGGGTGCTGGCCCCACCTTCTGCCTCTGCTGGCTCCAAAGCTCAAGGCATCTCTGCTGCTTGCCAGGATCAGGCCCTCTGCACCTCTCCTCCGAACCACAGACATCCAGGTGCACCTGCCTGGCAAGTGCTAGGTCACCCACCTGGTTGTGGCTGTAGAGGAGGCCGGGAAAGTGGATTTCTGGAAAATAACGAAGGGAATTCAGAAGGTGCAGGGGAGCCAGGAAGCCACACCGGTGGCCACTATGCTGACCCTGGCAACTTGAATAAAAAGAGAGTGGCTCATTTCACAAGAGCTCAGAAGTCTTGGAAATCTCCCTTCAGGCATGGCTGCGTCTAGGCTCCACTAGCTCACCGTGACCCTCCCCTGGGCCATGCTTCCTCCAGCCGGCTTTGTTCTCAGGCTGCAAATGGCAGCTCCCACCAACCTGACACCTTCAGATTCATGCGGTTACCATGTCCAGGCCAGATGCAGGGGCCACAGAACTGACCCCTAATTGGCTGACTCAGGTCATTAGCCTATTTCAAACCAGTTATTGAGGCGGGGGCCTCGGGGTTGGAAAACAAGGATCTGAACCATTTTCAGTGAAGGACCAGATAGTATTTTCACCTATGGTCAGGCTGTCTCTGTTACCATGACTCAGTGCCACTGCTGGGTCAGGAAAGCAGCCACGGGCTATATGTAAATGAATGGGGCGTGGCTGAGTGTCAATAAAACTTTATTTATAAAAATAGGCTTCCGGCCAGCACCTCACTAGACCAAGCTGACCAGAGCCCTTCATCCCACCAAACCCTTAAGGAAACTTGGGGTGACATGGCCGCAGGACCAGAGCAGCGTGATCCTGGTCAACCCTTCCTCAGAATCCTAAAGGCCAGAAGCTACCGAGGGCTGCCACATGGCTCCTGGGGGAGGCCAGCAGGTTTTCACTCAAAGGAGAAGTGACCCCAAGATTCAGGCAGGCTGCTTTGGGGGCAAGGTAGTGTCCCCAGCAGAGGGAATGGCCCGGGGCCAGGTGTCAGACACCAGCAGTGTGTGCTGCGGGGCCTGGCCAGAGCAGTGTCTGTGCATTCATGGCGTCTCTGGGGAGGGCTCAGGGTCCTGGCACCCAGCACATTTTGCAAACTCAGATCCCCGGGGTCAGGGGAGCTCACTGGCCTTGAGTCCTCCACCAGCCACTGCAGGGGTCACCTGCCTGCCTCACTGACAATGGGGTGGGACACCCTCCTCCCTGCTCCAGGCCTGCAAAGCTCCCCCCGCCCTGAGGCCCTCCCACCACCACCTCTGCCTGGAGATGGTCCCAGCAGGGAGTGTGTAATGTGGCTCAGCTGCCACCTCCCCTGAGGACACCAGCGGGACTGTCAGCTCCACCTCACAGCCCTGCCCACCCCCAGGCCCCCCGGGCACCCGGTCAGCCCCTAGACTCACAGTAGCACAGCCCTGGCTGAGGAGGGCTGCCCCCTCCCGCCCGGTCCCCAGCCCTCCTGGAACTTGTTCACAGGCCTCAGCGAAGCTCCTTTGAATGTCCCCCCGCAGCCGTCCTCTGCCTGGGACCTGGCTGCCCAGGACCCCGCGTGGCCACAGCCTCAGCAAGGGCTGTCCTCTAGCACCCAAGGACCGCAGGGCTGAGATCAGGCACGCAGCTCCCTCCCAGGCATGTTCTCACCCCTAGAACACATGGATCTCCAACCATGGCCTGAGTCGCCCCTGCCATCCCCCAGCAGGCACCATCCCCCACGCCATGATGCTGTGCAATTCAGAGCCAGTGCGTCCCATGGCGATGCCAGCTCCCTGTCCTGCTGGTGGACGATCTGACACCTGGACGGCTCAAAACGTGTAATGAAGGGAAAACGGAGTGAGCCCCGAAGCTCCCTCCTCTAGAGCCAGGTCAGC
This sequence comes from Trachypithecus francoisi, assembly GCF_009764315.1. Lineage (NCBI taxonomy): Eukaryota > Metazoa > Chordata > Mammalia > Primates > Cercopithecidae > Trachypithecus > Trachypithecus francoisi. The sequence goes on from NW_022681467.1 coordinate 57,742,149, forward strand.
CTCTCCAGGCCTCCCCGGGTACCCAGCTGCAGGCTCCGGGCTCCGGCCACCTGGCTCAGGAGCAGAGACAGCTAGGAGACTCCGTCCCACACTGGACGTTGGGAGCGGTGGGGGCGGCAGCTGTCCGCTCTGGAGTTTAACAAAGACGGTTCCTCCCAATCCTGAGATGAGATCTTCCATGGCTGAGCATGGCCATCGTGTGAAGAAAGGATCCTGCTCCCCAGACGTGGCTGAGATCCCACTTTGGGTAAATCCACAATTTTTCTTCCCAACAAGGTGATTGTATCAGGATGTGAATGGTTGCACCTGCAGGTGACAGGCAGGGCCCTTCCTACCAGACCCGGAGCTGGGCCGGGCCGTGGGGTTTTCAGCCCAGCTTAGAGCCCCAGGTCGAGGAGCCTGATTAAAGGACTTTCTCTGAGTTTTTGAAAGAGAGAAAGGATGCAGTGCTTGTCTGGGATTAAATCAGAATATTTTTTTCATCCTTGACAAGGCAGCCCGTTGGTGTGGGCTCTGAATTCTTCTGTTGCGTCTCCATCCTTTTTAGGAATGTTGACTCGGCTCCTACCTGGAAAGGAGACCAGCATATTTCATTTTTGTACATTTATATGAAGGCTATCACTCATTCCTTCATTCATTGATGAGAGGCCAGGCCTTGGGCCAGCAGGGACAGTCGCCATGTGTGTGTCCTTGGACCTTGTTCACCTGATGTCTTTGTCCACTAGCCTGACGGGGCCTCCACGCTCATGACAGAGGCGTGCTGAAGGGGCACTTGTGGGTCGGATGAATCTGCGTCATCTCACAGCCTCCTCTCACACCGGCACTGAGACTGGGCCCAGAACCACCGCCTCAGGGCCTCTGTGTGCATCTCTATCCTTGCAGGACTCGCCTGTGGCAGACGCGGTCTGCTGGCTGCCCAATGCCCGTTTCCCACCCCTTCTCCCTTTCCCACCTCACAAGGCTCCCTTCTTTGGGCTCGTGGTAGCCGTGGGACATCATCCTGGCCAACGGAGCGTCGGCACAAGTCAGCTGGGGAGAGGCACTCCGGGAAGACTCTTTCTTACCGAACAGACAGCTGTGCTTCTCAGGCAGCCAGAGGGCCAGGGTGAGCTGCAGGGTCCTGACCACGGGAGGCCGGGGAAGGACAGAGCCCCGCCCTGATGGGCCTAGTCACCTGCAGCCCTGGAAGGTCAGGCTCCTGTGTTCAGGTTACCCCAGAGCAAGTTTCTGTTTGCTGCACCCGAGGGCTCCTCCCTGCCTCCTGGCTGAGGGCAGGTGCGAAGGTGGCCTGGGTAATGCCCCAGACACCCTGACACCCTTGTTTTAACTTAGTCACCTCCTTAAAGGCCCTATCTCCAAATACAGCCACACTCGGAGGCGTTGGGGGTTTAGGGCTTCAACATGGAAATTCCAGGACACACCAATTCAGCCCTAACAGTCCCCACGCCGGACGCCGGGACACAGGCTTCCCACCCGGGGACGCTCCCTCCCAGTGGAAGGGGAGCAGAGCTGCCTGCAGACGTGCACAGGACACACCATTCAGCCCTAACAGTCCCCACGCCGGGACACAGGGGCTTCCCACCCGGGGACGCTCCCCTCCCAGTGGAAGCAGAGCAGAGCTGCCTGCAGACGTGCACAGCTCTGTCCTGATACTCCAGCGCCCGTCCTGGGAGGAAGGGTGCCTGATCACAGCACTGTCGCATCACAGAGCACTGCTCAGCCATCTCAGCTGCATGTGGCAACGCAAAGGAGTCCCACAGCCACAGGGCTGAGCAGAAGCCAGACACAAGTGCTGGAAGTTTCCACCCACGGAAAGAACAAACCCAGATGAACTCGTCTTTGATGCCAGAGTCAGCATGAGCTTGTAAGTTTCCTGCAACAAATCAGAAGTCAGCATGAGCTTATGAGGTTCCTGCAACAAATGGCCACAAACGGGGGGCTTGAAACAACAGGAATTTATTCTGTCAGTCTGAAATCGCCAGGGTCTTGCTCCCTCTAAAGACTCCAGGGAGAACCCTTCCTGCCTCTTTCAGGTTCTGCTGGCCACCGTGGTGTTCCTGGGCTTGTGGTGTCATCACTCCAGTCTCTGCCCCCATCTCCCATGGCCTCCCCCTCTGAATGTGTCTGTGTCTTTGTGAAATCCCCTCTGCCTCCCTCTTCTGAAGATGCACGTGGTAGCATTTAGCTGCCACCTGGATAATCCAGAAAAATCTCCCCGGCTCAGAATCCTTACCTCCAGCACCCCTTCTTCCTACAAGGAGGCATTTCCAGCTCCAAGGATTGAGATGTGGCCATATCTTCGGGGCCACCATCCAGCCAGTACAGGTGGAAACTTTGGGACCTGGAAGGGGTCTGGGTCTGGGGTGGGGACTGGGAATGAAAAGAAGCACCCATTGTTGAAGCTGCTCCATCAGTGGTCCTCTTCTGCAGCCGCGAGGCTGACGCACCTGCCGGGCAGGTCTGCACGCCTGCTTCAGTGGGGCCCCAGCAGCCGTGCTACGAGGCGCGCGCTCCTGTGCACCCCCGAGCAGCCTGTCTTCTCTGATTCCTGATCTGGGCGCGGCTGACACAGTGTGTTCTGTCTGTGAACATTCGTTGAGCTGCACACATACGCTACGTGCACTTCTCTGTACATATTTACACTTAACGTGGGTTTGTAACATTCTTTCCTTCCATTTTGCAGTTTGCAGGGGAGGTCCCAGAAAACCGTGTGGAGACCGTAGTCGCAAACCTCACGGTGATGGACCGAGATCAGCCTCACTCTCCAAACTGGAACGCCGTTTACCGCATCATCAGTGGGGATCCCTCCGGGCACTTCACTATCCGCACAGACCCCGTCACCAATGAAGGCATGGTCACCGTGGTGAAGGTGCGTACCCTTCTCACACCCTGCCAGGCACCCCAGGTTCTGCCGCCTGCACACTCCCTGGGACAGTGAAACAGGAGTGATACTCGGTGTAAAGTTAGTGCCCCCCTAATATCCAAGGGCAGACAGGTAACCCAACCTGCTGGAGGCAGACACAACCTTCACGAAGACCTGTCATGTGACCTGCAGGGACTTGGCAGACCCCCCCAGAATACCTTCCCATTCCCTTTTCAATGTCTATATATTTGCTGCCACCCCCTACTATAGTAATGGGTGTATTTCATTATTAGAATTCCCAATGTCAAACCGTCTTTGCATTCCTGAGGTGGATCCCACTGAGTAGTGAGGTAGTATTTTGTAACACGTTGAAGAATTTGTTTTGCTGATATTTGAAGTTTTTCGTGTACTTTTCTGGGTGATTTAGGCTTACAGCATCCTCATCTGGGTTTTGCTATCAAGGTTACAGACTAATCTCAAGAGTATTTCTCTGTCCCAGAGATGGGTCATGTGATGCTGTAATAATCCGCCCCCTGAGTGTTTGGTCACACTGTGCTGTGAAGACATTCAGTAGCTCTTTTTGTTTTGGAGAGAGGTGGGTTTGTAACTACTGGTTCAATTTCTTTTTTTTTTTTTTTTTTTTTTTTTGAGACGGAGTCTTGCTCTGTCGCCCGGGCTGGAGTGCAGTGGCCGGATCTCAGCTCACTGCAAGCTCCGTCTCCCAGGTTTACGCCATTCTCCTGCCTCAGCCTCCCGAGTAGCTGGGACTACAGGCGCCCGCCACCTCGCCCGGCTAGCTTTTTTTGTATTTTTTAGTAGAGACGGGGTTTCACCATGTTAGCCAGGACGGTCTCGATCTCCTGACCTCGTGATCCGCCCGTCTCGGCCTGGTTCAATTTCTTTGATGGTTTTGGTTAGATGTGTTTTTCTAGAAAAGTGTCCATTTAATTTAAATTTTCAAATTTACTTATAAAGCCCTATCATTATAGTAGTGGTGATTCAGTCTTCTAACCTAACTCTTTTTCTACACTTACAATTCATATTCCCCTGGAAGGGCAGATTGGGAATTATATCGTAACACTTAGCGATCGTTTACAACTTCGTGTGAAGAAGTTTAGCAGCGACTGTCCCAAAACAATTTTGAATAGGACTAAGAAGAAAAGAGCAAGAGTAACTGGGCATTTTTAGAGAAAAGGGCGGGGGTGACAAGAAAGGTGAGCTTAAAGCTGGACAGGATCTGCCGAAGCGTAAGGGAAAGCAAGTTTCATTTTGGGTTGGATCATTTAGAAACTTCCTTCCACAGCCGGGAGCAGAGACTTAACCACAGAAGCTTAAATACTGGAGAGCTTTATTCTCTCACGTGAGAGGAGTCCTGAGGTGGGCAGTTGAGGCCGATGTCACAGCTGCACAATCAACAGAAACCCTGGCTCCTTCTATCCTCTTCTCTGCTGTGCACACCTTTCAGGGCCCCTCGTGGTCCAAGATGGCTGCTAGAGCACCAGCCATTACAAGACTTTTACAGACAGTAGGGAATCAAACGGGGAAGAATGGCTTGCCCCTCCTTTATTGAAGGACCTTCACAGAACACCTGTTCACATCTTATTGGGCAGAGTTTAGTCACATGACCATTCTTAGCCAGAGCAGACACTGCGTGGGATAATTATGGGCACATCTCCCAAACTTCTCCCAAGGAAGAGGGGAGCTTGATGTTAGGAGATCACAGGGGAAGAAAATAGGCCTTCTCCAGGGTCTGTGTCTTTTCTCAACACCCCAAAGTCATCTTTTTCCTTTTCTTAATAACCCCTTTTCTAAGCAAGCTAGTGAAGCCCAGTTCTCCTGAAAAATCTTATAAAATGTCTTCATCATTTTTATTTTATGAAATACTCAAATAGACACACAAGTGGAAATAATAGTAAAATGAACTTCCGTATACCCATCACCTAGATTTAATTAACATTTTGCTACTTACTAAATCTTTTTATTTTGACTGATATGTTTGAAAGTAAATTAACATGTCACAGCATTCCACCCCTAAACTCTAGATAAGCCTTCTTCTTCAAGAGAGGCTATTTTTTCACCTTGAGAGATAGTTCTTAGAGAAGAGGCAAAATACACGTTTCACTTCCCCGCGAATTATGAATTTTCAGAGTGAGGCATTAGCGCAATCGCGCTCCCAGTGGCAAAGTCAGATCTGTGTGCGCAGGGACTGGGCATGGCGAGGAAAGATGTAGCAAACCCTTTCTCCTTTGACCTCGAGCTAGTCTTCTAGCTCTGGCCCCTAGAAACACACAAGGTGAATCGTCAGCCGCTTTGCCAGCAACGTTGCTCATGGGAAGGTGACAGAGACTGGATGTGACATGCAGGCAGAGGACAGGAGTGAGCTCTGAGCCCAGCGCTGGCTGGGGCCTTCTCCCCAGTGAGCAGTGAGCCTCGGCCCATCTCCTGCTTGTGATTCCAAGGAGGCGTCTCTGACTCCCACAGCTCGGATTCTGTGGCCTTCCCAGGGAACACAAAGGGTAGCCCTCAGCCCAAGGAGATCAGCACCTGTCTCACCTGCCCTGCCCCTGGAGGACCACTTCTGCAGCTGGAGCACGTACAGCCCCACCACCTTCATCGGCGAACATAGATCAGAAAGGGCCGGTACCAAGGAAGAAGGCTGGCTCGATGTGGTGGGGAAAGCCTGACCCCTAAGGACTCCAGGGAAGGTGGCTTCCTGCCCAGCCCAGGGGCTGGTGGCCTCAGCCGTCATGCGCCTGCCTGGCCCTATCTGTGCAGAGCATCACAGCCACGGAAGGTGGAAGAGCACAGCCAACTGCAGGGAAGCCCCAGCATCCTGGGAGAGAATGGGCCTCGTGGCACTGGGCCAGGCCCTCAGCAGGCCCACGGAGCCCTCTTCTATTCTTCAGAGAGGAGCCACTGGTTCCAAGCGTACAGCACAAACTAGTCTGTGGGGCATGGACTGAGGGTCCCAGGAGGGCCTGGGGGCCGCCACCCCAGGAACTAATTCTTGAGATGGAGAATCATCCCCTTCGGGTTCTTCCTCCAGCTGGGGATGCCTGAGAAGGCCACTGGGAGAACGACTCCCCCGGGGCTCAGCTGTTTGGCAGCCGTCTCCCCACAGCAGGAAGGCCCTGGCTGGCAAGTGGATGGGGCATGAATTTTGGAGGCAGCAGAGGAGGTGCTGACGGCAGCCAGGTGGGCACGGCCGGCCATATTCACTGACCTTCTGCCATGTGACAGCTTGGCAGCGGGCCACCCTCCACTGAGTTTGTGCCACGTCCTGTCCCCAAGCCACTGGGGTCTCCTGCCCAGCTCCACCCTCCCCTTGTCAGGCCTCTGTCTACATAGTGAGAGTGGGGTTTCCCGAAGCGTGTCTGCAGAATGCCGGTTCTCAGGATGTTGATGAGCACTGCCTGCGAGCCACCTGCACAGCTAAGATCTCCCCATCGCCTGTGCTTCCTGCCCCCCACAGCCGGTCGTCAATGGCACTGAGGCCATTGAGGGGCCTGTGAGAGGAAGATAAAACCTCAGGACCCCAAACCCACTATGCCAAAGGGAAGTGGAGCGTGGGGACTGAGTCTCGCGGTGCTGCCTCCCTTCTGTGGCCACACAGGTAACTGCAGCTTCACACACCTACCCAAGCTTCTGTGAAATGCGGATCCACTGAGCGCAGAGCAGAGCCTGGCAAGGATCTAGCCACTGTCTCATTGCCTACCCAGAGCCCGCTTTTTTTCTTTTCCTCCTTCCTCTCCTGTCTGCTCTTTCCTCTTTAAATACTGACGTCCTCAAAACCCCCTTTGGGAAAAGCACAGGACACAGATCCCACTGGGACTTGCGCTTCTCCTTCCTGGGTGCGGGCTCAGCCTCGGCGGAACAACCCTGGAATCGACGGAGATCGGTGCGGGCTCAGCCTCGGCGGAATAACCCTGGAATCGACGGAGATTGGTGCGGGCTCAGCCTCGGCGGAATAACCCTGGAATCGACTCAGATCTTGCAGGCCCCATCCCTCAGGCCCGGGACGCTTGAAGACCTGCCATGCTCAGTGGAACAAACATAGCCCTTTCCTGGTACCCTGCATCTCCCACCAGAGCCACAGAAACTACAAAGGTGCTGCCGCTCCACACCCACAGGCGGGCTGGCACCCACCAGCTGAAACCCAGATGTGAAAATCTGCAGATTTTCAGATTTGGGACTTGGGGTGCATTTTGCCTTTTTCACAGCAGCCGTCTTCCCCACTGGGCACAAGGAGGAGCAAACCAAATTCCTACAGCACCGCCTGCTGCACGTGCCTGAAGGGAAGGGGCGCCTGGGGCCAGGGGAGGGCCCAGAAGGGCCGCAGATGGTTCGAGTCTTCATGACCCAGAGAACTGGCACTATCCCTATTTCTGCACATCCCCAGATCTCCAGCACCCTGAAACTGCCAGGGAGCCTCAGGCCAGGCCCCGGCATGATCAGCTACAGTGACACTGATTGGGCACCGATACCAGGTGTGCCATCCTCACCCCATCTCACTTGGTCCTCACGCCCACCAAGGAGCTGCTATTCTTGTCATGTTTCACAGATGGCATCACTGGGGGCGCACACGCAGGATCACACAGCAGGGACTGTACAAGCTGGGACTGGAACCGGCTCCCTCTGCCATAAAGCCATCTGTTAACCATCCAGGTTCCTCGCTGGCCCTGCCTGTCTGAGCCAAGGTGTCTGTGTGTGTTCAGGACAAGGTTCCACAGGTTTGAAGCTGGCGCTGGGAGCTGGCTGGGCTGTGTCTGCTCAGAGCCCAGTCCTCTTCCAGGGCATCCTGACATGGCCAGATGGCACCGTCTGACCAGCCTGAAGCCTTCCTAATGCCATGAGGAGGGACAGGAGGCTTGAGGAGGGCCCAAGACCTCCTTAGGCAGCATGAAACTCTGGCCCAGCTGAGAGTCCCCAGCCCAGGGGCCCTGAGACCCCATGATACCTCTCCCCAGCTGTAAGTCCAAGAGTCCTACAATGGGAAAGCTGCTCAGTCATCAAAAGGAACAAACGGGAGATCCATGTGGCACGCGATGAGTCTCCAATGCGTCACACTAAGTGAGATGAGTCAGAACCAAAAGGTGGCCTGTTGCATGCCCCCATCTGCAGAACGTCCCGGAAAAGACAAAACTGTGGGGACAGAAAACCCTTCAGTGGTTTGCCGGCGGGTGGAGAGGGGGGAACTGCAAAGGCACAGCACGAGAGAAGTGTGGAGGAGACAGGACTCTCCTGCACCTTGGCCGCGGGGCTGGCCGTGCTTCCGTACACTTGTTAACATTCCTAGAGTGACTCTTACTGCATGTCAATTTTGAAATAAATTTTAAAATTTGAGGAGCTCGAGTCTCGAGCACAGACTCACAGCCACACTGTCCCCACAGAGTCATGGGTCATTGTGTCCTAGGTAGCATTCAACAGGAGAACCACACTTTTTCCTTCTTCTTTCATTTTTGTTTTTACTCCCTATAGTGCTTTTCTCTGAAGTTTCAATTTAGAGTCTGTTTAAGGTGCATATTTAGTCTGGGGATGCTTCATCTTAGAAAACATTTCCAAAATTGGTTTTGCGTTCATTGGTAGAGACTTCATCTTTTCAGGCATTCCCTTTCAGAGCAGGGGAGTGGGGTGGAGGGGAGGGGTTGGGGAGTGGCGGGTGGTGCAGGAGGCAGAAGGTCAGTACAGGGACCTCTCGGCCCAGCCCACAGGAGACGTCCAGTGTCTTGAGGGCATCTGTTCTTAGATTCCCATGCTAGCTCTTTGCTCACTTACCCCTGGCATGGACCAGCCACTTAATCTCTCTGTGCCTCAGTGACCTCAAACATAAAATGAGACAAATTGTGGGGCCTATGCCCAGAGACTTATGACTCACATTGAAATAGACCCTGGATATAAAAGATTTGACACAGTGCCTGGCACAAGGTAAGGACTGAATCAGTGGTATTAGCTGCTGCCATCATCATAACCATTATCGTTGTCATCATCATCATCCTCATTGTCATCATTGTCACTGTTGTCCTGAGCTGGGGAGAGGCTCCTGATCATTCTCCCTGCTTAGTTCCCCAGAGCATGAAGGTTACTTTAATTCCATGAATGGCCCCCTGAGTCCCTCAGAAGAGCAGGCACCATATCATGTATGTACACTGCAGACCTGACCAGGTCACTGCTCCCACCCTCCAGTAGTTTATATAGTCTGCAGAGGGGATGGTGAGGAGGAATCACTGAAATATTTTATGTCAGGTACACACTGGAAACCCCAAATCCAGCAAGGCAGCAGTGTGCTCTTTCCTTCTCTAAACCGACTTAGCTTCTGTTTTTAGCTGGGTCCCCCCAGGTGGTGGTAAGTGGTAGACTGGCATCTCTTCTGCCTCCCTTTTCCCACAGTTGTGTCCATGCTCTGGGCTGATGCAGTGCCCTGTGCAGGGGAGGAGAGCACTCCTGGGCAACGGTCAGAAGTGTCTGGTCACCTCGGTCCTCAGTCATCAGTCACCCAAATCCTGGCTGCATCATCCCTCACTTCTGGGGTCCAGCTTGGCCACTGTCAAAAGAAGTCCACAGGCGTCTCACGCCGGTCATCCAGATCTGTCCTGCCCCACACTCCCAATTCCATCTCCCTAGCCATACCAGCAGGGCGTGAGGAATGAGCCTTGCCACCTCCCAGGCTGTACCTGAGGTGGACACACAGCTTCTCTGCTCTCAGGGCCCCAAACCCAAATAAGCCATCTGTTACCATCATACCCTCCTCAGGGCCCAGCACAGCCTCTTGTCTCCCTCCTCCAGCTGTGAAATTTCATCTCGAAGGAGCAAGGCCCAGGCCCAGGCTCATCCCAGGTTCTTTCTTGTCTCACCCGTGGCCTTCAGTTTTAAAGCTCAAAAGCCAAGAACCGGCCTCTGCCACTTTCCCTTTGGGCAGCGACAGAGGTGGCCCTTCCTGTGGGAGGCTCACAGGTGGCAAGAAATACAGGGAGAGGAGGTGGGAATTCAGGGGAGAGCAGGTCAGTGATGGGGTCCTGGTGCCCTCAGTTCAGGCAACTCCTCCCCACGACAGGGGCATAGAGTGAGACTTTGAATGGAAGCCGCTGAGTCTCCCATCAGAGGGGAGCAGGACAGACGTCCTGGTGTGTCCCCACCTGGCCCCGCCCACTCCGCCCAGCTGGTGCTGGAGCTGCTGCTCAGGCACACGCCCAGCTGCTCACCTCTGAGTGAAGGGTCATGGCCACGTGTGGGTGGCAGCCATGCTGAGCCTCAGCAAGTAGATCCAGCCATGCTAATTGAAACTGCTAGAGCAAATTACCTATTGATTTCTCCATTACAAATGTGTTTTATTGTATCTTCCTGTGGGCTTTTATTGGCCATAATAGTCTTTCTGGAAGTCCTCCTTGCTCAGACTCGTGACAAGATTTTTTAACACATGACATGCAGCATTATTCCATGTCCCGGGAACATGAGCCAATAAATATGAGAGAAAGACCACTTCCCTCAGGGGCTTGTTCATAGCGCCACCACCACGTGATGAAACAGTCCAGCCCCACGAGTGGCCCCGTCCCAGCCAACTCCTGGAGGGCCTGGGGGAGCAGCTGCTGGCATTGGCGTGGTCAGCTCTGGGGGGGACCCCAACATGATGTGGGTGCAGGCAGGCGCTGGGAGCTTGGAGGCATCTGGAGTCCAGAGACAGAGGAACCAAGGCCAGACCTGGAGGAACCTGAGACCCCTGGTAGAACTTTTCAGAGGAGGGTGCTGGGTTATTCTGGATCAGGTGTCCCATCAGACTTGCAGTCAGCTTGGGCCGTGGAAGGTCCTGCAGGGTGACAGCTGCAGGTGCAAGACCCCTGTGTGGCACACACAACCCCCAGATGGTCCTGGGCAATGGTGGTGAACAAGGGGGTGCCCACCCCCTCTATCCCCCAGGCACCCATGGGGTACAGATGACCCACACTGGCACTGTGCTGGGTGCTGGGGAGGCAGAGGTACAGGGCACAGCCCCTGCCCCAGGGGTGGCAGAGTCAGGGTGGGGGTCATGCACCAAAGCAGTGAGAGGTGACAGTGTGCATCATGGAGCCACGAGGCATCTCACTCTGGACTCAGGGAGGCTTGCAGGGACCACACCTTCCTTCAGATGGACACCCCTGGGGAGGATGAGGGCTCACCTAAGCATGGTGTCGCGGTGACTGCGTGTCACCCCCAGGGGCAGTGCAGGGACAGTGGGGACCCAGGACCAGAACTGTGATCTCTGTCCCTCCCTGCAGACCCTCCTGGAGGCAGTCATGGGCTTCCAGGAGCGACCGTCTCAGTTTTCCTTCCATGCTCATCCAATACTATTATTTAGGCAATTTTATTTTTTGAGTCGAGGTCTTACTCTGTTGCCCAGGCTGAAGTGCAGTGGTGCGATCACTGCTCACTGCAACCTTGACCTCCCAGGCTCAAGCAGTCTTCCTACTTCAGCCTCCTGAGTAGCTGGGACTATAGGTGTATGCCACCATGCCCAACTAATTTCTTTTTTTTTTTTTTTTTTTTGTAGAGATGGTATCTCACTATGTTGACCAGGCTGCTCTCGAACTCCTGGGCTCAAGCTATCCTCCTGCCTCAGCTTCCCGAAGTGTTGGGATTACAGGCATGAGCCACTGCACCTGGCCTTATTGATGTGATTTTTAAATTTCTTCTTTATGTACTGAAATATTTTATTCCATAGCAGTGCCAAGAAGTCCTGAGTGTGACATACCAGATTATGTGGCTGTTCCTGCTTGGAAAGATCAGATGCTGAGAGGCTGTGGTGGCCCCAGAGAAGGGGCAGGGTTGGGTCTGTTCAGCCTCAGGTGCTTCACTGCTGGCCCTAAGCATGGCGAGTGGGGTTCAGAGCAACAGCACCTCGTGGGTGGAACACCCCAGGTTCCTTCCTGTCTCTCCTGTGGCCCTCAGCTTATGAAGCTCCAAAGCCACAAACTGGCCTTTTCTGCTCCACCGTGGATGGTGCCTGGCTCTCCTGCCTGCAGGCAGCTCACGAGGGGCGGGAACATGGCGAGATCACATCAGTGGGGGCACATGGTGCCTTCCTGCTTCTTGGGGAAAGCTGGTTGATCTCTCCAGCAGATAAGTTCCTCTCTAAGTGGAAATGTCTTACACTGCTTATCATGGAGGTTTCCAGGCATTCCTAGAAGTAGGAGGAACCAGCCTGATTGCCTGGAAGCACTGTGTCATGATGATTGTGTGGAACCGTGTCATGATTGCGTGAAAGTGCGGTGTTGTGGTGATTGTGTGGAAGCATGTCGTGATTGCGTGGAAGCGTAGTATCGTGATTGTGTGCAATCATGGTGTCGTGATTGCATGGAAGTGTGTCACGGTGATTGCGTGGAAGCGTGGTGTTGTGGTGATTGCGTGGAAGCGTGGTGTCTGTGGAAACGTGGTATCACGGTGATTGTGTGGAAACGTGGTGTCACGGTGATTGCGTGGAAGCGTGGTGTCTGCGTGGAAACGTGGTATCACGGTGATTGCGTGGAAACGTGTCGCAGTGATTGTGTGGAAACGTGTCTGCGTGGAAACGTGGTATCCCGGTGATTTGCGTGGAAGCGTGGTGTCTGTGTGGAAACGTGGTATCACGGTGATTGCGTGGAAACGTGTCGCAGTGATTGTGTGGAAACGTGTCTGCGTGGAAACGTGGTATCCCGGTGATTTGCGTGGAAGCGTGGTGTCTGTGTGGAAACGTGGTATCACGGTGATTGCGTGGAAACGGGTCGCAGTGATTGTGTGGAAACGTGTCTGCGTGGAACGTGGTATCACGGTGATTGCGTGGAAGCGTGGTGTCTGTGTGGAAACGTGGTATCACGGTGATTGCGTGGAAACGTGTCGCAGTGATTGTGTGGAAACGTGTCTGCGTGGAAACGTGGTATCCCGGTGATTGCGTGGAAACGTGGTATCACGGTGATTTGCGTGGAAGCGTGGTGTCTGCGTGGAAACGTGGTATCACGGTGATTGCGTGGAAACGTGGTGTCACAGTGATTGCGTGGAAACGTGGTGTCACAGTGATTGCGTGGAAACGTGGTGTCACGGTGATTGCGTGGAAACGTGGTATCACGGTGATTGCGTGGAAGCGTGGTGTCGCAGTGATTGCATGGAAGCGTGGCATCATGTAAATCTCACAGTGATGGGCATGCTGCTGCACAGCAATCTGCACTTTTTGCAGGAGTCGTTTTTTAAATTACCAGACCTCATGATCCTCCACATCTAAATCTGTCAGAATGCATCACCCTCAAAAGCACATTTTGGGCAGAGTGCAGTGGCCCACACCTGTCATCCCAGCACTTTGGGAGGCCGAGGCAGGTGGATCACCTGAGGTCAGAAGTTCAAGACCAGCCTGGCCAACATAGTGAAACCTCGTGTATACTAAAAATATAAAAATTAGCCAGGCATGGTGGCGGGCACCTGTAATCCCAGCTACTGGGGAGGCTGAGGCAGAAGAATTGCTTGAACCCAGGAGGCAGAGGTTGCGGTGAGCCGAGATCATGCTACTGCTCTCCAGCCTGGGCAATGGAGGAAGACTCTGTCGAAAAAAAAAATCAAAGCTATATGATAAGAAATAGATAGCAAACTCACAAACTCATACTCCCAGCTCTGACTTTGACCCCATGCCTCCTCTCTAAGAATGATGATCATTTTTATTAGTTTTTGGTTTATCCTCATGTTTCTTTCTGCAAACATGAGCAAATACATATACAAATAGTATTTTTCTCCCTGTTTTGCACAAAAGGTGCACACTATGTGGGTTGCTTTTTTGCCCACCAGTAGATCCTGGAAACCTCTCCTCTTCAGCACACAGAGGTTGTTCTCATTCCTCTTTACAGCTGCAAGTGTCTCCCCATGCAGATGTACTGCAGGCCGTGCAGCCAACCATTGCTGATGGATGTTTGGGTCGTTTCCAGCATATTGTCTCTGCGCATACTACACAATGAATACTCTGATGCATATGTTACTTTGCACATATCTAAGCAGAATTTTTAATGCAATTGCAAAACATTGTGTTGTGTTTTTTTCCAGTGAGACTGTTGCAAGCTTTGCCACTGAATGTCTCAGGGCCCCAAGCTGTTTCCATGTAACTTCCCTCCCTCCCCAAAATGTGTAGGAAAGGCTTGAGCGAAGCTTTTCTGATAATACAGCATCACTGCAGAACTGCAGCTGTAGCGTTTATCAGCCTGGGTCCCAGTGCACCAGAAGGGCACCACAGAATTGTGTGGATGCAGGGGCCAAGTGCAGCAGTGATGGGAGCTGCAGACCTGGCATGGTGGTGCCTGGGGCTGCGGTAACAAATTACCACAAACCAGGTGGGTTACAACAATAGAACTGTCTTCTGTCCCAGCTCTGGGAGTCAGAGACATAAATTCAAGCTGCCGGCAGGAACGGTCTCGCTTGGGAGGTTCTAGAGGAGAACCTGCTGCCTGCCTCTCTCCTGTTTCTTGGCCTGTAGCTGCCTCACTCCAGACTACACCTCTGTTGCCACATGGCTCCTCCCTGCACCTGTGTGTCTCAAATATCCCTCTCCTTTTCTCTCTGTTTTGAAATTTTGGAGAGCCTCGCTCTGTCACCCAGGCTAGAGTGCAATCACAGTGCGATCACAGTGCACCACAGCCTCAAACTCCTGGGCTCAAGCAATCCTCACACCTTAGCATCCCAAAGCCTTGGGATCATAGGCATGCATGACCGCACCCAGCCCTGCCTGTCTCTTATGAGGGCCTCTGTCTTTAACTTACATGTACAAAGACCCTATTTCCAAATAAGGGCCCATTCACAGGTCCCAGGTGGACATGTCTTTTGGGGGCCACCATTTGACCCCCTGCACCTGATGAGGCCCCCCTGGCCAACAACGTCAGGAGCCTTCTCCACACTAGGCTCAAAGGAGGAAGGTAGGGACGGGGTTACCAGGCCAGGAAGAGGGGCTGGAGTGCCCCAGGAGGAGCCCAGCTTCTGCCTCAGCACAGCATGGGACAGGGGCTGGGAGGCCTAGACCCCCTCCCTCTCTCCTGCCATCAGCCAAACCCAGCAGGAACCAGAAGACAAGGGTGCCTGGGAGATGGGACCCTTTGGGGCCTCCAGGCTAAAAAGCAGGGCAGAGAAGAGCTGGACATGGTTCAGAGAGGGGTAGACACCAACCTTCCCGCACGTCCCCCCATGCCCAGTCCCCCGGAAGCTGTGCCAGGTCACTCCCAGCCCCAATCTGTTGTTCCAGGCAGTCGACTACGAGCTCAACAGAGCCTTCATGCTCACGGTGATGGTGTCCAACCAGGCGCCCCTGGCCAGCGGGATCCAGATGTCCTTCCAGTCCACGGCAGGGGTGACTATCTCCGTCATGGACATCAATGAGGCTCCCTACTTCCCCTCAAACCACAAGCTGATCCGCCTGGAGGAGGGCGTGCCCCCTGGCACCGTGCTGACCATGTTTTCAGCTGTGGACCCTGACCGGTTCATGCAGCAGGCTGTGAGGTAGGTCCACAGGACACGCCTTGTCCCTGCCTGCAGCTTCCTGGGTTCCACACAGAAGGGTCCAGAAATACCCCATGAAACCCACAGCCCAGAATTCCCCCAGATGGGTGGTTGGGGCATCCCTAACCTGAGGCGTCCTTCCAGGAGGGAGCAGCAGCCCTTAGTCCCGGATAGCCAGATGCAGCCCCTGACCAATCATGAGTGTTGTGACTGGCGCTTGCACATTCAGCACTGTCCAGATGCAGGCCGGCCCCATCCTGGCTGCGCTCTCATAGCCCTGAGACTCAGCAACCTCCTGCCCTTTCTGTTCCTCAGCGTCCTTGTCCGTTCGAGCGGGACGATGAGGGCATCTGCCCACCGGGTCCTTCTGAGTTGAGACCACCCACTACTGGATGAGCTCGGTGCCCGTAGGCCACAGGCCTGTCCTGTGATGTGGAGGGGGCAGTCCAAGGTGGAGGGGAAGCCCTAGAGGAGGACAAGGCCTGGGGGTCTCCAAGGAGACGGAGATACTGGCCCAGGCCCAGGCCCTGGAGGTGTGGCCAGTGCAGCTGCCCAACCAGGGCCACGGAGGCCTGGGATCCAGGGCGGCCCCGCCCACCCCAGCCTTACCTCCCCCCGCCCTTGTGGTCTCCACAGATACTCAAAGCTGTCGGACCCGGCGAACTGGCTGCACATCAACGCCACCAACGGCCAGATCACCACAGCGGCAGTGCTGGACCGCGAGTCCCTCTACACCAAAAACAACGTCTACGAGGCCACCTTCCTGGCAGCTGACAACGGTGTGGCCCACCCCCAGGAGGCAGCTGTCTCGATGGCCTTCCCATGTCCTGGTTCTGTGGGCAAGGGAGGGTGCTGGCCAGGCCCCGAGAGGGCAGCAGGCATCCAGAGGGTCACCCGGAGGGGCTGAGGGGACGTCTGTGCAGACAGCGGTGATCAGGGTTGCATCATCTCAGGGCCCCCAGGCCATGCTCCACCTCCACCCATTCCCATGTCAGTCATTGATTCCACCCCCTCCCCGGCATTCACTTGCTTGCTCGAAGGTGCGCCCCGTCCATCCCCCCAACGTCACTCACCCACAGGCTCCAGGGGCATCAGGGCACTGGTCATCCCAGCCTTGTCCTTGCTGCACTCTGCAACCTGAACTGCATCTCAGTTTTGCTGCCTGTAAACTGAGGCATTGGAAACAGGTCCACGGTTTTCAAATGCTTTTAGCCAGCAACCCTTGCCACAGACCCCGTCCTGTGGGGAAGGCCCAGCCCCACCGGTCAGCAGCCCCTGGGGTGCCACCCTCGTGGCTCTGACCACCCACAGCGCAGACCCCTGTGGCCCTCAGTCACAACAGGAAGCATGAGACCCTCCAGGACCCTGGGAGTCCAGAGGGCAGCAGCAAGGTCCCGGAGCAGGTGGCACGGCAGACGACCTCAGGAGCCTGGATGGGAGGGCGAGGATGGGCTGTACAGAGGCAGCAGGAAGAAGGTTTGAGAGCACGCGGGGCTTTCTGAGGGACGTGGGCTGGCATCTCAAGGAGTGGCCACCCCTTCCTGGAGCTGCAGTAACCCCGCGAGCCGGCCGAGCCCCCTACAGGTCACACGCTCTCAGAGGCATGGAGGCAAGGTAGGTGGGAGCAGAGATTCTAAAACCGAAGATCAGTCCAGTACCACTGCTTACCAGTGGGAAAAGACCTGACCTCTCTGTGCCTCAGTTTCCTCCTCTGCCAAGCTGGGGGAGTCTTAGTACCTCTGAGAATCAAACGAGTCTGAGTCACCAGAGCACTGAGGAAGCGCCTGGCTCGGGCACCACGGGCTCCTGTTTGCTGTGGCCGTGATGACGGCCTGGCCTGCTGTTCGCTGAGTACCGGCCGAATGCCTGCAGCTGCTCATCGGTGAGCAGCACACAGCAACGCCCTGCCCTGGTGTGGCTGACAGCCCGAGTGTGTCAGCTGGAACCCAGGTCAGTGAATGCCGATGGAGGAAACTGCCGCACGATTGAGGCTTTTTTTTCTCTCACGTCCAAGAAGCCTGGAGGCAGGCAACCCAGGGGCAGATCCCAGACCCGGGGCTCCCTGACTGTGCCATGGCATGGTCCAGAATGGCTGCTGGAGCTCCAGCCATCACAGCCACGTTCTGGCCAACAGAAGGCCTTGTGGGGAGGGCACAGGCACACACCTGCTCTACGAAGGACTTTCAGAAAGCCCCATGCGAGTCCTCCACCCACAGCTCACAAAGCCCAGAACTTACTGATGCCGCCACCCCAGCTGCAAGGGATGCTGGGAAATGGGGCCTTCTAGGTGGACAGTGATGATCCCAGACAAAATGTAGGATTCCAATTATTTTATTAAAAGGAAGCAGAAAATGGATATTGGGGATGACTCAGCAGCGTCTGCCCCAGGGAGACCAGAGAGAAACCAGTCACACAGATGATTCAGGCAACAACAAGAGCTGGGAGAAAACAAAACAGGTGGCTGGGAGGCAGTGACCAGGGGCTCCGCCCTGAGGAGCTGACCTTGGGACCAAGAGCTGTGGAACCAGAGGAGCAAGCAGGGGAAGGTGGGGTGGCAGAGGAGGGTCACAGGGTCGGGAAACGGTGTGCGCAAAGGCCCCGAGGCGAGGCCATACCTGGTGGGCTCTTGGAATGGCTGTGCATGAAGCCTCATGGGCAAGGGTAGTCACTGCGCAAACGCTCGTCCCACAGCAGGTGAAAACAGGACGTGGTCACCTCCCTGCCAGCCTCCCCAGCCATCGCCGCCTCCCCCGCCGGGGTCCACAGAGCTGGGGCCGTGTAGCTGTGCAGCTACCTCTGAGCCCACGGCCCCGGTCAGGGGAAGCATCTCCCCTTGACGGCTCTCCTGCCGCAGCTCAAGCCCTGAGGTTAAATTAGAAAGTGATTGTGAGCCCAGGCTGGGCCCAGTGGCGCACACCTGTAATCCTAGCACTTTGAGAGGCCGAGGCAGGTGGATCATGAGGTCAGGAGTTCAAGACCAACCTGGCCAACGTGGTGATACCCCGTCTCTACTAAGGAAATACAAAAATTAGCCAGGCGTGGTGGTGCATGCCTATAATCTCAGCTATTCAGGAGGCTGAGGCAGGAGAATCACTTGAACCTGGGAGGCGGAGGTTGCAGTGAGCCAAGATGGCGCCACTGAACTCCAGCCTGGGCAATAGAGTGAGACTCTGTCAAAAAGAAAAGAAAAGAAGAAAGAAGGAAAAAGATTGTGAGACCATAACTGGACGGAGCATCCATCGCATGTGGCAGACGCCATGTGAGTGAGCCTGGGTGTGCAGGCTGGAGTAGGAGCCCTCCAGTTAACAGAACCTGTCTGTGCTTCTCTGATCACGGGCTGTGCCCTCAGCGACATCTCAAAGCAGTTTTCAAAGGTAGCGTTGCCCTGCGTCCCCTTAAATGTGTTTTGATGCAGCTTCTAGAAGATTCAAGAGACATCCTGTGGGATATATTTTTACATGCTTCGCCTGCCTCAGTCAAGACACGTGGTTGTTAATGTCAGGTCAGGAGCTGCCATCAGGGGCAAAGCCACAGTCAGAACCTGCCACTGCTGCCGCCGCTTGCAAGCCTGAAGAGCAGACAGGGCATCTCTCTGTCCCCAGATTCCCGCCGCCTGGCCTGCATCCATCAGCACTGCCGGCCCGGGCTGAGGAGGGGCTGAGCATGTGAAGGCCCCAGGGACAGGGACGACCCCTGAGGAGCTCTGGGGGCTCAGCAGAGCACCTCCCTCCATGCTGAGGCCAGAGGTCATCGGGTCCTCCAAGGCGACTTCCTGCCGGGCCAGGAGGGAGCTTCCATCAAAGCTCATCAGGAGCGGCCGTACCTGCCTTTCTCACAGACACCTCCAAAGGCAGCAGTTCTTCCACGCAATCATGGGCTCAGGGCTTCCAGCACCCTGGGGCTCTGCTGGGTGAGGCCAGCAAAACTCCAGGAGGCAAGGAAAGGTTTTGCCCTAAGTCGCAGACGAGGGCAAGATGTGGTGGGTGGGTCCCAGCCCTCAGGGGCCAGTGCAGAGTCCAGCACCCTCAGAACCCCTCCCTGGCTCCCCAGCGGGAGTGAGTCCCCAGCGCGTGGCTGTGACCTCAGTGGCTCTGAGTTTAACTGTGCATTGGTGGAGGGCATGTGGTGAGGGCTCCACGCGAATGCCGCACCCCGCTGTGTGCGTGTGTGCAGCTGCAGGTGTGCCCGTGTGCTCTGGGATGGCTGTTGAGGTGCCGTACACCATGGCTGTGTGCGTGTGTGCAGCTGCGGGTGCGGGTGTGGGTGTGGCCGTGCGCTCTGCAGTGTCTGTTGAGATGTTGTACGCAGTGGTGTGGCTGCCCATGGCATGTGGCAGGGTGTCAGGAGCCATGGCTGGGCTGTGGGTCAGTCCCTGTGCAGCTGTGTTGAGGGGTGGCCGGCTGTGTCCGGCTGGGGGGCTGTAGATGTGTCCCTGTGTATGTTGCGTGTGGTTGTGTGCGTGTCCTGTGTGGAGCTGTGGGTTGGTAGTGGAGAACCAGGAGTGGACCGCATGGTGACCTGTGTCTGTTCCGCAGGGATACCCCCTGCCAGCGGCACCGGAACCCTCCAGATCTATCTCATTGACATCAACGACAATGCCCCTGAGCTGCTGCCCAAGGAGGCGCAGATCTGCGAGAAGCCCAACCTGAACGCCATCAACATCACAGCAGCTGACGCTGACGTCGACCCCAACATCGGCCCCTACGTCTTCGAGCTGCCCTTTGTCCCGGCAGCTGTGCGGAAGAACTGGACCATCACCCGCCTAAACGGTGAGCTTGCCTTAGGCCACGGGGAGGGTCAGACCAGCCTGGGGTGCAGGCCCCTGGGAGACCCAGCTGGCCTTGGAAGAGTGAACACCAGAGGTGGGTGACGGCCCTCCAATAGGACTGTCCCGCCAAGGCTGGGGACACTGGCCATGCTTCAGCTGCTCAGCCTTCTTCACCTGGCCCTGAGAAGGCCACCAAGTCATTCCCAATTTCTTGCTGCTTTAATGAGCCCAGCCATGAACATCCTTGCAGCTCTGCCCTTATACATCCATGACAACTTCCTGTGCCAGTTATCAATTGACTGGACCCTGGCCGATACGTTTCCTTAGAATACTTCCTTGGATATGGATTTGTGGTATAAAAGGATATCAAAATTCTCAAGTTCTGGCACTACGGTGAAAATGTTCTCTAGACATGTCTACTTCCATCGGGAGAGTGCCTGTTTTTCAAACCCTACCAACACTGAACATTATTGTTTTAAAATAATACTGTATTCTGCCACCTTTAGGCCAAAGTCATTATTTCCATTTGTATATCTTGACTACCAGTGGAAATTTTTTAAAGATATTTATTGGCCATTTTTGTTTCTTCTGTGAATTGTCTGTTCAATGACTTTGCCTGTGTTTTCTTTGGGGAGTTTCTTTTTATTGATTTGGTAAAACTCTTTATATATTCAGGAAATTATTTCTTCATCCTACATGTTGCAATTGCTTTTTGGTTGTGTCTCCAATTTCTTTTTTATTTTTTATTTATTTATTTATTTTTTTTTTTTTGAGACAGAGACTCACTCTGTTGCCCAGGCAGGAGTGCAGTGGCACAATCTCAGCTCTGCAACCTCCACCTCCCAGGTTCAAGCAATTCTCCCACCTCAGCCTCCCAAGTAGCTGAGATCACAGGCTCGTACCACACGCCAGGCTAATTTTTGTATTTTTTACTAGAGACGAGGTTTTGCCATGTTGACCAGGCTGGTCATGAACTCCTGACCTCAAGTGATCTGCCCACCTCAGCCTCCTAAAGTGCTGCGATTACAGGCGTGAGCCACCACACCCAACCTCCAATGTCTTTTAACTTAATGATGTAGCACAGGTGTATGTATGTGTGGTAACCAGACAGATATTTCAGATTTCCATGCCATTGGACTTAGTCTTTTCCTCTGGACATCTTGCTTGGAAGGGAGGGCCAGGCTCTGGCTGAATGTTTACTGTTCCTTTGCACCAGGTGACTATGCCCAACTCAGCTTGCGCATCCTGTACCTGGAGGCCGGGATGTATGACGTCCCCATCATCGTCACAGACTCTGGAAACCCTCCCCTGTCCAACACATCCATCATCAAAGTCAAGGTGTGTCCATGTGACGACAACGGGGACTGCACCACCATTGGTGCAGTGGCAGCGGCTGGTCTGGGCACCGGCGCCATCGTGGCCATCCTCATCTGCATCCTCATCCTGCTGAGTGAGTGTGGCTGAGCACCAGGGTGGGTGGGGGCATTGCAGATATGAGTGCCCTGTCCCAGGGATGGTGGGCAGAGTGGGGCCTGGGTTTCACCCTCAGCCCGCGTCTCTCAGCCTTATCTGTCAGGAGCCCTTCAGAAACGCAGCTGAACTGGTCCATATGACAATGGGAAATTGGAGCCTCCCATTACTCTCAAGTCTGGAGGTGCAGGCTGGCCCAGGCATCTCCCATGGCCTGGCCCCTTTCCATGGCTCCACTCTGCCTCCCAGAGCCCCTGTGTCCTGAAGCTGTTGCCCTCCAGGACCTGCGATGCCTATGGGCAGTTCCCAGGTGGACTTAGCAGAGGGAAGGTCAGCCCTGCCTGTTAGCATCCCCATCCAAAGTCCCAGCACACTCTCTGATTGGATGGGTTTGGGCCACATGCACACCTTGGAGCCAATCACCAGCCAAGGAATGGAGTGTTCTCATTGGCTCTGCCCAGACCATATGCTCTAGTAGTTTCCTGAGTTTCCCAGAACCACATGGGTTCCCCAGCAGGCCGGAGGGCTGGGTGGGTGCCAGGGGAGGTGCTTGAAAATGACCCCAGAGGTCTCTCTTCCCATCATCCCTCATGGACAGTCGCCCTGGTCTGTAATAGCCCAGGGATCCCAGTGGGAGGCAGGGCGGGGAAGGGTTCGGTCACCACCTCCCCAGTTCACACCTAAACCAGAGGGTCCCCCACCACGTCCAGAACAGGCTGAAGCAGGTGCCAGGCCCCTCCTGCAGACCTGGCCTGTGGCTGACTTAAGACCCCAGGGACCAACGTGAGCCCTGTCCACAGGACGTCTGAGTTATGAGGACTGCTTTTTTCCCTTTCCAGACCTATCTATCACCCCTTGAAAAGCTGGTTTTTAATTCTGAGGCTTGTTTTGAAGGCCACTCAGTGTCGTGGGCTTCTTTGTAGGATCAGGAGTGGAAAGAGCCCCACAGAGGTTGGGAGGAGTCTCCGTAGCAAAGGTGGTGGCGTCCTCACCGACGTCCCCCGCTCTGAAGACACAGGGGCCAGGCCCAGCCAGAGGGCCCTCTGTGGGCAGAGCTGTGAGACCTGATTCAGCCGGGTGCCTGGCCCGGGCGGGAGACCTGGGCCACTCGCAGTGGAGGGCAGCCTCAGTGGGGCCAGGGCCAGGGTCAGCAGCAGATCCGCCTGCTGCCTGGCTTCTGTCCATTCGTGGGCACCTCAGCCCTGGTGGGGTGAATGGGGGCACCCGGAGGGGCCTCCCCTCCTCCACACTCCTTCTCTCAACCCTCGCTCATCTTGTCTGCCTGGATGAGCCTGGGCTGCCAGCTATGAGAGTGGAGCTGATCCCTTCGAAGCTTCCGTTGAGCCAAGACTAGAGCCAGGCTCCAGGTTCCAGGTTCTCACCGAGCTGCACCTGCAGCAGGTGGTTCCTCCCTCCGCCTGCACTTCCCTCTCCACAATCTGGGCCAGGTCAGGAAGTATCCTCCAGCTGTCACCTCACCCTGCACAGGCAGGAGGGATGCCACCAGTACCCACAGAGCTCCTCCCAAGCCTCCGCTCAGCTTCAGAATCCTCCTCACGGCACTCAGGCAGCCACAGCCAATTAATCAGGTTGGCAAAAAACAGCCCTCCTGACTGGGGGGTCGCCACCCCTCCCGCCTCCGGGCTCACCCTCTGCAGTACAGAAGAGCACACCTGTGACTTCTGGGCCTCAGTTGTTACATCTGTGACGTGGGAGGTGATGGGAGGCTTCAGGAGGATGCAGTGGAGTGGTTTGTACAGACATTTACTGGGGGCGTGGGCCGCGCGACCTGCTCCCATGCCCGGTGCATTGCCAGGCTTGCAGATGGGTGCGCCAGGCTTTTCCTGCAGCAGAGGCAGCCAGGGGTCCAGAGTGAGCAAGGCTGTTCAGGGGAGCCAGGCCTAGACACAGACCTCGGAAGGCAGGGGGAGGCCAGTTCAGCTTGGGGAGAGGGTCCCCTCCATCCACCCCACAAGGGGGCTTTACCTCTCTTCAGTTTCCACAGGCACCTGAACTTCTAGGCCTGTACCCCAGTTCCTTTGGGTGGTGGAAAGAGCCCCTCTGAGTGACCCCTTGGTACTGGGTGGGGCTGCCCTTCTGTCCAGCAAAGCCCTGGACTGACCCCGCCCCAAGGGCCCTCAGGAAGCAGGATCCCTGGATCCCCTCTCTGGGCCCCTCTCCTCCCCTGCCCCCTCCCAGGGCAGAGCCTCTTTCAATATGGGGGAGTTCATCTCCCTCTCTCAGTGATTCCTGCCAAGATACTGTGTGCCTAAAACCTCACTTCCACCCCCTTTGCCAAAGCCATCTCTCCTCCTGCTGCTCAGAAGAGGGACTCAGAAAGACGTGGGGGCGCACCCCTCAGCCCCCCATGTCCTCCTGCCCCCAGGCGGTGAGGAGCGCCCTGAGCTGGCTGCCTCCTCAAAAGGGGAGTGCAAGAGGAGGGCGAGTATGTAAATCAATGTCTCAAAATGTAGCCCAGTGCCCAGGCAGTGAGCTGGGTAGAGGGCCTGAGCCAGTGCGGCTCTGCCTTGGAAACTCATGCACACACACACAGGCATGCACACACGCAGAGACACGTGGGCACACATGCACTATGCACATGAACACATGCACTATGCACATGAACACAGGCTTGCACTCATACCCCATCAGCATACAGACACGAAGTACACATGAAGACATGCACAGACATGCACACACAGACCAGTGCAGACTTCTGTGTGCATATACACACACGAACACACGAGCACACACATACACAGATCTACATGCTCACACAGGCACACGCATGTGCAAGCCTTCATACACATATTCCTGCGGATACATGTATGCATGGTTACACAGACATGCATGAGACATCTACATCCACAAATGCACACGCACGTGGGCCGCACGTGTGCACAGATGTGTCCTTGCACACCCAGGCCTGCATGTGCAGAGACACATGTGTGTGTGCAATACAGGTGTGCAAGCAACACGGGCACAGAGTCATGCTTGTGTGCCACCTGCGTGCACATGCCCACACAGACACATGGCAAAGAGAAGTATGCGTGTGCACACACATGGCACACCCACACACCCTGCTCACAGGCGGCCCTCCCCCGCAGCCATGGTCCTGCTGTTTGTCATGTGGATGAAGCGGCGGGAGAAGGAGCGCCACACGAAGCAGCTGCTCATTGACCCCGAGGACGACGTCCGTGACAACATCCTTAAGTATGATGAGGAAGGTGGCGGCGAGGAGGACCAGGTGAGACCATGGCCTGCCTCTGCCTCCCCACAGGAGGCCAGCTCTCATGTGTACCAGTGTCTCAGCAGGGCTTGCCCTCGGGTTTTAACAGTAAGACATCTCAACCTTTTTCACCAGTGAGGGCGCCAGGCAGGGGAGCAGTTTCCTAGTCCGACCGCCCTGCCCACGTTTGCATGTCTAGCCTGGGCTGAGCTGTGCACACTGCACCTGCATCCCCCACAGGGCATCCTGGGACCCCTCCCATCCTCTCACCTTCCTCCCTCCCACTGCCGGCCCCAGCCCAGTGCTGCCCCATGCCCTGGAGGGGAGGGGGCTCTGGGTTGGCCACGGATACCGATGCCCACTCACCTGATTGCTGCTGTGTGCGGGGTCTGTCGAGTGACCAGGGGCGGTGGCCCGGGAGGGTAGGCTGTGAGAGCTGCTGGTTGGAATCTGGGTCTGCCCTTGGCCGTTCAGGGAATCGGGGCAAGTCTTTAAACCCATCTAAAGTTCAGACCCCTCCCCACCCACAACACGACCATAACGAGTGTGAGGAACGTGCCTTGCGGAGACCCAGCTCCTGGCCACCTGAGCACGCGGGGCACATGGTCAGTGAGCAGCGAGGTGGTGCTCACTCAGGGAGAGCCCCAGGCCGTGGAACACAGCCAGGCACAGCCCCCATCCCTGCTCAAGGGATTGGGGTGAAGGGCGAGGAAGTGAGGCATTGTGGAGGGCACAGCAGGGGACAGCATGGTTCTGTGGGATGCTTGGAGTCCAGGCCACAGGGCAGCAGGCACATCTGTGGCCCAGGTCACAGGACAGGATGCAGGGCGGAAGAGGGGCTTGGCGGATTCTTGTGCTGCCCCGACTCCTCCCGGCTCCCTCCCCCAGGACTACGACCTCAGCCAGCTGCAGCAGCCGGAAGCCATGGGGCACGTGCCAAGCAAAGCCCCTGGCGTGCGTCGTGTGGATGAGCGGCCGGTGGGTGCCGAGCCCCAGTACCCGGTCAGGCCCATGGTGCCGCACCCAGGCGACATCGGTGACTTCATCAACGAGGTGTGTGCCCCTCAGCAGTGGGGGTCCCGGGCAAGGTGTCTCCTCTAAAACTCAAATTCTAGTAGCACACAGACAGCAACCGCCTCCACAGTCTCCACAGTGCCGGTAGCCGCCGTGGGGAGGAGGCAGCTCAGACCTGGGTTCCAGGCCCAGCCCTGCCCCTCCAGCTGGGTGGCCTGGGCAAATCACCTCCCTCAGCCGGCTCTCTTTCCAAGGACGAGGATTCCTACCTGTGAGCCAGGCAAAGGATCAACACGCAGGGCTGTGTTCAGCCTCCTCCACACCCCCTCCCCCTCCCCCACACCCCTCCCCCTCCCCCTCCCCCACACCCCCTCCCCCTCCCCCACACCCCTCCCCCCCCCACACCCCTCACCCTCCCCCACACCCCTCACCCTCCCCCAAAACCCCCTCAACTCCCCCACACCCCTCCCCCAAAACCCCCTCACCCTCCCCCACACCCCCTCACCTCCCCCACACCCCTCACCCTCCCCCAAAACCCCCTCACCCTCCCCCAAAACCCCCTCACCCTCCCCCACACCCCTCACCCTCCCCCCACCCCTCACCCTCCCCACAACCCCTCACCCTCCCCCAAAACCCCCCCCTCACCCTCCCCCACATCCTCCCCCACACCCCTCACCCTCCCCCCACCCCTCACCCTCCCCCAAAACCCCCCTCACCCTCCCCCAAAACCCCCTCACCTGCCCTTGGGTTGGGAGGAGCTGAACTCCAGCCACAGGCCCTACCCAACCCTCCGCCTCCCCTGCCCACAGGCCGCTGCTGGATTTGAGTTTGCCCCTCCAACACTCCCACGCTCCATCTTCACAAATGCCCTTTCCTATTCAGAAATGCCCTTCAGTTAAATGCAGAGAGCACTTATTGGACACCTACTGTATGCAACTCCCCACTTCTTCTTCTGGGCCCCGCTTTCCATTCCATCAGATCCTGGGGCTGAGACAGTGCGCCCTGCACTCTAACCCTGTGTCTGTGACCTCCAGGGACTCCGGGCTGCCGACAACGACCCCACAGCACCCCCCTATGACTCCCTGCTGGTCTTCGACTACGAGGGGAGCGGCTCCACCGCAGGCTCTGTCAGCTCCCTGAACTCATCCAGTTCCGGGGACCAAGACTACGATTACCTCAACGATTGGGGGCCCAGATTCAAGAAGCTGGCGGACATGTATGGAGGCGGTGAAGAGGATTGACTGACCTCGCGTCTTCGCACCTGAAGTGAGAGCCGCACTCGGACGCCGGAGGAGCAGGACTGAGCGGAGGCGGCCGGTCTTCCCGAGTCTCCCTGCGGCCGTGTCCTTAGTGCTGTTAGAAGGCCCCCCACCCCCATGTTGAGCTGTCTAGCATGAGCACCCACCCCACGGCGCCCTGCACACGGCTGCTGCCCAGCACCGCGCCAGCTGGCACTGAAGGACAGCAAGAGGCACTCTGTCTTCACTTGAATTTCCTAGAACGGAAGCACTGTTTTTAAAAAAAAAAAAAAAAAAGAAAAGAAAAGAAAAGAAAAAAGAAAAAAAAAAAGAAAGTGCCTTTTGGTACATGTATCAGATTCCCTCAAACTCAGGAGTGACTAAAGCTGACAGACCGTCCCCACCTTCCTATCCTGAGCAGCCTCTGACCCCAGCTAGTCCCAGCTCTGAAGGCATCATTCAGAAATGGGGGAGACTGTGTCTTTCTTTCTTTCTTTCATTTTTATTTTGGTCTTTTATTAAGAAAAAGAAAGTGGGTGACTTGTTTGAAAACAGAGTGGGATTCAAATCCCAGCAGCCTTTGCTGTACACAGTTGGCGGTGGGGGGGGGGGGTGCGGGGCATCTCTTGGGTCTCTTGGGATTCAAGGCCAGCCGGGAGGCTTAGCCTTCAGCCCCAGCAGCAGAGAGCCCGGGGGCCGGTGTGGCTCAGACGACCCCCCGCCTTGTGGCTGCTTCCCACCCTCTCCCGGATGCTGTGAGGAGCTCAGGCTGGGGGCTGGAGGGGAACAGGGTTCATCCTGGGTGTTCCCCATCTCTGCCCCTGGCTGCCCCCAGGGCTCCACCCCCAGTCAACCCAGGCCTCCATCAGGGCCACCTATCACCCCGAGTGCCACCAGATCCTCTCTGCCTTTGGTCCAGAAGAGTGAGTTTTCCAAACCAGCCAGCGGTCTGGTCACCAGGCTGGCTCCAGCCCTCCAACCTGGTGACCAGACCGCATGGGGCGCCATCAAAGGCCCGGCAACATGCATCGCTTCAAACCCCAGGACACTCTTGACAGCTCTAACCATCTGGGGGCTGTGCAGATGGCAGGAACCAAGGACCCTCCCTGGCAGTGGGAGAGGGCAGTTACGGGTGGGCATGGTGACCAGAACCACACCCAGCAGCCTGTGCAGCCTCCCCATCCCCAGCCTGTGTGCTTCTGATTCCTGCCAGATGCTTGTGGGCCTGTGTGGGTGGCGGGAGGCCCCGTCTTGCTGTGTCCACCTGTCGCACAGATGCCTCTGCACACTGCAGATGGTGCCTCCCCTCTCCTATGGGCCCATGTCAGGGGCAGGCAGCGGCGTGTCCGGCCTTGCTGCTGTCCTCGAGGCTGGCACTGCATCTCCAGGGCTGGGTTGACTCAAGCCAAATGGGGGGAAGGAATCAGTCCTGCAAGACAGTAAGAGGGACTGTGTCCCGGGACCCCCGGGAGAGCGCTCGGCTGCCTGTGTTCACTGCATGAGAAAACTCGGAGGGTGCATTCTCCCTCTGGCATGGCTGTGTCTGGGCGCCTCAGGCTGGGGCAGGAGGCAGGCCCCATATGGGGAAGCCTCGTGCTTGTCAGCTTTCTGTCTCTCCCAGGCCAGTGACAACTGGCTTCCCAAGGAAGGAGGTGCCAGGGGTCCTGGGCAGGACCTGGTGTCAGGTAGGGCGGTGCCAGCACTGGGGAAGGACCGGGAGGCCTCCCAGAGCCCCGCCCTGCACCTGCCACTGGAGTCAGAGAGTGTCTTGGGGTGCCTGTGGGGGCAGCATGAGCTCCACCGGGGACCCGGGCCCCCCCTCAGCCTGTGGCTCTTCCCCATGGCTAAGGTCACGCCTTTTCTGAACAGCTTTGGCCTTGTGCACACATCTGTGCCAGGCTCACAGCACATTCCCGTTGGACGTCAGGGTCCTTACCCAAACCAAACTTACAGCCACCCCTGCGCAGCCTTCAGAGTCGAGCGGGGGCCCCAGTCTCCAGCTCTGTCTGTTCCGACCCTCCCATGGCTGCCCAGGGAGGGCGGAGTTCACTGTGCCATGTGCTGGGTGCCCCCCTCTGCAGACAGCCAGTCCAGATGGACCAACAGGGGTCAAGGGGCAGCCGGCTGGGCTGCACCGGGGTCCCCCAGTTCTGAGCTGTGCTATGCAAACAAGAATGCTCCTGAGTGTGTGGGGCATGGCCATTGGAGGGACGGCTGGGCGGCCAGTGGGACTGGAAATCTCTGCTGTTTGGGGAAGTCTGTCCTCCAGGAGGCGTGTGTGTGGATTGTTCTAAGTAGGACTATGACCCGGGAACAGGGCAGCATGAACTCCTTTCTCTGAAATTGTGAGGCCTCCTTGGGTTCCCTGAACCCTGGGCTGGCGTTCCCAGGACCCAGCACCAGGAGCCCCCAGTCCCGCCAGCACCGCCGCGCTACCCAGGAGGGCTGGGTGATGTTGGTGCCACCTCCCACCAGCTCCCCTCCTCTCCCACAGCCTCTTGTCACTGCCAGGCCCCCCGTTCATTTTGCCCAACTCACGCAGGCTGAAGCTGCAGTGCCAGCTGGAGGGACATTCGCAGGGCTTCCCATGCCCATCCCTGCTTCCAGACAGCTGGACAGCCTCCCCTTTGCCCCACCCTGTGAGCCCCTGGGGGCCAGAGAAAGATGGGGTTCCCGCAGCTTCCCGGCTCCACCTCTGAACTTGAGTTAGCGTTAGCTGAGCATACAATTAGTGTCGAACGTCTCTCTTCCTTAGCTTGTAGATACGACTGTCTGTAACCAGGGGACCCCTGCTGGAAGCCGGGAGGCCAATGCTGGCCGGGTGCCAGGGCATGGTTTGGCTCCTTTAGGGAATTTCTGTTCTGCAAACAGGAGAAACCTGTGCTGCAGGTGGGGGTGGCAGGAACAACTGGCCTTGGTCAGCAGGCAGCCCCCAGCCCAGGACCACAGTGCTCTGCAGGGCCTGGGCAGCCCCGTGTGTGGCCCAGCAGGTTTCTCTTTCTAGTGTCTTTCAGCACATCCAAAATGCTAGGCCTCCCGCCACCAATGTGCCAGAGCAATGTCCAACTGTCAGGCGCTCAGATATGCCTCAGTCTCCCTAGCGTGAGCACCAGCTGACACACACAGTCCACTGAGATGAGAATTCTGTTCTCTCCAAAGCAAAAAGCCGGGCGAGGGGAAGTCTCCATTTCTGTCAGTGCTCAAAGGAATAACACCAAAAAAACAACACAAAATCTCGCAGACACACGTGACCCAGCTCACGGCGCCGTGGGTCCGTAGGAGGGACAGCACCTCGCAACAGGCCCAGCAGGGGACCGCCTCTCTGTACAATTGGAACATGTTTTACTTTTCTTTTCTCTCCTTTTTTCATTCTGATTTTTTTTTTTTTTTGCATGTTTCTTTTTGAAAATGGACAAAATGTGCAGCAGCCCGCATGACCACAGTTGTTTTGGGGAAAGATACTGAAGTATGATGTACTCACACCTGCAAATCTGAGCATCGCGAGGTTAGACAAATGTTCCACCCTTTTTTGTAATCGTCAACAGCACAACTATTTTGTATTGTTGTTTGTATCATTTTGTACCAAAAAAGAAAAAAAAAAGGAAAAAAAAAGGGAAGCGAGTTGATGTTTTCAGTGTGTTTCCAGTGCCAGACAGTCTTGGCCCCGAACTGAGTGGACCCTTGCGGAGCGGCTGTGCGCGGGCAGGCGGGGCTGGGTGGACCCTTGCGGAGCGGCTGTGCGCGGGCAGGTGGGGCGCGCTGCTCCAGAGACTGAATAAAGTCCCCCTTTTTCATAGTCGGCCTCGCCCTGGCTTGATTTTCTTCCAAGCATTCGAGAAACAGATGGTGCTCCGGGACGGCAGGTGGGTGCACACAGGGGAGGTGGTGGCCACCATGAGATGCATCCACGCCAAACACACTCCTTGAGCACCTGTGCAGCTCGAGGCGCTGTCCTAGGCTGCGGGAAAATGAAGAACAAAGGCAGGCCCGCTCCTCACACCTGTGGGGCCACATGCCATCTGTCTCAATGTTTTAAAGGGTTTAGAAGGTATCCATGAAGCTAACAAGCAAAATCACATTCCCCTCCTACCTTGGCATCTACACCTGCCGGACTCCATGGAATGCCCGGACCCATTTGGAATTCTCAGACTCCCTGGAGTTTGGTGCCATAAGTGGCAGCAAGGAAGGAGCTGGCCTGGGCCTGTGGCTCTTCCCACCTCCCTCTCTTCCTACCTCAGGCTTTGCCCAGTGCCCGGGGGCTTGCGTGTAGGCATGTGGATGCCTCAGCCAGCATGTCCCGGCTTCACCTAAGCCCCTCACAAACAGTATCCCTTGGGCCTCGGGATAGGTCGACCTGGTGAAAATGTCCTGCAGAAGAGGCCTGAGCAGGCCAGAGAGGGGGCTCAAGGCACAGGCCAGAGAGGGGGCTCAAGGCACAGGCCAGAGAGGGGGGCTCAAGGCACAGGCCAGAGAGGGGGGCTCAAGGCACAGGCCAGAGAGGGGGGCTCAAGGCACAGGCCAGAGAGGGGGCTCAAGGCACAGGCCAGAGAGGGGGGCTCAAGGCACAGGCCAGAGAGGGGGGCTCAAGGCACAGGCCAGAGAGGGGGGCTCAAGGCACAGGCCAGAGAGGGGGGCTCAAGGCACAGGCCAGAGGGGGGCTCAAGGCACAGGCCAGAGAGGGGGGCTCAAGGCACAGGCCAGAGAGGGGGCTCAAGGCACAGGCCAGAGAAGGGGCTCAAGGCACAGGCCAGAGAGGGGGCTCAAGGCACAGGCCAGAGAGGGGGCTCAAGGCACAGGCCAGAGAAGGGGCTCAAGGCACAGGCCAGAGAGGGGGCTCAAGACACTTTCTGAGGAGTTTCAGGGTCCTGGTGCCCGGAGGTGTCTAGAGGAGCAAGCACAGGGCCCCCAGCCCTGTAGACTCCTCCCCGTGTGGTGGGGGTACAGTATAATGGGCTGAAGTGCCAGCACACGGAGACGCATGTGCACACATGTATATGCTTGCACACACATGAGCACACATGCACACCCACATGGACATACATATGCATGCAATGGACATGTGCGCACACACACATTCGTTCACATACTTGCAAACACAGGCAGCACGCATGCAGCACATGCAGAGATAGGCCTCTGGCCACTGACATGTTTGGATGCAAACCCTCCACAACCACAGCCGACATCAGCAGATAAAACCACCAAGCCCCGGAGTCCCTTTCACGGATGCCAGGTGCTACGTGCATCCCTCCCTCCCCACCTTGCTTCCCCAGCCTCAGGTGGAGGCTCTCCCGAAGTGCTAAGACCAGCTGGGCCTCTGAAGGTGCCTCTCCCGCCCTCTGCCCTTCGTGCCTCCTGTCCTCTCCATGCTTCCTGCTTCCCTCTTTCCTGTCATTGCCTTATCCCAGGCAGGGGGCATGAGGAGTATCAAGTCCCTGGGCCAGGCCTCCTGGGATGGCTTGGCAGAAGGCTGGTTACCACTGCAACCGGAGGCGCCTTGCTGGAGGCCTGGGTGCCAGGGTACAGTGGCACACCATCTCAGTGGCCCCTCAGGGTCGACCCAGGCCGTGCAGCAGTGCTGTGCCCCTCAGAGGGGCTCACCTTGGCAATGAGCTGGGCCTTCTGCGGGCATGTGGTCCAGCATTCGCCGGGCCCTTCCAGCTGAGGCCATCACCGCTGGTCCCCAAAGGGTGGCTCTGGGGGCCATGTTCAGGCCTAGTCCTCTCTAGGGTAGGGGACGTGAGCTCTGGAGGCTTCCCCAGCACAATGCCCTGTGACCCAGGCTCCTACACAAAGACTCACAGGTACTCCATGCCCATCCACGATGCCCAGGGAGCCTCCTTGGATGGAGAGGACAGGCACAGACAATGCCACCTGTCCCAGGGCCTTACTCTGGGTCCCACAGAACCGGCCATGGAAAGGTTATGGTCACCCCCACTTTACAGATGAGGAAACTGAGGCTCAGAGAGGGGCAGTCGCCCACTGCGAGTGGGGTTTGAACTCAGGCCTCCCTGTGGCCCTGGGGACCTCCCAGGACACAGAACCAGAACAGCCCAGGTGTCTCCCCCGCCCCACAGAGCTCTGGCCTCAAAGTCACTGGTGGGAAGCCAACCAGGTGGGAAGTTAGTCCATTAACTACACTAACCAGCCCAGAAAAACAACCATTAACTACACTAATCAGCCCAGAAAAACAACCCATTAACTACACTAACCAGCCCATTATCAACACTAACCAGGTGGGAAGTTAGTCCATTAACTACACTGACCAGCCCAGAAAAACAACCCATTAACTATACTAACCAGCCCAGGAAACCAGCCCATTAGCAACACTAACTAGGTGGGAGCTAGTCCATTAACTACACTGACCAGCCCAGGAAGCCGGCCTATTATCCACACTAACCAGCCCAGGAGGCCAACTCACTATGTCCGGTAACCAGCGGTCTCATGTGTGGTGCTGTAACCACCTAGTGCCGGGACTGGGTCACAACGGACGGGAACGTGGGTCAGGTCTGGTGGTCAGAGTCCGGGATCCAGGCACCACAGGGTTGGTGCTGGGTGAGGGCCTGCCCCACACAGATGGTGCCATCCAGGCGTCCTCGCATGGTGGTGGGTGGGGGGCAGAAAGTCCCAGCTCTCTCCCTCCTGCCCTTTGATAAGATGCCATCTGGTCCCAGGGGCTCCCGCCTCAAGCACGAGGTTGGTGCTCTGATAAAAAAGGCTCCCTCTTGGCCTCCTGCTCTGTCCATGTGAGGACACAGCACCCGTGCCCCTGGAGGATGCAGCAACAGGACACCAGGATGTAGAGAGCACCGTCTCAGGGGGCTGTGATGCTGGGTGGGGGAAGGGGCCCTCCAGAGCATATGGAGTTTGGATGTGAACTTGAGCTGCATTCCCAGGTCTCTTCCGTGTGTGTGGAACGCTGAGTCTCCCAACACAACTGGGACAAAGTCCACAGTCCCGGGCCTGACCTTGGAGGCCCTCAGTGGTCAGGACCCGCCTTCCCTATGGGCCTCTGGAGGGCACAAGCATAGGCTCCCAGCACCTGCCTGGCTATGAGGAAGGAGACCCAGCCGGGACAGCCTCCGTCCCAAACCATCCAGGCCCCATGTAGGGTCAGTGCAGCAGTGTCTGTGCATTGAGAGACTGCCCATGGGAGACTGGGCCAGGCCACTCACTGCCCTTCACTGCAGACAACTATCCAGGAACCCCCAGGCTGCCCCAATACCCCAGCTGCCCAGACTGAGCCTCTGAACCATCCATCTGCACCCGCTCTGGCATGTGCCTGTAAGGTGGGTCTGCTGTGGCTGCCACCCAGGGAGGACATTCTCCTGGCACGTGGCTGTAAGGTGGGTCTGCTGTGGGCGCCGCCCAGGGAGGACATTCTCCTGCCAAGTCCCAGCCAAGCTGGGGGTCGTGGGCTCACAGCCCCGTGCGGCGGCAGCACCTGGCCCCCTGCTATGCCCGCCTCTCCCAAGCCACTGTGCCCCTCTGATCACCTTGGTGCCCCGGCCCCGCCTCCCCACTACAGAATCCCAGCCCCCCAGGCCACGAGTCCAGGCACAAACGGGTTCTCCTACACCAGACTTTGGGTCCTCAAAGCTCTCCAACTCGCCCAGTCCCCTGACCCCACCTGCCCTAAGAGTCTGAGTCCACACTGGCCATGGATCAAGAGTGGAGCCCTGCACAGTATCCGTGCCAGCCACCCTGGGCCTGTGGAGGCTGAGCTCAAAGGTTGGGGAAACTGAGCTCAAAAAGGTAGGCAGCCCTCCGGCCCCTGCTGGGCTGAGCCCACGCTGAGCCCCACCCAGGAGCCTCCACCTCAGGAGTCGGTCAGTCCTAGCTCCCTGCAGGGCAGGGCAGGCCACAGGGCTGGGTCCAGGGGTGACCCCTTCCCTCCCCCAGCCATGGGCCCTCCCTCCCATCCTCTCTCCTTCCCTAGCCCTGGAACCGCCCCCTACCCAGCCCTGGGCCCTCCCTCCCACGCTCTCCCCTTCCACAGCCCTGGCCCCTCCTTCCCACCTCCCCCTCCCCCTGCCCTGAGCTTCCCCCTCCCATCCTCTCCCCTCCCCGAGGCCTGGGCACACCCCTCCCACCCTCTCCCCTCCCTGAGCCCTAGGCTCCTCTTCCCACCCTCTCCCCTCGCCAAGCCCTGGCCCCTCCCTCCCACCCTCTTCCCTCCCCCAGCCCTCCCTCCCCCAGCCCTGGCCCCTCCCTCCCACCTTCTCTCCTTGCCCAGCCCTGGGCCCCCTCCCCCCTTCCTTCCCCCAGTCCTAGGCACCCCCACCCTCCTTTTTCTTGGGCACAACTCACATGCACAATGACTTGCATAACAAAAAAACACTCACACGGTTAATTACGGGTGCAGTTGATAATTACAGGCACAATTAGCCACTTGCTAATTTTGAGGGTGCGAGTCGTTAATTACACTCACAATTAGGCAACTGCTGTAGGCCTGGGACAGGATTCCTGGCGGGGGGATCCTCCTTGGAATCAGACTCCCAGGGTGAGGCCCTGTGGTGGGGAGGGGTGATCAGGTGATCTGCAAAGCACCCTCCTCCCAGCTTCAAGGTGTGGGCTTAAGGCCTAGAGGCCAGGGCCTGGCAAACGAAAAATCCAGCTTGGGCCCTTTCCAGGGAGCTCCAGAGGCCTTCTCTTGGGTCATTTCACAGGATGGGGGTCGCCGTCACTCCTCTGTCCCGGGAGGATTCAGAGAGGCCTATGCTGGGCAGAGCCGCTTGTCCATGACACTGGCCACTCAGCCAAGAATTGACAGACCCACCCGCAGGGCAGACGAAGGAGGCATGGCTCAGCCGGCTGTGGGACCCTGCATCCCCCACTCACACATGTGCACACCTAGGCACATGCACACGTGAACACACACACACACACACACAGAGCCCTCCTCAGCTCACAGTGGGCTACAGGTCGCTGTCCAAGGTACTGACCTCTCTGCTGCTGGGCCCCTCCTCGCTGAGCCGGGCAGGAGGAGTCAGCTGGGCCAGCTGGAGGACCAGGCAGGGACAGCACCCGAAAACCCTGCTCAGCCCCCTGTGCTGTTCCTGCCCCTGAGACTGTGGCCAGCCACCCAAGGACTACCCCTCGGCGGCTTGAGGACACAGCGCCAGCTCTTCATCTCAAGCACACTAAGGCGCAAGAGGGAGGAGGGTCTGTAGCCTTGGCAGAGACTGAACCAGATGCACTGAGACCCTGGCCTGGGGCGGGCAGGGGGTCCCTCAGGGGGATCAGAAGGGGTCAATGCTGCAGACCACAGGCCGGTCTAGTCTCAAGCACGGTCCACCTGGCATAGCATACTTTACAGTGTGGAATATACTGTTGTATTTGTTTCCTGGGGCAACAAAGTCCCACAAACCAGGTGGCTTAAAGCAAAGACATTTATGCTCTCCCAGTTCTGGGGGCCAAAAGTCTGAAATCAGTATCCTTGGGCCGAAATCAAGGGGTCAGCAGGGCTGAGCTCCCTCCAGGGGACCTAGGGGACGAGCCCTCACTGCCTCTTCCAGCCTCCAGTTCCTTGGCTCATGGCCACACTACTCCTGTCTCTGCCTCCATTTTCACTTCATCTTCTCAGTGTAACCTCCCTTCACCTCCCTCTTATATATGGACACTTCCCATTGGATTTCAGGCCTATGACTAGTCCAGAAAGATCTCATCTTGAGACCTCTAACCCAATCACATCTGCAGAGACTATTTCCAAATCAGGTCACCTGAATTCACGGGTTCTTTTTCCCTTGGGGTGGGGGGGGTGGGGGGGATTTTTCAGCTGACCACAACTGTCAACATTAAAAAATCAAGATATTGTAGGGGGTCCCAACTAGACATTGAGAACAACTAGACATTGTAAGGGTCCCAACTAGACATTGAGAAGGTGGACAACGGGAGGACTGGGTCTCCTTCATCCCTCAGCTGCCAGGATGGAGGGTTTGGGGGGGCTCACTTCTTACACAGCTCCCAGTGGGAGAGGCTGCCAGGATGGAGGATTTGGGGGGGGTCATTTCTTACGCGGCTCCCAGTGGGAGAGGCTGTGGAGCTCAGGAGTGTCACTTCGCTACCTCTGGGCTTCCTTTTCTGTTGCTGGGACCATGTACGAGCTAGTTCTTGCTGAGGAACGAACACAAACATGATCTCAGCAGCAGAGTCAGCATTTGGTTGGCTGGTCCAAGTCAGGCCGCGGGGGCAGCTGAGCTCTGCCCCTTACTCCCTCATCTTCCTCCTGACCAGCAGGCTAGCCACCCTCACTGATGGCAGCAACACAGGACAGCAGCCTGGTCAATGCAGCTCTCAGTTCAGGGTACCACATGCCCTGTGAACATCCCCTCCGTCAAAGCAAATCACATGGCTGAGCCCACAGCCAAGCAGCAGGAAATCAGACTCCATCCCCTTAGTGGGGGAGCTTCAGAGGCACAGGGCAAGTGTGGTTGGCAGGGGTGAAGGATGAGGCCAGTGATTCCAGGGGCCTGCAGGGGTGCATGGGAGTCAGAATCCACCATTCACTTCCTGAGCACAAGCCCAGAGCCAGCTGGCCCACAGGTCCCCCAGGTGCCCAGCGTCCCCCCGTCTCCCTCCCATGCGGCGGGGCTCACATCCAATGCCTGGTTCCAAGTGTCCTCCTCGTCTCACCTGCATGGTGACCATCCAGGATGCTCTCCCTGATCCCGCTGCTTACCGAGTGCCACACAGGCCTGCAGGGAGAGTGGGCACACACAGGAGAGACGCATGATTTGCAATCTCATTTAATAAACTGTAGCCCAACCACAGACCTGCCCTGACAAGGAGCTGCATTTGTGGTAACGTAAAACTGTCAGCCAGCTGGGCATAGTGGCTCATGCCTGTAATCCCAGCACTTTGGGAGGCCGAGGTGGGAGGATCACCCAAGGTCAGGAGTTCGAGACCAGCCTGGCCATCGCGGCGAAACCCCTGTCTCTACCAAAAATACAAAAATCAGCCAGGTGGTGGCACCTGCGTTTAATCCCAGGTACTCAGGAGGCTGAGGCAGGAGAATTGCTTGAACCCAGAAGGCAGAGTTTGCAGCGAGTCAAGATCGTGCTACTGCACTCCAGCCTGGGAGACTCTGTCTCAAAAAAAATTTTTTTAATTAAAAAAAAAAATTGTCAGCCAATGAAGCTCGTTACAAGCTGCTCCTCAGACCTCTTGTCAGCTGCGACTGTGTCCACCTTTTCAGCCCTTCCAGGCCTGGAGCTGGAGCCCAGGGAGGCCAAGGGGTCCCCACCACAGTTGGGATGCCGACCATTAGCTGCCAGCCCTTCTGTGGGCCCTTCAGGTTCAGTCTTGCATGCGGTGGGGCCCCGGGACCTCCCATGGGAAGCCTGACTCGGGCCGTTCAAGAGTCCTATCTAGCCCTCAGCAGGACAAGATCCTCTCAGCAACGTCCCCAACACACACTGGCTTGGCCAGCCTGCAAAGAGCCAGTTCTGTATTTGGACAGCTTGGTTCCCCCAAGGTACCCCTGTACTCCATGGTAAGCCAAAACAAGCTTCTTTGTAACTTCCACCCACTAAAACCATTCCATTACCACCAACTGAGATGGGTTCTCCACCTGCCCATCCTGAACTTACTTACCCCCACATGTCCCATGTCTCCTTGTCTCCTGCATCTGCCACCCACATGCAGGCTGAGTGTGAAATAACAAAGGACACACTCCTGGTGGCGCAGGGCAGAGCGCCTGCACACACACAACTCGCAGAGGGAAGGGCATCCATGCGGGCCATGAGCCGGCTCCCCACAACGACCAGCCTAGCCACCCCGACGGTGGGGGAGAACGGGTCCTCCCTCTACGATCTGAGAGTTCTGCTTGGTAGCCCTCAAACCCTACTCCACACACACCTGTTCGCCCTGAATCTGACGTGCTCACTTTGAGCTGTCTTCCTGTACGCCTTTTCCCAGGCTGACACCCGCTTTTCTTTGCAAAATTGTCAGCTGAGTTAATTAGCCAGAGCAATCAGGCAAGAGAAAGAAATAAAGGACATTCAAATTAGAAAAGAAGAATTCAAACTATCTGTTTGCCAATGGTATGATCTTATACCTAGAAAACCCTGAAGACTCCTCCAAAAGACTCCTAGATTCAATAAACAAATTCAGTAAAGCCTCAGGTCGCAAAATCAATGTAGCACTGCTATACACCAACAACGACCAAGCTGAGGATCAAATCAAGAACTCAATCTCTTTTATAATAGCTGCAGGCTGGGCGCGGTGGCTCAAGCCTGTAATCCCAGCACTTTGGGAGGCCGAGACGGGCGGATCACGAGGTCAGGCGATCGAGACCATCCTGGCTAACACGGTGAAACCCCGTCTCTACTAAAAAATACAAAAAACTAGCCGGGCGAGGTGGCGGCGCCTGTAGTCTCAGCTACTCGGAAGGCTGAGGCAGGAGAATGGCGTAAACCCGGGAGGCGGAGCTTGCAGTGAGCTGAGATCCGGCCACTGCACTCCAGCCCGGGCGACAGAGCGAGACTCTGTCTCAAAAAAAAAAAAAAAAGCCGGGCTCGGTGGCTCAAGCCTGTAATCCCAGCACTTCGGGAGGCCGAGACGGGTGGATCACGAGGTCAGGAGACCAAGACCATCCTGGCAAACACGGTGAAACCCCATCTCTACTAAACAACAACAACAAAAAAAATAGCTGCAAAAAAATATATGTACCCAAGGGGGTGAAAGATCTCTACAAGGAGAACTACAAACACTGCTGAAAGAAATCACAGATGACACAAATGGAAATATATCCCATGCTCATGTATTGGAATAATCAATATTGTGAAAATGTCCAAACTGCTTAAAGCAATCTACAAATTCAGTGCAATTCCTATCAAAATACCAACATTCTTTTTTCACAGAATTAGAAAAACAATGTTAAAATTCA
The DNA here is from genome assembly GCF_009764315.1 of Trachypithecus francoisi. NCBI lineage: Eukaryota > Metazoa > Chordata > Mammalia > Primates > Cercopithecidae > Trachypithecus > Trachypithecus francoisi. Next base: position 57,782,088 of record NW_022681467.1, read on the forward strand.
TTTGGAACCAAAAAAGAGCCTTAATAGGCAAAGCAATCTTAAGCAAAAAGAACAAATCTGGAGGCATCACATCACCTGACTTCCAACTATACTACACGGCTATAGTTTCCAAACAGCACGGTACTGGTATAAAAGTAGATACACAGACCAAAAGAACAGAATAGAGAACCAAGAAATAAAGTCAAATACTTACAACCAACTGATCTTTGATAAAGCAAACAAAACCAGAAACTGGGGAAAGGACACTGTATTCAATAGGTGCTGGGAAAAACTGGGGAGCCACATGTAGGAGAATGAAACTGAATACCTATCTTTCAGCATATACAAAAATCAACTCAAGATGAATTAAAGACTTAAATCTAAGATCTGAAACTATAAAAATTCTAGAAGAAAACCTAGGCAAAGCTCTTCTGGACATCAGCCTTGGCAAAGAATTTACGACAAAGACCCCAAAAGCAAATGCAACAAAACCAAATATAACCAAGTGGGACCTAATTAAACTAAAGAACTTCTGCACAGCAAAAGAAAGAATCATTCAAGTAAACAGACAACCCACAGAGTGGGAGAAAACATTTGCAAACTATGCACTTGATAAAGAACTAATAATCAACTAATAATCAGAATCTACAAGGAACTCAAATCAGCAAGAAAAAAAAAACCAATCTCATTAAAAAGTGGGCAAATGACAGGAATAGATGTTTCTCAAAAGAAGATATACAGATGGCCAAGAAACATATGAAAAATGCTCAACATCACTAATCATTAGGGAAATGCAAATTAAAACCACAAGGAGATACCAGCTTATCCCAGCCAGAATGGCCATTATTAATGTGGCGGTAAACTGAGGAATGGAGAGACCAGTATGGGGTACAGGAGGATTGTTGTTTATTTTAGGTACGCACCGCCTCAGTGGACTCACATCCAAAAAGCTGCGCGTTGAACAAAGACTGAGCAGGGTTTTTAGAAGCGGACTTACACGAGTAAAACAAAAGCAGTTAATCATACAATGACAGGTCACATGATCTATAGTGTAACTGTTGACTTAGCATAACTTGGGGCTTTGCATAGCTAGTGACCTCGTAGCTGTGTCAAAAGAAAAACAAGAACTGGCTAAATACAGACATTTGTAAAACATAATCATCCTTAAGAAGCCTGGGAAAGGAGTAACAGTAAAAGAATTTGTCTTTCTTTCTTTTTTTCCTCAACCTTGCTCTGGAGTGGGGGTGTCTGAAGCCCATTCCTTTGGCCTTGGCTACTCAGTGTGATCTTATAACTGTCCTTGAAGTGAGCTCGCTGCACTTTCCCCTGCTAGGCAGAGGAAAACTTGCTCTTTTCTTTCTAACCCTTGCCTTGCCTGTTACTTTTCTTAGAGTGAATGGATGCATATTTATTTTTAAATGTCTGCCTCAATAAAAAGTCAAAAAACAATAGATGTTGGTGTGGATGTGGTGAAAGGGAACGCTTACACACTGCTAGTGGGAATGTAAACTAATACAACCTCTATAGAAAACAGTGTGGAGATTTCTCAAAGAACTGAAAGTAGATTCGCCATTTGACCCAGCAATCCCTCTAATGGGCATCTACCCAAAGGAAAGGAAGAGTCACTACATCCAAAACACACCTGCATAGGTGTGTTTATCACAGCACAATTCACAATTGCAAAGACACGGAACCAACCTAAGTGCCCATCAGCTGATGAGCCGATAAAGAAAGTGTGAGATAGCCGGACGTGCTGGCTCACGCCTGTAATCCCAGCACTTTGGGAGGCTGAGGCGGGTGGATGACGAGGTCAGGAGATCAAGACCATCCCAGGGCTGGGCACGGTGGCTCAAGCCTGTAATCCCAGCACTTTGGGAGGCCGAGACGGGCGGATCACGAGGTCAGGAGATCGAGACCATCCTGGCTAACACGGTGAAACCCCGTCTCTACTAAAAAAAATACAAAAAACTAGCCCGGCGAGGTGGCGGGAGCCTGTAGTCCCAGCTACTTGGGAGGCTGAGGCAGGAGAATGGCGTGAACCCGGGAGGCGGAGCTTGCAGTGAGCTGAGATCCAGCCACTGCACTCCAGCCTGGGCAACAGAGCGAGACTCCGTCTCAAAAAAAAAAAAAAAAAGACCATCCTGGCTAACGCGATGAAACCCTGTCTCTACTAAAAATACAAAAAAAAATTAGCCAGGTGTGGTGGCGGGTGCCTGTAGTCCCAGCTACTTGGGAGGCTGAGGCAGGAGAATGGCGTGAACCTGGGAGGCGGAGCTTGCAGTGAGCCGAGATCACACCACTGCACTCCAGCCTGGGTGACAGAGTGAGACTCTGTCTCACAAAAAAAGAAAGTGTGAGACAGATTTAGATAGATGATAGATAGATAGATAGATAGATAGATAGATAGATAGATAGACAGACAATAGACAGATAGATAATGAAATACACACATATATATGTCATGAAATACAACTCAGTCATAAAAAGAATGAAATAACGTATTTTGTAGCAACTTGGCTGGAACTGTGTAGACCATTATTCTAAGTGATGTAACTCAGGAATGGAAAACCAAATACTGTATGTTCTCACTTATAAGCGGGAGCTAGGCTATGGGTACACAAAGGCATGCAGAGTGGTACAATGAACACTGGAGAATCAAAAAGGAGGAGGGAGGGAGGGGGATGAGGGATCAAGAACTACCCACTGGGAGGCCGGGTGTGGTGGTTCACCCCTGTAATCCCAGCACTTTGGGAGGCCGAGGCAGATCACCTGAGGCCAGGAGTTCAACACGAGCCTGACCAACATGGAGAAATCCATCTCTACTAAAAATGCAAAATTAGCCGGGAGTTGTGGTGGATGTCTGTAATCCCAGCTGCTCAGTAGGCTGAGGTGGGAGAATCGCTTGAACCCAGGAGGCAGAGGTTGCAGTGAGCCAAGATCGTGCCATTGTACTCCAGCCTGGGCAACAAAAGCAAAACTCTGTCTGAAAAAATAAAAAAAACTACCTATTGGGTACAATGTACACTACTTGGGTGATGGGTACACTAAAATCTCAGACTTCGCCACTATACAAGTCATCCATGTAACCAAAAACCACTTGTACAAAGCTATCGAAATAAAATAAAAACTAGAGCTGGGCACAGCGGCTCACACCTATAACCCCAGCACTTTGGGAGGCCAAGGCAGGGGGATTGCTTGAGCCTAGGAGTTCAAGACCAGCCTGGGAAACACAGCAAGACCCCATCTCTACTAAAACAAAAAATTGTTTAAAATATCCTAGTGTAGTATGAGTGTATGTGGTCCCAGCTACTTGGGAGGTTGAGGCATGCAGATCACTTGAGCCCAGGAGGCCGAGGCTGCTATGAGCTGTGATCACACATCTGCACTCCAGCCTGGGTGACACAGCAAGACCCCGTCTCAGAAAACAATAACAGCAACAACAAAACTATTTGAGGTATAATTTACATACAACAAAACTCACAATTTTAAATATAATTTGATGAGTTCTGACCAATGTATACAGTTGTGCAACCACCAGCACGATGATTACGTGGAACATTCCCATCACACCAAAACTTTCCCTCCCCAGGCCTCTTGACAGTCAGTCCCCTCCTCCACCCTGGTCCTGGACTCCTGTATTCTATTTGCTATCCCTGTAGTTTTGACTTTCATATAAATGAAACCACCCAGGATGCAGCATTTTGAGTCTGGCCTCTATCACCAAACATAATGCTTTTGAGATTTATCGTTGCTGCACCCTGGGGTAGCTCATTCTGTTTTTCTGGCTGAAAAACTTTCCTTATGTGGGTGTACTACAATTTATTTTATCCATTCACCTGTTGAGGGGTATTTGGCGTGGTTCTCATTCACAGCTATTACGAATAAAGCCGCTGTGAATGTTGAAGTCAGGTTCTTTACATGGACAGAGGCCTTCTCTTGGATGGCCAGCTGGGGTGGAACTGCTGGATCACGTGGTGACTGTAGGTGTAACTTCTTTTCTTTTTTTTTTGAGACGGAGTCTCACTCTGTCGCCCAGGCTGGAGTGCAGTGGCACGATCTCTGCTCATTGCAAGCTCTGCCTCCCGGGTTCACACCATTCTCCTGCCTCAGCCTCCCAAGTAGCTGGGACTACAGGTGCCTGCCACCATGCCCCGGTAATTTTTTGTATTTTTAGTAGAGACGGGGTTTCACCGTGTTAGCCAGGATGGTCTCAATCTCCTTACCTCATGATCCACTCATCTTGGCCTTCCAAAGTGCTGGGATTACAGGCGTGAGCCACTGTGCCCAGCCAGGTGTAACTTTTCAAGAAACTGCCAGGCTGATTTCCAAAATGTCTGTAGCATGTTACATTCCCCCATGCAGGGTGTGGGGGTTCCAGTGAATACACATCCTTCCCTGCACTGGCATGGTCCATCCTGTACATTCCAGTCTTTCCAGGAGGTGCTCAGTCCTTCCAGCGGGTGCTCAGTCCTTCCAGGAGGTACTCTAGTCCTTCCAGGTGGTGCTCAGTCCTTCCAGGTGGTGCTCAGTCCTTCCAGGGAGTGCTCAGTCATTCCAAGAGGTGCTCATTCTTTCCAGGAAGTGCTCAGTCCTTTCAGGGGGTGCTCAGTCCTTCCAGGGGATGCTCAGTCATTCCAGGAGGTGATCATTCTTTCCAGGAAGTGCTCAGTCCTTCCTGGGGGTGCTCAGTCATTCCAGGAGGTGCTTATTCTTTCCAGGATGTGCTCAGTCCTTCCTGGGGGTGCTCAGTCCTTCCAGGAGGTGCTCAGTCCTTCCAGGGGATGCTCAGTCCTTCCAGGAGGTGCTCATTTTTTCCAGGAAGTGCTCAGTCCTTCTAGGAGGTGCTCAGTCCTTCCAGGAGGTGCTCAGTCCTTCCAGGGGGTATTCAGTCCTTCCTGGGGATGCTCAGTCCTTCCAGGAGGTGCGCAGCACTGTCCCACTGTGGTTCGAAGCTGTGTTTCCTTGATGATGAATGGCGCTGAGCATCTGTGTGTGTGCTCATTTGCCGTCTCTACTTCTTTGGGGAAGTCTGTTCCAATCCCTTGTCTCACAGGAATGTTCTTCTCTATATTTGGCTACACAGTTGCTATTCTGGTGCTGTTTCTTTACTGTTGTGTCCATTTGATACAACTTTCCTTCTGCTTACAGAGTTTACTTTAACCTTACTTAACATGTTGAGGATGTTGAGGCAAGAGAATAGGGAATTGGGGTAACCAAGGGTTAAGGCAGAAGCAAAAGAGCAGCAGGCTCCGCCAGTTCCAGGCAAGACTGGGCAGCACACAGGCCGCATCCCACCCCTGGGATGACAAGACAGAAGCCTCCACGTCAGCCTCTGATTGGCCACAGATCAATCCTTCATAGGGTGTAACCAATGGGAGGCCTCTAAAGGGCGGCTAGGGGTGTTACCAATTATTTTCGCTTTACAAAAACCCTGGGGAGCATTGCAATGTGGGGATGGTGTCTTGAGCCACTTGCTCGAGCCCACTCCCACTCTGCGGAATGTACTTCCGCCTCAATGTAGCCGTGCTTTCGACTCAGCAAAACAGAAATCATGTTCCAAATATGCACAATGCTAAGAACGAACAGGAACGCATGACCTGCCACTGCAGCCGCACGTATGATTGGTTATCCAGGGCCAAAAGGCCATTCTCAGTAAGACTTTAGAAATATATGTGTCTGCTTTTTATAATCGCTCCATATATTGTGTTATCAGACAAGACAGTTATTTAAGAAACGGGAATCGCAGAAATGACTGCAGTGCAGCAGTAATTACGGTGCACTTTTTCGCTATTTAAGTTGGCTAGTTCTCCACGTTCCTGAAACAATTTTTAGAGTTTTTTGTTTGTTTGTTTGTTTGTAGTAGAAAATGCAGGCCGTGTTTTCACAAAAGTAAATGTACAGTGATTGGAAATACAATAAATGAAGGCAATGCATGGCCTTCCAGTAAAAATTTTAAAAACAAATAAATAAAAATCTGTGCTTTCATTACCCCGTTCTTTCCTTGCTTGTCTTTCATTGCTTCGTTCTTTTGTTGCTTTGGTTGTGTATTTTGTTCAATTCTTTGCTCAACACACCAAGAACCTGGACAACCCACAGTCAAGACACTCTACCTGGTAACCATGGGACATCACTTTAGCAGTTCCGGGGCACGCGTCTGATGGTGGTGAACTCTTTCAATTTTTGTGTTTCTGAAAAACTAATTTCACCTTTTCTAAAGAAAAAAATGTTTTCATTGGGTAAAGAATTTTAAATTGGCTGGGCGCGGTGGCTCACGCCTATAATCCCAGCACTTTGGGAGTCCAAGGCAGGTGGATCACCTGAGGTCAGGAGTTCAAGACCAGCCTGGCTAACATGGCAAAATCCTGTCTTTACTAAAAATTAACTGAGCGTGGTGGCACATGCCTGTGATCCCAGCTGCTCAGGAGGCTGAGGCATGAGAATCGCTTGAACCCAGGAGGCGGAGGTTACAGTGAGCCAAGATCGCACACCGTTGCACTCCAGCCTGGACGACAGAGTGAGAGGGGAGCAACTGGGGGCTGGGCTAAAGGAGGCTTTGGCTGAGCCCCTCCGTGCCCAGGGCACAACAAGTGTCAGGACAATACACAGGGACTTGCCTTAGGAAAGTCCACACAGCCAGGTGCACGACTTGCATGAAGATCAGAAAGTTTACTGAGGCATGGGAAGACTTCCTCCGGAGATGGAAAGGAGACAAGGGCCCTGGACCACACTCTTCTCAGCGATGGCCTGGAAGCCTCAGCCTGTGCAGAAAGAAAGAAGAAATAAAAGATGTAAGGGTTGGAAGGGAAAAAAATAAAGCTGTGGTTGTTCATGGATGACACAGCTGCATACAGAGGAATGCCTCAAGAATAGACAAACAACCTGTTAGAATTAATCAGTGGAGTTACAAGGTCACTAGGGACAAGGTCAACATACCCAAAAAAAATCCATCAAGTGCTTGTAGACTAGCACAAACAGAACACAAATTTTAAAATTATATGCCATTTACAACAGTATCTGTATTAGTCCATTTTCACACTGCTATGAAGAAATATCCAAGATGGGTAATTTATGAAGAAAAAGAGGTTTAATGGACTCACAGTTCCACTTGGCTGAAGACGCCTCACAATCATGGTGGAAGGTGGAGGAGAAGCAAAGTCATGTCCTACATGGTGGCAGGCAAGAGAGCGTGTGCAGGGAAACTGCCCTTTATAAAACCATCAGATCTCGTGAGACTTATTCACTATCACAAGAACAGCACGGGAAAAGCCCGCCCCCATGATTAAGGTACCTCCCACCAGGTCCCTCCCACAACACAAGCTGATTACCGGAGCTGCAATTCAAGATGAGATTTGGGTGGGGACACAACCAAATCATATCAGCATCCAAATATTTAGAAATAAATCTAACTGGAGATGTGAAAGACCTCCACCTGCAAACTACACAGTGAAATTAAACACATAAGTAAATGGTTATGCCATATTCCTGGATTAGAAAATTCAATAATGGAAAATGTCAGTTCTCCCCAAATCAATTTTTAGATTCAATGCAATCCCAGTAAAATTCCAAGTTGAGTTTGTTTGGGGTGGTTTTGTTTGTTTGTTTGAAGACAGGGTCTTGCTCTCAAGACCCTACATCCTGGACAGGGTCCACCTAGGCTGGAGTACAGTGGCATGATCACAGCTCACTGCAACCTTGAATTCCTGGGCTCAGGTGATCCCACCTCAGCCTCCTGAGGAGCTGGGACTACAGGCACGCACAAAAATTTTTGTATTTTTTATATAGACAGGATCTTGCCTTGTTGCTCAGACTGGTCTCAAACTGCCAGGCTCGAGCGATCCTCCCACCTCAGCCTCCTGAAGTGCTGGGATTACAGGCATGAGCCACCGCAATAGGCCAAGTTTTTGTTGTTGTTTTTTGTTTTGTTTTGTTTTGTTTTTTTAAACTGAGCTGAGAAACTTCAAGTCACAGCTGGAGAAGAGTCAAGATGGGTCTGGTCCCACCTCACCCCCACAGAGCCTCCTTGGCTTTAGGAAGGGCAGGGGTCCTTTCTCAGGCACTGGTGGCTGTGCTTTAAGCTGCTGTGGTGGAGGCTGAGCCAGTCTCCCACCCACCTGGCTACCAGGAAGCCCGAGTCTGTCCCTGCAGTCCCTCCTCCTGAGAGCTGCTGACCAATCTAGGGTGTCCCCGCCTGTTTTGCTTTCTGGGAAGAGTCTCTTCTCTGAAAAGCAAGACCTCCTAGAGATGCGGTCGATGCTGGCTCCGCCTGCCCTGCCCTGCCTGCACACCATTCCGGGTGTCACCACCCCAGGCCACTGCAGGACCCTGGATGCCCTGAGGTCCGGGAAGGCAGGAGGTCCCTGAGTCTTCTACTCCCTGGAGATGAGCCTTCGTGGGGTTCTCAGGCCTGCTTCCTCCTGGGCCCCTTTTTCCTTTTTTCTTCTACCTGGGGGTTGTGGTGCCAAATGCCTCTTGGGTTCCAACGTCTGGTGCCATCTCAGGAGTTCCACTGGCAGCCACCCGACGTGCAGGGACTGTAACAGGTTTGTGACCCCTGCCCTCCCCGCACGGCCTGGCACATCGGCAGCCCTCCCGCAAGTCAGCTGGGGTGACTGCGACTGCTCTGGGCTCTAAACCCGGGGGTATGGGCCAGGCGTCTGCCTGGGGAAGTGTGGACAGACGCAGGCAGGGTGGGAGGAGGCGGATGTGTCCCCCACGAAGGACGCGGGGCGCGCGGGGCCTCCGGTCCCCGGCACCCTCCACCCCGAGCCCACGTCCCCACACGTGCCGCGCCCCGCCTCCCCAGCCTCCTGGGCCCCAGCCGCCCCCGCGTGCTTCCCAACTGCCCCCCACCGTGCACCCGGCATCCCAGGCCCAGGTGCCCGGCCCCGGGCCTTACCCATGGAGTGGAGCCTGCTCTCCCCCCCACCGACCCCTGCGCCTGGCTCCTCCTTGGCTCTCACGAGGCACAGCCTGTGTCCGCCCCAGCCCGCCGCGAACTTGCGCTGCAACCTGCCGCCTCGGCCCTGCCCCCGGCCCCGCCCCCAACCCTCTGGCCCCGCCCCCGACCCTCTGGCCCCGCCCCTCCCGGGCCCGCCACCCCGCGGGGCGGCCGCGTGTTTTCTGTTCCCGTCTCTGCGGCCAGGTGGGGGCGAGTGCTCTGAGGTCAACCCTCGGCCACCTGGGAGCTGAGTGGTGCTGCCACTGTCCCCATTTCAGAGATGAGGAAACTGAGGCTCACAGGGCAAAGGGCCGTCTGCGACCGCAGAAGGGACCGAGCCCAACTCTTCCTGGAGGAACAGGGAGGCCTGGACCAGCCCCTTCCCGGAACGCAGCAAGTGGTGCTCTGAGGAGGGGGTGGGGGGAACCCTTCCCTCTGGGGCCCTCAGGAGGGGCGGGCCTCAGTCCTGGGATGTGGCCCCAATCTAGCCACCCTCAAGCCCCCCAGGAGTCTCAGCGCCTCCCCATGCACCCGAGTGTCCAAAAGCCTCCGACATCCCCTCTAGCAGGAGCGCTCCCCAGTCTCTCTGGCGAGGGTCCCCGGCACCAAGGAAGAGGGGGGCAGCAAGCACTGGGTGGGTCGGCTTTCCAGCGCCTGGCTTGCAATGTTGGGCTCCCCCTCCATCCTCAGCTCCTGGGAGCTCATTCTCATGGCTGGCTGGGTCCACCTCAGCCTGGAATGAGTGTGTGGCATTCTTATGGCCACCTACCCCCAACCATGAAAAGAGACCCAGTGCCAGTCTTCAGGCACAGCTGGATCCCAGTGCCAGTCTTCAGGCACAGCTGGATCCCAGTGCCAGTCTTCAGGCACAGCTGGATCCCAGTGCCAGTCTTCAGGGACAGCTGGATCCCAGTGCCAGTCTTCAGGCACAGCTGGATCCCAGTGCCAGTCTTCAGGCACAGCTGGATCTAGGCGCTCCGGGAGTGCCATCAAGGCTGGCTCTTCACTTGGCCTCTGTGTTGGTCTCAGCCACACTCTGCCCTGCAGTGGCCAAGGTGGCGGTCCTTGGGCAACTGAGCTGACGTCCTGCCAGCCCCTATGTGAAATGTCCTTCTGTGGAATTCCTGCAACATGTCTGGGTGAGACGGGACTGGCCAGGCTGGGGTCATGGCCATCTCTCAGCCTGTGTCAGTGACCATGACAGGCCAGGCCACATGACCCACCCCCCTGGGTCCACCCCGAGCGGGTAGGATGGGTTCTGCTGGCCCCATGTGCCCGTGCACGGTGCTGTGCCGGGAGACACCGGGCCCCCTCAGTCATCACATGGCGTTTCTCGTAAGCTTCTGAGGCGGCCCAGGGACCAACAGGGCTCTAGTGTGGCCAAGAAGTGAAGTCCGGAGTTACCCAGCGGGCTGCTGGTGAGGGGAGTACTCAAGACGGAGGTGGAGGGCTTCCTGGAGCTGGTGGCATTTGAGAGGACACAGGGGAAGAGCAGCACAGAGTGGAAGGCCCTGCAGGAGAATTCGGGGGACTCTGGCAGCCTAGCAAGCTCCAGCTCCTAGGATCCTAGGATGCTTGTTGGGGAAACAATATTGTACGTCTCTCCCTCCCTCCCCCTGCTCCCCATCCCCTTCCCACTCACTCCCCGCCATGCTCCTGCAGCCTAGAGATGGAAAGGTCCCTCCACCAGGACCAGACCTCCTCCCTCCTCCCACCCCACTTCCAGCATTGGCAGAGAGTGCTGGACCTGGACTATGGTCAGGAGCAGTGGCTCTCGCAGCACCATCAAACCTGTCACCTCCCTGCACCCCTTCCCCCCTCCCCTCCCTTCCTTCCTCCCCTTTCTTTACCCCCTCTCCTCCCTTTCCCCACCTCCCCTCTCTTCCCCCCCTCCCCTCTCTTCCCCCCTCCCCTCCCTTCCTCCTTCCTCCCCTTTCTTTACCCTCCTCTCCTCCCTTCCCCACCTCCCCTCTCTTCCCCCCCCTCCCCTCCTTCCTGCCTCCCCTTTCTTTACCCCCTCTCCTCCCTTTCCCCACCTCCCCTCCCTTCCCCCCTCCCCTCCCTTCCCCCCCCTCCCCCTCCCTCCCCCCCCCCTCCCTTCCTCCCCTCCCCTCCCTTCCCCCCTCCCCTCCCTTCCCCCCTCCCCTCCCTTCCTCCCCTCCCCTCCCTTCCTCCCCTCCCCTCCCTTCCCCCCTCCCCTCCCTTCCCCTTCCCCCCTCCCCTCCCTTCCCCCCTCCCCTCCCTTCCCCCCTCCCCTTGCTACGCCTTTTCCGCTCCTCCCTGCATCCCCTTCTTCCTGCACCCCCTGCTCCCCTCCCCCCACTTTCACGCATCCCTCCTCCCTGTAACCCCCTCCCCCTCCCTGCACCCTCCTTCCCCTTCCCTGCACCTTCCTTGCCCCTCCCCCTGCCCCACCCTCACCTCTGCTTCTCCCATTTGGCACGTCCCATGTTCCTGTCTCCACACGGGAAAGCCGTCTTTTTGTTTTTCATTATTTTTGCAGCGTTATTGAGATAGAGCTGATGTATGGTAACCTGCATATATTTGTAGTGTGCAGTGTGAAAAGTTTCGACACTACACGCCTGTGAAACCATCACAGTCAAGATAACCCTCCATCACCCGTTTCCCCATGCCCTTGGCAGGCCTCTCCCACCCCATCTGCGAAGGCGCCCAGGAGCCTTTTCTCACTCCCATCACTGCGCTGCCCAGCATCTCGCACGGGTGGAAGCAGCTGGTTCCTGCTGTCGCAGAGCATTCGGCTGCGGGGTAAAATAAAGCCACTGTGAATCTTGTACAGGCTTTGCTGGACACCTGTGTGCATTTCTCCAGGAGCAGCAGTCAGAGACACGTTTAACCCCTTAAGAAACTGCTAGAAGGGTGTGAACCACCATCCACACCCCAGCACCTCCAGGAGTTCCGAACCCTCCCGACACTTGTCCTGGTCCCATCCTCACGAGTGTGTTCCTGGTATTTTGTTGTGTTTTTAATTTCTAAATAAGCTCAGGAAACATGATTCTCAACATCCTCCTCGGACGCACCCAGAAAGAAGCCGCCTCTCTTCTGCTCACACCTGAGGGCTCTCCTGTCCACCTGCGCCCTTCCCCAGCAGCCTTTTCCACCTCAAGCCTCTACCCAGGCCCTTCGCCAGTCAGGAGGCTCCCCAGGGTCCGGCCCCTGCAGCCCCTGGAAAGTTTCCCGTGCCTGAGAGGCGCTCACAGCACTTGGTGAGTAAGAACATTGAGAAAAGACAGATATACGCGCGCCCATCCTTCTCAAAAACAGAAATTCTAGCAGTTAGGACTTAACAGCCTGACCAGCAGCTGGCTGCGTTTCTAACAAGGTGCGATCTGTCTCCCAAGCAAGTCTTGAAGGTGCTGTGGGAAGCTCCCGTTTGACCTTCCCGGTGAGCGCAGCGTCACAGGGACTGTGCCCAGTCCAGCTTTGTGTCATCGCTCTGCTGTGCATAGCCAGCCCTGCCAGGCAGGGGGCTTCGGAAGGCTGTGTAGGGACTGGGGTCTTTCGAATTGCATAAACACCATTGTGAGATCAGGCACTGGTTGAGCACTTGCTGTATGCATGGCACTGAGGACACAGGAGGCACTGATGGGTCCCCGAAGCTACTCAGACCAATGAAAGCTGAGAGCAGCACAGACGCCACTGCCTCTGCGGCCCCGGGCAGGCAGTGCCCTGAGCACAGGGCCAGGTGAAGGCTCAGTGGACCTTTTCTTTTTTTTTTTTTTTTTTGAGATGGAGTCTCGCTCTGTCGCCCAGGCTGGAGTGCAGTGGCACGATCTCAGCTCACTGCAAGCGCCTCCTGGGCTCAAATGATTCTCCTGCCTCAGCCTCCCAAGGAGCTGGGACTACAGGAGTGCACCACCATGCTCGGCTAATTCTTTATATTTTAGGAGAGACAGGGTTTCACCATGTTGGCCAGGATGGTCTCAATCTCCTGACCTCAGGTGATCCGCCCACCTCGGCCTCCCAAAGTGCTGGGATTACAGGTGCGAGCCACCGCACCCACCTCGGCCTCCCACAGTGCTGGGATTACAGGCGTGAGCCACCACGTCCACCTCGGCCTCCCACAGTGCTGGGATTACAGGCGTGAGCCGCCACATCCACCTCGGCCTCCCACAGTGCTGGGATTACAGGCGTGAACCTCCACATCCACCTGGACTTTTTCTTCTTTAGAATAAAATTACACTTGAAATTGATTTGTAGACCTAGTATTAAAAAGATTTTTTAAAATTACATTTGGAAGCCACCGTCTGATAGAAGGGAAAATGCCAGCAACTGACTGTGGAGAACCACCAGATTTGTAGTCAGAGCAGCATTCGAAAAACGATGACAACTTCTTGGGCACTTAGCCCACCATCGGGGCCATTTACATGCCTGAGTCCTTTAGTGCCAGATCCCTAGTGCGGGGCCAGGTGACCCACCTAGGTGGGGCCCAAAGCCTTTCCCAGTGCTTAACTGAAGTGCCCTTACGTTGGCTGAAATACACAGATCTTACCTGTCAGCTTAGCATTTCACATTGGCACACACCTGTGAGACCCCCATGATGATCGAATCAGAACATTTTCATCACCCCAGAGGGCCCTGGCACCTCTTCCTGACAGTCTCCTCACCGGAGGCCCACGCCCTGCTTCTACCCACATGTGAACTTCCATCAGGTGGAATCAGAATGCACAGGCTTCTGTGCCTGGCCTTTTCCAGTCAGCGTAGCTCTTCTGAGATTCAACTACGTCATTGAGCGTATCAGTAGTTCGTTCCTTTTTATTCCTGGGAGACGTTTCACTGACTAAATATGCCTCCATTTGACTCTCCATTCACCTGCGGATGGGCATTTGATTTGGGCTGCTTCCATCTTAAGCATCAATGAATACAGCCACTGTGAACATTCTTATATGACTTTTTGGTGGCCAAAGGAACTCATTCTCAAGTAGATGCTTAGGAGTGGAACTGCTGGTCACAGGATAGATGCACATTCAGCTTGGTCACTGTGTCACACACCGGGTAGACGTGCATTCAGCTTCCTGCGTCACGCACTGGATACACATGCATTTGGCTTCCTGTGTCACACACCACGCCACCATTGGATGGCAGTCTTTCAGATTCAAGCCCTGAGGGTGGGCACACAGTGGAGTCTCACTGTGGTCTCTTAATTTGCATTTCTCTGATGACCAGTAATGGTGAGCACCTTTTCAGTTGCTTATTCACCACTTTTCTAAAGCACCTGTTCAAGTGTCTTGCACATTTGTTATTGTATTGTCTTTTTATCACTGAGTTGTGGAATTCTTTATTCCTTTATCATGTATAAATATTGCAAATATTTCTCCAAGTCTGTGGCTTGCCTTTTTACTTTATATACCTTTTTTTTTTTTTTTTTGAGACGGAGTCTCGCTCTGTCACCCAGGCTGGAGTGCAGTGGCCAGATCTCAGCTCACTGCAAGCTCCGCCTCCCGGGTTTACGCCATTCTCCTGCCTCAGCCTCCCGAGTAGCTGGGACTACAGGCGCCCACTACCTCGCCCGGCTAGTTTTTCATAATTTTTAGTAGAGACGGGGTTTCACCGTGTTAGCCAGGATGGTTTCGATCTCCTGACCTCGTGATCCGCCCGTCTCGGCCTCCCAAAGTGCTGGGATTACAGGCTTGAGCCACTGCGCCCAGCCTAAGTCCTCTGCATTTCTATATACATTTGTGGAATCAGATTGTCAGTTTCTAGGAAAATCCTGCCTGGATTTGGTTGAGCCAGCATTGCTTCTGTTTCTCAGTTCAGACAGACTTGCTGTCTTCAGCAACAGTGAGTCTTCCCCACCAGCACTGTGGTGTTGGCCTCCGCTGAGGGCTTCGATTTCTCAGTTCCAGTGTAAGGATCTCATACATCTTTCATTTAGTGTATACCTAGGCATATGTTCTCTGTGCTATTGTTGACGGCATGTTTTTAACCTGATTGTTGGTTGCGAGTACACGGAACTACAGACGCCTCCAGCTACCGGCCTTGCCTCCGGCCCTCTTTCGGAGTTCACGCACCATGCTCAGTGTTGTCTTTGTAGGTTCGCCTGGACTTCCGAGACATACAGTCGTGTCACCTCTAAATTTTTTGTTCACCTTCTTCCTCTCCACACTTGGTGCCTTTTTCTTGCCTTTTTGCCCGATTGGAGCTGCCTGTATGTGGGGAGGGGAGGCAGCAAGAGCGGCCGTCCCGGTCATGTTCACATCAGGCTGCTCGTGCCCCAGGTCTGTGCAAACACCCAGATCAGACTGATGGCAGCCAGCAAGCCTGTGATGAGATGCGAAACAGCAGCTACGAGTCTCAAGAGCAGAAGACAACAAACGCGCCTGCGGACCCGGTCTTGTGGCAGTGCCTGGCTGAGGGGAATCTTTAAGCCTTAAGTCACCATGATCGCCCCACGCAGACTGACCGAACCAACATGAAGAGCAGAAGAGCTGGAATGAAATCAATCATACTCGCAGAAATTCAAGTACAACTGCCCTTTGTACCTGATTAAACTATTTCAGGCCAAGAACTTTGTGAAAGGCAGGTATAGGTCAGGGATGGAAAGCACAGGCATGACCCCATCAGTGAATGACCCTGGCACAGTCTGCAGTAGAAAGCTGGAGAGAGCGCCCACCAGTGCTTCCTGCTGAGACTCGGTGTGGCCGCAAGTGTCCAGGGTGAATTGTTCCTCCTTAAAAAAGATATGCAGGACTCCTTACCCGTGGTCCTCAGAATGGGACTCTATCTGGAGTTAGGGTCTTTACACAGGTACTCCAGTCAGAATGAGGTTGTTTGGGTGGGCCCTGATCCAACAGGGCTGGGGGTCCTTACAGAGAGGGGAAGCTGGACCCAGAGACTGACACACACAAGGGAGAAGCTGTGGAAAGGCGGAGGCAGAGATCGGGAGCTGTGTCTAAGCCAAGGAACCCAAAGGTGCCAGCAGCTGCCACAAGCTGGGAGAGCAGACCCTTCCCCAGAGCCTGGGGAAAAACCCACCCTGCTGGCACCTGTGGCCCCCGGAGCTATGGGACGATCCGTGGTCCTTTGTCACGGCAGCCCCAGTGGGGCAGTGCAACAGGTGTGGGAACAGGGGCAGTGTCTCCAGCAGCACTTGTAAGTAAACCTGTATTATCGCTGTGGGTCCGTCACACCAGGTGGAGTGAATGTCACGGCGGGGGACTGACTCCAGTCCATCAGAGACCGCTCCCAAAGGCTCTCCAAGGTGCTCAAAGGCAGGGAGCGGTGCGGTACACATTGGCGCTGAGCCTCTGAGGGCCCAGCAGCAGCTGCAACCTGTCAGGGCCAACCTGTACCACAAACTGCCCTGGAGACGCCTTCTCTCGCCACAGGAGGTCTGTGTCAGGGCTGGGGCCCTCTGGGCACCTCAGCTGGGCTCGCCGGGTGCGTTTCTGTGTGCATCCCCCCCGTGCTGGGCCTCCCCCCGCCCCTCCTAGCTGTGCCCAGCTCATCTCCACCTGCAAGTGCAGAAGGTGTCAGCGCAGCCTCCAGCCCCCAGACTCCACGCACAGGGCGGCTCAGCCCCTGCCCTCACAGAGAAAGTTCTTTCTCCCAGCTCTGCTGGGGCTCAGCTACAGATTCCAACAGGTGGCTCAGAAACCAGCACCTCAGCAGAGCCAGAGTGCAATCGGGCAGCAGAGAAAACTGGGGAAAAATAGGCAAAACAAATACAGATAAATTTGTTTTTAATAAAGGAGTTAATTTTCTTTCAATCCTATATAAAACAATAGCAATTAAAAACTTCATTTTTGAAAGTAAAATATTTACATATGAACAAGTAACTGTGCAAAATTTACATGAAAAAATGGAAAGACAGGGATTTCCTAAAAGACAAAATAAAAGGTGTAACAGTTCTCAGGTGTCGATAAAAAATACTGATCAGCGTTCAGTTCACACGCGCTTGAATTAAAGTCTAATGTGAGAATTCACACGGAGAAAGCCGGAGTATTTACAGTCATAAAAGTACTATCAATAGACAATTTCATACAATAACCTCTGAAAATAGAAAGAACCAATTAGTATATTTGTAATAAAAAAATAGGTACAAAGAAGGGGCTTTGCTCTGGACGTCTGTAAAGTCGGCCCAAGGCTTGCATACAGTCTCTTAGCAAAATAATTATAGTTTACATAGCCATTTCTATGTCATGTGCCAAAAGTTATGTACAATTACTGACAAAATACACCAACCATTTTTCAACACTTGATTCACACCGAGAAACAGTCTTTTGATGATTCTTCTCAACTTTGATTTTATTTAATCTAGGTTTTCACTTTTAGCTAAAAAACACAGTGCAAGTAAAATATATTTATGCTGAAAAGGTTTTCATCTCTTTTAACTTTACAGCTTTACAAACTATAGCAAATAAAATGCATTTGTACAGATGCTGACCACACATTCAGGAGCCCACCTTTGCTGGGCTCTGCCTCTACCAAGCAGAAATGCGGTTACACTGAGGTGGGGGTGCTGCGATGAACTGTGTATTCCTCCAGGATTCTCAGGGGAGGGGAGGGGAAGGGAGATGAGGGGAGGGTTGGGGGGAGAGGGGAGACCGGGAGAGGGGAGGGGAGAAGAGGGGAGAGGAGAAGAGGGGAGGGGGGAGAGAGGAGGGGGGGAGAGAAGGGGAGAAGAGGGGAGGGGAGCGGGGAAGAGAGGAGGGTGGGGAGAGAGGAGGGTGAGGGGGAGAGGAGGGTAGGGGGAGAGGAGGGTAGGGGGAGAGGGGAGGGGAAGGAAGATAAATAGTCTAAAAAATCAGTTTGCTTTGCTAACTGACTATTACAAAAATAAAATAAACAAAATGAGGTCATCGGCTGTAGACATACACCTACACAGTAAGTTAGGTAGAACTAAACCAAAATGCACAAATAATGCAGAAACTGCTATGAGTTGACAGAGGGCAGCTAATTATTTGCTAACGATTCCATCAGTCTTTATATATGGCTTGTTTGGCAAGAAGGCCACTCAATCAAGATGAGTTAAGATTTAATTGTCCTTTAAGAGTATCCACAGGCCTTTGTGTTCTCTCTGTTACAGAAACGTATTTTCTTTCACACTGAAGAGTTGATTTAGAAACAGGAATATAAAACTGTTCCATCGTAAAGAGGTGGCTGTTTTTTAAACAATATCCCATTTGCTTGTTACAAAAAGGCGTAATCTGCAAATATATAAAAAGTCCCCAGGCGTCCTCCTGTGTCACTTAAGGAATGCTTTGTAGAGCAGCAGTGAATGGCTTGTCTCACGTTCATTTTCTAAACAAAATATGAGGTCCCTGAGGTTGACCCGCGTGATTCTTTGTCGCGTGAACTGTCTGGGGGCTCCGACCCCCGAGCTGCCTGGGACCACCGAGCCGGGGCCCGACCCCTGGTGACGAAAACGGAGAAGACAGGGTGTTAGTGGGGCCCAGAGTGGGGCTTGAAATGGGGGCCTGTGTGTCTGAACCAAGTACCCCGATTCCAGAGGAGGCCAGGCCTGGCACGGGCTCCCTCCGGTAGGCCCACAGCTGGAGCTGAGGTGCTGTCCAGGGTCCTGCCAGGGCAGGGGCAAGGGCAGGAGGCCCCATGCTGTGCCTTCAGGACAGGGCACACTCAGACACTGCCCAATGCCCCACAGTGCTCAGACCTGTTCCTGGGGCTGAGGATGGACGAGGGGGTGGCACCCACACCCAAGGTAAATGGCTGAGCGGCCCCAGGGCCAGCCTCCATGCGACCACAGCTGGACTGCGTGTGGACTCAGCTGGGGTACAAAAGCCACACTGGGTCCCTGTGTGTCATCCTGCTTGGCCGCTGAATTCCTGCACTGGGAGGGCTGGGGTCAGCTGGCACTGGGCATGCTGGGTCAGCTGCAAAGGCTGGGCTGTTCAGTGGCTCCCACTGTGATCCCTGGGCCTCTGGCGGGGCCCTGGCTGCACAGACCCTGCCTCCGTCAGCCCCTCCAGGTGACCAAGTGTCTCCCGAGCTGCCTCAGATGTGTTCCTGCTTGGAGAAGCATAGCTGCTGGGTGCCAGCTCTTGTGGAGAGCTCTGGTGGTTTCAGCTGATGACACCTGCACGACACCGCCTAGCGGGGCACACGCCACACACACACGACACCGCCTAGCGGGGCACGAGCCACACGACACCGCCCAGCGGGGCAAGTGCCACACACACACACACACCGCCCAGCAGGGCACACGCCACACACACACACACGACACCGCCCAGCGGGGCACGTGCCACACACACACACACACACGACACCGCCCAGCGGGGCACACGCCAAACACACACACAGACGACACCGCCCAGCGGGGCACACGCCACACACACACACACACACGACACCGCCCAGCGGGGCACGCGCCACACACACACGACACCGCCCAGCGGGGCACACGCCACACACACACACACACACGACACCGCCCAGCGGGGCACACGCCACACACACACACACGACACCGCCCAGCAGGGCACACGCCACACACACACACACGACACCGCCCAGCGGGGCACGCGCCACACACACACACACACGACACCGCCCAGCGGAGCACACGCCACACACACACACACACGACACGCCCAGCGGGGCACGCGCCACACCACACACGACACCGCCCAGCGGGGCACACGCCAAACACACACACAGACGACACCGCCCAGCGGGGCACACGCCACACACACACACACACACACGACACCGCCAGCGGGGCACGCGCCACACACACCACACGACACCGCCCGGCGGGGCACGCGCCACACCACACACACACACACGACACCGCCCAGCGGGGCACGCGCCACACACACACACACGACACCGCCCAGCGGGGCACGCGCCACACACACACACACGACACCGCCCAGCGGGGCACGCGCCACACACACACACACACACACCGCCCAGCGGAGCACACGCCACACACACACACACGACACCGCCCAGCGGGGCACGCGCCACACACACACGACACCGCCCGGCGGGGCACGCGCCACACACACACACACACACACACACGGCACCGCCCAGCGGGGCACGCGCCACACACACACACACATACACACACGGCACCGCCCAGCAGGCAACGTGCCACACAACTCCCAACGGCTGTGGTTTCCCCATTTGGCATGAAAACTAAGGTCTGCTCTGATGGTGAAAGCTGCTCATGTATATTTAAGTACAAAGATTACAATAGCATCTTTACAGCACGTTCTCAACCAAAGTTAAGATGCTGGAAGTAGCTGATTCTGCTCTGCACGCCACTGGGAGCCCTGCCGTGAACAGCCACAGGCGACGCCCGGGCTGCCCTGATGTGGCACCCCTCATCTCGTCCTTCCTCCCGTCCCCGCTCTGCCACTTTCAGTTCAGGCTGGGAGCATGGCTGCCTTGTGTGATGGCATGCAAGTGTGACTCTGACCCGCTCCATTTTCTTTATTCCTGTGAGATTCAAACAGAAGAGGGCACCTGTCTCCCTTCAGACGCCCTGCACTGCGATCTCCCCTCAGGCACTGCGCTGCGATCACCCGACGCCCTGCGCTGCGATCTCCCTCAGACGCCCTGCGCTGCGATCTCCCCTCAGACGCCTGCGCTGCGATCTCCCCTCAGACGCCCTGCGCTGCGATCTCCCTCAGACGCCTGCGCTGCGATCTCCCTCAGACGCCTGCGCTGCGATCCCATCAGACGCCCTGCGCTGCGATCTCCCTCAGACGCTGCGCTGCGATCTCCCTCAGACGCCCTGCGCTGCGATCTCCCCTAAGACGCCCTGCGCTGCGATCTCCCTCAGACGCACGCGCTGCGATCTCCCCTCAGACGCCTGCGCTGCGATCTCCCTCAGACGCCCTGCGCTGCGATCTCCCTCAGACGCCCTGCGCTGCGATCTCCCCTCAGGCCCTGCGCTGCGATCTCCCCTCAGACGCCCTGCGCTGCGATCTCCCCTCAGACGCCCTGCGCTGCGATCTCCCCTCAGACGCCCTGCGCTGCGATCTCCCTTCAGACGCCCTGCGCTGCGATCTCCCTTCAGACGCCCTGCGCTGCGATCTCCCCTCAGACGCCCTGCGCTGCGATCTCCCCTCAGACGCCCTGCGCTGCGATCTCCCCTCAGACGCCCTGCGCTGCGATCTCCCCAGACGCCCTGCGCTGCGAGGGCCTTCAGACGCCCTGCGCTGCGATCTCCTTCAGACGCCCTGCGCTGCGATCTCCCTTCAGACGCCCTGCGCTGCGATCTCCCTTCAGACGCCCTGCGCTGCGATCTCCCTTCAGACGCCCTGCACTGTGAGGGCCCTTCAGACGCCCTGCACTGTGATCCCTTCAGACGCCCTGCACTGTGATCTCCCTTCAGACGCCCTGCACTGTGATCTCCCCTCAGACGCCCTGCACTGTGATCTCCCTTCAGACGCCCTGCACTGCGATCTCCCTTCAGACGCCCTGCACTGTGAGGGCCCTTCTTCAGACCTGCCCCGGGTCCCTCTGCTACTGAAGCCTCCACGCGCTCCACACTAGCTCATACAAACTGATCCTCACCTGAGGCCAGGCCTCCCAAAAGAGAACTCAGACGGGGCGAGTGACAGTTTGCAGGGCGAGGGCGGGGCTCTCGCACGCGCCACCCTAACAGGCTGTGTGACCCAGTGACACTTTCTATCCATTCCAGACTGTGCTTGATGCTTCTACCTTCAAAATAGTTCAGCTGCCAAAAAAGATGACTGGAGTGAAGGGGAGACGCTCATCCCAGGTGCGCAATTTAAGGGCTGCTGAGGGTTGGAAATCAAGATATTCTAACGCCAAGTGTCAGCACCAATCAAGGGAAGGGGCGAGACCAACCAAGGGAGGGGGCGAGATGGTGCCTGCTCAGGGCTGAGGCCACTCCCAGGTCCCAGCACACTGAGAAACTGATGGCAGGCCCTGCTTCTGTGCCAAGCTCTGAAGGTGCACTATGAATGAAAAACATAACTTCTCCAGATTCTGAGTTTTATAAATACAACTACATTTTTC
The DNA here is from genome assembly GCF_009764315.1 of Trachypithecus francoisi. NCBI lineage: Eukaryota > Metazoa > Chordata > Mammalia > Primates > Cercopithecidae > Trachypithecus > Trachypithecus francoisi. Next base: position 57,803,983 of record NW_022681467.1, read on the forward strand.
TTAAATCTAAAAAAAGAAAAGAAAAGAAAAATGCAAATTAACCTGATACTCCAGTTGCCTCTCTCTACACTGCACACTGCCGCCTTCTCCCCAGTCCACCTTGCCCCAGGCAGGAGGGGTGCACACTCTGTCTTTCCCACAGGGTCTTTGCTCGCAGAATTCTATGTGGATTCTTTCCCACAGGGTCTTTGCTCGCAGAATTCTATGTGGATTCTGGCTACTGCAGAGGGTCTGCTGCTAAACTGCTCTGAAGATGGAGTGGAGACCTCGTGGGAACCTCCCCCTCACTTCTCAGGACTGGGGCTGCCACTGGCCCAAGGCCTTCTGTGCCCAACCCACATGGCAGAGGCAGCGGCTTTCCTTCCTAGGTTCATCCAAACCCCTCATGGGCTGTGCCCGTGGTGGGCGCAGCAGCCCGGTGGGGGGTGGCAGTCAGGGACTGGTCACGGAGCCTGCTGGGAGGAAAGTGCTTAGTGGGGGCTCCCAGCTCCCATGGGTCACCTGAGGACGAAGTGCCTGCGGGGACCAGGGCCAAGGCACCCATGGCCACTCTAGAGGGCCTGTGGCCCATGCAGGTGCGATGGCGCAAAGCAGGGCCTGGGACGACAGACAGGTCCACCAAGGCCAGCGCCGACATGGAGCCCTGGGGGCCTCGGCGTAAACAACTCCAAACACAGGGGCTTGGGGTTTTTCAGGTGCAGGCACTGGGATTAGAAAACGAGCAAGCAAACTAAAATCCCCACCACCCTGGACATACCACACGAACCCTCCCTTTGCAGGTCTCCGCCTCTGAAACATGGCAGACAGCCCCGCCCCGCCACAGGGCTCTTAAAGGCATCCAATGAAGGTCGGCGATCTCTCCGCTGCACAAGCGCCACAGGGACTCAATGTCGAAGCCAAATGCAAAGAGTCGCCATCCGTGGAACCGCCTGGTGCAGGGTCTGTGTCGCCCGAACGTCAGGCCCCGGGCCGTCAGCACCTGGGGGCTGTCCAGGAGCAGAGCGTCTGCTCCTGAGGTGGGAGCCCCTTGGCCCGTCCTTTACTCCGCCACGGAGCCCCAGCCAAGCCATGGGTGGAGAACGCTGTGCCCACAGCCGCCCGGGCAGCGGGTCACAATGGCCCGTGCCACACACGCTCCAGCCAGCTCCGCCCCGAACGCATGCAAGCCCTCTCCGTGCCTAAGCATTTACGGGGTGTCACACACACGAGGCAAGGTCACTGGCAGCACATTTCGAAGAACAGCAGTAGTAACAAAAACACTTGGACACACAACTTAGAAAGTTAGCATCACTTCCGGGAGGCTGAAGACAACATGGCTGCCGAGCTGACGTCTCCCAGCCTCTCTTCCAAACACTGTTCAGCACAAGCAAGGAACACAGGTCTACACCAGCATCACCGTCTGCACAGGACGAGGGCACCGAGACTTCACAATCACTGCAAGTCGGCGCACAGTCATTACACGCCCGAGCCTGATCCCGCTGGTCCCTCCCCTGCAAGGCCGCGGTGGGGCGGGGCGGGGTGGGACAGGGGTCCGTGGGAAGTCACTGCTGAAAGGCTAAGGCACCCCAAGTCCGAGCGCCTGAGAGGTGTCCAGGAAGCTCAGCACGGACCATAGGGCAGGGACCACGGAGCACAAGACGGGAAGGGGTTGTCAAGGCAACACGGCGTGTCGTGAGAGGAGCCCTTTGGCCGCTGGGTGTTGAGGCAGAAAAGAAGGAAAAGGGGAAGCTCTGGGTCCTGCAGGAAAGGGCTGGGAGAACTGGAGGACGTTCGAGACCCGGACTTCCCCATGTGGCCAGCAGAGGGCGCGAGGAACCCACAGACCGGGCACACACCCCAAGGCCACCAGAGGAAGGGACAGAGGCAGCAAAGCCACCCAGAGCCACAGCAGTCAGAGAAGAGTCAGAAAATGGGGGCTCCGCACACATCAGAAACCCACCCTGGAACAACAGGGAAACTAACAACACTCAATACAGGAAAATCTGCTGGAGTGTGCACTTAAGGATATGAAAATCACCTCAAATCAGAATCTCAAGAACTAGGAGGCACATTTTTATAAAAACAATATAATTACAAATACAACACCAAAAGGAAGTAAGAGTTGACTGGACTTAAGAAAGAAATGGAAGGAAGAGACAAAATTATCTCTGAAATGAATAAACTGCCAACTGTTCGAGGGAGGGGAGGCAGTGAAAATGCAGTAACGAACCCACTAGAGGCAGGAAGCCAAGAGGACGGAGCCGAGACGCAGAAAGGAGGAAAAAGGTCAGGAGAAAACAGGGCAAACGAGAGCTGGATCATCTCCCTCTCACACGGAGTGGGACATTCACACCATGACCTTCGCAAAAGAGAGCAAACCCACACCCGGAGGAGGCACTAAACCCCACGCCCACCCGAGAGGAGACACCAAACCCACATCCCACCCGAGGAGACACCAAAACCAACACACTGAGAGGGCCACTGGGTGGCAGACTCTGAGATGCAACCTCATACACTAGGGGCTCTCAGGGCCGACAGCAGGGCTGCCAAGGAGGAGAGAAGAGAACCCATGAAGGGGAAGGAATCAGCCTCCACGGTTCCTCCCAGCCCCTTCTCAGGGCAAGAACAGAAAAGACTTCTGAGCCAGCCAAGCCGCCTGTGCTCAGGGCCCAGAAACAGCCTCAGGAATGGGAGGAAGAACCTCATCTACTGGGCGGGAAACTGCAGGGAAGAGACATTCTCAGGCTCCGAGTGAGGCAGAGGCAGGAGAGGGAGGCTGAGGACCAGAGTGTGCCTCCCATGGAGTCCTGTCACTAAAGGCAGAGGAAGAAGCCACGAGAGCTCACAGATGCCGATGGCCAACAGGGGAGCTGCCAGGCCTGTGCAAACTGCTCGACTGCAGCACGAACAGTCCCGTGAGACTCAGGAGACCAGGGCGTCATCAATAGTTTAAGCACAAAAGTAACCAGGAAGACACAGATACGAACCTTCCTAAATACAAAAAAAAAAAAAAAATCAATTAAAAGAGCAAAGAATAAACATCTCAGAGAAAAAGAAACACAGCAAATATTTAAAATTCAGGCCAGGCAAGGCGACTCACACCTGTAATCTCAGCGCTTTGAAAAGGGAGGCCGAGGCAGGAGGATTCCCTGAGGCTGGTAGTTTAAGACCAGCCTGGGGAACATAACGAGACCCCATTCCTACAAAATATTCTAAAAATTAGGTACAGTGCTATGTACCTGTGGTCCCAGGCTACTGGGGCGGCTGAGGCAGGAGGATCCCTCTTAAGTCCAGGAAGTCAAAGTTGCAGTGACCTATGATCACGCCACCACATTCCAGCCTTGGTGACAGTGAAACCATGTCTCAAGAGATAAATAAAAATTTACATAATTATAAAATATTATGATAGAGTCAAGACAAAACGTCAATTATATCAATAAAGGCAAATAGGCTTAACTCATCTATTAAAAGAAAAAGATTTTCAATTCGGCTCATAAACTGAGACCAAACCATATGCTACAGAGAGACACAGAAAACAAAGTGATTCAGAAGGTGAAAGTAGAGGGAGGATCCCAGGGATTACAGGCTGGGGGACAAGCAAGACACCGAGGGTAACGGGTATCACAAAGACAGATGCTTTTCTAATGCAAAAAGTTACAGCTGCCAGTGAAGATATGACACGTGGATATTAATGCACCAAACAACACAGCAGCCCCCACCAATAAAAACGCACGAGATGTGAGGAGACACAAACATGCTAGTGGCAGTCATGGAACAGCACGCCCGCCGCAGGACAGATCAAGTGGACAAAACTAAGCCAGCAGCCGGGAGACTGAGCGACCTCATCATCAAGGGGCAGCTCAGGATGCCCACCTGCTCATCACGTGCCTCGGCCCTACGCACCCACAGCACATCCACAGACGCGGACTGCACCACCCAGACCAGCAAACACAAGAACTATGACAACACACGTGTCCTACATGTGAGGCTGGGAAAAAGGTGCCTCTCTCAAACGCAACGGGGGAAGTGACAAAACCTAACGAAAGTGCACACACATCAACCCCTCAACTCAGCAATCCCCTCTCTCAGAACTCAGCCCCAACGGTAGGCCTCCAACAGTATGAAGACACACACGTACAAGGTGACTCTTGACAGCATCGCCTGTCACCATGTCAGTAACCCAGAGGGTGAGAAGCTACGGGACATCAGCACAATGAAGTGCCACCCAGCTGGGAAAGAGAAAGCTCTTGATGCAGTAACATGAGGGCAGTGCCCGGGAACTCTATTAGCTGCAGAGAGCAAGAGTGTCACTGACCTGTGCTGCACTGCCAGGGAAGGAAAAAGATGCAGGAGCTCATCTGTTTGCATGGTAAGTGGAAACAGGGTGCAAAAATGGAAGGATGGGGGCAGCAGGAGGGAGGGTGCAGCAGGAGGAGGGAGGGTGCAGCGGGAGGAGGGCAAGGTGGGAGGAGGGCGGGGGCAGCAGGCGGGGGGTGGCCGAAGGAGGGAGGGTGCAGCAGGAGAGGGAGGGTGCAGCAGGAGGAAGAAGGGTACAGCGGGAGGAGGGAGGGTGCAGCGGGAGGAGGGAGGGTGCAGCAGGAGGAAGGAGCGTGCAGGAGGAGGGAGGGCGCAGCAGGAGGAGAGTGAGCAAGATGGGAGGAGGGAGGGGTGACAGGGGAGGACAAGCGTGGCGGGAGGAGGGAGAGGTTGCAGGAGGAGGGGTGCTGGGAGGGCAAGCAAGGTGGGAGGAGGGAGGGGGCGGCGGGGGGGCAAGGTGGGAGGAGGGAGGGGGCGGCGGGGGGGCGAGCAAGGTGGGAGGAGGGAGGGGCGGTAGGAGGAGGACAGGCATGGTGGGGGAGGGAGGGGGCGGCAGGGGGAGGACGGATGTGGCGGAGGAGGGAGGGTGCGGAGGGGAGGGCACAGTGGGGAGGGAAGGGGCGGCAGCGGGGAGGGAGGGCATGGCAGGACGCCACTGTAGGGGCACTTCTTTCTATACTTCTTTGTATAGTTCTGACTCTCAGGACCATGGCAATACTCCACCCCTCATGAACAAAAAAATCAAACAAGATTTGGAGGAAACCAACAGGAACACAAACAGTAACCACTGAACCTGAGCTGTCCTGCAGCTGAGTGACGGCCACACCGAAGGGTGGGCCGAAGTGGGGCCTGGTGGTGTCTGCCTGCAGTCCCAACTACTGGTGGGGGCTGAGGCAAGAGGATTGCTTGAGTCTCGGAGCCTCGGCCCAGCCCAGGATGCAGAGCAAGACCCCATCTCTAAAAACAAATAATAAAAATTTAAAGATAAAAAGTAAAAATGAAAGGATGAGTTATAACAAAACTCGTCTATGTAACTTTGAAATTCACGATTTTGACCTGTGAGGTTAAGTAGAAGGGCTGCACAGAAATGCCAAGCTCCAGGTCGTCAGCACGTTTGTTTCTCACATGGCTTGGCAATCCCGAAGGCCCTTTAACTGTACGTTGGAACTGAACACCTCTGAACACCTAAGCACATCTACTGTGGGGATGAGAACCAGGTTCTCATGTAAGGCATGAGGGAAGCTAGAATGAGCCTATGACGCCAGACTAGATCCTGAGGCCTGAGGAAAAGTGAGAAGGCCGCTATGTGCGGCACAGGTGCAGGTGCAGGTACAGACGAGGGTTTGTGTGCGTGCACATGCCCCAGTCCACCCACAGGCCTGGATGCAGGGATACCCTAGGAGCAATGAGCACACCTGGTGCCCAGAGGCTGGTTTCTAAAACACCATCCCCAACCAAAGGAAGCACCATACCCAACCAAAAGAACCAATGCCCCTCCGAGAAATCGCAGAAAACGGAAGATGTGCTGGAACATTCTGTGGTGTCATAAAGTCACCAAATCCTCTTGTCATGTCACAAGGACATGGAACCAACCTGAAGCAGCTCATGATGCCCAGAGCAGGGCTGCTCAAGCAACAAAATAAATAAACGGTAGCAGCGGCTTGTTACCCACAGAAGTAAATAAATATCCATGCTAATGTAAGCAGGTAACTGAATTAACAAGTGGGGGAAATAAGGGAGAAGGGGCAGCTCTCTCTACACAATTCCAATTAATAAATGTAAACAGAAAGACAGAAATAGAAAGTTAGCATCAGGCAGACGCCACAGCAGTCTCCACTGGCAGTGCCCTTGCAAATGCCCGTGCAGGGGCCGAAGGCCTGATAAGAAATGGTATCAGCAGCCTCCAAGTGTCTCCTTGAGATACTTACTAACTACAAAGAGAAAAAGAGTAACTTGACGGTGGAGAAACCGGCCAACCCCACCTTAACCAAGCTTCAAAGTCAGCAGCACCAGCAGCCAGGCAACACCACCTGCCTCCCAATACAGTGCTCTGAGGACACGCCAGCCAGCCCGCAGCATTCTAGCTGAGATTCTACAGCCTGGACTGCATCACGAGGAGACACCAGACAAACGCAAACTAAGGAAACGTCCACCAGACAAGGACCAGCGCTCTCCAGCACGTCAAGGCCAGCAAAGACCAGGAAAGACTAAGCAGCTGCCACCAAGCAGAGGACCGGAGGAGCCGAGGAGCCGCAAGGGTCCCAGGGCAGGAAAGGACGTCAGGGACACTGGTAAAAATTCACTAAGGAGAAAATATTTGCAAAAGACACATCTGATAATGGACTGTTACCCAAAATATACCAAGAACTCTTGAAACTCAACAATAAGATGCTCCACATCCTCCATCACCACGGAAATGCAAATTAAAACAAGATGCCACCCCACACCTACTAGAACGGCCAAAACCCAGAACACGGGCAGCACCGAACGCTGGTGAGGATGTGGAGAAACAGGACCCTCAGCCACGGCTGCTGTGAATGCAACATGACGCAGCCGCTGGAAGACAGTCTGGCGGTTTCTTACAAAACTAAACGTGCTCTTACTACACGATCCAGCAACCGTGCTCCTTGGTATCTACCCAAAGGAGCTGAAAATTCATGTCCACACAAAATCCTGCGCACAGATGTTTATACCAGCTTTCTTCATAATTGCCAAAACCTGGAAGCAGCCACGATGTGCTTTAGCAGGTGAGTGGATAAAATAAACTGTGGTACATCCACACACTGGAATAGTGCTCAGTGCTGAAAAGAAATGAGCCATCAAGCCATGAAAAAACACAGAAGAGCCTCAAGTGCATATTCCTAAATGAGAGAAGCCAGCTTGAGAAGGCTGCACCATTTCAACCACAAGACATTCTGGAAAAGGTGAAACTATGGAGACAATAAGATCCGTGGACCAGGGACTGAGAGGAGGGGAGGGATGAGCCGGCAGAGCACAGAGGAATTCGGGGCTGCGGAACGACTCCCCATGATATGGTGCTGGAGGAAACACGTCATTCTACAACTGACAAAACCCACAGAACGTACACACCAAGAGCGCACCCCGATGGGAACTCTGGAAGCTGGGTGAGAAGGACATGCTGACGTGGGTTCGTGGATTCTAATAAAGGCACCACCTGGCCAGCGGGGGAGGCTGTGCACCTGCAGGGAGGAGTGTATGGGGAGTCTCTGTACTTTTTTCCCTTCCTTTTTCCGTGAACCTAAAACTGCTCTAAAAAATAGTTTATTCGTTTATTTAAAGTTAAATTCAGGGAAAAAAATCAAATAAGGTCTTTAGTGAACAGTATCATACCCATGCTTAACATGAGGTGAAACTGGGTGAGAGGCAGATGGAAACTCTCTGTACTATTTCTGTAACTTTCCTCTATGTGTAGAATTAATTCAAAATTAAAAGTTAAAAACAGAAGACCTACCCTTAAGAGATATCCAAAAGGAAAAAGAAAAGAACTATTGAGCATTATCTTTGATGAAGAAGGTGTCGTGTTAACTGTTACACAGATAACACACAAAGATCCCCAAAGTTCACAAAACGCAAAATCTCAACAATTGCGAAACAACTGCTCCCCAAACAGACGCCGGCGCCAGTCTTCATCTACTCGGCAGCGCCTTGCCCGGGTCATCCAGGTCCGGCTTTCTCGATACTCCATGTACCTCCCACCCCCACACCCTGGCCCTTCTCACGAGTGAGGACTCACGAGCTCCCTTACTCTTCTTACAGGCTACTCCGCACATGTTAACACTCACATCCAAAATTCATCAGCATGCCTTTCCCATCCAATCCTCCCTCCTGGCGCAGGGACTCTAGCAGGCAAAATGGTAGGTAAGTTGGTTACACTGAAGAAAAAAACAAATACACTGAATGATGGGAACTAGGTTCCTCACTGTCTGAGAAAGAACTAATAGACAAGGATGGGGGGGACTGCTAAACAGAAGCCCTGGCGTGCTAGGCTAGCACCACAGTATCAACACAAACACACAGGACCCCTGGACATGGAAAGGCCACACACTCCCCTACATGCATTTGGGTCCTGAGCTCCAGCTGCTGGCACGGCCTGGAAGCAGGGGCCCCAGCAATCAGCACCAAGTGCCCAGATCCTGGCCTCTCACCACCACACTCCACTAGAGGAACCAGAGCTCCACGGAAACTGCAGAGTGGGCAGCGGGAGTGCACGTGGCAAGAAGGAATGCCACAGACAAGGGACGGGCCAGAAGATACAGACTCCAGCCACAAAAAGCTCCCACCAAGCAAGCCTAGAAATAATGAGTGCTGATCAGAGCCCACCAAACAGGGCAGTGCAGTGAGTGAGTCAGTGAGGGATCCTGGCACCCACAGCACTGCAGTGAGTGAGTGAGGGATCCTGGCACCCACAGCACTGCAGTGAGTGAGTGAGGGATCCTGGCACCCACAGCACTGCAGTGAGTGAGTCAGTGAGGGATCCTGGCACCCACAGCACTGCAGTGAGTGAGTCAGTGAGGATCCTGCACCCACAGCACTGCAGTGAGTGAGTCAGTGAGGGATCCTGGCACCATAGCACTGCAGTGAGTGAGTGAGTGAGGGATCCTGGCACCCACAGCACTGCAGTGAGTGAGTGAGTGAGGGATCCTGGCACCCACGCACTGCAGTGAGTGAGTGAGTGGGGATCCTGGCACCCACAGCACTGCAGTGAGTGAGTGAGTGAGGGATCCTGGCACCCATAGCACTGCAGTGAGTGAGTGAGTGAGGGATCCTGGCACCCATAGCACTGCAGTGAGTGAGTGAGTGAGGGATCCTGGCACCCATAGCACTGCAGTGAGTGAGTGAGTGAGGGATCCTGGCACCCACAGCACTGCAGTGAGTGAGTGAATCCATGAGTGAACGAATAAACCAACGAGGAGGGGCGAAGCTCTGCTTCCCAGCAGAAGGCAACCAGCAGGTAACAGAAGGAGTGCCTGAAGCATCCTCACAACTGGGCACCCCAGGGTTGGCGACACAGGCAGGCGGTTAATGATACTGAGGCTGTGGTCCCAGCTGTGGTACAGCTGGGACACCTGTAATCCCAGCTACTCAGGAGGTGCGATAAGGGTGGGGCATCTGTGTGAGGTGGGAACATGTGAAATGCTAACACAGCCATGGGAATCGGCCACCACGCCGTGGAGAAACACAGCCCACAGCAAGTGCTATGCTGGAGGTGGTAGCATCAGTGCTGAGCACCCGACCAGGAGGGCCGCTTGGTAGCCACCCAAGGTATCGGCCACACGAGCACTTAGGGTGCTGGGTATCGTGTCAGAGCAAGGATTAAAGTGTACATATTTAGCCGGGCGTGGTGGCTCAAGCCTGTAATCCCAGCACTTTGGGAGGCCGAGACGGGCGGATCACGAGGTCAGGAGATCGAGACTATCCTGGCTAACACGGTGAAACCCCGTCTCTACTTAAAAATACAAAAAACTAGCCGGGCGACGAGGTGGGCGCCTGTAGTCCCAGCTACTGGGGAGGCTGAGGCAGGAGAATGGCGTAAACCCGGGAGGCGGAGCTTGCAGTGAGCTGAGATCCGGCCACTGCACTCCAGCCTGGGTGGCAGAGCAAGACTCCGTCTCAAAACAAAACAAAACAAAAAAAAGTGTACATATTTAAAAACTACAGGAGTGCACACAAACACACTTGGCATAGCGGGGAGGAAGAAGGCCGCGTGATGCTCACACACCGGAGTCTGCACGGAGCTCACTGCTCTGCTCTTGCAACTTTGCTGTAGATTTGAAAACTACTTCAAACTAAAGTAACAACATTTTCAAAGTTAATCTATTCTGGAAGACGATGACAGGGGTAGCATAGTTTCTGGATCTTCCCAAAGTTCCACATAAAAGAGCAACTACACAGCAAAATCAAAAACCAGCAGACAATATTTAGAACAAAACCAATAAAGATGAACCACAAGCAGCCATCACCTGAAGGACGCTGCAGAACCAGACCCCGATGGGCCTGGACCCAGGAGCCAGCAGACTTCTTGGGAAGAGCGGCAGGTCCCTCTGAGAGCCACAGCCAAACCTGGGGCAGGGGACGACCAGGGAGGGCAGCCTGGCCACTGCAAATGCCCACACTGACCTGCCAGAGCTCCTGCAGCACAGGGCCTCACGCAGGAGAGAACCTGCTGGCAGTGAATTAGTACTTAGTAGGATAGGGACAAGGAAGGCAAAGAAAGGTCCAGATGCTCGGGAGGTGCACAGAGCCCCAGAGCCACAGAAGCTGAGGACTCCCGTTCTTAACACCACGCAAAAGTAACTGCAGAGGAGCACCACAAAGTCAGCAAACGCTGCAAACCACGTGTGCTGTTACAAGTTTGAGAAACCTCAACTCACATCGAAATTAGCAACAGAAAAACGTCAAGGTCAAATCCCAGACAGGTCACTATGGAAGAAAAAGAGGATAAGCAGCAGAAGTGCGTCCCTACGGACCACGGAAGACCTCAGAAACACATACTGGAAACAGCAGGTAAACAGCAAATCATGCCTTAAGGGAAATGGAAGGCAAAAAGCACAAAAAATATAATTTTTTAAAAAAGAGAAAAATTACAGGCTCACGCCTGTAACCCCAGCACCTTGGGAGGCTGAGATGGGCAAATTACTTGAGGTCTGGAGTTTGAGACCAGCCTGACCAACATGGTGAAACCCTGTCTCTACTAAAAATACAAAAAAAAATTAGCCCGGTGTGCTGGTGCACACCTGTAATCCCAGCTACTCAGGAGGCTGAGGCAGAAGAATTACTTGAACCCAGGAGGCAGAGGTTGCCATGAGCTGAGAGCACACCGAGATAGAGCCACTGCACTCCAACCTGGGCGACAGCGGGAGACTCTGTCTCAAAAAATAAAAATTAAAAAAAAAAGAAGAGAGAAATTAGGCTGGACACAGTGGCTCAGCAGCATTTAGGGAGGCCGAGGTGGGAGGACTGCTTGAACCCTGGAGGTCAAGGCTGCAGTGAGCTGTGATCACACCACTGCACTCCAGTATGGGTGAAAAAGACCCTGTCTCTAAAAAAAAAAGAAAAAGAGAGAGATATTTTAAAAATTAAGAGACTGTAAAAAGTGCTCCAGCAGGCAAAGAAGATACAACATGTGGAAAACAGGAATCTCTGAAGAAGGAAACGAGAACAGAACAAACACAAAGGATCGTTACTGCAGATGTTCCTAAGGAGACTTGAGACCGCATGGAAAGAACACAGCCAGTACTGACAACACCCCCCAGCGGGATCACCCCCAGGACACACTCCGCTGGGATGATCCGGTTTCCAAGAAGAAGGACGCCCAGGGAAGAAAAACACGTGGCCCACAAGGGAAGTAAAATGAGACTCTCGTTAGATTTGGACAGCAGCACTTTAGGGAGGAAATAATCCCGAGTAACGTCTTTCAACACATCAGGAAATACAACGTGAGCCAAAAAACAGACCTTCAGGAACAAAGGGCACAAACTCATCAGCAGGTGGGAACTTGGGAGTGGCTGTTCCCATGAAGCATTCCAAACGAATCTAGCAGAGAATGAGATCTGGAAAAAACAAAATGACTACAGAGACACAGAGACAAATCACAGCATGAAACATGTCATTATTTATGGCACTAAAACTCAGAGGGCTAAAGGGAGAGCTTATGGTGTATAACAGCTAAATGTTTTGAGAACATAAATACAGCACAAAATAAAAAACAGCCAAGGGAGAAAGCACATGAATGACTTCCGGCTGTTTCCACCATCGGCAGGAGTGTCCATATTCTTATTCTCAGGCTATATCCAAAGTTAGGAGATATTTTAATTCTATTGTCTCCTATGTCCATGATAAGCAGGATCTTTTTCTTCTCTCCCCTTCTCCTGCCCTCCCCTCCAACTCCCCAGTCCCCAAGCCTTGGGGCAGCCAAGAGCCAGAATTCTTACTGTAGAAGATAAAGACGTCATTTTGAACAGCGTAAACTCCTATACTTCTCTGAATTTGAACTACCTGAATTGGAAATACCCATAAAAACCCATGAGACCCTGTTTTTTTTTTTTTTTTTTTGAGATGGAGTCTCACTCTGTCACCCAGGCTGGGGTGCAGTGGCGCTATCTCGGCTCACTGCAAGCTCCGCCTCCCGGGTTCACGCCATTCTCCTGCCTCAGCCTCCCGAGTAGCTGGGACTAACAGGCGCCCGCCACTATGCCCAGCTAATTTCTTTTTGTATTTTTAGTAGAGACGGGGTTTCACCATGTTAGCCAGGATGGTCTCGATCTCCTGACTTTGTGATCTGCCCGACTTGGTCTCCCAAAGTGCTGGGATTACAGGTGTGAGCCACCGCGCCTGGCTGAGACCCTGTTTTTACCACATTTCCTAGCTCTGTTCACGGAAAAGACCACCCACCCCAGCGGCAATGACATCCCTAGTCCCAGTGAGTGGTCTTCAAACACCATTTCCCACTAGAAGAAACCAGTTCTTGGAGAAATGACTATTTTCAGTCTGAAACAGGAAAGGTGTAAGGTGAGCCTAACACATGTTAACGTCCAGATGGCAAAGACATCAGCCCAACGTCCCAGCGTGACTCAGGAATCAACCTGTAGATGCTTCCACTGGCCAAGGATGGCGTAGTCTGAACTGCAACCAAAATGAGTACTGCAATAGATGGATTATGCGCAAGTCCTTGAGATTATAATGATAAAAAATAAAAACAATACACTAAAACATAAAACTACTGGTCACCCTCTGAGGATGACAACCAGTTGACTCATTATCTTCACCTGGGTATATGGAAGGAAACATGCGAGCATTTACCCTGTGTCTCCTCTATGAGCTGGACCCAAGCGGCCAAACAGTAGTGGAGGAAGAGTCTCCAAAAGAATATCCCGACGAGGAAGTGAGAAAGAACTCACAGACTAAGAGCGTCGCCATCTCCAACCTCAAGGGACTGGTGGCTCTAGGCATGAAGCATGACCAGCCACCACCCCCAAAGTGCACAGCCCAGACCTGTGTCCTCCCGATGAGGGGGCACAACAGCACCCAGGGTCCTGCCGCAGGGATTCAGCCAGAGTTGAAGGAGTCTCTGGGTCCAGCCACCAACACGCAGGAAGTTCAGAGGACAGAGGAACAGGCAGAACTGCATCACAAGGGCACCGCCAGCAATCCTGAAGCAGGACACACTCCAGGCCAAACGACCCGGTCCTTCAACCGACAAGTTGTAAGGAGAAGAAAGTGCTGGAGGGGTGGGAAGGACCTACAAATTTTTTTAAATTTTAAATTCTGGTTTCCTTTTAAGTCAAGTTTAATGGGAAAGGACGGCAAGGCTAACCAGTGTCTTGGCTGCACAACTGGGGACTGTCATGTCCTGGTGTTTCTTTCTGGCTTTGCCAAAAGTCAGAGTAGCAGTTATTTTTGGAGGGAAGTAAAAGTAGCTGTGATGTGGTGGGGCACATAAAGGTAGGGGGTCTCCCAGGTGACTGGCACGTTCTAGCTTTTTTTTTTTTTTTTTTTTTTGAGATGGAGTCTCGCTCTGTTCCCCAGACTAGAGTGCAGTGGCACAATCTCAGCTCACTGCAACCTCCGCCTCCCGGGTTCAAGTGATTCTCCTGCCTCAGTCTCCTGAGTAGCTGGGACTACAGGCGTCTACCACCGCGCCCAGCTAAATTTTGTGTTTTTAGTAGAGACACAAGATGGTTTCACCATCTTGGCAGACTGGTCTCGAACTCCTGACCTCATGATCCACCCACCTTGGCCTCCCAAAGTGCTGGGATTACAACATTCTACTTCTTGAACTGATGATGGCTACAAGATCTACGCCTCTGATAATTCAGTTAACCATAAAAGAAATCCAGGAAAAAAAAAAGGCTAATCAATATCTTTCACCCCCCCACAAAATACTAGGAGCCCTTAACTGTAAGTGCTCTTCTCAATATATGTTGTTGTTATTCAGAATTTCAATTCTTTCTTGGTTTACAACTACATTTGCAGTGTGGGCTGCAGGCCTCACAGCCAGTGGGCTCTCAGGCCTAGGCCCAGTTGAGTGCAGGCTCCTGCTGGGGCCTGTCCTGGGCCAAGACTCCCAGCCGCACAGTGGCCAGAGCCCGTGCTAGCCTTGGGAATCTGTACTTTCTTATTATTTCTGACCCAGAAAAGAATCCCCCTATTTTATCTACATTTCATGCACGCATTTATAAAGACAAGATCTTTATTTTCTTCCTACACTGTACCCGACATTTTAACCTGTACTGTACCAGGAGGGATTTCTCTGAACCTGTGGGATGCCATACTGCCAAAACTCTAGTGTCTGTTAAACCTGGAGTCCCTCCTCTCCACACCAGGCAGCCGTTTCTCAGAGGTCACTGCTAGCATCTGGGCAGGCAAGCTCCAGCACTGAGGTCTGGGACATCCCACCTACATGATTCCAACAGCCCTAGTAGGGAGGGGGAGCTTGCCCTCATCAGGTCATTACCCTGATCCTGTCTCAGAGTGCACCTGCATACCAAGAAGCAGTGCAAGACTGTTCAATGTGCATCAGACAGCAGCTGCCACGGGGCTGAGAGTGAAACAGAGAAGCCAGGGGTGGGGCAGAGTAGAGTGGAATCCAGAAGCATGGGAGGAATCCAGAAGCATGGGAGACCAGAAACATGGGAGACCAGAAACATGGGAGACCAGAAACATGGGAAGCATGGGAGACCAGAAGCATGGGAGACCAGAAAAATGGGAGACCAGAAACATGGGAGACCAGAAACATGGGAAGCATGGGAGACCAGAAGCATGGGAGACCAGAAGCATGGGAGACCAGAAACATGGGAGACCAGAAACATGGGAAGCATGGGAGACCAGAAGCATGGGAGACCAGAAGCATGGGAGACCAGAAACATGGGAGACCAGAAACATGGGAAGCATGGGAGACCAGAAGCATGGGAGACCAGAAGCATGGAAAGCATGGGAGACCAGAAACATGGGGACCAGAAGTATGGGAGACCAGAAACATGGGAAGCATGGGAGACCAGAAGCATGGGAGACCAGAAACATGGGAGACCAGAAACATGGGAGACCAGAAACATGGGAAGCATGGGAGACCAGAAGCATGGGAGACCAGAAGCATGGGAGACCAGAAACATGGGAGACCAGAAACATGGGAAGCATGGGAGACCAGAAGCATGGGAGACCAGAAGCATGGGAGACCAGAAACATGGGAGACCAGAAACATGGGAAGCATGGGAGACCAGAAGCATGGGAGACCAGAAGCATGGAAAGCATGGGAGACCAGAAACATGGGAGACCAGAAGTATGGGAGACCAGAAACATGGGAAGCATGGGAGACCAGAAGCATGGGAGGAGTCCAGATGCATGGGAGTCCAGAAGCATGGGAGGAGTCCAGGAGCATGGGAGGAGTCCAGAAGCATGGGAGACCAGAAGCATGGGAGACCAGAAACATGGAAAGCATGGGAGACCAGAAGCATGGGAGGAGTCCAGATGCATGGGAGTCCAGAGAGCATGGGAGACCAGAAACATGGAAAGCATGGGAGGAGTCCAGAAGCGGGGGGAGACCAGAAGCATGGGGGGAGACCAGAAGCATGGGGGGAGACCAGAAGCATGGGGGGAGACCAGAAGCATGGAAGGAGTCCAGGAGCATGGGGGGAGACCAGAAGCATGGGGGGAGTCCAGAAGCATGGGAGGAGTCCAGAAGCATGGGGGGGAGACCAGAAGCATGGAAGGAGTCCAGGAGCATGGGAGGAGTCCAGGAGCATGGGAGGAGTCCAGAAGCATGGGAGACCAGAAGCATGGGAGACCAGAAACATGGAAAGCATGGGAGACCAGAAGCATGGGAGGAGTCCAGATGCATGGGAGTCCAGAAGCATGGGAGACCAGAAACATGGAAAGCATGGGAGACCAGAAGCATGGGAGGAGTCCAGATGCATGGGAGTCCAGAAGCATGGGAGATCAGAAACATGGAAAGCATGGGAGACCAGAAGCATGGGAGGAGTCCAGATGCATGGGAGTCCAGAAGCATGGGAGACCAGAAACATGGAAAGCATGGGAGACCAGAAGCATGGGAGGAGTCCAGATGCATGGGAGTCCAGAAGCATGGGAGACCAGAAACATGGAAAGCATGGGAGGAGTCCAGAAGCATGGGGGGAGACCAGAAGCATGGGGGGGAGACAGAAGCATGGGGGGAGACCAGAAGCATGGGGGGAGACCAGAGCATGGAAGGAGTCCAGGAGCATGGGGGGAGACCAGAAGCATGGGGGGAGACCAGAAGCATGGGAGGAGTCCAGAAGCATGGGGGGAGACCAGAAGCATGGAAGGAGTCCAGGAGCATGGGAGGAGTCCAGGAGCATGGGAGGAGTCCAGAAGCATGGGAGACCAGAAGCATGGGAGACCAGAAACATGGGAGGAGTCCAGAAGCATGGGAGGAGTCCAGAAGCATGGGAGACCAGAAGCATGGGAGACCAGAAACATGGGAGGAGACCAGAAGCATGGGAGTCCAGAAGCATGGGAGGAGACCAGAAGCATGGGAGACCAGAAGCATGGGAGGAGTCCAGAAGCATGGGAGGAGTCCAGAAGCATGGGAGGAGACCAGAAGCATGGAAGGAGTCCAGGAGCCTGGGAGGAGTCCAGAAGCATGGGAGGAGTCCAGAAGCATGGGGGGAGACCAGAAGCATGGGGGGAGACCAGAAGCATGGGAGGAGTCCAGGAGCATGGGAGGAGTCCAGAAGCATGGGAGACCAGAAGCATGGGAGACCAGAAACATGGGAGGAGTCCAGAAGCATGGGAGGAGTCCAGAAGCATGGGAGACCAGAAGCATGGGAGACCAGAAACATGGGAGGAGACCAGAAGCATGGGAGTCCAGAAGCATGGGAGGAGTCCAGAAGCATGGGAGACCAGAAGCATGGGAGACCAGAAACATGGGAGGAGACCAGAAGCATGGGAGGAGACCAGAAGCATGGGAGGAGACCAGAAGCATGGGAGACCAGAAGCATGGGAGGAGTCCAGAAGCATGGGAGGAGTCCAGAAGCATGGGAGACCAGAAGCATGGGAGACCAGAAACATGGGAGGAGACCAGAAGCATGGGAGACCAGAAGCATGGGAGACCAGAAACATGGGAGGAGACCAGAAGCATGGGAGGAGACCAGAAGCATGGGAGGAAACCAGAAGCATGGGAGGAGTCCAGAAGCATGGGAGGAGTCCAGAAGCATGGGAGACCAGAAACATGGGAGACCAGAAACATGGGAGGAGACCAGAAGCATGGGAGTCCAGAAGCATGGGAAGCATGGGAGTCCAGAAGCATGAGAGACCAGCCTGCCTGAGCAGCAAGACCTTTCCTTGTAAGTAAGGATCACACCCTAGAGTAAGACCTACCTTAGCAAAGCCTAAAGCCAAACCCAGAGAGGAAAGAGAGTTTGCAACCTGAATCCCACTAAGTTAAAGGGGCTTGAGAAACACCTTGAGCTTTCCCCCAGATCCTTACTGACAAAATGAAAAACAAAGCCACACAAACTCAAGGTGGTCAGCCAGTAACTCAACCACCTACAAGAATCAACTCTTAAGGGAGATCACAGAGTCCAGTCTCTCGGCAGGTAACCATGAGACATGCAAGGAGACAAGAAAGTGTGCAAGGCCAAGGAAAACAGCAGTCGAGAGAAACTGAATGTGAGATGGCCCAGGTGTTGAACTTGACAAAAACCTTATAAAATAGCTTTAATGATATGCTCAAAGAATTAGGGGAAATATAGTCACAATAAGTGAGAAGATAGGGAATTTCAGCAGATACTCATAAACTTTAAAAAAGAACTAGATGGAAATCTTAGAATTCCAAAATACGCTAACAAATGGAAACTTCAACTGAAGATGGCAGAAGTCCATCTGCCAAGGACCTCGTACACACATCAGTAGAAATCTTCCAGTCTGGAAAACAGAGAGAACACAGACTGAAGCCCAGGAACACAGGCTCAAAGACCTGTAGGGCAGCATCAACAGGTCTAACATACGTGTAACTGGAGCCCCAGCAAAAGAAAGTAAGATTGAATTGGAAAAAAACATTTGAAGAAATATTAGCCAGAATGTTCCAAATCTGATGAAAGACACTGACCTACAGATCTATGAAGCTCAGAGAACCTGAAGCAGGCTGAATATCCAGAGAATTACAGCAAAACATAACACAGACAAACCTCTAAAAAATAAAGAACAAATGTCTCAAAATAAAGACTGCAAGTCATGCCAGAGACACAAAGCATACTACGTACAGGGAACAAGGTTAAAAATTATAGCAGGACCAGCCCATGCCACATGGTGAGACCCTGTCTCTACAAAAAAAAAAAACACAAAAGTACAAAAATTAGCCAGGCATGGTGGCATGCACCTGTAGTCCCGGCTACTCGGGAAGCTGAGGCAGGAGGATCACCTGAGCCCTAGGATGTCGAGGCTACGGCAAGCCATGATCGTACCACTGCACTCCAGCCTAGGTGACACAGTGAGATCCTGCATGTAAAAAAATTAAAAATTACAGGAGGACGCCAGAAGACAGTGGAACAAGGTCTTGAAAGTTTTGCAAGAAAAAAACAATCAGCCCAGACCTTTGTAACCAGTAAAAATATCCTTTGAAAATGAGGGTGAAGGCCAGGCGCGGTGGCTCACGCCTATAATCCCAGCACTTTGGGAGGCTGAGGCAGGCAGATCATGAGATCAAGAAATCAAGACCATCCTGGCCAACATGGTGAAACTCCATCTCTACTACAAATACAAAAATTATCTGGGCGTGGTGGCGCACATCTATAGTCCCAGCTACTCGGGAGTCTGAGGCAGGAGAATTGCTTGAACCTGGAAGGCAGAGGTTGCAGTGAGTCAAGATCACACCACTGCACTCCCGCCTGGCAAAAGAGTGAGACTCTGTCTCAAAAAAAAAAAAGAGAGAATGAGGGTGAAATACAATTTTCAAGTAAACAAAACCAGAGAATCCATCACCAGTAGACCTGCACCATAGGAAATCCCAATAGCTCTCCTTCAAGCCAAAAGGAAATGGTGGCAGATGGAAATGGACCCATGGGAAGGAATGGACAGTGCCACAGATGGCAAATAAGGAGGGAAACATAAAAGATTGTTTTCTTTCTTCCTGTACTTTACTTAAAAAAACAACGGACAGCTGAAAGCAAAAATAACATGTTGAGGCTGGGTTTATAATTATTAGAGTAAAAGATACAACCACAAGCAAGACGAGAAACTAATGGAATTTGGACAAACAGCAGCAGGTGGCACTTCTTCCCCTTCCTTCTCCTACAGGGGTTTATCTAAAACACAGACACTGTGCAGCAAGAACAATCAGCAAGATCCCTATTCAGATCATTCTTCTGACAGTTATCATTTCCCCACATCGTTTTCAAACCCAGCCTAAACCTCATCACGCTAATCAAACTTCCTCATGAAAATGACTTTCAGCTCATGTGATAGCCACAAATAAGCTGATTTGGATTTAAAATGTCAAGTGTAAAACAAATATTCCAGAACAGGTGAGACAACATGTAAATGGTGAGAAAGCAAATTCCCCTGTGTGTGTCCGTCCCCTAGAAGAGGCGGCTCTAAGATGTTCCCCCATGGTTCCCCAGGACCTCGATCCCACAACGCTGCTGTACCTCTGCTCCCGAGCCCGGTCCCGGACAGTCCACTTTCCTCTTTTTCCGGGGCCCGATAGCTGCTAGTGCTGTGAGGTTGGCGTCCCGCTGTCTCATTTGTGCCAGTTCCTGTTGCTGCATCTTTTATTTTGAAAAGGAAACAAGGAGCATCATTTCTTGCATGTTGTTACCTACTACAAAAGTAATACAGAGATACTAAAGGGTTTTCTGTAGTTTCCTAAATCGTAACTTCTTTAATGTTTCGACTTTTTCAATAGTAAGCATATTCTATAATCCGAAAAATAAGATTTTTTTTAATGCAACAGATGTTCATCTTAAAACTCTCAGAAAATACATGCAAGTCAAAAGCACAGAGACTAATGTCCCCCCAAAGGGAAGTCACCATTGAATTTAAAAGTAGGACACCGTTTGCATAGGAAAATACCTTTGACATGATATTTATTTAAACTTGGCAAACATTTCAAATAGACACACAAATGCCTATCAAATAGAAGTGCCAGTTTCCTCAGCCCCCTCCCGTGGGGCATCAGAGTGCGCAGCAAAGCGCCCACGACTAACAGGGCTCACCTCCTTTGCCTTCTGTTTCAGCCTTAACTGTTCTGGATCTTCTTGTCTTGACCGAGACTATTTTTGAAAGAGGTAGAAAAGAAAAGTAAGTTATGAACTAAATGTTTATCATTTAACAAATGTGTTATCTTATTCACTATACAATAACATCCAGGTAATGTGAAAGAATGCATAGCAAATTTGTTAAATGCTTATAGCCAAAGATGAAAATTTACATCACACACCATGAAAAAAGCCAGTACTCTTGAGAATTCAGTAACATTTGGATTTAAGAAGATGCAGTCTTTGAAACACATCTACCAACCACAGGCTGACTTGACCTGATGTGACCAGGTGACAGCGAGGAGAATGGGTCTCGCAGGCTCCCTGCTGTCCTGCCCACACCAGGGATGGGACAGCCTGTGGCTGTGATTGAAGCAAGTGCCCCTCCCACTCCACAGTACCCACCCCATCCCCGGGGAACTGCGGTCTCCTGTCTGACTCTATGAACGAGGAGGCGCCTCGCCTGGCTGGGAATGTTCTAGAACAAGGGCAGTGTGAGTGTGAAGAGTCCGGTCCAGTGCACACAGGGGCTCTAGAGACGTGTGCTTCACATCTGGGTGTGACTGTGTGGAGCGTGAGGTGCTGGGAATCTTAAGCAGCCCCGCTTTTCAAGCATCTACGCTCGTGCTGGATGAATGAGGCTTCTCTTTGCAGCTCCAGGGACAGCACCCATCGCCTCTGCTTCAAGGACAGCCCAAAACATGCTCTGACGACCCGAAACCCCAGCCACTCAGTGAGCTCATTAGGTTGTGCCCAAGACGGAGGGGCCCAGACAACAGCAGCAGATACCCAGCACTTGCCTTTGCTGCCCTCATCAGGATCTCCCGCTCCTGTTCGTCCTTCCTCTGTTTTTCGATTTGATCGAGCTGTTCAAAAAACTTGAGCTGTGCCCGGACATCACTCGCCTGCTCGTATCTGTCGTCATCCTATGAAGAAAGTTAAAATCCTACTTGTCATAAATCTGAGAGCCCAGCAAGCAAAGGGGTTGTCTAGCACCACTGGACCATCCGTGCACAACGCCCTCCCTCCGTCCAGTCCCAATCTGGCGAGAACCCAACCCTCCCACCTCATAGATGCTGCGCCCGAGAGTTCTATCAATGCCCCGTCCACAGAACGAAGTCTCGTATTGGCTATCTCGGGGCCACACTTGTGGGAGTGTCCCTTTTCTGCACTTTGATACTGTCTTTTTTTTTTTTTTTTTTTTTTGAGATAGAGTCTCGCTTTGTCACCCAGGCTGGAGTGCAGTGCGATCTCAGCTCACTGCAAACTCCGCCTCCTGGGTTCACGCCATTCTCCTGCCTCAGCCTCCTGAGCAGCTCGGACTACAGGCGCCCGCCACATCGCCCGGCTAATTTTTTTTGTATTTTTAGTGGAGACGGGGTTTCACCATGTTAGCCAGGATGGTCTCGATCTCCTGACCTCGTGATCCGCTCGCCTCGGCCTCCCAAAGTGCTGGGATTACAGGCATGAAACACCACGCCTGGCCGATACTGTCTGATTTTTTAAATAATATTTACCGTTTTTGCAGCAACACAGAACTACTTTAACAGCAAGGGCTGAGTGTGTGTATTTTCAGTGCTGCCCTGAAGGCGCTGCCTCCTGGCTACGGGAGCAGGCACCACCTCACCCCATGTGCCCTTGGAAGAGTGTTCATGTGACTGCTGGTGAGGAGGGCACATTTTACTTAGAAGAGCTGCTTCATGAGAATAGGGCTGCAGCACCTCAGGGTCTGCCAGTTCAGCTCACAGCCCAGGGAGAGAGGTAGGTGCCCAGAGAGTGAATAGGATCACCTTCCAAAAGGTAAAACCCGCCAGGCATAGTGGCTCCTGCCTGTAATCCCAGCACTTAAGGAGGCTAAGTCAGGAGGATCACTTGAGACAAGGAGTTCAGGACCAGCCTGGGCTACATCACGAGTCCCTCCCTTTTATTAAAAACACAAAAATTAGTTGGGTGTGGTGGTGTGTGCCTGTAATCCCAGCTACTTGAGAGGCTAAGGCACAAGAATCACTTGAACCCAGGAGGTGGAGGCTGCAGTGAGCCGAGATTGTGCCACTGCACTCCAGCCTGAGCGACAGAGTGAGACCCTGTCTCAAAAAGAAGTCGTCCCAAAAT
The DNA here is from genome assembly GCF_009764315.1 of Trachypithecus francoisi. Taxonomy (NCBI): domain Eukaryota; kingdom Metazoa; phylum Chordata; class Mammalia; order Primates; family Cercopithecidae; genus Trachypithecus; species Trachypithecus francoisi. Next base: position 57,826,638 of record NW_022681467.1, read on the forward strand.
CTAGTCCTGTAAGAAATCCAAAACACATTCGAAAGGAACATGGGGGCACTTGGGAGCCACCGCCCTCTGCCTGGGTGTGGGGAGGCGGCTTCCAGCCAGCAGAGTGGGGGTCAACAACAGAAAGGCGCTCTCCTAGGCAAACAGCTGGTTACCTTGTACGAAAAGTTCTTCTGCTGAGCCGTTTCTGATATTTTCTCTACAAGATTCTGTAGCCTTTGTTGCGTGGCATGTGATACATAACTTACTACATCTGGATGTAATTCCGTTATACCATGTTTTTTACCTAAAGGTCAGGCAATAAAAACAGATTTTAAAATCATTAAGCACAGTTCTTTCTTTATGGCTAATCTCTCATCCGGCAGTTAGTGCTTTTATACAACCTAAGGGCAGCCCAGACAGGCTGGTGGGGTGGAAGGCAGTGGTACCCACACTTTACCCAAAAACCACCACCAGCAACCATGTGGAAATCACAAACTCAGACAAAACACATAACCAGGTATCAGGTGTGCTCACCTGAAGCTCCATGCTCCAACAGCGCTGCTGTTTAATAAGGACTCAGGGATTAAACACCAACATACCTATTTCTAATATTCTTCTCTGCAAAGGCGCTTGGAGGAGGAAGGTTTCGTCTTTACAGGACCGCGTTAGCGTACCCACCAATTCAGAGTTGGTGGCTAATATTCTTGCACTTTCTTCTGACAGGTTTACTCCAGCCATTGATGCAACATCATTAATGTCATCATCGTCCCTTGAGGAAAGAAGGAAAGATCGTTTTAACTGTACAAGGAATTCATCGGGAGGAGGGCTGGGGTGGTAAGGGCAGGAAACCCCACGTGGAAGGCAGGGCCGCGCCGAGGCCAGGGCTCTGTCGTCCCAAGCGCCTGCACCTACTGCATCTGCCACAGCAAAGAGGGTGCCTCGCTGCTTTCCTGGAAAGCCTGACCATTTTGCGGAAGGAGAGCTGTGAACTGGCGCCGGGTTAGTATCTACACACAGATGCACAGGGGATTCAAGTCCAGAGAAAGCAGAGCTGGGAACAGCACAGGGACTTCTGGGGGTCTGATCTATGCAAAGCTTTTCAAAGCCAGAGGCAGCATTAAATTCTTTTTAAAGGCTCAGAAAAGTTGGAAGAAGAGTACGCACAATTTTTTCCTGAATCACCTGAAAGTTGCTAACCTGACTCTCCTCCACCCAGAACATTCTGCGTATGTTTCCTACAGAGAAGGGCGTCCCCTCCAGAAGCAGGCTGCCACTGAGACCAGGCCATGACGAATGACCCCTCCCCAGGCCCTCCCCCATGGGCCCTGGTCCCAGCAGCGCCTCTCCCTGCAGGACAGTCCACATCCCAATCCCAGCTGCCTGCAGCTGCCACGTCTTGTCCAGCTCCTCGAGCTGGAAGGTTCCTCAGCCTCTCCTGACGCCTGGGTTGCCCCTGACACCTGGAAGGCACAGGCCAGCTGTGTGCAGAATGTCCTCTTCCAGGCTGACTTCAACCCTCTCGTGAGGAGACATGGGCTAAGAGTCCTGCTGGGAATTCCACATGCACGCAGCCTCCACTTGCCGCCTCCAGCAGTGGGCTCTGAACACGAGGCCGGGGGCCTGCCTGCCATCTCCCAGAGTCGCTGTGTTCCGGGGAGCTGCTCCACAGCAGTTCTCACGCCCAGTCCTCCTACAGGCTCCACGTGCTCACTCAGGGTCTGGCCACGGCCTGGCGTCCCGGGCGGTCACGGACTGTGACTGGGCTGCACAGCTAAGGGCTCTGGCTGTGGGACCCAGCCGTGGGACGGAGGCCACTCTGCTGACATCCACGTCCAGGTCATGCCCATGTCCACTGCTCTCTGACACAGGATGGTCTCTGCTCATCTTGTACTTCCTTATCCCAGCCCTGCAATCAGTCTTTTCTCTCAGGAGCCCTTGTCATTTTAGTGGAAAATGGTTTTTAGAAGATGACAGCTGAGCACTAGGTGTGCTCATTGCTACTGGTGCGTTACTGTTCCCAGGACCCTGCAGTGGACAAAGCTAGAAACTTATGGCAAGACCCATGGTTACCTATGCCTGCCGACACACGCTGAAACCCAGTGGCTTGCATCAGCATTCCAATCCTGAGCCAGCCCACAGGGATCGTTCTCCTTTATCCCTTCTGCCAGGCCGCTGACTCCTTGACAGCAAAACACCAAGGCTTCCCGCAGCCTTGATTCTTTCACCTGTGTATGTCCCTAAGTGTCCTCCCCCCTCACTGAGGTATCAGCCTCCTGTTGGGCCCAGACATGCTGGCCATCTCTCCCTGCTTGGGCTTGGACTCTGGCTCAGGCCACAGCTACCCCCCAGGCCTGCTATGCCCTGCCTGATGTCTTTAGGTTCGATGGCGTGTCTGGGAAAGGGAAAACGCATAGTAAGACTTCCTGAAATACACACAGCCCCAAAACCCCTCGGTCACAACAGAGATTACACCAAGCCTCTCCCATTGCTCAGGCCCCATAAGCACCTCCCTGACGGCGACGCTAAGACCAACTGCTTTCCAGGAGGCCCAGGCAAAGCACAGCATTTCTTTTTCCAGAAACAGGGTCTCACTCTGTCACCAAGACTGGCATAGAGTGGCAAAACCATAGTTCACTGTAACACTTAACTCTTGGCCAGAAGTGACCCTCCTGCCTCAGCCTCCCAAGTAGCTAGGCCCACAGGTGCACACCACTAAGCCTGGCGAATTTTTTATTTTTTTGTTGTTGTTGAGTAAGGTTTCACTATGTTGCGCAGGCTGGTCTCAAACTCCCCGGCTCAAGCGATCCTCCCACTTCAGCCTCCTATAGTGCTGGGACTATAGGCTTGAGCCACTGCGCCTGGCCCAGTACAGCTTTTCTGAGGGTTCTGAAGTTGAATACATGGAAAGCATTTTATACTATGAATGCAATGAACTCAAAATACTACACTATATTAAAAAATGAATTTCCTATTGGTTCATATAAAAATACAGTTGATTCGCTTTCTGGCTATGTGTATGAAGCAAAACCTCTGAGTCAACTCTATGGGAAAACACACTTGTGTGAACATGAGGTAAAACTGAGCGACGTGAGGTCAAAGTGAGCGTGAAGCAGCAGCCTCGGAGCCCCTGGCCACCAGGGCCACGTGGGAAAGACCCATGGGCGGGAATGCAGCAGCACGGACTCTGGACTCCTCTCCGCTCTGGCCACACTCCTCCAATGTACACAGGCCCATTCCTTACCGAAACGAACCTCCCCCAGGCTCCTTGAGTTTATTTTTCTGTGCAGCAGCTGCTTGTGCCGAGACAGCGGAAAGGGCTTTGGTTCCAGGTAACACAGCGGGTTTCACCACAGGGACTACAAAACAAACACACAGTGGAAACCACACAAGGCTTTTATTAGATCAGCTATGTGCTCTGGTGCTTTACAGGCCCAGAGGCACAGCTACCACTCTCCTCATTAGCTACAAGAAAGTTTCCAAAAACTTCAGGTTAATAACTCTAAATTACAGTACGACGTGTAAGCTGTACTTCTCAAGCATTTATTTTCCTGCATTTCATCAAGGTTTTTAAAGTGCAGGAATAATTACAGATAAAGAAGCTAACCATGGTAAATATGTAAGAAACATTTAAAATCATACTGACAGTGGTGATGGTTACACAACACAGTAAATGAAATTAATGCCACTGCACTAGATACTTATAATGGCCAATTTTATGTAATGTACATTTTACCACAATTAAACAAACACCCAGTGACAGCTGGCTCTGGGAGCAGCCCTTGGTCTTGAGTGGCCAGGGGCCCACGAGACCCTCACCTGGCTGCAGTGGGTTCAGCTGGATCTGCTGAGGCGTGGTGAGCATGATCCGGTTGTGAGGCTGCCGCAGGGCGACCATGGGTGTCTGCGTCAACGTCACCTGTGGAGGCCGGATCAGGGCTCCTGGCTTCGGAGGCTGCTGGTGCTGGATCACCTGAGGCAGAACCAGCAGAGAATGGTGAGCATGCTCCCTGAGGGCCAGGGGCCACTCAGTCCCTAGCAGGAGGTTCCTCCCTTTCCTTCCGTTGTACCCCACGCCCTCAGTGAGAAGTCCTGGGAAGACCCCGTGTGCGGCTCAACCCCAGCAGGCTACAGGACCATGCTCTGGGCATTGACTCGGCCAGACCAGGGCAGGACGTGGGCAAGGGGTGCCCGTGTGGGCACAGAAGGGGCAAGCGGGAGCAGATCTGCTGCCTGGAAGCTGCCCCTGGGCACTGGTCAGGGCCTGTAGGTGCGGGTAGCAAAGCTGGGCACTGGTCAGGGCCTGTAGGGGCGGGTAGCAAAGCTGGGCACTGGTCAGGGCCTGTAGGGGCGGGTAGCAAAGCTGGGCTCTGGTCAGGGCCTGTAGGGGCGGGTAGCAAAGCTGGGCAATGGTCAGGGCCTGTAGGGCGGGTAGCAAAGCTGGGCACTGGTCAGGGCCTGTAGGGCGGGTAGCAAAGCTGGGCACTGGTCAGGGCCTGTAGGGCGGGTAGCAAAGCTGGGCACTGGTCAGGACCTATAGGGGCGGGTAGCAAAGCTGGGCACTGGTCAGGGCCTGTAGGGCGGGTAGCAAAGCTGGGCACTGGTCAGGGCCTGTAGGGCGGGTAGCAAAGTGGTGCCTGCTGACCTCAGCAGCCCAGGATGAGATGGACCACTACCCCCCACATATTAGCAGAGGTGACACTGTTGCCTGGTGGCTACAGGTCAAGTGGTTTTACCTCGTCTGAATTTTCTTTTTTTTTTTTTTTTTTGAGACAAGTCTCGCTCTGTCTCCCAGGCTGGAGTGCAGTGACGTGATCTCGGTTCACTGCAACCTCTGCCTTCCAGGCTCAAGCGATCCTCCACCTCAGCTTCCTGAGCAGCTGTGACCATAGGCGCCCACCACCATGTCCGGCTAATTTTTGTATTTCTTTGTAGAGATGGGGTTTCACCATGTTGGCCAGGCTGGTCTTGAACTCCTAGGCTCAAGCGATCCTCCCACCTTGACCTCCCAAAGTGATGGATTACAGGCATGAGCCACCAAACCCAGCTCCCTTTCTGAATTTTCTATAAGAAGGCTGAGGGCTTTTCTACTAGAATGGGGTTAGAGCCCCTAAGTCCTGCCTGAACTTGGCCCTCAAGGGCCTCCACCCACTGCCCCCAGCATGGCTAGCTCTGTCCACCCAGACCCTGCTGGGCCCCTCATGGTAGGGTCTGCCCAGCTCTGCTTTCATCCTGCCTCTCATTCTCACCTCCAGCACAAGGCAGAGATCCAAAACCTGGCAGCACTGACCACGGCCTGTGCTCTGGCCCTGTCCCCAGGACACTGGGGCCCAGAGACACTGGCATTCCTGTCAAAAGCCAATGCTCAAGTCCATAAGGCCTGGCCCCAAACCTCTGGGTCCAGGTATTCCAGAATTTAGTTGCTACCGTTTGCAAAGGTGCCCTGGCAGGTAAACTCCATGCTGCAGAACATGTGTGGGGGCCTGGGGAAGGGGCCTATAATGCAAACACTTCTTCAATAAAACAGGAACACCCAGACTGGACAGGAGGAGCCTCAGGCAGCTCAGGCCACCTGCTGTCAAATGCTCAGGCCAGGCCCTGCGGTGTAGGGAACCTGCCATCAAATGCCCAGGCCAGGTCCTGCGGTGCAGGGAGCCTGCCATCAAATCAGGGAGAAGCCCGGGTTCTGCCTCCACAGGCTTCAGGGTGCAGGCAATGGATCGGATGCCCTGGATCCCACCGACTGTGCTCTGCAGACTCCACACATGCTTATGAGGAGCCCATGGAAGCAATATGCAGAGGTGATCCTGCTGCCGAACACAGCATCTAATTCTAAAAACACCCACGCTGCTCATGTGTGACTAAGCACCAGAGGTCAACACCTGGCAAGAAAATGACTGCCCACAGACCGTCCCTGCTTAAATAGAACCCACCTTTTGGGTAAACTAGCTCCACTGACTAGGGAATAGGGAAGTTCTATCCTTACACTACACTGAAGCAAGGGGCACAGCACATCTCTTTCCCTCTGGAGTCAAAAGGAAGGCAATGAAGCCCTCCCTTTACACAGGAGCTCAGCCCTTCCCAGTGGCCGCGCTTCCCTGGCCTTTAGAAGGGACATCTTCCCTCCAGGCCATTTTACCCTGTTCTCCTCGCTACTAATCAAGACAAAAACAAATGCAACTTGAACAGAGCACAAGAGCCAGCTCCCCAGTGGATACTCTTCACCCAGCTGGTTCTGACGTGTGCACCATCAGAACACATACCGGCTCAAGATGAGGGAGCCCGCACCATTGTGTTTTTTAAGCTGTCTTTAGAGGAAGAAAACCCCTCCGACATTTTTTTAAAACTGCCCTTCTACGTTTGGTGAATCTCTCTGCCCATGAAAGGGAATGTGCTCGAAATGTAACTCTTCTGGTAAAGACATCCTTTCTCTAGCTGCAGAGCAAACGTCATGACTACAAAACCAACAAAGCCAGATCCAAATTGCACATAAATGAACCGCTATGAGCAGCTGCAGCTTTGCCTCCCGGGACCCACCTAAATCCACTCTGCACTGTGAGCTGCTACCCTGTCTCCAGTCTCCTGCTCACCTGTCCCACGTGGGTGCCCGTGTCTTACGCCTGGACCGCTGCTCCTAATTCAAGAGAACATCTGTCTACAAGATCCTCTAAAAACACACTGCATTCGTTTACACCAGTAACATCCCTAGACAAGACAAGGCGGGGACATGCCGGTGGTTCAAAGCCAACTCAACCATTTCATTTTACTGAGACAAAATACAAAATCCCAGGGCCTCAACCCTGATTTCTATTTTAACTAAGGTAATGCCTAAGCTTCCTCTAGCAGGAGCCTTCCTGCATGCTTGGAAAAGGTTTCTGAGCCGTGGCCAATTTATCTGAGAAGCTGGAGGGAGCAGAGGCACGGTGGGCTGTGTGGACCAGTAAGGCGCCGCTTCCATACCAGCGGTGTGGGTTGCCCCTGCTTGCCGACGCCGACCTGCGTGGGCTGCGTGAGGCTGAGCACAGGGGGCTGGAGGGCACTGGTCACGGTGGCCGCCGTCTTCCCGGCTGTGCGCTGGACTGAGCTACTCAGCACCACAGCCGTGAGCGCAGTGGTGGCCTGCGAGGCGGGCGGTGGCGGTTGCTGCTGGCTCTGCTGGATGAAGGCCGCGGAGTCGGGAGTCAGCTGTCTCAAGGCGGGTAAGCTCCTCTGGGTGGAAAGGCAGACACGAGGGGTCAGGGGCTTGCTCATGCGTCAGTTTTCCTTGCTTAAAAATTCAGAAATATCAACTTTTACAGAAAATTTGTGAGTTAAATAAGACGGATCTTGGCCCTCACAGAAGCACGTCTGGATGTCAGGGGCCAGGATCTCATCCCGCCCTCCCACTAGGCAGGATTATTCCTGAGAGCAAATGTCCAAAATGTGTTTAAGAAAACAAACAAAAAGAGCCATATTTTTAAATACTTTTTAAAATATTTTAACATCACTGGAAGAGAAGATTCTGAATGTTCCCAACACATGGAAATAAGTACTCAAAGTGACAGACCCCAAATACCCTGATTCTATGAATGTAACAAAACATCACATGCACCTCATAAATATGTACAAATATACGTATTAATTTTTAAAATGTGCTGATACCAATGATTATGTATCCAACAGAGACAGCCTGACGCTGTTGAAACCCTTGGTCCTATCCGGTTTTGCAAACGCTACCCCATTCCCTGTTCCCCTCACTTTCAGAAAGCACGCGCCCTTCTCACCACCTTGCGCACGACAGAACCACAAGGCCACAGTGTCAGGGGAGCTCCTGCTTTACAGAAAAACACCTAATATTCTGTCCCCAGGCACTGAGTCCCCGGCCCCACCCCTGCAGGGAGCACAGGCACTGTGCACCCTCCGTGCCTGGAGCATCCTCACCCCTGCGCACTTGGAGCATCTGCGCCCCACCCCTCCCTGGCCCTGCTGCTCGTCAAGCACCAGGACCTTTGAAATTACCTTCAGGAAAGGCACAAGGTAAGGTTGAGGTGAAGAATTAAGTTCTCGGTATAACCTGCTTGTGAAATCTTCTGCTTCAATTTTTCCATCCTTAAAAATAAAATCCATGTTGAAATTCTGGTGAATGAGATTCCACACACACTTCTGAATCCCGCATCACTCTGGTCTCGTATTTTACGGCTGATTCCGCCCCGAGTTTCACTGGACAGAGGAGATGGGAAAGTCTGCGTGCTACACCTTCCACAGATACACATGTGACAGGCGCTCACCCTGGACACCGCAGTGCAGCCAGCTGCGGACCATGTCTCCTCCTGGGAGGGTCACCTGTCTACTTCTCGTCTTTTTCTAAGTCTCTTACTCAATGCCAGTCTTTACTCAGTGTTTACCAGGCACCTATTCGGTGTCAGGCATTTTGCTAGGAGGCAGATCAGCCTAAAAGTAACTCCATTATCAAAGCCAGCCCTGCAAGCACAGTGCTACAGGAGGTCACAGCGTGCCAGGGGCCACACAGACAGGATCCAGACAGTCAGGGCATCAGCACCTTCAGGAGCAGACAACAGCTGTGCTCACCCCTGCAAGCAGTCAGGGTGCCCAGAGTCCACAGTCAGATAAAAGGGACCCAGAGCAAGAGGGCCAGATCCTATTTCAGAAACAGAGGCCAGCGTGGCATAAAGGTGGGGAAGACAGGCGACAAGGTTGGGAAGGCGGTGCCTGGACTGAACCCTGAGAGACTCGGGAAGACATGGTCAGGCGGGCAAGGAGAAGGCACGGAAAGACCGGCCACTCCAGATCCCCAGGCCATCCCACTGAGGCCAGCATACCCCTGAGCCATGAGACAGTCGTGGGGAGAGCCAAGGTGGAGAGCCAAGAGTTCGGCCATGAGTAGAGATGTAGAGCTTGGGACTGTGGGTAGTTAAGGAGAGGGGAGGCCGCCAGGAATCCTCCCACCTTCTGGCCAGGAGACATGGTGCTGTTCACTGCGACAGAGGTTTCCGAAGGGGTGGGGGCAGGGGTGGGGGGCACGGCTCTGCCACTGGAGCACGAATGTGCCTCAGCTGGTCTGCTCCACGGGGAGGGGGCTTCTGCTGGCTCAGGGTGCGGAATGCCTGTTCCAGCAGGGACTGCGGACACCTGGGAATTTTACAAGAGCTCACACAGGAGTGGGGAGAGGACCAGAAGGGAGCTGCCAGGGACCCTGGCCAGAGTGCAGCATGGTGGGGGCAGCCAGAGGAGAAGAGAGCCACAGACAAGGGACACAGGCACCAGAAAATGGCAAAGCCCAGGAGACCACCAGGCACCGGTCCCAGAACACCCAGCACCAGGAAGGAGTCTCCTCAGCTAGGCCACACACACCTCTGACAAGTGTGCACCCCTCCCCTCTGCCTGCAGCCTTCCAGAGGAGCTCTCCCTTTGCTGGCACAGGCCTCCCAGGCACAGGTCACAGCAGCAATAGGTGTCTGTCCTATGCAACAGGCCTTAGGGAAAAGGGAATGTCAAGTCAAGGTTTCTCACCAGTAAATTCTGCACGAGCTCTTTCACATTAGCTGCTGTCTCTGTAGACTGCTTGCCAGATGAAGCCAGTTTTATTAACGTAGATAGGAAATTTTTACATTTCTTCACGTTTTCCATAGTTTCCTGGATTAAAGTAAAAAGACATAAGTGAAAAATCTTAAAAGGCAGATTTTTGTCACAGCGTTTGGTTACTAAAATATGCGTATGTATAAGAGATACATATATTTCTCCTCTAAACTTCAAGAAAACGCACCACCTCTTGGCCTGTGGACGGGAGTGGAACCCCGGGCCATGCTCCGAGGGGCGGCCCAGCCACATCAGTCACATGGCCACCAAAGTCAGCATCTCCCTCGGTCCCGCAAGGCCACGTCTAGGAAGGCAGCTATGCAAATAATCAAAAAAGTGAAAAGAGACTCTGCAAAGACGCCTGCTGCAATGTCGCTGACCTTACGTAAGGACAACCTATGCCAATCCAAATGGACACAGAAGGAGACAAACAGGAGGCAGACCCGAAAGCAACGAAAAGTGCACAGCAAAGAAACCCAGGAAGTCGCCGGGGGGGCTCACTGTTTACAGTAGTCGCCCGTCACCACAGGCCAACACTGCGCGTACAGACGGGTGGTGCTGCCATTCTACAGACTGAACGCGACAGTCCACCAGTGACTTTTTCAAAGGCAGGTGTCTGGGCTTTTGCTGTTTGTAGACTTTTGCAGTCTGAGGCCCTCGGGGCCCACCTCAAGCAGCAGAGCCCCACACGCTCACGTGGGCCCCAGACCGTTCACTGCTCTGTGAAGTAGGCAGTAAGCGGTCTGGGACAGAAGCCGGCCCGAGGTCTCAAGGCTGCCTTTTCTGACCTGCGCCATGGGCCTGACCGTCTTTGAAGGCATGGAAAGGAGCAGCTCTTACCGTGGCAGCTGAGGAAGTGGTAGTTGCCCCTGGAACCGTGCGCTGAGGAGTCCCCGTCTGAACAGCCGTCGCCGTCCCAAGTGAAGCCGTCTGGGCCGCGCCACCCAGAACGAGTTGAGGCTACAAGAATCCAAAACACAAGGTAAGCGCATCTCATGCTACCAGCTAATGAGGGGAAGACCAGCCTCACGCCCAGAAAAAGAAAACAAGCCTCCCTGTGGTGGCCAGGACGCTCAGGAAGCCAAGGGCCCTGGACACCTGCCAGTCAGCTGGACATGGGAGTGCTGCTGGGACGCCTGCCCTGTGCCCTGATGACCGCAGTCCTGAGCACCTGAGGAAGGCATGATTTGCACCTGCATCAAAAACGGATGTTCACGAAGCCAGGCACCACAGAGACTCCAGTCCTCAGAAGTCCATGGAAAAAGGCACATAGTGACCAGAGTAAATAATCCTAACGGACAACCCAGATCCCCATCTCTCAGAAATCGAAACAACAGAAGAACAGCTCCTGAAAGCTCCATCCTCCCAGATGCAGAGGCTGGCTACAGGGCAGTCAGGCCTCCACAGCCACAGCCTCTCGCAGAGGAGGGTCCCCAGCTCCCTGCAATCACCCAAACCCACTTTTCTTTACTCACCAAAAGTGAGTGTCAACAAGAAGCCTCCCACAAAGGGGAGTTTTCAGAGCAGATTCGAGCAATGAAGGATGGGTCATCAGTGTCAAACTGTCAGAAAGGAGCGGCTGCTTTGCTAAGCAAATGAACAGCCAGACACCGAAAGGTAGCTCAGACAACTCAGTGGCCCGTACTCAATTCCTAACATTTCCATTCTACATGAGTAATCAGAATGCAAATGTTTACTGATATTTTAAACTAGTACTTTTCCAATGTATAAACCTAGCCGTCAACATTCTCTCTCTCCAACTTCTTAAACACTCATTTGCAGCTTCTGAAAGCAGGGGGCAGTGTAAGCCTGAGAATGGCTCCAGAGCAGCGAGCGCAGCTCCCTCCCCGTGGCAAGGTGGGTGCAGCCCCGCCAGCATGCAGGAAGCAGCTCTGAACAACCCCGCTTCCAGAGGGGTGCGGAAGGGCTGTGAGGAGGCAGCAGGGTGGAGGGGCTGTTTCTAAGTCTGTGTATCTTTTCACTTGTAACAATAAGCATGGATTTTTTTTAACCGAAAAACATCAAATAAAAACCTCCAGGGAAGAAAATGTAAAACGACACACCAAGCTGCTGCTTCCGGACCCCAGGAGTACCCAGGACCCATCTCATCTTTTGGGAGTTTTCTTTCCCATCAGAACTGACTCCTCACACTTACTTCCGCTCCGATGAACACATATTTCACTGAGAGGATATCCAGATCGTGTCTGCCACTAAGTATAATGCAAAAACTTAACCATAAGCTTCACTACCTTCTCAGAAAAGTCACTGTAACCAAAAATCCAGACGCACCAATCAGAGCACAGGACTGAGCAAGCTCCTTCAGGGAAAACACCAAGGGCGGGGCCTGCACCAAAAGCCAGCACACGTCTCCCTGGTACCAAACCAAACCGCTCTTCCACCGGCTTTCACCCCCTGCAGCTGCAGCCAGCTGGGAGCCAGTGAGGGTGGAAGAGCCGGGGTGGGGGAAAGCTGCCCCTGAGTCCATACCCCTGGGGCTCAGCCTCCGTTTCACCACTGAGCAACGGGAGCAGGGTCTGTAGCACTGAGGCAAGGACTCTGGATCCGTCAGCAGCGCGTCCAGGCCCACTGCCTGGCTCACGGCAGGTGCTTCCCCGGCAGTGACCAATACCACAGAGACCTACGCATCCACGGATGCTCAGACACCAGACCAAGAAAAACCCCTGAACCACTTTTCTCCCAGCTGCTTCCCTCACCAGGTGCGTCTGACCAGCTAGCCTCTTCCCCTCCACGCATCTCCACCGCCCCTCCAGAACAGCCTGGCCTGCACACAAACCCTTCTGGGCTCTGCAGGCCAAAGGCTGAGCTGTCAGGACCATCGGCACCGCTGGGAGAGGGGCCAGCACCTGCTCTGGGACACGCCCCCCTCCGCAGATGAAAACGCTGTTCTAGAAACCAGCAGCCACCTGGGTGGGTGCAAAACCCTTCTGGAACTATGCTGTCACTACGGAACGGGACGTGAGTGGCAGGTGGCAGCACGGCGTGGCAGGCACCCTTAAGGCGGCATGGCCGGGAGTGAGTCCCAGAACCTCCCTCGCCTCAGCATAAGCGCCGCACCATGAGGTGAAAGAAGCGATGTCATCTGCTTCCCAGGGTGCGGTGAAAAATTACAGTCCATGTGCCCGCAACAGTGAGAACGACGCCTCAGCCACATTCATCTCAGTGACAGCTGCCATCCTCATGGTTACACACAAGGCCACATGTGCACACACACACTGTCCTCACCGCAGGCTGCTTCTGCTTCAGACATGCCTTATGATCAAGTATTAGTAAGCACATAGTTTTTTGTTTTTTTTTTTTTTTTTTTTTTGAGACAGAGTCTCGCTGTGTTGCCCAGGCTCGAGTGCAGTGGCCGGATCTCAGCTCACTGCAAGCTCCGCCTCCCGGGTTTACGCCATTCTCCTGCCTCAGCCTCCGGAGTAGCTGGGACTACAGGTGCCCGCCACCTCGCCCGGCTAGTTTTTTGTATTTTTTAGTAGAGACGGGGTTTCACCGTGTTAGCCAGGATGGTCTCGATCTCCTGACCTCGTGATCCGCCCGTCTCGGCCTCCCAAAGTGCTGGGATTACAGGCTTAAGCCACCGCGCCCGGCCAGCACATAGTTTTAAAGCTTCCAATATGGTGGAAAGCTTGAACAGTGCTGCTGGTGTTAAATTCTGTGTGACAAAAAAAAAAAAAAAAGAAATCCTGACTTATCCCATGTTGGTGGTCAAAGAAAAAGCACTTTCTTCAAGGAGAACCTTCCTCCCTAAATTTGACTTAGTATCCAGTTTAAAAAAAAAAAAAAATCTCCTAAGGCCTGATCTCTGCATCAAAGAAATCAGGTTTCGTGGCCCCCGCAGCCTCAGCAGATCTGCCGCCCGCCCTCTCACCTGGACGCCGGGCGAGCGCTGCAGGGTTGCACTGGGCTGCACCGTTGTCTGGGCCTGAGACACTTGCTTAATTATGGTAGTTGGGGTCACCTGCCGTGCAATGATAGGTGTTCCAGGTGCCTGAAAAATAAGCAGAGTCACCTAAAACAAGCGCAAGTAAAAGGAATTCCCACGCCCAGGTACACAGAAATTATTCCTTCCAAATGTAACTAGTATATCCGAGTGGGCCCCAGGCTTCTCCATGAGCTGCAATGAAGCCACAGTAATTCTAAAGTTTTCTTACCGAAGAACAAGTGTATGACAAACATTTTCCTATATCACAATAAACATATCATTAGGCTTCTTATTCTTAACAGCGTCTCTACAAAAAGTCGTCTCTGAAGAACGCAGTATCTGGAAATGAGTCCTCGTGCTGCTGGCTTGTGACCTCATTAACAACCACTAACAAGGGTGCAAAGGCAGACGGCCAGTCAGTGCCGCAGAGGGGAAGGGATGTGGCCGCCCCGAGGCTAGACGGCCAGTCAGTGCCGCAGAGGGGAGGAAGGTGGCTGCTTGGGACAGAGGGACACCCCAAGTCCTGAGCCTTTGAAGTTTGTCAGAGAGAGACTGACATGGAAAGAGCAGATGGCAGACTGCAACGCGATGCCCACAGTGCAAGTGAAGCCACGAGTGTCTTCCACAGCATCCCACTCAGCAGACAGATGCTGCAGACTTGAGGACACTGTTCTGTGCTACTTCAGACCTGGGTGGTCTCTGGCAGCCTCCGGCACGTCCGTCCACGTCCACGTCTATGGGACAGAGGTACAACTCCAGAGGGTACGCGGGTCACGTGGCAGGCAGAGAACGCTGATCAAGTCATACCAGTCTTCACAAACCTGCCAGGTCGTTCAGAGCAGCAGGGTCACAGTGCCAGGGAAACACGGCAGGAGGCGGAGCAGGAACACGCAGTGTGCGGGCACGTGCAGGTGACAGTCATGGGGCCAGACACAGACACACGCCGGGAAAGGCGAGTCCTGGGCACTCTGCCCTCCAAGTCAGAATCCATGCTCCCTACCACAACTCGGGAGTCGGGAGCTTCGGCCCTGAAGGCTGACGAGGTTTTGTGTGTGTGGCCCTCATGCGCCCCCTAACAACAGCAGCCAACCCCACTCGCACACAGAGGCTCCCGGACTCTTGGTGCCTTAAGAGTCTCCATGCAGCGCTGGTGGCAGTCCTGCCAGTGGAGTCCTAGCACGATCTCTACTTTGCAGATGAGGGGACAGGCACAGGAAGGTGAAGCCACAGGGAGAGAAGGGAAGGGGCCAGGACTGTCAATCCTGGACTGCTCACTTTGACCCCACTCGGCCAGCCCTTCGGTGGGCTGCGGGAGCTGGTGCCTCTGAGCTGGGCAAGGCCCTGCCACCAAGAGAAGGACAGGAGAGCAGCGCCGTCCTGGCCCATCCTGTATGGGGCCGGATGCCGCACACACTTCCCAGTCCTCACTCCCACGGCTATGCCTGGCCCTTGCAGGCTTCCCCAGCATGCGTGGGTAGAGGGGCTGGGCAGGGAAGGGGTTCACACTCCAGGGCACACGTGCACTCACCTGTACGGTGGAGATCTGGACGGGAGGGGCACTTGTGGGGGTGGCAGGGCGGGGCGCCATGGTGGTCTGAGGCTGGGCATGGGCCTGCGCCTGCATCTGGGCCAAGGCCTGCTGAGGAATCATTAACAACTGCCCATTCTCACTTCGGACGAGGACCATTCCTGCAGACAAAGGAGACCTGGCGTCAGGAACGCACCCACCCCAGAGCCCTGAGGAGACCCTGGCCCGACCCAGGGAAAGCTGACAGCTGTGAGAAGAAAACAAAGGAAATCAAGTCTTACACACACGAATCCCCCGAACTCAAAACACACTTGTGAATCACGATGGTATACAAGACGAGAAAACTGTAAAGGTTGCTAAAAGGCCGTAAAAAAAAAAAAATGGCACCTGAGCCTTCCTTTTATAAATGAGCCGGACAGCAAGGCAACGTAGCAATGGCTTCCACTGGCCACATCACGTGCCCCCATGCCCCTAACCGGCCTACACACCCCACAGACATGCCAGTCTCCTTGCTCCCACCTCCTGCCTGTGCCACGGCCATGTCGGCTGGGCTGGGCCTAGAGGTCACAACCATGTCTACGGCCCACACTCCAGGTTCTCCCAACCTGCTGTCCTGTGACGCCCAGACCCAACAGAAGGAGGGTAGGCCACGAGGCTCCTCACCAGAACCCTCCTCTCGGGAGGCGGGACAGTGCTGCCCCCACGCTGCCCTGACACCCACAACACAGGCGCAGAGATGCGACACAACCCTTAGCAAAGGAGAACCATTTGCCCTTCATGGTTCTTGAGCTGAATCATGGGAAAGCAAATCCTACCATTTAGGTTTGGCATTAATTTTAGCTTCAAAAAACAGCAACCAGTTAGATCATAAATTCCATTAGAAACAGTAACACAACGGTCCAACTTTTAAATGGTAACTTCCCAGGACAGAGGTGGGGATGCAGCCGCGGGAGCAGGGCTATAAACATTGCACTCATTCCCGCGTGAAGACTCGGCAGACGGCCCAGCACCACAGAGCTGAGAAACTAAACACATGTGCAATGAGGCACTGCCACCGGCCGTCCCCACCACCCATCACACGCTGGCCGAGCCACAGGGCACAGGGGGCAGCCACTGTGTGGCCTCTCCTTCCTCCCCTTTATGGAGAATGGAACACAATAACCTCAAAAAAGATAAAGTAAGGCCTGAAAACTGCCTGTTGGTCCTGACAAACAAGCGTGGGGCTTCCTCCTCCTGTGCTATGACGCTGGGGCACTCTCAGGGGTTTCAGGAGAGTCTGTGAAGCTGCTGGACTCCAGCTCTTTCGAAACTCAGCATGCTATCAAGAATAACGGTAATGCCTCTCCTGGGCTAACATCTAAAATTCTTGATCCAAAAAGCCACATTTATGCCCATTAAGAAAACTTCCCCCCAAAACATCCCTTTCAAAATAAACTGTGGAGAAATCAAACAAAAACCAAACACTCAGCCGCAGCAAATAACCTGCTGGAATCTCCAAGCCTGGAGCTCACGAACGAAGTAACAGGAAAGGCCTCCAAGGCTCCATCTCTTGAGTCTGCGCCCACAGTGCCCAGAACAGCGTTCAAGCCAGGCGGACACTCATCAGCCATGTGGCCGCCAGAGCTGCTGCGAGTCACGAGGGAGAGTTCCACTCTCACCCAAGCACACATGGGACCTGGGGACCCCAAAACAAGACACCTGGTAAACACCCCATGTCTGTGATGGTTATTATGGAGTGTCAACTTGATTGAAGGATGCAAAATGCTGCACCTGGGTGTGTCTGTGAGGGTGCTGCCAAAGAAGGTTAACATTTGAGTCAGCGGACTGGGACAGACACAACTACCGTCAATGTGGCTGGGTACCATCTAATCAGCTGCCAGCATGGCTGGGACAAAAGCAGGCAGACGAACATGGAAGGACTGGACTGGCTGAGTCTTCCGGTCTCCATCTTTCTCCCGAGCGCATGCTTCCTGCCCTGGAACATCAGACTCCAAGTTCTTCAGCTTTTAGACTCCTGGACTTACAAAAGTGGTTTGCCAGGGGTTCTTGGGCCTTTGGCCACAGACTGAAGGCTGCTCTGTCGGCTTCCCTACTTTTGAGATCTGGGGACTCGGACTGGCTTCCTGGCTCCTCAGTGTGCTCACAGCCTATTGTGGGACTTCACCTTGTGATCCTGAGAGTCAATTCTCCTAATAAACTCCCCTTCATATAGTCATCTCTCCTATTAGTTCTGTCCCGTTAGAGAATCCTAACACAATGTCCTCAAACCCCACACTTCATTCACTGCATTTGAAGACACCTGCTCCTCCTCCTCAAGAGTTCTGAGAAGCCAGGATGAGTGTAGTGGCTCACGCCTGAAATCCAGCACTTTAGGAGGCCAAGGTGGAGGGATCGCTTGAGGCCAGTTTGAGACCAGACTGGGCAATATAGTGAGACCCCACCTCTACAAAAAATATATATTTTTTTAAATTAGCCAGGCGTGGTGGCACACCTTAGTTCCAGCTACTTGGGAGGCTAGGGTGGGAGGATCATCTGAGTCCCGGAGTTGGAGGCTGCAGTGGGCTATGATCCCATCATTGCACTCCAGCCTGGACCACAGAGTGAGACCCCATTTCCTAAAAACAAAAAAATGTTTTTAAGGAATTCTGAGAAGCCAATAATGGATGCAGACTTAAGTGCACACCCAGGAATGGGATGGTAACAGGAAAAAGGAGGCTTCAGTGTCCCAGTGCCTCCACACCCAGCGTCAAACCTGCCAATCTCATAGTGAGTGAAGAGACTTTTAATTATCAGGAGCTTTGTGCTTTAAAAAATTGCATCCAAGGCCAGGCGCAATGGCTCACGCCTGTAATCCCAGCACTTTGGGAGGCCAAGGCAGGTGGATCACGAGGTCAGGAGATCAAGACCATCTTGGCTAACATGGTGAAACCCCATCTCTACTAAAAACACAAAAAATTAGCCGGGCGTGGTGGCAGGCGCCTGTAGTCCCAGCTACTCGACTCGGGAGGCTGAGGCAGGAGAATGGCATGAACCCGGGAGGCGGAGCTTGCAGAGAGCTGAGATCGCACCACTGCACTCCAGCCTGGACAACAGAGCCAGAGTCCACCTCAAAAAAAAAAAAAAAAAGTATCCAGAGATATTTACAGGAATACATTTTTTTAAAAAAAAGCATTAACAAAATTAGCAATGTGGTTAAAATTCTAACAAAATAAAAGTGGCATTCTGGACATCACAAAGTGTACGGAAACAGACATGGGTCACTGTGAAATGTGCCCTATGGTCGGGGCCAGTGTCCCTTGTGGTTAGGAAAAAAGTTGGAGAAGGAATCAAACATCCCACAAGAAGTGACCATGTGACTTCAGGCAGGTATAACGTAGCCTCTCGAAGCACTGAAAGTATCTGTGAACCAAGCATGAGTGGCCAACATCTCCTAAGCCGAACTAAGGCTTGCTTCCAACAAATAGCGCATAGGAGGCGCTGTCACTGGGGACTTTCTTGTCCGCCTCCCTAGTTATTGTATCACAGCCTGACTGTGCCAAAAAGCAAAGTCAGACACTGTGTGATGGTCTGAGGACAGTCAGAACACCAACAGCTGCATCCAAGCCATGTTTCCGAGATGTTCTCACAGTTCTGGGTCCTGTGAGCTCTGTTTATGGACAAATAATCCAGCAGCATCTAGTCACACCAAGGCAAAGAAGTGCAACTCCGTCTCAAGACTTAACTAATTTAAGAGTTATCCACCGTGGTTACGGGCGGCACCTGGCCTACGAAAGGCAGCCGCCCCTGTGCCTCTGCTCCTTTCTCTGCAGCAGGGTAAATGTGGCAGGTGTGGCCCCCGCCCCACCCCACAGATGGGACCCCGAGGCCAGGGCGGACGGTTCTGTCTGAGAGGGCCCCAGAGAGAGCCGCATGGGACACTGGCCGCGTCCCCACCCAGGTCTTTGTGAGGAGTGCAGAGAGGAGCCAAGGATGACAGGCAGCAGGGCTCTCGGATACAGAGGCACAACCGGCTCCACGTACCCAGCCCTCGAGTCAGGGAGGAAGAGGTCAAACCTGCAAGAAGAAACACGATATCCGTCCCAAAGACCCTCAGCGTCCTCATTCAACCAAGACGGGCAACTCCAGGTGGTGACGGGATGGATGGGGCACAGCCCTGAAGGTCATTTTTTTTTTTTTGAGACGGAGTCTCGCTCTGTCGCCCAGGCTGGAGTGCAGTGGCCAGATCTCGGCTCACTGCAAGCTCCGCCTCCCGAGTTTACGCCATTCTCCTGCCTCAGCCTCCGGAGTAGCTGGGACTACAGGCGCCCGCCACCTCGCCCGGCTAGTTTTTTTGTATTTTTTTAGTACACACGGGGTTTCACCGTGTTAGCCAGGATGGTCTCGATCTCCTGACCTCGTGATCCGCCCGTCTCGGCCTCCCAAAGTGCTGGGATTACAGGCTTGAGCCACCGCACCCGGCCGAAGGTCATTAACAGTTAAGGTCAGGAAGCTGGGGCCTGGGACCCTGCCTCCTGACTGGGCCACTGTGGCCACTGCCACCTCCCTGGCAACCTCCTCAGCTCGCAGCCCCTCTCTCTGCCCCATTCCACCTTCCTGGAGACTCCTTCATGGCATAGCCAAAACCCCACACCAGCCAATGTGCACATACAACCACCATAATGTGTCCAGGTCCAGCTAACAGAATCACACTAAGGCTTCCTTTTCTAATTGTCCTAGTATCTTCCTTACCACAGAAAGAAGTCTTCTTCACAGAAAATTTAAGAAGTGCAGATAAGCACAAGAACAATGGAAACCTCCTGAAGCCCCTCCCCTGCCTGGCACAGCTCAGGTGCCACCCAGCGTGCAGACCTGTGAGCCTGTGCACTTGGAAGCCGTAAGGACCACGGGGGGCCACCCGCCCCAGTTCTCTGCCCGTTTCCCTGTTCCCTGCCCGCTTCCCAGGTGCACTTCCCATGGCAGTAAACATTCTTCAGAAACAGAACTATCCGTGGCTGCATACTATTTCATTCAAAATGTGTTTACAATTTCCTTTTGGTGAAGATTTAAGCTATTTTCTATTTTTCATTATGGTGAAAATGTAGGTTCTGAAACTGAAACAGTGGAAACTCTCTCCACTCTCCCAGCAGTTCAAGGCCACACTGCTTGAGGGCAATGCAGAGCCAGCAGCGGCCGCCGGACGCCTCCCTGGGGAAGGAGCAGCGTGCACCCTCCAGAGCCCGGCCAGCGGCCTGCGGTGACCAGTGCCTCCTCCGGAGTCTTCCAGGGACCCACATCCCCAGCTCAGCACGCCATCAGCGATTCCCACCCACCGACTCCCAGTGTGAGTGAATCCCACCCTCCCTACGCAGAAACACCAGGGTTCTTACCCCACATGACAGTTTTCCTGATTTCTCTTGTAGGTAACATTTTTATTGTATTTGAAGCCAAAATGTAGAGCACGTGAAGCTGTGTGACAACCACACAAGCACCTGCATCCTGGGAACCCCCACCTGTGGGGAAATGCCTTCGCCGGGTGCCGCAGGCCACCTGGCACTCTCAGCACAAACCCCGGCCCTGGGCCTGGGGCTGTGGACTCTGCCCTGGCCACCTGAGGCTCAGCCCGGGCTACCACTTGGCCCTGCACTGCCCGCACTGGCATGGCTCTGTCTGTGGCTCTCCTGTGTAGCCCAGGTCAGGACACATCACTCCACAGGGGTCCACGTTCACCTCTGCCAAACCCAGGGCTGTGACCGTCCTGGTACCCAAGTCACTTGGGAGCATGGCCCCAACCCCAGCCCGGGAGGACAGGCCCCTGTGGATTCTCAGAAGGGCATTTCCTCCCTCCTGACGCACAGGACAGGCTGCAGGGATCGCTGTCCCCTCTGCCAGTGGGGGGCTCTTCCTGGGCCTGAGGGGCTCTCAGCGCCAGCTCTCCTCCTGAGGCTATTGGGTTCTCTGGCACAAGTATCAGTGGCACCGAGCCAGGCACTGAACGGTCGCCCCTGCCAGCCCACGGGGACGCAAGGTCCCACCCTGAGCTGCCGTCCAGCTCCACGTCTGAGCCCTGCTGGTTTTCCTTATTTTCTAGAACGCTAAATTCTTCATTTAAAAGAACACTTATCCAACTTCCCCAGCCTTTCTGGGTGTCTGGTAATGGGAAGGTTTGTTAGGATGTCTGTCCCATCTCATTGTCACTGTCACAGTTCAATACCAGCCCCTCCACCAGATGCGCAAACAGCCAGAGACCACCGGCCATCCAAGGAAGGCCCAGAATCAACCCAGACACCAAAACAGTGAACTGATCAAAATAAGCGAGAAACCCTCTACAAAATGACAAAGATTATCCAATACAACAGTCAAACTAAAAATTGCTGGGATGACCAGACGACAGCACCGAGGCATTCCCCCTGAATACAGCACAGAAAAAGAGAGTGGAAACTTGGAAGAACAGATGAGAAAATGTGAAGAAGCATTCCAGAAAACCCAACAGGTAATCAACAGAAATTCTAAGAGGAGAATAGAAAGGAGAGCAGTTGCTGGAGCCAGCGTGAACATGAGGAAGGAGGCGCACACCAGCCTCACCGCAGAAGCCAGACCACTGGGAAGGAAAGACTTTGCCCGTGTTTCCAGGGGAAAAACACAGATCCCAGCCACAGTACAGGGAGGCAGAGCTCGGCAGCCCTGAGAGCTCCACAGAAAAGGGAAGAGATGGCCAGCACCTTCGAAACCCCACGGGAAATTACCTTCCACCTGGAACTCAATGCCAGGCCAAACGACCCATCAAGGTTCAGAAGCAAAAAAAGGCATTTCAGACAAACGAAGTCTCAAAAAAGGTATACTCTGTAAGAAGGGAGAAGCCACTTAAACAAGGGAATAAGTGAAGAAAGCAAAAGACAGGATCCAGGAAACATGGGACTGAACCCAAAGGAAACAAGGGGACTCGCAAGGATGAAGCAGAAGGGAGGGACAGGCATGGCCAGGCGCAGGGTCCAGAGGGCCAAGGCACTGGGGCTGGCTGTAGGGCAGTAAGCACCTGGGAGCCCGCAGCACTTCTAGCTGCTGAGACACAGCTGCCTGCACAGGAAGCAGAAGCAGCACAGCACTTGGCTCGACTCAAACAGCATGTTCACAGCCAAGGGCTGTGCGCGCCGAACGCAGAGTTGGCCAGCGCTGCGTGGGCTGGGCCGGGGCTCTGCGGACCGCGGCTGGGTGGCCGGATGGTCGCTAGCTGACACTCAGCAACCTCAGGAGGTGGCTGTACAGGCAGAGCCATGTGGATACACGTATTCAAAGCAGTCCCCTCTGAGAGGCAGTTAAAAGGGAGTGGGTAGGCCAGCAGAGTCTGTTTCTCACTGAAAGCTCTGCTCTTCAAAACAGGCATATGATTAAAGTTTTATACTTTTTTTTTTTTGAAACGGAGTCTCGCTTAAAGTTTTACATTTTTAAATTAAAAAAAAACAAAAAAAAAAAACCGCCAGCACCTCAGACGGCGACAGGGAGGCACTGTGTGCAGTGGCTGCTCTGCGAGTGAGTGCATTCTTGGAGGGCAGAGCAGGTCCATACCCCGGGAGGACGCTTGGAACTCAGGTACACAGCAGCCAGCGGCTGCCAGTGTCAGAGGCGGAGCGGGCCCTCCCAGCGCACCAAGGTCTTGGAGGGGCAAGAACATCCCAGGATGGACCCCTGGGGACACAAATCTAAGAAAATCCCTCCCTCCCCTTCCCAGCTGTATTTGTAACGGTATCACGAAAGTGTCTGCGCCGTGGAGACTTGTGCAGTCAGGAGGTGGGCGGGCCTGTGATGATTCTGTCCGAGAAAACGCAGAGGACAGTTGTGCTGTCAGTTGGCTGCCCTGGCCCTCACTCCACACCGAAGCATGGAGAAGTGGGAGGGGTTGCGGCCGGCTGCGGAATAAAGGCAGCCCCTCCGGAAGGCCCAGAAAACACAAACAGAGCCACCAGCAGGCAGTCTTGTCCCCAGCAGAGGAGCATGGTCTTCAAGGAATAAGCTACCAAAAGGGCCAAAGAGATGAGCAAAAGTGGCGTTTCCCCACAGTGGAAAGGGGTGGTCTGAAGCCTGAGGGTTTGCAGCCCCACCTCCCTCCGTAACTAGGACATTCGAACCATCTCCATGCTGCCAGCTGGGACCAGTGGTGGACAGGACACACGTGGTGACGGCCCACATGTGGAAAGGGCCCCTCCAGAATCCAGCGCGCTCTTCTTACAGAGGCTGTTTTCTCTCTAAGTGGGTGTTGTGCTGGGACAGGTGCACAGTCGCATCTTCCTTCTAACCTGTTCTGGCTGAAGCCAAGTGTTCTCCCCCACCTCACGGGGACTGGCAGGCATAAGGGCCGGAGCAAAGCAGCAAAGGGGAACATACGTAGCCCAGTGCAGGCGCTAACACCACCGCACCCCGAATATTTTGCTAAAGATGAAGCTTCTGACACAGCTCCTGGTCCAGCACTTGCAGCACACACACCCCCACACATCGTAGATACCACTGCAAAATCATGAACTTCGATTCATCCTCCCCTAAAACTACAAAACGCTGATTAAAACAAAAATGTAAGCAAGTGAAGGGACATGCACTGTGTTCATGGGTCAGGAAACTCAAGATGGTTAAGATGTCAACTCTTCCCAAACTGATCTGCAGAAGCAATGAATCCCAAAGTCCCAGCAGCCTCCTGGGTAGAAACTGACAGGGTGATTCCGAAATTCATACAGAAATGCAAAGGTCTTAGAGTAACCAACACAATTGTAAAAAAAAGAACAGGTCAGGCTGGCCGCAGGGGCTCATGCCTGTAATCCCAGCACTTTAGGAGGCCGAGGCGGACGGATCATTTGAACCCAGGAGTTCAAGACCAGCCTGGCCAACATGGTGAAACCTTGTCTCTACTAAAAATACAAAAAATTAGTTGGGCATGGTGGTGCACCCCTGTAGTGGAGGCTGAAGCACGAGAATTGCTTGAACCAGGGAGGCAAAGGTTGCAGTGAGCCGAGAGCACACCACTGCACTCCAGCCTGGGTGACAGAATGAGATTCCCTCTCAAACCAAACAAACAAGAAAAAGTCAGAAGGCTGACACGAGCTGATCTCAAGATGCATTGGAAAGCTCAGCACTTCAGGAGGCCAAGACAGGGAGACTGCTTGGGCTCAGGAGTTTGAGACCAGCCTGGCCAACGTGTTGAAACCCTGTCTCTACTAAAAATACAAAAATTAGCTGGGCGTGGTGGCTCACACCTGTAATCCCAGCTACTTGCGAGGCTGAGGCAGGAGAATCGCTTGAAGCCGGGAGGCGTAGGATGCAGTGAGCCGAGACCACGCCACTGCACTCCAGTCTGGGCGACAGAGCAAGACTCCATCTCAAAAAAAAAAAAAAGAAAAGAAAAGAAAGCTCCAGCAATCTCAGGGCCGGGCTCACGCCTGTAATCCCAGCACTCTGGGAGGTCAAGGTAGGCGGATTGCCTGAGGACAGGAGTTCGAGACCAGCCTGGGAAACATGGTGAAGTCCCATCTCTACTAAAAATACAGAAATTAGACAGTGTGGGCCCGCCTGTGGTCCCAGCTACTCAGGAGGCTGAGGTGGGAGGACTGCTTGAGCCCGGGATGCAGAGACTGTAGCAAGCCAAGATCACCCCACTGCACTCCACCTAGGTGACACAGTGAGATCCCTGTCTAAAAAAAGCTCCAGTAACCAGGAGAGCACAGTGTTGGTGCAAAGTTAAACAGATCAACATAGCCATGCAGAGTCCACAAACAGGCCCACACACAGATGGACAAAGGCAGTTCAGTGGTGAGGACAGGCTTCTCACATGCTGGAACAACTGGACAGGCAGAGGCAAAACCCTGGACCCACACCCCATAGTGTGTACCAACATCAACTCAAAATGGATCCAGACCTAAACATAAAACCTAAAATTTCCAGAAGAAAACAGAACATTTCTGTGACCCGGGGTTAGGCAAAGAAATTTTAGATACAACATAAGAAACGCAATGCATAAAAGAACAAAGGGATAAACTAGACTTCATCAAAATGTTAAACTTCGGCTTTTCAGCAGACACTGCTAGAGAATGAGAAGACAAGCCACAGAACGGACAGAATCTTTAGAAAGCATCTATCTAATAAAGGGCTTGGATCCAGAATATATGCAGAATCCTCCAAACTCAGTAAGAAAATAACCCAGACTGGGTGCAGTGGCTCACGCCTGTAATCCCAGCACTTTGGGAGGCTGAGGAGGGCAGATCACTTGAGGTCAGGAGTTCAAGACCAGCTTGGCCAACATGGCGAAATCCCATCTCTACTAAAAATACAAAAAATTAGCAAAGCATGGTGGTGCGCACCTGTAGTCCCAGCTACTTGGGAGGCTGAGGCACAAGAATCACGTGAACCCGGGAGGCGGAGATTGCAGTGAGCCAAGATGGCGCCACTACACTCCAGCCCAGGCAACACTGCGAGACTCCGTCTCAAAAAAAGGAAAGTGGGCAACTGAATAGACCCTTCACCAAAGGTGGCAGACGGATGCAAATGAGCACATGGAGAGAGCCCAACATCATTAGTCATTAGGGAGACACAAATTACATCTCTAAAGTGACACCACTACACACTCACTAAAATAGCTAAAACTAAAAAGAGCAGGTGCTCTCTAGGATGTGGAGCAACTGGAGCTCCTGTACACCACTGGGGGGAGCCTCTCTGAGAACAGCCCTACAGTTTTTTAGAAAGTTAAACATACTCCTCATGTAGGACCTGCCATTCCACCTGAGGTGTTGAAGCAAACAAAAAGCAACTGTGTGGCCTTAAAAAGGCTTGCACATGGGTCATTCCAAGCAATTTTATTTTTGATAGCCATAAATTGGAAGCAAGTCCAAAGTACACCAAAGGATGAAAGCGTAAACAATGTCTGGTGTATCTATCATGGAAAAGCACTCAAATAAAAAGGGATGAACTACTGATACACACAACACAAATGACTCTCGAATAATCACACCAAGTTGAAGCCAGAAAAGAGAGAGCGCACACCATGTGATATGGCTTGGCTGTGTCCCCACCAAACCTCATTTCCAACTGTAATCCCCACGTGTGGAGGGAGGGAAGTGACTAGATTACGGGGGCGGCTTCCCCCAGGCAGTTCTCATGATAGCGAGTGAGTTCTCACGACATCTGGTGGCTTCAGAAATGGCAGTTTCCTCTGCCCTCCTGTCTCTCCTGCCGTCATGTGAAGAAGGTGCTTGCTTCCCCTTCGCCTTCTGCCACGATTGTCCCCACCCATGTGGAACTGTGAGTCAATTCAACCTCCTTCCTTTACAAGCTACCCAGCCTCGGGTATTTCTTTATAGCAATGTGAGAACAGACGAATACACTGTCTGATTGCATTTATATAAAATTCTAAAACACGCAGACTCCCCTGCAGTAACAGAAAGCAGACGGGACAAGGGGTATGGGAGGCACAGAAAGGAGGGCTAGAGAGAGGCAGAGGCCGTGCTGGGGGTAGAGTTCACCATTCTGACCCTGGGGTGATGGCTTCACGTGCATGCACGTCTGTCAAAACTCACCAGTCCCTTTAAATGTGCTCAGCTTATTGTTGTCGATCACACCCAATACAGTTCTTAAAACACACGCATGTAGCCCTCAGAGAGCAAGAAAAGGTACAACCCTCCCCCAAAAAAATAATGGAAAGCATAGTTTTAATTCTCTTCTTCCCACCATCCTTCCTGAGCAAAAATAACTGCCAGATTCACAGTTAGCACACGACCTTCCCCCGCCAGCCCTGCCTCTTAAGAACACTAGGAGCTGCCCAAGAGTCATCTTAACAACTCCATTCACCACCACACACAAAAACCAGGCCACGTTCAATGAGTTTTACTCCACCTGACCCCGTGAGCAACACAGGGACGTGAGCGTGCTGTCGATGACACCACCAAGCGATCACACCCTCTACCACGCTGCCTTTTAAACAGAGTATCTCACTGAGTAGCTCGGAGCATGAAACAGCTGCAGGGGTCCTCAGCTCCCAGCCTCCAAATGAAAGTGCATGTTCAAGTCTCCAAGAAATAACACCAAGCTAGCTCATTTGATGGAAAAGGGATCCCCCAAAATGCCGCAGAGGGAACTGTGGTCAGGCCCGAGGAGCAGGCCACAAAGCATCAGCTCTGTGGGAGCTGGCTCCAGCCCCCATCTCACAAAACCACAGGTGGACAGGTTGCATGCACCCTCCACACCCTCTGGAAAGCCAGGCTCTGCAGAAACACGAAGCCAGCAGGCCACCCTCGGCACAGGAAAAAGCAGCGTCTCCTGAAGGATCAGCAGCTCTGCTCTGGAGGTGGAAGGGCCTGAATGGGGCCTCCACCAACCCACCCACAGCTTGTTGCCGCCCTGTGAGTGGAGAGCTGGGCCCAACACTCTCCCCTGGGCTCTGACTCCAGGGTTTATCCTTATTCCTTAGGTGGTCTGCACAGCAGTCAGCCAACTCAGCATCCCCCCATTATTTGGCCAAATTTCACAAATACGCAGTTGCTCACCTTAGAGCAAAGTTAAAACACCAACCTGTGGAGACTTCTACTTACGATTTGCTTCACTCGTTAATTTCTCTGAGACTCAACAGGAATGCAGATCGTGCCTGTGTACAAAAGAGCTATGTGCAAATCAACACAAACGAAATGGCAACAATACACCAAACTCCGAGTGTAAAAGTTCACCCTGAAGTTTAAAGACCGTGTTTCACCTCAAAATGCAGAGGCACTGCAAGGCACATCTGTAATGACGGCACATCTGTACAGACGGCGAACGTCGTGATGTCAGCCACTCCTAGACAGAGCCCCTGCCTGGGCGTGCAACCGGTCAGCCAGGGCAGGAGCTGTATCATTCTGAATTGCATTTTCCAGGTTGTAAAAGCAGTCGAGTGGGCTTCTAAGCCATCTGACTGCTCACAGTCATCTCTCCATGGTGCAGGGTCTCACACGTGCTCTGCTCCTGCAGCTGAGCCTCCCTAAAGCACCAAGCAGAGGCCTGGACACCCGGGAGTCGCACCTGCTCTGGGATGCTGGAGTTGCTAAGGGGGGCCAGTCAGAGTGACCAACAGGGACAGACCCACCCCACACAGGGGTTCTGGCCTTTCTTCCTGCCAGGGCTTATGCAAACCCAAACATACCCCCCAAAAATGCTAGCTCCTTAAATTCTCTTTAAGTTAACTTTAAATGGCTAAGATATTTTGGTAAGAATACTTCAGAGAATGACAGTTGGCCTCTGAAACACATGGGTCCAACTTCCAGGGTCCACTCACATGCAGGTTTTTTTCAACCAAGCAAGGACTGAAGATACAGCACTGACAGGATATGAAACCCACAGACACAGAGGGCTAACATCTGCTCGCTTGGGTTCCACAGGGAACTTGCATGTGCGCACGGGGCTCTGGAACCATCCCAAGAACACTGCGGGGTGACTGTATCTGGCACGATCACTTTAGGAAATTCTTAACACATGGACACATCTCTGTGAACAGGTACAGTGCACATGTGTGTCTGTCAAGCCACACCCTGCAAGCAGAGTCCTGCTGCAAACTTCAACCCAAAGCTGCTTCTGGAAAGCTCGTGAGCAGCCTTCAGAGAGGCTGGCACCCACCTAACATCCAACACAGATCTCCTTCGTGACAGTGAGCTCACATTTAAGAGTGCCATAAAGTACTCTGCCTAAGCCTGCAACAACACTCGACAAAGGCACAGGCTTGCGTCCCATATATACCAACCCCTGTATCAGCTACAGGTTAAAACTGCTTTGCTCAAAACTTAGGAATTCATGGGCTGGGCGTGGTGGCTCACGCCTGTAATCCCAGCACTTTGGGAGGCCAAGGCAGGGAGATCACAAGGTCAGGAGATCAAGACCATCTGGCTAACACAGTGAAACCCCATCTCCACTAAAAATACAAAAAAATTGGCCGGGCGAGGTGGCGGGCGCCTGTAGTCCCAGCTACTCGGGAGGCTCCGGCAGGAGAATGGTGTGAACCCAGGAGGCAGAGGTTGCAGTGAGCCGAGATCGCACCACTGTACTCTAGCCTGGGCAACAGAGCGAGACTCCAGCTCAAAAAAAAAAAAAAAAAAAAAATTAGGAATTCATGGATCTAGGGAAGGTGTCAATAGGTGTTTGTTGTACTCATTCTTTTAAGTTTGAAATTTTGCAAGTTAAAACTTGGTGACAAGGACTGCTTTGCTATCTAGACATGCACTCTGGGTAATGACCTCCACTTGGGGGTGGTGGGCAAGGGGAGTGACAAGGTAAACAGGGGGACTCCTGGTAAACTCTGACACAGAAGCCCTTCACAGGGAGCCCTGCTAGCTCTGCAGCCCCAGGGCCCAGTGCATGTGTGTGCGCGCACACACACACACACACTCTCATACATGCACACTCCATCCAATCCCCTGTACTTGGGGCTGCTGTGGGGGGTGGGATGAGGAAAGCCTGGCTCTTGGCCTCTAGGAGCTGACAGTCTGGTAAAGAATGGGAATGCAGGCTGGGTGTGGTGACTCATGCCTGTAATCCCAACACTCTGGGGGGCCGAGGCAGGTGGATCATGAGGTGAGGAGACCGAGACCAGCCTGGTTAACATGGTAAAACCCCGCCTCTACTAAAAATGCAAAAATTAGCTGGGCATGGTGGCACTCCAGCTACTCAGGAGGCTAAGGCAGGAGAATTGCTTGAACCCAGGAGTTGGAGCTTGCAATAAGCCAAGATCACACCACTGCACTCCAGCCTGGTGACACGGCAAGACTCCGTAGCAAAAAAAAAGAACAGCAGGCACAGGTAACCCACGGTGGTCAGGGGAAGCCTCAGGGCTGGGCTAGAGGGAAGAACAGTGTGCCGCAGGGGCATGGTCACAGTGAAGCTGCCCATGTGGGTGTCAGGAGCTGGCCAGGTGGAGGAAAGACGCACAACGCCAGCGCTGCGAGGCCAGGTGAGCAGTGCAGCGGGCCAGAGCCCTGAGAGGGATGTGGGGCCACGTGCACAAGGAGAGGAGGCAGCGGAGGCCTCTGCAGCACGCCAGTGAGCAGAGCAGAGTCACAGGCAGGGACACAGACGAGCCCACCAGGAAACTGGACACCTGCACCTCCACGGTGCCCGGTCAGTGGAGGTAACGCATCTGAGTTTCTGGTGTCCTGGATAGGACGACACAGCAGCATCACAAGCGTCAGAGACATCACCACCCAGAGTCAGACACCACAGCCTTTTCATGCAAAAGCCTAATACTAATTTAGATTCGCTTTCATGTGTAGACAGACACATAATTTAAAACAGCTCTAAAACATTAAAATGATTTTCCAGTCATTCAGCAGTTAATAAAGTTTACCCTGCCCGGCAGTGCCCATTTCTGCTTTTTCTTAACTGCCACCCCCCACTGCGGCCTGTCATGCCTCGAGGCACATTTTCGATCAGCCCTGAAACCAGAGCATGTGCTCACAAGACGGGCTGGAGAGTGCTAGCAGGGGTCTTGCTTGCCCTACTCCACATACCTAAACGGAGCCTGCAATTTTCCAATTAACATGTTAAGAGCAAAAATTTTTTGAAAACAAATTTCGTACAAAAACTTCACTAAGTTGCCAATAATGCTTAATTGTCTTATCTACTTTTTAAACTGGCCCCACAAAATGTATCAGGTGACCATGAAAGCAACACCAAGGGCCACAGCAGCAGAGATGCAGAACCCAATGGATAAACACGTGGCAGGGCCTGATACAGGAGGCTCTCCGTACCCCACCACCTCCATGATACGATGGCCTCCTTCGCCTCTTCTCAGTACTCAATTCAATTGCCCAACTGCACCTGAGCTTCCTGAAATGCCCGAGTCTATTTGACAGACACAACATGCAACAAACAGGAAAGGATTTGCAGTTGGTCTCGGGCAGGTTTTTCTTCACGTCTTTAGGTGAAAGGCTTCTGTTGAAAACATCGAGTACCTGGTATCACTTCTGCCTTCCTGAAGCCTTCCCTTATATTCTCAGCCATTCCTGGTGTGTAATTTTCTCAGGTCTCTAAAGTCTCTGAAACCCACAGGCCTCATGTGACTTTACCAATTCCCTCTTTCAGTGAGCTTGGGTCCAAGGTCGGAACGTGGCCAGGCTGCTCCAGGCTGGGTATCCAAGCCCTCGTCCTCCAGGCACCACACACCTTGAGGCCCAGCGTGTGCAGAATCAGGCTGTGCTCGCTTCCGCCAACAGCAGTGAGCATGCTGGCTGGGCCCAGGGTGCCTCCTCGACACTTTGCTAAACCTCAGGGTAAAGCATACTCATCTGCACATACTTAAATCCCAAGACTCTAAAAATCCTGCACTAACAGAGAGCCTTCACCTCTGCACAATTTTAACATGTGCTCTTTCATCTGCAGATTCTGAATTCATTCAAATGACACTCTGGGCATTCCCTTTGCCTTGAATGAGAGCTCAGTTCCAACTCTGTGCCCACCTCCTGGCTTCCCCCTACCCTACTCCACTAGCAGCTTAACAGAGTCCAAGGTGAGTGTTTTTCCCTCTATTCTCCCTCTTCCTTGACTTTCTCATTAATCATATCTTCTTGGATTATGAGTATTTTTCTTAGTCACCATAAGTTCTTACTAGAGTAAGCACATGTGTCAACAAATAAAATAATCAAATAAAACAAGCAAAGGTTCCCATCAAAACCCCAGGGAGAGGCCGGGGTGCAGGGCATGCAGCCTCTGGCACCCAGAGGAGGGGCTCACAGGGAAGGACCCGTGAAACAGCCCGGGAAGAAGGCAGCTGGCGCAGCAACACTGAGACACGGAACGCACAGGACACTTCCAGACAAAAGTTCTGGATTCTTCTCACGATCAGCAAGCAAGAAGAAAACAACCCTCCTTTCCTCAGAGCTCCCCCGCAGCACTGTCCTTCTGTGAGCCTGCACCTCCCACCTCGCGCTCTTCCTGAAGCCAGCCGTGTCTCAGCACCTCTGGAGTCTCCAGGTTAAGACTTCACATGTTTGGATACATTTTATCTGCCAACTTAAACAAAAACAGTTAGAGAAGTCACCATTTGGATGGTGCTTCCAAGTCAGTGGTGGGGGCAGTCAACTCTGCAAGCAGTCGGCTCTGCTTTTCTGAGAGGACACGGACCATGCTGAGATTCCCTCCACCCCCGAACTGCTGCTCCCTGAGCTACCATCTCAGCAGTTTCTGTGTCCTCTGATGGGCCAGGCCACAGGACTTCTCTAACCTAAAGTCTATGGGTTTGTCCAGATGGCAACAAACATTGCTTCTCTTCCACATGATCACTGTGTTTTAAGGTGGCTTTATCCAGAGAGGCTGGGGAAGGGGGACCAATCGGAGAGTGCCAGTGGCAAGAAGAGGAGCTCGGGGCCACAGGCAGTGCCTGCTATCTGCAGGGGATGGGCTTCCAGAAGGCCT
The DNA here is from genome assembly GCF_009764315.1 of Trachypithecus francoisi. Classification (NCBI taxonomy): domain Eukaryota; kingdom Metazoa; phylum Chordata; class Mammalia; order Primates; family Cercopithecidae; genus Trachypithecus; species Trachypithecus francoisi. The sequence continues at coordinate 57,859,043 of NW_022681467.1, forward strand.
GGTGGCCCACCAGGACCTCGGCTCTCAGCACCTGAAACCACATGTCCAGCACTCAACTCCAAATGTTCTGCTTACTTTCAAAATGTTTTCAACAGTGCCAATCCCATGCACAATTTCAAGAAAACTGAGGTCAGCTGGCAGATGACATGGACCTTAAATGACTTACAGCAAAACGTCAGTTCTCCAGAACCCAGCTTTCAGACAACCTCACTTACCAGAACACACCAGCAGGGAGACAGCAAAACAGGGGCTCCGAGCAGCCCACAGCCGAGCAGCACACACTGGGCACCGGCCCCAAATCAGAAACACATGTGAATGCCGCACACCCTCCTGGGGCTTCCAATCAATGGATCCGTCTATGCTAGGAAGGAGAGCTGCCCAGCCCTCTAAGAACCTGCCACCAGCAGATCTTCCTGGCCTCATCTGAGCACCAAGACTGGCTTCTCGAAGGAAGCAGCTGGGAAATGATGGATGCAGGGGTGAAAAAAGAGGGTAGGCGGCTGTCTGGACATGGTGAGAGGCAGGAGGGCAAAGCAAGCAGCAAGGACACAGTGAGGGAGTGACCCAGGAAGGGCAGGGCAGAGAGCCAGCCGCAGGGGAAGACTGAGGCCACAGATGAGATCCCTCAGCCCTCAGCGGGGTGGGGTCAGGCAGGGTGGCCTCAGCCCCCAGGGGATGGCTCCGGTGCTCTTCATGAAGCAACAAGGGGAACCACCTGCCAAGATGCATGCGTGGCAGGAATCAGAGACCAAGGCCCAAGATGCATGCGTGGCAGGAATCAGAGACCAAGGCCCAAGATGCATGCGTGGCAGGAATCAGAGACCAAGGCCCAAGATGCATGCGTGGCAGGAATCAGAGACCAAGGCAGAAGAGGGAGGGCAGGTCAAAGAAGCTAACAAAGGCCCTGGTGGGTTTTAAATAATAGGAAAGCATTTGATACAATCCAACATCCATTGAAACAAACAAACAAATATCCCCTGCCCCAAGAAAAGCAAACAGAAAGCAACTTTAGAAAATAAGGAGTGGGAACTGGGCGAGGTGGCTCATGCCAGTAATCCCAGCACTTTGGGAGACCAAGTCAGGCAGGTCACTTGAGGTAAGGGGTTTGAGATCAGCCTGGCTAACATGGCGAAACGCCGTCTCTACTAAAAATACAAAAATTAGTCAGGCATGGTGGCACGTGCCTATAATCCCAGCTACTCGGGAGGCTGAAGCACAAGAATTGCTTGAACCCAGGAGGCAGAGGTTGCAGTGAGCTGAGATGGCTCCATTGCACTCCAGCCTGGGCAACAAGAGTGAGACTCTGTCTCAAAAAAAAAAAAAAAAAAAGAAGGGCCGGGTGCGGTGGCTCACGGCTGTAATCCCAGCACTTTGGGAGGCCAAGGCGGGTGGATCACCTGAGGTCAGGAGTTCGAGACCAGCCTGGCCAACGTAGTGAAACCCTGTCTCTACTAAAAATACAAAAATTAGCCACGTGGTGGTGGGCACCTGTAGTCCCAACTCCTTGGGAGGCTGAGGCAGGAGAATCGCTGGAACCCGGGAGGCGGACGTTGCAGTGAGCTGAGAGATCACGCCACTGCACTCCAGTCTGGGTGACAAGAGCAGAACTCCGTCTCAAAAAAAAAAAAGAGAAGAGAGGAAAGGAGTGGAAACGAATGTCCTTAACTTCATGAAGGAAATGTATAAAAACATCTGTAGCAACTGTCATCTTCTACGGCAAATCACTAGACGCATTTTCTTTAGAATCAGAAACAATTCGAGACTGCCGGTCATCACCACTCCCCTCAACACTGCACCTGAGACCCCAACAGGCCCAATACCAGAAGACAACAAGGGAGTGAAGCACAGGATGGCAGTGAAATCAAACTCATTAACTGCATATATAATAAATTCTCTAGGTATGACACTCAAAAAATGGCAAATTTTTAATGAAAGCGTTTAAGAGTGCTAGAGTAAGATCAATATCCAAAATTCAACTGCAATTCAACACACTATCAACAAAGAATGAGAAAACGTCATTTTTTATTTTTAGAAAAGGGTCTCATTCTGTCACCTAGGCTAGTGTGCAGTGGCACAATCATAGCTCACTGTAGCCTCAAACTCCTGGGCTTGTTTCAAGTGATCCTCCCACCCCAACCTCCTGAGTAGCTGGGACTACAGGCATGTACCACCATACCTGGCTAATTTTTTTTTTACTATTTTTTGTAGAGACGGGGGTCTCACTATGTTGCTCAGGCTGGTCTCAAGCTCCTGACCTCGAGCAATCCTCCTACCTCATCCTCCCAAAGTGCTGGGATGACAGGCATGAGCCATCATTCCCAGCCAGAAAATGTGTTTAAAAAAAATAATACTTAAAATAGCAGCAATGAACTCAGAATGTCCTGGAATGTCCTACACATATCTAACAAAATATGTGTAAGACCTATATGAAAAAGACACATAAAACTTGATTGAAATATATTACAAAATATGTAAATAAAGTAATATACCATATTTATGGATATAGTCACTACATCATAGATTTCAGTTCTCCCAAAATTGACCCACAGATTGATACAACTTCAATTAAAATAACCTACAAGGACTTTTATGGGCCCTGAAGAGTTGATTCCAAAATTTATAAGGAAAATCAAAGTGCCAAGTGTTGCACGGATAATTCTCAAGAGCAACAGAATGGGTTATTACCTCTAGTAGATACCAAGAGTTAGTATGAAGCTAAATTATTTAAGGACAGGATGCTACTGATGAAAGGACAGACAAATAAACCAAGAGAAAACAACTGACAGGCCAGAAAAGGATCCCACATAATATAAAACCTGAAATGTTACAGGTGGGCCACGGAGACCACAGAGGTGAGGAAGGACCATCCAAACAATAACACCAGGACAACCGCTTATCCAAATAGGAGGAAAATGAAAATGGAGCTCTAACTCACACCATACACGAAACCCATGCCAGGAGGATTACATACTTTAAAGCAGAAGCGAAAGTTATCATTTTAGAAGAAAATACAGAAAAATATTCCTATGACCTTCGGGTTAGAAAGGACTTCTTAAAGATGACTTGAAAAGGCTTACCAAAAGGGAGACAATAATAGATAAATTCAACTACATTAAAATCAAGGAGTTCTATTCGTCAGAAGATACCATAAAGAAAGTGAAAAGATCAAATATAAATTGGAAGAAGATACTGGCCATACATATGACCTATAAAGGAACAGTAACTAGAATATGCACAGAACTCCTATAATTAATAAGAAATAATTTAAAGAAAACTGGGCAAAAAGACACAACCAGACATTTCCCAGGTTACCCACAAACAACAATAAACAGAAAATTAATTTCCTCCATATTAAAGGAAAGGAAGTTAAATGAAATTAATTTCCATTAATTAAAGGAAATTAAATTTCATTAATTTTTTTTTTTAAACAGAGTTTGGCTCTTGTCACCCAGCCTGGAGTACAGTGGCGCAATCTCAGCTCACTGCAACCTCTGCCTCACAGGTTCAAGCGATTCTCCTGCCTCAGCCTCCTGAGTAGCTGGGATTACAGGTACCCGCCACCAAGACCAGCTAATTTTTTGTATTTTTAGTAGAGATGGAGCTTCACCATGTTGGCCAGGCTGGTGTCGAACTCCTGACCTCAGGTGATCCACCCGCCTCGGCCTCCCAAAGTGCTGGGATTACAGGCATGAGCCACTGTGCCTGGCTCATTAATTAATTTTTAAATGGAAATTAAGACAACACTACGATAGCATTTTATACCCCCAGATTTGAGGAACTGAAAAGTCTGACAACACCCAGTGCTATCAAGGATATAAAATAACAGAAATGGCTGGGAGGCAAGTGAACTGTTGCAACTAACATTACTCATGCAGTACTGCGAGACAAACTGCAAGGAAATGGCAGGCCAGTATCCCTCCTGAACCTACACACCGAACTGTAGCAAACTGTATGCAACTGTGTATAAAAAGGATAATACATTGTGACCAACAGGAACTCACCGGGGTTTAACATTCAAAATTAAATAAATGTAATTCACCATGTTAACAGAATAAAAAAGAAAAACCATATAAGCATCCCAATACAGGAAGAAAGACATTTTACAAAAATAAACATCCACTCACGACAAAAATTCTCACCAAACTAGGAAAAGAAGGTGCATGAGTGAATGCCATCACAATTCATATGCTGAAACCCAATCCCCAAGGTGACGGTGACCGAAACGGGGGGCCTCTGGGGGCCAAGCCGTCATTAACTGGATTAGCGCCTTGTGTAAGAGCCTGTCCCACAGCTGCCTTGCCCCTTCCCTCCACACTCTGAAGACACACGAGCCGCCGCGTGGAAGCAAGCAGCAGGCCCTCACCAGCATGGCAACCGTGCACTTCCCAGGACCGTGAGGAGCGAATTTCCGGTGTCTAGAAGCCCCGCAGTCTATGGTATTTTGTTACAGCAGCCAGAACGGCCTACTACAGAAGGGGATTCCTCAACCTAATACAGGGCCTCTATGAAAAACCTGCAGCTGACATCATGCACGTCATGAGAGAAGACGAAGGCCTCCCCCAAGATCAGAAACGAGGCAAAATGTCCCTTCTCATCGCTTCTGTTTGTAATATTACACTGGAGGCTGTGGCCAGTGCAATGAGGTAAGAACAAGAAATAAAAGGTGCACAGGCCAGAAAAAAAGACATGAACCTCTCTTTACTGCAAATCACGACTTTGAAGAAAATCCTAAGAAATCTACAGAAGAAAGCTATAAAAACTAATATATGAGTTAAGCATAGCCACAGGATATAAAGTCAATTTTTGTAAATTTTAATTGCATTTATTTTATGCTGAGTTTATTCTCATGCCGTAAGTTTTTGTTTCTTCAGTTTCTTCTGGGACAGTTTTCTTCCCTGCAACTTCCTCTCCTGGCTTGGGAACAAGTTTCTTTACCCTGAGCATTGTCTCAATGTGACAGGGTGCCCTGTATGGATGAACCCAACCACCTGCCCTGGAAGTCCCACAGCGCATCCTGGGTGCTCAAACACCAGAGAGCCTACATCCACACCCTCACGAGAGCCTACATCCACACCCTCACGTTCAGTGTGACTCTCCGCATTTTTAAGTGTGTGCAGCAAAAATTCAGTTCTCTTTTTGGGCCACCAACCCTGTGTCCAGCCCCACTGTTTGGCCTAGGTACACCTGCCAACTCTACCCCTGCAAGGTCACAACGGCATACACTGTTTCTATAAAGGGACATCTTTCAGACACTTGGTGACTTCTCATGTATGCACACCCTTGATGGTCTGGGCAGTTTCACGAGTGTTCTTAAAGTGATCAGGAAGACTTGAACCTCTTGATTTGCATGACTTTGTGAGGATTTCTGGGTCAAGTAACTAATGAACCATTTTCACAGATCACCTCAGGCCGCTTGGGGAAAAGCTATAAAGTCAGTATTTTTAAAAGCAATTGTTTTTCTAAATACTGGCAACAACTGGAAAGAAAATTTTTTAAAGGACCACATACATGACATAAAATATGAACACTTAAGAATAAATTTTTGTTGTTGTTGTTGAGACGGAGTCTCGCTCTGTCACCCAGGCTGGAGTGCAGTGGCCGGATCTCAGCTCACTGCAAGCTCCGCCTCCCGGGTTTACGCCATTCTCCTGCCTCAGCCTCCCGAGTAGCTGGGACTACAGGCGCCCGCCACCTCGCCCGGCTAGTTTTTGTTTTTTTTTTGTATTTTTAGTAGAGATGGGGTTTCACCGTGTTAGCCAGGATGGTCTCGATCTCCTGACCTCGTGATCCGCCCGTCTCGGCCTCCCAAAGTGCTGGGATTACAGGCTTGACCCACCGCGCCGGCCACTTAAGAATAAATTTAACAAAACATGTTCAGGACACAAACACTGAGAACTATGAAACAACCCTGAGAAAAATCCTGAAAGACCTAAATCAATGAAGAGGTACACCACGTTCTTGAATCAGAACACGTGATATTACTAAGATACCAATGATCATAAAACCGACCTACAGACGCAATACAATCCCAAGGCAAGATATCAAGGTATTGGCCGGGCCCAGTGGCTCAAACCTGTAATCCCAGCACTTTGAGAGGCTGAGGCGGGTGCATCACCTGAGGTCAGGAATTTGAGGCCAGCCTGGTCAAGAGGCGAAACCCTGTCTCTAGTAAAAATACAAAACTTAGCCAAGGGTGGTGGCGCACGCCTGTAATCCCAGCTACTCGGGAGGCTGAGGCAGGAGAATCACTTGAACCCGGGAGTCGGAGCTTGCAGTGAGCAGAGATCGTGCCAATGTACTCCAGCGAAAGACGTGAAAGAGTGAAACTCAGTCTGAAAACAAATAAACAGAAAAAGATATCAAGGTATCAAGAAACTTCTTTGTAGAAACTGACGAACTGATTCTGAAACACATGAATGCAAACGACCAGAACAGCCCTCAACGTTTTCGAAAAAGCAGCACTGGAGGACTCCTGTCACCCATCAACACGCCCTCTAAATGGGCTGGAAAGTGCTGAGCTGCAGAAGGGCAGACGAGGACGTGAGTGGACAGAACACAGCCCAGAAGTGACGTCCGCACACATGGCCCACTGAGTTTCAATAAAGGCAGCAGCATCGTTCAACAGAGAAAGGAAGGTCTCCTCGACACATAAGGCTGGCATGGTTGGTACCCACAGGAAAAACGAGTTTCAACTCCCTACCTTACAACTCTCCCAAAATTAACTTGAATTGGACTGAGTAAGAGCTAAAGCCATACACATTCTAGAAAACTCCTGTACCTTGGGTTAGGCAAAAATTTATTTAGGAAGGCACAAGATGAATTCTTAAAATGATACATTGGGCTTCCTTAAAATTAAAAACTTGCTCCTTAAAATGCATGCAGGTAAAAAAAAAAAAAAGGGCAAACACAGACCAAGAAAACAGTTAGAGAACAATTATATCTGATAAATTACTTACATCTAGAAAATATATTTTAAACTCTTACTAAATCAGTAATGACAAAACTATCAACCCAATTTAAAAAACACAGACAAAAGATTTGAAAAGACACCTCCCAAAAGAAGATAGGCAAATGAGCAAATGAGCTGGTGAAAAGACGCTCAGCATTATTAGTCACTAGGGAAATGTAAATCAAACCCACAACATAACGACACTGCACCCATCAAAAAGGCTAAAATTCAAGACTGACCATACCAGCTTTCCACAAGGATGTCAAGCACTATGTGCTGCTGGTGAGACGCAATGCAAAACAGGACAGCCACTTTGGAAAACAACTCGGCAGTTACTTCAGAAATTCACATTCATTTGCCATATTCAGCAATCCCACTCCTAGTAACCCACCCAAGAGAAAGGAAAGCTTACGTTCATATAAAGATGCATAGGAAATGCTCGCAGAAGCATTGCTCGTAATAACCAAAAGCTAGAAACAACCCAAATACCCATCACCTGGTCACCAGACCAACTGCAGTCCAGCCGCATGCTGGGAGGCTGCTCAGCAACGCAAAGGAACCAGCTACTGACACACACACAACACACCACCTGGGCACCACGCAGAAGGATCCCGCCACGGGAAAGGGCCAGATGTGTGGCTCCCACTACACAATCACATTTATACAGAATTCTAGAAGAGGCAAAATCACAGTGACAGAAGCAGCTCAGTGGCTGCCAGGGAGAAGGCTGGAGCAGGGGCTCACTCCCAGGGGCACAAGGCTACAGAATGATTCCGATTCTGTACTCGACGGTGGTGGTGACATGACTATCGTTAAAACGGACAGACCTCCACGCTGAGAAAGGTGCACTCTGCTATGCGCCAACTATGCCTCCATCAACGGAGATGTAAAAGGTAACATGTGCTACCACTGCATGCCCACCAGAATGGGTAAAACAGGGAAGCCTGGCCACACCAAGTGCCAACAGGATGGCACGGCAGCAGCACCGGGCCCGCGGACGAGGTAAATTCGCTCAGCCACCCAGGAACACGGCCTGGCAGTTTCTGATGAGACCAAACTTACACCTTCCACACAACTCAGCGATTCCACTCCTAACATTTACCCAAAAGAAAAGGACGTCTACACGTATGTTCACACAAACACTTGAACACGAATGTTCAAAAAGAAGCTTTATTCATAATAGCCAAAAACTGGACCCATGCCAAATCCCCTCGGCTGGCAAATGGATAAATAGTGTACGTCCAAACAGAAACCATTCCACATAAAAATAAAAAACTGTGGGCACGCATAGCACACGATGACCCTCCAAGTACTTTGAGTAGGAAGCCAGACACCAGGGAGCACACAACTGGGGTTTCCGCGACCTGAGCTCTTGGAAGGACAGATCCACACCGACAGTAAGAGGCAGCCCAGAGAACGCCTTCCCGTCTGGGGCGGTGGGCCAACAGCAGAGGGTACAAGCAGACCCTCCAGGGGGTCTGAACGAAACGGGGGTAGACATCCTCAATCTGTGCACTTACAATGGAGACATTTTATTGTATATAAATTACGTCCCCTCCAAGAATTTTTATGCATGTTAACCTCTATTTAAAGGAGAGCTCCCACCCCCAAACCGTCAGCCTCCAAGTACAGCCACGCCTCACATAATGATGCTCCTGGCAGTAACAGACGGCACACGTGACGCTGGTCCCATCAAGACCATCCTGGCTAACAGGGTGAAACCCCGTTTCTACTAAAAATACAAAATATCAGCCAGGCGTGGTAGCACACGCCTGCAGTCCCAGCAACTTGGGAGTATGAGGCAGGAGAATCGCTTGAACCCGGGAGGCAGAGGTCGCAGTGAGCCGAAATCACACCACCGCACTCCAGCCTGGGCAACAGAGCAAGAATCCACCTCAAAAAAAAAAAAAAAGCATGGCATACTGGCCAGGTGCAGTAGCTCACCACTTTGAGAGGGTGAGGTGTGAGACTGCCTAAGGCCAGGAGTTCAAGACCAATCTGGGCAACAAGGCAAGACACCCTCTCTCTCTCTACAAAAAATTAAAACATCAGCCAGGCAGTGACTGTAGTCCCAGCTACTCAGGGAGGCCAAGGGGGAGGATGAGGTGAGCTCAGGAGTTCAAGGCACCACTGCACTACAGCCTGAGTGACAGAGTGAGACCCTATCTCCTAAAAAAAAAAAACCTCCCACATACAATTCTGTAGCATACAGAACACTGGCTAATGATATGGACAGGACGCAAGGAAATACTGGGTAGAAGAGGGCAATTCCCCAGCAAAGCCCCACCCTCAAGCCTGGACACCTGCAGCTCTAAATGGGAACAGGCATTCCTGTTTGCACACCCAAATGTTGCCTTTTCCAAGATTACTCTGGCCTGCCATGCCCGTATCCTGTGCCCATATAAACCCCAAGCTCCACTGGCAAGAGCAAAGTGGCGCAGCAGAGAAGGAGAAAAGAGAAGGAGTGTCTGAATGCCGAGAGGGGTTCGGCTGGGCACCGTCCAAGAGGAGATCGGCTGTGGGACGGCTCAACTCCAGAGGAAGATCATCATCTTACTCCATCCCCTTGCCAGCTCATCCATCTCACTGAGGATCACCTTCATCACTCAATAAAATCCCCACAAACGCCATCCTTCAAGTCCATGTGACCTGATTCTTCCTGGATGCCGCACAAGGACTTGGGTACCAAGAGGGCAGGGTTTGGTAAAAGGCTGTCGCATGACTCTCTGCTGAGCTGGTTAACACTTAGCCATCTGCAAATGGCAACTGCTAAAAGAGCATTCATTGTAACATACCCGTAGATGCTACTGTGGGGTTGGAGCCCAAAAGCGCTTGCCCAGGCTCCGGCATCTGCCCGTCAGCGTGCTTCCCCTCCCACAAACAAGCCACACCCCCTGCTGCAGTCCCGAGAGGGGGTTAGGGAACTCTTCTGTTTCAATGATAATTAGCAAATATGCTACTGATTTACGTATTTATTATATTCTACTTCCTATCACTGTTTTAGAGTATACTGCATCTACTTATTAAAACTTACAGTTGGCTGGGCGCGGTGGCTCAAGCCTGTAATCCCAGCACTTTGGGAGGCCGAGACGGGCGGATCACGAGGTCAGGAGATGGAGACCATCCTGGCTAACACGGTGAAACCCCGTCTCTACTAAAAAATACAAAAAACTAGCCTGGCGAAGTGGCGGGTGCTTGTAGTCCCAGCTACTCAGAAGGCTGAGGCAGGAGAATGGTGTAAACCCGGGAGGCGGAGCTTGCAGTGAGCTGAGATCCGGCCACTGTACTCCAGCCTGGGTGACAGAGCCAGACTCTGTCTCAAAAAAAAAAGAAAAAACTTACAGTTAACTGTAAAGCAACCTCAGGCAGGTCCTTCAGGAAGAATCCAGAAGAAGGCACTGTTATCACAGGGATGACGGCTCCATATGTGTTACTGCCCCTGAAGACTTTTCAGGGAGACAGGATGTGGAGGTGGAGGACAGAGATGTGGATGATCCTGACTCTGTAGGCCTAGGCTAACGTGTGTGCTTGTGTCTTGTTTCTAACAAGTAAGTTTAAAAAGTAATAAATAATTTTAAAAATGGAAAAAAGCTGGCTGGGTGTGGTGGCACACGTCTGTAATCCCAGCAATTTCAGAAGCTAAGGCAGGCATATCGCTTGAGCCCAGGAGGAGTTCAAGACCAGCCTGGACAACATGGTGAAACCTACAAAAAAAATACAAAAATGCCTGCCTATAGGTCCTGCTATCCGGGAGCCTGAGGTGGGAGGATCTCCTGAGCCCAGGGAGGTCAAGGCTGCAGTGAGCCATGATTGTGTCACTGCACTCCAGCCTGGGCGACAGAGCTTACAGAATAAGGATATAAAGAAAGTATTTTTTTTTTTTTTTTTGCACAGCTGTATAATGTGTTTGTGTTTGAAGCTAAGTGTTACTACAAAAGAGTCAAAGAGTTTTAAAAAGCTAAAAAGTTTATAAAATTATAGTAAGGTTATTATTGAAGAAAGAAAACTATGTATAAATTCCATAGTCCCTAAGCATAAACAGTGCTCCAGAGTCTACGGCAGCACAATCGCATCCCGGGCCTCTCACTCATAGACACCCGCAGAGCAACACTCAGTCCTGCAAGCTCCATTTACGGTGAGTGCCCTACACAGGTGCACCATTTTTCATCTTTTATCCCCTATTTTTACTGTACCTTCCCTATGTTTAGATACACAAACTCACTATTGTGTTACAACTGTACACCTCACAAGCCATGCAGGTTTACAGCCCAGGAGCCAGGGGCTGCACCACACAGCCTAAGAATGTAGCAGGCTGTGCCACCCAGGTTCGTGTTAGTATATTCCACAATGCTCGCACAACGGTGACGGTGCCTAACAAGGCGTTTCTAGAAGGTATCCCCATCACTAAGTGGCGCAGGACTGTACCTGGTTTACACATTAATTCCAGGAAGTATTTCCAAGCCCACTGCAGGCTGGACGGGAAGACACAGAGGCAGGGCCCGTTATCTAACCCAGGCTTCAGCTTCCCACCAATGTAAAGACCACCCTGCCTGGCCTTCCCTTAAGGTGGACCCTCCCCTATCTCCAGTCCAATATTCCCAGGCATAGCTAACTTGCGCTTATTATATGCTTTTTGCCTTGGCAGAGAAAAATATAATGCATTTTTTAAACTATTTCCTTCCACAATGATTTAAGTTTTAGTGCCTGAATTACACAGAAAAGCGTCACTATTCAATTTCCTGAGTGTACTACACATAAAACTTCAAGTTCTTCAATTAAAATAAAATGCTACCAGAGATGATCTCCAGGTTATATACTGTTAAGAAAAAAAATCAAGATAATAGTGTACGTGCTATATTAGTTGTAATAGGAGAAAAAGAGTATGTGTGTGTATGCACTGTATTTTGAACCATATAAATGTTTTACACCCTCAAAATATAAAATGAAACAAAAAAAGTAAAATTGAAAACAAACCAAAACGTAACTAAATTGTATGACAAATTGATAACATAACCAACACAAAAAAGAATCATTTCAGTGGAGTTTTGAACACAGTACTGACCTAATATCCTTAAAGGATAAATTCTAAAGACAAAGAGTGTGAAGAAACCTTAAACTTTACTCTCATGTTATTTTTGTAATTCTGGATCTATGCTGAAGTATATGAAAGGAGAAGCCAAGTAAGTAAATATGTTTATGTTACCAGGACCTAAGCTTTTCTGTGCAAGAGATAAAAATATAATTTCAGAATTTAAATATAAAAACAGAATTTACGGGAGGGGGAGAACGTGCTGTGTTAAAAATGTGTACCAACGTGACCAGCACCCAGCCCTGCCGAAACTGCTCAAGAGTCATTTTCCTCTAAATGCCACTCCAAGGCTCCTCGGGAAAGAGACAGGCCTGGGACAGGAAATATAGGATGAGGCTGATGTCTTGTGCCAGATGCACCAAACAGGAAGGAGCGAAGGCCAGGAGGCCAGGAGACCCGTGGGCACAGGGAGCAGTCCCAGATAGGAATGGACGAGAAACTCAGCCCAGGGCAAGAAAAGAGGCCACCTTCCGTGACACATGAAAATTAGTCCCAGATTAGTGATGACAAGGAAAAGAAAACTCACAGCGCCGACGTGAAAACACCGATGAGTAGGTAAATAATCTCAGGTAGGGAGAGGCAGTCTAGCCACACTGCAGGAAGAGAACTTGCAAAGCCATGCCACTCAAACGGAATCCCATCGGGACGCTCCCTGCTCAAGACTGTCACAGGGACAACCATCCCACACCTCCTGGCCCATACATTCTCCCCACCGGACACACAAGGTCCGGAATGTTCTTCCCTGTCCTTCCTGGGAGAGCCCTGCCTGCCGTGCCTGCTGTGCCTGCCGTGCCTGCCCTGCTCCTCTCTACCCTTGACTTGCTTCAGGTGCTTGGTGGAGCTGATGGCGGGTAAACTTTCAACAGTGCGCCTGTTTGGGTTTAAGCTTCAGAGAACAGGCGCAGAATCCCTGCACGTGCAAGCACTCCGTGAGTGCTGTGGGATGAACCAGCGATGCTGCCTGAGCCACACACCCATGGTCTCGGTTCTACAATTCTCCCTTGGTGACAGGAATACAGATTAGCATGCATTTCTTTTCCATACTTTTTTGCCTTTATCAAATTTTCTAGGATGAGTACATGTTACTCAGAAAGAAAATAACTATTTAAAAGCCAGAAAACTAACTTGTTTGTGAGTATAAGGCTACATAAACTATTGTCACACACCTGCTCCTGGAAAAGGTGAACCCTGAGGAGAGCACAACAGATCTGTGGCGAAAGAGCCAGCGGACATGAAAACTCTTTCTCATCTAATCCAGAGCAGACGCTCCTGCTTGGACAAAGGGAAGACAGAACTGACGCCCAGGGTACAAACAAGTCCCAAACACACAGCTCCTCATTTGTGTCCTCTGCAGGAATAGCAGTAACCTCTTTGTCACAACTATAACTAACAAATTTTCCTTCTCTCACACAAACACTTCCAAATACTGATTCTCTCCTTAAGAAATGCAAAGTTCCACAGCCAGCATCAGATCTAAGAGGCAGTTAATGAGGCTGTTTCCCGCCAGGCTGCTGAAAGCTCTCACCCTGCGGTGCCCTGGTGTAGCGGAGAGCAGACACGGATTCTGTACCAACAATGAGACACAAATGACAGCAACAGCCACAACTGCCTTCCCTTCCCTGAAACACCATGCTACATGCAACAGGAAGGAACACTGGCCCCGGGACTTGGTATAGCTTTACTGAAATACAGTTCACATAAAACAAAATTCACCTATTTTAAATGTGCAATTTGAAAAGTTTGGGCAAATGTATACAGTTGGGTAACCCTACCACAATCAAGATTTAAAACGTTTCTATCCACTTAAAACATGCCCTGACGCCACACTACCCTCAGTCCAGGCAATCACGACTATTTCAGCTTAGCTTTTTCTAGAATTTCATACAAATGAAACTGTGCAACAGGCAGTCTTCCTACCTGGCTTCTTGACCTTGTGAGGAATTTTGTAGCTTCACTGTATTGCTGCACGTGTCGCGATCTGCTCCTGCATGGAGGTGAACAGCATCTCACCATACAGATCCGTCACATCACCTGTCACCACTCACTGCAGGATGGACGCTTAGGTTCTTTCCAAATATCCTGGGTGGGGCCGCCGCACATGGTCAATCAATACTTCACTTTCTGCGCTTCTCCTGTCAGTGTTGAGGGTCCCAGGACCTCCCCACTGGCACTGACACATGGGATGGCTGTCAGTTTAACTCCAGCTGTTTTTAGGTGGGTGTGTTATCAGCTGTAGCACCCCACTGGGGTTTTACGCCCTGGAGTCTAACGGGTGAGCACCTTTTCACACACCTGCTAGCCATTTGTGTACCTTCTTTCGGGTCTATTCAAACGCTCTGCACATTTTTTTTTTTTTTTTTTTGAGGTGGAGTCTCGCTCTGTCGCCCGTACTGGAGTGCAGTGGCCGGATCTCAGCTCACCGCAAGCTCCGCCTCCCGGGTTTACGCCATTCTCCTGCCTCAGCCTCCCGAGTAGCTGGGACTACAGACGCCCGCCACCTCTTAGAGACGGAGTCTCGCTCTGTCACCCGGGCTGGAGTGCAGTGGCCAGATCTCAGCTCACTGCAAGCTCCGCCTCCTGGGTTCACGCCATTCTCCTGCCTCAGCCTCCCGAGTAGCTGGGACTACAGGCGGCCGCCACGTCGCCCGGCTAGTTTTTTGTATTTTTTAGTAGAGACAGGGTTTCACCATGTTAGCCAGGATGGTTTTGATCTCCTGACCTCGTGATCCGCCCGTCTCGGCCTCCCAAAGTGCTGGGATTACATGAGCCACCGCGCCCGGCCACTCTGCACATTTTTAACCGTTGTTTGTTGTCTTGTTAGTAAGTTGTAACAGTTCTTCACGTATTCTGGATACGAGTTCTTTGTTAGATATAAATATTTTCTCCCAGTCGACGGCTTGCCTTTTCATTGTCTTAACAACGTCTGTCAACTAGCAAAAGTTTTCCTTTAATTTTGAAGTCCCATGTATCGACTTTCTCCCCATTAGTTCATGCTGTTTGTATCCTGGGAAGTCCTTCCCAGCCGCAATCATAAAGACCATCACCCATCACAGTGCTTCACTCATCTATTCTTCCACAATTACTCTCTTTTCAGAAGGACAACTTCAGTGTCACTATGGGCGGTACATACTCTTACTAGCATGGGGCTCTGGTAGTAGGAGCCACCACTGCAATCCCAAAGCTGACCAGGCTCCCTGCTTACCCCGAGAGGCCACACCACCAGCCTGCACTGACACCCCTGAAACACCGACGTTCTAGAAACACCCTTTTCTTCTGAGAGAGTCACACCAAGGTCTGGTTAAGTAGGCACTCTGAGCATGGACTTCTCTTAAAGCTGATGAATATTCGTGAGCTCCTTTAGAAGGAAGAGATCACATAGCAAAGTCTCAGGGCACCTGGTCTACCCTCTTCCCTCTACAGCGAGACCCCCTCGACCCCACACAGGAAAGGGGCGCTGGGAAGAGTAAGTCTGACACCCCGCCCCCGCACCGGAAATATCTGGCCTAGAAAGAGATGGAAACAGTGGTGGCAGATACTGCAGCCTCTGCCTCTGCCGTGAGGGCAGCGCGCGCCGTCAGGCCCAGGTGATGCAAGGCACTTCAGCACCAACCAGGCCAGAAGAGTCGCACCTGGCTCCCACCACGGGAACGCAGCAGAATACAAACGCATGCTATCAAATGTCAATCATACCAAAAAGGACACAGCCACGGAAGTCGCAGGTCTATTTTTATCAACACCAGCACCCAGGATTCCTCGCCGAGATATTCAAACACGGGCACTGCCTGACTCACTGGCGACCCTGCCCCGGGACTGCCCCACATCAGGGCCATCCCAGACCTAGCTCCCCAGCACTCACACCATCACTGGACCACCCCCTCATCAAGAGGCCTGGTCCCCCACCCAGAGTCACAATACGGGGAGGGGTGTGTGGAAGAAATCAAGTCAAAGTCACCTCTGAAAATCCCCTGCAGCCCTGGGGCTGAGTCAATTCCCTGTGGCTGCGACATACCTAGCATCCTCCCACACAGGGCAGGCTGGCACGTGCCTGCCCAAGCCCCAGATGAGAAAGGGGGCTGCCTCTGGGGGTTCTGTTGTACCACAAATGCTTTTCTACAAACCAAGAGGCAGCCCAGCCCTGTACTAGCTCCTCCTGGACACACCTAGGAAAGGACGGGGGTTGTCAAGTGATTTGCTAAGCTGGGCATCCAGAGTGCAGCGCAGTGAGAACGACTGACAGGGCCACCTGCAGGGCCTGGCTGGAATCTCCCTGACTGCAGCTGGCCAGCAGGGCCTAGCTAGCCCCTCCCTCCTGTCCCTGGGGTGGGCCCTGCTCTTCCCCTAACAGAGGTGCCCCCACTCTCATGCAACACAAACCCATCGCACTCCCAGCATCCCCATGTGGGGCCACACCTCCGTTAAGCAGGATCGTCTCCCCACGTGCTCACCTCCATCACCAGGCTCCGTCCCCACAGGTCCTCTCCCTATATGCCCACCTTGTGACCTGGCACCATCCCCCCAGAGGCCTCTCCTGGCATGCCCACCTCGATCCCTGGGCCCTTTCCCTGCATGCCCACCTTGATCACCGGGCACCGTACCCCCAGCCCTCTCCCCGCATGCCCACCTTGGTCACCAGGCTCCCTCCATCCTCCTGCAGTCCTCTCCCTGCATGCCCACCTCAGTCACCGGGCTCCATCCCCCTCCCCGCATGCCCAGCTCGGTCACCGGGCTCCATCCCCCTCCCCGCATGCCCACCTCGGTCACCGGGCTCCATCGCCCTCTCCGCATCCCCACCTCGGTCACCAGGCTCCATCCCTCCACCCGGCCCTCTCCCTGCATGCCCACCTCGGTCACGGGGCTCCGTCCCCCTCCCCGCATGCCCACCTCAGTTACCGGACTCTGTCCCCTCACAGCCCTCTCCCCGCATGCCCACCTCGGTCACCAGGCTCCGTCCCCCCGCGGCCCTCTCCCCGCATGCCCACCTTGGTCACCAGGCTCCGTCCCCCCGCGGCCCTCTCCCCGCATGCCCACCTTGGTCACCAGGCTCTGTCCTCCAACTTCGAGCTGCAGCATCTGCACTGTGCCCCCAGTGGCACCACCCACTAGCCCCAATCTGGCTGCTGGTTCTCCAGGTGCGGCAGTGCCCATGCTTGCCTTCCACATCCGCCCCGACTATCCCCACCATCAGGACGTGCAGAGACCCTGTGAGCGGGAGTCCTGGGCTGAGCTTCTGTGCGAGTGTCTACGACCTGTCCAGGAAGTGGACCCCAAACGTCTGCCCTGTAGAGCAGTCGTGAGCATGGGAGGCGCACACAGTGCCTGACACCTGCCAGCACGCGGCAGTCACAGCACACAGGCCCACTTCTGTGTCCCGTGCTCAGTGACCACCGCCCTGTTTCTGATCCTGTCTCCAGTGTGTCATCAGGACCAACACCTAGAACCCAGGCCAGCCCTTCTGGCTCTTCCACTCCACAGCCTTCAGGGGTCCCCACTGCCTGCAGAGGAAAGCTCTGCTCTTCACACCCTCCTGGGTCTCGTCTGCCTGAGTCATACCCACACTCACACCACGGCCCAGATCCCCACCTACCCAGGCTCCACATCCTGCCCCTGACCCCCCATGCACCCCAGCCCAACTCCCAACTCCCCAGCAGTTCACAGTTGCCACCAGGGTCACTCCCAAGGGAGGCAGGGCCAGGGCAGAGGTTCCAGAGCCCAAGTCTCTAGCCCTAGGCCCCACCAGCCATGTGGCCTTGAGCAGGTCATAGAAATGCGAGCCTCAGTGTCCTTGTCCCTAGGCAGGTTTCACGACACCATCATCACAAAGACTAAACACGGTGCCAGAGACGACACTCAAGGTGCTTGGAGCAAAGTGACCACTTCAGACCTGCTGCAGAAACCCAACCTGTCAGGGAGCACGGAGCAGCCCGTCCCTGAGGCAGGGAGTCCGCCTCACCCGCTCACCCCATCTTCACCCAACGCCTACTGTCAGACGCTGGAGTCGTAACTACTCACAGAGGACACCTGACAAACTGTTTTTCTACAACCTTCCATGAAGATGAGGCTGCAACAGTCAAAAGAGGTAACACCCAGAGCCCCTAGAGGACACTGCAGACCGGAGGGTTCTGCACAGCAGCGACCAGGGCATAGTAGCAGAAGGAAGGGCTTGTTCCCCACATGACCTGTCCTTGGCCTCTCATCATCCTCCCCTCTGGGGTCCCAGCCTGGCCCTGCTCCCGTGGATCACTCCATGTCCCATCCCTCACCACTCCCTTCTCCTGCCAGCCTGGACCTGGGCACGGCAGGGGTCTCCTCCTGGCACCTCTGCCCCATAGGAGGCAGCTTCTGACAACTCTTCCCAAAGCGTCACAACACCTGCTTGTGCTTGTACGTGGAGATTCCAGACAGGTGCCCCCATCCCGAGAGCAGCCCTGGGTGCTGGCAGCACAGTCTCCTCTCTCCCCCACCCCTCCCAAGCAAGACTCACCAAAACAAGAGTAAAGGAATTTAAATGGTCAAAGTCTCCAAAAAAAGAGAGAAGGATAAGAGTTCAACAAACCAAGTGCAGGATCCGTGAGAGCCACGGGGCTCGGGAACAAAGGAGGTCTGCCTGGGAGGGCACACCCCTGCTGCTGATGGGACAGGCCGTCTAGGCATCACCCAGAGCCACCTGCCAGGCTCCTTCCCCACAAGGCCCTGTGACTGCCCTCCCCAGGGGGCACCTGCAGAGGGAACTTGGTCATCTTGGCCCTGCAGCATGAGTCCCACCCGCCGCTCGCTCCCACCCCTCTCACCGCCACAGGACACAGGGTTGGGCCTGTCCTAGACCTGTCTTCCCACTACCAGAGCCCTGATCCACAGAGGCCACCTTCCCTCCCTACTCACGTGGTGACCCCCACAGCCATCAGCACAGTCCCTTGGTGCCCACAGTCCCTCCTCTGAGGGGCCTGGCCCCAGCCATGGCACCACTTCAGAACCTCATGGCGGGTGGCCTGTGGTCCTCAACGCTGCCCCTGCCAAGCCTCCTGCAGCCGTCACTGGCCGGGCCACCAGCACCTCAGGGGTGTCCCGGGCAGTGGGGATGCAGTGAGGACAGACACATCCACTCGTGAGGAACCTGCACCCACAGGACACACTCCATTCTGGACATCTGCCACCCCTTCCTGGACAAACCAAGGTTGCCGCCTCCCACCAGGCTCTAGGGCCTGCAGATACACGACCAAGCCCCTGGAGGGTCACATCACCTCACAACCACAAGGAAGAGAGATGACAGGAAAGCCACCTCCCCCTTCTGCATCCTGCACCCTGGACTCCCTGCGTCCTCACAGCACAGCGTGGCCACGGAGCACCACAGCCGCGCCCGGGCCAACCAGCTCCAAGTAGGGTGCAGTAGCGGCGTGCAGGCCAAATGACAGTGGCCTGGATGAAGTGGCTGATATAAAGCACGTCAAAGACTCAACCTCCCCCTCCCGGCCCACCCGTCCTCATCCAGCCTAACTTGCACCGATCCGAAGCACGAATCCACACGGGGCACACTTTGTTTTCACTACTGAGCGTGGCTCCAAGATCGCTTCTTAAAAAACAAACAGGAAAAAACAAAGAAACTGTCCTTTGACCCCTCACCACAGTCAGTGCCCTCCTCTCCATCTCCTCCTGAACCTGACCCCCAGCACTGCCATCTGGGACCCGTCGCCTCCAGTCGGCTGAGATCGACAAACCCCAGGGTGCCCTGCCCCGCACCGGCTCCACACCCCAGCCCCAGCCCGTGTGTGCCCCAGCCCGTGTGTGCCCTGGGTCACTGCCTCCCCTGCACCACTAGAGTGTCCCCACCCAGGTGTCTGGGCTGGTATCTTGTCACTTCCCCCACACACGATGAGCAGGTGTCCCATGGCTTGAACACCACTGTCCCCACACTGCCCCCCTGTGAACTGCAGTCTCATGCTCCAGGAGCCTCGCGCCACCCCCCCACACCCCACACCCCGGGTCCCTCAAGCCACCCGCACACCACCAGGTCCCTCAGGCCATCCTCCACATCCCAGGTCACACCACACCCCATGACATCAGGTCCCCTGCGCCACCCCCACACCACCAGGTCTCCAGGGCTGGCACCATGTGGCCCAAGGCAGGTGGCAGCCCTTCCCACACAGGAAGTCTGGTGGCACGCCCACAAGCTCCAAGGCACTGAGGTGACACCATCCCCAAGCCCAGCCTTAGCAGCCCAAGCAGAGCTGTGCCCGGCCCACAAAAGTGGAAGAGGGCGGCCCCGTCACACGTCCAGAATCACAGCCTCCATGACACCCAGTCCGTGCTTTCCAAACTCTCAGAGCTCTGCATCCAACTGATGGTGGGGCGCAGGGCGGGCCGCGGTGTCCCTGAGTGCAAGCACTATCCTGAAGCCAGGAGCCCATGAAGCCGCCAAGCCGGAGGACAAGGACCGCCCTTGCACTGCCCAGTGACGAGCTCCCGGCCCGGCTCTCTGCTGCTCTGGATCCATCCCTAAATGGCTCCATAAGTGGCTAGTCACACATGAGCAGCAGGAAAACGCTGGGACACCCACAACTGAACAGAGAAGACGCCCACCTTGAGAAGGTACTCTGGAGAAAGGAGCGACGTTTACGCTGAGAAGCTGCATCCGTGCACCTCGCCTCCGCCCCGTCCACGCTGACCTGTGTCACTCCCCAAGCAACTCCGTCAGCAAGCTGCCGGATCCACAAGGTCTGACCTGAGCTCGCTGCCGAGTGAACGTTTGTTGACCGACCAACCAAACTCATCCCTCTGGCCCACCAAGGCCACGCACGGTCTGAGGCGTGCTGGCTGTCCACCCGTATCCCACCCCGCCCCCAGGACAAGCCGAACCACCCAGCACTCTGTGCAGATGGACACGGCCAATGACTGAGTCTTCTCGGCTGGAACTAGGGAGAGGCCAGCGTCACTTCTGAGCAAGGGCCTTCAGACCAGGAGTGCCTCTTGGCCGCTTGACACCCTTGCAGCCGCAGGACTGCGGAGACTGACAGCGATGGGCCTCCCCAGGCAGATGAGGTAGCCCAGACTTAGCAGAGAGCCACCAGCTGGGGGAGCCCAAGCACCAGAGCGCCCACAGGACGCAGCAGGATCGTCGGGTGAGGCCACGAGCCACACAGACCCAGCCCGGTGCAACAGCCCCTCACCACGCACTCAAGACATTCCCTTCTGTGGATTTTCTCTGAAAGCCAGGTCCCTGTGTTTTAGGGGTTTTAAGTTCGTAAGTTCGCTCCAAGCTGAACCATTTCCAGTCTCTCTTGGCAGCACAAGCATGGAGGAGGAGGCCTGAGGGAGTGACAGGTGCCCTGCGGCATGTAGCCTCTGTTAAGTGGCCACGGGGTTTTAGAGAAGCTGGTCACCTCTGTGTGCCTCAGCGTCTTTGTGGAGAAGGACTCTCTTCCGGGACTTTCTGGCTCTAGAGAGCTACAGACCCGCGAATCCGTGCACGCCAACACACGGCAGGAAGGCGAGGACTGCAAGGGCAAAAGCAAAGCAGCCTCCACCACAGCCACGCTACCTCGGCCATCGCTGCGCTGGAGGGCAGGGCAGACGGTGACCTTACAACAAACACTACCCCACCACACAGGGCTCTCAGCAACGACCCCACCATGTCCTTCCGTCCCAAGAGCTGACAGCTCTTTGCTCTGGGCCACCCCTCCTGCAACCTCCTCCCACCAGGCTCCTGCACCCAGGTGTCCACCCTCACTCATCCCACTCCCAGCACCACTGGCCAGATGCGCCCTATGAATGCCGGCCTCTCCCAGCACTCCTCCCTGGCTCCCAAGCTGGCCCAGCCTCAGAGGTGCCGGCACCTGTAGGGTGCCTTCTACAGCTCTTCTAGCCTACTCTACAGGCTCATAACACCCCATGGCCATCAGAGCCGCAACACCATGACTCCCGGACCCTGGCCTATGCCAGCTGCTCCCCGAGCTCCTGCCTCCCACCAACCACCACTGACGCTCCCTCTCACCCCGCCTGCCCACCTCAATTTCATTCCACAAGAGCCCTTGTCCTCACCCCTCCCTCCAGCCCATCCACACCTCCTTAAGCCCCGCCAACTGCCTTGGGCCCCTGCCACAACCACCCCCACATTCCACAGCTCAGATGCAAAAGTGACCTCAATATACAACTTTAAACTATGCCCTGGCCGGGCGCGGTGGCTCAAGCCTGTAATCCCAGCACTTTGGGAGGCCGAGACAGGCGGATCACGAGGTCAGGAGCTCGAGACCATCCTGGCTAACACGGTGAAACTCCGTCTCTACTAAAAAATACAAAAAACTAGCCGGGCGAGGTGGCGGCGCCTGTAGTCCCAGCTACTCAGGAGACTGAGGCAGGAGAATGGCATAAACCCGGGAGGCGGAGCTTGCAGTGAGCTGAGATCTGGCCACTGCACTCCAGCCTGGGTGACAGAGCGAGACTCTGTCTCCAAAAAAAAAAAAAAAACTATGCCCTATCCAACTTCAAACCCTCAATGGCTTCCAGCCACTGAGGCTCTTGCAATCGATTCACACTGCGTGCAGGCAGCCCTGCACTACAATCAGTTCACACTGCCTGGAGGCAGTCCTGCAATCTAACCAATTCATACTCCCTGGGGGCAGCCCTGTGATACCATCAATCCACACTGTGCACAGGCAGCCCCACCACACCAATTCACACGATCTGAGGGCAGCCCTACAATCTGTGGGGAGGGGAGGGGCCCTGCATCTGCTCTTTCCTCGGGCTGGACACATGTCCCAGCTGCATGTGGCTGACCCCTTTTTCATCCCTCAGCCTCCTGGGAAAGCCTTCCCTGACTACCCTGCCCAGCAGTCCCCTCTCACCCAAGGGTGCTAATCACAATCAGACATACCTGCTGATCTGTTTCCCTGTTAACTGCCTGGCCACAACGGACACACCACGAAAGCAGGGGCTGTCAGCCTGGGACCCCCACAGCTGAACCCTGGTACCCAAGTCAGCCTTCCCCCATGGCCCAGTACACACTCTCCTAATGTGCTCAGGCAGGCCAGGTGCAGTGGCTCACACCTGTAATCTGAGCACTTTGGGAGGCTGAGGCAGGCGGAGCACTTGAGGTCAGAAGTTCAAGACCAACCTGGCCAACATGGTGAAACCCCGTCTCTAACAAAAATACAACAATTAGCCGTGTGTGGTGGTACATGCCTGTATTCCCAGCTGCTCAGGAGGCTGAGGCATGAGAATCACTTGATTCTGGGAGGCGGAGGTTGCAGTGAACTGAGATTGCGCCACTGCATTCCAGCTTGGGTGATGGAGTAAGAGACTGTCTCGGAAAAAAAAGAACGCACTTATACAAATAGTCACAGTTGGTGAGAATAAACAGCCAACATCCGCATGAACGAGGTTTAATTTCGCTTAAAGAAATGCAACTTAAAACTAGACCCGATTTTCTTCCTTTAGAATAGTATCCATTTCCAAAAGTCGTATTCTGACAATGGTTTTAAACGTGTAATCTGATGGAAGATGATATGTATCAAAGCTTTGAAAATGCTCAAACCACCAGACACGCAGTTAAGACATAAAGGCATTCACCTACAGGGGCCACTTGCCACCGTCAGCACAGCACCCTGGCGCAGGGGCCTGTTACCAAATGCTAGAGCCTGAGACCACCGAGGGCCAAGGGAAAACGCACCAGACACAGGACAAGGCAAGGCACAGACTTGGGTCACAGGAGAACTGTAATTACAGAAAAACACAGAAACAGATGTGCACCGGACACAGGCTGAAGTGAGACACCCCAAAATGTGAGCAGTCTGGGCCAGGTGACATTACAAGTGACTCTATTTTCATCTCCACAGTTTACAAATTTCCTATAATGAATAAAAACTAATTTTATAAACAGAAAAATCATGTTGGTGAAGTAACTAATAATTTTTTTACACTTATAGTTTCATAAAAAAGCCAATAGAGCCTGTTTCCCATGTCACCCCTCGTTCCTGTCATGATGCTTCTGACACTGACATCCGTAACCTTCTGCAAAGCTCCAAAGCACGGCAGGCCTGCGCCCTGCTCTGAGCGCACGCATGGCTCCTATGAACACCATGGAGACGACGCTCCTCTGCAGAAGACACAGAACTTCCTTTCCAAACTCTCACAGGTCTCTGTCCCACACACTTTAGTGCAAAGTCAGAAAATAAAAGGCCGTGTCCCCCGACCCCTTGGAACAAGGTGCCCGCCTTGCCACCTGTAGCACCTCCACCCACAGTGGACCAGCTGACCCACAAAGCCTCTGCCCTGGGTGTGCTCTGGCCACACCCAATGCCCGGAGAAGGGTGCAGTTCCCTGGCTCCAAGTGTCCTGCCTTGTCCATGCACCGTCCACTCGGACCTCTGACCCTAACCCTGAAACAACTCCCTTGGGAGCCACAGACCTTCTTACTGCAGGGTCCTCATTCTAAAACCTAGCTGGCCACACTCCTCTCACAACTTTGAGACCAAGATGCCACGTGTGCCTTCCTCACATTGGCGCTTTCCAGTGATGCCAAGTGAGGGACAGAAAGGGCCCATCAGATCTCAGGAAGGACGGACACAGGTCTACACACAAGGCCACATACAACCGGGCTCGTGGGGCCAACTTCTCCAGTCCCCAAACACAGTCCACAACAGACAACTTCTCCTGTCCTCACACGCAGTTCCCAACAGACAGCTTCTGCTCCACAACGTGACACCCATGGCAGAAGCAGCTGGGGGTGCTTCACTACCTCATCCTGCACACAGCAGCACGGCCCACTCCAGGCAGAAGGCAGGCCTGGAGAAGAGCCTGAGACCACCGCGGAAAGACCGACAGGGGACACCACACACTTTCTCAAATGGGAGAGGGGCCTCATGGTGGACAACATGTGTCTCCTGGCTTTTTGGAAGCTGTACTTCTTTGGTGCAAACATTCATTTGAGATGTAAAAATCAAAAGTTTTCACTCAAAACTTTCACGGTCCAACTATGGAAAAATTAAGCACCGCATTTTCAAACATAACTTTACAGCACTTGTTCGGCTTCACTATTCCAAGCAAGAATTTGGAAAGAACAGCTGTGTACACGTTTGCAGCTGACACCACCACAATGCCATAGCAACCGCAGGCCCACCTGGAAGCAGAAGCGTCCAGGAAGCCCAGGTGCACAGCACTCAGCACAGAAGGGCCTGCAGCAAAAAGCCCCCTTTATTTAACTGCTTTATTGCTATCAAAGGCCTGATTAAGCAAAGGCCACCATCCCGCTGCCTGAGCCGGGCACCACAGCTGAACGCCCTGAACAGCAACTGTTTCCTGGACGATCGAAGGCCTAGAGGTTCCTACTGAGCACCACGAAGAAGAAAAGCAAAGCACTCTGGGAACCCTGCAAATTACCCCAAATCTCAGGCAAGCTTCTCCAGAGCCCTGTTACACCTCTGCTTCAAGATCCTCAAAAACAGCTGCTAATTACGCTTTGATCAACTCACATATCACCAACAATTTATAAAAGCTTTCTTCAAATTCATCACTTAAGTGGAAGAAAACTCACATTATACGACAGAAAAGGCTTTGGAGGCAGAACAGGAACTGCCTCGATTCCACTCTGATTTCAGGATGCAGACACGCCCACCACTCTGTTCTGCTGAGCTGGGTCTGTGCTGCTCTGACCGAACGCCGCCTCCCAGCGACCCTGTGCCGATGTCTAAGGGGCAACTTCCACAGCACACCGGGGAGCCCGGGGGCAGTCCTGGGAGCCAGGGTGGCTCTGCTCTCTGCCCTGGGAGAAGGCCAACTTCCCAGGCGCTCGGGGCCTGCCTCAGGTCCCTCTGCCACCGAAGCAAGCGGGACACCTTCTCCTACAAAGCTTCTCACCGGCCCTAAGAAACAGGGCAACTGTAACGAACTTCAAACGCCATCCTCTGTTCAGACTCACGGACCTCTGCTGTGAGCACAGTGCTCAGGCACAGCAAGCAGTGAGGAGAGGGGCTCCGCAGAGTGTGACAGGTTCCTGAGTCCTGGCTGCCACTAACCCATGAAGAGTCACCAGCTCCGAGACACCAAAGGCAGGTGAGGTCCATCCCAACCTGTCACCAAGATGACTCTGTTTATCCCGAAGGCAACAGTGACGACCCCAGCAGCAGGGCAGGGAGCAGGGAGGAAGGGAAGGCCCAGAGCGGCACCTCTGCCCTGCTAGGCAGAGCTGCCCGGGGCTGTCTTTACACAGCTCCCCAAAAGTTACTTTTCTTTGTTCTTTTCAAATGTCACTCCTTCCTAGGTATGTCAAAAGAAACGCCTGATTAAGACCTCTAGCCTAAAGTGAGCCCTCCACCGAGGTCCAGGCCTCCAAAGGTCACTGCAATCCTCCCCTATGTTGGCAGGCAGGCAACTGCTGCCCCAGGGTGACCCACCTGAGAGCTCGGTAACTTCCCCACTAACAGAACCAGAGTCACTGCCACGCCAAACGCCTCGGTCACTGAGAAGACATCCAGTCTGGATAATGTGTGAAAAACAGTGAAAAATGAGGGGAACTGGGAGACTTTGGAATAGTGATGCCATGATGCCACCTGACAGCTGTGATGTCAGGCCCAACATGACAGAATTCACATTCTTCACCAAACGGGCAACCCCACTTTACAGCTGGGGAAGCTGAGGCTCTAAGGGACAACATACTCCTCCCAGGTCAAAGGGCAACAGGGCCCTCAAGTCATAAAATCAAAACTTCTAGGAATGTCCCTTGTGCCAGAGCACTGGCAGCCACCACTGGCCACGGGAACTCATAGCATGCCACCACCCAGCACGGGGCTGGACTCGCCAAACCCAACCCCTGTCCCAACAGCACAATTAAGGGCTAGTGGACTTTTTTCCCCTTTCCCCACAGATAGGAACCAATGCTCCAGACACCACCCATAGACACACATTCACCTGGGAGTACTCATCCTAAAACACGCAGCAAGCACACACTCCCTAGGCCAAGGGATAGAGGACCACGGTGAGAAAGTGCTTTTCTGTCCTGGAATGGGAATCCACACTTGGGACAAATTTTAGAGCAACAGGAGAGTAAATTTGGCATGAAAGCACAATAGATCAAGATGCACTGAAGAAAATGCAAATTTGCCAGGCCAAAAGATAACCTTTGGCCGGGCGCGGTGGCTCAAGCCTGTAATCCCAGCACTTTGGGAGGCCGAGACGGGCGGATCACGAGGTCAGAAGATCGAGACCATCCTGGCTAACACGGTGAAACCCCGTCTCTACTAAAAAATACAAAAAATTAGCCGGGCGAGGTGGCGGGCGCCTGTAGTCCCAGCTACTCGGGAGGCTGAGGCAGGAGAATGGCGTAAACCCGGGAGGCGGAGCTTGCAGTGAGCTGAGATCCGGCCACTGCACTCCAGCCTGGGCGACAGAGCAAGACTCCGTCTCAAAAAAAAAAAAAAAAAAAAAAAAAAAACCTTTAGAAATGAACTTCTTTACCTTACACC
Source organism: Trachypithecus francoisi (assembly GCF_009764315.1). Classification (NCBI taxonomy): domain Eukaryota; kingdom Metazoa; phylum Chordata; class Mammalia; order Primates; family Cercopithecidae; genus Trachypithecus; species Trachypithecus francoisi. Next base: position 57,886,530 of record NW_022681467.1, read on the forward strand.
TATCTGAAAAGATCTCTCAATTTACGAACATGCTAATTTGGGTGTCAGATTACTTTTTTCTTCTTTCAGCTGTAATCACAACCTGACTATGACCTTACGACTATCCTAAGCTGTAGAGAACTAGTGCTTTTCAGTGTTCTTGGGACAAGTGTGTCATCTGCAACAATCTCACTAAACACTTAATTTTCTCATTTTTCCTCAGTGAATAAAATTTAAACTCTGGCACCTCAAACCAGCAAATTACAATTATATTAACATAACTATCTTTACCACACTGTCCTGACAAAGAATATCAAGACAGCTAGCTAAAGCCAAATTCAACACACGTGACGCACTTGGCGCTGAAACACTCAGGGCCTAAGGCTCAGCCTTAAAGACTTCAGGGTGAAACCTCTCTGTCCCCTCCCTTCTCCCACCCAAGACCTCCATAGAGGGAAGGCCTGGGAGGGGCAGGCCCTTTCACACCCCATCCAATTGCCAGTCATCTGCTACTCCACTTGACACCCACATGCAGCTTCGAGAACCCTGCCCACCCCTAATACTCCCGGCTCCTCCTCAGTTTGCAAGACTGGGTTGTTACTAGAATGAGTTATTAGCCAAGCAAGAGTTATTTTTATGTTACTTCCATCTTTGTTCTAAACATTTTTATTATGAAATATTTCAATGAAGAGGGAGCCAACTAGACTAATTTAATATTCTCTGATCAATCAATTACAGGAAGTAACCAGAGTATTTGCAATTTGCCATTTTGATTTACAAAATTAAGTTGTACTGTTTAATAAAAGAAGGTATTCTGGTTTGGGGTACTGCTAGTTTTATTGATATGTATGTTTTTTTTTTTTTTTGCTTTGGCTACTATTGAAATAAACAACATAATCAAAATTCCTCATCAGTAGATCAACTGCAGGGGGTCATGAAGAGATGGGATAAATCTTTCATTTTCTAGACAGTAGCATTCAGCTCCTTGAAAGTCCCATTCTCAGCACTGCCACCCAAACGTCTGTGTGAGCTGTTCCTTTGTCCTCACACACGGGAATCACGCACAGTCAACACTCCTACAGTTGTTTTTCAAGTTGTCTCCTCATCAAACACACCTGACCCTAAAACTGACCTTAAAACAGAAGATGGAAGTGGGGACACAGGCCACACGCCTAACTGCAGAACTGAGCAGACGACAGCTGCTGCCACTCGCAGCTCCAGGTTCTGCCCTCAGCTCTGCAGACCCCATCGTCTGGCCCAGGGAGCCCCTGCGCTGAGCCTTCCACCCGGGGCAGGGACACACAGGGCGGGAGCAGGTAAGGATCACTTAGGATAAATACAGCAGAGATGCCCTTTTGCAACCACGTATTCCTCTACCTCCTCCCAGAAGAAAGAGATGAGGCTTTACCTATGCAGAGGCTCAGAGCAAGACAACCTGGCCAGCCCCGTAAGGCAGAGTCCAATACCCACCCAAAGTGGTGCAACAGGCACCTGGCCTGCGCTGAGACATGTGGGACCGCTGGAAAAACATTTGTATAAATAAAGCATTGCGATAGTTTACATAACAGATCACAGCCATCAAACACCTTTTTACAACATTACTAAAGATCAGCCACATTTTCTACTAAAAGGTCAATATACACATTAGGAGCAAAACCAAGACTTTGGCGAAACACCCCTACAAATGCTTCAGTACTCAAAAGCTTGTCATAACGGGCATCTCAGCAACCTCGGAGAAGTGGCTTCTCAGCCCTCGTCCTCCCTGGAGCACTGCAGCTGAGCGGCCTCCCACTCTCCCTACCCCTGCCCTGTCCAGTCTGACCACCAGCCCTGAACCTCACATACTCGGACAGGAAAACCTTTCACTTCTGAAGATGCTGCAACCCTCTCAAAGTGACCAATAGCTTCCTTCAGAGAGGGGACACAGGAGAGACCCACGCTCTCCTCGAAGTTCCTACTACTGCTGCCACCGAGCTGCCACAACTGCATGGCGCGCGTCACCACAGGCCGGGGAGGAGCTCCCCTGCCCAGCACCCACCAAGGCGGCTGGGGAGGGATGGGGAGCCCCAGACAAAAGCAGCCTAGCGTGCAATGCTGGCCAGGCAATCTTTCCCGTCAAACTTGAGGTGCCCTGAGGAGTCGCAGAGACAGCAGACTAGACAAGAGCGTGAGAACTGCCAGGCAGAAAGGGCATCTGAGCCCAAGGCATCCGCAGCACAGCCACTATTACCCCGAGACCGGTGCACGGAGCGAGAGCATCTGCTGCCACCGCCCTCCCACTGTCCTCCCGAGAGGGCAGCAACCAGAATGGCTGGGCGCTCTTTCCTTTAGGCACCAACGCAGCGCTGGAAGAGACGGTGACACACACGGTGCTGAAACCCTACTCCAGAGCATGGCTCTCAACAAGGCTGCGCGCCGGGAGGACTCTGGCAGGGTGCGCCCGACATCTCTGCCTTCCTGGTGGCAGCAGGAAAGCCCAAGCCTTCCATCCAGACTTCCCGAGCCTCGAGGAGGGGGTGTCGCGCCCCCGTCCTCGCCTGGAGACTGGGGAGGCTCAAGCCCAGGGTCACAAAGGAGCAGAAAGGCTAAGGGGGGACACAGGCCACACGCCTAACTGCAGAACTGAGCAGGGGACAGCTGCTGCCACTCGCAGCTCCAGGTTCTGCCCTCAGCTCTGCAGACCCCATCGCCTGGCCCAGGGAACCCCTGCGCTGAGCCTTCCAAGCCGGGCAGGGACACACACGGCGAGAGTAGATAAGGACCGCTCCACTAGGAGTCCTGGCTGAGCCACTCCGAAACAGACCAGCCCCAGCCACAGGCAGCCACCGCGGACGTCTGGAACAGCGACACGGACGCAGGCTATGCCGACTCCCTCTGGCTCACTCGCAGGCAGCCACCCGGGCTGGCCCCGCACCTGGGTAGAGGCTGCCCCTCGGCCTGCTCCAGCCACGGGCCTACGGGACAGATGACCTTAGCATTCCACCAGCAGAGAACTTCCTGGAACTGGCAGCTGGCGCTGCTGGGACCCGCCCTTCCCTCCCGCCCCGTGCGGCCACTCACCTGGGGGCAGCTGGAAGTTCTGGATGTTGGTGGGGTTCTGAGGCGGCTGCGGCAGGCGGGGGGCCAGCACGGTGGGCGTCAGGGTGGCTCGGATCCCGCTGGTGGTGGCCGTGGGCGTCCGGGGCAGGCTCTGGGTCACTGCGCCGGCCGCGCCTTTGGGCAGCCCGGTGGGGGTCCCGGGGGCGGGCGGTGGGACGGCGGCGGGGCTGGGCAGCGCCCCTTGCATAGTTGGCCCGATGACCATGCTGGCAGCCGTGCTGACCGGGCCGCTGACCGCCAGGGTCTGCGCCGCCGGGGGCGCCGCCTGCACCACCGTCTTCGGCGACTCGGCCTTGACCCCCGGCGCTGGCGCCGCAGCCGCCGCGCCAGGCCCGGGCTGGCCGCTGACCCCCGCGGGGCCCCCGGCGGCCGGGGCGGGGGCGGGGGCTGCCCCGGCGCTGCCCCCGTTCTGGGCTGCGGCAGGGGGCGGCGCAGCGGGCGCGGCGGTCGAGGGTCCGGCAGGGTGGCCGGGCGGCCGCGCCAGGGTGGCGGGCGCGGGGGGTGGCGGGGGCGGGGCGGCGGCGGGGGCGGCGGGCGCGGGGGCGGCGGGGGGCGAGGGCGCGGCGGGCGCGGGGGGCGCGGCGGCGCCCACGAAGGGGGGCGTCTGGATGACAGTGCCGGGGGCGGCGGGCTTGGGCAGCGGCAGCAGCGCGGCGGGCCCGTTGTTGACCAGGCTGACAGCAGGTGCGGCGGCGTGGTGCGAGTTCAGCAGCGCGGCGCTCCCATTCAAAGTTTGCGCGGCGCCGGGGCCGGCGGGCTTGCCAGGGCCGGGGCCGGGGCCGGGCCCCGGGCCGGGGCCGGGGCCGGCGCGGGCGGCCAGCGCGGTGGGGCCGGCGGGCTTGGCGGGGCCGGCGGGGGCGGGCTCGGGCCCCGCGGCGACGGCGGCGGCGGCGGGCACCGGGGCGCAGGCCCCCGCGCTGCCCTCGGGCGGCGGCCTCAGCTTCGCGGCGGGCGGCGCGGGCCCTGCGGGGACAAGGGGGCGGCGCGGTGAGGGGGGGCCCGGGCGCCGCGGCCCCCCGCCCCCCGGCCGCGCTCTACCTGCGGGGGGCGGCTCCGGCGCCGCTCCGGCGCGCCCTCGGCGGGGGCGGCCGGCCCTGCGCCCGCGGCTCCGGCCGGGCTGCCGCTCACAACATGGTTCCCGAGCGCGCCGGCGGCCGCGGCCCGCACCTCGGGCGTGCGCGGCGCGAGGTGGTGGTGGTGGGCCGCGCTGGCCGCCAGCTGCGACTCGAGCGAGCCCACCAGGTCGCTCACCACTTTCTCGTCCACCTCGCTGTTGAAGAAGACCTCGTCCAGCAGATCCGAGCCCGCCGCCATCTTTTTTCCTCGGCCGCCGCCGCCGCCGCCGCTCGGGCCGAGCGCGCCTGGGCGAGGAGGAGGTTCCGAGTGGGGCGGGCGCTGGGCGGGCGGGGGGCGGCGCGCGGCCGGCGGGGGGCGGGGGCGCGCGGCCGGGGGGCGGGGGCGCGGGGGCGGCGGCCCTGCGCAGGCGCGGAGACCGCGGGCGCCCGGCGATTGGCTGCGGTGCGCGCTTAAAAGGCGCGGCCAATGGCTGCGAGCGCTAGAGGCCGGGGCGCGGGCGGTCGGCCGGGGCGCGGTAGCAGCGGCGGGAAGCGCAGGGGCCGGAGCTCGGGGACGCGGGAGCCGGGGCGGTAGCGGGCTGGGCTGGGCGAGGCCGTGGCCGCCGGGCGGGGCGCGGGATGCGGGGACGGTGCACCGGGCCGGGCCGAGGCGAGCGCGGGGCGGCGACGGGGCTTCGCTCTTTGTCTCCGCTCGCTCCAAAATGGCTGCGGCGGTGCTGACGGGAACGCCGGGCGGGCCGCCCTGCGCGGTGGCAGCGGAGGTGCAGGGCCCGTCCGAGGCCCGGGGAGCAGCGCGCGGGGATGCCGGTGCGCCGGCCGGGCAGCGCGCAGGCCCCGGAGTGGATGGGCCCGGGAAGCAGACGGGGACGGGGCTCTCGCAGCGCGCCCTGAGGACGGGGACCGGTGCCCGGCTCCTCCAAGCCGCCGCGGGGAAGGAAGCTGGGTCCGCCCCTGGGTAGCCGGTCCAGGCGGTGGGGAGGGGTCCTGCGCGCACGGCTCTTCTCGCCCTCCCATCGTGACCACCCCTGGCCCTTCCCTCCATTTTTAATCAGTAAACCAAGCCGTCCCGGGGTGACTGTACCCGCACCCAGCTGCCTTGGAGACGGGAGTGTCTGATAAGCCCGTAGGTAAGAGCACGGTGCCTGCCAGGCACCAACGAAGTTCCCGAGCATGAAGCTGGCAAGTCTGGAAGTAGCTTTCTTTTTACCTTCTGCGGGGGAGGGGAGTAAGTTACCTAAAGTGTTCCCAAGCACCTTCTCTCTAGAAATACTTCAGTAAAAGTTCCAGTTCCGTCTTTCTGCGTGTTTTATTTTCCAACCGAAAGATGGTGTTACTGGACGTTTCTAGTGGTTTTCCTTTCTCCCATTTCTTCCTAAGAGCCCAGAATAGGTTTCAGAGAGACGCTTCCTTGCCTCGGACCTCACTGGGGACAAGAGGCCGCAGGATCAGTCTTCGCAGCTGAAGACAGCGCCGCGATAAGCAGAGACCTCGGGACGATGAATGACGTTGCTGACATAGAAAATGATTTTTTTAATTGTTGTAACAAAGGAGACTGCTAGTCTCAACAGCAGACCCGAACTGGACCCTTGTGCCTGTTCGAATTGCAGCCTCGCAAGGGAATGGACTTACTGAGACAGCTGGAATACGGGACTTCACCCCAGGCTTGTTTCTCGACAGCAGCAGCAGCCAATGAGCATTGAGGACGGAGCCTAGGCGAGGTGCCTCCCCTCTAGGGAAACAGTGTTTGGGGGAAATCACTGCAAACGTACAGCTGGAATTTTGTACCTGAACTTTGGCTCCCAGAGGGCAGGAAAGGAAATGAATGAAGCCAGCTGGGTATGGCAGGGAGGGCCCCTATGGGGGCACATATGGGGCACCTTGAGCTCAGTAGGGGGACAGTCTGAGTTTTCCAGAAAGAGCAGAAATACCAAGTGATGATTAAATCTTGGGATTTTTAATTTTTAAGTGTTGACAACTAATTAGAACATTTTTAAAGTAGGTCAAACCACAGGCAGGCTGACCGGCCTCATGCACAACTTGCAAGGTGGGGCGCACCAGGCTCACAGCACAGCCCATACCCTCAGACCCCTCCCACTGGAGTCGGGCGGAAGCAGAAACGCCGGACTCGCATGAAACAGACCAAGTTCCAAGGCCCCTGGGTCCCAAAGGCTGGGGTAAGTGAGGGTTCCCACGCTCAGGCCTCCACTTTTCAAGTCCGCTGCTACTCCACTGAGATCTGTAAGGCGTCTCCTGCCGTCTACACACAGTGGTGGCTTCTCTTCTCCAAGGCCCCGCCAGGAGCCCTTCATTCCAACGTATTCGGGGCTCTCTGTAGACTGGGCTCAGCCTCCTGCACTCACGCCCTCCTTGACTTTTTCCTCAGGATCTTCTGAGGAACCGTCCAGCCTGGCAACTGCAGGAACTGTGAGGAGTTTAGGGTCTGTGCCCACCTATCCCAGCTTCCCTTGCAAGGAGGGTCTTGTGCTCCAGAAGACCCTGGGGAAGGTGGGAGCTGCAGACAGCTAGGCAGCTCTACTATGTCTGGGGTTTGCAGAAGCACTGCCTCCCGGAGGAGGAGGAGGAGCTGGGGTGTGGCTGGAGTGTGAGGACACCACGTGACTGCCCCTCCTAATGTTCATGTGGTGGGGGGTCACCCTGCGGACCTCGGGCCGAATTTTAGTTACTGTATGATTTTAGTTGTTGCCACAAGCAGGTAGGACTTGTGTAGTTTGAAAGAAAAATCCCACCCAGCATAAAAAGAGAAAAGGGGGAATTGTAACAAATGTCAGTCATAGGCACTGTTTAAACCCGGAAAAATGTTTGCTGGGAGGCTATGGGCAGAGAGGTGGCCTCAGCAGCTGGCAGAGAGGTGGGCCTTCCAAGTTTTCTAAGCAGGGTCTTGTCTTTTTCAATAAAATAGAGCATCAGACCTGCTCAGTTAAATATAAAAAATGATAAAAACAAGTTTTGAATTAAGTTTAAAACACATTAAGAATAAAACAAATCTAAGAATAAAGGGAATCAGTGGTTTCCAAGCTGTAGGTTGTGTGAAAGGTCTGTGGTGTTTGCTTTGTGACCTGTGCTTTTATTGTCTGCCTGACAGGCTTCATCATAAAACAAATTTTTTTTAAAAAGCCACCGCCGTGGCTCACGCCTGTAATTGCAGCACTTGAGGAGGCTGAGGCAGAAGGATGGTCTGAGTCCAGGAGTTCAAGACCAGCCTGGGCAACAAAGCAAGACACTGTCTCTACTAAAAACAGCTTTTTTAAATTAGCCAAGCATGGTGTTGTGCACCTGTGGTCTCAGCTGTTCAGGAGATTGGAGCAGGAGGATCACTTGGGCCCTGGAGTTCAAGGCTACAAGTGTGCCACTGCGCTCCAGGCGGGGCGACAGAATGAGACCTCTTCCCCCTACCCACTCCACAAAGAAAAAAGCGTGCAGCTAGATAGCAGCCGAGTGTTTTTGGGGTGTCTTCAGCCCCACTGGCAGCGTTCCTCAGTCTTGCAGACTCGGGGGATGTCCGTGATCAAAAATGAGTCCACATCCCAGGGAGAAACTTGTGGCCACCTAATTGCTCTGTAAATGCAGACGGACGCATTTCTCAAGACTGCTTTAACAAATGTATACAACTTCAGCAACAGAGTGGATTCTCACAGCTCTAGACGCCAGAACCAGGGTGTGGGCAGGGCTGCGCTCCCTCTGGACGCTCTAGGGGAGGATCCTTCCTGCCTCCTCCAGCTTCTGGTGGCTCCAAGCATTCCTAGGCTTGTGGCCACATCACTCTAGTCTCTGTATTCACCTGACCTTCTCACTGTGTGTCTGCGTCCTCTCCTCTTATAAGGATAGCAGTCATTGGATTCAAGACCTCCCTAAATCCAAAACGATTTCATCACAAGATCCTTAACCGATTATGTCTGCAAAGCCCCTACTTCCATATAAGGTCACATCCTCATGTTCTAGTGGGTATGGTTTGAGGGGACACTATTCAAGCCAGTATTATATGGGATGGCTACTTACTGTTCACTTATGGGGAGACCTTTGAGAAATTAGGAGGCACTTAGCCTGGCCCCTTCACCCCAGGACACAAGCCTGGGGAGGCTGAAGTCTGAGACAGTAGCCTGCGACCTGAGAGTTCTGGAGTAGAGAAGTCCACTGGCCAGGACACCTCCACCCCCTGCCCTGCTTTCCCAAGGAAATGAGGATGCTCAGATCTGCTCGTCCAGGACTCTCACCAGGGTCAGGGCTCGGCCAGACACCAGCATTAATCAGGCCTGACGCGTGATCAAGGGCCAGACGGAGCCTGTTGTACAGATGAGGAGGGACTGGAGCTTGAGGTTAAGTCAGCAGCCCAGGTTTCATTCTTGGAAGGGGCAGAAACCTTGGACTCGGACCCAAAAGCTGGCAGAGCTGGCACTGCCCAGCTGACCGACTGGTGCATCCACACACCAGACGCACTTGGATGCCATGGATTAGACGCCTGCTCACTAAATTATAGTCAAGAGTCAGGCCTGCTTCCTCCCTGAAATTGACCCAGATCTCCCAAGTGGGGCTGTCTGCAGACTCTTGAGTGACTCATTTACAACAGCCTCTTGGCTGACTCCCACAAATGGCTAACCATAGCCATCATGGATGGATTTTACTAGCTTAACTCAGACAGCAGCGCATTTATTTCAAAGCTCAGGAGTGAACGGCTTTGTCCTGACGGCACTCCCAACAAGTCAGCCTTCCTGGGACCTCTCCTTCCCAAGGTGCAAGCAAGGAATGACCTTTCCAGTGAGAGAAGCCTGTGGTCTCTAGACTCCTCCCTAACCTGGAAAGATGCAACGCTACTGGGCTCCCACTTTCTAAGCACAAGGTCCACCCAGGAGTTTCTTAGGAGTGCTCTTGCTGCTTTGGTTAATTCCTAAAATAACTTTCCCCATATTCTGTTCACATACTCAGTTTATAAAATCCAAGCACCTCCTGACTGGGCACGGTGGCTCACACCTGTAATTCTAGCACTTTGGGAGGCCAAGGTGGCCCGATCATCTGAGGTTCGAGACCAGCCTGGCCAACGTGGCAAAAGCTTGTCTCTACAAAAATGCAAACTGTAGCCGGACATGATGGCAAGTGCCTATAGCCCAGGAGGTGGAGGTTGCAGTGCACTGAGATGGTGCCATTGCAATCCAGCCTGGGTGATAGAGGAAGACACTACGCCCCTGCCAAAAACAAAAACAAAAAAACAAAACCCACCTTCCTGAAAACATTTAGTTCCATTGCAGGTGCTTTGGAAAATTTAACAAACCACAGGTGTGTCATTGCTAAGGGTTGCTCAGTAAGCATAGTTAGGATGGGCCAGATGGGCCATATAAAGCTAAGATAGTAGATGCTGACCATCAAGTGTCAATTTGAGTGTAACAAATGAAACTTTTAAAGTAATACCCTTTACAAGAGCATCAAAAACCAAATACCTCAATATTAAACTAACAAAAAGAAATGTAAGACCTGTAGTCAGAAGATTGTAAACCATGATTGAGAGAAATTAGGGGGGAAAAATACACGGAGGGATACACTGGGTTCAAGAGTCAGAGGCTCGATATTGTAAAAATGTCATTTCTCCCAAAATTATCTACAGATTGTACAGAAAATGAATATTTAAATCCCAGTTGTTTTGTTTTGTTTTTGTTTTGCTTTGTTTTCTTTACAGAAATGGACAAGCTGGGCTTCTGTTTCCGGTATGGTGGAGTGAACACCTATTGAACTAACCCTCCCAAAGGCAGCACTGTAAACTCTGGGTAAAATAGGAAACAACACTTACCTGAAGTCACCAGAGCGTGAACGCAGCAGGCACATTCTGAAGGTGTCAACACTTGGAAGAGGAAAACAGTACCGGGTGAGTTCCCTATTTGCACAGCTTCTAGACTAAAGTCAGGTAACAGGCCATGCCATCCAGGGCAAATAAAACTCCAATAAAAAGTCATATGTTTTCTGGCTGGAAAAGCTAGAAGACAAGTGTGATGGTTAATACTGAGTGTCAACTTGATTGGATTGAAGGATGGAAAGTATTATTCATGGGTGTGTCTGTGAGGATATCGCCAAAGGGGATTAATGTTTGAGTCAGTGGACTGGCAAAGGCAAAGCCACCCTCAGTGTGAGTGGGCACCACCTAATCAGCTGCCAGTGTGACTAGAATAAAGCAGGCAGAAGAAGGAGGAATGAGCAGGCTTGCTGAGTCTTCTGGCCTCCATCTTTCTCCTATGCTGGATGCTTCCTGCCCTCAAACATCAGACTCCAAGTTATTTGGCTTTTGGACTCTTGGCCTTTGTGATTTGCCAGGGGCTCTCAGGCCTTCACGCACAGACTGAAAGCTGCACCGTTGGCTTCCCTATTTTTGAGGTTTTGGGACTCAGACTGATCCAGTGCTGGCTTCCTTGCTCCTCACCTTGCAGACAGCCTGTCATGGAACTTTACCTCGTGATGATGTGAGTCAATTCTCCTTAATAAACTCCCTTTCCTATATACATCTATCCTATTCTGTCCCTCTAGAGAACCCTGATCATACAGTAAATTGGTACCAGAAGTGGGGTGATTAGCCAGCTACTTGGTGGCAGGTTAATTATATTGGAACTCTTCTACCATGGAAAGGGCTATGGTTTGTCTTCACTGGTATAGACACTCTGGATATGGGTTTGCCTATCCTGCATGCAATGCTTCTACCAAGACTACCATCCGTGGACTGACAGAATGCCTTATCCAGCATCATGGTATGCCATACAGTATTGCCTCTTATCAAGGCACTCCCTTTACAGCTAAAGAAGGGCAGCAGTAGACTCAGGCTCGTGGAATTCACTGATCTTACCATGTTCCCCATCATTCCGAAGCAGCTGGATAGGTAGAATGGCCTTTTGAAGTCACAATCACAACGGCAACTAGGTGAGGATACTTTGCAAGACTGGGCAGAGTTCTCTGGAAGGCCATGGATGCTCTGAATCAGCATCCAGTATACGGTACTGTTTCTCCCATAGCCAGGATTCACAGGACCAGAAATCAAGGGGTGGAAGTGGAAGTGGCACCACTCACCATCACTCCTAGTGACCCACTAGCAAACTTTTTGCTATTTGCTAGTTGGACTAACCACAGCCTCTTGAAAGTATGGGAGCATCCCAGAAAGGAGAGAGCTGCAGATCCAAATTCTGTTGATACTCTTTGTCTAAATCTCTAGTTGAGCACCGAACCACATGTATGGGACAGACTCCAAGCAGCTCGACCTGGAATAAAACAACGGAAATGAAATTTGAGCTGCTGTCCAAGGGACTGAGTTTGCAGTCTCAGTTCCATCAAGTCAATTGTCTTACCACAGATACACACACACACACCCACACACACCCACACCACACACACACACACACATACACACACATCAATGCTGTACTCCAAACTGTCACAATGTTCAGGATACAATTCAAAATTACTGAATATAAAAAGAAAAAATTGTTATACATTCTCCATCCTACTGGAAATTGACCCCTGATAGGACCCAGATTGATGAAATAGCAAACAAGGATTTTAAAACAACTATTATAATTGCTGCTGTAAAGGAAAATACACTTTTCTTTTTTGAGACAGTCTCGCTCTGTTGCCCAGGCTGGAATACAATGAGACCATCTCAGCTCACTGTAGGCTTTGCCTCCCAGACTCAAAAGATTCTCCCACCTCAGCCTCCCAAGTAGCTGGGACTATAGGTGCACACCACCGCACCTGGCTAATTTTTGTATTTTTTGTTTTCTTTTTGGTACAGACAGGGTTTCACTATGTTGCCCAGACTGGTCTCGAACTCCTGGACTCAAGTGATCCACCCACCTCTGCCTCCCAAAGTGCTGGGATTATAGGTGTGAGCCACTGCACCCAGCCAAAAATATACTTTTAACAAGATTTTTAAATCGCAACAGATAATGAGAAACTTTTTTTTTTGAGACAGGGTCTCACTCTGCTGTCCAGGCTGGAGTGCAGTGGCACAATCATGGCTGACTGCAGCCTTGACCTCCCAGCTACGGTGGTTCTCCCGCCTCAGCCTCCGGAGTAACTGGGACTACAGACTCAACGCCAGCATGCCCAGCGAACTCTTGTATTTTTTGTAGAGTTGAGGATTCTCCATGTTGCCTGGGCTGGTCTTGAACACTTGGCCTCAAGCAATCCTCCTGCCTCAGCCTTCCAAAATACTGGAGTTACAGGCATGAGCCACAATGCCTGGCCAGAAACTGTATTTTTTAAATGGAAATTTTAGAACTGAAAATTAGAATATCTTAAATATAAAGTTAACTGAATAAGTCTAACAGAAGAGTGGAGATGACAATTAACTCAGTTAACTTGAAGATACATCAATAGAATTTATCCAACCTAAAAAAGAAAGGATGGGGGGAAACAAGAAGAGCCTCGGGACCTGTGCAACAATATCAAAAAGCCTGTAAAATGTGTAGTCGAAATTACAAAAAGAGAGGAGAGAAGAAATGGGGCAGGAATAAGTATTTGAAGAAATACTGCCTGGAATTTCTGTATTAATAAGACACAAATTTACATATTTAAGAAGTTTCGGCCGGGCGCGGTGGCTCAAGCCTGTAATCCCAGCACTTTGGGAGGCCGAGACGGGCGGATCACAAGGTCAGGAGATCGAGACCATCCTGGCGAACACAGTGAAACCCCGTCTCTACTAAAAACACAAAAAAAAAACCTAGCCGGGCAAGGTGGCGGGCGCCTGTAGTCCCAGCTACTCCGGAGGCTGAGGCAGGAGAATGGCGTAAACCCGGGAGGCAGAGCTTGCAGTGAGCTGAGATCCGGCCACTGCACTCCAGCCTGGGCGACAGAGCGAGACTCTGTCTCAAAAAAAAAAAAAAAAAGTTTCATTATCCCCAACTTGGATAAACTCAAACAAACCACGTGTAGGTACATCATAGTCAAGTTGCTGGAAAGCAAATCTAAAAAGAAAATTCCTAAAAGTAACTGTACAAAAACACATGTCAAGGCCAGGTGCGGGGACTCACGCCTGTAATCCCAGCACTTTGGGAGGCCGAGGTGGGCCCATCACTTGAGACCAGGAGTTTGAAACCAGCCTGGCCAACATGGCAAAACTCCATCTCTACAAAAACACAAAACTTAGCCGAGCGTGGTGGTGCATGCCTGTAGTCCAGCTGTCAGGAGACTGAGAGGCAGGAGAATCACTTGAACCCGAGGCAGAGGTTTAAGTGAGTTAAGATCATGCCACTACTCCAGCTGAGGCAACAGAGTGAAACTCTATCTGGAGAAGAGAAAAAAATTTTTTTCAGGCAGGGGAACAAAGAAATTAAAACTGATGACTTCTCATCCAAAACTATGGAAACCAGAAGAGACTGGAAGAACATCTTTAAAGTATTGAAGTAAAACTTTTCAACCCATTTGTAGATTGTCAAACTATCTTTCAAGAATGAGGGTAAATAGGCCGGGCGCAGTGGCTCATGCCTGTAATCCCAGCACTTTGGGAGGCCAAGGCAGGTGGATCACGAGGTCAGGAGATCAAGACCATCCTGGCTAACACGGCGAAACCCCGTCTGTACTTAAAATACAAAAAATTAGCCGGGCATGGTGGTGGGCACCTGTAGTCCCAGCTACTCGGGAGGCTGAGGCAGGAGAATGGTGTGAACCTAGGAGGCAGAGGTTCCCATGAGCTGAGATCACACCACTGTACTCCAGCCTGGGTGACAGAGTAAGACGCCATCTCAAAAAAAAAAAAAAAGAATGAGGGTAAATAAGACATTTTCATATTTAAAAAATTAACATAATTCATCACCACCGGACCTGTATTATAAGAATTGCTGGCTGGGTGCAGTGGCTCATGCCTGTAATCCCAGCACTTTGGGAGACGAGGCAGGCGGATCACAAGGTCAGGAGATTGAGATCATCCTGGCTAACATGGTGAAACCCCGTGTCTACTAAAGACACAAAAAAGTAGCCAGGCGTGGTAGCAGGCACCTGTAGCCCCAGCTACTCGGGAGCCTGAGGCAGGAGAATGGTGTGAACCCAGGAGATGGAGTTTGCAGTGAGCCGAGATCGTGTGACTGCTCTCCAGCCTGGGCCACAGAGCAATACTGTGTCTCAAAAAAAGAAAGAAAAGAATTGCTGAAGAAAATTTTCAGGCTGAAGGAAAATGATCCCAGATGGAAATTTGATCATCAGGAAAGAATAAAAGCATCAGAAATGGTAAATAGTAGATTAAATTTTAAAAGACAATTTTCCTCTTAATTTAAAATATGTATGTCAGTATAAAGGAAAAATTATAACATTGAACTGCGAGGTTTTGACTCTGTAGATGGAACACACTCAACTGTACCAAAAAATGAACCTATGATACTGGAAGCTTTCTACATTTTATATGAAGTGGTACAATATTAAAGAAGACTATTACAAATTAAAAATGTGTTTTTTTTTTTTAAATGGAGTCTCGCTCTGTTGCCCAAACTGGAGTGCAGAGGCACGATCTCAGCTCACTGCAAGCTCCACCTCCCGGGTTCACACCATTCTCCTGCCTCAGCCTCCCAAGTAGCTGGGACTACAGACGCCCGCCACCGTGCCCGGCTAGTTTTTGGTATTTTTAGTAGAGACGGGGTTTCACTGTGTTAGCCAGGCTGGTCTCGATCTCCTGACCTTGTGATCCACCTGCCTCGGCCTCCCAACGTGCTGGGATTACAAGCGTGAGCCATCATGCCTGGCCAAGAATGTGTATTATAATCCCTAAAGCAACCACAGGAAAAATAATCAAAGAGGTATACATAAAAATCCAACAGATAAACTAAAATAGAATGCTAAAAATGTTCAAATAATCCCAAAAAAGCAGAAAAGGATGAAATTTTAGAAGGAAAGAACATAAGACAAATAATAAAATGATAGACCTAAATCCCACCAATTAATCATATTAGTTTTTTTTTTTTTTTTTTGAGATGGAATCTCACTTTGTCTCCCAGGCTGGAATGCAGTGGTGTGATCTCGGCTTACTGCAGCCTCCGCCTCCCAGGTTCAAGTGATTCTTCTACCTCAGCCTCCTGAGTAGCTGGGATTATAGGCGCCCACCACCAGGCTCAGCTAATTTTTATACTTTTTTTTTTTTTTGAAACAGAGTCTCGCTCTGTGCCCAGGCTGGAGTGCAGTGGCGCAATCTTGGCTCACTGCAAGCTCCGCCTCCCGGGTTTATGCCATTCTCCTGCCTCAGCCTCCCGAGTAGCTGGGACTACAGGCGCCCGCCACCTCGCCCGGCTAATTTTTTTTGTATTTTTTTAGTAGAGAAGGGGTTTCACCGTGTTCGCCAGGATGGTCTCAATCTCCTGACCTCGTGATCCGCCCATCTCGGCCTCCCAAAGTGCTGGGATTACAGGCTTGAGCCACCGCACCTGGCCTAATTTTTATACTTTTAGTAGAGACAGGGTTTCACCATGTTGTCCGGGCTGGTCTTGAACTTACGATCTCAGGTGATCCACCCAGGTGATCTGCCCACCTTGGCTTCCCAAAGTGCTGGGATTACAGGCATGAGTCACCATGCCAGGCCTTAATCATCATATTAGATTTAAATTCATTAAGCACATTCAATTAAAAGTATAGAAAGACAAGACTACAGCTTTCAAGAGAGATGCTTTAGAAAAGATATGGTATGCAGGCCGGGCGCGGTGGCTCAAGCCTGTAATCCCAGCACTTTGGGAGGCCGAGACGGGCAGATCACGAGGTCAGGAGATCGAGACCATCCTGGCTAACACAGTGAAACCCCGTCTCTACTAAAAATACAAAAACTAGCCGGCGAGGTGGCGGGCGCCTGTAGTCCCAGCTACTCGGGAGGCTGAGGCAGAGAATGGCGTAAACCCGGGAGGCAGAGCTTGCAGTGAGCTGAGATCCGGCCACTGCACTCCAGTCCGGGCGACAGAGCGAGACTCCGCCTCAAAAAAAAAAAAAAAAGAAAAGATATGGTATGCAAACAGTAAGCCTAGCAAGGCTAGGTGGCTATGTTAACATCAAACAAAATAAATTTCACAAAGAACCTTCTCAGAGATAAAAAGAGGCACTGCTTAATGATAAAATGGTTAACTCATAAGAAGAAAGAAATCATAAATTGATATGTGCCTCAAAACAGTTTCAAGGCCAGGCATGGTGGCTTAAGCCTGTAATCTCAGTGCTTTGGGAGGCTAAGGTGGGAGAGCCACTTGAGGCCGGGAGTTTGAGACCATCCTGGGCAACATAGTGAGACCCCAATCTCTACAAAAAGTTTAAAAATTAACTGGGCATGGTGGCACACACTTGTAGTCCTAGCTACTTGGGAGACTGAGGTGGGAGGATCATTTAAGCGCAGGAGTGTGGGATTAGAGTGAACTATAATTGTTCAGGCAGGGGAACAAAGAATTAAAACTCATGACTTTTCATCAGAAACTATGGAAACCAGAAGAGGGTGGAATAACATCTTTAAAATTTTGAAATAAAGCTTTCCAACCCATTTGTAGACTGTCAAATAACAGGCAAAACTTTTAGAATAAAACATGTCTATAATCTTAGGGCAAAATTTTTCTCAAAAGCACAAAAAGTACTAAACCTGGCCAGGCACTGTGGCTCATGCCAGTGATCCTAGCTCTCTGGGAGGCTGAGATAGGAGGATCACTTGAGGCCAGAAGTTTGAGACCATCCTGAGCAGCATAGTGAGACTTCATCTCTACTAAAAATTTTAAAAATTATGCATGGTGGCTCATGCCTGTAATCCCAGCACTTCGGGAGGCCAAGGTTGGGGGATCACAAGGTCAGATCGAGATCATCCTGGCTAACACAGTGAAACCCCATCTCTACTAAAAATAAAAATAAAAAAAATTGCCGGGCATGGTGGTGGGCGCTTGTAGTCCCAGCTACTCGGTGACTGAGGCAGGAGAATGGCGGGAACCCAGGAGGCAGAGTTTGCACTGAGCCAAGATCGTGCCACTGCACTCCAGCCTGGGTGACAGAGTGAGACTCCATCTAAAAAAAAAAAAAAAAAGCCAAGCATGGGGCAGACACTTGTAGTCCCAGCTACACAGAAGGCTGAGGTGGGAGGATCACTTGAGCCCAGGAGTTCAGGGCTGCAGTGATGTATGATTGCACCACTGCACTCCAGCCTAGGCAACAGAGTGAGACCGTGTCCCATCCCCCCAAAAAAGTGCTAAACCCCATAAAGGAAAAAAAGTGATAAATTGTGTGATGTTAAGAAGTTTTCATGGGCTGAATGCAATGGTTCACACTTGCAATCCCAGCACTTTGAAAGGCCAAGGCAGCTAGATCACTTGAGCTCAGGAGTTTGAGACCGGCCTGAGCAACATGGCAAAACCCCATCTCTACAAAAAGTACAAAATTAGTTGGGCATTGTGCATGTGCCTGTAGTCCCTGCTACTCAGGAGGCTGACGTAGGAGGATTGCTTGAGCCCAGGAGGTCAAGGCTGCAGTGAGCCATGGCATGACAACTCCAGCCTGGGTGAAAAAATAAAATAAAAAGAAAGAAAGAAAGAAAAAAGAACCTGTCATCAAAACCATTACAAGAATGGAAAGGCTTTGGGAGGCCGAGACGGGCGGATCACGAGGTCAGGAGATCGAGACCATCCTGGCTAACATGGTGAAACCCCGTCTCTACTAAAAATACAAAAAACTAGCCGGGCGAGGTGGCGGGCGCCTGTCGTCCCAGCTACTCGGGAGGCTGAGGCAGGAGAATGGCGTAAACCCGGGAGGCGGAGTTTGCAGTGAGCTGAGATCCAGCCACTGCACTCCAGCCTGGGCGACAGAGCAAGACTCCATCTCAAAAAAAAAAAAAAAAAAAGAATGGAAAGGCAGCTGACAGAATGGGGGAAGACATATACACTGTACAAAAATAAGTGAAAGACTGGAACAGGCACTTCACAAAGAGGATGGCCAGATGGCCAGCAGGGGTGTAAAAAGATGCTCAACCTCATTAGTCATCAGGAGAATTTGAATTAAAACCACTGCAGACCCACCAGTACAGCCAAAATTAAAAGAACTGACAACACCTAGTGTTGATAAGGAGCATTTACTGAGGAGACAGGAGTCAGTCCAGCCACTCCTGAAATTTCTTGACCATTTCCACTAAAGTTGTATAACTGCTCAGCATCTGGCTCAGCAACTCTACTCCATATGCACCCAGAAGAAATGAGTCCCTCTGTGCCCCAAGAGAAGTACCTAGACATCCCAGCAGCACGTTGATACTCAAAACGGGAGCAACCAAAATTTCCATCAACAGTAAAATGGAGAAATAAATGGCAATCTGTTCATATAACAGCATTAGATGGGTGTTGTATTAGTTCATGCTCACATTTCTGTAAGGAAATACCCAAGACTGGGTATTTTTTTTTTTTTTTTTTTTTTTTTTGAGATGGAGTCTCGCTCTGTCGCCCAGGCTGGAGTGCAGTGGCGCGATCTCAGCTCACTGCAAGCTCCGCCTCCCGGGTTTATGCCATTCTCCTGCCTCAGCCTCCCGAGTAGCTGGGACTACAGGCACCCGCCACCGCGCCCGGCTAGTTTTTTTTTTTTTTTTTTTTTTTTGTATTTTTTAGTAGAGACGGGCTTTCACCGTGTTAGCCAGGATGGTCTCAATCTCCTGACCTCGTGATCCGCCCGTCTCGGCCTCCCAAAGTGCTGGGATTACAGGCTTGAGCCACTACGCCCGGCCTTTATTTTATTTTATTATTTTTTGAGATGGAATCTCACTCTTTTTGCCCAGGCTGGAGTGCAGTGGTATGATCTTGGCTCACTGCAACCTTTGCCTCCCAGGTTCAAGCAATTCTCCTGCCTCAGCCTCCTGAGTATCTGGGATTACAGGCGTGCACCACCACACCCGGCTAATTTTTCTATTTTAGTAGAGACAGGGTTTCACCATGTTAGCCAAGCTGGTCTCAAACTCCTGACCTCAGGTGATCCGCCTGCCTCAGCCTCCCAAAGTGCTGGGATTACAGGTGTGAGCCACCTCACCAGGCCAACTGGGTAATTTATAAAGGAAAGAGGTTGAATTGACTCACAGTTGAGCATGGCTGGAGAGGCCTCAGGAAACTTACAGTCATGGTAGAAGGCAAAGGAGAGAAGCAGGCACCTTCTTCACAGGGCAGCAGGACGACCGAGTGAGTGCAAACAGGGGAAATACCAGATGCTTATGAAGCCATCGGATCTTCTGAGATTCACTCATTGTCACAAGAACAGCATGGGGGAACCCCCCCCCATGATCCAGTTACCTCCACCTGGTCCCACTCTTGATACGTGGGGATTATGGGAATTATGGGGATTACAATTCAAGATGAGATTGTGGGCCGGGCGCGGTGGCTCAAGCCTGTAATCCCAGCACTTTGGGAGGCCGAGATGGGCGGATCATGAGGTCAGGAGATCGAGACCATCCTGGCTAAAACAGTGAAACCCCGTCTCTACTAAAAAATACAAAAAACTAGCCGGGCGTGGTGGCAGGCGCCTGTAGTCCCAGCTACTCGGGAGGCTGAGGCAGGAGAATGGCGTAAACCCGGGAGGCGGAGCTTGCAGTGAGCTGAGATCCAGCCACTGCACTTCAGCCCGGGCGACAGAGCGAGACTTGGTCTCAAAAAAAAAAAAAAAAAAAAAAAGACGAGATTGTGGGTGGGGACACAGTGAAACCATATCAGGTATGTTTGGTTTGAGAGAAGGTGTTGATGTGTGTCATTTGTTGGAATGTGTTACACTTGAATGAAGGACAATGAGGAATGTCCATCTCTTCTGGGCAGACTCAGCTTTCTGAGCTGGAAAACCTAAAACAAAATCCTTATTTTGTTTGAGAAGGAAAGCAAAGTCCAGAGCTGGCAAGTGACCTGCCTAAGTCCATCAGGAAATGGTAGAATGTGGACCAAAACCCACGTTTCCTGAATTCCCAGCCAGCAGTCTCTCATCAGCATTTTAAAAAATTGTAGTTAAGAATAAAAACAAAATTTACCATCATAGCCAGTTTTAAGTGTAAGTTGGATACCACTAAGCATATTCACGTTGTTGTGTCACAGATCTCCAGGACTTGTTCATCCTGAAACGCTGAAGCTGTGCACCCATTCAAAGCTCTCCATTTCACCCTCCCTGCAGTGCCTGGTAACCATCATTCTGCTGTCTGCTTCTGTCAATTTGAGTGCTTTAGGTAACTCATGTAAGTGGACTCATACAGCATTGGCCTTTCTGTGCCTGGCTTATTTCACAGCATAGCAACCTCATGGTTGATCCTTGCTGTAGGGTGTGTCCAAATTTCCTTCCTTTTCAAGGCTGAATAATATTCCACTGCACATTTTCCTTCTCCATTCATCTACAGCTGGACCCGTGGGTTGCTTCCACCTCTTGGCTGTCATAAATAATGCTGTCAGGAGGCTGGGCGGGGTGGCTCATGCCTGTAATCCCATCACTTTGGGAGGCCAAGGCGAGTGGATCATGAGGTCAGGAGTTCGAGACCAGCCTGACCAACATGGTGAAACCCCGTCTCTACTAAAAATACAAAAATTAGCCGGGCGTGGTGGTGCACACCTGTATTACCAGCTATTCAAGAGGCTGAGGCAGGAGAATCACTTAAACCTGGGAGGCAGAGGTTGCAGTGAGCCGAGACCATGCTACTGCACTCCAACCTGGGCGACAGAATGAGACTCCATCTCAAAAAAAAAAAGATAAAGCTGCTATGAACATGAGTGTGAAAATATCTCTTCGAGATCCTGCTTTCACTTCTTTTGGATATAATCCAAAAGAGGCCTCATCAACATTCTTTTTTTTTTTTTTTTTTAAGATGGAATCTCGCTCTGTCTCCCAGGCTGGAGTGCAGTGGCACGATCTCGGCTTGCTGCCAGTTCCACTTCCCGGGTTCACACCATTCTCCTGTCTCAGCCTCCCGTGTAGCTGGGACTACAGGCACCTGCTACCACATCCGGCTACTTTTTTTTTTTTTTAGTGGAGACGGAGTTTCACCATGTTATCCAGGATGGTCTCGATCTCCTGACCTTGTGATCCGCCTGCCTCAGCCTCCCTAAGTGCTGGAATTACAGGCGTGAGCCACCGCGCCTGGCCAACATTGTTATTTTAGACTTGTAGGTTTTACTACCTCAAGCAAACTGTGAGGCTCTAGAGTCAGACATTGATTATCTAGGTGGGTACTGCTAAGTGTTTAATAACTGTCTCCCTAAGGAAAAAAAGCCCCAAGGCATAGCATCTGCCAACACCCCCCGAGGCATAGCATCTGCCAACACCCCTCAAGGCATAGCATCTGCCAACGTCCTTGGTAGAAATGTCCCCACCCTGGCTGGTTTCAAGCTGTCACTGTGACATCACCAAACATGGCACTGGGAAGAGATGCAACAGCTGGTTCTTGCAAGCTGGATGTGGTGTATGTGCCACTCAAGTTACCCGTTTTTCCTTAACACTTGCCCCAGTGTGAAGGCACATACGTCAGTATGGACAGGGCTAACTCTTCTCCCATAGACACAGGAGGACTTGGCAGTCAATGTGAGCCAGGAAGCAGCTCCAGAATTTGCAGGGGCCCGTGCAAAATGAAAATGTGGTGCTCTGGGGAAGATTGAATAGTGTCCCTGGAAAAGATATGTTCAGGGAGAGAGAATGAGGAGTTAGCATTTAATGGGTATAGTGTTTCAATTCTGCAAGACACAAAGAGTTCTTGGCATACACTTGTGGTCCCAACTACTCGGGAGGCTGAGGGGGGAGGATCACTTGAGCCCAGGAGGTTGAGGCTGCAGTGTGTGAGCTATGATCGTGCCACTGCACTCCAGCCTGGGCAACAGAGCGAGACTCTGTCTCTGAAACAAAATGTGAAAGATGAAAAGCTTCTAGAGATGGACGACAGCGGGGCAGTGATACACTACGAATGTACTTAATGCTACTCGCACACTGAAATTGGTAAGATGGATCCCCGAATGCCTGTTAGAAAGGCTGCTGTCAAAAAGGTGAAAGGTAATGCTGGCCAGGTGTGGAGAAAAGGGAACCGCTGTGTCGTGTTGGTGGGAATGCGAA
The DNA here is from genome assembly GCF_009764315.1 of Trachypithecus francoisi. Classification (NCBI taxonomy): domain Eukaryota; kingdom Metazoa; phylum Chordata; class Mammalia; order Primates; family Cercopithecidae; genus Trachypithecus; species Trachypithecus francoisi. The sequence continues at coordinate 57,908,705 of NW_022681467.1, forward strand.
TTGGGACAGCCATTTTGGAAAACAGAATGAGGTTTTTCAAAAATCTAAAATGAGAACTATGGTATGACCCAGCAATCCCACTTCTGGGTGTGTATCCAAAGGGACTGGAACCAGAACATGGAGGAGACAGCGTACCGCCACGTCATTCTCAAAAACCAAGGCGTGGAAACACCCAAAGTGCCCCTCGATGGACGAACACCCTTCCCATGTGCGGTATAACTACAAGGAAATACTGCTGAGCCTTAAAAAAGGAGGCGGGCCTCTTATTTGCTAAAACATGGGTGAACCTGGAGGACCACAGCTAAGTGAAATAAACCAGGCACAGGGCGGCAAATACCGCACGATGTCACTTACATGTGGACTCAAACAAGTCAAACTCGTGGTGATGGCCCATGGTAGGGCTGGGCCTGACTGGACTGAGGGAGGCCCGGCTCACTGCTGCAGCGTTGCTTCTGGGCGTGTCTGCGAGGCTGCGTCCAGGGGAGACTGGTGCGTGAGTGGACGGAGAAAGACCCCTCACTGTGGGTGGGCACCATCCAGTTGACGGGGCCAGGTTGGGACAGACAGCTGAAGAGGGGGGCTCTCTCTCTCTCTCTCTCTCTCTCTCTCTCTCTCTCCTCCCTCCCCCTCTCTTTCTCTCTCTCCCTCCTTCTCCCTCTCTCTCTCCTCCCTCCCCCTCTCTTTCTCTCTCTCCCTCCTTCTCCCTCTCTCTCTCCTCCCTCCCCCTCTCTTTCTCTCTCTCTCTCTCCTCCCTCCCCCTCTCTTTCTCTCTCTCTGCCTCTCTTTCTCTCTCCCTCCCTCTGTCCCCTCCTCTTTCTCCTTCTCTCTCTCTCTCTCTCTCTCTCCCCCCCTCCCTCTCCCTCTCTCTCTCACCCCCCCTCCCTCTCACTCTCTCCCCCTTCCGGATTGAAACACCTTTCCTCTGCCTGCCCTTGGACATCAGACTCCAAGTCCTTTAGCTTTGGGATCTGGGACTTGCAGTGGGGCCTCACAGGGCTCCTGGGCCTTTGGCCTCGGATTGGCCACTGCACTGTCCCTGGGTCCAAGGCCTCTGGGCTTGAACTGAGCCCGCTGCAGCCTCCCTGGTTCTCCAGCTTGCAGACCCCTTGACCTCTATGAGACAATGGCCCTATCAAACCCCTTGCCTCTCCACGGCTCTGTCGCTCTGGAGAACCCTGGCTGAAGCACTCCTGGAAGCAGAGAGGAGAATGGTGGGCACCAGAGGGCAGGCGGGAAAGGGAGACCTCCCTCAAAGGACACGAAGTCTCCGCCGGACAGCAGTGAGTCCTGCCAATATGCAGTACGGGCAGCGGGGCGACTTGAGTGAGTAATAACATGTTGCAGACCCAAACTGCCAAAAGGTGGGCTTAACGTTCTCACTACAGAGACAGGATAAGTTTGTGAGGTGATGGGTGTTTGAATTAGCCCGATTTGATCATCCGCCGTGTATACATGTCTGAAAACATCACATTGTACCCCGTAAATATGTACAATTGTTTGTCAATAAAAAAATCTTTGAAAATATGGTTAAGATGATAGATTTTATGTCACATGTATTTTACCATAATAAAAAAAATCAGAAAATAAATAAGTGCTAAGCGAAATAAGCAAGTCATAAAAAGACAAAGACTGCATGATGCCGCTTAAATAAGAAAAATCTAAAGTAGTCAAATTGACAAGGCCGGGCGTCGTGCCTCATGCCTGCAATCCCAGCACTTTGGGAGGCTGAAGTGGGTGGATCCCTTGAGCCCAGGAGTTGGAGACCTGCCATGGGCAACATGGTGAAACTCCATCTCTGCAAAAAGAAAATTAGCCAGGCATGGTGGAACCTGCTTGTGGTCCCAGCTATTCGGGAGGATGAGGCAGGAGAATCACTTGAGCCCAGGGAGGTCGAGGCTGCAGTGAGTTGAGATCGTACCACTGCACTCCAGCCTGGGTGACAGAGTGAGACTCTGTCTCAAAGAAAATAATAAAAATTTAAAAATTAAAATTGTCAAATTTACAGAAACAGAAAGTAGAATGCAGTTATCAGGGACTGGGGAGAGGGAAAAGTGGGGAGCTGTTTTTTAATGAACATAAAGTTACAGTTTTTGAAGATTGTCTATCTGTAGATAAAGATATTGACAAAGATATCGATAAAGATATTGACATAAATACAGGTATTGATCTAGATAAAGATATTGATCTAGATACAGATATTGATATAGATATAGGTATTGATCTAGATATAGGTATCTCCAAGTCCTGACAGCATGGTTCCTGCGAATGTGGCCTTATTTGGAAATAGGGTCTCCAGATGTAAAAAGGACGTTGAGGTAAGATCATCCCGGACTAGAGTGGGCCCTAAATCCAGTGGCTGGAGTTCTTCTAAGAGGAGGCTGGGGGAGATTTGACACAGAAATACACAGCGGGAGCATCATGCGGACGGAGGCAGGGGCAGGTGCTGCTGCCCCCCAGCCAAGGAGCACCCAGGGTTGCTGAAGGCACCGGAAGCTGGGAGAACCTGGGCTAGATTCTCCTCAGAGCCTCCAGAAGGAGCTGACACCCTGATACTGGACTTCCAGCCTCCAGAACTGTGAGAGATGAATGTCTGCTGTTTTAAGTCACCAGCTTGTGGTGATTTGTCACAGCAGCCCTAGGTCACGCTAAAGGCTCCTCGTTCAAATGTCACGGAGGATTTCAAGGCAGGGGCAGCAGATGCAGACCCTTCCCATATGAAGCCTGGTGACTTTGAGGGGCTGAGTCCGGGAGGCCTGCCAGCAGCCCTGTGTTGGACTTGAGTCAGCCTGCAGAATTCTCAGGGTCTCAAGAGATGTGTGCAGGTTCACAGGGGAGAAGGAAGCCTGGACTGAGGGTGACTGAGGAACTGCACAGGGGACACTCCGGGGTAGAGCTAGGCTGAAGAGGAGACACACTCCCCGCCCATTCCCTGCTGGACGGTCGGACGTTTTTCTTCTACCCTATGCACATGTTACTTTTTTAAAAATTTTTTTGAGATGGAGTCTTGCTCTGTCGCCCAGGCTGGAGTGCAGTGGTGTGATCTCGGCTCACTGCAAGCTCCGCCTCCCAGGTTCATGCCATTCTCCTGTCTCAGCCTCCCAAGTTAGCTAATTTTTTGTGTTTTTAGTAGAGACGCCCGCCACCATGCCCGGCTAATTTTTGTGTTTTTAGTAGAGACGGGGTTTCACTGTGTTAGCCAGGATGGTCTTGATCTCCTGACCTCATGATCCACCCACCTCGGCCTCTCAAAGTGCTGGGATTACAGGCTTGAGCCACCGCGTCTGGCTGTGTTACTTTTTATTTTTTTATTTTTTTGAGATAGAGTCTCGTTCTGTCGCCCAGGCTGGAGTGCAGTGGATGGATCTCAGCTCACTGCAAGCTCCGCCTCCCAGATTTACGCCATTCTCCTGCCTCAGCCTCCCGAGTAGCTGGTACTACAGGCGCCCACCACCTCACCGGCTACTTTTTTGTATTTTTTAGTAGAGACGGGGTTTCACCGTGTTAGCCAGGATGGTCTTGATCTCCTGACCTCGTGATATGCCCATCTCGGCCTCCCAAAGTGCTGGGATTACAGGCTTGAGCCACCATGCCCGGCCTGTGTTACTTTTTCAATGATGTTTTTAAAACCTCGTTTAAACAGCTTGGTTCTCTGCTGTGAAGGAGTCTTTGGACAAGGAGGGGAGGCTCCCAGGAAGTCAGCATTTTGGATGATGTTTTGATGTTTTACCAGGAGAAGATGGTCTTGTGTGATTTATGTCATCGAAATGATGTAACATAAAAAGACAGGCCAGGCCGGTCACGGTGGCTCAAACCTGTAATCTCAGCACTTTGGGAGGCCGAGACAGGTGGATCACGAGGTCAGGAGATCGAGACCACCCTGGCTAATACGGTGAAACCCCCGTCTCTACTAAAAAATACAAAAAACTAGCCGGGCGAGGTGGCGGGAGCCTGTAGTCCCAGCTACTCAGGAGGCTGAGGCAGGAGAATGGCGTAAATCTGGGAGGCGGAGCTTGCAGTGAGCTGAGATCCGGCCACCGCACTCCAGCCTGGGCGACAGAGCTAGACTCCGTCTCAAAAAACAAAACAAAACAAAACAAACAAACAAAAACGGAAAATAAAAAAGAAATGCTGTTAATGAAGTTTGAACATTGGTGGCAGAGAGGCTCTGCGTCTTAAGATCAAGCGACTGCTGAGTTTCAAACTTCACACTCCTCCAACTTCCTGCACCACCACAAAACCCTCTCTCCTGACCCTCCACCTTGGTGCCCACTCATCTGAGAAGGGAGAGGTTGTCAAACACCCTGGCCCTCTGCTCCCACCATGATGAGTGGATCTGCATCTAGTCTGTCCTTGCCTTCTTTCTGCCTGTTAGGACGGAGGAGGTGACCTTCTGTCCACCCATGGGATCCCTTGAGGGTGACATGGAAGCTGGGCACACAGAAAGACTGGGTCACACAGAGGCAAGGGCCTGGGGTTTCTCAGAGGCTGGACAGGCTTCCAGGGAGCAGAAATCAGCCATCCTCACGGGACCTTACCCGGATCCCTGATCCACAGAAGCGGGGAGAGGATAAAATGGTTGCTGTCTTACCTGCTAAGTTTGGGGTGAGTGGCTTGTGTCAGTAGATAACAGGCACCCCTCACTCTCTAACAACAACACCTCTGTATCCACTTCTAGCCCTTGGGATTTACAAAGGAAGCTCAGTATTAATCACTGCCTGCTAGGCACAGAGAGCCTTGGGAAGGGAACCCCTCAGGTTCCCGCATAAAAGTGCTTTAGGAGTCTCTGAGACCATCGGCTCATCCCTTAGGGAGTGGAGGCTCAGAGCTCCTGAAGGCAGTAAAACCTGGGTAGGCAGAGCAGCCAGTTCTTGCCTCAAGGAGGAAGGAGAGACACAGTCCTTGGGACCCCAGCCCAGCCGAGGTCGGGCTAAGGGCAGCAGCCACATCCCTTCCAAGAATCTGGGGGTCTTTAAAGAACCATTGAGGATGCTACATTGGGTGGGGAGCTCACAGGCTACAAAGGAAACAGACCTGAATGAACAACGCAACAGCTGTGTCCATTGCAACTCAGGCTGCGGCAGACACCTGAGGACCATCCAAGCCTGCTGAGACCAGGGGCAGAGCCTGGCTCACTGCACCAGGACAAGCTGCTCTTGCCCAGCTTGCCCCGCTGGTTTGCACCAGCCCCACGAGGGGAAGAGGAGAGACGCAAAACACATTCACGCACACATCTGCTCCCAAGCACTCGCTCTCACACTCATCTACACACGCACCTACACACGCTTCTGTACACTCACCTGCACACTCACCCACACACGCTCCTGTACACTCACCAGCACACACAATCACATGTGCTCTTGTACACTCACCTGCACATGCACTCACATGCGCTCCTGTACACTCACCTGTACGCACACACTCCTGTACACTCACCTGTACACATGCACACTCACTCTTGTACACTCACCTGTATGCACACACTCCTGTACACTCACCTGTACACATGCACACACACTCTTGTACACTCACCTGTATGCACACACTCCTGTACACTCACCTGTACACATGCACACACACTCTTGTACACTCACCGGCACACAATCACACATGCTTCTGTACACTCACCTGCATGCATGCACATGCGCTCCTGTACACTCACCTGTACACACACACATGCTCCTGTACACTCACTGGCACACACAATCACATGTGCTCTTGTACACTCACCTGCACATGCACTCACATGCGCTCCTGTACACTCACCTGTACGCACACACTCCTGTACACTCACCTGTACACATGCACACTCACTCCTGTACACTCACCGGCACACAATCACACACGCTTCTGTAGACTCACCTGCATGCATGCACATGCGCTCCTGTACACTCACCTGTACACACACACGGTCCTGTACACTCACTTGTACACACACACGGTCCTGTACACTCACTGGCACAATCACACACACTCCTGTACACTCACCTGCACACACACGCTCCTGTATACTCACCTGCATGCACACACGCTCCTGTACACTCACCTGCACACATACACACACACTCCTGTACACTCACCTGCACACACACACAATCTGTACACTCACCTGCACACACACACATCTGTACACTCACCTGCACACATACACACACGCTCCTGTACACTCACCTGCACACACGCTCCTGTACATTCACCTGCATGCACACACTCACACAGGCTCCTGTACACTCACTTGCACACACACTCACACATGCTCCTGTACACTCACCTGCATGCACACACACGCACTCCTGTACACTCACTTGTGCTCCTGTATACTCCGTTGCACACACACACACATATGCTCCTGTATGACTGTGACTGTATATATGAGCTATATGTACATGTGTGTACACACGCACACACACACAGTCATGCACCACATAATGACGTTTGGGGCAACAACAGACGCATATATAATGGTTGTCCCATAAGATTACAGTGGAGCTGAGAAATTCCTTTCTCCAAGTGACATCATAGCCATCCCAGGGCAATGCATGACTCATGTTTGTAGTGACGTGGCTGTAAATAAACAAACCTAATGACTCATGTTTGCGGTGAGGTGGCTGTAAACAAACCTGCGTTGCCACTTATGTAGAAGTCTAGCACATATAATTATGCACAGTACATAATTCTTGGTAATGATAATAAATGACTATGTTACTGGTTTATATGTTTTCTATGCTATAATTTTTATTTTTTGTTGTATTTTATTTTATTTATTTTTTTGAAACAGGGTCTCACTGTGTTGCCCAGGCTGGAGTGGAGTGGCACGATCTTGGCTCACTGAAACCTCTGTCTCCTGACTTCAAGTCATTCTCCTGCCTCAGTCTTCCGAGTAGCTGGGATTACAGGTCCGCACCACCACGCCTGACTAATTTTTGTATTTTTAGTAGAGACGGGGTTTCACCACGTTGACCAGGCTAGTCTCAACCTCCTGACCTCAAGTGATCCACCTGCCTCAGCCTTCCAGAGTGCTGGATTACAGGCGTGAGCTACTGTGTCAGCCTATTTTATTGTATTTTTGAGACAGGGTCTTACTCTGTCACCTAGGGTGGAATGCAGTGGTGTGATCACAGCTCACTGCAGCCTCATACTCCTGGGCTCAAGAGATCCTTCCACCTCAGCCTCCCAGGTAGCTGGGACTACAGGTAGGTGCCGCCATGCCTAATTTTTTTTTCTGTCTTGTAGAGACAGGGTTTCACTATGTTGCCCAGGCTGATCTCAAACTCCTGGGCTCAAGCAATCCTCCCACCTCGTCCTCCTTAAGTGCTGGGATTATAGGTTTGAGCCACTGCGCCCAGCCTTTATTGTTATTTTAGAGTGTACTCCTTTTACTTATTAAAAAAAAAAAAAGTTAACTGTAAAGCAGTGAGGCAGGTCCTTCAGGAGGTATCCAGAAGAAGGCACTGTTATCACAGGAGAGGAAGGGTCCCCCTGAAGACCTTCGAGTGGGGCAGGGTGTGGAGATGGAGGACAGTGCCAGGGATGATCCTGACCCTGTGTAGATCTAGGCTAACATGCGTGCTTGTGTCTCAGTTTTTGTTTTTTTTTTTTTTTTTTTTTTGAGGCGAAGTCTTCCTCTGTCGCCCGGACTGGAGTGCAGTGGCCGGATCTCAGCTCACTGCAAGCTCCGCCTCCCGGGTTTACGCCATTCTCCTGCCTCAGCCTCCCAAGGAGCTGGGACTACAGGCGCCCGCCACCTCGCCCGGCTAGTTTTTGTATTTTTTTTTAGTAGAGACGGGGTTTCACCGTGTTAGCCAGGATGGTCTCGATCTCCTGACCTCGTGATCCGCCCGTCTCGGCCTCCCAAAGTGCTGGGATTACAGGCTTGAGCCACCGCGCCCGGCCGTGTCTCAGTTTTTAACAAGCAAGTTTTAAAATTGGAAAATAAAACAAAATAAAAGATTTTAAAAATTGGAAAGAGCTTATAAAATAAAAATAAAAATATTTTATTTACATTTTCCTGTACAATGTGTTCATGTTTTTAGCTGTTAATACAAAAAAATCAAAAAGTTTTTAAAAGCTTATAAAGTAAAAAAAGTCGTAGTAAGCTAAGGTGAATTTATTATTGAGGAAAGAATACATATACACATATCTATGTGTACATATTATATGTATCTTTGGAGATGGCATCTCACTCTATCACCCAGGCTGGAGTGCTCCGACACTGTCATAGCTCCTTGCAGCCTCAAACTCCTGGGCTCAGGTAATTCTCCCACCTCAGCCTCCCAAGCAGCTGGGAATACAGGCATGTACCACCATGCCCAGCTGATATTTTTGTTTTTTAATTTTTAGTAGAGACAAGGTTTCGCTATGTTGCCCAGGCTGGTCTCAAATCCTGAGCTCAGGTGGTCCTCCTTCCTTGGCTTCCCAAAGTGCTGGGATTACAGACATGAACCACTGCACTTGGCAAAAAAAAAAAAAAAAAAAAAAAAAATTATAAATTTAGTGTAGCCTAAGTATTTGGTGTTTATGAAGCCAACAGTAGTTACAGCAATGTCCTAGGTCTTCACATTCACTCCCTGACTCACACACAGCAATATCCAGTCCTGCAAGCTCTATCCATGGTCAGTGCCCTACACAGGTGTCCTTTTAATCTTTGTACCACATATTTACTTTAACTTTTCTTTTTTTTTTTCTTCTTTTTTCTTTTTTTTTTGAGACGGAGCCTTGCTCTGTTGCGCAGACTGGAGCACAATAGCATGATCACGGCTCACTGCAACCTCCACCTCCTTGTTTCAAGTGATTCTCCCTCCTCAGCCTCCTGAGTAGCTGGGATTACAGGTGTGCACCACCACGCCTGGCTAATTTTTGCATTTTTAGTAGAGACAGGGTTTCACCATGTTGGCCAGGCTGGTCTTGAACTCCTGACCTCAGGTGATCCACCCCCTTGGCCTCCCAAATGCTGAGATTACAGGCATGAGCCATCATGTCCAGCCAGCTTTAACTTTTCTGTTTAGATATGTCTAAATACAGAAATATATATTGCTGTCTTAGTCCATTTTCTGCTGCTTATAACAGAATACCTGAAACTTGGTAATTTTTTTTCTTTTTTGTGATAGAGTTTAGCTCCGTCGCCCAGGCTGGAGTGCAGTGGCACAATCTCAGCTCACTGCAACCTCTGCCTCCCAGGTTCAAGCAATTCTCCTGCTTCAGCCTCCCGAATAGCTGGGATTACAGGCACCCACCACCATGCCCATCTAATTTTTGTATTTTTAGTACAGATGAGGGTTTCACTGTGTTGGCCAGGCTGGTCTCGAACCCCTGACCTTGTGATCCGCCCACCTTGGCCTCCCAAAGTGCTGGGATTACAAGCGTGAGCCACTGTGCCCAGCTGAAACTGGTTTATAAAGAAAATAAATTTATTTCTTACAGTTCTGGAGGTTGGAAGTTCTACGTGGAGGGGATGCATCTGGTGAGGGCCCTCTTGCTGGTGGGGAACCTGCGAAGTCCTGAGGTGGTGCCAGCATTATATGGTGAAGGGGCTGAGCCTGCTAGCTCAGGTCTTTTCTTTTTTTTTTTTTTTTTTTTTTTTGAGACGGAGTCTCACTCTGTTGCCCAGGCTGGAGTGCAGCGGCGTGATCTCGGCTCACTGCAAGCTCTGTCTCCCAGATTCACGCCATTCTCCTGCTTCTGCCTGTCGAGTAGCTGGGACTACAGGCACCCACCACCACACCTGGCTAATTTTTTGTATTTTTAGTAGAGACGGGGTTTCACCGTGTTAGCCAGGATGGTCTCAATCTCCTGACCTCGTGATCCGCCCACCTCGGCCTCCCAAAGTGCTGGGATTACAGGTGTGAGCCACCGCACCTGGCTCAGGTCTTTTCTTATTGCTAAGCCACCAGTCCCATTCCTGTGATCACTCAGTAATCCACTAACTCATTAACTAATTCATGAATGAATTAATCCATTCTGAGGGCAAAGCCCCCATGACACAATCCCCTTTTAAAGGCCACATCACTCAATATTACCACCGGGGGATCGAGCTTCTGTGGGGGTTTGGAGGGGACAAGCATTTGAGCCGCAGCACGTGCCTGGAGTGCTCAGTGCAGCAGCATGCTGGCTGTGCAGGTGGATAGGCTAGGAGCAATAGGCTCTACCATACGGCCTATGCGGGTAGTAGGTTCTACCGTGTAGGTTTGTGTAAGCACACTCCATGTTTGCAGAAGGACAAAGTTGCCTAACGACACATTTCTCAGGACATAGCCCCATCATTAAGTGACACATGATTGTATATGTATATACCTCCTATTGGCACCATTTCGCTGGAAAACCCTGATTAACACAGAAGGTGGTACCAAGAAGTGGGGTGCCACTGTAACAGACACCTAAAAACGCAGAAGCAGCCTTGGAACTGGGTAACGGGGTAGAGGCTGGAAGAGTTGTGAAGTGCATGCTTGAAGAAACCGAGATTGTCATGAAAGGATTTTAATGGTGGTTCTGGTGAGGGCTCAGAAAAGAAAGAGGAGGCCAGAAAGAAAGCCTCTGTCTACGGCCGGGCGCGGTGGCTCACGCCTGTCATCCCAGCACTTTGGGAGGCCGAGACGGGCGGATCATGAGGTCAGGAGATCGAGACCATCCTGGCTAACACGGTGAAACCCCGTCTCTACTAAAAATACAAAAACTAGCCGGGCGAGGTGGCGGGCGCCTGTAGTCCCAGCTACTCGGGAGGCTGAGGCAGGAGAATGGCGTGAACCCGGGAGGCGGAGCTTGCAGTGAGCTGAGATCCGGCCACTGCACTCCAGTCCGGGCGACAGAGCGAGACTCCGCCTCAAAAAAAAAAAAAAAGAAAGCCTCTGTCTACTTAGCGAATATGCAATCAATGACCAGATTGTTGGGAGAAATGTGGGCAGTCGGGTCATTCTCATGAGGTCTCAGATGGAAATGAGGAACATGTTACTGGACGATGGAGAAAAAATGATCCTTATTATAAAGAGACAGAGAAGGTGGCTGAATCGTGCTCATGTTCTAGTGTTACGGGAAAGGTAGAGAACTTGTCAGTGATGAAATGCGGTTTGAGTTGAGAGGATTGCTAAGCAGTGTGAAAGGACTGGCTGGGTTCCTCCTGACTGTTACAGCAAAATGTAAGAAAAGAGAAATGACTGATGAGGGAATTACTAAGCAAAAAGGAACTAGAACTTAAAGATGTGGAAAATGGGCCGGGCGCGGTGGCTCACACCTGTAATCCCAGCACTTCGGGAGGCCGAGGCGGGTGGATCACAAGGTCAGGAGATTGAGACCATCCTGGCTAACACAGTGAAACCCCGTCTCTACTAAAAATACAAAAAATTAGGGCCGGGCGCGGTGGCTCAAGCCTGTAATCCCAGCACTTTGGGAGGCCGAGATGGGCGGATCACGAGGTCAGGAGATCGAGACCATCCTGGCTAACACGGTGAAACCCCGTCTCTACTAAAAAAATACAAAAATCTAGCCGGGCGAGGTGGCGGGCGCCTGTAGTCCCAGCTACTGCGGAGGCTGAGGCAGGAGAATGGCGTAAACCCGGAGGCGGAGCTTGTAGTGAGCTGAGATCCGGCCACTGCACTCCAGCCTGGGCGACAGAGCGAAACTCCGTCTAAAAAAAAAAAAAATTAGCCAGGCGTGGTGGCAGGTGCCTGTAGTCCCAGCTACTCGGGAGGCTGAGGCCAGAGAAGGGCATGAACCCGGGAGGCGGAGCTTGCAGTGAGCTGAGATTGCACCACTGTACTCCAGCCTGGGCAGCAGAGCGAGACTCTGTCTCAAAAAAAAAAAAAAAAAAAAACAGATGTGGAAAATGGTCAGCCTATCCATCAGTATTGCAACAAATGAGAAAGAATATTTGACAAGAAGACTAAGGGTGTGGTCATCAACCAGTGGAAAAGGAGATTTGTGTGCATGTGAACCTCGGACTCTCTCAGCCACCCAGTGGGAACGCTGCAGCTTAAACTGAAGGGAAAGGAGATAGGAATGAAGGAATGAAGGAATGAAGGAATGAAGGAATTGGACTTCTTGGATTTTACGGGTGGGGACCACAGAGCTGCTCTATGCAAACGTGCTCCATTCTTCAAGACAGTGGAAGAAAGACCCCAAAGGTGAATCTGAGCTCATCAGGGCTGCCTCCCTGATTTCAAAAGGGGGCCATCACCTCACTTTCAGCAAACCAGATGACCTTTGCCCAAAGCCATGGGCACCTGCCCCTGACCAGCAGAGCCCTGGGGGTGGAACCTCTGCCTGGCAGAACTGCATGGGTGGGGTTACCGCCTCAGTGCACCCGGCAGGAGGAGCACAGCGCCGAAGAGGACTATTCTGGCTTGGCGTTTTCCTTGGAGTTTTCTTTGGAGTTTTCCAAGTCTAGGTTTCAACTTGCTTGGATCCATGGCTTCCTTCTTCCCTATGTCTCCCTTTTGGGATAGGAATGTCCATCTTATGCCTGTCCCACCATTTTTGTTTGTTTGCTCTTGAGACAGAGTCTTGCTCTGTCGCCCAGGCTGAAGTGCAGTGGCATGATCTTGGCTCACTGCAACTTCTACCTCCTGGGTTCAAGCAACTATCCCGCCTCAGCCTCCCTAGTAGCTGGGATTATAGGCACCCGCCACTATGCCCAGCTAATTTTTGTATTTTTAGTAGAGACGGGGTTCCACCATGTTGCCCAGGCTGGTCTCAAAATCCTGACCTCAAGTGATCTGCCCACCTTGGCCTCCCAAAGTGCTGGGATTACAGGTGTGAGCCACCAGGCCCAGCCCCCATCCTTGTATTTTGGAAGCACATCACTTGTTTGGTTAAAAGGCCTTGCAGCTGGAGGGGAGTTTTGCCTTGTATGAATTGTTCCCTGAGTCTCACCTGTGTCTGATTGAGACGATATTTAGATGAGACTTGGACCTCACACCTTAGAGTAGAACCTGCAGCAAGCCTAAGGCATGCAAAGCTGTTGGGATGGAAGGAATGTATTTTGCATGGGAAGAATAGATAAATCTGGGGAGGTTGGGATGGAATGTTTGTGTGTCCCCACAATTCCTATGTTGAAGTCTGATCTCCAGTGTGATGGTATCTGGAGGTGGGGCCTTTGAGAGGTGATCATTATCAGCTGACGCCAAGAGGGACTAGCGCCCTTTGAGAGTCTCCAGAGAGCGAGCCTCTCTGCTCTCTACCATGTGAGGGGACACTGAGAAGCGGAGAAGGGTACAAGCTGGAAGAGGGTGCCCACAAGAACCCAACTGTGCTGGCACCCAGATCTCAAACTTCCAGCCTCCAAAACTGTAAGAAGTCAATTCCTGTTGTTTACAAGCCACCCAGTCTATGGCACTTGGTTATGGCAGCCCATAGAGCTGCCATATGAGAGACCAAGGCAGGCGAGCTAAATGAAGGCTCTCACTAGGGGGCGCCATCGAGAAAGCTTCCTGAGGCTCAGAGTGTTGGTTCTATTCTACCTCTTGGGTGGTGTGTTGGGTCCATGGGTGTGCACTTTCTTCTTATTTTTCTTTAGTTGCATGTGTGATATATACATTCTTTTATACACACACTGATATATGTACTCTTTTAATTTTTTTTTTTTTTTTTTTTGAGACGGAGTTTCGCTCTTGTCACCTGGGCTGGAGTACAATGGCACGATCTCGGCTCACTGCAACCTCCACCTCCCAGGTTCAAGTGATCCTCCTGTTTCAACCTCCTGAGTAACTGGGATTACAGGTGGCTGCCACTATGCCCGGTAAATTTTTGTATTTTTAGTAGAGACGGGGTTTCACCATGTTGCCCAGGCTGGTCTTGAACTCCTGACCTCAAGTGATCCACCCACCTCAGCCTCCCAAAGTTCTGGAATTACAGGTGTGAGCCACCGCACCCAGCCTGCACTCCTTTAATTTTAAAAACATTTATTTATTATTTATTTATTTATTTTGAGATGGAGTCTTGCTCTGTCACCCAGGCTGGAATGCAGTGGCATGATCTTGGCTCACTGCAACCTCTTCCTCCCAGGTTCACACCATTCTCCTGCCTCAGCCTCCCGAGTAGCTGGGACTACAGGCACCTGCCATCGCGCTTGGCTAATTTTTTGTATTTTTAGTAGAGACGGGGGTCTCACCATGTTAGCCAGGATGGTCTCGATCTCCTGACCTGGTGATCTGCCCGCCTCAGCCTCCGAAAGTGCTGGGATTACAGGTGTGAGCCATAGCACCCAGCCTAAAAACATTTAATGTTAAACAGTAAAGCAGATGTTCACATGCACAGACTTGCATATGTGCCTGCACCTGCACAGGTGTACACACAGGTGTGCCTCAGCCTCTCTGAGGAGCTCTGCCAGCAGGTGTCAGTGGGACCCAGCCGCCTGCATATTCTGCAAAGATTGTTCAGATGATTCTCACAGCCCCCGAAATTGAGACCTCCTGCTCTACAACAAAAGGTGCTTGTGCTCCCAAATCTTTTCCCTCAGGTTTCCCAAAATGAAGGATAATTGAAACACATCATTTGCTCTTTGCATGAGAAGCCAAAGCGAGTAATGTGCTGTATGAGGCTAGAAGTCATGAAGAGGCTGATGAATGTAATCTCATACATTAAAACCTTTCCCAAATTCATATGAATCTGCATTGTAATGTTCGTTCATTGTAATGTTCGTATTTTATAAAATGCGGTGTGGGGTTCAGAAACAGTTTGCAAAATGAATGTCCTGCCTCAATAAACCAGGCACATTTTTTTTTTTTCAGCTTAAAAAACAGGAAAGCCAGAAGCGGTAGCTCACACCTATAATCCCAGCATTTTGGGAGGCCAAGGCAGGTGGATCACCTGAGGTCAGGAGTTCGAGATCAGCCTGGCCAACACAGTAAAACCCTGTCTCCATTAAAAATACGAAAAATTAGCTGGGCATGGCGGTGCATGCCTGTAGTCCCAACTACTCGGGAGGCTGAGTCAGGAGAATCACTTGAACCCAGGAGGCGGTGGTTGCAGTGAGCTGAGATCGCACCACTACACTCAGCCTGGGCGACAAGAGTGAGACTCCGTCTTAAGAAAAGAAAAAACAGCTCTGGAGCCGAGTTCCCACAAAGCAGCACTGTCTGTCTGTTTAGAGCCAGGGCTTCTTGACAAGCCACTTCATTTTCCTGAGTGTCAATGTATTTATCCGTAAAATTAAAATTTACTTCTAATTTTTAAAAAATGGCCTGGGGTGACAACTGCCCCAACCCCTAGGATAGGGCCTGTGCCCCTCAAATCTGCCTGCTCCCCAGCATAACCGCCATCCCTACTAGTGAGTCTATGACCCCTGGGCCTAGGGAGTTAGTGTGACCGTGGGCAACTCTAGGCCCCTTCCCCTCCACTGTACAGGGGCAGCCTCGGAGCCCTTCACTCCTCAGGCCTGGGCTGGTGTCCCTCCGTGACTGCTGTGGGGGCTGGGGACACATGCCACCCTCATGGGGTGGGCACGCCAGCCAGGGAGCCAGAAAGAACATGAGACAAAGATGGGTTGAGTGCAGGGTGGACTCAGGGTGGCAGGGAGGAGCTGCTGGCCGTTTGTGCTGGGTGGCCTCTCCAACGTGAAGTCAGAGCAGAGAAGGCTAAGGCCCAGCCACGCGGGATCTGGAGGAACAGTCTCCAGGCAGGGGCAGTAGATGAGAGGGCACCAAGGCAGGAGTGGCCTCAGGGGACAGCAGGGGGACCCGAGTGGCACCTCAAGGGTGAGGAGCAGGGAGGTGGGCGGTTGGCCAGATCCCCAGGCCTCTCCACGCTTCAGAAGGGATCCCCCCGGCCTTGTGTGCACCAGGTGAGGGGCCAGGGCCGAGGAGGGCCAGGCAGAGGCTCCTCCTGTAACACAAGCAAGGGGACCGCGGCAGGGCCCGGGTGGCTGCAGGTTAGGTGTTATTGGATTCTGCATAGGTGTAGAAAGTCAGAGCATTGAGATTTCCTGGCCCGGCTGTGAAGGAAAGACAGGGGGTCGTGGAGAGCTCCAGGGCCTTTGCCTGAGCACTGGTGGTAGGGACCAATGCCACTGGGGCAGGTGGAGACAGGTCTGCATTCCTGGCATCAGAACAGCAGTCCTTTGCGCGCAGCCCCGGGTGGATGGGAACCAGCGGTCCGGGAGCCGTGGGGGCTGCAGCTCAGGGAGAAGCCCCCACGCAGTGAGGATGTACATGGCCAGGCAAGGACTGGGCGCTGAGCTCCAGGAGGAACCCAAGGGAGACCAGAAGTGGGGCCAGCAGAGAGAGGAAACCAGGGGATGTTGGGGAGCCCGGCAGCAGTAGAAGGGGGGACTGCGGCCGAGCTGCCCCTCCCCACCCCAGAGGACAGCTTAAGGGACTTAATCTCTAGGAGGTCATGGGTGACCTTGACCACAACAGCATCAGCTTGTGGCAGAACAGCAGTGATCACGGGGGTGGTTCCTCTGTGGAGTTTGCAGAAAAGGGGAGGTGAGCTTGCCGGGGATAGGGGGTTACAGGAGGGGGATTTAGAGTGGGAAAATTGCAGGATACCGGGGGGCTACTAGGGATGGCTCTGAAGACAGGGGAAAGCTGAAGTTCCCAGGAGAGGACTCAGCAGAAGGGAAGGGAGCCCAGGGGGCCAGGGGAGGAGCCGTCTGGAAGGAAGGAGACAAGAGATGGGGGGAATGGGAAGGGGAGGAGGGAGATGGGGGAGGTAGGAAAAAGGAGAGGGAGGTGGGAGGGGGCCCTCGGGAAAGAAGGAAGAGTTAGGTGTTGGGGGAGGCGGGAGTGGGGGAGTGGGAGATTCATGGGAGGCAGGAGGGGCTGCCTGTAAGGACTTGGACTCAGCCAGGCGCACAAACAGTAACCGAGGAATGATTACTGGCCCAACTTTTACAACCACTTCAGAACAAAACCAAAGACAGTAAACACAGTGAAGTCATCCAGTGCATGTGAAGGAAAAAAAAATATTGCTTCCCTCGTCCAAACAGTGAATGTTCTTAGCATTTCTGAGAAACTCAGGTCACTGCGGATACCAATCAGGGAGTGCTTCCTGGAAGAGGTGGGAGTACGGGCAGAAATCAGCCAGGTAGAGGGGAGGTGGCTTTCCAGACAGGACCATGGGCTGAGCAAAGGCCCCAGATGGAGGAGGAGGAGGAGTGGACAGGCCAGTGTGGGGAGGGTCTGCATCTGCTGGGATCACATCCGCTCCTTCCTTGGGAGGTCTTCTCATCTTCCTAGAGGGAGCAGCGCCCCCATCCTGCTCCTCCCACCTCCCTGCAGCCTGCACCTGCCCAGCAAGAAGCCTTACCCCGTCTTAAGCACACGCTTGGGTGTACGTTGGTGTCTGCCACCGGCCGCAGTTGATCTCTGCTGGCTCCGCGAGGGAGAGCCCTGCTGTGTTCAGCTTTTCATTGTGTTTCCAGACCCAACACAAAGCATAAATATATGAATTAATAATAGAAATGGATGGATGGATGGATGGATGCATGGATGGATGGATGGATAGACGGGCAGATGGATGGGTGAATGAACAGATAGGTGGGTAGGTGGATAGATGGATACATGCATGAATAGAAGGATAAGCGAATTCATGGACAAATGAGTAGATGCGTGACTGGATGCATGGATAGATGCGTGTGTAGCTGAACATCAGTTCAACCCTATTTTCTTAGGACTGGGTTTTTGTCTTTTACACCCCCAAAAGACCTTTATCCAAATATCTCTCTCACATTACTTTTCTCTTTCTCTTTGTTCTCTAGAAGTTCTTGCCTGTAACCTTTATTTCTGGACATAATTACAAATAACCTTACACTGTTATTTAAATTCTTCATGTTTCCACATTTAGCTTATAAATAATTCAAGAGGCTAATGCTGCTTTTGAACCACAGACTCACTACCAGAGTGATAAACCAGCCATGTTTGAGCCTCTGTGGACTTGGCAATGTTCTAATCATTAAGATAACGAGGCCAGGCGTGGTGGCTCACACCTGTAATCTCAGCACTTTGGGAGGCCGAGGAGTTCAAGACCAGCCTGGGCAACATAGTGAGACCCCGTCTCTACAAAAATAAAAACATCAGCGGGGCATGGTGGTGGGCGCCTGTAATTCCAGCTACATGGCAGTTTGAGGCAGGAGAATGACTTGAACCCGGGAGGTGGAGGTTGCAGAGAGCCGACATCGCACCATTGCACTCCAGCCTGGGCGACAAAAGTGAACCTCCATCTCAAAAAAATAAATAAATCAGTTGGGCATGGTTGCACATGTCTGCAGTCTCAGCTACTCAGATGACTGAGGCAGGAGGATTGCTTGAGCCCAGGAGGTCGATGCTGCAATGAGCCGTGACCACACCCCTACACTCCAGCCTAGGCTACAGAATGAGATCCTGTCTCAGAAAAAAAAAAGAAAAAAGAAAAAAAGACAAAGTGTTCTGCTTGAGCTCTTCTTGGGGACTGGGCCTGCTCTGGGATGCATTCTGCAGAGATGTCCCTGCCTGGTCTTCAGACATAAGGGGCCTCACTCAAACCCTTTGAAGCTCCCCATTGCCTCTTGCCCAGTCTCTCCTTGGCCCACGCATACCCGTGCCCCCACTTTAACCCTCCCAGCCTTATCTCACCCTACGCCACCTGCATCCCTGCCCCTCCAGCCACTCTGGTCTCCTTCTAGCTCCCCAGAGGTGCCATCTTTCCTTGTGCCACAGGACCTTTGCCATGCAGTTTCCTGTCTTTGCCTCATTAACCTCCATGCATTCTTCAATTTGGGGCTCAGCTGTCACTTCCTTGGGGTCCCTGTAGGGTCAGGCCTCATGCACCCTCTCCTTGTCTTCTATGTGCTTGCTTGGCTGCCCATCACTAGTCAGCCAGGTGAGTATCTGGTTTACCTCTCCTTCCCTCTCTCAACTGGATGCTCCATGAGGGCAACCCCAGCCTGGTTTCCCTCATCATGTACCTCCCAGAGTGAGGGGTATCTACAGAGCCCCAGAAGAGGGACTCCTGGGAAGGCAGGCGGGTGCCTGGCTGGACTCTACTGCCATTGGATGCCCTGAGGGGAGAGTGCATCAGGCTGCCCCATGCACCTGCCGGTCCCTACCTGCCTGGGATCAGGGTCAAGTCAACTTCTTACCCTGATTTGGCTTCCAGGAGAGACAGCCCACTGACTCGGGCACAGAAGTAACCAGCACTCCAGGGAGCTCCATCCTGTGGAGTGGCATCTGGGGGGGCACCTGGTTTTGCCATCTGATGAAATCTGGTCATTTAAAAGTATGTTGCATACCAGCCTTGCTCCCGTTCTCACGTGCGATGTGTCTCCTCCCACTTCTTTTGTCACTATGACTGGAAACGTCCTGAGGCCTCCCAAGAAGCAGATGCCACTATGCTTCCTGTAAAGCCTGCAGAACCATGAGTCAATTAAACTTCTTTCCTTATAAATGATGCAGTCTTGGTGAGGTGCGGTAGCTCGTGCCTGTAAAGCTGATGAAGACCTAGCCTGCCATGTGCTCGTAAGAGCCAGCCTCTCACCACAGGAGGCCATCAAGGTCAGGAAGACTCCAGGGAGTCCTGCTATGGGGAGACAGGATCCTTACAGGCTTTCCTGGAAACGCTGGAGGATGCTGGGCCCTCCCCATCCCCATAGCCACACAAGGCCTTACATGTGCTGTTGTGCTGAGTTCCAGGACCCCAGTGAGAGGCCCAGGAGCAAGAGGCAATAACCTAGGTGGGGAAGGAATGGCCAGGGAGGCAGCAGTTGCCTCTACTCAATGGCACATCAGTCCCAACTGCCAGTCCCCAACTGAGCAACCCAGAAAGTCACTTTTCTTCTCTCAGCCCCATCTATAAAAAGAGAGGGACTTGGCAATTAAGCAAGAAGACACAATAAAGCCATCTATATTGAAAAGGAAGAAGTAGGCTGGGCACAGTGCTCACGCCTGTAATCCCAGCACTTTGGGAGACCGAGGCGGGCAGATCACCCAAGGTCAGGAGTTCGAGACCAGCCTGACCAACATGGAGAAACCTCATCTTTACTAAAAATACAAAATTAGCCGGGCATGGTGGTGCATGCCTGTAATCCCAGCTACTCAGGAGGCTGAGGCAGGAGAATCACTTGAACCCTGGAGGCAGAGGTTGCAGTGAGCCAAGATCACGCCACTGCACTCCAGCCTGGGCAACAAGACACCAAGAGTGAAACTCCATTTCAAAAAGAAAGAAAAGAAAAGGAAGAAGTAAAGTCATCTCTATTTGCAGATGACATAACCTTTTACATAGAAAATCCTAAGGAAGCCACTGAAAAAATATTAGAACTAGCACTTTGGGAGGTTGAGGTGTGAGGATTGCTTGAGCCTAGGAGTTCAAAACTATCCTGGGCAACATAGCAAGACACCGGCTCTATAAAAAATAAAAATAAAAAATTACCCAGGCATGGTAGCACATTCCTATAGTCCCAGCTACTTGGGAGGCTGAGATAGGAGAATCACCTGAGCCTAGGAGCTCAAGGTTGCAGTGAACTGTGATCACACTACTGCACTCCAGCCTGGGTAACAGAGCCAGACCCTGTCCCAAAATAAATAAATAAATAGTAACTATTAGAGCTAACAAATGAGTACAACAGGGCTGCAGGGTATAAGATCAAGATATGAAAATCAATTGTGTTTCTATACAGCAGCAACCAGCAAACCAAAAGTGAGACGACGAGAAAAATTCCATAATACTTAGGAGTGAACTTAACAAAATAAGTGCAAAACGCATACTCTGAAGACTACAGTACATTGTTGAAAAAATTTTTTAAAGACCTGAAGAAATGGAAAAACATCCTATGTTCATGGATTAGAAGCCTGAATATTTTTAAGATGACATTACTGCCCAAATTGGTTTTTATTTGCATTTCCCTGATGCCACTGGTATGGCAGATTCAACACAATCCCTATCAAATTCCCAATTACCTTCTTTGCAGAAATTGACAAACTGTCCTTAAATTCATACAGAAAGGCAAGTAATCCAGAATAAACAAAGCAATCTTGAAAAAGAAGAACAAAATTAGAGAACTCATACTTTCCAATATCAGAACTCACTACAAAGCTACAGTAATCAGGACAATGTGGTGCTAGAACAAGGATAGACATGTACATCAATGGAATAGAACACAGAGACCACAAGGAAACTCTCACATTTATGGGCAACTCGTTTTTGACAGGGGTACCAGGCACATTCAATGGGAACTTGCTTGAAACAGTCTTTTCAACAAATGGTGCCGAGAAAACTGAATATCAACATGCGTAAGAATGAAGTTGGATACTACCTCATGCTATATACAAAAATTAACACAAAACTCATTGATATAGCTTGTATATTTGTACCTGTCCAAATCTCATGTTGTATTGTAAACCCCAGCATTGGAGGTGGGGCCTCATGGGAGGTGTTTGGGTCATGGGGGTGGATCTCTTATGGCTTGGTGCTCCAGTCTGGTGTGCCACTGCACTCCAGCCTGGGTGACAGGGCAAGACTCTGTCTCAAAAAAAAAAAAAAAAAATCACACAGTCTCAGGTATTTCTTTTTTTTTTTTTTCTTTTTGATACAGAGTCTCGCTCTATCGCCCAGCGGGGAGTGTAGTGGTGCAATCTCAGCTCACTGCAAGCTCCACCTCCTGGGTTCATGCCATTCTCCTGCCTCAGCCTCCCAAGTAGCTGGGACTACAGGCACCTGCCACCACGCCTGGCTAATTTTTTGTATTTTTAGTAGAGACAGGGTTTCACCATGTTAGCCAGGATGATCTCAATCTCCTGACCTCGTGATCCACCTGCCTTGGCCTCCCAAAGTGCTGGGATTGCAGGCGTGGGCCACAGTGCCCAGCCAGTCTCAGGTATTTCTTTATAGTAATGCAAGAACAGCCTAATACAGAAAATTGTTGCCAAGGAGTGGGACACTGTTATAAAGATACCCGAAAATGTGGAAGTAACTTTGGAACTGGGTAACAGACAGAGGTTGGTAGAGTTTGGAGGGCTCAGAAGAAGACAGGAAGATGAAGGAAGCTTTGAAACCTCTTAGAAACAAGTTAAATGGTTGTGACCAAAATGTTGATAATGATAAGAACAATGAAGTCCAGGCTGCCAAGGTCTGAGAAGGAAATGAGGAACTTATTGAGAACTGGAGCAAAGGTCACCATTGTTACGCCTTACCAAAAAACTTGGCTGTATTCTGTTCATGCCCCAGGGATCCATGGTAGTTTGAACTTCATAGTGATGATTTAGAGTATCTGCTGGAAGAAGTTTCTAAGCAGCAAAGCATTCAAGAAGTGACTGACTGAGGCCGGGCACGGTGGCTCACGCCTGTAATCCCAGCACTTTGGGAAGCCGAGGTAGGTGGATCACGAGGTCAGGAGATCAAGACCATCCTGGCTAACATGGTGAAACCCCATTTCTACTAAAAATACAAAAAATTAGCCAGGCATCTGTACTCCCAGCTACTTGGGAGGCTGAGGCAGGAGAATGGCGTGAACCCAGGAGGTGGAGCCTACAGTGAGCTGAGATCGCGCCATTGCACTCCAGCCTGGGTGACAATATGAGACTCTATCTCAGTAAAAAAAAAAAAAAAAAAAAAAAAAAAAAAAAAAGCTGTAGTGAATTAACACTTCGAGGAAGTATAAGGGAAAGCATGTTTGTATTTTGCGATGTGAGAAGGACATGAGATTTGGGAGCGGTCGGGGCTGAATGATACAGTTTGGATATTTGTCCCTGCTCAAATCTCATGTTGAATTGTAATGTCCAGTGTTGGAGGGAAGCCTGGTGGGAAGTGTTTGGGTCATGGGTCCCAAACACCTCCTAATTGGTCCCTCATGGCTGGGTACTGTGTTTGTGACAGTGAGTTCTTGTGAGAGCTGGTCATTTAAAAGTGTGTGACACGTCCTCCCCCCTCCCTCCTTCCCTCTGCTCCTATTCTCTCCATGTGATGTGCTTGCTCCCCTTTCTCCTTCCATCATGATTGGAAGCTTCCTGGGGTGTCCCCAGAAGCAGATGCTGCTATGCTTCCTTTAAAACCTACAGAACTGTGAGCCAATTAAACTTATTTTCTTATAAATTACGGTCTCAGGTATTCCTGTAAAGCAATGTAGGAATGGTCTAATATGTTAATCAAAGACCTAAATGTAAGGGCAAAAACTGTAAAACTCTTAGAAGAAAATAGGCATAGACCTTGGATTAGGCAATGGGTTTTTAGATATGACATCAAACACAAGCAACAAAAGAAAAAATAGATAAGTTGGAGATCATCAAATTAAAAAACGTTTGCTCTTCAACAGATGACATTAGGTCCAGTGCAGTGGTTTGTGCATGTAATGCTGAGGATGGAGGATCACTTGAGCCCAGGAGTTCAAGACTAATCTGGGAAATACAGCAAGACCCTATCTCTATTAAAAAAAAAAAAATCCAGGTGCCATGGCACGCACCTGTAGTCCCAGCTACTCAGGAGGCTGAGGCAGGAGGATTGCTTGAGCCCAGGAGATCAAGGTTGCAGTGAACTATGATCGAGCAATACTCTGTCTCAACAACAACAACAAGATGGTTGGGTGGATTGTTCATATCTATAATCCCAGCACTTCAGGAGACTGAGACAGGAGGATCACCTGAGGCCAGGGGTTGGCAACATAGTGAGATCCCATCTAGCCAGGCATGGTGGCTGGCATGGTGCACATGTCTGTGGTCGTAGTTACTCATGAGACTGAGGTAGGAGGATTCCTTGAGCCCAGGAGGTCGAGGCTGCAGTCAGCTGTGATTGTATCACTACACTCCAGCCTGGATGACAGAGCAAGACTTATCTCAAAGAAAAAGAGGCCCTTATTGACTCATGTCTGAAGAATGCAACAAGGGCACAGGTGGATTTAGCCTCCAAATTGCCTCTGGAGGTCTGTCTCTGTCCACTTTGGGGCAACATCCCCCACAACCTACTCCCAGCAGCTCCAGGCTTGCAGCTGCCATTCAGGCAGCCCAAAGAAGGTGGAGGTGGGGAGGGGGGAAGCTCCATCCCTGCAGGGCAGCAAAAGTCCCAGGCCATCCTCCCATTGGCCAGGCTGGGATCACATGACCACATCTGAGCCAATCACAGTGATTTTGTCCATCCTGGGCATGGGGGAGGAGTGAATTCCACCGTGAATTCTGCCCTTCCCCCAGCGTCTCAGACAGTTTTCATATCTCTTGGGGACTGAAGTTTACAACAGGGGCAGGGCTGCTGTAGAATTCCTAGGGCTGGGACAAGGAAGAACGGCAAACCGGAAGTGAAAGATGGCCCTTCTTGCTGTGGGTGTTTAGGGGTCAGGAGGGTATTTGGCCCCAGAACAGACAGCCCCTCATGCCAGCTCCATTGGGGGGATCTGTCGTGAGTGCCTCACCTGCCATGAAGGCTGCCAAAGGCCAAGAGCTGCACACACAATGGGCTCCAGAAACTGACATCAGAAATGAAATACGGGCGTGGGGGTGGGGGTGGGGGTGGGGGTGGGGGTGGGGGTGGGGGGAGCTGTTGGGGAGTGGGGATGATTCATGGATACAAAAATATAAATAGATAGAATGAGTAAGATCTAGTTTTTGTTTTTTGTTTTGAGATGGAGTCTTGCTCTGTTGCCCAGTCTGGAGTGTGATGGTATAGTCTTGGCTCGCTGCAACCTCCACCTCTTGGGTTCAAATGTTTCTCCTGCCTCAGCCTCTTGAGTAGCTGGGATTACAGGCACTGGCCACCACGCCCAGCTAATTTTTGTATTTTTAGTAGAGACAGATTTCACCATGTTGGCCAGGCTGGTGTTGAACTCCTGGCCTCGAGTGATCTGCCTGCCACGGCCTCCCAAAGTGCTGGGATTACAGGAGTAAGCCACCATGCCTGGCCAGATCTAATATTTGATAGCACAACAGAGTGACTACAGTCAACAATAATTTATCATACATTAAAAAATAACCAGCCAGGCGCAGTGGCTCACGTCTGTAATCCTGGCACTTTGGGAGGCTGAGGCAGATGGATCACAAGGTCAGGAGTTCAAGATTAGCCTGGTCAACATGGTGAAATCCCATCTCTACTAAAAACTACAAAAATTAGCCAGGCGTGGTAGCACATGCCTGTGGTTCCGGCTACTCGGGAGGCTGAGGGAGAAGAATCACTTGAACCTGGGAGGCGGAGGTTGCAGTGAGCCGAGATCGTGTTGCTGCACTCCAGCCTGGGCGACAGGGTGAGACTCCGTCTCAAAAAAAATAAAAAATAACTAAAATAGTATAATTGGAATGTTTGTAACACAGAAAAATGATAAATGCTTGAGATGACGGAAACCTCATTTACCCTGATGTGATTATTTAGATGCTACATGCCTGTGCCAAAGCACCTTATGTACCCCATGAATATATACAACTACTATGCATGCATAAAAATTTTTTTTCAATGAAATGAGACCAGGCAGCTCATGCCTGTAACCCCAGCACTTGGTGAGGTGAGGGTGGGAGGATCCCTGGAGCCCAGGAAAACAGTGAGACCCCACCTCTCTCGCTCAAAAAAGCAAAAAAAGCTGGATGTGGTGGTGTGTGCTTGTATAGTCCCAGCTACTCAGAAGGCTGAGGTGGAAAGATTGCTTGAGTCTGGGAAGTTGAGGTTGCAGTGAGCTGTGATCACGCCACTGCACTCTGCACTCCAGCCTGGGCAACAGACTGAGACTCAGGCTCAGAAAAGGGGAGGCGGGGAGGACCCCCTCCACCTCCCCTGGAGCTGCACCTGGGCATGTTGGCCCCACTGCCTGCCTCTCTTCACTGCTCCCGGCTCCTCGGCAGCCCCATAAGAGGCGCCGCTCGGGGCCCTGACTCCAGCCCAGCCTCGTGTGCCCTTCCCGGGAGAAGACCCGCCATCATCAGTCTCAGCACCCTCCTTCGTGCCCCAAATGCAGATCCCCAGGACAGAACTAGCTGGCCCAGCCTAGGGACTGGTTCCCCTGGCCAGGTGACCATCTCTTCCGATCCGTGGTGACAAAGGAGATGGCCAGGCAGCACACCCATGCCGCGGGAGCCCCATGTCCAGTCCAACCGGGGCATGGGGTGGACGCTGATTTCAAACGCAAGGACTATGGCAGCTTCCCAAAGGGTATGCATGACTCCTCACGAAATGGCACACGAGGACATTGCTGAGGGCATGGATTACGATGAATACCAGCATCCTCCCCATGGCAGAGGCAGAAAGGTGCCACCTGGATCCCCATCCAAGGAAGGACTACACCCTGCTGCCGGGGTGGAGTAAGCTGGCAGCCTCCAGATGACCATTTCAAGCCAGGTCATGTTCTTCTCCAGTGATCCAAGTCACTGTTGAGCAAGGTGGTGGGGCAGAGACAGCTATTTCTGCAGGCAGCAAGACAGGTTTGTGGACAGGACTGCACTCCACCTGGTCAGTGACCAGGACTCTCCCTGGTTCGAGAGGCACAGCCAGCCTGGCCGGCCCAGCTGTTCATGCTCTCCCTGCAAAAACCTGGGAGAATGAGAGGGTGTAGAGACCGTGGCCAGCCCTGTGCCACAACCCAAGCTGATTTGGGTTCTTAAAATGTGTGGCGAGGGGAAGGATAATGGAATTAGAGGGTTGTTAACTAAGTCGCATTGACTTAGAGGTGGATAATGACAAGCTGAGGGCAATTAACAAACAACTGAAGACTAAGTGTGAGAGCTGGCACGCGTGTTGGCTTCCAAGAAGCCCTCAGGGCAGGCAGGCAGCAGGGGTGCAGAACCAGCTCCAGTTCAAGTCCAGATTTCACAGCACAGTGGCTGAACACAGAGATGGCTCAGCAGCCAGTGGAGTCACAGCTTAGGCTGTCAGGAGCCCTGGTCGGGAGCCCTGGGACACCCTGCTGGGGGTAGAGACTGAATGTGCAGAACGTGCTGAGGAGTTTGTAGCATTTGACCCCTCCGATGCCCCCTTCCCCATCCAGAGCCCGCTGTTCCCCAGAATCCTGTAGTGTAGAATTCTCTCCCCAACAAGACAACAGGCTCCTCCTCTCTGAGAGCTGTCCTGAATCCTCTCTGGGCCACCAGACCCCAAACCAGACCATAGCCCAGCCGGTGACACACTGGGCTGACAATGGAGGGAAGAGGCCACACCCCCAGGGGACTGCAAGGCTGTCAGCGCATGCTGCCATGACTGGGGGACACTCGTGTCACTGGATTCCAAGGGTGCTCAGGGCCCTTTTGGGCATCATGGCACCCCCTGGCCCGGTTGTTTCTGTGCATGGACAAGCGCGGCCACCTCAGCCCGAGAAAGTCCAGTGGCTGGGACTCAGGGAAGGAGCATGAACCTCCAGGACCTGCAGTGGCCACAGCTGAGGTGGGAGGGTGCAGGAGGGAGGGAACGCATGCCAGGTGGGGCCCCAGCTCGGTCACAGCAGTGGGGGCTCATCTGCCCACCTCCCTGCTCTATCTTCCCTCCTGAAGGGGGCTAGACCCCGGAGGAGCAGCTCCTGCCCAGGCATGGGACAAAGGCCCTGGGACACGAGGGGTGGACAGCACAGAAATGTACCACTCAGATCTCCCTTCAGAAAAGGACTAGGAATGCAGGGCTCATGTCTGTAATCCCAGTGATTTGGGAGGCTGAGGAAGGAAGATAGCTTGAGCCCGAGGATTCAAGACAAGCTGAGGTAACAGAGGGAGACTCGTCTCTACAAAAACTTGGGGGAAGAAAAAAAAAAAGGAAAACAATTAACCGGGCATGGTAGCACATGCCTGTAGTCCCAGCTACTCAGGAGGCTGAGGCAGGAGAATTGCTTGAGCCTGAGAAGTCAAGGCTTCAGTGAGTCATGATCACACCACTGCATTCAAGACCGGGTGACACAGCAAACCTCTGTCTAAATCAAAAAAAAAAAAAAGAAAAAGAAAGAAAAGAAAAGTGGCTCACGCCTGTAATCCCAGTACTTTGGGAGACTGAGACAGGTGGATCACGAGGTCAGGAGTTTGAGACCAGCCTGACCAACATGGTGAAACCCCATCTCTACTAAAAATACAAAAATTAGCCGGGCGTGGTGGCACACAGCTGTAATCCCAGCTACTCAGGAGGCTGAGGCAGCAGAATTGCTTGAACTCAGGAGGCGAAGGTTGCAGTGAGCCGAGATCGAGCCACTGCACTACAGCCTGGGCAATAGAGTGAGACTCCGTCTCAAAAACAAAAACAAAAAAAAGAGAAAAGAAAGAGGCCAGGTGCGATGGCTCACGCCTCTAATCCTGGCACTCTGGGAAGCCAAGGCAGGTGGACCACTTGAGGCCAGGAGTTCGAGACCAGCCCGGCCAACATGATGAAACCCGTATCTACTAAAAACACAAAAATTAACCCGGTATGGTGATGCATACCTGTAGTCCCAGTTACTTGGGAGGCTGAGGCATAAGAATCACTTGAACCCAGGAGCTGAAATCACGCCACTGCACTCCACCCTGGGCAAAGAGTGGAGACTCTGTATCAAAAATAAATACAGAAATAAATGATTTTTTTTTTTAAGAAAGAGACTTGCTGCCCAGCTCCTTCTCCAGGGGTTACCTGCCTGTTCCCCAGTTTCCTGCCTGCAGCTGTTAGAGCCTTGAGGGTTTGCCTCTGATTTTGCTGAGGTGGCACCTGCTGGGGTGTCCACAGCCAGTGACTGAGTCAGGCAGTAGTACCAGGACCAGCCACCTCTGCCCCGTCAGAGCTCCTGTACTGGACACTCTTTCCTCCCAACGCGCCAAGCTCCCCCTCGGCTCAGCAGGTGCTGTGTCAGGTCCACATCTAGACCAACAGCTCCAGCCTAATCCGCTTTCCCCAGGTTTCCTCTCATGGGTGTTACCCTCCCATTAACTTTTGCACCCTCAGTTCCAGCTCTTCGGCGTCTCCTTCCTGGAGAAACCAGCCCACAGCCCTCTCACCTGGCCTTTCTTTTTAAAGTTTTTAATTTTTTTGAGACAGGGTCTCATTCTGTCGCCCAGGCTAGCATACAGTGGCGCAATCTCGGCTCACTGTAACCTCCATCTCCCAGTCTCAAGCGATCTGCCCACCTCAGTCCTGAGCTGTGACTACAGGTAAGTGCCACCACACCTGGCTAATTTTTGTATATGTTGTAGAGATGAGGTTTCACCATGTTGCCCAGGCCAATATTGAACTCCTGGGCTCAAGTGATCTGCCCACCTCAGCTTCCCAAGGTGCTGGGATTACAGACATGAGCCACCATGCCTGACCCAGCCTTTATTTTTATTTATTTATGTATTAATGTATTTATTTTAGAGAGAGGATCTTGCTCTGTCACCCAGGCTAGAGTACAGTGGCAAGATCACAGCTCACTGTAACCTTGAATTCCTGGGTTCAAGTGATCCTTCCACCTCAGCGTGCTGAATAGCTGGGACTACAGGCACATGCCACCATGCCCAGCTAATTTTATTTTTAGTAGAGACAGGGTCTTACCATGTTGTCCAGGCTGGTCTCAAACTCCTGGCCTGAAGTGATCCTCCTGCCTTGGCCTCCCAAAGCACTGAGATTATAGGCGTAAGCCACCGCACCTGACTTCACTTGGCCTTTATTGATGACAGGCAGGAAAGTCAGACAGGGTTCATTTATTCACTCAGCAAATACCTGAGTAGGATGTGTAACACCTTGCCTAAGACCATGGGTTCATCAACCTGGGTTTGTATTAGGGCTCTGCTGGGACAGTGGGCATGTTCTCTAACTGCCCTGGTCCTCAGTTCCCTGGCTATAAAATGGGGACACTCACTAAACCTGGTCCACAGTGTTGCTTTGAACATCACACACACAAACTGCTCAGCACAATGCCCAGCACACACTCAACTATTAGGAATTTTGTCTGCTGTTATTTTCAATTTCTTGGTGCATTCACTTCAAGGTTTTGGGGATGTGGGGCGTACTATTCAGAAATTAGAATGCCTGGTCTGACAAGCATCAGGGGAGGGATGGTACCAAGAAGACTGAGGATTTGGAGTGGTGAGATCTGGGGGTTTCAGGGTGCATGGCTGCTATTCTCATGAACTTATATGGCTGGCTGGCTGGCAAAGCGGAGGCTGCATGTGTCGCCATCTCTGCGTTGTTCTTCCCAGGAGGGGGCTGCCGACCCCGGCCCATATGAAAGAAGCCTCTATCCGCCCTGCTCATTTGTGCCTGAGGCAGCTGCCGTCAGGCAGAGTGGACCCTTGGTTCTGAGGCACTCATCTGAGCAGGGAGATGCCTTCATCCCCGGGCGGAGGAGCAGCCCCATGGAGACACCAACATCCTTTCCCAGCCACAACCAGTATCTTAAAAGTGAGGCTTCTGCTTCACACATGGCTCCTGGGAACAGGAAGTGGTGCAACCACTTTGGCAAACAATTTGGCAGCTTTTCACACTGTCAAACAAAGAACCACCACATGCACGCGTGCACGGTGGCTCACACCTAATCCCAGCACTTTGGGAGGCCGAGGCGTGTGGATCATCTGAGATTGGGAGTTCAAGACTAGCCTGACCAACATGGAGAAACCCCATCTCTACCAAAAATACAAAATTAGCCAGGCATGGTGGCACGTGCCTGTAATCCCAGCTACTCGGGAGACTGAGGCAGGAGAATCACTTGAACCCAGGAGGCGGAGGTTGTGGTGAGCCAAGATCGCACCATTGCACTCCAGCCTGGGCAACAAGAGTGAAACTCCATCTGAAAAATAAATAGATAAACAAATAAGAATCACTACATAACTCTACAACTGTACTCCTGGGTATGCACCCAGGAGAAATGAAAACATATGTCCACATGAAAACATGCACAAATGTTCATAGCAGCATGATATGTAACTGCTCAAAAGTGGAAACAAGCCACATGTTCATCAGCTGGTGACAGATATGCAGCATCACACGGTGACACTGCATTTAGCCCTAACGGGTGCACCATGAAACCAAGAGACGCGCTATGTGAAGGGGCTGGGCATAGAAGGCCGTCTACTGTATGACTCCAAGTACGGGAAATGCCCAGAAAAGGCAAATCCACCAGGACAAAAAGGACACCAGTGGGTGCCTGGGACTAGAGGAAAAAGGATGGAGAAAGACTGTTAATGGGCATAAGGTTTCTTTTTTTTTCTTTCTTTTTTTTTTTTTTACAACCTCCGCCTCCCGGGTTCAAGCGATTCTCCTGCCTTAGTCTCCCAAGTACCTGGGATTACAGGTGCATGCCACCATGCCCAGCTAATTTTTGTATTTTTAATAGAAATGAGGTTTCACCATATTGGCCAGGCTGGTCTTGAACTCCTGACCTCAAGTGATCCACCTGCCTCAGCCTCCCAAAGGGCTAGGATTATAGGTGTCAGCCACCACGCCCAGCCTGGGGTTTCATTTTGGGGTGCAGAAAATATTCTCGAATTAGGGGTGATGGCTGCACAACTCTATGGGTATACTAAACATCAGTGAACTGTACACTTTTTTTTTTTTTTTTGAGACGGAGTCTTGCTCTTTCCCCCAGTTAGAGCACAGTGGTGCGATCTCAGCTCACTACAACCTCCGCCTCCCAGGTTCAAGCGATTCTCCTCCCTCAGCCTCCTTAGTAGCTGGGACTACAGGCATGCGCCACCATGCCCAGCTAATTTTTTTTTTTTTTTTTTTTGTATTTTTAGTAGAGAGGAGTTTTCACCACGTTGGTCAGACTGGTCTCAAACTCCTGACCTCAAATGATCTGCCTGCCTTGGCTTCCCAAAGTGCTGGCATTACAGGCATGAGTCACCATGCCCAGCCGGAACCGTACACTTCAAATGGGTGAATATTACAGAATGTAATAAATAAAGAACCTTAATAAAGCTGTTAGACACGTAAATAAATAAGGCATGAGTTCCGGTTCAACCCAACACAGAAGGGCCAGATTGCGAGGTTCCACGGTGTGTGGGGAAGGCCATTTGTAAACACGCTCTGCCCCGAATTCAACCAGGCTCCCAGGGCTAATGGGGTTTCCATGTTCTGGTGCTTGGGAAAGACAAACACATATTCGTGTCCATCCGCGACTGCCTGTATCAACGAGATGAGCCACCAGAAATGTCTCAGGCGCCATCCTCCCCATCCAGCTCCTGGTACCTATTGGAAAAGCCTGGGGCAACCCTGCACTGGCACGCCTTCTTCTCACCTGGTCCATGCTTTATCCCTTCTGCTGCACACACTGCCACATACCCAGTTATGGGCTTCACCGCCAGGGTCTGCCTCGGTGGGCCTGTGTGGGTGCCTGTCGGCTTCCGATGCACATAATTTCTTGCCACACAGAGCCTCAATCCAGCCTGTGCGCTCAGGGTGGTGAAGGCAGCGACATAAGGAAAGGATTACGGTGTTAACAAGTCGGAACTGAACGCGAGTAAAAATAACCACGTGCCCTGGCAGAATGCTTTCCATCTGACAGCGAGGATGTCTTGGTGCACGGACGAGGGTCCCCGGCGGCGCTGCCAGGTGAGGACAGGCTTTGGAAGGCCTGGCACACCTCTCCCGACATCTGCACCGCTCCTTTATTTACATGACCTCATTCTCGGGCTGTGGCTCTGCCCAGCAGGCGCTCGTGCGGCATCAGGCAGGCGTAAAGACAAGTGCCCAGCCTGGCTGGGACGCGCCCGTAGGCCTCTTGAGTAACCATGGCAACTCTCTAGGACGCACCCGGCATCCTTTGCATGGAGTCAAGAGAGGATACAATGTTAAGAGGAGAGACCCTTGAAGAAGAAGCTGCTTCCTTCCCTCATGCCCAGCGCCAGCCTCAGGTTGGTCTCCATCTGGACATCGGCAGAGCATGAGCTCCAAGTGCAGAAATCACGTCTGGGCTTTGTCCCCTCCTGCCGTTCACTACCCCCGCCACCCCCAACCTGAAGGCTGAGCACAGAGGACCACCAGTGGGGAGGCGCGGACATTGAGCACCCAGGGTTAGCAGCCGGCAGACTCAGTCAAGAATCCCAGCCCTGTCATGTGCTGGCCGTATGATGCTGGCTGTCACCTAGCCCAGGCTAAGTGCCTGGTTTCCTCCTCTTGGAAGGTGCAGCACCATATCCGGAGGGCTGTGGAGGGGTTCGGGGAGGAAATGCGTGGCCGGCTTGGGCACCAGGTCTGGCACAGAACAGTGGGACTGGACTGGTGGACACTTAGTAAGACAGTGGTGGATTGACTTAGAAGAGGCCTTTCATCATTTACTTTCTATCCAAGTAGAACACAGGGCTGGCGAATGCTCTGTGTTCGCCACACACTCCAGCCATTCCTGAGCCCCTAAAGCCCAGGGGCCCCTCACAGTCACCGGGAGAGAAAAGCTACTGGCCTCCCGCTGACGGCCGTCTTCTGTTCCACCAGGATCTCTCAGCATTTTGTCCTGCATTCTGAGGTGGCAGTGCCAGGGCTGGCCCTATCAGAATCTGACATTTTGAAAGCTGGTGTCTGGGTCTGCCCAGGTTCTCATCAGCTCCGTCCGGCTGTCCCTTCAGCTGCACCTGGAAGTTGGGCCGAGGGTGCCCACTAGGTGCTGGAGTTTAACACGCTCCTCTTTTATTTTCCAAGGAACTTCCCATCACACACGGTTCATCACGCCGGGAAACTCGGCTGTTGGGGTGGGAAGGGGAGAAAGGGAGGTGGAAAGGGGACAGGAGGCAGGAGGGGGAGACGGATTGGAAGAGGGAAGAGGGTCTGAGGATGCCTGAACTTCAACCCACTGGTGCTCGTCCAGCCTCCTGGGAAAACAGCCCTGCAGAGCCCCATGCAGGAGGAAATGGATTTTAACTGGATTCAAAGAGAGCAGGTCAGACCTCCAAGAGAATTTCTGATTGTGCAAGATCGACTCAACCCTCCCTCTTCACCTTACTGTCCAACCACCCCTGTGGTTCCCTGTGCCCCGAACACCCTCCCTGGGCCTCACTGTCCCATTCCCTGCCTGGAAGGCCTCCTAGCAAAGCTGGCGCTGAGCCTCCTCACCCGGTGCACCTGTGCCCTCCTCAGCTCCCTCCCGGCTGCCGCTGTTGCACCTGTGCGGTTAGAGGGTCTTCCTCAGGGGAGGGGGCCTGAGGAAGGCCTGAGGCCTGCAGGGCTTCCCCAGTCCCCTCTCCCGTGCCAGATCCTGAATGAGGGGAGGGGGACGGTTGAGTCGTGTCTCACCAGCACTCGACCACACTTCAGACCACTGACTTATTTTATCTGTGGACCACCCATTGTTAACCCCTCAGAATTAACTCAGCTGTTTCGTGTGGCTCCTGCTGAGCAATGACACCTGGGAGACCAATGGCTGTGCCAGTCATTCCTGCTCAGGAAGACATTAGAGTCACATGATGGTTTTCTGTGGGGGGGCACCCTTACCTGCTGCAGGATGCTGGCCTGTGCCACCCCAGCTAGACGGGTGATGCAACGTAGAGCAGGGTCCTGCCTCCGTGTCTTCCCACCTGTCACTGGGGACCGCGGCAAGCTCCTACATACACAGAGCGAGAATGCAATGAGTGGCTTGTGGCTGCAGCACAAACCTCTCCAGCTGCCCCTATGGCCCTCCCAGTGCCCTCTGCACACCCAGTTCCTACATGTTCCTCCAGAGTAGCCCCTGGTTACCCTCACAGGCATGATCTTCTGGGGTCCTCAAGTACACCAGTGAGATGGGCAGGCAAACAGAGAAACTGAGGCAGGTAGTCCAGCTGGCCCAGGGTTTCCCAGAAGCCCCAGCTTGTTCCTCTAGATCCTTGGGCTCACTGGTCTAAAGCCTGGTGATAACCAGGTGGGTGGGCTGTTCAGACCTGTGCACAGTAAAGAGCTGCTTATAGTGGAGGAATTGGATACACGTGCCCCAGCCTGGAAAACAAGCCATGCCAGTGAATGTCCAGGTCGACTTAGGCCTGGCACAACTGCTTGCCTTATCAGACCTCTCCCAAGTGCCCTCCACTTTGGGCAGGACACCAAGGAATGAACGGCGGGGCCTGCATTCCTGGACCTGGGCACTACGTGTATTTTTAGCCTCTGCCTTCCTGGGCATTTGCAGGGTGGCTGATGTTCTCAGGGAGCCACCAGCTGCACACCCATGGGCTGGGCGGGCACTTGGAGGCCTCTGGGAACTGCACCCTCCCTGCTTTCAGTCCTGAGGCTCAGAAGCCAGCTCGTCTTTCAGGGTAGAACTAGCTCCTGCTAGTGAAGCATGCACCCCAGCCCCAACACAGCCAGAAGCTTGTGGCTCAGAAACTAGGAGGCATGAAGTATAGGATCTATGACCTTGGATTTCCTTACTTGGAAAGTGGGGTGGGGTGGGGGGATAGAAGGACTTTGACTCCACAGGAGATCACCAGGCCAGGTCACTCAGGAGACCTGGTTGGCACCTCCTCCTGACAGGTGCACCCGGTATGTCCAAGTGAGGAAGGCTGTGCTATGTTGAGAAGCAGAGTCCGGGTCGTGCTTCCCAGGGCCAGATGCCCCGGTCGCTGGAGACCTCTCTTCCCAGATGTCCCAGTCACTGGAGACCTGTCTACCCCGGGTGGCGCTTCCCAGGGCCAGGCGACCCAGTTGCTGGAGACCTATCTTCCCTCAGCTGGGCTGACTCCATGGCTTTGCTGTCTCTGTTCTCTTCCTGCACACGATGTTCCAGGAGCCAAGAAGCAATTCTGGAATGTATAGGTCAATCTTGGCAGATGAAACTGAATTTTCCCTCTTCTCTTCTGCTTCCTGTGTCCTCTTCCTTAAACCCATCACTGTTCTCTTACTGGCCATTGCTGGGCTCTGGTGGGAGCAGGCTGGCTTCACCTTTGTGAAGAGAAAAAGAGACAGTGTGATGCAGCCCCAAGCCTGTGGAGGATGCCACCAGGCCAGACTGCAACTTCCCTGTGTGTGACTCCCCGTGCTGGGCCTCTGTTTCCCCTTCTGTCAAATGGGGAGTCACAGCACCTATCCTGCAGGGCAGGTAAGATCTCAGCATAGTCGGAAATATATTTTAGGTCCTTACTAAGGCCACAGTTATACAAACAGGTGAAATAAATATTTCACAAAATAATACTTTCACCATGTAAGATACTGTTATTTTCTTGTTTTTTTGAGACGGAGTCTCGCTCTGTCACCCAGGCTGGAGTGCAGTGGCCGGATCTCAGCTCACTGCAAGCTCCGCCTCCCGGGTTTACGCCATTCTCCTGCCTCAGCCTCCCGAGTAGCTGGGACTATAGGCGCCCGCCACCTCGCCCGGCTAGTTTTTTGTATTTTTTTTTTTTTTAGTAGAGACGGGGTTTCACCATGTTAGCCAGGGTGGTCTCGATCTCCTGACCTCGTGATCCGCCCATCTCGGCCTCCCAAAGTGCTGGGATTACAGGCTTGAGCCACCGCGCCCGGCCGATACTGTTATTTTCTTTTTTCCTTTAGAAATAAGGTCTTGCTGCCACCCCTGAGTGCAGCAGTCCGACCACAGCCCATTGTAGCCTCCAACTCCTGGGCTCAAGCGATCCTCCCGCCTCTGCCTCCACCTCCCCAGGAGCTGGAACTACAAATATGTGCCCCTGTGTCGCCTTACTTTTTAAAAGGTTTTTTGTAGAGATGTGGTCTCCATATGTTGCTCAGGCTGATCTCTAACTCCTCACCTCCGGTGATCCTCCCACCTCGGCCTCCCAAAGTGCTGAGATTACAGGCATGAGCCACCCACCACGCCTTCTGATATTTTCTTATTCGATTTCATTTTTATTTATTATTATTTTTCTTGAGACAGGGTCTCACTCTGTCGCCCAGGCTGAAATGCAGTGGTGAGATCTCTGCTCACTGCAATCTCCACCTCTCAGACTCAAGTGATTCTCCTGCCTCAGACTCCCGAGTAGCTGGGGATTGCACGTGCCTGTCACCACGCCCGGCTAATTTTTTTGTATTTTTAGAGTAGAGACAGGGTTTCACCATGTTGCTCAGGCTGGACTTGAACTCCTGACCTCCAGTGATCCTCCCACCTCCGCCTCCCAAAGTGCCGGGACTACAGGCGTGAGCCACTGCGCCCAGCCTATTTCATTTTTATAGTCACCACCCACTATTTTTTTTTTCCGGGTCCCAATATTGGTCCCTGATGTGATGATATTCACAGTCAAGACGGTGGCAAAGAAAAAGCACACACCGCGCGCCCTCGGTCACTAATCACGCAGAGTACACGCGGGGAGGGCCCGCGGCCAAGCGACTGAGGGCGGCCGAGCTTCCTCCACGACCGGGGAGGTGGGCAAGGCCTCCGGGCCGCAGCCCCGGGGACGAGCGGAGGCCTCCGAGGCCCCCGGTAGCCACTCATAATTTATTTTAAGGGAAATGGAAAGCTGCGGCCGGCTTTGGGAGGAGGGGCAGGATTAAAAGAGAAAGTGTGCTCAGCATGTTATATTTGGAGGCTGCCACGCCGGAAGCGCCGCCTTCCCGGGAGCTGGCGCCGCGGCCGCCCCCCGCTGGCACCTGGGCACCGGGGCGGGTAGTCCTGGGGCTCCCCGGGAACACCCAGCGCCCAGTGCCTCCGCCTCCCCGGTCCCCCACGAGGGTGAGAGCTAGAGGCCCATCTGGCGCAAAATAGGGGAGTCTTCCGGACCCCACTTCTGTAGGAAGAGAAACTGAAGCCAAGGGGACAAAACCCCAGTGTTCGAGGCGCCGAGTCCCGGCCCGGGCCGGCACGCGCGGGGGAGGGGCCTGGCGCTCCTCCCCGACCCAGTCCACGGAGCGTGCAAACCTCAGCCGCCCACCCACGCGCACGCGCGCTCCGCCCGGGCCGCTTCCCACCCCTCACCCCGCCCGCCGAGTCTCGTGCTCCCAGCTCCGCCAGGGGCCCGCCGGGAGCTGGCCGAGGAGGGGCGGAGCGCCGGGGAGACCCGCCCCCGGCCAGCGACACCTTGCTGCGCAGGCGCGGCGCGCGGGCCCGTCCCCCAGCTGGCGGCACGGCCATATTTAAAGGACGGCGGGCGCGGCGAACCAATGGGCGGCGAGCGTGAGGGGGCGGTGCGTGGCGGCGCGAGGCCCCGGATGTGGCTGCGGCGGCCCCTCCTCCCCCGCCCTCCTCTCAGAGCTCCGGCCGCGCGCCCCTCCTTCGTTCCCTCGGCGCCCGCGCAGGCCCCTCGGGCGGCGGCGACTAGGCGCCCAGGCGGAGGCGGCGGCCGGCGGAGGAGCGCAGGAACGGACGGCCAGGCCACCGCGCGGCTACGGAGCGGGCCGCGGCCCGGCGCTCGTCCCCCCCCGCGGCCCGACGCACCCCGGCCGCCGCCATGAGCGGCTCCTCAGGCACCCCGTATCTGGGCAGCAAGATCAGCCTCATCTCCAAGGCGCAGATCCGCTACGAGGGCATTCTCTACACCATCGACACCGACAACTCCACCGTGGCGCTTGCCAAAGGTAGCGGCCGCCGCCCGCCCTCGCCGGCCCCAACCGCCTGAGCCCGCGGAGCCCGCCGACCCCCGTCCGCCAACAGCCCCGGCCCGCGCCGCCCTCCCCGCCCCGGGGCGCCCCCAAGCCCGGCGTTGAGACTCCCGTACCACCCCGGAGCCTGGCGCCCAGACCCCGCCCGGAACCCACCCGGGGCACCCCGGGCCGAGATCTCCTGCCCGCGCCTTCACCCCGGACGCCCCCGGGGCGCCCCCTCCCGCGCGCCGCCCTCCCCCAGAGCAGCCGGCCGCACAAAGGTCTCCCTAGGCTCCAGGGGCGACGTTATTGTGCGCGGGCGCCGGGCGGTGTTTGGTGAGGGGCGGGCCCGGCCCCGGCGGCGCCGCCCCCTCGGCCGCCCAGCCCACCTCTGCAGGTGCCAGCTCCGAGGGGCAGGGCGGCTGCCGTCTGCGGCCCTCCTCCCCGCCAGCCTGGGGAGATTCCTGCGGGGGAGCCTCGAGGTCGGGCGGCGGGGCCAGTGTCCCGGCCTCTCCCGAAGGCTGGGGGCGGGGTCACAACACGCGAATCCTGCAAGCCTTTCTGGAACCTATTAGACAGCTGGGGCCTTGATCCTGAACAAATACCGCATCCTAATGCAGCCTCCTGCCAAGGCAGAAGCATCCGTTTGGCAGCCAGATGCCCCTGTGTAAACGGTTCTCCTGCTCTATCCTGACGCTCACACTGTGGGGCTTACCTTTTGGTGACAGCCGCCTGTGGGCGCTGATAACCCGCTGTTGCCGCTGGGAGACTTGCAGGAAAGGGGCTCTTCTCTAGAATCCGAATCTCTGAGGTTGTTGAGACAGCAGGTGGTCCAGAGTTTCTTTGTCTTCATCACCCAGAGAGGATGGGGAGTGCACTTCCCCTGCCTCTCAGAGAAAAGTGCCGGTGGAGCCATGTCTGCCTAAGCCCACGTGTGCTGGATCTGGTGCTAGGCTCCCAGGGGTTCTTGAAGTGTCTAGACGCGTCTGAAACGCTTCTTAGGTCACAGGAGCCCCATGTGTAGAAGAATCCCTCATTCCAAACAGGGAGTGTCTCCTGCGTGGCTCCAGGAGCTCGTTGAGCATGCCAGGGCTGTGCACTCACTTGCAGCCATGGGACCTCACTACACTTACTACAGGAGAGCCCAGTTAGAGAGACAGCCCACAGTAGGCCCAGGAGTTAGGAGTTGTGCTCTTACGAGTTAGAGGCTGCTGTCCCACCCAGCTCTGCCCCAGAAGCTTGCTAAAAAGAGATTTGGTAGGGCTCTGGAAGCCTGCTGGTTAGGGGTTAGTAGGCTCAGAATTCCTTATAGATGTGGAAGCCGGGGTCAGAGGTCCACAATCTTGGGACCCTGTCTCCCTTTGTTTTCTGTTACAGCTGTTCCAAGGTTTGCTATGGCTAAAAGGGTAAGGGGAGCACTCATCTAGGTTCCTTTGTGAGAAAACTGCCTCCTCAGGTGCAATGTGTGGTGAGGCTTTGGGCATAAAGCAGCCAGCTGGCTGTTTGATCTACAGAGTCACACGTGAACAGGGAGGCCTTGCAAAGCAAGCCTTGTTTTGCTGAGAGCTCTGTACGTTGGTGCGTTCGCACATGAGACAGTCTGTGACATTGTTCCTTGTCATCTTTCTGATCTAGAACTGTCTGTTGTCTGGAGCTTCACCAATTGGTGCGTTATCAGCACTGTCCACAGAAAACTGGGGTGTTAAGTAGTTGTTGAAATGTGGACCTGGAGTGCTGTGTTGTGGCTCTGAGCAAGTGCCGCCGTCTTCTGGAAGACTTGGGAGCAGTGGTGTCAGGGTTGATTGAACTGGCTGAGGACAACAATAACGTTTCTCTTTCTCCACTCGTAAGTGAGGTCCTTTGGCACTGAAGACCGTCCCACAGATAGGCCTGCACCCCCCAGAGAGGAGATTTATGAGTACATCATTTTCCGGGGAAGTGACATCAAAGATATCACTGTGTGTGAACCTCCGAAAGCTCAGCACACACTCCCGCAGGATCCCGCCATTGTTCAGGTAAGTGTGCCACTGTCCCTCTGTGCACACTCTAAGAGATGCTGGTTTCCATTTGGAGCTTGGTGGCATGTTTTGTCAGAATGCTCAATATGAGGAATAACCTCTTTTTTTTTTTTTCCTTTGAGACGGAGTCTCGCTGTGTTGCCAGGCTGCAGTGCAGTGGCGTGATCTCGGCTCATTGCACCCTCTGCTTCCTGGGTTCAAGTGATTCTCCTGCCTCAGCTTCCCTAGTAGCTGGGACTACAGGCACGCACCACCACGCCCAGCTAATTTTTGTATTTTTAGTAGACACAGAGTTTCACCATGTTGGTCAGGATGGTCTCAATCTCTTGACTTCATGATCTGCCCGCCTTGGCCTCCCAGAGTGCTAGGATTACAGGCATAAGCCAACGCACCCGGCCTGAGGAATATCCTTTTAATGAAAAGTGGCTTAGTTTTTGTCTAGGCCATTGCTGTTCTCACGGAAGGTGTTGATTCTTATAGCACACACAGTAGGTGGTGTGTGCTGTGTCTCATGGCTCTTAAGGAAGGAGACCTGGGGAGCTGGGCGTGCGCACGTGCGTGTGTAGTGTAGTGTGAGTGGATGCTCCTGGACCTGTGATGTTTGGGGCATAGCGTTTGCCCTTAGTTTCTGGTTGGAGAAGTCTGAGCCCTGAGCAGCTGCTGTGAGTGGGGTAACATACCTGCAGGGACTGCAGGGCTTGCCCTTG
The DNA here is from genome assembly GCF_009764315.1 of Trachypithecus francoisi. Lineage (NCBI taxonomy): Eukaryota > Metazoa > Chordata > Mammalia > Primates > Cercopithecidae > Trachypithecus > Trachypithecus francoisi. Next base: position 57,949,635 of record NW_022681467.1, read on the forward strand.
GGTTATGCCCAGATGTTACATGCTGCTGTTGTACGACACCAGATTTGCAAGTCTGATGCCACGTGACTGCTTATTGGGTTATGGCTTATTTTGCCCATGCTCACACCAGGGAGCCCAGATTAATATTTTCTTCACTTCTAAATTTAAATATTCACTGTCTCCTCTGGGGTTCAGACTGCACCAGGTTCCGTGCCGAGCACCCGTCCTGGAAGGTGGGATCACATGGGGCAGGCTTTGGCAGCAGTGGTGAGCCATCCGATGGCTTTGAGTTAGGAGAAATTTGGGTTATAATTACATGGACAAGAAGCCTGTAATCTCAGCACTTTGGGAGGCTGAGGAGGATAGATCATCTGAGGTCAAGTGTTCAAGACCAGCCTGGCCAATGTGGCAAAACCCCATCTCTACTAAAAGTATAAAAATTAGCTGGGTGTGGTGGTGGGCATCTGTAATCTCAGGTACTCGGGAGGCTGAGGCAGGGAAAATTGCTTGAATCTGGGAGGCAGTGAGCTGAGATCGCGCTGTTGCACTCCAGCCCAGGCAACAGAGCAATGCAATGTCTCAAAAAAAAAAAAAAAAAAAAAAAAGCCAGGCGCAGTGGCTCAAGCCTGTAATCCCAGCACTTTGGGAGGCCGAGACAGGCGGATCACGAGGTCAGGAAATCGAGACCATCCTGGCTAACACGGTGAAACCCCGTCTCTACTAAAAAATACAAGAAACTAGCCGGGCAAGGTGGCGGGCGCCTGTAGTCCCAGCTACTCGGGAGGCTGCGGCAGGAGAATGGCGTGAACCCGGGAGGCGGAGCTTGCAGTGAGCTGAGATCCGGCCACTGCACTCCAGCCTGGGCGACAGAGCGAGACTCCGTCTCAAAAAAAAAAAAGAAAAAAGAATTGCATGATTACATGGACAGGTGGAACTGGAACTGAAATGCTGTGGAAAAGGCAGCTCTCACCATACTGGAAACTGGTACCCCAAGGGCTCCTCCAGCATCTCAAGGATGCAGGCTGATGGGACAGTGCTTGTTTCCCAGCTGAACAAGCACAAGCACCCTGATGCAGGCGTGTGGGGTGATGGGATGGCCTTCGCTGTTCTCACCCGATGTCTCATTGTTCAGTCTTCCTTGGGTTCTGCCTCCGCCTCGCCCTTCCAGCCGCATGTGCCTTACAGCCCTTTCCGAGGGATGGCGCCCTACGGCCCGCTGGCGGCCAGCTCCCTGCTCAGCCAGCAGTATGCCGCCTCCCTGGGTCTAGGTGAGTGACCTGTTTCTGTCTGGTAAACTACCCTTGCGTGTAACTGTCACTGAGTGGAGCGATGGAGCCTGAGAGTGGGGACATGCATTCTTGTCACGCTCAGCTTGTAGACTGTTTTATTGCACACTTAGTAAATTACCCAGTGCAACTTCAGCTTGTGAGAGCATTTAGTAACTACTCAACTGAGAGGAAAAGAGGCAGCGGCCTGAGTGTTGGAACAGAAGAATCAAATCAAGATTCCTTCAAAGAGTCAGGGTGGATCTAGGTGGAAGTCCTGGGCCAGGCATGGTGGCTCACGCATGGAATTCCAGCACTTTGGGAGGCCAAGGCGGGTGGATCACGAGGTCAGGAGTTCGAGACCAGCCTGGCCAACATGGGGACATCCTGTCTCTACTAGAAATACAAAAATTAGCTGGGTGTGGTGGGACACACCTGTAATCCCAGCTACTTAGAAGGTTGAGGCATGAGAATAGCTTAAACCTGGGAGGCGGATGTTGCAGTGAGCCGAGATTGCACCACTGCACTCTAGCCTGAGTGACACAGCGAGACTCTGTCTCTAAAAATAAATAGGTGGAAGTCCTGGTGTATCTGCTTCAAAGAAGAAATAGCTGATATATATGTAGTGTTACAGATGAGGTCTAGCTATTTGCATATTTATAAACCTGTAAACATAGAAGTGAAATATAAACCCACCCATCATGTCCCTTGTTCTACTGTAAGTGCCTCGCTCAAAAATGGTTTCAACCGAGATTGAACAACCCCAGAGTATGATTCTATTCTCCATATGTAGAGAGAGATCCCACCTTGTCCTTTACCTGGACCTAGCTTTGCAGATGGGCTCAGAGTATAGAACTGGCAGGTGATCCACTGCCCTTGCTCAGAATCCAGCATGAAGTAGTGAGACAGGGAACCCTAAGTGAGGTCTGTAGGCCACTTGCTGCTACAAATCATGCTTGTCTTGGTTGCTGTTCCTAGTGTGACAGGTGGCCTTCCCAGTCCAGCTCTCTATGTTCCTAAAATATGTTTGTATGACAGAGTCCTACAAGAGGTTGCTTGGCTCTTTCCAAGCTTGCTAGACACAAGACAAGTGTATCCTGACTTATTTGTGTGCTTTCTTTTTGCTCTTTCTCCTTTATCTTCCTTTAGAGAAGTTGGTAAGCCCTCCAGCCTCAGCCGCTGCTTCCAGCCCTAGCTCTTCTCCATCTCCACAGCCCGTTTCAGAGCTTGACTTGTCCTCAGAGCCACAGCAGCTCACTGCCAAGGGTAACAGCAGTTTGGGAGAACTGCATGCTGTCTTGCAAACCATTCTGAGAGCGAGGGGTAAAGCAGCAGACAGAATGACAGTAGCTGTAGCAGATCATTTGCCAAGCCCATGCAGCCACTGAGCTGCTTGTTTGCTTCAGCACATAGTCCTGATTTGTGAACTCTCAGTGTTAAAGAAGGGATTACAAAGAATCAGCATAGTAGTTTGTTCTCTCTCCCTGGGTCCAGGTTCTCTGTTGACCTGTACCATGACGACCACATACAGGAAACTTCACTGTTCACAGAAAGTCATTTCCCTGGGGTTTTTGCTGGGTCCTAAATGTGTTCTAGAGTGCTGCAGGGGGGACTCCCCAAAGCACCTCACATGCCCGTGCTGCTCTTTGATCTGTGTGGTGCATAGGTCACTCGTTTAGGGGATTCAAAATTAGGGGCTTGGGTGACAGTTGCCAACTGTTTGGCCAGGTGGACAGTATCAGCCTGATGGCCAGTTGGCCAGTGCTGGTATACACCACCTGTGTCTGTGCTGTGGTGGCAGCGGCACCTGGGGTTTCTAGACCTTTCCTCACATTCTACTCATTTCCCCTGAAGTTCTAAAATTCACATTGACGATCTTTCATATGTTTGTGTTACACGTAGCACCCTGACAAGCTGAACCATCACCATTACCCGGCCCTGGTCCAGGATGATGCCTGGGCTTTCCTTATGGCACACAGCTGCTGTCAGTCTGTCATTCTGCAGGTGCTGCTTTCCGAATCCTGCATGCACTCAGTGTATCTGAGTTAGAGAGTAGTCAAGTAGTCATTTTTTTTCCCCACTTAAAAATGACACAGATACTTCTATTGCTCTTAGGATCAGTTACCTAAACCTGCTCATAGGGCAAGACTTTGTTTGAACTAGTTGGTTGTGTAAAAAGCAGACAAGCCCCATATCCATGTCTCTGCAGTCACAGTATGATCAGGAAGCAGGCAATGCTGTGCTCGTCTCCCGGACATGCTGCGTGAGACAATCAGTGAGAAAGCAGCCCGGGTGCATTCCTGCCAGAGGACACTTGCCAGACCTCTATGCGGAGCCTTTGCAACCTGCCCTTTGAGAGCTTCTCTTGATCCGATTACAAGGAATTTTTCTACAGTGAATTTTTGTTGTTGTTTCTATTCCATAAAAACAGTAAGATGAGGCCGGGCGCGGTGGCTCAAGCCTGTAATCCCAGCACTTTGGGAGGCCGAGACGGGTGGATCACGAGGTCAGGAGATCGAGACCATCCTGGCGAACACGGTGAAAGCCCGTCTCTACTAAAAATACAAAAAACTAGCCGGGCGAGGTGGCGGGCGCCTGTAGTCCCAGCTACTCGGGAGGCTGAGGCAGGAGAATGGCGGGAACCCGGGAGGCGGAGCTTGCAGTGAGCTGAGATCCGGCCACTGCACTCCAGCCTGGGTGACAGAGCGAGACTCTGCCTCAAAAAAAAAATTTAAAAAAAAAAAAAAAACAGTAAGATGAGATGCCCAGTCTTCATGTGTGTTGGGCTGTTGCTCTAATAATAATTACCCCATGGTTAGGGCGCCTTTTCTGTTTCAGATCTCCATTCACTTACACCCAGTCCCACATTGTCCTGTTTAGAGTCCCCACAGGTCCTGCAACTTTGGAAAGGGAGGAGATGGAGAGAGGTGGGTGGTGCTTCCCTTTTTCTTCTTGGTTCAGAGGACCTAGTTTCTGAGGGTTCATCCCCTATGCATGGGCCTCAGACTGCGGTTTCGTAGGCACAGCTCCTTGCCAAAGACTACCTAGGAGCCCTTCGTGTCTTCATGATGAGCCTTTGCCCTTGAGAGAAGTGTAGGCTGCTACTGTCTCACAAGTCAGCTCCTCCTCCATACTTTTTAGTTTTATTGTGTCTTAAGTGGAAATGACAGTGTTCTAGAATTTAACTTCAGAATTTGATCACTGCATTTTCTAGAAAATCCCAGGCTGGGCTGGTTCTTCTCCAGTATGGACCAGAATGAAACAAATTCTCAGATCCTGAATGCATTAGGCTCTTGGGGCTGCGAGCCCCTTTGGGATTGGAGCTTGTGTGATTTTAAGAAAGCTGTTTCTGCACTGCTGGGGAGGTGCCTGTTTGTAGGCACGGTGTTTTTCCTCTCCTTGAGGTTCCCTAACTTGGGGAGCTCGGGGCTTTGGGGTTGGGGAGTCCAAAGATGAACTGGCCTTGGTGCTGCCCAGTGACTTGGCCGCCTTTTGCTGTCTGGGCTAGCCTCAGAGGGAACGGCCCAGTCTGGGGGTGATTTGATTGGATTTAGTAGAACCTCTAGGCAGTTGTCCTCCTTTCCTTCCTGACATGCCAGCTGAAGAGAAATGCCTGGAGGTGTAAGGCTTGCTTCTTTTCTCTCTGTTTTTAAACCCTCCTCCCCTCCTCAATTCAGGAGCTGGTTTTCCATCCATCCCAGTCGGCAAGAGCCCCATGGTGGAGCAGGCTGTCCAGACTGGTTCTGCTGACAACCTGAATGCTAAAAAGCTGTTACCTGGCAAGGGCACCACAGGGACGCAACTCAACGGTCGTCAGGCCCAGCCGAGCAGCAAGACAACCAGTGGTACTTGAACACATCTTTTCCTGGAGTTTGCTTGATGTTCTAGAAGTGGCACACTACTTCCTGGGCTATTTTGTTTTATTTTTATTTAAAAAAATACTACTTCCCCATCCTAAGCCCCATGTGCTTTTGCAGGGCAGGCCTGTGTAGCAGCCTCCTGCGGTGCCACCCTGGCCATGTGCCCCGTGGTGGTGGGGCCTGCTTTCGGGTTCTGGCTTCCAGCTTCTGTAGGAGCTTTGCCTTACTCTTCCCTTTTGCGCCTTAGATGTAGTCCAGCCAGCAGCTGTGCAAACTCAAGGGCAGGTGAATGATGAGAACAGAAGACCTCAGAGGAGGCGCTCAGGTAACCCTTGTTGCCACTTGATTTCTGGGGACCATGAGTGATCAGCTGAGCTGCTCTGCTTGCCCTCCTGCCTGCTTCTCTGGGTGATGGTTTCCAGGGTGCTGGTGTGATGTCGCTGCTTGTGTGCTTTGTCCCCTCTGTGGCCTTGGGGGTGTGCCTGGAAACTCCTTGTGAGGTGTTTGAGATCACCAGGTTGGTGATCTTCAGCCAGGGCTGTCCTTTGTCCTCACAGGAAACAGGCGAACAAGGAATCGCTCCAGAGGGCAAAACCGTCCAACTAACGTCAAGGAAAACACAATCAAATTTGAGGGTGACTTTGATTTCGAGAGTGCAAATGCCCAGTTCAACCGAGAGGAGCTTGACAAAGAATTTAAGAAGAAACTGAATTTTAAAGGTTTGGCTCATTATGTGAAAATTATCCTCTGCACAGGGGTACCCCTAGAGAGTGTTAGGAGTAGATGCCTGGCTGGGTGTGGTGGATCATGCCTGTAATCTCAGAACTTTGGGAGGCTGAGGTGGGTGGATCACCTGAGGTCAGGAGTTCAACACCAGCCTGGCCAACACGACGAAACCCCATCTCTACTAAAAATCCAAAAATTAGCTAGGCATGGTGGTGGGTACCTGTAATCCCAGCTACTCAGGAGACTGAGACAGGAAATCATTTGAACCCAGGAGGTGGAGGTTGCAGTGGGAGTGAGCCGAGATTGTGCCACTGCACTCCAGCCTGGGCGACAGAGCAAGACTGTCTCAAGAGAAAGGAAGAGATGCCTGGAGGAACTGGGGAAGCCAGGCGGGTGGTGACCGGCAGTGAGGAATTAATGAAATGAGATGCCGGGAGGTGTGAAAATAGGTGGGATAAGGTGCAGACTGCACGGCCCAGATGGCAGAACGAGACCTGTGCTTAGAAGGTAGAAGAAGAGATCTCTGCTTTGCACAAGGCATAGTTGATGTCTCAGCCTGAGGGTGGCTCCCAAGTGAGCCTGGAGGGACCACCCTGTTAGAAGGCTATGCGCTCTGCCCTTCCTGCACCTCCACGTGTTCTGCTTCTCTTTGTAGATGACAAGGCTGAGAAGGGGGATGAGAAGGACCTGGCTGTGGTGACCCAGAGCGCTGAAGCGCCTGCCGAGGAAGACCTTCTGGGGCCCAATTGCTACTATGACAAATCCAAGTCGTTCTTTGACAACATCTCTTCTGAACTCAAGACCAGGTGAGAGGCTGAATGAATGACAGGAGGACAGTCCTCCAATCTAGAAAGGACAGGACGAGGGCTCTCAACCTGAAGGCAGAGCTGGACTCTGAGGCTCAGGGTAGCTGTTCTAGGGTCCTGCTTGCATTTCTGCGTGATGAGCGCAGGAGTCCCAGCAGGTTACGTGTGGGAAGCTTCTTGGTGATCCTGACCTGAGGAGTTGGCTGAGGTCAAGCCCGAGAGCCATCTTGGCTTTGCTGCCCTGTCTCCACAAAGGCTGGGCTGCACTGCCCTCCCTGGCAGACCCGTGTCCACATTCAGCATACCTCACTGTGCTCTGCTTGCTGGTCCCGCTGGCCTGGCAGCCTGGGTACCTTGCTTTGCAGCCTGAGGTATGGCTAGAGCGTGCTCACCCTGGCCTTCCTTCACTTCATGGCTTGAGGCCAGGGACCATGTGGTGTGTTTTATTTTTCACACCTAACAGCTGGTCGGAAGTCCCGCGAAGCAACCTACGGTGTGGGCCTGGCTTGGAGATTTGGGCCCATTAGTCCTGCAGATTGAGCGGCAGACATGCCGCGGGGCGTTGAGGTGGCCTCGGAAGGCAGGCTGGAAAGCCCCACCTCCTCAGGCTCATGTTCTGCAGCGGAAAATAGAACAGCCTGTGGTGGAAGGCCAGGCAGTGAGGGCAATGGGATGGAGCTGTGGACTCGATGGGAAATGGATGATCAGGTCTCACAGATGGAGCAGGTTGCACAGATGAGTGCGGGAAGTGCTTCCAGACAGGCCGAGTCTGGGGGATGGGTTCCTGTAGGGTTTTGTAGGGCATGGAAGTGACTTTGGCTTTTGTTCCAAGTGCCATGGGAAGCTATCAGAGGGTTTTGTGCTGAAGCGCATGGTGCGGTCTGATGTTTTATGGCGTCCTTGGTGAGAGTGGTTGGATGGTGGGCAAGTGTAGCTGCTGACTGGCCAGTTAGGGGGCCAGTGCTGCAGCACACGTGGCTTGGAACCAGGCGGTGGTGACAGAGGGAAGGGGTAGAGTCTAAATGTATCTTGATGGTGGCGCTAACAGAATTGGCCAACAAGAGTCCAGAATGACTCCTAAGTCTTTTGGCCTGGGCAGCTGATGGGTGGAGTTGCTGCTGCTTTGAACACGGAAGTCTGTGGGCACAGCAGGTTTCCGGCTGAAGGGGAGCTCAGGGTGGGTGTGCTGCCCTGGAGCTGCTGTCTGCGTTGGTGGGAGTGCTGGGTGGGAGTGTTGGGCGCACAGTTGGATGTGGGAAATAGTCTCCCACTAGCGGCTTGTTTGGGTGGCATGAGTGTCCATGCTGTATCCCTGTCTTCCCAACCCCAGAGCAGAAGTGTCACATTCCAGGGACCTTGTTCCATCTAGCCTAGCCCCCTCCTTGTCGAGGAGGGTCCACTTCATGCTCCGGTCTCGGGTCTCCTGGGCCTCCCCGGGGTTCCTCTCTGTGCCCAGCAAGCAACAGGGGTTGGCTTGGTAGCCAAGTAGTATCATTGCTTGCCTGTGGTGACGGAGATGGTAGAGATGGATCCTGAGCCCCTGCCCACTGTGGGGATAGTCCTCGTTGGAAGTGGGGCAGGGAGCACCTGCAGTGCCAGAGCTGGGGCCCAGTGCTGACGGGGCTGCCCCTTCCCTGGATACAGTGGCCCTGGTGAGTCTGTTCCCTTCTTCCCTGGGCTGCTCTGAGGACGAGGCCTGGCCAGAAGCCTGGGAGTCAGCGCCTGCTACAATCAGTATTTCTTCTGTGGTTTAGCTCCAGGCGTACGACGTGGGCTGAAGAGAGGAAGCTCAACACGGAGACCTTTGGGGTGTCAGGGAGGTTTCTTCGTGGCCGCAGTTCTCGGGGTGGATTCCGAGGAGGCAGGGGCAATGGGACCACCCGTCGCAACCCCACTTCCCACAGGGCCGGGACTGGCAGGGTGTGAGGGTGCAGCCAAAGGTGAGTGGATGGGCCTTCTGAATGCTTTGGTGGGAGGGTGCAGGGTCAGGCACACCTGGAGAGCTTAGGAAGGTGGGGAGTAGGCTCCGCTTCCGAGGAAGGAGAGAGGCCCAGAGGTGTCAAAGCCAAACCGAGGGCCTCGAACCTATGAGTCACCAGGGGGCTCTTGACCAGCTGAAACCCGCATCTGTGGGGGCAGGCCCCAGGCCCCAGCATCCTCCGAGTGAGACTGCAGGTACCGGAGGTGAGGTGATGCGGGAGTCGCGTGGGCCGGGGGCTCACCACCCAAGTGAGGCCAGCGAGCGAGACCTTGCTCCAAAGCCAGTGTCTTGGCCCAAGCTGGCCCTAAGTGAATCAGAGGCTTCGTTTTTAACAAGGTTCCAGTGGACTTGTGGGCAGCTTAGGGTCTGGGCAGAGCGTCCCACATGGGGTGCCTGGTGCCGACCCCACCCCAGGACCTCGGGACAGCCAGGTGGGCCCTGGAGGGACTAGGCCTCCTGCCACTAGCTGCCTCCCTGTCCCCAGTCTATTGTACAAGTAGGATTCTCAGAGTGGGCTGTGAGAGGAAATGGGGGAAGCCAGCCTGACTCGGCAGGAGGGAGGCTGAGTGGCTCCTGCTTGCCAGCAGGGGCAACAGTGCCAGCTTATCCCAGCAGCTGCTTGACTTCCTGTCATCTCTTGCAGGCTCCTACTGAAGTGGCGCAGAAATGACGCTGTGTCAGGACGCGAAGAAAACGCTGCACTTACAGGGAGAAGTGGTCACTTTGTTTGTGGAGTTTGGAAGAGTCCCATACTGCTACTTATGTTTTGGACTTAACTGAACTTGGACATGGTCTGAGTTAGAACCACTTGTTTTGGGGAAGTATTCATGGGTAACCTCTTTGAGGTCTCTTTACCTATGTTTCCTTTTTAGTTGCGCATAGCCTAATTCTAAGGTTTTGGTATTTTGCAAAGAGGTTTCTATAGTGAAAGCTGAATCCTTACTTTGTGATTTTTTTTTTTAATGACAGCTTTGACTTTTAAAAGTGGAACCAAATCTCATTTGGCAAGTGTGGCAGCCAATTGCATCTCTGTAACTCAGCTGACCCCTGGTGCTGCTGGCCTGGCACCCCCACCGCCAAGGGTGGGGTCTCAGGAGTCAGGGCCAGCATAGGGTGGTGTGTGTGTTGGGGGTGGGTGGGTGGAGGGCATGGAAGGGGTTGTCCCATGGATCATGTTGTATAAGTGAACCAGACCACCCTGATGGCATCCACAGTGATGTCAAGGTTGGGGCTGGCCAGGGGTGGGTGGACTAGACACATTTGGGAGTAGTGGCCAGGGGCCCTGGACGCCAGCCATGGAGCTGCTGCACAGAGCCTGGTGTCCACAAGCTTCCAGGTCGGGGTTGGAGCCTGGGATGAGCCCCGGCAGCGCCTTGGCCCTTCTGTGGTCCCTGCCAGCCTCTGACCTGGGCCGGTCAGTCATGGCTGGACTCTGGCCACACACTGGTGTTCTCATCCACTTGGAAACGAGCCAGTCTTCTGCAAGGTCAGTTGACCAAGAGCATATTTCCCCTCGGTTGTACATCCTTGTTTTGTGTTTGTTTTAATGGTGGGTGGAGGGAGGGCGGGGTCTACATTTGTTGCATGAGTCGATGGGTCAGAACTTTAGTATACGCATGCGTCCTCTGAGTGACAGGGCATTTTGTCAAAAATAAGCACCTTGGTAACTAAACCCCTCTGATAGCTATAAAGGCTTTAGTTCTGTATTGATTAAGTTACTGTAAAAGCTTGGGTTTATTTTTGTAGGACTTAATGGCTAAGAATTAGAACATAGCAAGGGGGCTCCTCTGTTGGAGTAATGTAAATTGTAATTATAAATAAACATGCAAACCTTTAAAATTTTCTTTTCTGATGCTCTAAGAATCCTGTTGACTCTGCTGCCCAAGTCACCTCTGCATCATGTCCAGGTCTGGAGCATACTTAGGCTGGTGGAATTTGGGGAGACTTGGGCCCGGCCCCATCAGGTGATGGAACAAGGCAGCTGACCCAATTGGTCGGGTGAAGTGCAGCCAGCAGACCTGGCTTCTCCCTGTGGGCCGGGCCACCCTTCTGGGATGAATGGCTCTGCTCTCAGAAAGTGGATACAAAGTCCCTTTAAAAACCCAGTTCACAGATAGCGTTAGCCTGTATCAAGCAGTGGCCCTTTTGCCACCTTCCTGCTGCCTCCAAGCTCCCCAGCTCAGGAACGTTCATGTTCTCAGGCACCGTAGAGCAGGTTACACAGCCATGAGCGAGCTGCACCCTGGACCCATGCAGAAAAACAAAGATATGGCTGGTTCTAGGCTCAGAGCATCCTGTTTCAGTCTAATGGGTTTCCAGGTGACCTTAAAAGTGGTCCTCAGAGGATGAGGAGACACATCAGCTGCATGAGTTCTCCTTTCAGTACCTGCCTGTGGCCACTGGGTGGGGGTAATGGATATCCTTGACCAACAGAAAAATAAATCTTCTGTTATGTGTGCCAGATACTGGTGGCCACAGTCCTCACCCAGCTAGATATCTTGGTGAAACAGGTATTGCCTCCCAGAGAATCTCAAGGTAGTCAGGTCATCGCGTACCACCTGACCTTGCTGTTAAAATGTTAATTGTTTTGACAATTGTACATTTTATGCTGAGCTCAAAATGTATCTGGGCCCCTTTACTCCTTTTTAGAAGGTATGTGCCCAAAACCAAGGACCAGAACAAGTGGTAGCATGGGAGAAAAGGGGTGACCCGAGGACAGAAAAGCCTTCAACTGCTGCTGGACTAGAAGCCAAAATGCAGGAAAGGGCAGAGACTAGCCAGAACAGTCTTCAACAGAAAGTAGGGAGCAGACATCAAGATGTGGTCTAAGAAAGTCAGACACGGAAAGCTGCTTTGAACAAAGCTGCTGCTCTGCAGAATTAACCCAGGGTTACCTGTGTGTCCTTGACATTATACATTCATTAGGGGACTAGAATCAAGGTCTAAAAGCAAATGGAAGTCATTCTGTGTCTACAACAGAGAAACGGGTCTGCTGAAGGCCAGGTTTCTCTGCAGCACCCAGGGCAGCAGCTGATTTCCCAAGGGAGGAATCTGTCTCACGCTGGCCTGCTGTCTTAGCCACAAGGAACAGAAAGGAAAGCTCAAACTTACGGCGGCTCAGGGTTGAAAAATAAGGGTGGGAGATGAGAGGAATACCATGATTGCACCTAAAGACACACATTCCCTTAAAAGAGAAAAGGTTAAAAAATACGGAAGTTTATTGTAGGACACTCAGTGTGAATACATGGAATGGAAAGGCCTACACATCATTGAGACTCATCCATGATTGATTTGAATTTAAAAATTACAAGCAAAGACATTTTATTCATCATGATGCTTTCTTTTGTTTCTTCTTTTCGTTTTCTTCTTTTTCTTTTTCAATTTCAGCAACATACTTCTCAATTTCTTCAGGATTTAAAATCTACCAAAAAAAACTTCATGGTTACCTAAGCCAAACAAGGTGCCAAGGAACCAGCGCCCTCTCCTGGGGAGGGTAGCCAGGCTTTGGCACTGCTGCTCATACAGCCTCTTTGGAGAGGGACCTCAAGGAAAACAAGAGGATGCTGGCCTGACCTAGACAAGTATTAAGCAGCAGCAGATCTGACTGGCAGCTGCTCAGCACGCCCAGAGAACACGTGGGGACCCTCTAATCACAGGACGATGGGGGATCTTCTCTTTGACGTATGGGAGCCTCAGAAAAACATTTTCCTGATGGGAAAACCACAGAACGACCCCATGAGGTTTCCTTCTGGACTGGTACTGCCCTGATCATGGAGAAAACTCACAGGTGAAGAAAGCAGACAAACTTGGTGATTACCTTGAGGGGTTGATCTCGCCTCATGACAGCAAGTTCAATGTTTTTGCCACCTGACTGAACCACCTTGAAGGGATAGAAGACAGGAGCATTAGCCACCTTTCCCTATTCAAGACAAAAACAGCTCTCAGGAGTACCTTAAGTAGGTGTGTACCCAAACCCAGCACAGTCCCAGGAATGGAGGTCCCAGCCCCCAAAACCTGTGTCTTTGTCCTAAATGCATTTGTGAAGTCTACTTGGGATGCCTGCACACCCTCCTTTCTCCCAGCACTGGGACTCCTCTCTATTGCACAGCAGCTGTGCTCGAGGCCCTCCCCTTGACATAGCAGTCACCACCAGGAATCCTGATGCCTACACTCCAGCCTGGCCTTCCAGCTAGTCCCTCTCTGGTTTCACCTGCTAGCACTTCAAGGTCTTGACAAAGCCCAACCATATCTTCAGTTCTCTAATCCCGACTTGAGCAACAGTTCAAGCCTCTGGAAGGCCTAGTGATGGCATAAGGAGAACAGATTCCACAGCTGAACAGCTGGGTTCACATCCTGCCTCTGGTTCTCATGCTGTGTGCCCCTGCACAACCCTCAGCTGCCCCAGCTGGATAAAGGCACTAATGATAACACCTTGCGTGGCTATTTCAAGGAACACAGCAGTTAGGATACACCATAGACCAGAGCAGTGCCTGGCACATAACAGTCATTAGGCATTCCTGTTGGATCCTTGCCACCTTCCTTGCTGTCCCATCTACCTACCAGTCACCACCAAAACGTGGTATCTTCACCACCTTGCCTGGATTCCAAAGGCAAACTTACTTCCAGGAGCGCCTTGATCACCAGCTTAATGGTCAAATCATCTGTTTCAATGGCTTCATCAGTATAGTTCTTCTCCAGGAACTCGCGTACTGACTTGGCACCCCGGCCTATGGCATTGGCCTAAAACAGACATGTATGTTGTCACGTGGCATAGGGCATGACAACCCAGGGCCAGCCCTGGAACACGGCTGCCCGACATGGGCCGCCCAGTCAGTGGCAGTGGCAGGAGGCAAGCTGGAGTGCTGGACAGCAGCCCTGGACACAGGCCCTGCCTGTGGCTTCTTTTTGCAAAGAGCTCTTTAGAATTGGTGCTAATTCTTACCAAGAATGGGATTATACCTTTTATTCCATTATCAAGAGGCAATGGGAGATTTTTCTTTTTTTTTTTTTTTTTTTTGAGATGGAGTTTTGCTCTTGTTGCCCAGGCTGGAGTGTAGTGGTGTGATCTCCGCTCACTGCAACCTCTTCCTCGGGGTTCAAGCAATTTTCCTGCCTCAGTCTCCTGAGTAGCCAGGATTACAGGCATGTGCCACCATGCCCAGCTAATTTCTTTTGTATTTTTAGTGGAGACAGGGTTCTGCCATGTTGGCCACGCTGGTCTCGAACACCTGACCTCAGGTGATCCACCTGCCTCAGCCTCCCAAAGTGCTGAGATTACAGGCGTGAGCCACCGCACCCACCTGAGGATTTTAATTTATGTGGTCTGTCCTTACAGCTTGCTGCCCTTTGATTTTCTTCCAAACAGCAATGTTTAATCATCTCGCTCTCATAGGACTAGGTGAACTTAAACTGACTCATTCACTGACACAGGCCTACAGCAGGAAGCCCAGGACCTCCCACCCCCAGAGCCTGTTTCTACAGCAGGAAACCCAGGACCTCCCCTCCTCAGAGCCTGTTTCTACAGCAGGAAGCCCAGGACCTCCCCCACTCAGGGCCTGTTTCTGGCAAGATCGTCCGAAGCCCCTTTGTTTTATCACGAACTCACCTTCCAGGCATGGTATGTGCCCGATGGGTCAGTCTGATAGAGCCTAGGAGTGCCATCGAAGTCGAAACCCACAATGAGAGCAGAGATGCCAAACGGCCTGCGCCCATTGCTCTGCGTATAACGCTAGCAAGAAAAGAAGCAAGTCAGTACCATCCAACTAAGAAACTGCACGTGAGGAAAGAACCGTACTTGGTGAAAGTATGAACATTTTAAATCATGCCTATGCCCCCTCTCAGGTTACTAGCAGTTCAAATGATATATTAGCCAATAGCTTTCAACATCCTTTTCTGCATCTTCATCCCAGAAAGACTCACCTAGCACCAGAATTGTACCATGGAGCACAACTCAGGTTACTGGAAATTACTTTGACAGGTAGACATGTATTCTGCTTACACGTTAATGGCATTTCCTCATAGGGTGGCTTCTAGCCCCTTTCAACTGCTTGGTGACTGGTAACTCAGAACGGCAAGACAAAAGCTATCATTTCCCTCTAGACACAGGAATTCGGAATATCCCAGGAACTGAGAACAGAACGGTGTTACTCAAATTGGTGAGCTAGGTCAAGTTACACTTGTGCAAGTCAAGATCAGGATCATGGAATAAATCAGTGTTCTGATTCACCTGAAGTGACATGCAAATCCACATGAAGTGACACAGCAGGACGACCCTCCTTGGCGGAGCAGTGACTGCCCTGCTGCCAGAAGTGAGCATGCGATCAGGCAGGCACCCACCTGCTTCAGGCTGGCGATGTAGCGGGTGATGTACTCCACGGTGACCGGGTCCTCCACAGTCAGCCGGTGGCTCTGGCACTCCACCCGGGCTCTGTTGATGACTATCCTTGCATCGGCGGTGAGGCCTGCAAGGAGAGCAGAGAGGCTGCTGCTAGAGAGACAGCACAAACTACAGGCTGGGGGACGGACACGATGATGCAGCATTTAACCTTCCACAGACCCCCAAACCAGCAGCAAGGCTATTCTAAGTGACTGGCAGTGGAACCTGTCAGCCCCTGGGAACTTCTAAGAAATTGGGTACAGATGCTTCTCGACGTGCAGTGGGGTGGTATCCCACTAAGCTCATCGTAAGTCGAAAATACCCAGCTGAAAATGCATTGACTACCCCATAAACCCATTGTAAATAAAAAAATGTTGGCTGTTGTGCAGAATCTGGATTTTTAAAAACATTGTAGATCGAACCATACCAAGTCAGGGACTGTCTGTATATGAAGAATTGTGTGCCTCGGACCATACTTAAAACACGGTACCTGAGTCCTCTAGGGAATCTTAGAAATTGAGTAGGCCGGGCGCGGTGGCTCAAGCCTGTAATCCCAGCACTTTGGGAGGCCGAGACGGGCGGATCACGAGGTCAGGAGATCAAGAACATCCTGGCTAACATGGTGAAACCCCGTCTCTACTAAAAATACAAAAACTAGCCGGGCGAGGTGGCGGGCGCCTGTAGTCCCAGCTACTCGGGAGGCTGAGGCAGGAGAATGGCGTAAACCCGGGAGGCGGAGCTTGCAGTGAGCTGAGATCTGGCCACTGCACTCCAGTCTGGGCGACAGAGTGAGACTCCGCCTCAAAAAAAAAAGAAAAGAAATTGAGTTAATCCCTAATTTCATTACATAAATTGAGATCTTCCTAGATTGGATCTGCTGAGAGGAGAAATGAGCAAGACCAAAACAGCGCTGAGAACGTGCCGAGGCATGGCCTGCATCCACCAATGCGGTCCTTGTTACTGCTGGGGATGGCAGGACGTGGTTCTGTCCTCTCCATGCCACAGATGCAGTTAGCTCTAGAAAGTCCAGCCTTTCTCTAGATTGTAACTGACTGATACAGAAAAATAACAGTGGAGGTCAAACTGCACAGCAGCCAGAAGTGTTTTCATCCATTTAGCCATTTCTCTTTCACCCGCTATGGCAGAGAGGCCACCAAAGAAACTGGCCAACTTAAAAGTCCAAATTCATTTCTTTTAAATGATTTTCATTTACTCAGTTTATATGGCTCACAATAGCCCACACACCAAGTTAATCTCCAAAGCCCTGTTCTTCGCTGAGACTCTAGAGAGTAAGACAGCGCTCCCCACCGACTCGTACCTGCAAAGGCCATGCAGACATTGTCATCCAAAGCACAGATCTTCCGTACTGTTCTTTCATCCTGCAGTTTGGCCACTGACTTCTTCTCCACACCAAGAACAACAATGTCTCTTCCTCGAACACCAACCTTTAATTAAGATCCACGAACCACATAAGAAAGTGATACGAGTGCTGGGTGCAGTGGCTCATGCCTGTAATTCCAGCACTTTTGGAGGCTGAGGTGGGTGGATGACTTGAGTTCAAGAGTTCGAGACCAGCATGGACAACATGGCAAAACCCTGTCTCTAAAAAAAGTACAAAAAATAGCCAGGCATGGTGGCTCAAGCCTGCAGTCCCAGCTACTCTGGAGGCTGGAAGGTGGAGGCTGCAGTGAGCCATGACGGCTGGGAGACAGAGACAGCAAGACCCTGTCCCCTCACCCCACCCCATCCTCCCAAAAAAAGTGACACATGGTTCTACTGCCAGGCAGTGAGCACTAGGAGCAGATTTGAACCTCGGTCCTGGGGGATACGTACTCTGGGTAGCAGCTCCCATTGGAAAGTGTGTTCAGCCACACCCCTTTCTCCTCCACTTGTCCGTCACTGTGGTTGGCACCACGTCCTGCAAACCCAGGGGCATTCATCTACTGCTGGTAGAGCTAGCCCAGGCGTGCTCACCTAGGTGCCCAACCTGTGCCTTTCAAATGCTGAGATGTAGTTTTAGTTATAGCATAGCTAGTAACCATTATATACCATTATATAATCGGCATGTGTTTCCTTTCAACCCAATGAATCAAACAGTCCCATGCAAAGCCTGGAAGCCTGAGACTTTCACACTCGAGTCTGGTGTTCTGAAGGCAGTGTTTCTGTAGTAGTGAAATTATATTGAGCCACAATGCACTGTTTCCTGCACTGTGACATACTCATGTGACAGCCGTGGGAAGAGGCCTGATTTGCTGCCAGTGGACAAGGTGTCAACTGTTAATCCCAAATTGTTTATGGCTGATACCAGAGAAGGATGTAGCTGTTACTAAAAGCACCGACAATCACTGACAGTCAACCCCGAATCAAGCCAGAAACAAAGGGAACCATCATTGGGATAAACAGCGGCTCCTGGTTTAGAGCCGGGGCTTCTCCTGCTCAGCACTGTGAGCACCTGGGCAGGCTGATCTCACTGTTCCTGCCGCCCTGAGCACGGGTGGGATATTGAGCAGCGTCCCTGGCCTCTACCCTCTAAATGCCAGGAGCACCTCTGCGAGGTCTTGGACCACTAGAAAAGTAGCCACACACTGCCAGTGGCCCCTGTGGGCACAAAACCATCCCTGGCTGAGAAGTTCTGGTCTCAAGTGTTTGGGTTTTCCGGGAGCTTTCTCAGGTACTGACTCACTTGACCTTCAACTGACTCGAGGCCCAGAGAAGCTACATGGATTTGTTAAAGCCAGGTGCAGCCAACTGGCGGAGGTGGCAGTATTGGGGTCGAAGGCAGGGGTCAGCCGACTCCTAGTGCTCTTTAAGCTGACTTAGATCACCTGATGAATAACTGGGCCTTCATTTCAAAACAAAGATTCAGAAAATGAAAACAATTCAAAATGTACAGAACCGTGTGTGCTGCTTTCTCTGCCTGCTCAAACTTCTGAATACCAGGTGATAAAAGAATAACGATCTCTCAGGCTGACCAATAAAACTGACACGTCTTGATGTTACGAATTTAAGTTTCAAACAATGTCACTAAGGTCAATGTACCGGAGCCCTCGTCAAAACTGAAACGGCCGTGTTCAGACCAGTCCTGACCCGGGCGGCTGCAGCCCGGCCCCGGGAAGGCTCCTTCCGGCAGGGTGCGGAGATCCGGGAGGCGCCCGCCACCGGCCAGACCAGCGAGCCGCTTTGTTCCCGAAGCCCATCTGGGCCTAGAGAACAAGTGTTGCCCTGGGGCGGGTGGGGGTCCCTGTAACGGGGGACTGAGCAGTTCTCTCCCCAGCCACCCGGCTGCGTGAACAGCCCCCAGCGAGCGCACAGTCGATCCCCCGCGGCCTGCAGCGGCCCTCGCCCGGCCTCTGCAAACCGGGTCGGCGATGCGACCCACGCGCCCAGCCGGGGCCAGGGGTGCCCAAGATGGCGTCGCCACGGTCCCCCGTGCCCGGTGCCCCACGCGAGGCTGGGCCCCAAGCGAGGCTCCGGGTGGGGAGAACGGGCGCTCGCGGCTCACGCCAAATGCCGCCTCTGCAGACACTCGTGGAGACCGGCAACGGGGCCCGCGCTGCCCACGCCGCTGCCCACGCCGCTGCCCCGCGCGCGCCCACAGCTCCGCGCCAGGCCCTGACCCTCTCTCGGCTCCCCAGCCCCACTTCCGCCCGCGTCCCCGGCCCCGCGCAGGCCCCGGCGCCTCACCGCGGTCGAGCCCTTCTTGACGGCCTCCTGTGCGTATTCCACTTGGAAGAGATGGCCGTCGGGCGAAAAGACGGTGATGGCGCGGTCGTAGCTCATGCCGGCGGGGCGGCGACCGGGCTCCTTCCGCCGCGACTCTCAAAAGCGCACACTCACGGCCCGCGCGCACCCGCGACTCCCGGCGCCACTGCGCCCGCGCCCCGCCCTCGGCGCCGTGACCTGCGCTGCCGGCGACAGGCGGCGTCAGGCGGCGTCGGGCGGACGTGCGGACGCGCGCCGGGGCGGGGCCAGGCCGAACCACCGGTGGCCGGGGGTGGGAGGCGGTGCTCCGGCGGAGGGCCGGGCGCTGGGTGCGAGGGGGCCGCCGGGGGCCACCGTTCGGCAGTGGGCCGCAGACCCTTCTGCAGGGCGGAGCGGCGGCGCCGCGGGCCCGGAGGCTCGGCGACGGCGACGGGGCGGACGAGCCCACGACGCGGCGCCCCCCGCCCTCCCGCCCCCTGCCCCCCGCCGCTACTGCGGATAATGAGCGCCTCGGGCCGCCGAGCGCAGCCGGAGTATCCACCCCGATGACCACGGGCTGAGTCCCGCGCAGCCACCATGTCCGTGGCCTTCGCGTCCGCCCGGCCAAGAGGCAAAGGGGAGGTCACGCAGCAAACCATCCAGAAGGTGGGCCGGGCCGGGGCGGTGGCGCCGGGCGGCGGGGCTGAGGGCTGGCGCTCGCGGGGCCGGGGCGCGGGCAGCTGGCGGGCGCAGGGCGCGAACAAAGCCGGGGCGCAGCCGGGCGGCCGTGAACCCCGACGGCGGCCCGGTATCCGTCCCCGCGTCCCACGCCTGCGCGCCAGCGGGCACCGGGCCGTGTGGGGGGCGCTCCCCGGAGAGCCTGCGCCAACTTTGTTGGGGCGGCGGGTCCCTCGGGCCGGGGCACGGGGCGCTGGGGGCCGGGCGGACGCTGGAGGGTGCCGGCCCCGGAGCGCGCTGTCCTCCGAGTCCGCGGCGCGCGCTGGGAACCGTCCTGGGCCGTGCCGGGCGCACGGGGACCCCTCGGGGCCGGAGCCGCGGCGAGGGCTCGTCGCGCTCCGCAGCCAGCCTCGGTGGCGAAGGCGGGCGGCGGGCGACACTCGCTTTCTGCGCTCAGCTTGGCGTGTGGAGAGGGGCGCGGGCCGGCCTCCGGGCGCACGGAGATGGCGGGGCCCGCGGCCGGGGCTGCCCCTTCTGCCGCTGGAGCGAGGTGCGGACGATGGAGGCACAGAGGGACGCGTCCTAATGCCTATTTGGGGGGCATCGTTAGACAGCCCGGCCCCGTAGGGAGCGCACCGCCCGCCGGTATCCTCGCGGCCATGCGGCGTTTCAGCGTGACACCCTCCCCCGCCGCCTCGCCTAACAAACTTGATGGATTCGCTCCACAACCTTTCCTCTAGCTCCGTAAGTTCGGCCTTGTGGTTTTCAAGAGACAGCGTTTACAGGGGTTTGGGACACCGTTATCCAAAGCCCTAAGTTTTGAAATTGAGACTTTGCATTTTCTGCTGTTTTTCTGTAGAAAACAAATTCGGAAGAAAATCAGCATTAGCCATTCCCGTTTCAGTTGTCGCAACATCTTTTGGAGTGGCACTGGTTTTTTCCTCAACTCCGACTCCGTCTTCACCCTGGTGGGATTGCAGGGAGAAACAGTGGTACTCCTAGGTTCCCAGGAGCGCTTGTCTCCCTAAGGGGGTTCACCTTGACCTTGACTGTGGCTCTTATTCCTTGATGACATACCAGTCTCCTGTGGAAGTTGTCCTAAATCTATCGCCTATTTTGAGACTACCCTTGCTGTTGCTAGTTTTAGAAATTTGATGGTCTTAACAAATGAGAACCTTGGCCAACTCTGAACAGGACAGATTGAGAATAGCAGAAACACAGATTTACAAGTGTGGCGTTTTAATTTATGTAGTAAACTCTTATGTGTGCTTACTGTATCCCAGACACTATTCTAGGGGTTTTATAAATTTTAGTTCATCCAATTCTTCATAGAAGCTACTGGCATCCCATTTAATGGCTAAGGAGGCTGAGGTCTGGGGAGGCTGTGCCTTGCTGGTAAGTGGACGCTGAAGCCTGGGGGGCTGAGTGCCTTGCTGGTAAGTGGCACAGCCAGGTGTTGAACCCATACTGTGGCTCCAGGGTCTGCTGTGTTGGTACCCCTTAATCTGGGAACATTTGGCCAGGCGGAGGTCAAGCTCTAGGCTCAGAGGCAAATGTTGGAACCCGGAGCATCTCCTGGCACTCTGGTTTTTTGGACCTTAGCAGTCATTGTTCCTGAAGTTACCTTTGTCTTCAACGTTCGTCCCGTTATTTGCACTGCGCACACATTTCCATTGAAGTTCCCCAAATTCTCCAGGTAAAAGTGTATATTGAGGTGCTGTCCCAAACATCAGATCAGAAAAGAAGAAATGCACCTGTGGACTGTGTGTCCCAGGGCAGAAACTCAGCTTGCTGACCATTGGAAATGGATCTTTAGTTTAGGCTGCTGACTTGGCCTGGTAGGGCCAGCAGGCTGCGTGTTGGGCTTGGTGTTTTGACAGTGAATATATTTACCCAGGGATCTTTTACTGGGAGGTGTGAGAAGGCTGAGAAAGGTGTGAGAGGTGCGTGTTCTACGCCTAAAAGGTGTGCTGTGTCCACAGTGTGTGCTAGTAGTCTCATGCCGAGAGCATTAAGAGAAGCCAGGAACCCCTCTGAAACCTGCTTGGTAGTGAAGGGGAAGGAAGAATACAACTTGTCCTTAACAACATTGTGTGTGGGTGGGGATCTTTCAGGCCAACTTCTACTCAACCTTCAAAGCCTCACTCAAATGTTCCCTGTCTCATGCTCCCTCAGCCATCATGTGGCCCATGTAGCACTTGCTTGAGCTCCTGAGTTCAGCATGTGACTGATGAATTCTTTGCTGATCCCCAGCCTCTCCTTGTGTCTGAGCACAGTTAGTGCTGAGCACGTGCCGGTGCATCTGTGACTCTGGTTCCATCAGTGGAAGTGTTTTGAAATAAGCAGATGTGTTAGTGTCCTGTGACTTCCTTGACACATTACCACAACCCAGGTGGCTTCAAACGACAGAAATCTATTCCCTCACAGTTTTGGAGGCCAGAAGTCCCAAGTCCAGGGGTCAGTTTCCTGCTCTTCTCTTGGCTTCTGATGGCTGTGGGCAGCCCTTGGTGTTCTGTAGCTTGTAGGTATATCCAGCCAGTCTCTGCTTTCATCATCATCTTTTTTTTTCTTTTTTTTTTTTTTTTTTGAGATGGAGTTTCACTCTTGTTGCCCAGGCTAGAGTGCAATGGCACCATCTCGGGCTCATAACCTCCGCCCCCCACCCGCCCATGTTCAAACAGTTCTCCTGCCTCAGCCTCCTGATAGCTGGGATTACAGACGCCTGCCACCACATCCAGCTAATTTTGTGTTTTTAGTACAGATGGGGTTTCTCCATGTTGGCCAGGCTGGTCTTGAACTCCCGACCTCAGGTGATCTGCCCCCACCCCCACCCCCCTTGGCCTCCCAAAGTGCTGGGATTACAGACGTGAGCCATCGTGCCTGGCCTCAATTTCCCAGTTTTTATAAGGACTGTTTTATTGGTTTTAGGGCCTACGTTAGTCCAGCCAGACCCCATCTTTATTTCATTTTCAAATAGCCTGTTTCCAGTACCTCCCATGCGCAGAGACCAGGGGTCCGGGCACAGTTCAGCCCACAAGAGTGCATTTGTGGTGAGGGCTATCCCAGAGAAGGAGCCGTGAGGCAGAGGCGGAGAGCCACAGAGGGTCCCATACCTGGCCTGCATGGAGCAAGTATTGGGGCACCCAAAGTGGAAGGGCAGGGAGTGCTGGGCTGATGTGGGGAGGGTAGCTGGTGGTGACCAGGCAGCAGTGCATGGGTGAGATGGTCAGAACCACTCTGTGGCAAGCACCACAAGGGACATGACTGTGCTGGGGAACCCTGTGGTGGGGCTGGGCCATGTCACCACAGTGGCCCCTGGGCCTGGCTGGCTGTTCTCTGGCCACCAGCTGGAAACTGTAATGTCCTACTGTCCAGTGTGTGCTTCTTACACTGCTGTTGGGGCTGGGGCTGCAGTGGTCACCACCGACCATGTGGCCAGACTTGACCCCTGGGTTGCCGCCTTGCTGCTTGGCATACAGTAATTGGTCAATAAATGTGTTACTGTTTCTGTTAGTATTGGTTTTCTCATTGGTTTCCTTGGCCGGATAATAGCAGTGGTGTCTGCCGGTCTGCTGGGTGTCTGGATCCCCAGTGCCTGTTGCAGGGCGGGGTTGGGGAAAAGCTCTGAGGGAATGGGACAGAGCTGGGAGGAGGTGGGCCCCTGGGTTTGCCTGCTGAGTGGGTTTGGTGTGGGAAGACAAGACCTTTGTGGAGTGGGTTGGTGCCATGCCCAGGGTATGAGAGCCAGGGAATGGTTGAACCTGGACCAGCCCTATCCCATGCCCTTGGTACCCAGGTGCGGGGGTGGGGCATGGGCAAGGGGCACACTTCTGGGTGGGGATGAGCTGTGGAGGATGGGGTGCACACCCAGCAGACAGTGGGCACCTTGTGTGCTCCCTCAGACCTGGAACTTGCTGTCTGAAGGAACGCAAGCTAACTTGGCTAGGAGTCTTTGTAAGGTGAGAGCTGTCCTGTGACTGAATGGCTTAGGGATGCCAAGCCTCCCTTGCATGTGGCTGATTGACAGCATTCTTCCTGCTATCAGAGGCTCCCCCCACCTGAGAAGGGGAGCACGGGGGCCTGTCTTTATATCCCCAGGGATGAGGGGTGGGGTCCCCTCATTCTGGAGCCTGGGCTCAGCCCCGGGGAGGGACCCCGCAGCCACAGGCCTTGCTTGGCCTCCTTGCTGTCTTAGGTCAGGTGAGGGTGGTGCTCTGCAAGGCCCTTGAGCCTGAGCGCTGTGGGCAAGGCAGGCAGGAGAAAGGCATTGTCCCGGAGGGAGCAGCCGCAGCCTGGCCTCTGTCCCCTCTGTCTGTAAAGCCTGGCCATACACCCTCTTGCTGGGCGCTCCTGAAGGTGCTCTTCCCAGTCCCGTTCAGCCGGGAGGGTGAGGAAGCATTTGGATAAAGACAGTGCCTGCCCACTGCCCTTTACCCCTGACCTTTCTAAGGCTGATGGTCTCCAGAGTCCCTGTCTGCCATCCAGTCGCTGGGTGTGGAGTCTGGAGGCAGCAGCCGAAGGCAGCCCAGGTCTTGCCCAGGTGGCGCTCGCTAGCCAGTGGTCCCGGATGTTCTTGAGGCTCCTGGCCTTTGCACGGTCTGTGCCCCAGGCCAGTGGGTTGGAGCTCGGGCACCTGCCCCTGTGTGCTTGGAGTCTGAGGACAGATTTCCTGGAATCCCCAGGCTGCAGATGGTGGAAGAGCCACGCCCGCCCCCAGTGGATGCAGGGGTCACGCCCTGTGGCGTGATACGGGGGATGCAGGAATAAACAGGCCCTGGGTGCTGAGCAGTTAGCGGGCCGGCACTGATGGCCCGTAAGGCCTGTGGGGCCTGGGAAGAGGAAGCGCAGGTCTTCTCCTCTGGTCCAGGCAGGCACCTCCACTGCCTCCCTGCCGTGTGATCACAAGAGGAATCCAAAAGGTTGGGAGAAGGTGCCATGGACGATTGTGGGAAGGAGGCTCCTGTGATGCTGGTCCGAGTCTAATTGGCCACCACAGTTGCTGTGCACAATGGGGACGGAAGTGGCCTAGTTATATCCTCCTCCAATTGGAAATAGGTGTGGGAAGCAGGCAGGTCCTTGGTGTTACCAGGATGAGGATGGGGGCCGTGGAACTGCGGGAGGGCAGGGTGGGGCAGGCCGGACTTCCTGGGCTCACATTCTTATCCCGCTGATGGTGATGTGTGCTTCACCTTTCTGTGGCCCAGTTTCCTTGTCTTTAGCAAGAGGACAGGGCTGTGGCCTCCCTCCTAGCCTGTGTGTATGGGTAAGGCAGTGCCTGGCAGCCTTGTAATTGGTCAGCTTTAGCCTTTGATCAGGCACACAACCAGCAAGGAACGGCCGGAATTTATCCGTGGCATTCGGAAAGGGAGGTAAGGACTCCATTCCATACTGCAGGAAACCATCGCAAGTCCAGGGTCGTGTCAAAAAGAAAAGGCAGTGTCAGCACATGGATGAGATGCACACAGACATCACATGTCGCTAGTGCAGTAAGCACGTCTTCAGCTTGGGAACTGTCAGGAGCAAAGTGATGTTGTTGTGCTGTGCTGTGAGACGCCCCAGAGCACCATGAGACTGAAAGTGATTGCCAAGGCGTGTGCAGATGCGGCTGCTGTTGTGTGTGTTAAGCATGTCTTCTCGTGTTCTTAGAGTCTTTGAAATTGCACACGCATGTCAAACACACAGTGGCAGGGCCATGAGGCAGCAGCCAGCTCCCCCCAAGGAGACTGCACGTGTAAATTTGGGGGCTCTTCTGAAGCCCACAGACCGACTTCACATGTTCCACAGTTGGGGGAATGTTCAGAGGGTCCCATTGGCTTCCATCAGTGGAGTCTGTAGTGTCGGCTTGCTGACCTTGGGGGCAGGGACGGAGCAGCTCAGGCTGGGCTCAGGGAAGGAGAGCTGATGGGTCAGCGATGTCTGCCCCGAGAACAGGAGTGGCAGGTGCTAGCACAGGTGCCATTGCTGGCTTAGCCACCTGCTGATGCTCAACCAGCAATCCGGTTGGCCAGGCTGGTCCCTCTCACACCTTGATGACTCCTAGGAGTTGATCCTGTGTCTGTGTCCACGCCATGCGTGGGGAGTGCGTGGCAGCCCTGTGTGTAGTGGCAGAAGACGGAACAGTTTCAATGTCTGTTCAAGGAGACTGAGTACCACGTTGTGTCCATGTTGTGGAATTCTCTGGAGTGTAGGAAACATTGAGGGTTTTTTTTTTTTGTTTTGTTTTTTAAGACAGCCTCTTGCTCCTTTGCCTAGGCTGAGGTGCACTGACATGATCACAGTTCATGCAGCCTCGTCCTCCTGGGCTCAAGGGACAAGTGGGGTCTCTGTGCTAACAGAGGACAGTCTCCAAGATATTTGAGAGGAAAGGGAACTCTGGAACAGCAGAGCGGAACGTTATCAGGTGTGTGCAGAGTCGGGAGGGGAGTGCATGGACTCCATGCGAGACGCTTCCAGAAGGAGCAGAGCTGGCCTCTGGGTGGGAGGAGCCAAGGGTTCCTCCTAGAAAATTAAAAAGGTTCCAAAAGTCTTTGTAATTAGAAAGGACAACCACGAGGACACTGGAGGTGTTTCTGCCCAGTGTGGGCAGTGAGCCTCAGAGCCCCAGGCCTCCTCTGTGTCCAGCTTCCAGGGCCCCACACAGGTTCGTCACTGGGGAGAGACGGTTCTGCTGAGAGCCCCTCACACAGGTTTTTGCCTGGCAGCCCCAGCCCTTCACCTACTCTCTGTGGGCTCTGGGACCCCAGTTGCTCTCCATCCCCAGTTCTCATCCTCACTCCCTCACCTACCCAGTCAGGACCCCACAGCGGGGCTTCAGCAGTCCCAGGCCCCATCCTTGATGCCAGGCTGTGCCTTGGGTCCTCCAAGCCACACCCTGTATCCCCCGTCAGTCCCTGCCTGCCGAATCTGGTTTCTCTGCTCACCTGCATGGTCCATCGCCATGGCCGCAGCTTCTGGGCCCCTTGGGTTCGTCTCCCTGTGGGTGCTGGGCTTGGCCCTGGGCGTCAGCCAGCCTGACCAACAGAGACACGTTGGGGCCTTCCCTCAGAGCCTGAGACCACAGGGGTGACAACGCCGAGAGGGAGTGGGAGGCCCGGGTGTCCCAGCTGCCCCAGCGGCGAGCCCAGCCAAGCCTAGCAGAAGATCCTCCCAGCTGGCCCAGAATCATGAGAATTAAGAAATCATGTTTCGATCACGCGGCTCAGGGAGGTTTGTTGCACATTGGGTGATGGATGTACCCAGCCGCGTTGGGATCTTGGTCCAGCCAGCCTTTGCAGTGAGCACAGGCTTCAGTTGAGAAAGTAACCCCTGCAATGGGCACAGGACTCCTGTCCCCCAGCAGTCCCCGTTCCCCTCTTCTCCAGCTCCTCAGAGCTGGCCTCCGTTCCTGGACACGCCCCATGGCCTTTGCACACGCCTGTTTCCTCCATCGGGCCGCCCTTCCCCCACCTCACCCATGTGCTCCTGCCCAGCCTCCAGCCCAGCTGGAGGTCAACCCCAGAAGCCTGGGGCTCCGCTGCCTCATGGCCTTGAGCAGATGCTCACCCACGTTGGTCTCCACCTGACCGGCCACCCACGCCTACTCCACCGTAAGAAGAGCGGGTCGCACCTCCTCACTGTCACCTCCACTCACCCAGGCCTAGGATGGGCACGTCGATGAAGCATGCTGAAAGATGGGGTCTCACCACCCCTCCTTACTGCGGCCCCCGATGCCAGCCTCTAGCTCCTCCAGATGGAGTTGCCACCTCATCTCTGTCTCAAGCACCTCAGGAGGCCTCAGGCTACCAGCTGCAGTGCTTTGCCGGAAACGTCTGACACAGGTTTACTCCTGAACTTGTAGAAACTCAGCTTCTCTGGAAAGGGTGGGGAGAACTGTGTCTCACGATGCAGAAAAACACACAAGTGCACATCAGGAAGCTGGGAAGCAGTGTCTGCGGAAGACAGCAGTAAATGCAGAAAACGTGTAACGCGCCGGGCCATGTGCATGGCTTCTTTGTTCAGCCTAGTGTTAGAGGTACAGCCAGGTGGAGGAGACTCAGGTGGGCCCGTCACCAGCCCTGGCAACCCCAGACTCACTTCAGGTCTCTTTAAGGTCATTTTGCAGATGATACCGTGAGTAAATGCTTGTCTTAGAGATTTTCATAAACACAGACATGTAAGAAACTAGAGATGGACAAGCTCCGGAGCGGGGGCCGCAGCCGTCTGTCAGCATGTTTCCCTCCTGTCGGGGTCTTTTGCTTTGGATTTTGTGCTCCGCAAAGCCACGCAGGCACATGAGGAGTCAAGACGTGCCGTGGGCGTGTGTTCGCTGTTGTCTCACACGGCTATGAAGAAAACCTGAGACTGGCTAATTTATGAAGGAAAGAGGCTTAATTAACTCACAGTTCCGCAGGGCTGGGGAGGCCTCAGGAAACTCAGAATCACGGCAGAAGGGGAAGCGAGGCACCTTCTTCACAAGACGGCAGGAAGGAGAAGCGCAAGCGGGGGAAATGCCAGGCGCTTGTAAAACCAGCAGATCTCGTGAGAACTCACTCACCATCACGAGAACGGCATGGGGAAGCGGCTCCATCCATCCAATTACTTCCCACCGGTTTCCTCCCACGACGCGTGGGGCTCGTGGGAGCTACAGTTCAAGATGAGATTTGGGTGGGGACACGGCCACACCAGATCAGGTGTGAGTAACCTCGGGAGTAATGCCTCCCGCCTCCCAGAAGCGCCCTCTTGCCCTTCTCAAGGCCAAACCAGGTGGCCACTTTGGAACAGGTTTAGGGCTGCTGACCTTACCTGGTGACCAGGGAGAACGGGTCACCAGGTAATGTCTGCCCTCCCTGCTGCACACCTGCGCTTCCCACTCATACCCGTCAGAGTGGCTTTCTCGAGTTGGATCTGCCTCTGCTGTTGACGGGGTGACGATAGACACCTTGCTCACTGCTGAACCACACAGGATCGTGTGACTGCTTTTCCTACCTGGCTTTTGTTTTCCCTGGAGTTGTTGATTGTTTTTCTTTTTGATCACTTGTCACTAGTGTCTCTCCTCCTTCGCTCAGGTATTCTTCTGGGTTTCAGTCTCGGGGCTGCTCTCCATGGGCCTCCCACCATTGGCCAAATTCCTTTGGCTTCTCTTGGGTTGGGTCTTGGATCTTCTCCTGGGATTTGCTCCCTTGGTTTGGGGAGGGAGGCGCATCATGTTATGGCCTCCTGAGAACAGGTGTTTGGGATGTGCCCCTTTAAACAGAATTCCCACACTCCCCTCATCTGACTGCCCGCATGTTAACGCCGCCTCATTTGCTGTCCCCTCCCCTCTTCTGTGGACACGTTATTTTTGCCCTGACAATTTGAGAATGAGTTGTAGACTTGGTGCCCCTTTACTCCCAAATACTTGAGCGTGACTTTGCGGCCAACAAGGACATAATACTGTACAGAGATTGAAATGGGGGAGCTGATGTGACAGCAGCGCGGCCGTCTGCTCCGACTCACTCTGACTTCCCCGTTGTCCCGGTAATGGCCTTTGTAGAACATCATTCAGGATTATTGGAAGGACCCCGGGACCATGTCTGTTGAGTCTCTCCTGGTTGAGAACCACTCATCCATCTTCGTTATCTTTGATGACTGGCAGTTTTCGAAGAATGCCAGCCAGTCATCGAGTGCCTTTGGTTTGGGTACAGGGTACGTTTTCCTAACTTACGGGTCTGAAAGTGCATCCATTCTCCCTTCACTCCTGGTTGGGGTTTCGGCTGACAATCTCTGTGCAGAAGTCTCCCTCAGGATCAGACCATAGCCCTTCTAGAAGCCTCCGTGGTGAGTTCATCTCTCCTCCAGAGCCTCCCTCAGGCCAGGCCATCGCCCCCCCCGCCCCGAGGTCTCCGTTGGGACTGGGTCATTGCCCCTCAGAGGGTGTCCCTTGGTATGGAGCACAGCTCCTCCGGAAGTCTCCTTGGGATCGTCACCCACTGCGGGCCCACGTAGGAGGCTCCATGCCGTCGGAATTCACTGTCCTTCACGTGGAACCTGGTTTTCTCTCCTGTCATGTTTAGGATCTTGCTTTGTCCCTGGTCTTTTTGGCAGACTGGTCACCTGAGAGCCCTTCCGACGGGGAAATGCGTCCTTCAGCTCTGATTGAAGGATTTGGGGGTGATTTCCTCGCTGCTCCTATCTCTGCGGCTCCTGGAGGGCCGCGCTGGTCCACTCCTCTCTTCGTGACCTTTGTTTTCTCCTTGGTCGATCCGTCCTGCTTTCCGGGACTCCTCTTCAACTTCATGTTCTGCTCCTCTGTTGAGTTGTGTTGTGGCTAACAGGTTTTCACCTCCAGAGCGCTTCCCTCTGTTGTTTCTAACCAGCATCGTCTTTTTTGAGGCTCCAGTAACCTGCATCACTGCACCAGCTGTCTTCGTGAGGATATTAATAATAGGTTTTGTTGGATTTTTAAAAAAAAATTTCAGGCCAGACGCGATGGTTCATGTCTGTAATGAGCACTTGGGGAGGCCGAGGCGGGCGGATCACTTGAACCTAGGAGTTCGAGACCAGCCTGGGCAACACAGGGAGACCCTGTCTCTACCAAAAAAAAAAAAAAGCATTTAGCCAGGCATGGTGGCACACACCTGTATTCTCAGCTACTCGGGAGGCTGAGGTAGGAGGATCACTTGAGCCTGGGAGGTGGAGGTTGCAGGGAGCCAAGATCACGCCACTGTATTCCAGCCTGGGTGACAGATCAAGACCCTGTCTCAGAAGAAAAGCAAATAGAAAAAAAGGTTCCGTCTTGCGTAACCTTCGTCTCTGGATTTTGGCTTCTGTGGCTGGTTTTGGCCTTTGTCTTTGGCACTGTTGTGGCTTCTGGGGATTGGAGGCCGGAGCGCCGCCTGCTGTGCTCAGGCAGGCGTGTGTTCGGTCTGTGGTTCGCTCTGAGGTGCACATTCCCTTCAGTGCCAAGTGTCTTTCCTCCAGGCTGATCACTTTGCTAGAGGCGCCCCCCTCATCCAGTCCCATCTCCTACTGGCAGATCCTGGGCGACCCTGAAAGGTGCGGGAATCTTAACATTCCTGAGCCTTGTGGGGCTTCGCAGCACAGTGTGGCTCAGGCCAGGCGCCCTGGGGGCACTGATTTGGTTGTCACTCGTCCATGTGCTCTTCAGCTTCAAATTCTCGTGGCTGCCGTCTTGTGCCCTCCCCTTTCTGTCCGTAGAAGGCTGTACCTGTTCCATCCTCAGTTGCCGGCCGGGGCCTGGGGCTTGGGGCGTCCAGTCTGCCACCTTTCGTTCCACCTGTCCTGCCCTTTTTGAAATAGGTATGTGTGTAACATACGTGAGAAAGTTCTCTGTATCTGGTTTTTTGTTGTTGTTGTTGTTGTTGTTGTTTTTGTTTTTTTTTGAGACGGAGTTTCGCTCTGTCGCCCAGGCTGGAGTGCAGTGGCTGGATCTCAGCTCACTGCAAGCTCCGCCTCCCGGGTTCACGCCATTCTCCTGCCTCAGCCTCCCGAGTAGCTGGGACTACAGGCGCCCGCCACCTCGCCCGGCTAGTTTTCTGTATTTTTTAGTAGAGACGGGGTTTCACCGTGTTAGCCAGGATGGTCTCGATCTCCTGACCTCGTGATCCGCCCGTCTCGGCCTCCCAAAGTGCTGGGATTACAGGCTTGAGCCACCGCGCCCGGCCTGTATCTGGTTTTTTAAAAACGCACACCAGTACTGTGTTTTGTTGTGCGTGCATAAACTCCGCAGCACTGCCCTGGCCAGTGCACAACCGCAGGGCTCTGTTTAATGAAGTCGGCGGCTTGCGCCATCCCAGCCCCGTGCTGGGAGTGATGCTGAAATGCCGTGTCTAGTTCGTGTCTCTGGAGACAATTTCTGCCTGGGGGTTAGGAGTCGAGAAGGGGAAGCACTGAAAGGGAAAGCAAGAAAGCCCATAGTTGTCCCCTTGCTTCAATTCATCTAGAGGCAGAGCCATCTGGAATGCCAGCGCCTGGCAGGTGGGCTCACCCTCACCTGCTCACAGGTAAGCCTGGCCCGCAGCGCCCCCTGGCGGCACCCCCATCTCAGGATGGCTCCTCGGCCCCATTGGGCTCAGCTGAGTGCAGGGCACCTTGTCCCCAGCAGGGAGAAAAGTGGTAAAGAGTGGAAAGGGGGAAGGTATAACTTAAGGAAAAAATAGAGCAGGATAAACCAACCCTGAAGTTGTGGAGACGGGCGGAGGAGGAAGCTGAGTCGAGGGCAGTCACTTAGCTGGGGCTGTGGGTCCGGGCTCTGCTCTGCTAGGTGGCCTGGCTGGGCTCTCTCCGCCCTGGACTCCGGAGTCTCTGCCTGTGGATGGGTTTGGGCCCGAAGGTCAGCCTGCAGTTAAAGGGGCCACGTTGCAGGGTGGAGGCACAGCTGGGTGGCCCCAGGTCCCCAGGCAGGCAGGTGAGCTCCTCCTCCCCTTGCCCTAGGGGTCCCCTGCTCCAGGGCCTGTTGAGCTCCTGCTGAGAGCAGCCTCATAGGGCTGAGATGACCCAGCACGCTGTGGTGGAGCGAAAAGGCACGGCTTTTTCTTGGGGTGCTAGCCTCTGAGCAAAGGCCTTTTTATGGAAAGCAGCAGGTGTGGTGGGCTCAGTCCTGTGCTTCCCTGCAGGTGGAGGCGGCCGGTCACAGGGCGGGTATCCGTTCTTTTCAGTCTCCTCCCACGCCCCCTCCCTCCTCTTTCACCTCCTGTTGGGTCTCCATGGACCACCCAGTGCTGCCCCCAGGTGGACACCTTGGAAGAGCCGGCTCTTTTGTGCCTGCTCCCCATGGCCCGTGGGCATCCTGTGTGGTGTCTGCAGGATGCCGCCTGGCCCCAGTCCCTATTCCTCTGCTGCCACCCACCCCTCCCCACTTCTACCAACCACCAGACTCAGCACATCCTGAGCACGTGCAGGTGTGTGGACACAAGGCCTTGGACCGCTTGATTTGGGAGTGCTCCAGTACCCCCCTGGGGCCACACGAGCACGTTCAGGAGGCCCTTTGGGAAGGAAACCTGGGGCATCTGTGGGCCCAGCCCCCTGCTGCTCAGGTGCAGCCAGGCACACGGGTCACCAGGTCACAGGCTGAGCCCCTGCATCTGACAGGTTCCTGGCAGTGCCCATCTTGAACGTGGAGCGTGCTTGGCGGAGTGTGTGCCTGGCTGTCCCTGAACCAGAAGCCTCCATTTTGCCGGTTCTAGGAGCACGTGGTGCCTGCACAGAGACCCCGGCCCAGCTCTGGGAGGCCCACATCTGGCTGTTCACTTGAGACTGGTTTAATCTGGGTTTGGAGTCATGACCCTGTCTGTACACACACACTTTATGTGTGAGATACAGAAGGTTCAAGACAGGACCGGCCTTCCCTGTGTGGCCTGTGGCCCATCCTGCTGTTCTGCTGCATTTCAGCACCCCAGGGGTGAGGGCTGCGGGTCGCCAGCCCCAGATCCAGGTCATGCCCGGTTCCGCAGTGTCACCCACCTTTCCTGCCCCCCCCGCCGGCCTGTGTTGTGTGTGGTTTCTTCTATCCTTGGTGCTGTCCCTGCCCCTCCCAGACCCTTTCCTTCCCTCCCGCACCCCGGTTGGTGGCAGCCCCTGCAGGAAGTCTTGATGCCACCCACCTAGGAGTGCCCTGGACCCCTGCTGATCCCGAGGGGGCAGCTGCCTGTGTCCCACCCTGTGTGGTTGTGATTTGAGGCTGTCCCCTCCAGCTGGGGGCTCCAGGGCCTCTTGTGGGGTGCCCACGGGGTCCTGACATCCTTGCTGTCGACTTGGCTGACCCTTGCTGCACAGATGCTCTGCCGTCAAGGGCCCTGGAAGCTGGAGGGTCCTTCAGGGTGGGGGCTGCTAGAGACACAGAGCCTCCATGTTTTCATCTGTGGGCTGAGATGGCCCTGCCGCTTACGGGTGAAGTCCTTAGCACAGGGATGTGTGAGTGTTTGGTCTGTGGTGGCTGAGGCCATGCATGTAACGACAGCTTCATGCACAGAACGGGTGTAGCATCCCAAATCTGGAAATTTGAAGTGCTCCAAAATCTAGAACTTTTTGAGTGCCAACATGAGGCTCAAAGGAAATGCTCATCGGAGCATTTTGGATTTCAGATTTTCAGATTAGGGATGCCAAACCGGTGGATCTAAAACAGATATCTCCAAATCTGGAAAAATCGGAAATGTGACACGTTTCGTAAGGGCCACTCGACCTATATGAAAACTAGATGCGTAGCGGTGGTGGTTCTGCCCGAGGGCCAGCGGCAGCCCCGCGTCGGCAGCGCCTGCTCACGCTCTCTCCGCAGATGCTGGACGAGAACCACCACCTGATCCAGTGCATCCTGGAGTACCAGAGCAAGGGCAAGACAGCCGAGTGCACGCAGTGAGTGCCCGCCCGCCATCCACGGGAACACTTTGGGGGGTCATGCAGACTCTAAGCATGGAGGCCAGATATGTCCCGAGAGCCCCCCAGTGCGGCGGCCAGATATGTCCCAAGAGTCCCCAGCACAGCTGCGAAGCGTTGCTGCCAGAACTGGGGTAGTTCCAAGGGAGGCGGGAGGAAAGAGCAGTGTGGGGAGGCCTGGGCCAGCCTCTGTGGGCAGCTCTGCAGCCAACAGCCAGTGAGCCAGGAGACAGCACCTCCTCCAGGTGGGACCTCCTGTGACCCTGTGACCCTAGGGCCTGACACAGAGGAGGGGTGCATGGCCAGTCTGCTACCCTCCAAGTGGCCATCCAAGTGGCCATCAGACTGACCTGGAGGTGGGAAGTAGGTGAATGGCCTCAGACACCCCTGGGTGTGAGTGGGGTGAGGGGACGGGGGCCCCACTGCTGCGAGGTGTACGAGGGGCCTTCCCTGGCAGAACTGTGCTTCCCCATTTCTTTCCAGGACTTTCTCAGGGCCGCTGGCTCTATGGAGTCCGCCCACTGCCTGGTTCAGCTGTGCAAGAGCTCTGTCCCTCTGTCACCTTCAGGCCCCAAGAGCTCTGTCCCTCTGTCACCTTCAGGCCCTGCCTCCTCGTGGCCGCTCCCATTTCCATTCTCTGAACAGACCAGTGCCGGCTCCCATGTAGCTGCTGCCTTAGAGTCTTTGCATAGTTTTTGGCATGGGATGGGAGCCTGCTCAGGGTTTGGGATAGAGGCTGCCCTGCCGTCCCCACCTAGACCCCAGCGCCCTGCCACCTGCCTGTGTCCAGCTGGGCAACCAGCTGGCATGTCCCTGGGTGTCCTCTGGGGTCCGTGTCCTCATGGGGTTTGGCTGGTTGTCAGACTGTGTTGTTCACACTTCACTTCTGCCTTGGATCCACTTGGGGACTCCGTGGTCCCATCCTCCTGCCTCATGCATGCCCCCTCTCCTGCCTCATGCATGCCCCGTCCTCCTGCCTCATGCATGCCCCCTCTCCTGCAGGTACCAGCAAATCCTGCACCGGAACCTGGTATACCTGGCCACGATCGCAGACTCCAACCAGAACATGCAGTCCCTGCTTCCCGCCGTGAGTACCCGCTGAGGGTGGCCCCTTCCCCAGCAAGGGCTCCGACACTGCTCCCCGTGAGTACCCGCTGAGGGTGGCCCCTTTCCCCAGCAAGGGCTCCGACACTGCTCCCCGTGAGTACCCGCTGAGGGTGGCCCCTTTACCCAGCAAGGGCTCCGACACTGCTCCCCGTGAGTACCCGCTGAGGGTGGCCCCTTTCCCCAGCAAGGGCTCCGACACTGCCTAAAATCGGGAGTTGTGGGCATGTCACCTCAGGTAACAAAGATGACTCAGAGAAACCAAAAATACCACTAGAGTCACCAGAAATGGGAGTGTGGGCGGTGGTGACCAACCCTTCCTGACAAACTGAGGGTAACGACAGCATCTGAGGTGGCCGGGTTGGAACTGTGGTTCAGCCTCTTGATGTATTGAAGGGAGGGAAGCCCCGGAAGAACCACTGTAGGAATGGCCGCGGCTCTCGGGTCGGGGGTGGGGAGAGATGGGGTGGGTGCCCTGCATCTCCCTGGAACCTCTCCGGGTGCTTTGAGCAGTTGTGAACCATGCACATGCGCTGCTGTGGGTGAAAACAGAACTTAAAAGAAAACATGCCCAGCACAGTAAATTCTCCCCATGATAGTTCAAATATTTTATTTTGTTTGATTTTTTAAAATGCGTTTTTCCAAAATTAAATTGTCGCCGGGAGTGCCGTATCTCCTAGTGACCCTTAGTCCTCGGCAAGTGATGACGTAAATGCCAGGATGTGTTTCATGAGTAAAAATGTTAAACCCACCTCCATTGACCTGTCACATTGCAGTTCTTCACCGTGCAGACACCCGCAGGTCCTGGTGGAAATTTCCTTTTTTTGGCCAGCTGTAGACAGCGTGTGTGCGCACACCTCCAGAGCTACTGTTCGACCTTGATCTGGGAGAGTGCTGAGGGTCACTTCACACTCCCTTCTGTGTGGTGTGATCCCAGGTGCGCATGGGGTGGGGGGAGTGAGTGAGGGGAAGGGGCACTCGCAGCAGGAGCATGGGAAACAGGAGAGGGATCCCGCCTGTGCCAAGGCCCTCAGCTTGGGGGGGTCGTGGACGGGGAGCACAGAGGTGCCGGCCAGCTGCGCCCGAGAAGAACAGCGCCTGGGGTGGACAGGGGAAAGGGTTCCCTGCTGTCCCAGGAGAAGGAGGTCCAGCTTTTCAAACCCAGGCATGTGTGGATGAACTCGATACTCAGTAGAGTTCCGAACGCTCACCCAGACGCTCACTGTGCCATCTCCATCTGGGCCTGGTGCTCTGCGGTCACCTGGCTGTGACGATGGCTGTTGATTACGAA
Organism: Trachypithecus francoisi; assembly: GCF_009764315.1. Classification (NCBI taxonomy): domain Eukaryota; kingdom Metazoa; phylum Chordata; class Mammalia; order Primates; family Cercopithecidae; genus Trachypithecus; species Trachypithecus francoisi. The sequence continues at coordinate 57,985,731 of NW_022681467.1, forward strand.
CATGGACCAGGTGGCCATGACATGTGGCAGCAAATCTCAGGCGCCCTCTCATCCCTGGCCTGGCTTGTGGAGGTCGCTCTCCGTGAATTAACCGTTTTCCCTGAAAACTTCCTGTTGCCTGCAGCCGCCCACGCAGAACATGAACCTGGGCCCTGGAGCCCTGACTCAGAGTGGCTCCAGCCAGGGCCTGCACTCCCAGGGCAGCCTGAGTGACGCCATCAGCACAGGCCTGCCACCCTCCTCCCTCCTGCAGGGCCAGATTGGCAACGGTGAGTGCAGTGGGCGGGGAGGGCATTCCTGGTCACAAGGCCACCAAGGCAGCCCTTGGGCAGGCAGCTGCCATGGTGGGGCACCCCACCCGTCACAGGGCTGGGCATGGGGACCCACTCTTCCTGGGGTAGCCACAGGTCAGCTGCCATCGCCCAGGCTCAGGGCCGCAGCAAGCTTGCCATGCGGCTGGGATGAGCCCTTGCTCCAGATCGCCTGCTCTTTCTGACACTGTCATATTCCGTTCATTTCAAATGCAAGTTGCTGGGTTCCAGGTAGATTGTGTAATAAGAATGGAATGCTCCTGTCTTTGAATTAAGAAGCATGAGTAACATTTGGAGACTATTAATAGTAATATAACAGGCTGGGCATGGTGGCTCAGACCTTTAATCCCAACCCTTTGTAAGGCCTAAACCAGCAGATTGCTTGAGGCCAGGAGTTTTAGACCAGCGTGGGCAATATGGCAAAACCTCGTCTCTATAAAAAATAAAAATATTAGCTGGGTGTGATGGTGCCCACTCGTGGTCCAAACTGCTTAATACTTGGGAGGCTGAGGAGGGAGGGTCACTTGAGCTTGGGAGGGTGAGGCTGAAGTGAGCCATGTTCATGCCACTGCCCTGCAGCCTGGGTGACAGAGCCGGACCCTGTCTCAGAAAATAACAAAATAACAACAAACAAACGGTGCATCCTGTACTTTGTTAACATGTTTGCTTCTTTCCTTTCTTTTTTTTTTTTTTTGTTTTGAGACAGAGTCTCGCTCTAGTCGGCCAGGCTAGAGTGCAATGGGCGTGATCTTGGCTCTCTGCAACCTTCGCCTCCTGGGTTAAAGCATTCTCCTGCCTCAGCCTCCCGAGTAGCTGGGATTATAGGCACCTGCCACCACACCTGGCTAATTTTTTTTGTATTTTTAGTAGAGACGGGCTTTCACCATGTTGTCCAGGCTGGTTTCGAACTCTTGACCTCAGGTGATCCACCCACCTCAGCCTGCCAGAGTGCTGGGATTACAGGCATGAGCCACTGCACCCGACCACTTATTTCTTTTTTAGTCATTTAATCATTAATAGTGATGTTGATAGAATCTCTTCCCAAAATCATTTGAAGGGAAATTGGGGCGTCTTCACCTTCAGAAGTGGTGACCTGGCTCCCCAGCACCTGACACCACTCCCTGCTCCCCCTGCCAGGGCCGAGCCACGTGTCCATGCAGCAGACGGCGCCTAACACGCTGCCCACCACCTCCATGAGCATCTCGGGGCCCGGCTACAGCCACGCGGGGCCCGCCTCACAGGGCGTCCCCATGCAGGGGCAAGGCACCATCGGCAACTACGTGTCTCGGACCAACATCAACATGCAGTCCAACCCAGGTACCGCCTCTGCCTTTGCAACCCCGGGGGGCCTGGGCCTGCCTCCAAGACCCTTGGCACATGCATGTTGGATATGTGGTCCCCGGGGAGCTGCCCTCTTGCTGGGTGCTGGGGGAGAGGGGCCCGTGGATCAGGGCTGGCTGCAGCCTCTGAGAGCTTCCGGAGGGATGGGCACCAGTGGGTGCACAGCCAACCCCTCCTGTCCCCCAGTTTTGCGAGGGGTGGGGGTGTTTCCCATGGAGTCTCAGGGAATGCTTCAGGGAGTGGGGGCCGCCGGCCTTGGGTCTGGACAGAGCCCTGGGCTCTCGGGGGGCGGGGGTAGAGCTGTTCCCCAGGGAGGGAACAGCCTGGCTAGAGGCACCTCAGTGGAGAAGACAAGGGGCCGGAAGCGCTGGGCCAGAGGCCCCAGCCTTTCTGCAGGGCAGCAGGAGCCCGAGAGTGGGGCCATCCGCCATGGTGGCCACGTGTGGTGTTGGGCAGTTGAGAAGCAGCAGGTCCCCGTCGCGTTCCACGAGCATCGGCCCCGGTCGCGTTTCGTGGGCGTCGGTCCTAGTTGAGTTTCTTGAGTGTTGGAGACACATGGACTTCAGAAGCTTAGTGCCAAAAAAGGGTGCCGAGGACCTCCTTAGGATTTTCTCACAATAACTGAATATTAAGCGTTTGTTTTGGACATACTGACTCAAATAAAATGCATGATTAAAATGGATTTCACCTGTTTGTTTTTACTTTTTTGATGTGGTTACTAGAAACTTTAAAAAGTGTGGCTCGTGTCATTTCTGTTGGACGGGGCTTCGCTAGGGGCTTCTGAGCAGGGGACGTGTTCGACAGGCCAACGTGAAGGGCCGCGAGGTTGCACCGGTGCTAAGGAGGGGACAGTGTGACCCCTGAGGCCAGCTCGAGGGACCAGGGAGAATAGGACTCGAGCCACGGCGCAAGTGGGATTGTCACGGGAGCTGTGTGTCCGAGGAGAGGTGGAAAGGTGGTGGTTGGCTGTGGAAGCCACTGGATCTTCCTGCCCAGGGGCTCTCCCTGTTTTCTGCACGTCGGCACATTTTCAAATAGTCAGTGTGAGCAGCGGGTCTAAGCATACAGAGCGTCAGTGCAGGCCTTTCAGGGGAGGGTGATGTTCTCGTGCGGAGCACAGGAAAACAACGAGGAACCTGCCCGGGTGCAGGAGGTAGTTGGGTGTGGGAGGGAGGGAGGGAGGCTTCCCGGGGTGATGTGGGGCCTCTGTCCTGTCGTGCAGTCTCCATGATGCAGCAGCAGGCGGCCACGTCGCACTACAGCTCGGCTCAGGGCGGCAGCCAGCACTACCAGGGCCAGTCGTCCATCGCCATGATGGGGCAGGGCAGCCAGGGGAGCAGCATGATGGGGCAGCGGCCTATGGCGCCCTACCGGCCCTCCCAGCAAGGTAACGCCTGGCCAGGCCAGGTCTCAGGCACAGCTGACCGCCCCAGGTGGTGAAGTGCCAGCTGTGTGTGCTTGTCTGCAGGGAGCCTGGGGGAGTAAGGCTTGGGGCCTTGGTGGGGACACTGGGGGTGAGGGCTGGGGTATGGCCCGCGGAGGGTCTCCTGTCCCCGAGGAGTCAGGGTTGGGGGCAGGGGCGGCAGTTGTCATTAAGAGTGTCACAGGCTGGGCTCATGCCTGTAGTCCCAGCACTTTGAGAGGCCGAGGTGGGCAGATCACCTGAGGCCAGGTGTTCGAGACCAACCTGGCCACATGGTGAAACCTTGTCTCTCCTAAAAATACAAAAAATAAGTTGGATACGGTGACAGCGTGGGGTGTTCTCCTGGGGTGAGTGAGGCCACTTAGCGAGGCCTTGGCTTCCCCAGCAAGCGAGGAGGTCCTCCAAGGGAGGAGGGTGCGGCCCGTACTGATGCTGAATGTGGTTTCCCTGCAGGCTCTTCCCAGCAGTACCTGGGCCAGGAGGAGTACTATGGCGAGCAGTACAGCCACAGCCAGGGCGCCGCAGAGCCCATGGGCCAGCAGTACTACCCCGACGGTGAGCACTGGCGGTGGCCTGACCCCGCCCAGGACAGCAGAGCAGCTGCAGGGGCAAGGGAGGGCAAGGAGGGTGTGGCCACTGCAGTGCGTCCCCAGTCGCTCTAGCTCAGGCCTGGGCTACAGGCAGAGCAGCCAGATGCCCTGCAGGAACGAGGTGAGGCAGGGGACAGGGTGAGCTGGACTGGCAGTGGTGCCTGGCCTCTGCAGAGAGAAGCTGAGGCACACACCACTGCACTCGCCTCCACGCGGCCTCGCCTCTTCTTCCTGAAAGGATGTGGGAGTTGGAGGTGGAAAATTGCAGCCCCCAGCTGTAGATAGGTGGAAATGTTCAAGAAGAAGCCTCCCAGCTTCCCAGAGAATGCCCTGAAGGTGACGGCTCCACCTGCAGCACCCCCTCCTGCCCCTTCTCATCTCTGCATTTTACCTTCCTCACCTTTCAGTCTTTCCATAGCCCCAGGGCTTGTGGAGGGGATACTGAAAGTGGCTTGGCTGAGCACAGCGGTTCACACCTGTCATTCTGGCACTTCGGGAGGCTGAGGCAGGAGGATCACTTCAGCCCAGGAGGCAGAAGCTGCATTGAGCCATGATTGCACCACTGCACTCCGGCCTTGGTGACAGAGCAAGACCCTGTCTCTAAAGTGAAAAGAACAATAAAATAAAGTGGTCTTAAAGGCTTGGTTGATCCCTGGGAGGCATCCAGGCAGGGAGCTGGCCTCAGCCAGCAAGGGGCAGGTGCACAGGCAGGTGGGCAGGTGGCAGCAGGGCAAGCCACCTTGCAACGAAGGCCTCGGTGAGGGTTGGACACCCCTGCCCGTGTCCTCCCAGGAGCTAGCAGCGGGGAGGAGAAGGCGGTCGGGTCACTAGCGTGGCCGTGTGGTGGGCACTGAGAGCACTGATCCTCTGCATAAATCCCCAGGTAGCTTCACAGTCGCCCCAAGAAGGAGGCATTGATGTCTGCGTTTCAGTGAGGAGGCCGAGGCTTAGGAGATTGGGGCATGGTCTGGGGGGACACGGGTCCTGCTGGCTCTGGGTGCCTCCCTGGCCCAAAAGCATCTCCCCAGCCTGGGTCTCAGTTGCTTCCTCCGGGACCTGTCCAGTGCGCAGCTTCTGCTGACAGTCGCCGTCTCCGTTTCACACAGGCCACGGTGATTATACCTACCAGCAGTCATCCTACACAGAGCAGAGCTACGACCGGTCATTCGAGGAGTCCGCACAGCACTACTACGAGGGAGGTAAGGAGAACAGCCGCGTGCTGGGCTCGAGTGTAAGCGCCACACGCACCCTTAGGAGCACGCAGTGCTTGCCTTCAGTGAGTCCCTTAAATCCCAGCGCAGTGCATGGGATGGGAGACAGTGTGTTCGGGAACTGGAGATTCAGGCTGTGTCGGGAGCCCCGCTTGCCTTATGTGTGTGTTCGTGAGACAGGAAAGGATTCAGCCGGCCATGCTGGGGTTGAGGGCACAGACTCTGTTATTGGATCCGGCCAGGGAGCTTGGGGCCTGCGAGCCACTCTCAGGGCTTCCTCAGCCAGAGGCCAGCAGTGGCTGCGTTGGGTGTGGCCTTGCGTTTCTTCAGACACCTGCAGGCCAGGAAATACACACCTGTGGCTTGGGGCTTGCTGCCCTTCGTGGCGGTCCTGGGCAGTGCTGCGCTGGGGGCTGTGTGTCGGGTGGACTTGCCCCTTTCTGTGGTGTCTGTGCCTCCACCCTGGCTGCCCTGAAACCCCAATAGAACGTCCCGGAATGTGGAGTTGGGAAGAGGTACACACAGCCAGTTCCAACCTCACCCCGGGATAAAGGTGGCCCCCAGAGAAGAGTCGATGATCGCCTGCGGGATTGCACAACCTCGTCTGGGAGGGAAGGTGGGCCTGCAGTGCCTGGGGTGAGGTGCCTCGTGGCTGCTGACACTGACCGGCAGGCAGCAGTGGCTGAGGCCTTCCCACTGCAGGGCTGCGATTTATCAAGAGGTAACAGTGTCAGTGAGGCCTCACCAGGTACACAAAGCAGACGGGCTCTAAACAGCTACAGATTTCCTTGTTTGGGTTACTTCTTAAAGAATTAGATGTATAAAAGTTTTGCTTCTGAGCTTACACATTTCAGCCTGCTGTGAAGAAATAAAGCACACAAGTGTAGGCACATATAGAAACATCACTGTGTACGCTACGAATGCCTATATTTAAATGTCAGTTACACCTTCATAAACCTGGGGGAAACAAGAAGTACATGAATACGTAATGAAAGTTTAAAAGAAGAAAGCCTGGATGCAGTGACTCATACCTGTAATCCCAGCACTTCAGGAGGCCAAGGCAGGTGGATCACTTGAGGCCAGGAATTTGAGACCAGCCTGACCAACATGGCAAAACCCCATCTCTACTAAAAAATACAAATATTAGCTGGCCGTGTGATGGTGCATGCCTGTGGTCCCGGTTACTCAGGCAGAGGTGGGAGAATCGCTTAAACCCGGGAGGCGGAGGTTGCAGTGAGCCGAGATCACGCCACTGCATTCCAGCCTCACGACAGAACAAGACACTGTCACCGAAAAAAAAAAAAATTGGCTGGGTGCATTGGCTCACACCTGTAATCCCAGTACTTTGGGACGCCGAGGTGGGCGGATCACCTGAGGTCAGGAGTTTGATACCAGCTTGGCCAACACGGTGAAACCCCTTGTCTCTACTAAAAATACAAAAATTAGTTGGACACGGTAGCATGTGCCTGTAATCCCAGCTGCTCGGGAGGCTGAGGCAGAAGAATCACTTAAACCCAGGAGGTGTAGGTTGCAGTGAGTCGAGATCACACCACTGCACTCCAGCCTGGGCAACAAGAGTGAAACTCTGTCTCAAAAAAAATAAAAATAAAAATAAATAAAGAAATGGCCAGGCATGGTGACTTATGCCTGTAATCCCAGCACTTTGGGAGGCCAATGCAGGAAGATTGCTTGAGCTCAGGAGTTTGAGGCCAGCATGGGCAACATGGCAAAACCCTGTCTCTCCTGAAAAAAAAAAATAAAAAGTTAGCCGGGTGTCGTGGCGGGTACCTGTAATCCCAGCTACTCAGGAGGCTGAGGTGGGAGAATTGCTTGAAAGAGGCAGAGGTTGCAGTGAGTTGAGATTGTGCCATAGCACTGCAGCCTGGGTGACCGAGCCAGACCCTTTCTCAAAAAAAAAAATGCCAAGAGGCTATCTTCTGGCATATTGGCTGCAGTGGTGCCTCCATAAGCCCTGGGAGCCGGCAGGATCTCTGCCATCATGGGCCTGGCCCTGTCCCTTCCAGCTGGGGCACAGGGTTCAGCCTTGTCCATGGCGAGGCGTCCACATGCATCTGCCCAAGGCTGACACACTTTATCCCAAAAACAAACATAGGATGTGCTGCTCAGCCTTTTAATGTCTGATGTAGCTTTTTTTTTTTTTTTTTAAAGAGACAGGGTCTTGCCTTGTCACCTAAGCTGGAGTGCAGTAGCATGATCATGGCACGCTGCAGCCTTGAAATCCCAGGCTCAAGTGATCCTCCTGCTTCAGCCTCTCGAATTGCTGGGACTACAGGCATGCACCACCAGGCCTGGCTTTTTTTTTTTTTTTTTTTTTTTTTTTGTAGAGATAAGGTCTCGCCATGTTGCCCAGGCTGGTTTTGAACTCCTGGGCTCAAGTGCCATCTCATCCTCCTACAGTGGGGGGCTCCAGCTGTGCACTGTCGTGCCTGGCTGATACGTACTTCTGTAGCTTGTCGTGGGTTACATACTCTTGCTTTCCATCATTGATGGGAAATTTGCTAAAAAGCTTAGTAACCTCTTAAGAACAGGAAGACAGACGGCGTGGTTTCCTCCTTGATTTAGAAGCATTTTATTCCATCTGCTTGTTGATTAGACTCTGACACGAGGAGTACACATGTGTAGGTGACACTTTACCATACAGCAGGTGGTACTGTGAAGTCTTGCAGGGGTGAGAGGCCTGGGGCTGCTTTGCTTTGAAGAGACTGGTGGACATGTCATAGCCACCTTCAAACACAGGTGTGGCCCATGGTGCAGTGGAGAGGCTGGGGGAGACGTTAGGAGGAATGGGTCAAAGGCACCATAAAGAACTTTCCAGGCTGGGTACAGTGGCTCCCACCTGTGATCCCAGCATCAGGCCGGGTGCGGTGGCTCCCATGTGTGATCCCAGCATTGTAGGGGCCAGGGCAGAGGATCACGTGGGCCTGAGAGGTTGAGACCAGCCTAGGCAACATAGTAAGACCCCCTCTCTACTAAAAATCAAAAACATTAGCCAGGTGTGGTAGCATGCGCCTGTTGTCCCAGCTACTTGGGAGTCTGAGGCAGGAGCATAGCTTGAGCCCGGGAGGTCGAGGCTGCAGTTAACTATGATCACACCACTGCGCTCCAGCCTTGGCAACCCAATAAAAAGAATTTTCCAACTTTGAGTCATCCCACAGCAGGATGAGTGGGACAGGCTGGTGCTGGAATTGTTCTGGTGATGGCATCAGTTAGGAGCTTGCAGAATCTGATAAAACAAGAGCGTGCTCATGTGCAGGGCACTAGTAATAGGAGGGGACCAGAGTGGAGCCGACCAAACCAGGAGGGGACAGCGGAGGCCATGGGGTCACTCGTGCTGGGCAGGAGCGTCGGGATGTGGTGCTCGGTGGGGGAGGGACCAGGTGAGGGGTGCGAGTTCCACACTTGTATCACAGTGAGGTTTGCAGTGGCGCAGACTGGACAGAGCCCAGCCCCTCGCGACCTGGCATCTGGGCGTCATTGCCGCTAGGAGAGACCGCCCATGAGCTGCAAAAGCCAGGTATGGAGCTGGGTGTGTGGGATGTGCCTCTGTGAAAATGCAGGCAAGATGAGACTGTACCTTTGCACACACACACACTCACACCATCAGCCAATGGGCAAACACCAACACAGCCAACAGAAATGCTTATGGGTAGGAGATGGGGTTAGGGCTCAGGCAGTCCAGAGCAGGGGTGGAAGTGGCCACCTTCCCAGAACCTCTTGAAGGTATGGGTCTGTATCTGTTTACCTTTGAATCATGTAGATGTATTGGCAGCTTCAGAAGTTAAATTAAACATCACTGGGGCCGGGCACAGTGGCTCGGGCCTATCATCTCAGTGCTTTGGGAGGCTGAGGTGGGTGGATCACTTGAGGTCAGGAGTTCGAGACCAGCATGGCCAACATGGTGAAACCCCGTCTCTACCAAAAATACAAAAATTAGCGGGGCATGGTGGCACATGTCTGTAATTCCAGCTACTTGTGAGGCTGAGGGATGAGAATCACTTGAACCCAGGAGGCAGAGGTTGCAATGAGCCAAAATGATGCAACTGCACTCTAGCCTAGGGCAGCAGAGCGAGACTCCATCTCAAAAAAGGAACATCATTGGCTGTCACAGAAACTGAAAGGACCTCACTTCAGGGCTGTCCACACCATCCACGCCTCCTGGAGTCCCAAGCATGGCTGGCGTGTCGTGTGCATTTCTCAGGCTCTCGCCAGGTGGTGACCAGCGTGTCCCAGGAGTGGACGACAGGGTGGTGTGACCGGGGCCTGCGGGACACATCTTCCCCAGGCAGCGCTCGGCCCTCCTTGGCTGCATCCTCGTGTGGATCACTGTGTTTTTAGGTGACACGGCTTTGAGCGTCGTTCACTTGTTCCTCGTGGCCGATTGCTCCTTCTGAGCAAACAGAGGGTGTGCTCTGGCCTCTTGTTTCACAGATGCGCCATGCTGCCCGGCACCTTCTCACGGGCACCTTGCAGAATGCCAGAGGGTTCTTAGAATAGAGAAAGAAAAGAGCCGGGTGCGTTGGCTCACGCCTGTAATCCCAGCACTTTGGGAGGCCGAGGCGGGTGGATCACGAGGTCAGGAGATGGAGACCATCCTGACTAACACGGTGAAACCCCGTCTCTACTAAAAATACAAAAAATTAGCCAGGCGTGGTAGTGGGCGCCTGTAGTCCCACCTACTCGGGAGACTGAGGCAGGAGAATGGCATGAACCCTGGAGGTGGAGCTTGCATTGAGCCGAGATCGCTCCACTGCACTCCAGCCTGGGTGACAGAGCTAGACTCCGTCTCGAAAAGAAAAGAAAGAACCCTGGAGTACTTGCTGGTTATGGAAGGCCCCCCATCTGCCCACCCCGTTGCCTGGGCTCCCCGCCAGCCCTGCATGAAACACGTCTGAAAACAGCGAAGGCCTTTTCTACAGAAGTTGTGCCCCCTTTCCCTGTGGAGTTATCTCAGCAGCCCCCTTTCTTAGGGGATAGGGCGGCTGCTGCCAGTTCACACTAGATCACTTGAGTACCCACTGGGGTGTGAGAGCCCCCTGGTCCCTGTGTGCTGGGGCTGGGTGTTCTGAGCTGGTACTCACACTGCTGTTGCATACCTGCTGTGTGCCAGGGCAAAGCTGGCCTGTGTCCTACAAACTGACTCCTTTATTTATTTATTTATATTTATTTATGAGATGGAGTCTCTATCGCCCAGGAGTGCAGTGGCTCGATCTCCACTCACTGCAACCTCCTCCTCCTGGGTTCACACCATTCTCCTGCTTCAGCCTCCCAAGTAGCTGGGACTACAGGCGCCCGCCACCACGCCTGGCTAATTTTTTGTATTTTTAGTAGAGACGGGGTTTCACCGTGTTAGCCAGGATGGTCTCGATCTCCTGACCTTGTGATCCACCCGCCTCGGCCTCCCAAAGTGCTGGGATTACAGGCGTGAGCCACCACACCCAGCCGAAAACTGGCTCCTTTATTATGTAAAGAATAAAGTGGACTATAAAACATGAGAATATGCAGGCTGACTCTGACACCCTTGAAAACCCACCACCATGTCTCAGACGGCTTCCATGGGGGCAGGATAAAGGACGGTGGCCTTAAGCCTTCTCCCGCGATGGTGGCAGCTCGTTTGCTGGCTGTTACTGGAACTGTCCCTGGATTTTGAGGAAGGCGTGGAAGTTCAGGACTCAAGATATTTCCTGGATAGAGAATAACTGGAAAGGCTCAAGTAAGTTTTTCTAAAGCTCTCGCCTTAGGAGGAGTTCAGCCTGGAGTAAGAGCATGTGTTAGTTTTGTCATCCCATCTAACTACAGATTGAATTACCGATAGGTTTTTAAGCCATTCCAATGTGCATTATCTCAATAAAGCTGTTATTTAAAAAAATACTAGATTGCAGTTTTAAAATACTTAAATTTTATAGCTTCTAAAAAAGGAAAGTTATTTCCAACCAGAAAAGTGAAGTAGAAAAATGAATTCTTTGCATGGAGCATGGTGATTTATGCCTGTGATCCCAGCACTTTGGGAGGCTGAGGCGAGGGGATCACAAGGTCAGGAGATTGAGACCATCCTGGCTAACACAGTGAAACCCCATCTCTACTAAAAATACAAAAAATTAGCCTGGCGTTGTGGCTAGGTGTTGTGGGTGTGGTGGTGGGGGCCTGTAGTCTCAGCTACTCAGGAGCCTGAGGCAGGAGAATGGTGCGAACCCCGGAGGCAGAACTTGCACTGAGCCGAGATCGCACCACTGCACTCCAGCCTAGGCGACCCAGTGAGACTCTGTCTCAAAAAAAAAAAAGGTTATCTGGGCACACTGGCACACACTGTAGTCCTAGCTATTTGGGAGACTGAAGTGAGCGGAACACTTGAGCCAGGGAGATGGAGGCTGCAGTGAGCTCTGATTGCACCACTGCACTCCAGCCTGGGTGCCAGAAGGAGGCCCTGTCTCTGAAAAAAAAAGAAAAAAAATTGTATGTGCAAAGACCCTATGTCCAAATAAGGTCCTGTTCACAGGTCCTTGGAGTTAGGACTTCAGCATCTCTCTGGGGAGCAGTTTGACCTGCGGCGCTGGCATTCATCTCTGTCTTAGTCATCGTATTAGCCGTTTTGTTTCTTAGCTTTCCATGTGTATTTCTATAAGATAAGAAAAGTGGGCCGGGCGCAGTGGCTCACGTCTGTAATCCCAGCACTTTGGGAGGCCGAGGTGAGCGGATCACGAGGTCAGGAGATCGAGACCATCCTGGCTAACACGGTGAAACCCCGTCTCTACTAAAAATACAAAAAAATTAGCTGGGCGAGGTGGCGGCGCCTGCAGTCGCAGCTACTCGGGAGGCTGAGGTAGGAGAATGGCGGAAACCCGGGAGGCGGAGCTTGCAGTGAGCTGGGATCGCACCACCGCACTCCAGCCTGGGTGACAGAGCAAGACTCCGTCTCAAAAAAAAAAAAAAAAAAATGGAGAAGGTGTAATATAGTATTTGAAACGTTGTGAAAAAATAAACGTGCCGAAGCAATGGATTTGGTTTTGGGATTCCGAAGTTACGTGTCGTGAGTGGGCCACAGAATGAGCCCCCTTAGCCCAGGTGGAAAGTCATTTCCGTGTCTCCTCCTCCCTCCAGGAAACTCCCAGTACAGCCAGCAGCAGGCTGGGTACCAGCAGGGTGCCGCACAGCAGCAGACCTACTCCCAGCAGCAGTACCCCAGCCAGCAGAGCTACCCCGGGCAGCAGCAGGGCTACGGTAAGAGGGGAGCACGTTCCTCGGGGCCCCCCAGCGCCCACCCCTGCTGCACATGGGTATATGCACAGTGACCCTGGTGTGCAGGCAAAAGTGTAATAAACTTATTTTGGATACCTTTAGGTTTCCAGAAAAGTTGGAAACATACATGCATGTAGACCTGAAACATCTTATTTTAACTTAAACATAAATTCATTGCCCACGTGGCCTGTGACGGGAGCCAGTGTCCCGTCTGTCCGCCATCTGCATGCCTCATGCCCAGCTTCGACCTCTTTGACAGAGCAGGTCAAAGCCTGTGGGTCTCAGCCTTCACTGCAGCTTAGAATCACCCAGGAAACTTCTGACAAATAAGTTCTGGGCTGCCCCAGGTCTTTTGTTGGAGCAAAATCTCAGTTCTCAGGATGAGCTACACACACATGGTTTCTTATGAGGCTTGTGCCTGATTCTGCTCTGCTTGTTCAGCCCTTTACAGCCATTGCTAATTAAATCGTATAAAAATTACTTGAAGAGGCCAGGCGCAGTGGCTCACGCCTGTAATCCCAGCGCTTTGGGAAGCCGAGGTGGTTGGATGACCTGAGGTCAGGAGTTCAAGACCAGCCTGACCAATATGGTGAAACCTCGTCTCTACTAAAAATACAAAAATTAGCTGGGCATGGTGGTGGGGGCCTGTAGTCCCAGCTACTCAGGAGATGAAACAGGAGAATTGCTTGAACCAGGAGGTAGAGGTCGCAGTGAACCAAGATCACACTACTGCGCTTCGGCCCAGGTAACAGAGTGAGACGACTCCTCAAAAAATAAAAATAAAAAATATATTACTTGAGGCTCAGTGTGGTGGCTCATGTCTGTAATCCCAGCACTTTGGGAGGCTGAGGCAGGAGGATTGCTTGAGCCCAGGAATTCGAGACCAGCCTGGGTGACATAGTGAGATCATCTCTACAAAAAGTACAAAAATTAGCTGGGCATGGTGGCACACTCCTGTGGTCTCAGCTACTTGGGAGGCTGAAGCAGGAGAATCGCTTGAGCCTGGGAGGTGGAGGTTGCAGTGAGCCAAGATCACGCCACTGCACTCCAGCCTCGCCTGGGTGACAGAGTGTGACCTTGTCTTTAAAAAAAAGGGGGGGGCCTCTATCAGTTCTTTCTGGAGCCTTTGACTTAGGCTTCCTAGAGACGATGCCTCTGTCTCACCTGCCTGCAGGTGTTCAGCAGCTCCTGGGATAGTTAAGTTCCAAGTTACAGCAGCCAGTGTGACTGGCGCCAGTGGGTTCCGGAGGGCTCTCCTGCCCTCAGATAGCAGCAGCTCGGGGGAGATGGAGAGAGCCCATCAGCCCTCCCCATGCTGGTGGGGGGCCTGGGGCACAGTCCTGGGACCTCACAGGACTGGAGGGCTGGTGAGTCCGTTGTGTGGTGCTCTCGCTGTACAGAGTTAACGAGGAGGACGTGCAGGTGCCAGGTGTTCCGGAGACTGACAAAAGGCTGATGCATTGAGACAGGAATTTTTTAAGGAAAAGAGGAAGAAGTTTTTAAAAAATTTTTAAGTTAAGATAAAAAATAAAGATGCGCCCGTTTTGGCTGGCCTCACAGTTCCTGGTGTTTTCTCAGGGCCTGCCCAGGGAGCCCCGTCACAGTACCCCAGCTACCAGCAAGGCCAAGGCCAGCAGTACGGAAGCTACCGAGCACCGCAGACAGCGCCGTCTGCCCAGCAGCAGCGGCCCTACGGCTATGAACAGGCAAGCTTTCTGGATGTTTCCAGATGTGCCCATCCACCGCGCCTGTCGAGACACAATGAAGATTTCTCTTATGGCCATGAGGAATAATGAGCTGGAACTAACTGGCTTCCAGGGTTCCTTCCAGAATGTTAAGTCTCTGAGCCTGTAAGGTTTTTCAGAATTCCCTCTGTGTATACGCTCACCTCAGCCATCCAGCTGGCTTTTCATACCCTCACCTCACCGTTAGATCTGCATGCCTGGTTCTCACATTCGTTCACTCTGCCAATGTTTTGTCGCGTACTGAGCACATGTCCGGTCTCTGCTGGGTGCTTGGTGTGTGGCCGCGCCACGAACCCTGCGCTTTCAGAGCTTATGTCTCGCTACGGAGACATAAGGTTGTCCCACAGGCCAGACCGTGCTGAGATCAGAGCGGGGGGCCCTGAGTGGAGCCCGCCTTCCAGGTGGGGCCACAGGCGGCTACATTTGGCCCCTGTGGACAATTCCAGGATGAAGACACAGCGGGGAGTGGCTGGCAGCCCCAGGCTCAGCCCAGGAGGGGGAGGCCCTTTCTGCCCAGAAACAGCGAGCAGGGCTTTGAAGGAGCTGAGGAAAGAGCAGTTTGGAAGATGGAAGAGCAGGAGCTCTTGGGACAGTGAGGAGGCCGGCTTGGCAGGAGGTGACAGGGACAGGTGGGCGTGGGGGCCTCCATAAAGCAGGCATCGCCTTCCCTCTGAGCGGGATGGGGCCCCTGGAGGAGGACAGGGTCTGTGTGGCGGGAGCACTGCAGGAGCAAGGGCCTCCTAGAGGAGAATGAGCCAGGCACACGAAGAGGGCGTGCCAAGGTCCCGAGGCACCGGGAGGTTTGTCCCAGTGAAGGCAGCCCGAAGGAGGCTCAGTGGCTGGAGCACAGGGCATACGAAGGAGAATGGTCTTGGACATTTTTTGGAGCCTCCTTTGAGAGAGTCCTTAGCAGGAAGTGGCTCTGTGTTGGTGACTCTGAGCTGGCCAGAGGTGTTAGGGACACTTGACACTGCCAGTGAAATTTCAAAGCACTATGTCGATCAAGGTTGTTTTTCTCAGGGAATTGGGTAGGTAAGAGGCCGAATACTATTTTTTAAATGCTGCTCATCCTCCTCCCTCAGGAGGGCAAAGGGTCACCAGGTAGATGTAGAGAAGCCTAAAGATCATGTAACACAGGCCCCCTGCCAGGGCACAGCACTCAGAAGGTCATGCCTGGGAAGGGCACGCCGATGAGGCATTTACACAGACGTTAGGAGTCCTCCTGGTGTGCTCTCAGGACACCGTGAGGCCACTGCAGCCGATGCCAGGGGCCACCTCTCCCCAATGTGTGCTGGACGCCAGTCAGCGGGGAGCAAGCCCCAGCTTGGCCCTCTAGGTTTGCACAGGAGCGTCATGCTGGGGTCTGGAAGGACAGCAGTCTGCATCCAAATTAGAATTAATGATTCTGATGAGACACTATACCTCCTTCATACAGTCCTGAAAATAACTTATTTGGATTTTGTGAAATAAGTAAATGTCCTAACTTTTTAATTATAAGACTGAACCAGAGGACATATAACTTTATGCCTACCTATGAAAGGACCGTGACCGGTTGTGCTGGCCCATACCTGTAATTCCAGCACTTTGGGAGGCCAAGGCAGGAGGATTGCTAGAGCCCAGGAGTTTTAGACCAGCCTGGGCAACATAGCGAGACCTGTCTCTACAGAAAATAAAAAAAGTAGTCGGGCATGGTAGTGCATACCTGTAATCCCAGCTACTTGGAAAGCTGAGGCAGGAGGATCCCTTGAGCCCAGGAGGTCGAGGCTGTAGTGAGCCATGATTGCACCATTACACTCCAGCCTGGACTATAGACAGCAAGACTTTGTCTTACAAAAATGAAAAAGAAAGGCCAGGTACAGTGGCTTACACCTGTAATCCCAGCACTTTGGGAAGCTGAGGCTGGTAGATCACCTGCAGTCAGGAGTTCGAGACCAGCCTGGCCAGCATGGTAAAACCCCATCCCTGCTAAAAATACAAAAATTAGCAGGGTGCCTGTAAGCCCAGCTACTCGGGAAGCTGAGGTGGGAGAATCGCTTGAACCAGGAAGGCAGAGGTGAGCTGAGATTGTGCCACTGCACTCCAGCCTGGGTGACAGAGTGAGACTCCATCTCAAAACAAAGAAAAGAAAAAGACACAGAGCAATGGAGAAGATAGAGAATTTCACATTTAGGGGGAAATGTGTCCATCTAACTGCAAAATATTAACATAACATAGTCTTTAGTCAGAATCAAGTGTAACTGGCTATGGCGTTTTGGCACAGCACTGCCAGCGTTGGGCATCTCCTAGGGGCCGTTGTGCACATGATATGTTTGCAGCACCCCTGGCCTCCACCCACGATGCCCAGTCTGACAATTTAAAATGGCTCCAGACATTGCCAGATCCCCCCAGGGCAAAATTGTCTCCATTTGAGAACCACTGGGCTACACTTAAAAAAGTGCTGAGGTGGCCAGGCGCGGTGGCTCACGCCTATAATCACAGCATTTTGGGAAGCCGAGGTGGGCGGGAGCGGACGGAGACAAGATCGCGCCATTGCACTCCAGCCTGGGCAACAAGAGCGAAACTCCCGTCTCAAAAAAAAAAAAAAAACACTGAAGTGCTGAGGCGTTGGGGCTGCCTGTGGTTTTACAGGGCTCGAGGGCTGCCATGCCGTCAGCTGAGCAGCTCTGGATTTGAGGCTTTCCGTCTTACCCAATGGTGCAGGGGAAGAAAGACATCAGAACGGACTCCTGCTAACTAGGATCATCACAGGCGGCTCTGGGAATGAAAATGTGACAGGCTGTGTTCACCAGGAACGTTATGTGGACTGGATTCTTGGTCAGGCCGGAACAGCTTTCCTCCCTCCCCGACTTCCTTGCTGCGGGCACTCAGGAAATGTGATCATTAACTAGCTGGGGGCACAGGGAGACTTAGGCATGCGATGATCCGTTGTCTTCCTCTGTGGCAGTCACCCGAGCGGCTTTTACCACAGATCCAATGCTCCGTTTCGCTGCTCAAGGAATTCTCTGTCTTGTGGCCTTCTGGGGCACGGGCTGTCTAGTTCTTTCTTCATGCTGTTTTTTGTTTTCATCTGTTGTTGTTGTTGTGTGAGACGGGGTCTTGCTCTGTTGTCCAGGCTGGAGTGCAGTGGCGCGATCTTGCTCACTGCAGCCTCCGCCTCCCGGGTTCTAGCGATTCTCCTGCCTCAGCCTCCTGAGTAGCTGGGATTACAAGCACGCGCCACCACACCCAGCTAATTTTTGTATTTTTAGTAGAGACGGGGTTTTGCCATGTTGGCCAGGCTGGTCTCGAGCTCCTGACCTCAGGTGATCCTCCCACCTCAGCCTCCCAAAGTGCTGGGATTACAGGTATGAGCCACCATGCCTGGCCTTTTTTTTTTTTAAGACAGGGTCTCACTCTGTCGCCAGGCTGAAACACAGTGGCATGATCTCAGTTCACTGCATCCTCCACCTCTCAGGTTCGAGTGATTCTCCTGCCTCAGCCTCCTAAGTAGCTGGGATTACAGGCACATGCCACTACCACTTGGCTATTTTTTTTTTTTTTTTTTTGTATTTTTAGTAGAGACGGGGTTTCACTGTGTTGGCCAGGCTTGTCTTGAACTCCTGACCTCAAGTAATCTGCCCACCTTGGCCTCCCAAAGTGCTGGGATTGCAGGCATGAGCTACTGTGCCTGGCTGAGGCTACTTTTTTCCATTTTTTTGTAGAGATGGTGTCTTGCTGTGCTGCCCAGGCTGGTCTCAAACTCCTGGGCTCAAGCAGTCCTCCTACCTCAGCCTCCAAATTCAGATTTTTTTTTTTTGGAAATAGGGTCTCACCCAGACTAGAGTGCAGTGGCATAACCATGGCTCACTGCAGCCTTGACCTCCTGGGCTCAAGCCATCCTCCCACCTCACCCTTCAATAGCTGGGACTGTTGGCACACGCCACCACACCCGGCTAAGTTTTGGATTTTTGTAGAGATGGATTCTGGCCATGTTGCCCAGGCTGGGTCTTCAGATTTTTTTATAGATTGAAACGCATTACCCTGGTCGTCCCCGCTCCCATTTTCTTACTTTAGCGGGCTGGGGGACAGATGGTGTTTGCATCAGCTCCCAGGGGGCCAACTTGGAGGAGAGCTTTCCTGCATAGCAGGCCCAGGGTAAGGCTCTGATGCCAGGCCTGGCACAGGCCCAGCCGCAGCGATGCCAGTGTGACTAAACGAATGAACCTTTGGCCCTCTCTACATTGTTAGCCCCAGGCTTGGCCGGTGGCTTCTGGAAAGCCGTTCGCTGCCCGCCTGAGATGTGGGCAGAGGTTGTTTGCTTGCCATTGTCCCTCCTACCCCCTGTCCTGGCTGGGGTGGACGTCTGTCTTCCTTTTACTCGTGACTCTAGGGGTGTAATCTGTGTCTTGATCTCTTTTAGGGCCAGTATGGAAATTACCAGCAGTAAGGGACACGCGTTCTGGCTGGAGCCCTTGTGGTGGCGTGTTCATCCGGGGGCCGGAGGGGCTGGCGGCAGCTCTGCTCAATTGTGACATGTTGGTTACCCTTTCGCCCAGTGCCACGTCTGCATGTGAAGCGTGCTCATTTCATGCTGGGTATGACGCCGAGCGCGCACCCCTGGCGCAAGACAGCGCTTGGTGGTGTGATACTTTTGGTGCTGTGTATAGTATTGTATGTCGGTACATGGAGAGGTATCCTTTTTTTGTCCCCCTGCCCCCTTCTCAATGTTTCTAGCTAGCTTTGGGGGTCATTTTGTCCTCAGAGCATTCTGTACCCAGGGACGGGACAGATCTTGAGGACACCACAGTCCCCCTGTTCCCGTCAACAGACCTTAGGTCTCGTTTCCCTCCTCATACGGTGTTGCCGTGTGGGTTGTCAACTTTAACTGGCTACACCACAGCTGGACACACATACAGCCCCTGGAGGGCAGCCTCTTCCTGTGCCTCGATGGGGTGGGTGGGAGGGCATCTTCTGTGTGCTGGGTCAGTTTCTGTCACATAACGAAAAGGATGCGCATCTCCCACAGCAGAGGCCACAGATGGCCACTTCCAGAGCTTGCTCATTGCCTGTCTCTCGCCAATTCCGTTTATCCAAAAAGGTACATATTTTTGAATTAAAAAGTAAACAGGGATCAATGACTGTATTCCAAACAAATATGGATCCCTAAGGGCCGTGGACAAATTGCCTAACCCCGGGCCAGCGGTATTGCTGAAGGAAAGAGAGGCAGCTCTCTGGGAGCTGGGCCCTCAGAGATGACTCTGGCTTTGACCCTTGTTTAGCTGATGGTCATTTCTGGGATTGGAATAGTTAATATGCCCAATTCTAAGTTGATAGGTAATATAAAATATTCAAATCAAATTTTCCAAACAGTTGGCAAGTTGTTTATTTTATATTATTTCTTCCAGGACCTACTTGCTCAGATCTCCAAGCAAGCATTTCTTTTCTTTTAGGGATGTCTGAAAGTCACATCCACTAACATTACTGTGTTCTTTCTAATGAAAAGTAACGGTTTTATATAGAGAAACTTGAGTAATTTTTACATTTCTAGGACATTAAATCCCATTTAAATTCTGTGTGAACATTAAAGACAGCACACTTGCAAAAGTATGGTCAAAGGAAAAAAAATCCCACATTTCCATTAATAAGTAGCATGGACTTTTGATCAACCTTTACGTGGAATAATAATATTCATATTTGCCATTAATCCTTTAAAAAAAATCTTTGGATAAATGCTGATGAATTTCCAAGAACTACCAAGAAAATACAAAAGATAGGCAATGCTTGATATATGAGGCCTACTAATAATGATATTTCTCTTCAATTGATGTTTTGTTTTAAAAGTTAAAATTCTTGGCCGGGCACAGTGGCTCACACCTGTAATCCCAGCACTTTGAGAGGCTGAAGCAGGCAGATCACCTGAGGTTGGGAGTTCAAGACCAGCCTGACCAACATGGAGAAACCCCGTCCCTACTAAAAATACAAAATTAGCCAGGCATGGTGGCGCATGCCTGTAATCCCAGTTACTCGGGAACCTGAGGCAGCAGAAATGGCTTGAACCCGGCAGGTGGAGGTTGCAGTGAGCCGAGATTGCACCATTGCACTCCAGCCTGGACAACAAGAGTGAAACTCTGTCTCAAAACACACACACACACAGTTAAAAGTAATTATCCAGAGTTGCTTTAGAATTTACAAGTCACTTACGTGTTTTTGCCTGAATTAATTCTGACAGCCCCTGTGAGGAAATCTGGAGTAACAGTTCCCATGTTAGAGATGAAGAACTGAAGCACAGATTAAAGGACTTGCCTGTGTTGAATACCAGTCCTGTTCTAGGACATTCTCCCCTCCTCTACGAGACAGATATCACACACAAATGGGGATAGAAGTGTTTATTTTGTAGGCGTAAGGGTTTTTAAAACCCTTAACACTGGTAAGGGCTTAAAAATAAATGTATATGTTCATATTAAATTACTGAAATGAGAGTCCTTAATTGCTAATTGACAAAAGTATTAGCAGTTTCAGTTAGGGAGTCATCTCCCTTGATTTTGTTCTTTTCCTGTCGATTTTCATAGAACTAATTTGCAAACTCAATCGGGGACTAAAATGTCCCACTGAAAATGTTAAACATTTTAGATAACTGTGAAAATAGTTTATTTTTATTCCTTGCCAATCTGGGAATATGCCTTTTATGTGTGTTTGTGTGTTTTTTTAAGTGCTGTATTAATAATACTTTCTGGAAGAAAAGGACACTTATCCCAAAACTTCAATCTGAAATGTCTTACATTAAGAATATCTTGAATGTTGTGTATATATTTTAAAAAGCACTTTGCAAAATAGTTTGTACATTTATTTCCTAATTTATACATGATTTTTGGTGTTAATATATTTAATGATGAATAACAGAATGTTTATTTAATGTGTTGTCCATTTTTATGTAATATTGTGATGGAAAGTGATGCCAGCAATTCCTTCTCATTAACTTATTCTATCTTCTGTCCTATGAATGTTGAGAAAAGCTTAGGCTAACATGAATTGTTTGTGAAGTGTGGTTGATGGTGCTTTGTTTTTTTCTGACTACTTCTATGGAAGGCCAGTGGAGAAGCAAAGGAAGATGTGAAAATTGACGCTCATTCTTCTTGTTCCCTGACATCCAGCAAATTGTGAATTTGAAAAATGATGACCACAATTTCCAGAAGGGCTGACAAATTCATATTGGTATGCAAAAGCTCATCACCCATGAGGGTTTGTTGCTGAATCAGCAGTACTTAGCATATTACAACAGTCCATCAGAACTCATGCCAAGAGTCTTTATGAATGGGATTAAGGTGGGCAAGATCTCCTAAGATCTGAAAAGAAACCTTAATACACTCATAAGGTTGGAGTCTTAAGTGAGCCTCTGATTTTGTCAGAGTTTTTCTACGTATAGGCTTGAATAGGGGGCATCCCTTCAAAACTGTACAAAGAAGACTGTTTTCCATTTAAAAATTTTTAGCCACTTCATTTCTATTTATTGAACAGGTCAAATTTGTCTTGTTATTTGTGAGTACAGTACATTTAAAAAACATCCTTATCGGTTAATTTTTTTTTCAGCTGGATATTGACGTATAAATTGTTCATGCTTTTGGTGTAATCTCTTAATAAACTGGTTCTTCAAAAATCATCCTATAAAGTGGGTTTTCATGAAGTTAATGGGATTTTGGTGTGATTTGTTTTGCAAATACTACCAAGACCCGGTAGATTGTCACCTCGGCTCCTGGGCAGTCCCCGTGCGTCCGCGCCGCATTCCCCGCGGCGGGAAGGCGGAGCCAGGGGTAGGGCGGTGTGGACGGCGTCCCGGGGCTTCCCTGCGGTCCCCACTGCCTGCTCTGCGTTGCCCAGTAGCCTCCTCTGGCAAGGGCGGTGTCCTCATCAGACCTGGGAGGCTCCGCAAACGCCGGAGGGGTTGGAGGAGCTGGGGATCCCTGGGCACCAGGTGGAACGGGCGAGGCGGCTGTCCTTGTGTTCGGGCAGCGAGGGCGCCGGCGAAAAGCGCGGGTGCAGCTGAGATCTCCGCAGCCTTCCCGCTGTTCCTCCTGCTCCCGCTCCTAGGGACAAGGTCCCTTCTCGGTTCCGCCGGCGTGTTTTCTGCACCTGCGCACTAGGCGAGCCTTGGGGCTGCCCAAGCCGAGAGGCCCCGGAAGTGGTCGGCCGCTTGCGACGCCCCGGAAGTGACGTGCTCTCCGGAGCCGGTGAGTGCGGGAGTGGGGAGCTTGGTCCCCGGGGGTGGTCGCGGCCCGGGTGCGAGGAGGGGCCTCGGGTTTGGCCGCCGGGTACCGGGGACGCTGGGAGCGGGAGAGGCCCCGGCCTAGGAGCTGAGAGGCCTGGAGGGCTGCCGGGCTGCGAACCGCGGTGGGGAGCGGCGCCTTGCTCCCCAGTCTTGCCCCACTCTCCGCAGAGCCGCGTTTGGGGGTCGGAAGTCTTGTCAGCCACCCGCGTGGTTCTGTCACAGGAATGGGTGCCGCGTGTGAGTTCCGAGTCAAGTTGTTTAGGAATTTGCCTAAGTATTTGCCTAATACTTAGGGCTCTAAGTATTAAACATTTTCTTCTGGAATTTTAAAGTGATGATTGGTAGTGTACAGTTGCACAAAACAACATAAATATATGCACATTTGGATGATAAAAATAAAGTTTTGTATTGTAAACGCTCCTCGAGGAGACGCATTGCCAGATAGTTCACTCTCCGTGTGTGGCTTTTGCCCTGTGAGCGCCAGTTATCCGTCTGTTCCCGTTTACGTTCTCATAGCTGTAGAGACCGAGGAATGGCGTTCGCGCAGACCTGTAGATGGGAATCAGAGGAGTTGTTGGGCAATGTCGCTGGAGAAATACCTTTCTTTTGTAAAGGGGTGGACCCATTTTAAAAAAATAGGAAAGGATAACTCATATTGTTTTAAACGCAAGTTCGTCCTCAGACAGTTCTGTTTTAGCAGAGAGAACGTAGCAAAACTTGAGAAAATGGATTCCTTTGAAATTAGCCTGGCCTTAGTCCCTTGGGAAGTCTATGTGTACGCGAACCTCAGTGGGAAGATTCCTGTGGTAAAATGCGGGTGTCAGCAACATGCCAGGGAGGCCAGAGGATACTGTGTGACTTTGGGCAAGTGATTTAACCTCTCTGAGTCTCAGCCTCCGCTGCTTTAGATGGGCATAAAAAATGTAAAGTCAAGAATCAGGTTTCTGCTGAGTGCGGTGGCTCACACCTGTAATCCCAGAACTTTGGGAGGCCGAGTCGAGCAGATCATGAGGTCAGGAGTTCAAGACCAGCCTGGCCAACATGGTGAAACCCCATATCTACTAAAAATACAAAAAAGTAGCCGGGCGTGGTGGCAGGCACCTGTAATCCCAGCAACTTGGGAAACCGAGGCAGGAGAATCGCTTGAACCTGGGAGGTGGAGGTTGCAGTGAGCCGAGACTGCACCACTATGCTCCAGCCTAGGCAACAGCGCGAGACTCTTTCTCAAATACATTAAAAAAAAAAAAAAAAAAAAAATCGTGTTCATGCTCACAGGAGGATTTGAGGAGGGTTTATAAAGGGACCGTTTGCAAAGAGAGTATAGGTTAAAAATGGCGGTTGGTCCTTTATCCTGGAACTGTGTCAGTGGAGCTTCTACTCCTGGACGCCGAAAGATCAGAGAAGACAGCAGTACCAGGAGAGGGAAGAGGCACTGGGGAGGGCTTCTTGGACTGGAGGTGTAAGCCTCAATCGGAGTGGGCAAGGAGGTCTGTGTCCCAGCCTCCTGCTCCTGCCTCCGGTCTCTGGTAGACAGCCAGGTCCCAGTAGGTTTTCCTAAGGGGCAGGCTCAGGCTCCTGACACACAGCACAGGGCAGGGTGGAAAGCTGGTCTGGAAAAGCAAGTGGAAGATAGCTCGGCATGCAGTATTACCCCTCACAGGGTATTATTGTTAGGAATACATTTCAAAGTGGATATATTGGTCGGGCATGGTGGCTCACGCCTGTGATCCCAGCACTTTGGGAGGCCGAGGCAGGTGGATCACCTGAGGTCGGGAGTTCGAGACCAGCCTGGCCAACATGGTGAAACCCTGCCTCTGTTAAAAATACAAAATGAGCTGGGTGTGGTGGTAGGTGCGTGGGGGTGGATACTCGGGAGGCTGAGGCGGGTGGATCACTTGAACCCACGAGACGGAGGTTACAGTGAACCGAGATCCCACCATTGCTCTCCAACCTGGGCTACAAGAGTGAAACTCTGCCTCAAAAAAAAAAAAATGCCAGGCGCGGTGGCTCACGCCTGTAATCCCAGCACTTTGGGAGGCCGAGGTGGGCGGATCACGAGATCAGGAGTTCAAGACCAGCCTGGCCAACATGGTGAAACCCTGTCTCTACTAAAAACACAAAAATTTGCCAGGCGTGGTGGCACATGGCTGGCTGTAATCCCACCTACTCCGGAGGTTGATGCAGGAGAATCCCTTGAACCCGGGCGGGGGAGGTTGCAGTGATCAGAGATCACACCACTGTACTCCAGCCTGGGTGACAGAGCGAGACTCCGTCTCCAAAAAAAAAAAAAATATATATATATATATACACACACACACACACACACACACAAATTAGCTGGGCGTGGTGATGGGTGCCTGTAATCCCAGCTTCTTGGGAGGCTGAGGCACGAAAATTGCTTGAACCCAGGAGGCGAAGGTTGCAGTGAGGTGAGATCATGCCATTGCACTCCAACCTGGGTGACAGAGTGAGACTCCTGTCTCAAAAAAACTTTCTGTGATGAGGGCAGTGTTCTAATCTGTGCTGTCCCATATGGTACCCACTCGCAATGTGACCATGAGCACTTAGATGTTGCCTGAGGGACTGAGTTTTTACATTTTAGTTAATTTTAGCCAAATGGCCACTTTGGCCAGTGGGGACTGTACTGGACAGGTCAAGGACAGCCTTGTTGGAAGGAAGATAAAGACACCAAAGAGCGGCGTGAAACAGTGGAATTTGTTCATCCAGCAAGGGAGAGCCACAGCACTCAGCGGACCTCCAAAGAGAAATTGAAAGGGCAAACAGGAGGAAGCAAATTAGGCAAGAGTCTGAGTTCAGGTCTCTGGTTGGCTTTGCAGCCTTCTCTGCGGTTGATCTTCAGGTTCCGTGTCACCGGCGTCAGGAAGTCTGGTTTCCAGAATATCCGGGCTGGATGGTGTAACGTTCCAGCAGGCTGAGCTGTGACTGTGCTTGTGTTGATGAGCCCGAGTCGTTTTTCCCGGGCCTGTTTTTATGCCCCACCCCTGACCCTTCCCATCTGATAGCTCTGGGTTAAGTCTTTTCACCTGTCTGCCTCAGTTTCCGCAACTTTAAAATGAAGATGATGAAAGACTTCACAGTTTTACAAGGACTGAATGAGTTAATCCCTGAAAAATACTTAGAACAGTATTTTGCAAGTAGTGAGGTAGAGGTCTTGAAGGTTTATTGTTAAATTATTTTCAGGTACTTTTTGTATTTGGCACTGCCATAAATGGGGTTTTTTTCTTAATTTTAATTGACAGTTGTTTGCAGCTGGTATTTAAGAATACAATTGATGCCAGGCGCGGTGGCTCAAGCCTGTAATCCCAGCACTTTGGGAGGCCGAGACGGGTGAATCACGAGGACAGGAGATCGAGACCATCCTGGCTAACACGGTGAAACCCCGTCTCTACTAAAAACTACAAAAACTAGCCAGGCGAGGTGGCGGCGCCTGTAGTCCCAGCTACCCGGGAGGCTGAGGCAGGAGAATGGCGTGAACCCGGGAGGCGGAGCTTGCAGTGAGCTGAGATCCGGCCACTGCACTCCAGCCTGGGTGACAGAGCGAGACTCCGTCTAAAAAAAAAAAAAAAAAAAGATACAATTGATTTTTTTATATTAGCCTGATAACCTGCCATCTTGCTCAGTTACCTTATTGCCTTCTTGTAGACTTCCTGGGGCTTTTTTTTTTTTTTTTTTTTTTTTTTGAGATGGAGTCTCGCTCTGTTACCCAGGCTGGAGTGCAGTGACGTGATCTCAGCTCAGTGCAACCTCCGCCTCCCAGGTTCAAGCGATTCTCATGTCTCAGCCTACCGAGTAGCCAGGACTACAGGCGCCCGCCATCACACCCGGCTAATTTTTATATTTTTGGTAGAGATGGGGTTTCACCATGTTGGCTAGGCTGGTCTCGAACTCCTGATCTCAAATGATCTGCCCACCTCGGCCTCCCAAAGTGCTGGGATTACAGGCGTGAGCCACGGCGCCCGGCCTTCCCTGGGATTCTCTATGGAACTCTGTCCTCTCTTCTGTAAACAGGGACAGTTTTATTTCTTCCTTTTTTCCTTTCTTTTTTTTTCCCTTTATTTCAGTGTGTGAAAGGACATTGTTGCATAGGAATGGTGCATGTGGGGGCCCTTTTTCTCCATCGTGGGAGGTAACCGTTCAGTCTTTCTTCATTAAGTGTGATTAGCTATAGGCCCCACGTAGCGCCCTTATCAGGGCGAAGATGTTCCCGTCTGTTCCCAGTTTGCTGAGATGTTTTGTTTTCCTCCTCATGAGTGGGTATTGAGACGGTGGTACCACCTGTTGATACAGAGAAGTGCCTGGGCTGAGTTTTGACTGCTTGATGTGGCCTTGTGTTGAGATGACCACTACTAGGTCTTGATGTGTGATCCTTTCTGAACTGCTGGATTCAATGGGGTGATATTTTGTTAAGAGTTATTTGCATCTATGTTCATGAGGGGTGTGGTCTATAATTTTATTTTTTCACAGTGTCAGTTTTTGGTACTAGCCTCATAGGATGAGTTGGATAGTGATCTGACTTCCTCTGTTTTCCAAAAAAGCTTGTGTAAGGTTGGCATTGTTTCTTCCTGGAATGTTACATGGAATTTACCAGGAAAACAAGCCGAGCTAGAGTTTTCCTTTGAGGAGTGTTCTTTTATAACAAATTTAACTTCTTGAGTAGATACAGGGCTGTTTTAGATTTATTCTTGTGTTTCTTTAATAAGTTGCCTTGTTCAAGAAATGTGTCCATTTCATGTAAGTTGAATTTGTTCCTGAATTTGCTGGCGTAAGGTTGTTTCTAGCATTCTCTTGCCCTTCTGCTGTCTGTAAGGTGTGTGCTGAGACCCTCGTTGAACATTCCTGACAGTGGAGATTCGTGCTCTCTCATTTTCTGGATCAGGCTGGCTAGAGGTGTGTTAGCTTGTCTTTTCAGTGAGTCTGTTTTTTCCGTTACGTCTTATTGTTGTCTCTTTGTTTTTTTCTGCTTTGTATGATTCTCCTCCTTCTACTCCATGCTTACTTTGTTCTTTCTGGTTTCTTGATTTGGAGCCTTAGGTCACTGATTTTAGATCTTTCTGCTTTACCAAGGTAACCATTAGAACTGTAAGTTTCCTTCTAAACATTGCTTTAGCTGCATCTCTTAAATTCTGGTATTTCGTGGTGGCGGGCGCCTGCAGGCCCAGCTACTCGGGAGGCTGAGGCAGGAGAATGGCGTGAACCTGGGAGGCGGAACTTGCAGTGAGCTGAGATTGCGGCACTGCACTCAAGCCTGGGTGACAGAGCGAGACTCTGTCTCAAAAAAAAAAGAAAATTCTGGTATTTTGCATTTTCATTATCATTCAGTTCAAAACATTTTCCGGTTTCTCTTTTGATTTCTTCTCTGACCTGTGGATTATTTAGAAGAAGCTTGTTTAATTTGCAGGTTTCCTAGATATTTTCTAGCTATTGACTTCCAATTTAATTCTGAGAATATTCCCTATGGTTGGCATTCATATACTTCCCACCCCCTCCAAAGCCACAGGAGCTCTGTCACCCATGCTGGACTGCAGTGGTGTAATCACAGTTCACTGCAGCCTCCAACTCTCGGGCTTAAGTGACCCTCCCACTTAGCCTCCTAAGTAGCTGGTATTATAGGCATGCACCACCATGTCCAGCTAATGAGCTAATTTTCTTTTTTTTTTTTTTTTTTTTTTTGGTGGACACAAGGTCTCACTATTTTGCCCAGGCTGTTCTCGAATTCCTGGCCTCAAGTTATCCAAGTTATCCTCCCGCCTTGGGCCTCCCAAACTGCTGGGATTACAGGTATGAGCCACTGCACCCAGCCTTTCTGTATACTTTAAATAATCTCTAGATTATTTATAGTACAATACAATGTAAATGCTATGTAAATAGCTGTTATACTTTATTTTTTAAATGTAAAAAAATTGTATTGTTACTGTTTTGTTTGTTTTCCGGATATTTTTGATCTGAGGTTTGTTGACTCCACAAATACGGAGGGCTGACTGTATATGATTTCTCTTAAATGTATTGAGACTTCTTTGTGACACATCTTATGGTCAGTTTTGGTGAATATTCCACCTGTACCTGAAAATAGTGTATATTTTACAGTTGTTGGATGTACTGTTATATAAATGTCAACTAGATAAATATTTTGATAGTATTGTTCAGATTTTGTATCTTTACTGTTTTTCTATTTTTAGACATAGGGTCTCAGGCCAGGTGTGGTGCTTGTAATCTCATGCTTGTAATCTCAGCACTTTGGGAGGCCAAGACAGGAGGATCGCTTGAGACCAGGCTGGGTAACTGGGAGACCCCGTCTCTGCAAAAAAATTTTAGAAGTTAGGCACAGTGGCACTTACCTGTAGCCCCAGCTACTCGGGAGGCTGAGGCAGGAGGATCTCTTTAGTACAGGAAGTCAAGGCTGTAATGAGCTGTGATTACGTCACTGCACTCCAGCTTGGGTGACAGAGTGAGAAAAAAAAAAAAAAGGGTCTCGTTCTCTTATTATTGCTCAGGCTGGAGTGTGGTGGTGTATTCACAGCTCACAGCAGCTTTGAATTCTTGGGCTCAAGTGATCCTCCCGCCTCAGCCTCCCAAGGAGCTAGGTCTACAGGGGTGCGCCACCATGCCCAGCTGATTCCTTCAGTAGAGACAGAGGTCTTGCTATTTTGCCCAGGCTGGTCTCGAACTCATGACTTCAAGAGTTCTTCCCGCCTTGGCCTCCCACAGTTCTGGGATTACAGCCAGGAACCGCTGTGCCCAGCTGGCTCTTTTTTTTCTACTTTGTCAGCCTCTGCCTTTTAATTAGAATTTGTACACATGAACATTTAATAAAATGATGTATATGGTTAGATTTAGATGCACTTTTATTATTGCTTTCCTGTTTGTCCCCTCTGTTTTTTGTTGTTTGTTCTTTTTCTTCTGAATTGTTGGGCACGTTCTGAGCATTTCATTTATCTGTTGGCTTCTCGGATCTGTGTCTTTGTGTTGTGTCTTAGGCATTGCCCTGGAGGTTCCAGTCTGCGCACCTCTTAGCCTTCACTGTCTGCTCAGAGTTCATACTGTGCCCCTCACAGAAACGTGGGGACCTTGCAGTCGTCTGGGTCTCTTGAATCCCCTCCTGACCTTTCTGTTGCCTTTCATGTGTATTACCTCTATGCGTGTTGGAAGCCCACTACACAATATTTTTTTGTCTACAGTCTTACATATTTAAGAACTCCTAAGAGGAAAACGATAGCATTTTATATTTACCATTTCTGTTGCTCTCCCTTCCCTCCTCAAGATCCAGGCTTCCCTCTGGTATCATTTTCCTTCAACCCGAGGAACTTTCTTGAGCGTTCCTCATACAGCAGGTATATTAGTGACAAACTGTGTTCGTTTTCTGCCATCTGAGAATCTTTATTGCACCTTCCTTTCTGAAAGATATTTTCCCTGCATATAGAATGCATCGATGCCTCTTTTCTTCAAGCACTTAAAAATATCCCTACATAATGGTTAAAAGCAGGGTGGATCCTGGCCTGGACCCTGGAACAGAAGGACACTCTTGGGAAACTGCTGAGCCCTGAGCCTCACCTGGAGCTCAGTTAGTAGCAGTGCACCAGTGGAGGCCACACAGGCGCGGCTGTGGGGGACACTGGGAGGAAGTCCGTGGGGCTGCCTTTGCACTTGTCCACAAATCTAAAACCATCTCAAAATCAGCGGTCCTTTAAAATATATTTACAGGAAGGATATCAAGGGGAGGGTGTCCCATGGACAGGTGGGCCAGCATGGGAACTCAGCCAGTCGGGGAACAGAGACGCGTCGAAGAATGGGGAGCTCTGGGAGCAGGCGGGGAGGTGGAACTGTGGGCAGGTCCCAGTAGGGGTAGAGCAGCTCCATAAGTATCTTAAAGAGCATGGAGGCTCAGTTTCTTACAGTCGGAGAATGGAGTTACCAGGACCACAAGAGAAAATTAGAATGAGCCCAGAGTGCTGAACTGGGAACGAGGACGTCCTGCTTACAGCTGGCCTGCCGCCTCCTGTGTCAGGGCCGGCCTGGGAGTCAGGAGAGGCTGAGGAAGCCGGGATTGGGACGTAGACTCTCCTGAGGGGAGCGGCGCTGCTGGGACTGGGGCCCACGTGGGAGGGTATGGGGAGGGGCTGTTGGTCATGGCCAGTCTCCATGGCACCCTGGTTCTGGAGGGGACACCATTGTCTGTGGGAAACACACATGGAATGTTCTGGGTGTAGGGAAGTCCAGTCGGCGACTGACTCAAGTGATTCAGGAGGAAGTTCTTTGTGCTCTTCTTCCAGGTTTTCTGTGAGTGCCTCAGAATTAAAGCAGAATGGCCAAGGACTCCGCAGAGGTAGTGACCCCCCAAAGGAGGTGGCACCTTTTTGGAGGAGTGAGGCCCAGGAGAGGGAGGCGTCCGAGGCACTGCAAGGGAGGAGGCGGGCGGTGTCCCCTCGTTGTGCTCCCGCGCTGGCCTCGTGTTGAGTTTTCAGCCATCCCCTTCAGTACACACCTCTCGTAGTCAGGACGGGGAACGCCTTGTAAGGTCCCTCCTGTGTGACCTGCTGAAGAATGGGGAGCTCTGAAAGCAGGAGGGCATTTGTGCTCATGGTGAAGGGAGGGACTGTCCTCTCCTGGAGGGCAGGGTCAGTGACTTCCTCACTGTGCCCTTGGCACCTGCAAGGTAGCTGGCTGTCATGAGCGGTGGAGTGAGTGAGTGACGGCTTAAATGAGGCTTTGAGAGTGACAGTAGCTGGCACTTAGAGTCTGCAGCTGTGCCGACCCTGTCACCCCAGGGGTTTTTCCACCCACACCACACATCAGGCACCAAATGTGTGGGTTTTCCACACCAACAATTGGCCAGTCCTCTGCAGACACCAGCCAGTCATCCTGTGATTCAGTTCACTCTGACCCTGCCGTGGTGATCACGGACCCCGGGGTTAGGGGCTCAGTCACACCAACCTGCCCCCCACTTCAGATGTTGACCGCAAGTAGTGGGTCCCTGGGGTACCCACACTTCTGTCCATCTTGCTACACATTGGGGGTTCCTATGACCCCTTCAGGTTTGATGATTTGCGGGAGTGGCTCACAGAACTCAGGAAGGCACTTGGTTTGCATTGCCAGTTTACTATAAAGGATGCCACAGCGGGCACAGGTGGGCAGCTGGGTGAGGAGGGGCACGGGCGAGGCCCAGAGGGTCCTGAGCACAGGAGCCTTTGTACCCAGGGAGTTCTGTGGCTGCCCTCACAGCACAGGGATGAGTTCACCAAACTGAAAGCTTTCCCAAGCCACTCGTTCAAGGATTTCCATGGAGGCCTCGTCATGGAGACATGATCAATTATGAACTCAGCCTCCAGCCCCTCTCCCCTTTTTGGATGGTGGGGTGGGGCTGAAAGGCCCAGGCTTCTCATCATGGCTTGGTCTTTATGATGACCAGCCCCCTCCCAAGGCCATCCAGGAGCCCACCAAGAGGTGCCTCATTAGAACAGAAGACTGTCCTGTCACCCAGGACGTCCAAGGGTTTTAGGAGCTCTGTGCCAGGCACCCCTATCACCGCTGTCACTCAGGAAATTACCAGTGTTCTGAGAGCTGTGTGTCAGGAGCCAGGAGCAGAGGCCAAGTGTATGCTTCTCATTCTATCAGTGCCACAGCCAGGGCTGCTGTTGTGCAGCCATGTGGATCAGCTCAGCCCGTCCTCACCCAGCCCTGTCCTTACAAGTGAGGAGGCTGAGGCCACACAGGTGCGTGGCCTTCCCTTAGAGTTGCTTTCCAGAGCCTGGGTGCTTAGCCGCTATGCTCCATGTTTAATATTCTTGTGTTCCAATATAACAACTTGAAAATTACACAAGATAACACACTTGATAACATTTGAATAAATGGGTGTTTTTCAAGAAATTTTGACTTGCACTTCAGATTTCCTTTTTAATATTTTCGTTGAGTGGATACTTGCTATTCCATAAGAGGATATGTCCAGTGTTGTGGAAGATTTAATGTTTTAAATCCTTTGTACAGAAATCCTGCTCCCAAGTCACGGATAGGCTGACGGGTCAGAGGACGAGACGTGACTGAAGGCCGAGAGGGTGAGTGGCCAGGAGAGTCAGATCCATCAGTTTACTGGTTTGTTTGAGAAACATGCATGGAGACCTGCTGCATGAGACCCTCCTCTTCCGTTTCTGTTTCATGCCCAGGATTAAACCAAGTATCTCATTTTGCCAGTCTTACTTCTGTAGGGGCCATGACAGCTGCAAGGCTTTTCTCAGCAAGATTGAGGACCGTGTTTGAGGACGTGGGGCATTGGGCTTTGTCCACATGGGCCGGCCTCAAGCCCAGCCGGCGACTACCACAGCAGGCTTCTCCCAGGCTACTCTCGGTCGGCCACGCGGACCACGCCAAGCATCGGGAACTCCCGGGGAAGAAGCCGCTCTCTGAGAAAAAGCTGGTGAGACTTCTAGAGTTAGAGCAGCTTGCCTGTCTCCTCCTCAGAAGGCACAGGGTGTGGTTTTGGGTCCTCCTCTTGATCTCATCTCTGTGATCTTAGGGATGGGGCACGTGGAGCTTCTTGAAAATAATGGGGTGAAACGCAGGCCTGTGTGCGAAATCCCACACTCAGCAGATCCCAGCAGGCTGGGAGAGGCGCTGGGTGTTTGGAAAGCTGTGATACAGGGTGCTCATTTTACCATGAGCCTGTGTATCTTACATGTATGTTACATATATCCTTTAATATGTGTGGCTATTTCTTAAAACAAATGTGGGGGCTGGGTGTGGTGGCTCATGCCTGTTATCCCAGCACTTTGGGAGGCTGAGGCAGGCGGATCACTTGAGGTCAGGAGTTCGAGACCAGCCTGGCCAACATGGTGAAACCCTGTCTCTACTAAAAAAAAAAAAATTTTTTTAAATAAATAAATAAATAAAAATAAAACAAGTCGGGGCAATAGACCCTCTATTTTATGGTTCTTTAAGCCTTACAAGTTTTTCTTGTTCTGTTTACCAAAACCTCCTATTTAAAACATGAATTATCTCTAATAAATTCAAGAAAATGCACCTTGATGACTCCCTTCATTTCCTCCTGAATGGAGGGGCTTCAGATAAGCATTCCTGGGACAAACGGCACTTCCAGTGGAAAAGCTGCTTTGGTGGGATGTGTGCTCAAATAGCTGAATGTCTGCACAGCCTTGTCTCATCCCCAGGAGAGAAAGTGAGTCGAGGTTTTGTCCTCCGTGTAGTGCTCACCAGTGGGGCTTTCTTCCCTGACTGGTGGGTTCTGCTTGCGTTGGCACATGACGGCGTTACACATTGAGATTTGGAAATAGCAGTTCATGGTTTTTCCACATGGTGGTGCCAAAGAATCTTAAAATGTTTGTGTATTTTCTTTTGAAAGAAAAAAAAAAAGCTGCATTTAAGGAGTATTAGATGGGAGTGCAGAGGCAGCAGCCCTGGGTGGTGTCAGAGCCAGGGCGCATCTGTCTGTGCACGTGGGCAGAAGCCAGGCGTCCTCCCTAGGGTGTGGTGAGGTTGCGGCACCCTGGGCCACAGGAGCTGACCCTCTTGTGGTAGGAGCTGTTGTGTGTTGAACAGTAACCTAGTTGGTTCTCTTTATCCAGATTGTACCTACCTTAGTGACCTAAAGAACAGCTTTCCCGGCCGGGCGCGGTGGCTCACGCCTGTAATCCCAGCACTTTGGGAGGCCGAGGCGGGTGGATCACGAAGTCAGGAGATCGAGACCCCCCTGGCTAACATGATGAAACCCCATCTCTACTAAAAATACAAAAAGTTAGCCGGGTGTGGTGGCAGTCGCCTGTAGTCCCAGCTACTCAGGAGCCTGAGGTGGGAGAATGGCGTGAACCCAGGAGGCGGAGCTTGCAGTGAGAGATCACGCCACTGCACTCCAGCCTGGGCGACAGAGCGAGACTCTGCCAAAAAAAAAAAACAAAAAACTTTTCCTCCAGCAAGGGGCTCAGTTTGCATCACTACATTTTTTAAATGAGCCCTGTTTTCATCAGGCCCCAGAAAATACTCTTTCTTCTGAGTCGAAAGCCTGGTAATTGTCCAGGAACGACTCTAACTCCCTGTTTCCCTATCGCATCCTGGGAAACTGGAACTTTCTAAGAATAAAGATCTATGATTGCAGGAATGGTTTTTTGTTTTGTTTTGTTTTTTAATGGAAAAACACATTATTTAAGGAATATTTCCTAAACAAGATGTGGGTTTTTTAGGTTAAAAATGCTGATTTTTGTTGTTGTTGGTTTTAAATCAGTCTCACCCAGAATAAGAAATGCTGAATTTTTGAAGTGTAGGTTCACACAGAATACTTACATCTGCATTGTGGGTTTACCTTGGTCTACAAATGCTACTGACTTGTGGGAACTGTTTTTTTTCTTTGGATTTTAGAAGCAATTAGCAGGATTAGTGTCATTAACCTGTAATTGTAATAGGCTGTCGTAAATGGAAGAGGCACATCTCAAATGGATGTATGGTCTCGTGAAAGGACCTCGGAGTGTTGAGATGACGTGGGATACTTGTGCTCTCTGTAGAAAAGGTATTTTGTGGACTGTCGGAAAGTGCTTGTCTGTGGAGGAAACGGAGGCGCCGGGGCAAGCTGCTTCCACAGTGAGCCCCGCAAGGAGTTTGGAGGCCCTGATGGAGGGGACGGAGGCAACGGCGGACACGTCATTCTGAGAGGCAGGTGCCCTGGGGCAGTGCGGGCTGGTCTAGGGAGAGGCTGAGGCAGGAGGATCACTTGAGCCTGTAAGTTCAAGGCCAGCCTGGACAATATAGCAAGACCGTGTCTTTTTTTTTTTTTTTGGTCTCAAGGTTTGTGGATCTACAAAAAATTTTTGAAAAAATTAGCCAGACGTGATAGCGTCCACCTGTGGTCCCAGCTACTCAGGAGGATTACTGGAACCTAGAAGTTCAAGGCTGCAGTGAGTCGTGATCACACCACTGCATTCCAGCATGGGTGACAGAGCCTGTCTAAAAAAAAAAGTAAAAAATTTTAAAACCCAGTTAGGCACAGTGGCTTATGCCTGTAATCCCAGCACTTTGAGAGGCCAAGGTGGGGGATCACTTGAGCCTAGGCGTTTGAGACCAGGCTGGGCAACATAGTGAGACCCTGTCTCTTAAAAAATAATAATAATAACCAGATGTGGTGGCACACACTGATAGTCCCAGCTACTCGGGGCTGAAGCAGGAGGATGGCTTGAGCCTAGGAGGTCGAGGCTACAGTGAGCTCTGATTATGCCACGGCACTCCAGCCTGGCCAACAGAGGAAGACCCTGTCTCAAAAAAATAAACAAAAAAACCCCTGATGTATGGATATCATTTTTATAAATTATATGGATATTCAGCCAGACACGGTGGCTCATAGCTGTAATCCCAGCACTTTGGGAGGCCGAGGTGGAGGTATCGCCTGAGGTCAGGAGTTCGAGACCAATCTGGCCAACATGGTGAAACCCCGTCTCTACTAAAAATACAAAAAAACAAATTAGCTGGGTGTGGTGGCGGGCACCTGTAATCCCAGCTGCTCAGGAGGCTGAGGCAGGAGAATTGCTTGAGCCTGGGAGACGGATGTTGCAGTGAGCCAAGATCATGCCACTGCACTCCTGCCTGGCCGATAGAGCAAGACTCTGTCTAAAAAAAAAAAAAGAAAAAGCAACTTTGAACGTGTGTTTTTCTGTTTGTTTTTTTTTTTTGAGACGGAATCTTGCTCTGTCGCCCAGGCTGGAGTGCAGTGGTGTGATCTCCACTCAATGCAAGCTCCGCCTCCCGGGTTTACGCCATTCTCCTGCCTCAGCCTCCCGAGTAGCTGGGACTACAGGCGCCGCCACCACGCCCGGCTAGTTTTTGTATTTTTAGTAGAGACGGGGTTTCACCGTGTTAGTCAGGATGGTCTCGATCTCCTGACCTCGTGATCCACCCGTCTCGGCCTCCCAAAGTGCTGGGATTACAGGCGTGAACCACCGCGCCCGGCCTTGTTTTGTTTTTTAATTTCAGGAGCCCAGAGTTTCCTGTCAGGGAACCTGACGTGCCGGTCGCGTGAAAGCACGAGGCCTGTGTGGGGGTCTCAGTGTTGCTGCCAGCTGCTGGTTTTATTCACACTCACTCAGCACAGACGCAGAGCAAGCTGGGAACGAAGCGTTCACAACAAAATCATAGAATATAACTACTTTAAAAAATGAGAAATTTAAACATTTTCAGAAATGATAGCACTTTTTGAAGGAAAATAAGAATTTCACTTTTAAAAAATGACACTGCTGGTTCTGTAACTTCTGCTGCAGCCTCACTCCTCGCTTCCATACATATTTTTAAGGTTCTTAAACTGGACCCAGAGACGTCAGCAATAGGCCGTGGTTGCCGTAACACAAAGGGACTGAGATTCTTGTTCTCGCTTTAGTTGACCAGCAAGTCAAGTCCCTGTCGTCAGTCCTGTCGCGGTACCAGGGTTTCAGTGGAGAAGACGGCGGCAGTAAAAACTGCTTCGGGCGCAGTGGCGCCGTCCTCTACGTCCAGGTGAGCCGAGACTGCCAGAGCTGGCCCTGTCCCTGTTGTTCTGGACCATCCGGCTCCTGGGGGCCACTGTGTGACCCACGGGGCCCCTGTGACTTGACACCCACAGCCAGGAAGCAGCACAGTGGAAACAGAGGCTGGCAGACAGCGGAAAAGCAGCCCCGCCCCTCGAAGAACCCCAGACAGGCATTAGTAGCAGGGTCGCACCACGTGCGTGTCTAGTGAAACACTCAGGAAGTGATTCTCTTACCAAGAGGGGGCCCTGGCATGCACACTTCCTCTGCCTCTGGCCCCACGAGTCGCCCTCTGACTGAGGGAGGCCACTGGCACCCAGCGGGCCTGCATCTCCTTTGTGAACTGAGTTCACTCTTCTCTTAGATTAGCTGTTTTCCGGTTGCTTCAGTTCACCCTAATGTTTTAGAAACACTATTTGAAAAAGCACTTTGTGCAGTCAGAAGGGTGTGTACCCAGCCCCTTGAAACCTCTGGAGCTCTGGGACCTTTTCCTTGTACTCCAGAGCTGTTAGCAGAGGTGAGTGGGGCCGGCAGCCACCGGCACAGTCCGCTCTTCTTTCCTTAGCACTTGCTTCAGGAATGGGTTAAGGCCACCTGTCCTCACTGCTCATAGAGCTCAGCTGATGAGTGCCTGCTGTTTCCCAGGTCCCCGTGGGCACGCTGGTGAAGGAGGGAGGCAGAGTCGTGGCCGACTTGTCTTGCGTGGGAGACGAGTACATCGCCGCACGGGGCGGGGCAGGAGGGAAAGGCAACCACTTCTTCCTGGCCAATGACAACCGTGCCCCTGTGACCTGTACCCCTGGACAGCCAGGACAGCAGCGCCTTCTCCACCTGGAGCTCAAGACGGTGGCCCACGCCGGGATGGTAGGTGTCCCCGCTGCCAACAGCATCTGCACACACCGAACTCTAGAAAATCCACTGTTCTCGGTGGGGATTTGCCAGTGGCCTAGAAGAGAACAGCTGTGCGGCTCACCTTTTTCCCACCCGTACACTGCTGACTTCCCTCTTTCCCCCAGGTGGGATTTCCCAATGCCGGGAAGTCCTCACTGCTCCGGGCCATTTCAAACGCCAGACCTGCCGTGGCCTCCTACCCGTTCACCACCCTGAAGCCCCACGTCGGGACCGTCCACTATGAAGGCCACCAACAAATAGCAGGTAGAACTTGCAGAATTCTCCCAAAGGTTACATTTAAATGACATAATTCAGAAAAATAATGATGTAACTCTTAAATTTAGCTTTCTGTTTAAAGTGTAGCATTGCTGACCGGGCGCGGTGGCTCACGCCTGTAATCCCAGCACTTTGGGAGGCCAAGGTGGGTGGATCACGAGGTCAGGAGATCGAGACCATCCTGGCTAACACGGTGAAACCTCGTCTCTACTAAAAATATTCTACTAAAAATACAAAAAACTAGCCTGGCGTGGTGGCGGGCACCTGTAGTCCCAGCTACTTAGGAGGCTGAGGCAGGAGAATGGCGTGAACCCGGGAGGCGGAGCTTGCAGTGAGCTGAGATCACGCCACTGCACTCCAGCCTGGGCGACAGAGCCAGACTCCGTCTCAAAAAAAAAAGAAAGGAGTTCCAGCCCTGAGGACAGTATTTCTTCCCACTCTGTCTGTGCCCGTCTTGCATCTGCGGAAGCTCAGCAGCATCACACATGTGACTTAAAAGCTTTCCTTGTGCCGTTTGAGAGAATAAACCTTTTTCCCAGAAGACGATGTACCCATTAAAAATAGTAGCCTGCTGGTAAGGTTATTTGGACGGCACTTTTTATCTGCAGAGTACTCTACAATAATTTCTGTCAGTAATCAGATTATTAGTAGAGTACAGGCAGCCATTTTCCTCTTTTTTGAATCCTATTTGAAGCAGAAAGAGAAGGTATTAAATGTTCCCTACTAGATGGACCCATCGCCATGCCAGTCTCCCAAACGTCTCCAAGCCCTGAATTCCTCCGGTGTCAGTTGGCCCAATGAATCACCCAGGTGCTAAATCAGATGGCTTCAGTTCAAGGTGGTCCTTGAAAGGAAAGTGTTAGAACTCAGGAAATCCAGCCTCCGCAGTGGGCTCCAGGCCTTCCCTCCCAGACTCGAGATGGAAGGCACTCTTGGTGCTGGCTGGGCCGAGTGGTCACCTCGTGTGCCCCTGTCTTCCCTGCAGTGGCCGACATCCCTGGCATCATACGAGGCGCCCACCAGAACAGGGGTCTGGGGTCCGCCTTCCTCAGGCACATCGAGCGCTGCCGCTTTCTCCTGTTCGTGGTGGATCTTTCTCAGCGTGAGCCGTGGACTCAAGTTGACGATTTAAAATATGAACTGGAGATGTATGAAGAAGGCCTGTCTGAGAGGCCCCACGCAATCATCGCAAATAAGATTGACCTCCCTGAAGCCCGAGCCAATCTGTCCCAGCTCCGGGATCACTTGGGACGGGAGGTCATTGCGCTGTCAGCGCTGACTGGCGAAAACCTGGAACAGCTGCTGCTGTACCTGAAGGTGCTGCATGACGCCTACGTGGAGGCCGAGCTGGGCCAGGGCCGCCAGCCGCTCAGGTGGTAGCCGCGCCAGAGCGGGGTCGCCTCTGGGCCTCCGTCTGAGCAAACCTGGGTGTGAACGCGGTGGCTTTGAATGCATAAAGAAAGTGCCTCGTGGACACACGGGAATTGTGGTGCTTCTGGGTCTCCGGGGCCCCGCCTGCTGGCCTGGGATGCCCTCAGGTGGGGGAGCATTCTGTGCCCCCAGCCCGCCTGCTCTCCGTATTGCCTGCGTCTGTCAGCGTGTGCCGACTGATTAGCCAGTGGGCTCGTTTGTGCTGATTAACACCCCTAATGAGGGGTTGGGTTGCCCGTGACGGGGTAGCCCTGCCGCTGACTCGGGTCTCCGCCGTGCATGCATGGACTCTTGGGTGAGCTCAGCAGAACCGCACGGTCAGAGCCCCAGCTCAGAGGTGCAGACCCCGGTTCTCAGCACAATGCCCATCATGCTTCCATGGCTTGCTACGGAGAGAGACCTCTGGATCCACATTGGGGTTGGGTCTGGCCCGTTGTCCAGCAGCCCTACGGTACAGCAAGCCCAGGCACCAGTGTCTCACTCAGCGAGGCTCACTCTTGCCCAAGGGGTGGGGCCGAGGACGCAAGTCCAGGCAGAGCAGCGCAGGCAGCTGTGTGCTTTTCTCCATCAGCCGTCTGAGAAGAGCAGTGAGGCCAGCTTCTTCCTGTCCTTCAGAACGCTGCACTGCGCTCGGTGGGAGCCAGGAAGCCTCAGGCTTCACGACTGAATGCACCCAATATCCGACCTGGCTGTGTGTTTCTGGCTGGGCTGCCGTGTGCACAGCAAGTTAACTAAAGGGGGTGTGGGCCATGGAACTGTCAGCGTTATTCCCGGAAGGCAGCCGTGGCCTGAGCAGGGTGTAGTGAGGAGTGGAAGGAGATATGTGCCTAGAAATGTGGGGCAGAATTTCCACTCGGCTCTG
Source organism: Trachypithecus francoisi (assembly GCF_009764315.1). NCBI lineage: Eukaryota > Metazoa > Chordata > Mammalia > Primates > Cercopithecidae > Trachypithecus > Trachypithecus francoisi. Next base: position 58,025,812 of record NW_022681467.1, read on the forward strand.
TTTGCTGGGGATTTAAAGAGAATCCTTGTGCTGCACCAGGCAGTTGCCAAGCCGAAGGGAGACGATGGGCATCCCTCGGTGGGACGGGAGCTAAGGGGGCCTTGCGTTTGCCCCTCGAGGCCGCCGCATCACCTTTTCTGTCCATGGTCTAAGTCTTTGCGGTCAGGTATTGATGCATCCGAGCCAGGCCCATGCCAGGTGTCTCCCTGACTGCAGAGGGGCCACAGGGCAAGGACAGCTCAGCTGCTGGCAGCCTGCCTGTCCCATAGACGCCCCCCAAGTAGTCTCTGACCTCTGACATGTCCCTGAGGGACCCCTAAGAAAGAAAGTGGAGAGGACACTCCAGAGGCTGACGTGGGAGGATCGCGTGAGCCTGCAAGGTCGAGGCTGCAGTGAGCTGTGATTGCACCACTGCACCACTGCACCCCAGCCTGGGTGACACAGCGAGACCCTGTCTCAAAAAAAAAAGAGAAAAAAACAGAGCATCCTGGGCGCAGTGACTCACGCCTGTAATCCCAGCACTTTGGGAGGCCGAGGCGGATGGATCATGAGGTCAGGAGATCGAGACCATCCCGGCTAACACGGTGAAACCCCGTCTCTACTAAAAATACAAAAAATTAGCCGGCCATGGTGGCGGCGCCTGTATTCCCAGCTACTCGGGAGGCTGAGGCAGGAGAATGGCGTGAACCCAGGAGGTGGAGCTTGCAGTGAGCCGAGATCGCGCCACTGCACTCCAGCCTGGGTGACAGAGCGAGACTCCGTCTCAAAAAAAACAACAACAACAAAGTGGAGAGGACAAAAAAGCAGAGAAGGATGATCAGAGGGGGACCCTCAGCCCTTCGAGGAGGGACAGCAGCCTCAGGTGAGATTAGCCACGGTCCTGGGCCGCTTCTCTGCACGCTGGGGTGGGGCGCACCTTGCACAGTAGGCCAGCGCCTGGGCTTTCAAGAAGAGCAATTCCGTTTTGATCTCACATCAAATCTGCAGCTAGAACATGACAGTCCTTTTACCTGAAGCTTTATTTTAATGTCTTATAATTTCAAAGGTCCTTCTATCCTAGAAACCAGAGATGGGTTTTGCATCTATTTGCTTTTTCTTTCAGGCCACCACAAAGGATTTTGTGGAGTCAACCCAGGCCTGAGAGCGTTAATTATCCCTGGCTTTCATCTTTATGCTCTTGCAGGGGGTTGCTCAAAATGCCTCGTGGCTCAACCTCTGCACGGAGCCCCTAGCCCAGCCTCCCTGTGGGTTGAAACCTTGATCTAGGCCTGACTCTGGGTGCTCTGGGGACAAGCCCTTGTCCTTGCTGAAGCTGAGGCTCCAGAGGGGGAGTCACCGCCACGAAGGTTGCCCAGAACTTTCCTTGCTGCAGAAAGCCCCAAGACTTCTCCCTGCCCCACACACAGCTTTTGCCGTCGCGTTCTAGAAGCTGACAGCTTTCTCTCCAACGCTGTTCTCCCTGGGTATGGTAAAGCTACACTTGGCTTCCCCAGGAGCTTCCTGCCTAGAAACAAATTTTTGCCACTCTGCTTTTCAAATGGGATATATGATTCATATACCATAAAATTCACCGCTTTCTATAATTCAGTGGTGGTTCATATGTTTAGAAGGTTGTGCAACTGTCACTGCTATTTCCAGAACATTTTAATCACCCCAAAAACCGACCCAGTCCCCGTAAGCATCAACCCCCTCTTCCCCCTCCTCCGGGCACCCACCCATCTACCTTCTGTCCACAGGGACCTGCCTTCCAGACAGATCCTGTAGTTGGAGTGTACACTATGTGGCCGTCTGTGCAGGTCTTTAGTAGCCATGCCTGAGGCGGCCGACAGTGCGGTCCTTAGTTACAGAAGGGACTGCGGGTGAAGGTCAACCCCCCACCGTCAGCATGTGTGGGCTGCCTGGGACACAGGGTCTTTGTGTATTCCCAGCAGCCTCAGAACACCTGACCCAGAGATAGCGTCAGTAAGTGCTGGCAGGGCACAGAGGATGGTGTTAGCACGAGGAGCCTTTAGGCTGCTCCTAGTTTGAAACTAGTATTATTTTTTTTTTTTTTGAGACGGAGTCTCGCTCTGTCACTCAGGCTGGAGTGCAGTGGCCGGATCTCAGCTCACTGCAAGCTCCGCCTCCCGGGTTTACGCCATTCTCCTGCCTCCGCCTCCCGAGTATCTGGGACTACAGGCGCCCACTACCTCGCCCGGCTAGTTTGTTGTATTTTTTAGTAGAGACAGGGTTTCACCGGGTTAGCCAGGATGGTCTCGATCTCCTGACCTCGTGATCCACCCTTCTTGGCCTCCCAAAGTGCTGGGATTACAGGCTTGAGCCATAGCGCCCGACCTAACTATTATTATTTTTAAGACAGAGCCTCACTCTGTTGCCCAGGCTGGAGTGCAGTGGCGTGATCTCGGCTTACTGCAACCTCTGCCTCCTGGGTTCAAGCGATTCTCCTGCCTCAGCCTCCCAAGTAGGTGGGATTACAGGCCTGCACGACCACACCCAGCTAATTTTTGTATTTTTAGTAGAGACGAGGCTTTACCATGTTGGCCAGGCTAGTGTCGAACTCCTGACCTCAGGTGATCCACCCACGTTGGCCTCCCAAAGTGCTGGGATTACAGGCGTGAGCCACTGCGCCCGGCCTGAAATTGTGTGTGTGTGTGTGTGTGTGTATGTGAGAGAGAGAGAAAGAGAGAGATGGGAGTCTCACTCTGTCACCCAGGCTGGAGTGCAGTGGCGTGATCTCCACTCACTGCAACCTGCGACTCATGGGTTCAAGCAGTTCTCCTGCAGCTGTCCGGGTGGGGTCTGGATGCCCTGGGGCCCTGCCACCCTCCACTTGGACATGGGCAAGGAGGAGTTTGCCCCGAGCATCCCCTGTAGAAGCCGGTTCCGTGGCAGCACTGTGGGAAAACGTAGTGTATCCATTTGAAGATAAAGTTTCATCTATTCCTTATCAGTCTCCTGGGGCTGCTGGGACCAAGTGCCACAAACCAGGGGACTTAACAGAAGTTGGCCGGGCATGGGGCCAACTTCTTACGCCTGTCATCTAGCACTGTGGGAGGCCGAGGCGGGTGATCACCTGGGGTCAGGAGTTTGGGACCAGCCTGGCCAACATGGTGGGACCCATCTCTACTAAAAAACATATAGAAATTAGCTGGGGATGGTGGTCCACACCTTTAGTCCCAGCTGCCCAGGAGGCTGAGGCAGGAGAATCGCTTGAACCCCTGATCACGAGCCAAGATCACACCACTGCACTCCAGCTTGGGCGACAGAGTGAGACCCTGTCTCAAAAACAAAAAACAAAACAAAAACCCTAAGTGGATTCTGCACGTGGGACGTGTGGCCTCTCAAGGCCAGGGAGGTTGTTCCTGCCCCGTCCTTGGCTGGCAGTGGCAAGGCTCCCGCCCCTGCCCCATCTTCACGTAACTTCACCCCGTATGTGTCCTCTTATCTTCTGGACCCAGTTGTGGGATCTGGGCCTCTCTAAACCCAGGATGGCCCCATCTTGAGATCTTCAGTTACATCTGCACAGACCCCATTTCCAATAGTGATATTCTGAGGTTCTGTGGATGTGGATGGGGGGCACGTTGCTCGATCCCAAGCCACGTCCCTTTCCATCTTTTTTTTTTGACGGCAGTGGGTGGGGTGCAGAGTCTTGCTCTGTCACACAGGCTGGAGTGCAGTGACGCAATTTTGACTCACTGCAACCTCCACCTCCCAGGTTCAAGCAATTCTCCTGCCTCAGCCTCCTGAGTAGCTGGGATTACAGGCACGTAGCACCACACCCGGCTAGTTTTTGTATTTTTAGTAGAGACAGGGTTTCACCATGTTGGCCAGGCTGGTCTCGAGCTCCTGAGCTCAGATGATTCGCCCGCCTCGGCCTCCCACAGTGCTGGGATTGCAGGTGTGAGCCTCCATGCCCGGCCCCCCTTTCCATCTTGCTGTCGTGTGTGTTTCCCGGCGCACATGCTATCCTGAGTTCAGTCTCCCGCAGGGCCTCGGCCTCCTCACCTCGCCAGTGCGGCGGCTCTGCCCTCGGCTCCACCCCAGGTCCCGCCATGCCTGTCACCTCCACCCCTGCCCTGGACAATGGCAGTGGCCTGCTAACGGCTCCCCTACTTGGTGCCCGGGCCCCTCAGTCTTCCCACGTGGCTGTGCCACGGAGCCAGGCCCCTCACTGGGAGTCCCTGGTGCCCACAGCACTAGCCCCACCCGCCCTTCCTGTGTCTCGGCCACGCTGAGGCTGCTCCCCAGTGTTGCTGATCCCTGTGACCCTGTTCCCTGCCCAGACATCCCGTGAAATGTCCTCTAATCAAAAAGCCAAAGGCAGCCACACCCGCTCTGCACAGCTGGGCCCACCACCCTCTGTATGCGCACTTTCCACGCTATTCGTGTTAGCCACCATCCCCCACCCTCCCGCCCGTCCTGAGCTCCTGGAGAACAGAGAACTTGTTTGTGCCCAGTGCCCAGGTTGGCGCTGGCCCCAGTAGGGAGCCCTGAAGGGCAGACATGCTGAGGCAACTGGAGTTTCTCGTCAGTGAACGCACGGGCCAGGAACCTGTCCTGGTGCCACTAAAAAGGCGGCAGAGCCGTGGGGTGCAGCAGCACTTGGCGGGGGCGGGGGCAGCTCTGCAAGCATGGCATCCGCCTGGGGACCGCAGGTGTCAGGCCAGGGAGAGCCAGTGCTGGGAGGTCACACATGATGGTTCCCTCTACAGAGTGTTCCAGAAACAACAACGAGGAGAATGGATTGGTGGTCCTCAGGGGCTGAGGAGGGTGGCAGGGTGGAGGTAGCCATGGACAGAAAAGGGCCGCGCCAGAGTCCTCCGACTGTGTGTGGTGGTGGGGCCACGAGTCTGCACATGGGAAAGAATCCTATTGGCTTAGTGTTTGAGGCTGGGAGGATGACCAGCTCTGGAGGTGGAGAGTGGTGATGGGCACGCGGCAGGGGGAGAGCCACTGAACCACACACTTCAGGTAGCTCAAGTGGTCAACTTCATGTTTATCACCACGATAAAAAATATGACATAAGGCCGGGCGCGGTGGCTCAAGCCTGTCATCCCAGCACTTTGGGAGGCTGAGACGGGTGGATCACGAGGTCTGGAGATCGAGACCATCCTGGCTAACATGGCGAAACTCCGTCTCTACTATAAAATACAAAAAACTAGCCGGGCAAGGTGGCGGGCGCCTGTAGTCCCAGCTACTCCAGAGGCTGAGGCAGGAGAATGGCGTGAACCCGGGAGGCGGAGCTTGCAGTGAGCTGAGATCCGGCCACTGCACTCCAGCCTGGGCGATAGAGCGAGACTCCGTCTCAAAAAAAAAAAAAAATGACATAAAACGAAACATACACAGCACGCACGAGTGCAGGGGAGCGGGAGCCCGCATGCGGCTATGGCGTGTGTGCTGTGGTCTCAGGAGAGCGGGAGCCCGCATGCGGCTATGGCGCGTGTGCTGTGGTCTTGGAGGGTGGCTCACCCAAGCTCCCCTGTGGGGGAAGCCGATAAAGGGCACATGGGGTCTCTGTAGTGTTGCATCCAACGGCCTGGAATCTACGACAACCCGAAAGAGGAAAGTCAAGACGTCGGGAGCCCACTGCCCTCTGGCGAGCCCCTGGAGGCTCCGTGGAATGTTTGGGCTGCATCCTCCCCAGCCCTCCTGGGACTGCCCCCCTGGTGCTCTTGCTCGGTCTGTGCTGGAAGAAGGCAGCGTGAGGTCAGCTGAACACAAAAGCAAACTTTTCCGCAGTCTGCACACCCGTTGGCATTAGGCTTCTGCAGGAAACATCCCTCTTGGGCTTTGCCACTGCCGAGGGTCCTGGATCTGGGGACATCTCCAGCAGCACCACCAGGCAGAGGCCATGCGGAGGGCACACAGCAGGCCCAACCTTGCCTGCTATTCAAATAGTTCATATTCTTACCGCCAGGACAGCCCCACCCCCAGGCCAGGGTCTCCACTTCTGAAAGGAGCCAGTCAGAGAGGACCCTAGGCTCCTGCATGTGACGTGGGGGTAGCCACACAGGCAAGACAGAGGCGGAGTCCCTGGATGTGGCCTTAATGACCTGATGAACCTGTGAGGGGCGAGGCAGGCCTGCGTGGGAACCACCACCCCTCCCCAGGAGTGGGTGCTGGACACAGGGCTCGGGAGAGACAGGGCTACCTGATCGTTTTTTCTTTCTTGTAATCGTCTGGTTCCTTAGAAAAAAAAATGGCTTCTTCGCAAAAAATCAGTAGGTCCCAGTGGATCCATGATGTTCCCCAGAGCCAGGAAATCGTTCTGCCATGGCCTCCAGGGGACAGGCCTGGCCGTGGCCCGGCTGGGTGTTCAGGGTGGGGACCAAGTGTCTCACTCCCTCTACCGTGTTCCCTTCTCAGTCCAGTGGAGATAACAAGACCCAGTGAATGAGCCAAGGCCATGCCTTCCCCTCCTGGGCTTGGAGCAGGCTCCCTTCACCCTGCCTGGGCACAGATGGGCACCTTCCCTGTTCAGGATACTCTGGGCTTACAGGGGCCCTGGGTGTCACCTGGGATCCCCAGCCAAGGGTGGAACAGAGCCTCATGGGTCTGGTGGCTAGGCCCCCCACCCACCGTGTGCTGGGCAAGCCACGCCCCCAATGCCCAGCCTGCCACCCCCTACCGGGCCCCAGGGTCCAGGTCCCAGGAAGCCACTCCCTCAGTTCCCCACCCAACCCCAGTCCTGGTGCTTTCTCTTCCTTGCCAAAGAACTTCGTGGCTCCTTAAAACTGAGTGCCCCGGCCGGGCGCGGTGGCTCACGCCTGTAATCCCTGCACTTTGGGAGGCCGAGGCGGGCGGATCACAAGGTCAGGAGATCGAGACCATCCTGGCTAACACGGTGAAACCCCGTCTCTACTAAAAATACAAAAAAATTAGCCGGGCGTGGTGGGTCACCTGTAGTCCCAGCTATTCGGGAGGCTGAGGCAGGAGGATGGCGTGAACCCGGGAGGCGGAGCTTGCAGTGAGCTGAAATTGTGCCACTGCATTCCAGCCTGGGCGACAGAGCGAGATTCCGTCTCAAAAAAAAAAAACAAACTGAGCGCCCCACCCCGCCCGCAGTGTCCCTGTCAGTGGAGGGAGGGCCTTGGAGGGAGAGAAAAGGGAGTGGGCAGGTTTGCTCAGGCAGGCACAGCCCACGCTGCTGGAGTGGAATTTGGGATTTACAATGAAGAGTGCACTGCATGGGAGGTGCGTACTGAAACATTATTCGTCCTGACAGTGAAGTTCAGGGTCCCGCATCTTATCTGGTGACCATAAGGAAAGGAGGTGGTGACCCAAGCGAGGAGGAGGTGGTGACAGGGAGAGTGGCTTTGACATTGATTTTCCTTAGTGGTGCCTGCCGAGGGGGCAGTGCCGGGAGATGGGGACACCTGGGGGAGAGGATGGCCAGGGGTTTGGGGGAACAAGGTACACCCTTCCCTGAAGCCTCCCCTGCCTTCTTCCAGCCCCTGAGGGAGTGGTCTGGAGGGGCTGTGGGCAGGGGCCGAAGGGTCTCCCTGCTGGGGCCTCTCAAGGCAGGCCACCTAGGTGAGACCTCTCGTGGATGCCTCTTGTGGACAGAAAGGATGGCGCCCTTCTCTCTCCAGAGCCTGCTGTGTTGGAAGATGCCTTTCCTGCTGGCGACCATAACAAACAACACGTTAGTATCTATCAAAAAATAATCTAACTTCCCCACTTTTCATTAATCAGAGCCACAGACCTCTCGTGGGTAGGAGTGACCTGTTCTCCCATGAGATAGAGGATGCCAGCCTGGACAGAGTCTCACCAGGATGCCAACCTGGACAGAGTCTCACCCGGCAGGATTTTTCCCACTCCAACTATAAAAACGCGTCTTGTATGGGCTTTAGGAAAGAAGGTGGACTTAGTAACTTGTAAAACATTAAGCCCCAGGGCTAGCTTCAGGCAGGGCTGGATCCAGGTGCTCAGACGACAGCATGGGGAATCCGCCTGCCCCAGCTCTCAGCTTGGTTTTCCTCTGTGTTGTCTGCTCCAAGCAGGCTCCCTCCACCAGGCAGCCTCGGCGAGGGTAGCCTTGAAGGCAGCCAGGGTGGCTGTTCCAGCTGGAGAGGGCACCTCCTTCCCAGGTTCCCAGCCAGAGTCCCAGGACTGCCACCCACTGGCGGGGCTGGGGATGTGATGTGTGTCACCCCAGACCCATTGTGGTAATGGTGCTGAGCCATGCCTGAGACTCACATGAACCCTGGAGCCCAGCGGTGGAGTTGGCCCTACCGAGCCCACCAGAGTAGGGGGGGGGGGGGCGGTGGTTCCCCCAGGGAAAACTGCATCTCCTGAGCAGGTGCCTGAGGCATCCCTGAGAGCTGAGGGGTTGGGAAAATGGTCCCAGGTTATCTGCATGATGTTAACCAGGCCAGTCAACCAACGAGATGGGTTTAGCTGAGGAAAGGGCTCAGAGCGGTAGTGCTGTGGGCCGGGAGCCGTTCTTGTTACTATGGTCTGAGCGCGTCACATGTGCCTGGCAGCAAGATGATTCCTCCCAGGCGGACGCCAGAAAGGGACCCCTGAACCTTGGCCCTGCCCCTCCCTGCTCCAGCCCTGCTGGGCTTCTACCCTGCAGCGGACCCCTGTGTGCCCTCAAAGGGAAACTGAGGCCCCTCTGGAGCTTGATCCTTGACCCTGCCTCCTGTTCTAGGATCCGAAGACCCTGGATGTGCCATCAGGTCCAGGGAGGGCTTTGGCCCCTGAGGGCATTGGGAGCAAGACATCCCTCCATCCTTACCAGACTTCAATGGGGTGGGGGTGGGGGGCTGTTTGGTCCACAGGGGCTGAGGGACCTGTCTGAGGTCACACCACTGAGAAGTGGCCCCAGTCAGACCGACCTTCCAGTTCAGCCGACTCCAGACCCCGTGCTCATTTCCAGCCCGTGAGAAAGGAAGGAGAGGGGGGGTGGGGAGAAGGTGACCCTCCAGGGACCTTGGCGACCTCCCCCAGCCTCCTCCAGCCGGCCACCTCCAGCCCTGCCCGCCAAGAGGCCCAACGCTTAATGACGTTAGCACGGCACTATCCACTGCGCGCAGGTGTGTGCATCACCAACAATGGAGCAATTTTCGGTAATGATGGGGAGGCCTGCAGCGGGCGCCAGAGCCGCTTCCTGCCCGCGAGGGCGAGGGGCCTGCTGAGCTGCAGCCAGGCAGGGACAGTGGTGCCAACTGGATTCGGAGGGCCAGGCGGAGGCTACTCAGCAACCGCTGCCCCATCCGCCCCCGAGCATGGCCAACCATTCCGCAGGGGAAAAAGCTGAGGCCCAGGGAGCCCCGGCCTGGCCTCTTAGATGGACAGGGATGGGAAGGGACAGGGCTGGCATCCTCCCAGGAAGTCTGGATTCTAGTCCCAGCTTTAATGCAGACCTGCTGGGTGGGCTGGGGCAGTCCCCGTCCTCCAGGCCTCAATTTCCCCTCCAGACACGCTTTCTGCCTGACGGGCAACTGGGACCTCGGGCTCCACAGCCTACCCCTTGCTTCTCCCTTTTCTTTCCCCCAATACCTGCCCCAGCTCGGCTGAGTGGGGTCTTCTGCCCGGCACAATGGAGGGACCCCAGTGGCACTCCATGGATGCTTCCTGTGAAGATCGGCAGAGCTGAGGTACGGTTCTGAGGCCCACAGAGGCTTCCTGGATGCCCCACTCTGCTCTCCATCCCGGGGGTACCCCCACCAGCAACCACAAACCGTGTCCCCCAAGAGGGCACAGTCCACGGGAGCAGGGGAGCTGCTTACACCTGCCACACCGTGGTGCCCAGAACACAGCAGGCACTCAGGGACAGCGTGATGGAGCCAAAAGAGCATGGGCTTCAGAGTCACACCTGGCGTCCAGTCCTGGCTGCACCCCTGACTGCCAAGTGTGGCGTGGGACAGAGGTGTCACCAGCCCCCCAAACCCTGGTGCTCACATCTGTAGAACGAAGAGCATCTGTGCCTCCCAAGGTGGCTTCAAGGGCATAGGGTTCCCCACCTGGACCTGGCACCCAAGGGAGTGCCAGTAAATGTTGGACGAAAGGCTCTTCACACCTCCAGGCCCAGCTATAAGCACTGGTTGGGCTAGGGGCCCAGAGAAACAGGGCCAGGCAGCCATGTGTCCCCCAGGTCAGGGCTCCAGAAGCCTTGCCTGGGGCCCCCGTTCTCCCTTGCCGTGGCGCTGGCTCACCAGTAACTGGGACTTTCCTACAGGACGGAAGTGGGGTTGCCTGCTGGGCACCCTGAGAGCTCAGGGGCTTCATCCCAAGCTGGGAAGGATCCTAACCCAGCATGTGCCCAGAACCTGTCCCAGGGACACCCCAGAGCCAGCACGAGGCAGGTGAGGTGGCCAGACACACAGCCAGTGGCAGCCTCTGAGGGCCTGGGCTGGGGAGACCCTGCTGGCCTGAGCCCCTATTTCCTGAGGACCACTCAGGGCCTGGCTGCAGCCCTGTCTTCTGCAACAGATGGGCCAAGGGTGTCCCCGCTAGGTGGCTAGGCCGCCCACATGCACCAGGGCATCCCCCTGTGTCCCCAGCACGCCCTGTTCCTCGGGGACCAAGGCTGGCTGTTGGTCCAGTTCACAGAAGCTCAGGGACCACGTGTGTGCTTGCCCTGTGCAGCCCACTCCCCAACACCATGCCTGGCATACAGTAGGTGCTCAGTAAACAGCAGTGGCCTGGGTGGGCAGACACCCAGGTGGCAGCTCCAGCTCGGGGCCAGCAGGCTCTGTACCCCTCCCAGATGCTCACTCACGGAGAGAGGCCCCCTGTGTGTTTGTTTGTTGCAGAACTCGGGCCCAATAGACTCAGTGTCTTTCTTGTCTCCTCCTCCATCCCGCACAGGAGCTCCAGGGAGCAGCAGTTTCCAGAGATTGAAGGCAAAATTGCTTGAAAGCCTGTGCTTTTATCCTCCAATTTGTAGCCATTTAGCAGGGCCGGGTGGAGGGGCAGCCAGGGCTCTGCTGGGCTGTCGGCACAGAAGCGCCCATCATTGCAGAGAATGGTTTTTTGTCCTTTCCCAGACAGCTCTCGTCTATGGGACCAACACCCCCTGCGGGGCCAGGCTGGGTGGTGGGGTCCCGCAGGGGAGGCCAACGGCCAGTCTGCTGGAGGAGCCTCAGGGCCTCCCAGAGGCAGGAGGGGCACCCCACTCTGAAAGTGACATCTGCCATCATGGTTCCAGCTCCACTTGGGACTGTGCCCAGTCCCGGGGCAGAGGTGCACACGGGCTGGGACAAGAATTATGAAGGAAGGCCCAGGTGTCCCCAGTCTTGTCTCTCCCTCTGTCACTAAGAGGGGTCTTGTGCGGCTTCTGCCCAGGAAGAGGAGCCTGCTCAGAGGGATCACTTTGGTGTCTGGGAGGCAGAGTCAGAGGTCCGTGAGCGGGAAAGAGAGTGGGGATGGTGGGAGAAGGAGAGCAGGGATGGGGGGAAGAGAGGGGGGATGGGGGGAGGAGAGCGGGGATGGTGGGGAGGAGAGCGGGGACGGCGGGGGGGGGGGAGGAGAGTGGGAGGAGGGGAAGGAGAGCGGAGATGGGGGTAAGGAGAGCGGGGATAGGGGGAAGGAGAGTGGGGCGGGGGAGGAGGGGTTGTGGAGGTTCAGATTCTGGGGGAAGTTTCCAGGGAGTTTGGAAAACAAAAGTGCAGGTCTGCTTCCAGCTTCGGGGCATGAGAAAAAGTCTGGAGGTGAGGCATTTTGCTGTTAGTTTCCCCTCTGCAGTACTGAGAACTGGAGTGGCTGGGAAGCAGTGCTTTGAGGGGGAGATGCAGGTCTCCCTGCCCAGGTGGACCCCCCACCCCACCCCCAGCACCGGCTGTGAGAGTAGCCAGAAAATGGCAAGATTCTCTCCCTGCGGTAGGAAGGAACAATGTGAGTGGAAGCACGCCCAGCCAGGCTGCACTATTGGAAATACAGTGGGCTCACAGATGTCAGGGCCCTGGAGGCTGGAGCTGGGGGAGGGATGTTGGGGAAGGTGGTTCCTGGCCCACGCAGTTTGCATCTCACCTAGGTTGGGCTTTTCTGGTTTCCAAGTGGCCTCTGAGTACCTGGTGTGGTCCGGTGTCTGCCTCCCTCTCCTGGGGCCCGTGGAGCAGGTGCAGCTGCCTTCGGGATTGAGGCTCACAAGCCGCAGCCGAGGGCACCACATTCCCTCCCTCCGTCTTCCCCCAAGTGTCCCCATCCTGTACCTTCAGTACCACCTCCAGGCCTTTGCCCAGGACAGCTCCTCTCCCAAAGATGCCTCCGCTCTGGGGCTTATCCCTTCTAGCAACCCCTCCAGCCTAGCTCCAGCGGGCAGGCCCAGACCCTCCCCTCTGGTCACTGCAGTCCCTCTGCCACCCAGCCCCTGTACACGTTGGGCATGGCCATGATCCTCCCTGGGCTCCGAGTCTTGCTGGGGTGCAACCCTGCTCCTGACCAAGAAAGATGAGGCACCTGTCCTGGGGGCAGGAAGGCTGCACAGGGCAGGGGCTGCATGTCTGTGTGTTCAGCACCAGAGCAGGCCCCTCCTGAGCAGGGCGTGGGCTGCATCTCCTCACCCGCCAGCCAGGTCTTGAGAAGTGCAGGGGTCTGGCAGTAGGGCATATGAAGTCCTTGTTGGGATTATACCCTGGTGTAGCAGGCTGGTCTTTCATCCCCACTGCAGCCCCCCACACTTAGAAGAAAACACAGAGACCTCAGCCTCACGCATGTCTCTCAGTGGTTTCTTATCTCCCTGGAGTCTCTCCTCAAAGCATGAAGGCTCTGATCACCCCACAAAGTCCTCAGGAATCAGCACCAATAAAAAAATACACTTTATTGTGACCTCACAGTTTGCAGGGCAGCGCAGCAGGCACAGGCAGAGGAGCATGCAGAGCGCGTGGCACGGGTGCACAGGACATGGCGAAGCGGCCCCTGCCTGGGCACCTCCTCTGGACCACCCCTGCATGCCTTGGGACCCTCAGGCCCGGCCAGGCCCCCTCCTCCCAACAACCCCCAGAGGTCCTGGCCGAGCAAACAGAGTGGCCAGGGCAGGCTTGGCCGCCAGGGCCAGCATGAGCCCAAAGGCGGGGTGGGCAGAAGCAGCTGGCACAGCTCAGCCGGAAGCCTTAGCAGAGGGAGGAGGGCGTGGGAGCCCACACCTGCCAATCCAGCCCTGAGCTCCTCAGCAATTTTGTCTCTCTTGATTAAACATCCCAGGAACATCAAGTTCACAGACATGTTTTCTTCTTCATCTTTCTGAAAACACCCAGAATGGAAAAGCAGAGAACAGCTTCGAGGTTCCTAGGGCCCCTTGACACTTTTGGGGGCAGAGAGAGTTGGTGGGAAGACAGGTGAAAGGGCCAGGCCCGAGGCTTATGCAGGAGACAGAAGGCAGCAAAGGCAGTGTCCTGGGCTTGTCCGGGGAGAGGGACAGTGTGCAGGGGTGTGCAGGTGTGTGCAGGTGTGTGCACGTGCAGAGCAAACTGCTAGGGCAGGAGGCCTGGAGCACACCCAGGCGCTTGCTTTGGGAAGAACACCAGTAACTGTGAAGGGTGGACACCGGCGGGGGGTGGGCAGCATGTCTGAGACCTCCAGACTGTCCCTCCCGGTGGAGCCAGAGTGTTGGGGGCAGGGCCGGCCACCCAGCCTCCAGTCCAGCCAGTGAGGGGCCCTCTGGCCAATCCAGGAAGGTGCTTCCATAGCGGGGCGGGTGGCCTAAGAGAGGCTGCCGTGGCATTAAGAGAGGGCCACAGACACGGCGGGGCTCACCCCTGGGGGAACGAGCCAGGTGGGGGGCAGCGGGGCCAGCTGCCCAGGAGACCTGGGCTGAGAGGGGCGTGGCTGAGGGAGGCTCTGGCAGGCCGCTCACTTCCAGCACTGCTCCAGGGAGCTGTGGGGCTGGATTTTGAGCTTCTGGGGGCAGAGCAGCTTGGTGAAGGCTCGGCGGAAGCTGTGATGGCACAGCGGGTAGAGGACAGGGTTGACTGCCGAGTTGGCCCACAGGAGCCAGAAGGATGTTTCGTACCAGTAGTCAGGGACGCAGTGGCCATGGCAGGCGGCCCGGATGATCATCAGCAGCGTGTACGGGGCCCAGCAGAGCCCGAAGATGCTCACGATGACGGCCAGCGACTTGGCCACTTTCCTGTCTCGAGACAGCCGGAAGCGCTGGGTGAAGCTCTGGGAGACCATCTTCATGCGCTTCTCCAGCGAGGCCGAGGATGCCGACGGCTTGGAGCCCCTCTTGAGTGAGCGCGGCCTCTCAGTGCCCCTCGAGGAGCTGCCAGAGCTGGAGGTGGGTGAGGCCGCGGAGCCGCCCCCACCGCCACCCCCGAGGGCTGCCTCCCCAGCCTCAGCGGCCGTGGCCGCCTCACCCACCCCGTACCGATGCAGCGGCATGGCCTCCCCATGCCCCTTCTGCCAGCAGCCCCAGCAGCCAGGCGGTGGGGGTGGCGAGGGCTGGGCCTCAGGCGGGGGCTCGGGGCCACCTGCCTCTCGAGCCCCATCCAGCCGGAGGCGGGTGCGCCTCTGGATGTTCAGGTAGATGCTGAGATTAAAGAAGGTGACGCTGAGGAAGGGCGTGAAGAACTCCAGGGTGGAGGCCGTGATGAGGAAGTACCAGTTGTAGAAGAACTCAGCGTAGCAGTGGCCCTCGGGGATGGAACTGCCCCCGGACAGGTACTCCCAGCTCAGGATGGCCGGCCCGTACAGCAGGAAGGCCAGCACCCACACCAGCAGCATCTTCCGCACCGCTCGCCGCGTGTTGCCCTGCTGGGCCCGGTATGAGACCTACAGACAGGCAGGCTGGTCAGGGGCGGGGCGGAAGGAATATTGGACTGGGTGTGCCCCTGCAGCCTGTGGGACCCTGTGTGGGCCATTCCCTCAGCAGGATGCTCCTCCCTTCCCCTCCTGTCCTCCCTCCCTCCCTCTTTCCCCTCCCTTCCCCGAACCCTCCCCACCGGGGTCCCAGGCTAGTGCCCTGTCCCCTCCCTCCCCACCGGGGTCCCTGCCACACTCAGTGAGAGCCTCAGAAGCTCCCTGGGACCAACCCAGAACCACCCCCTACCAGCTGTGAGCTCCCTGGGGGTCCTGTCCTTGGCCCCTGCACCCCTGGGACCAGACTCAGCATAGGCCCCAGACCACGCGCGCACACAGCTGTTTCTGACATGATGCATCCTGATCCTGCAAAGGCCTGAGCCATCTCCAGAGGTTGGGGTGGGAGGTCCAGCCCCACTCCCGTGCAGGTGCTTGCACCCCTGGGAGCTGGAAGTGCAGGAATGAAGCCACAAGCTGGCCCACTGCTGGGAGACATCCCCCGCCCTGCCACAGAACAAAGCATCCCAGGTCGACATCAGGGCCTCTGGGGAAGAACAGGGAGGGACGGCAGGGCCCTCCCCAGGGCAGAGAGCAATCAGCTGGTGGGGGCAGGGGGCGGGAGGGCCAAGGGATCCCACTGAGGGGTCCTAGGTAGGACAGCTGGAGGAGGAGGACCTGAGAGCCCCTGCCAACCTCCCCCACAAGCCTGATGGCGTTTACCTTGGTGAGAGCGGGAGCAATATTCACAGCTATTGTAATGAGAGGTGGGCAGAGCACCCCCATGCCAGGCTCTCTGCTTGGTCGCTTTACCGTTCGTGGCAGCTCTCCTTGTGCCCCATGCCTGGTGGCTCCAGGAAAGGAGGGAGAGACCACAGGGGGATGGGCTCAAGAGGACCCCAAACCCATGCTCTTTGCACCCTGTCTCTTGGCCTTTCTAGGCTAGAACGAAACAGCCTGCCCTCAGTCCTGCAGAGGCCCCCATAAAGCCCTGTGGAGGTGAGCTGCCAAGGAGATGAGAAGGGGAAGGAGTGACTTCAGCAGCGGCTCCATGGGCTGCATGGCCCTGAGGCAGGAGCCCGGGTGGGGCAGAGTCCCTGACCCAGGTGGCTGCTCCCACAAAGGGAAATCTGTGGAGTCAGGATCTGCCGCTTGCCTTCCCAGGGCCTGTGTGTGTGTGCACGCTTGCACACGCATGTGTGAGGGATGTCACCCAGGGCCTCTGGCCCCAGATCCTCCCTTAACTCTGGGGACTGCGGACCTGCCCCAGGGCGGGGGCTGCAGTGACAGCCCTGCCTTCAGGAACATCTGCATCCGGATTCCCTGCCTCCTGCCTGGGCCAGGACAGTCTGGCTGCATCCATGGCCCAGAGTGGGCAGCTGGCCATCGAGTGGCTCATGTGTCAGCAGCAAAATCAGTGGGACCAAGCCCACTTCTGCCCACAACTCAGAAGCGGCCGTCCCCACCCCGATGCCTCCCATGGGCGTCCCGACTGTCCCTGCAGGAGTGAGCAGGGGCTCCGCAGCCTGGGACTCACGGCTCGGGTGACCGACAGGAAGCGGTCGTAGCTGATGAGCACGATGTTGAAGGCGGAGGAGGTGCACAGCAGGTAGTCCACCACCAGCCACAGCTTGCAGAGGCCCCGACCGAAGGTCCAGCGGCCCGTCAACACATAGGGCACATACAGTGGGATGCAGAAGGCACCTGTGCGGATACAGTGGGATGCAGAAGGCGCCTGTGGGGAGTAGGGCCACAGTGGGACCATGCAGCCAGGGGACGGGAGGCAGACCGACCTAAGCACAGACACCGCGGAACCTAGGCTGCTTTTCTGGGACCAGCCATCCTCATCTTACCGCCCCCTCCACCTGGTGTCAGCCACAAACTCTGCCCTGCCACCAGCCTTCACCCCCACATAGCTCCCAGCACCACCGGTGTCCCCTGGGCCTGGGAGCAGGAGAGACGATCCAGGCATGGGGAACTCTGGCCACCACAAGACCCCAAGAGCCTGGAGTCGGACTCCCTGGATTTCTGTCCAGCCCTCCCAGCCCTCAAAGGAGGAAAGAAGACAATTTCCTTCTCCCCTCCCCCCGCTGGACTCCAGCCCCTACCCTGGCGTTGGACAGCCCTCCCTCTCAGCTTAGACAACAAGAAAGCCTTTCCCCCGGCTGAAAGGGCACTTGGTTGCAGCCGCCAGCCGCTACTACTACTGCCAAGCAGGCTTGGAGAGTCTGGGAGACGCACCTCGCAGCCCCAACAGGTGTCTGGCACTCCAGCCCCCTCCGCGTGCCCCGCCCCCCCAGCCGGCAGCAGAGCCTGGACACGTGAGAGCGCGCTCCTTCCAGCGTCTCCCCCAACCCCCACCTTCCCCACGGTCCCCTCCCCCAACACAGCTCTAAAAATCCCCCTTCCATGTCCCCTCCCCCAGATCTTCTCTAAACCGCCCCACTGCGCCCTCCGCGCGTCCTAAGTCCGTAGCAGCCTTTGTTTGGCTATAGCGCAGGAACCAGGGCTGCACCCGCTGCCTTTGCGCCTTGCGCCTCGCCCAGTGCCCGTGTCCCTTCCCGGGGACACCTCTCTCTAGCCCTTGTCCCGAGGCCTGAGTGGCAAGGAACTTCGCCTGTGCCCCCCACACCATGGGCTCCGGACGCCCCCTTCCCAGGCCGGGTCCCCTGGTGGGGCGTGTGCCTGCGGGAGCCACCCAGGTCCGTGCTCCAGTCCCCGCTGGCCCGGCCACGCTGGGCGCCCCTGGGTCCCACGGCGGCCGGGGGCTGGGGATTTACCCACGAGGAAGTCGGAGATGGCGAGGTTGAGCAGGAAGAAGTTGTTCTGAGTGCGGAGGCTCGAGTCGGCCACGAAGGCGAGCATGACCAGCGCGTTGCCCAGCACCGTGGCCACGATGAGCAGCGCCATGAGCGCGGCCAGCACCGCGGTCCAGGCTGCCGAGAAGCCGCGCGCCCCGCCCGCCGCCGCCGCCTCGCCCGCCAGCGCCCCCGAAGCGTTCAGCGGCCCGTCGGGCGGCGCGCGCTCCATGGCCCCGCAGGCTCACGCGGCTCCGGGACGCGGGGCAGGGCGCCAGCGGAGAGCTGGGAGGCCGGAGGGTCCCCGGCCCGGGAGCCTCGTCTTTGCGGGCCCTTGGCCGGGTGGGGTTCCCCGGTGGGCGCCCAGCGCATGGTCCGGGGGGCTGGGGCCGGGGCCAGGGCGAGCGGTGCCGAGGGGGCCGGGGCCGGATCCGAGCCCAGTGGGGCCAGCAGCGCTGCTGCTGCAGCGGGAGAGGAGCCGGAGCCTGAGCCGCTGCCGGCGCGACCGTGCACCCGGAGCGCAACGCGCAGCCGAGTGCGCCCCGCGCCCAGCCCACCGCCCCGCGCGCCCCGCGCAGCACCCCCGCCATTGGCTGCCGCCCTCGCCCCGCCCCCGCCCCGCCCCCGCCCCGCCCGGCGCCGGCAGCACCACGGACAGCGCCGCGTGCCCGCCAGGCAGGCTGGAGCCCAGCCCCTGCGCTCACCGCAGCTGGCTGGGAGCCCGGCCGGGACTTGACCGGGTCTGGGGGCTCGCCTGCGGTCAGCCAGCCCGCGCACTCGGAGCCGTGGTCTGAGTTGCTCGGCCTTTCCCGTGCCCTCGGCCCTGGGGACCCCTACCCAGTCATCATGGGGAGCCCTGGCGCCTGTGGGGACCCGGGGTGGGGGTGGGGGAAACGCCTGCACCCGCGCTCCGGGGAACTTGCCCTGCGGGGCATTTCCTCGGTGCATGTTTTGGGAATGTGGGTCTCCCCGGGAAGGAACGTCTGGAGGAGAAGGGATGGGGAGGAGGGGGTCTTGGAAAGCCGGTGCCCAGACCAGGGGTCCGCTCCACCTCCCGTTTGCACGGACCCTGGGTGCCAGCCTCCCTGTGGACAGGGCCCAGTGCAGGGTCCAGAGTGACCTGCAAGGCGCAGGCAGATGTGGAGTTACATAAGGGAAAATGAGGCGCCGGGCGGACCCAGCCGGAGAGGAGCGCGTCTAGCCCGGGTTCCGGCGGCCTCAGGCTGAGGAGGGAGCAGCAAGCCGCTTGGAGCCCAGCCACGGACCCCCGTGGACAGCGGGGCAGTCGCCACTGCAGCGGACAGACGAGGTCACTGCGCTCAGGGCGCAGGTGGTGGCTGTGTCAGCGCCTGAGGGGAGGGATGGGGGAGGAGAGGAGAGGTGGCAGGAGGGAGCGCCCCCACTACCAGACACATGCGCTCAGATACACCGGGTCAAGGACAGATTCCGCCTGAAACACTCAGGGCAGACAGACAGACATGCCCACACTCAGATACACAGACACCCACAGGCCAGGGAAGCAGCCTCCAGAGCCAGGCTGGGGACCCACCAACAGTGAGACACACATCAGACAGCAGGCAGGGAGGGAGCTGCGCCCCAGGAGAGGGAAGCAGCAACTCTGCTCTGTTGCCAGCTGAAGGCATCCCTGGTGCCTCAAAGAGGGCAGAGTGCGCGTGTCTGGGGGAGGGGCTGCGGGGGGACCCCAGGCACTGACATGCACCGTCACTCCCCTACTTATAGCAGCTTCCCCATCCTGTGGGGACCTACTCCTTCCCCTCACCCCAAGTGGTGCTTCACAAACTTTGGGGAGAGAGGGGCTGGGATTCCTCTGTTGCCACCTCAGGGCTGACTGCAGAGAGGAGCCCCAGACCAGGGGCCCCAGCCAGCCCACTATGCCATGGCTTCTAGGAGTCTGCTCTGACGGGAGGGGTTCGGCTTCCCTCTCTGACTACCCGATTGTACTCATCCCACTCCACCTGCAAGCCCTACTCCTCATACTGGCTCCCCCAGGTTCCCTGCACCCCACCCTAACTCACCCAGTGAGGAGGGGCTGTGCCTGGACCAGGGAAAAGTTTTCAAGGGGAAAAATTCATGGAACCGGGCAGCAAGGGGCTGTGGGGCCACCAGAGTTGCCACCCAGCCCCGCTGCAGCCCTTGACTCACTGTCCCCACCCAAACCAGCAACTTCTTGTTAAGTGAACTCCTCCCCAAGCCCTTCTCCTCCACAAGTACCCACTGAGGCTGCAGGAGATGGCATTGGGTGGGGGTTAAGAGGGGGCCCTGGCTCTCTCCCTCACTGGCTGAAGCCTCAGTGTCCCCATCTTGGAATGGGGAATATAAATTGGAGCCCCAAACAACCAAGGATGAAGGGGTCTGGAGGCTGGCCCAGTCAGTCTCCCTCCCCACCCCTCCTCCCCTGTCATCCACAGCTGCCCAGGCTTCCCCGTGAACTGACTAGCCCTGGAGAGCCTGGGCAGTGCCGGCCTGGGCCAGACGACCCAGACAGAAGGGGCTTTCATGGTGTTTTGTCTGCCACACAGCCTCAGGGGGAACAGCTCAGCCCACACCTGCCCCACAGCTGTTCTGAAACCCCCGCGGAGCTTGCACCAAGACCCAGGGGCCATGGAATCTGGACCCACAGGCGGGGAATCCCACACAGCATGGCATCGGCCAGGGGACCCATTTCTGCAGCCCCTCACCACAGTGGTGACACATATCCATCACATGCCTGTCGGTCACCTCAGGGCACCCTCGCGGGAAGTCAGAAGGAGGCCCCGGGGTTCAACTCCCGTCAGTGGGGACCCAGCTGTGTGACCCCGGGTGAGTTACCAAACTTCTCTGAGCTGCTGTAAATGGAGGCTGCCTGGAGAGGAGAGGGCCTGGCTTGGCCCCGAGGTCTGATAATGACCGGGGCTGGCAGCCGTGAACGCCCCCTATCGACCAGACTCGGTGGGAGTGCTTGGTACCTGACCTCACCAGCCCCTGCAAGGCCATAAAGTTGGGCAGGACTTGCCACCCTGTAGCACTGGTGAGCCCCCTGCCCGAGGTCACACAGGCCTACCCCCTCCATGGCCACATGTCCAGCCCAACCTGAGGTCAGCAAGCGCACGAGGGTGACCAGCAGCCATGCGAGAGGCCCATGTCCTTGCCCAAACAGGAGGCCAGTGTCCTCTGGCCTGGAGCCTGATGCGGCCACGACAATGCAGAGTGCATGGGGCTGGTCCCTGTGTAGCCTGTCTAGCCCTGGGAGGCTCTGTCCCAGGGAGTGGCTATGTTGTGTACCTTGTGATGAAAAAAGAAAGTGGCCAGGGGAGACCATCCCTGGATTCACGGGTAGAGGCCAATGTCCC
Organism: Trachypithecus francoisi; assembly: GCF_009764315.1. Classification (NCBI taxonomy): domain Eukaryota; kingdom Metazoa; phylum Chordata; class Mammalia; order Primates; family Cercopithecidae; genus Trachypithecus; species Trachypithecus francoisi. The sequence goes on from NW_022681467.1 coordinate 58,046,705, forward strand.
GGCAGGCTGGTCCGGGCAGGGGAGAAAGAGGACTAGAGATGGAGACAGGAGCTCTGGGTCAGAGCCATGTGGATGGCCAAGTGACTATGGGCCTAGCTTGTTGGTTTCGTATCACAAGCAAACACCCACCAGAGGCCAGCCGCCCTGAAGACATGACATTAGCAAGCCGCTGTTATTGGCCACCCTCGAACTGGGATGTTCAAGGTGAGTGAGTGCAGTGAGGCCCCATTGAGTGCAGTGGCCACCCTGGAGGCTACGCGTGGGCCCAAGGGCACCGACCCCCACCTCCCAAGGCCCATCTGCTGCTGCTGCCTCTGAATGTCTGACCGCCAACAAGTGTTCAATACCCAGCCCCAAGTAGGGGACACTCTCTGAGGACAGCAATAGCTGCTGGCGAGCTGGCTCCATGGGTCCTCTTCCCCAGTCCTCATGGGCCACAGACCTGCTCTGGGTGTCGGTCGGCCTCTCTTGCCTGTTGAGCCTACACTGTAATCCAGGGGCCTATGGACTCCAGATCCACAGGCAGAGACTCCTACAGTGTGGCATCTGGCCAGGGGATCCTCTTCCCATGAAGTCGGAGCCGGCATGGCCCCCCTGGCCATGGGCCCACCAGGGTCTGGCCTGCCACACCACCCAGGAGCAGCCTCCGGAGGCACACCAGCCTGGGACACTCACCTTTGAGGCTGGTGCTGCCCTGCAGACAAGGATGACAGAGCAGAGACCTTTCCATGGCGCCACGTCTGCCAACAAGAAGACTATAGACCTTCAGGATCAGGGAAGGAGCAGGAGGGGCCCGCCTGGCATCCATCAGGGGAATCCGTGCTTTCCAAACTCTGGGCTCTGCAGGGCTCAAGCTTCTCATCTCTGAGGGACACTGGGGACACACTGGGGATGGCTCACTGGTGATGGACCTGCTCACTGGGGACACACTGGGGATGGCTCACTGGGGATGGACCTGCTCACTGGGGATACAGTTGTGGATGGCTCCCAGGCATTTTGAGCTCCTGAGCTCCAGCAGACAAGACAAGGAGCCACCTTTCTGTCAGGGTGAGTGACCCTGATCAGCAGGAGGAGGTGGGGCTACTGTTTTCAGAAGAGGAGGGGTGGGAGGGGCTGAGTGTGAGACTTAGGGCCCTCTTGGGCGCCATGGCACCCCTTGGCCCGATCGTTTCTGTGCATGGACAAGTGCGGCCACCCCAGCCTGAGAAAGTCCAGTGGCCAGGGTGCAGGGAAGGAGCGTGAGCCTCCAGGACCAGCAGTGGCCACAGCCGAGGTGGGAGAGTGCAGGAGGGAGGGAATGCATGCCAGGTGGGGCCCCAGTTCAGCTGCCCCTGTGCCCTGACCCCCGATCCTTCACAGGCCTCACCCCAACACATCCCTCTACCTCCCGAGCTGTCTCAGCATCTGCTTCCTGGAGGACCCACCTTGACACAGCCCAGGTTCCAATTTTGAAAGGATGGTCAGGGAGCTTCCACTGAGGAGACACATGAGCAAAGTGGGAAGAGAGGGAGGTGGATATTGGAGGGAGCAGAGTTCCAGGAAGGGGAACAGCGGGAGTGAAGGGCAAGGGGTGGACCACGTTCGTGTTCCAGGGACAAAGAGGAAGCTCATGCGGCTGGAGCTCAGGCAGGGGCATGGGAAATGCATTCCAGGGGCAGGTCTTGTAGCGCCTTGAGCTGCTGCAAGGATGCTGGTGTTTTCTTGGACAGGTGCTCCAGGAGGGCCTGGGGAACACTTTTACGGGATCCCCTGACTGCACTGGAGAGTGGTCTCTAGGTGGATGAGGGCAGAGAGACCAGAGGGGAGGCGATGGTGGTGGTGGCAGTGGGGGGCAGGCAGACCTGGGCAGATTCTGACATGGGTTGGCAGGTGAGGTTGGCATGAGAGGGCAGAGGAGGCGAGGGGCCCAGCCCAACTCCATGATTTGAGCTCAAACGCCTCAAAGGCAGTGCTGACAATGAACCAGAGGGAGAGGTTTGGGGGACGAAGAGGTGCCCTGTTGAGGGTGTCGAGGTTGAGCTGCCAAGTGGATGTTCAAGAGATGAGACTGGTCAAATGGGCAGTCAGGGACTGGGAGGAGAGGAGCTCTGGGCTGGTGGCCATGCTGGTGTCACAGCAGCGGACAGCAGGATGCTGTCCCATCACCCTGTGCCATCGGAAGAGCAGCTCTGCCACCAGCATCTCTGGTGCCCAGAAAAGACCTTTCTCTTTGGAGCCGGTGGTGTGCCCAGGTGCTGTCCCTGCAGTGCTCTGTCTCTGCTGCATGGGGACACAGCTGCTGGTGAGTAATATGGGGGTGAGGCGCAGGGCCGCCAGGGCCAGTGCAGGACAATTGTCCTGCTGGTTACAGCCAAGGCACCTGCGGGGGTCTGGGGCCAGCGCTGTGCTGCCTCTTCCAAGGAACCCATATTTGCTTTCTCTCTGTCTGCAGGAGCTCATTTGAATTTGGGAATGTAAATTTTTCTTTTTTTGTTCCATGCCTTTTTTTCCCCCGTGACATTCTGAGCCAGCTCCGGGTGCATCCTGACGAGCTCAGGGCCTGGGTGTGACAAGAATGGCGTCGGAGGCCACCGACTTGGAATAAAAAGTTGAGTCTGGTTTACCTGCTTTTGCAGAGCAGATAGAATTGGGCCCAAGGCTTCGGTGGCGGGAAGGACAGAGAGGACGGGAGAGCCAGGTATTAGTTGCTACAGTTTGGTTGAAAGTGACAGAGCCCAACTCAGGACAAGGAGCATGTGCTGTTTCCGGTGCCCACGAAGTCCAGGGCAGTGAGTTTCAGGCACAGCTGCATCCTGGCTCAAGTACAGCTGCTCCCTCCATCTCGTCTTACCCTGTGTGCGCTTCAACCTCAGGCAGGGAGTATCTTCCTGAGGTCTCTCCCTGCAGCTCCAAGTGACTCCCCTGTCCCCTCCTCCATCCCCAGGCAGGAAAGGAGGCTGCCTTTCAGCTAACAGAACCCCAGGATCAGCCACTTTGGCCTGGCATTGGCCTGACTCAGGCAATCGTGATGCCTGAGCTCACAACAGAGGAGTCAAACCCTGGCTGAGGATGCATGAGAAGTGGAGGGGGAGTAGTGGTGGTCATCCCTGCAGCTGCCTTGGGGTCCCTGCAAGGAGCCCCTGCTTAATCCCCTAGTAATGCCTCAGGGGTCCAAGTGCCATCCTGCTGGGACAGGGGGCCTGGGCACAGAGAGCCTGGCCGTGGTGGGGGTGGTGGGGAAAGTGTGACTGCAGAGATGACCTTCTCTCAGGGCATCTGTGTCTCTTGCTGCCTGGCTCCTGTGAGAAGTGAGGTTGAGAAAGCAGGCAGAGGGGCAGTGATGGGTGACGGCAGCTTGGCAGATCTCAAGGGGCCCAGGCAGGATGGCTGTAGAGCCACCCGTGGTCCATCCGTAGGAAGGAAGCCTGCAGGCCCCTCGGGGTCTGCTCCCTGCTCACCCAGGGCTGATACAGCCAGCTTAAGGGACAAGGTCGCAGGCTGGGCGTGGAGGCTCATGCCTATAATCCCAACACTTCGGGAGGCCAAGGCAGGAGGATCGCTTGAAGCCAGGAGCCCAAGACCAGCCTGGGCAACGTAGAGAGACCCCGTCTCTACAAAAAATAAAGAAAGAGGCAAGGTCACACCCACACCACAGGCCAGGACAACGGCCCCCAGAAAACCAAGCTCCAATTACACCACAGCTCTTCCTGCTGAGCCCGGGGGCCTGCTGAGCCCTGGAGCATGGGTCCGAGGGCAGAGGTTGGGGCAGGGAGAGTGAAGAACTGAATGGAGCCTGACCCAGCACTCTTGCCTCCTAAGGATGGTGCCTGGTGGAGACATCAAGCACGAAAGAAGGGGTGATCCTAGGAGGGCTCCCTGGAGGAGGTGGTGCCTGCAAGAGGTCTTGAGGACCCAGGTCTGATTCGAGGGTCAATAGCCCGGTGAGTGCCGAGGCTGCCGGAGAAACTGGAGGAATGAAAAATCTTTGCCTGAGGAAAGGAGCTCCTGCCTCCCCAGAAAGTCCCTCCGTGGGAACCAGACTGTTGCTGGCGCGCAGTGTGCACCTCCCAGGGCTGGCTGAGAAGTATTTGCTGAATGAATGGAACAGATTGCATCTGTGCAGCCTCCCTCCGTGGGCTAAGAATGAAGACGTGATAGAGAAAACAGAAAAGAAGACAGAAAGCAGAACGGTCTCCACTGTGCTTTTCCAGAACCCTCTGAAGGGCCGAGAGGGCTCCAGGGCATCTGGGACCTGGCCCCAAACCCAAGTCCAGCTGTGGGGGGCCCAGCCACAGCCCAGGAGCCCTCACGCCCTCCCTAAGAGCATTTGGTGGGACCTCCTGTGGCTATGATCCAGCAGAGCAGCACTGCCTGGGGGTCTCCGAGCTAAACCCAAGCCATGAGCCCCCATCCCTGCCAGTGCCTGGGGGTGAATCAGGCCCTGAACAGTGGTAAGCATCAAGCCAGAAGGCCGTTGGGCCAGGCCAGAAGTAGGCACAGGCCCTGGGGGAGGGGGATGTCTGGAACCTCAAACTGGTTGGCATCCAGCTCCTCCTGCTTCCCATGCCAGGGTGCCCTGAAACCCTGCCGGTGTCTGCCCTGAACACCTTGCCCACCCCCTCAGCCTACGTCCCAGCAGTGGGGACCAGGCTTGGTGACCCCAGTCCATCCTGCAGACCCCTAGCCAGGGCACAAGGCTGGGCAGGCCGGCCAGGGGCCATGTGCTCCCGGCTACTCCACACACGGGCCGGTGGGGCCCTCCCCTCCAGCAGCTGAGGTCAACACAGGCGGGTGCCTGGTGGATCTAGTGGAGGGCGACAGACAAGAACGTGGGGCGTGTGGCCAGCACACACTGCCCAGGGCTGCTGGAGGACTAGCCCCATCTCTGTCCACCCCCTGCCTCCCGCCTGGGTGGGGAGTCTGTCTGGGGAGGAAGCAAGGATGGCCACAGGGCGGGCACACTGGACGCCTGGGGTGAGTACTGGGCAGGCCAGCCCCCATCCAGCTGCTTCCTGGATCCACTCTGGGTGTAAGGCTGAGAGGCTGGCTTTACCTTGGAACCTGAAGCCTGGTGGGGAGGTGGCCCCTCCTCCTCCCTCTGTCCCCGCCTCCTGTACCTCCATGCCCCTCCCCAGACACACGCCCCTCAGGCCCTGCCCCACCTGGCACTTGCCCCCGTGGGTGCCTCCTCCCAGAAGCCTTCAGGGTTACTCCAGGTCTTCCCATTGCCTGTGCTGTTCCCAGAGCTGCTGACCGTTGTTCCAGGTAGTGTATGCTCTCAGCCCTAGGGCAAGCAAACACAGAGTCCTGACCCCTCCTGGAGCCCTGGGCCCTCTTCCCCTGCAGAAGGTCGGAAAGAGGCGCCCGGTGGAGGGGCTGAGCGGTGCAGGTGGGCTCAGGGAGCCCAGTCCTGGAGAGGAGTCTGGGCCCTACGAGGACGACGACGGAGATGGGGACGGGGATGGGGACGGCCCTCTCTATTGACTCCCTGGAGTCCTCCAGATCCAGGGCAGCTCCTGGGGAACTGGTGCCTGCTGGAAAAACTAACCCAGATTTGATCAGTGCTGGGGCTGGGATCCAGGGAATGTGGGCGCACCCCTGTGTCCCAGGTGAGGAAAGATGGGGGCTCCCAAGAAGCAGGCAAGGGATGCATGCGTGTGCGTGCGTGGGTCTATGTGCCTGTCAATGTACACGTCTGTGTGCATCCGGGTATGTCTGTGCGTGTCTCTCTGGGCTATGTGTGTGTGCACATGCGTCTGTGGGTCTGTGGCTGTGTCTGAGGGTGTTTGGTGCGAGTTGTGAGAGAGGTGTTAGGAGGAAACCGACACTGTCCTCTTCCGCCCTGCAAGGGACAGGTCAGGGTGGGAGAAACAGTCCCTCCCTCCACAAAGCCCTGAGCCAGGGCAGGGGTCGAGAATTGCTCTACAGGCAGACCCCCTTCCCCTGGGTCTGGGCACGAATCACTGTCACTTGCTGCCCGCACGCCTTTCATACACACTCACTCACACACCCACACTCGCACTCACACACACATTCAACAGTCATTCCACACACACACACATCCCCCCCACACACACACTCAACACATCCCACACACACTCCCACATTCATCCCAAACACTCAAATACACACTCATCCCACTCAAATACACGCTCATCCCACACACACACACACTCATCCCACGCACTCAACACTCACACACTCATCCCACACACACTCAGCCCAAACACACACACTCAACACTCACATACACACTCATCCTATGCACACACACACTCATCACACACACACTCAGCCCAAACACACACTCACACTCAACACTCACACACACACTCATCACACACAAACACACGCTCATCCCCCACAAACTCACACACTCATCCCACACACACTCACACCCTCATTCCACACACACACTCATCCCACACACACTCATACACTCAACACTCATCCCACACACACTCACACACTCAACACTCATCCCACACACACTCACACACTCATCCCACACACACACTCATCCCACACACACTCACACACTCAACACTCATCCCACACACACTCACACACTCATCCCACACACTCAATACTCACACACTCATCCCACCCACACACTCATCCCACCCACACACTCATCCTCCAAACACACACTCATCCCACACAGACTCAACACTCACACATTCATCCCATACACACATACTCATCCCACACACTCACACACTCAACACACCACACACCCATCCCACACACACTCATCCCACAAACACACACACTCAGAGACTCGCACTCACATTCAAACATGCTTCCCTCCATTCCACACACACGCACACACTCAAACACATACACACTTCCCTTCAATTCGACACACACACTCAAACACGTAGACACTTCCCCCATTCCACAGACACACACATTCTCCTCAGTTCCACACACATACACACTTCCCCATTCCACACACACACTCTCACACACACACCCTCAATTCCACACACAAAACTTCCCCCATTCCACACTCACACACTCACAAACACGTACACACTTCCCCATTCCACACACACTTCCCCAATTCCACAAACACATACACACTCACACTCAAAACACGTACACACTTCCCCATTCCACACATACACTCACTCGCACACACACTTCTCCCTCAATTCCACACAGTCTTCCACTCACACACTCACACATACAAACTCACTTCTACACCCACACTCTCACACCCATACGCACACACACTCCCAATTCCACACACTCTTCCACTCACACACTCACACTCATTTCCACTCACACACACGAACACTTCCACACTCACTCACACACACTGCCAATTCCACACTCTTCCATTCACACACACATTCATTCACACTTCCACACACACTCCCACAATTCCACACACACGACACATTCACATGCACATTCTCACCCACACACACTGTGCCATACACACTTCCACTCACACACACACAAAACCAGAAAACAAGGGAACAAGCTGTCCCGCCTGGGCTGTCCCCTGGGGAGCAGGGGAGAGTGCCTGGGACCAAAAAGCTTTGTAGGGCCTCATGTAGCTTTCCTTGGAACCCACCAGTGTGGCAGGGGGTGCGTCCCGGCTGCAGCTGGGAATCCGAGGTCCCGAGCCAGACCAAGGGCATGAGCAGGGGGCAGCTGGATGCCCGGGCCAGACCAAAGGCATGAGCAGGGGGCAGCTGGGGCCAGACCCGGGCCTTGATGGAGGACGATGGAGGCACAGCTCCTAGACCCAGGCCAGAGGCTGCCTTTGCAGGACATGGTGGGGCCAGCTGGGCTCTCCCCATGGCCCTGGAGGAAGGGTTGTCCACATCCCCGGGGTGCTTGTTACCCTGGTGCGTCCCCCTGCCCCCTGCCCTACACTGGCCAGCCTCACCTAGATCTGCCTCTTCCTGGTGTCCCATCATCCTTTTACTTTTTCTGAAGTTGCTTAACTGATCCAAGCAGAGATGGGAGTGCCCAAGGGATGTGCGGTGAGGTCACTGGGCAACTCCTCCGTCCCCTGGGCTCTGTGTCCCACCTGTGCAGCACTGGATGAGCCAGTGGCACAAAGACCCTGGTGGAAACATCTGGGGCTCCTTGGTGTGCATCTTGAGTGCCCAGCTGTGTGCTCTTCTGAAGGGTGACCCCAGCCCGGAATGCCCTGATGAGGAGAGGAGGGAGTCAGAGACCGGTTGGGACAGGTGGCCGTCCTTTCCCTGTGTGGCGAGGTGGGCAGATAGCTCAGGATGCTTCATTTACCAGGATGGAAACCTTGCCTGCATCTGAGAGTACACTGGTGGTGCTATCTCCTTCAGGCATGGCTGGATCCAGGAGCCTGATGGCTACCAGCAGAACTGGTGTCCCCACCCTGGGCTCAGCCTGCCGTCCTCTCAGGCAGCACTTACCCTTGGCATGGCACCTCCAGGCTGACATCCCAGCTCAGACCTGGGGTCCATGAAGGGCCCGAGTATGATCTGACTGATTATGGCTAGGGGATGAGTGATACCCAGGCAATGAGTGTTGCCCAGGTCCCAGTGACATGCCCTATCTGGGGCAAGAGATGGGCTCAGCTTAGTACCAACCTATGGGTAGTTCCCAAAGGAGGATTCAGGGCTGTTCCTAGGAGATATGGTGGATGCTGGGCAGAGCCCTGGCAATGCTCGCATGCCCTCCAAACAGCTTTCCCTTGCTCTGCCTCCTCTGAGCCTCACCAAGCCCCCAGGCAGTTGAGGCTCAGAGTGCCTCTGTGGCCCACTTAGGACCTCCATCAGCACCTAGGACCTCCATCAGCAAAGGCCGGGTATAGACCCCTGTGGGCTCCAGGTTCCACCCCAACTCCCAGCCATCTGCCCAGACCGACCCATGCCCACCTCCTGCATATGCCCTGGGCGTTACTGAACCCCTATTTCCTGAAGCCAGCCAGAGGGTGGGAGCACCAGCCAGCACGGTCCTCCCTGGCCCCAGGGATCTCCCAGCCCTGGGGCATGGGGGACTCCTGGGCAGACTGCCTTCCCCCAGCTTGTGCAGGCTGGCACCAGGCACAGGGCATCTTATCAGCTCCTCCATCTCTTCCCCAGAACAGGTCCAGCCTGCTCACCCGGCCTGTCACCAGGCCTGGCAGGGATGGCATCTCCTGGCTGACTGCATGCAACTGCTGAAACCCCATGGGTCCTGCTTCCAGTGCCGCACCCTCCTTGCCCAGGACAGCTGCAGAATTTACCAGGTACCCTGCGGACCCTGCTTCCTGGGCCACACCCTCTTCGCCCAGGATGGCTGCAGGGCTCACCAGGTCCTCCGCACAGTGAAAATGTGAGCTCCTTGCCCCAAGATGATGAAGAATTTCAAGACGGGAATGGTAGAGTGGTAAATTAACCTCAGGTGCCATGGGACAGCACAGGTTGGGTGCTGTGAGCCCTGCATGAAGCTCCTGGTGGGTATAGCTCCGTCTCATGGGTCACCCCTCTCTACCATGACCATGAGGACTGGGCTGGGCATGCAGTGCCCTGCTGTGATCCCTGACACACAGACCGCTAGCCATCTCCTCCACCCACTCCCTGACCTCCTCTCCCAGGGATGCAACTGGGGGAGTACACCCATCCCCAGAAGAACCCCAAATCTCTGGCTGGCTGTCTCTTACCCAACTCCCATCCCCAGCTCCAGCTGAGGGGCAAGCGTGCTGCTGGGCTGTTTCCGAGGAAAAGCCCATGGTGCCACCCTCAGGCCCCCGGCAGCTCCTCAACCTGGGCCCCATCTCTGCCCCCCATCTTGGCTCCCCAGGCATATTTAAACTTTGCCCCTCCCACCCCCGTGCCTGGCGGATCCCCTGGCACTGAGGCCCAGCCAGTGGCTCCAGCCAACGCACTTGGCTCCCGCAGCAAGTTAAATCTAACCCAGCCCAGCTGTCTCTCCTCCGGCTCCCACCTGCCCCTCCGATTCCCTGCAGGGATGTGCCCACACCCTGCCCACCCTACACAGGCCCTCAGGAAGGGTGCAGAGGTTCCCTAGGGTCCCCCGCTTTCCCACACTAGGAAAGCCCTTTGCCTAGCAGCCTCTGGGGTGAGTGCCCTGCATCTGGAGGTACCCAGCACCCAGGGTGGGGCCAGCAGAGTGCAGCAGGATTTCAACAGGTATTTCCAGAAGGAGCAGGAACCCACTTCCCATCAGTCAGGGCGCAGCCAGGAAGAAGGAAACTCCAGGGCCAACACTGGAGTGGCCACTGCAGCACCACGCTGGGGCATGGAGTTGGAGCACAGCCCTCGTGCCACAGGTATGCCAGGGAATGTGTACCAGGCGCTCTGTCTTGCATCTGGGACTGTCGGTTCTTCTGAGGCAGGACAGTTATGGGTCACTTCTGGAGATGTCCACATTTCTGGGCCTGGGACGGTCTAGGCCTGGCTGTGGGGCCATCTGTAACCTGCTCCCTGTAGCCCCATGTTTTGTTTAGGCTGGCAATGCACTTAGCTAAAATGCTGCCATCCTACCAAAGGTGGCATAGGATGGAGTTCTGGCCAGTGAGATGTGACACACCCATAAGTGCTGGGTGTGTCTTCAGGGACAGATCCTCAAAGGGAGCTGACTCATCTAGGGAGCAGCACTTTTGCTCTTCCTCTTTCCCTTCCTCCTTTCTGGTCAGCTGTGCTTGTGATGGCTAGAGCACCAGCAGCTGTTTTGGGCCATGAGGTGACACTGAGGCTGGAAGCCAGCACTAGGAGAGTGATACAGTGAGGTAGGAGCTGTGTCCCTGAGGATGCATGGTACCCTGCCAGCCAGACAGCCTAGGCTTGTGTCACCTGAGAGAAAAGTACATTTCTACCCTGTCGAAGCCTCTGTTATTCTGAGCTTTCTCAGGAATGCAGCTCTAACCAGTCCTAAAGGGCAGGCAGCCATGTTGGCTCCAATGTTTCCCCCAGCAAGGCAGGAAGCCACTCCAGTGTCCTGCAAGAAACTTCATAGAAAAAGGGCTTCCATCCTCATATGCCGGGAGTCTGCATCAGGCCCTTCCTGGGCCCTGGAGCCTCCATGTGCCCCTGAGTGGGGCGGGCTCTGGTTCCTGGGCCCTGGAGCCTCTAAGTGCCCCTGAGTGGGGCGGGCGCTGGGAAGCCTAAGGCTGGGGAGGGCCCCTGTTCACTTTGTTTAGTTTTCTCAAACCCACTTGACTGAGGAACCCCTTCCTCCAGAAACAAGGAACTCCAGCCGGAACGACCTCTGGGAAGGCCACCTGCTCCGCCTCCGCTGTGGGGTGGGGCGTGTCCCTGAGCTGCTGCACTCAGAGGAGCTGGGCTTGGCCCTGGGCATGCAGCAAGCACTCAGGAGAGGCTGTGGCTGCTGCCAGCTCTGTGAGCGGGAAACTGGGGGGCCTTCTCCCCTCTCCCCAGTTCCTCATTCCAACTGCTTTGGAGCTGTGGCCTGAGCCCCACCCTGGCCCTCTGCTCAGATGCACCTGTTCCTGGGCAGGTCTCAGTGCCCAGGAGTGGAGAGGGGGGCTGCGGAGACAGGTGGGGTCACCCCAGGAAGAGTGGGTTTGCAAAGCTGCAGCAGCAAGGAAGCTGTGGGGTAAAAAGTTTATAAGAGGAACACTATTTTTTTCTTTTGGCAGAATTTAATGGGTGCAGATTGTTCAGGTCCCAAAGATATGGGGAAAAAAAAAAGAGAAAGAAAAAGCCCTTTGCTGCTGCTATTGATAACTTGTCTCGCTTCACGTGGTGGGTTCAAAACTAAAAATACTCTCCTCCCAACGGTAGAGAAGCCAGGGCTGTCACGTTGCAGAGGAGACTGGAGAGCTGCGGTGGGGAGGGGTCAGCTGCGGCCACGTGAGGGCCAGGGCCAGGCCTCAGTGGCCAGCCCCTCTCTGGCTGCCCAGGCTGCATCCACACAGAAGATTCCATGGCTTTCCACAAAAGAGAGTGGGAGAATGTCCTCTCTAAAGGCCTGGGGAGTGCCTGGGGAGAGGAGACAGCCTTACTCGGGGCTTACCAGCCAGCAGCTGCCAGCCAGGCCAGCAATGCCAAGGCACCCGGCGTTCCTGGAAGCCAACCCCTGTTTGATCTAATGGGGCAGCTGTGGGTGCAGACCTAGATAAAGAGATAAACCCAGACCCAGAAACCTGGGGGAGGAGGTAAGACTGGAGCGGGGGAAAGGGCGGTGGGTCGTGGGCGGGACTGGTGCTGCCAGGCCCTGGGCAAGCTGCATCTGTTCTCTAAGCCTCAGTTTCCCCATCCAAAAGGTGGGAGCAACAACTTCTCTTCCGCCTCCTCCGCAGTGAGGGGAAAGGAAGTGGGATGACATAGATGTGGCTGGGACTGCTGGACCCTGTACGCCAGCCCTGGGAGGCATGTGGGTCATGAAATCCTCCCACTGGTGACCTGCCCTGTGGTGAGGGAGGGAGAGAGCTTCTCCCCTCCTCGGCAAGAGGACAGAGGGAGGATCCTAGAAATTCTGTCAGGAAGCAGAGATTTGATCTGAGAGCAGTGCAGGGGGAGCAGACACCCCCAAATCACCTGCAGGATAAGCATTTCTCAGGCTCTGGAGAGCATGTGTGGAGGCCCAGCAGCCACAGCCATGGGAACTCCTGGGCCTGTTGTTCATGTGTGGATCCCAGTCCGGGAGCCTGGGTGGAGCTCTGCCTTTCGGACAAGCTCCCGGCCAGGCCTGGTCCACCAGACCTCCCCATGCCTGGTGTGCCTCCTTGTGCCTGGAGCTGTGCTGGGCCCTTCCTCATTGCAGGGCTGGGGGAGTCCCTTAACCTGTCTGGGGCTCAGTCTGCTCATCTGTAAAGTGGGAATGATAGCACCTGGTACCCACTTGATTGGCTGTTGCAAACATGAAACCAGATGGGCCTGTAAATCACAGGGCACTCGGCCGCCATCATCATCATCGTCTTCATCATCATGGCCCCAGCTCGTCCATCTTTGCTGTCTTCTCCACTCCCATCTTTCATCCTTGCAGAACTGTGCCTCTCCAATTGGTCTCATGACCTAGCAAATATCATGATGAAGATGCCTAAGTTGGTCTCAAGGCACCCTCCTTATAACCCACCAACCGAGGGAGGATTCTCGCCTAGTCCCAGCAGCTGGCCCCAGGGAGGAAGTGCCCTTCGCAGTCGTGGAACATCTCCAGCAGCGCTGGCTGATGGCAGACTACCCTTGGAACTCAGTTACTGCATCTGTGAAGAGGGGTGAAACCTCTGTTCCAGCCCAGAGGCCATCTGAGATCATACCCCCACTGCCAAGGCCAGGGTGGATCTCCCTGCTTGGGCCCTGGGGTGGGCCCTGGGCAGATGAGAGGGTCCTTCTACCCGAGCCTCTGAGGCTGCCCTCACTGCAGAGCTCGTGGTCAAGGGGTGGGCAGGCAGGTTGGAGTCCCTCAAGGGCACAGGGGTTAGAGTCTTATAGACTTAGGGTGAGGGGCATGGAGAGTGGTGGGCTTCTGGGACCCTGCGCTGGCCCTGGCCAGGCCCACAGGGGACACTGTGCAGTGCGGTCATCTCCGTGGCAACTGGCCTCATCGTCCTTGTCCTGGCTTGGGGGCCGAATGCCTTCCCTTCCCTTTCACCGGCTGGAGTCGCTTTCTTCAGAGGTAACCATGGCAACCCCTTTGTTTCTGAGGCCTGCCCGCCCTCCTCCCCGTTTTCTCTTCAGGAGAGGCTCATCCAGCTCCTTCCTAGTCCTGGCACGTCTCTAGTGGCGCCGGCTGACAGTGGCCCACCAGTGAGTGGGGCCAGTCCCTGGGGTGGGGGAGAATGGCCCTGCTGGGCCCAGAGATGTGGTCTGGACCCCGCCCCTGCCACAGAGGCCGCGTTCATTGGCTCACTCATGCCCTGACATTGATAGAGAGTACCCGCGTCTGCCACGGGGCCACAGGTGGGGCAAAGGCCTGTCCCTGCCCCCACGGTCCTGCTAGGGGCAGCCTGGAAGTGGGGAGACAAGGGGGTACAGAGGCCCAACGGGGGCTGGGTCTGCTGCAGAACGCGCTGTGGGGTCATGGATCATTCGCCAGGGCTCTCAAGGCCACAGGGAGCCCAGGACTCTTGGCTCTACCTCAAACGGGCTGAAGCATAAACGAGCATGTGGTTCACATAACTGAAAAGTCAAGGAACGCACCTGCTGAGGTGCAGCAGGGTCCACATGACCTGGCCGTGGTTGCTTCGGCTTTCCTCTGGGTTGGCTTCATTCTCGCGCAGCCCTGTTCTCGGGTGGTGGGATGTGGAAGAGTGGCCCCTTCGCCGTCTCACCTAACCCAGCTCTGGAGAGGTCTGTGGGCAGATGGGAGAGTCATTTGACTTCAGCCTCCCCTCTGGTCTGAACTCTGACCCTACAGCAAAAGTCCCAGGACTGAGCCTCTTTGGCTAGAACTGGGTCACAGGCTGACCCCTAAACCAACTGCTGGGACTCTATGTAGCCAGCCTGGTTCATGCCACTCCACTCACCTCAAACCAGACCCATGACTTAAATGAGATGATGACAGGGGAACCCTGGTTTGCAAATGAAACTCCGGGTGCACACAGACTCAGAGAGGTTAATTAATTTGTCCAAATCCACACAGCTGGTAAAGAATGCAAGCTCCAGGTCTGATTCCAGAACTTCTGGGCTTAACCATGGAGCCACTGTAGGTCAGTGGGAGTCTAAAAGGCTTTAAGTATGGTAGTGAAAAGATCAGGGATGCAGCTGCAGGGGTAAATTGGCGCTGGATTTTGGTTGGCGGCGAATGGCATGCAAAGGAGGCGGATATTCAGGATTTGGTAGGACAGTGGGAGCAGCTACGCCCCAGTTATCGCAAGGTCCCCAGCATTTGTGGGAAAAGGCCCCCCGGGCTTTGGGTAGCTGAGAGGTGGGCCTCGCAGGCGCGCACCGCCGCCAGGACGCAGTGCACCTGCGGGCGGAGCGCCCACGCCCCGGGCCACCTGACTCACTGTTTGTCAACTCTGCTCTCCGCAGCCACGCCCTTTCCTCCTTCCCTCCCTCCCCTTTTGGCTCAGGGGCTGCATAACCCCGCCTCTCTCCTGCTGTGACTGGCTGTCCTCGCCGTCACTCCGCTGCGTGGGCGGGGCACAGGTAGCGGCCCCTCAGCGAAGGGATTAGCATAGTCCCGCCCCCCGGCGCGAGCCTCGGGCCGGGCGCTGATTGGGTGGGCGGCGGCCGACGCGGCGACGCCGGGCGCAGCTAGTGGCAGGCGCGGGCTGTCAGTCGGCGAGGCGGCGGGCCGCACTTCCGCCTCGGTGTCAGTGGGTCGCGGGCCTGCGGGGCGGGGGCGGGGCGGCAACGAGCTCGGCCGGCAACCGAGGGACCCGCGTCCAGGTGAGGGGCCCCCGCCGCCGCCGCGCGAAGGCCCGGGACCCCGGCGAGCTGCGGGACCTGGGCCGCGGGCTGGGGCTGGGGCCAGGGTGGGGAGGGGAGGGCGGGCCGGACAGGACCCGGGTCCACAGGCCGTCTCCAGCCCTGGCCCCGGCCTCGACCCTCACAGGGAGGCGCGCCCGGCCTAGGCCGCAGCCTGGCGCCCCGGGAAAACTTTGGGAGGAAAGTTGCGACCGGGCCTGGGGCCTGGGCCTGGGTCCCGCGGCCTCCGCACCCCTCCCCCTGCGGTCGCCGGGCAACTGCGGTCCCGGGACCCCCGACCCGGCTCCCCGAGGCCCCCGGCCCCGCTGCTGCCCCGCCGAGCAGGAAGTGGGGACGGACGCACCTGCTGGTGGACTCGCCCTCTCTCACCAGCTCACCGGGAACAGGGAAGGATTTCGTACGCATTTAGGGCGATCCTGTAGGTGAGGAGGGCGAGTTCCGCCGGGAGGAAGGGCAGGGAGGCGCAGCCCCACTCCGACCCTGGCCTTCTTGTCCCGCAGGCCTGTGTCTTCCCAGGGAGGGGGCCCGCGGGCCCTTGTCCATTCCCCTGGGCTCTGTTTTTGTTTTTAATTTATAAATCTTAGCAGACTACACACGGTTGAGAACTTGCTACCTAGCACCTATCTTTGGTAATGTAATTTTAAGAGGTTCCTTTTTTGGTCAGTTATATTTTGGTACTCAGGAGAATACGTCTTTAGACTTCCCAAGTTTATAAGCCCAGGCCAAGACTGTTAGGTCGTCACAGCACCTCAGCCTCGCCGCTTCATCGGGGGACCGGCGGCGAGGTGGTGGGTGTTGGGGTGTTGCAGGCTCTCCTGGGGTGAGGGTCACCTCCCAGGGGCGTTTTTATCTGAACCGTCCTCTAGGACAGGCCCTGGCCTGGCTCCGGCAGCTTTGGGATGATTGCCCGGGACACCTGGAGAAGGGGTCCCGTTCGGTTTGGTTGGACAGACGTTTCTCGAATGCCTGCTGCGGGCCTGGCTGGGTACTGTGCGGCCTTCCCACCCGCTGGATTTGTGGCGAGGACAGCAGAGAGTTGAGGAGCCCGAAACTGGCGCAGGGGCCACATGCTGGGTAGCCACGGCCGTCCCTGCTGCCCTTCCTAACTGGTGCCCAGGGCCCCTTTTCCGGCTGTCAGCTTCAGCTCCTTCATCGGACAGGTAGCACTTTGCTGATAAGAGGAGCAGACGAGATCATTTTCTTGTTTTGTGTTTTCAGATGGAGTCTCGCTCTGTCACCCAGGGTGGTGTGCAGTGGTGCGATCTTGACTCGCTGCAACCTCCGTCTCCCGGCTTGAAGCCATTCTCCTGCCTTAGCCTCCTGAGTAGCTGGGACCACAGGCACCGGCCACCACGCCTGCCTAATTTTTTTATTTTTAGTAGAGATGGGGTTTCACCATGTTGGCCAGGCTGTCTCGAACTCCTGATCTCAAGGGATCCACCTGCCTCAGCCTCCCAGAGTGCTGGGATTCCAGGTGTGAGCCTCCGCGCCCTGCCACGAAATCATTTTCTACCTCAGTCTGACACCTAGTACATGCCCCAGAATACCAGTTCCCTTCCCCTTGTTGAGGACAGGAACTTCGTCGGTGGCACTTCCTCCCTGCCCAGCCCAGTGCCTGCCACAGTGTTGTCTTTTAGAATGTGGCGAAGAGTGAGGGAGTGACTGAGTCTCCCTCATAGACTTTACCTTGTTTTCTTCGTATGTCCATCTATTAATGACGGCTTTTAACTGAGCAGACGGTAATATTTAATACTGATTGTTCCAGTACTGTTATGAGCATGTTGTATTCTCTTTCTTCGTGTGATCTTCCCACTCGACAGGTGAGCTTCCCACTCGAGTGTGAACAGCCCACTCGACAGGTACTGACATTATTGTTAGTTCATTCATGAGGAAGCTAAGGAACAGAGAGGTTAAGTAACTTACCCAAACCACACAGCAGTAAATTATGAAATACAAGTTTGAACCCAGGCTCCAGGGTTCACACGCTCTGTCGCCTGGGCTGGAGTGCAGTGGCCAGATCTCAGCTCACTGCAAGCTCCACCGCCCGGGTTTACGCCATTCTCCTGCCTCAGCCTCCGGAGTAGCTGGGACCACAGGCGCCTGCCACCTCGCCCGGCTAGTTTTTTGTATTTTTTTAGTAGAGACGGGGTTTCACCATGTTAGCCAGGATGGTCTCAATCTCCTGACCTCGTGATCCGTCCATCTCGGCTTCCCAAAGTGCTGGGATTACAGGCTTGAGCCACCAAGCCTGGCCCAGGGTTCACACTCTTAAACACTACTCTGTACTGCCTTTTAATATCAAGATTTTCATTTAACATTTTTGTTTAGAATATTCTAATCATGCTGCATTACTGTGTGTCAGAATTTTGCTTTTTTGCTACATATAGAACTAATACACTTTCCTTTTTTGTGAGCGTGAGTGTTTACAAAGCCATTTCATTTCTTCTGAAATATGGTAATTTACTGTTTGGCTATTCAGGATTTTGCCAGAATACCTTCCCTGCCACCCACCTCCTTTGTTACTGGCAGATTCAGTGGTGGTCTCTGTGTGAAGAGGGAGGATTGGGAGGCATGGGTGCTGACAGGTGTGCAGTCCAGAGTCTGGGGTCTCCGTTCTGAGTTCAGTTCCAGTGGACTTCACGTACGGCCTTAGAGTACACACATAGGACATTTTTCTTCCCTGCCTCCAGTGCATTGAGAGGGTCAGACTCTGCTGTGTTCCACATGTTAATGAGGGGTGCTGTTTGAATGTGAAAAAATGCCACTTATTGACTTCCATCCCAATGTCTCTCCTCTCTGCCCTCCAGGAGGTACCAGCAGATGGGTCTTGGATTTGTCCTTAACATTTGCCCGGCCGGGCGCGGTGGCTCACGCCTGTAATCCCAGCACTTTGGGAGGCCAAGGCGGGTGGATCACAAGGTCAGGAGATCGAGACCATCCTGGCTAACATGGTGAAACCCCGTCTCTACTAAAAATACAAAAAATTAGCCGGGCACGGTGGCGGGCGCCTGTGGTCCCAGCTACTCGGGAGGCTGAGGCAGGAGAATGGCATGGGCCCGGGAGGTGGAGCTTGCAGTGAGCCGAGATCGCGCCACTGCACTCCAGCCCGGGTGACAGAGCGAGACTCCGTCTCAAAAAAAAAAAAAAAAAAAACTTGCTCGACTTTTAATGGAGTTTTAGTACATTCAACCAATTACAAAAGTGACATTTTGTGTAAGAGAATTGTTGACACATTTTAGGTTCTTATGCTGTCTTCACACAGGGAACCTGCCGCCTCCAGGTGATTTCTTTAGTGGCCCGGTACAAGCTGTGTCTTGTCTGGCCGTGCAGGCACAGCTGGCGCCGTGCCTTCCTGAGTCACAGCATCTTTGCGAAGGGTGTGCGCCAGAGCAGGGCTCTTGGGTCCTGTGTGGGTTCCCACTGGCTTCTGCCTTCAGTGTCTTTGCCTGCAAGACGGATTCTTGTGTGGAATCTGTGTGAAAATGTAGCATCAAGTGTCTGATGTGTCGTGGCTGCTTGGGACACCCTTGGTTCCACCACCTGCTGAACCTGGAGCCGCTCAGCAGTGCAGGCTCAGGTGTCCCAGGGTCTTTTTATAAGTCTGCCCCCCGCTTGAATGGTCACTTCTTCAAGAGTGACTTGTTGCAAACAGAACACAGCTCTGTCAGGCAAGGGTTTTCTCGGCTTTGGTGCTGAGGAGCACCTGTGTGTGTGGTGTCACTGGCGTCGGGGCCTCTGTGGGCAGTGCGGCTGGGCGTGGGCTGATTTTCTCCTAATCATTGTCATACTTCCTGTTTGGGTGTTGACATTTCGTTTAGTGTTTAGCACTGATTGTCAAGTACAAGGTTTAATTCCAAAATGTAGCACATTTTCAAGTTGATTTATAACCTTATCTACACTGAAAGGAAGTCAGTATTTGAACATGACTGATTATTAAAAAGGACTTAAGTCCTAAGTTAATATGGTAGGTTCTGGTTTGATAGTTTAAATGTACTTTCCACATATGCTAGTTGATTTGTATCTCTGCTGTCACTTTTGCTTTTTCAGAGTGTTCTTGCTAGTAAGTTTCAGGCGTGGTGTCACGGCCTCTCCGGCGGCTGGTTTGGGCTAGGGTCCCACTGTGGAAGTGTGGCAGTGTCCAGGCCCACCCCTGCAGCTCTTGATAAGAAACATCTGTTAAATGGTTCACGGCACTGTTTCCGGGAACTTTTTGGCGCTTCTTTCCTTTTCCTTCCAGATTCAGAAAAGAACTTGGGATCCTTTAGCAGAATTTCACAGCATCCACGTTCTTTGAGCTGGAGCTTCTGTGGGTGCAAATCCCGTGACCTCTGAGGCGAACTGAGCGATGGAAGTGAGCTTTTGTGAGGGACTGGATCTGAGACTTGTGCCTGATGCATGTGGCTGTTTCTCTTTGCTTGCCTTCTTTTTTCAGTGCAACACTTGCTTGATTTATTTTGAGAAACAGACTCCGGGATCAGTCCTGTTGAGCTAGTGGCTGGCTCTATCGTTTGGGGCCTGAAGAGGGTCCCGCACCTCAGGGTTTGTGGCGGCCGTCGGGCCTCTCTCCTGGGTGTAAGGTGTGTGCCTCTCACCTGCGCACTGAGGGCCTGGGCGCTGTGGCCCCGACGCTGAGGCAAGTCGGGTGGGAAAAGGGTCTGAGGGGCTCTTGGCTGAGCAGACATGAGCACATTTGTTTATCAAAGGGGCTGGGACTGTAGCCTTTGGGGTGCCCAGAGAGCGCCTGTTGTGGGTTGAGACGAGGAGTTCTTGGGCAAGCACCAGGCAGGGAGGACTGCAGTGTGTAGGGAGTTGTGTGGAGTTCTGGTTCCAAAAAAGATGGAGGCAACTGTAGAGGAAGGAGGACTGTGGTGTGGAGGTGAGCGCCTGTGCCTTGTACTGAATAAACCTAAGGCTGATCCAAGGCTGATGGTGAGAAACAGCCCGCTGTAACCTGGGACCTCATGCCACTGTGCTGGGCCGGAGAGCGGCTTCCATTATTGCCTTAAAACTAGGGTGACTGATTCAGTGACATTTCAATGACTCCGATAATGATGCCAGGTGTCAGGTGCGTGTGCGGCGTGGGGCCACCCTCTTCTTGTGAAAGAGGACATGGGATTTGTGGTGGTGAGCTCCTGCGAGTGCCCTGGCTCTGGCTTGGCCTCTCTTGATGATGTGGCAGAGCCAGGAGTCTCGCTGTAATCATCACCTGTCTTCCAAGTAAGTCTCACCTGTGAGAAATGCTGGAACACCTGAGTGGAAGCAGAGCCAGGTGGTGCCTGAGCTGTGGCCGGGGGAGGGGTCCCAGTGCAGAGGCAGCTGAGGAGCCCCAGCACCTGCCCCACAGCTCCTGTCCGGCAGCTCCGCCTCTGCACTGGTTCAGTTGTCAGGGGAGAAGGCTCCTGGGTTAACACCATGGAGTTTTCACCCCTGCTTCTCATCAGAAAAGTTGGGGGAACTTTTTAAAAGTGCAGGTTCGACTGGGCACGGTGGCTCAAGCCTGTAATCCCAGCACTTTGGGAGGCCGAGACGGGTGGATCACGAGGTCAGGAGATCGAGACCATCCTGGCTAACACGGTGAAATCCCGTCTCTACTAAAAAAATACAAAAAATTAGCCGGGCGAGGTGGCGGGCGCCTGTAGTCCCAGCTACTCGGGAGACTGAGGCGAGAGAATGGCGTAAACCCAGGAGGCGGAGCTTGCAGTGAGCTGAGATCCGGCCACTGCACTCCAGCCTGGGCGACAGAATGAGACTCCGTCTCAAAAAAAAAAAAAAAAAAGTGCAGGTTCAAGGCCCATCCCCAGCTTCACTGAGCTTGGGTTTCCCCGAAGGGGCCCAGGAAGACACGTGTTTAACAAGCTCAGGGGGTCTGGGGTGGGTCCTCCACAAGGAGTCCAAGTGCTGGAGGCCCACTGCGAGGTCAGGACCCTTTTTTAGATCAAGGACCCCTTTGAGAACTTCATGAATATGAATAATCTGGGTCATTGTTCTGGGGAAAAAAAATGAACACAAATTTTTTTCTTGTTTTTTTATTTTTTAATTTTTAAAAAATTTTTTATTTTTGCAGAGGTTAGGGGGATTAGAGATTCATGGTTTTCCCTGACCTTGATTTGAAGCCCAGCCTGTAGGTGCTCAGGAAGTACAGTTGGCAGCCACTGGGCAGGTCTGATGTTAGGGTGACAGTTTTCTCAGCACAGTGGGACCCATTAGGGCTGTGCAGGATGAAGATGGGCACGATGGTGAGGAGGGCCTGGAACAGAGGCCACAGAGAAGGAGGTGGCCAGAGGGCAAGGAGGCACTCCAGCCAACCAGCCACTCCTTGGCTGGGCAGGTGCTCTGGGGATGGCCAGGAGCCCTGCAGGACAGCATCCTCTCACCCAGCACACTCCCTTCCCTCTGCTGTCTTAATTTTCCTCCTGCTCCCTCACCGAGGCCGCTGCCTGCTGTGGCCTCTGCTGGGATGTGAGATGTGGGTACAAGGCATCTCCTTCTCCTCTAGCCGCGGCCGCAGGCTGGGCTGCTCTCAGGGCCGTTGGTTTTGATCATCAGAGATACACAGTGGCGGCAGGTGGAGGGCTGACCGGCGCTGCTGCTGCCCTCGGAGTGCCCGCTCTGCCCTCCAGCGTGGCTTTCTGAGAGCAGGGTGCCTGTGAGCTGTGGGGCGTGCGCCCTGTCCACTGCCTTCCAGTCTCGGGGCCACATTGGAACAGTTTTTTATTGTGTTGCATAAGGAGGAGGTTGATTAAAACAAATGTTTTTGTACAGAAGAGCTTGCATTCATCTTGTGTGTTTGGAAATACATTGTACTACATTACAAGGTAATGTTCCTCGAGGTGCGTGATGTATTTTCTTCTATTGATATTCCACAGGAAGCAGTTAAGTCAGCGACAAGACTTGAGGGAGTTCACTGTGGTGAGTGGGGTGCTAGGCTCCACTTCCGGGATGTCGGGCCACATTGGCCATGAGGCCCAGTGGGAAGAATTGCCACTCCCCACCGCTGCTTTTTAGGACCAAGCCGGGCTCACCTTTGCCTGCCTCTCAAGGTAGCCCTCTTGGCATGGAGAATGGTAAACAATGGGGGTGCTGCTGTCTGCACAGTGTGAGAGGTTCACCTACCTTTCCCCAGTGTAGAAACTGTTCCTGCATGAATTGCAGACCGATTCAGAGCCCTCAGGTGCGCCTGGCAAGTTTGCCTGGCTGGCACGCTCAGCACAGGGCCTTCCTGAGTCAGCGTTGGGCCATTTGTGTGTCCACACTGGTGTCTTAGGATAAAGGGCTGAAACCGGTTCTTTTTTTTTTTTGACGGTGTCTTGCTCTTTCACCCAGGCTGGAGTGCAGTGGCGCGATCTCGGCTCACTGCAACTTCCGCCTCCTGGGTTCAAGTGACTCTTGTGCCTCAGCCTCCCCGAGTAGCTGGGACTACAGGCGTGTGCCACCTGTAATTTTTTTTTTTTTTTTTTTTTTTTTTTTTTTGAGACGGAGTCTCGCTCTGCCGCCCAGGCTGGAGTGCAGTGGCCAGATCTCAGCTCACTGCAAGCTCCGCCTCCCGGGTTTACGCCATTCTCCTGCCTCAGCCTCCCGAGTAGCTGGGACTACAGGCGCCCGCCACGTCGCCCGGCTAGTTTTTTGTATTTTTTTTTTAGTAGAGACGGGGTTTCACCGTGTTAGCCAGGATGGTCTCGATCTCCTGACCTCGTGATCCGCCCGTCTCGGCCTCCCAAAGTGCTGGGATTACAGGCTTGAGCCACCGCGCCCGGCCTTTTTTGTATTTTTAGTAGAGATGGGGTTTCGCCGTGTTGCCCAGGCTGGTCTTGAACTCCTGACCTCAAGTGAACCGCCCACCACGGCCTCCCAAACTGCTGGGACTACAGGTGTGTACCACCTGTAATTTTTTTGTATTTTTAGTAGAGACAGGGTTTCGCCATGTTGCCCAGCTGGTCTCAAACTCCTGACCTCAAGTGATCCACCTGCCTTGGCTTCCCAAAGTGCTGGGATTACAGACATGACCCATTGCCCCCAGCCTGAAACCTATTCTTCAGCTAAGAGATGTTACATTCTGTGTGGTGTTAGGTAGCTGATTTTGTGATGAGCCACATATAGCCTGACACTAAGAAAAACCATACAGACCTGAAGAAAGCGGAGAGGTTGTTCAGGTTAAACAGCGCAGACCTAAAGGCAGCTGGTCTGCACTCAGAACGGCTGTCTCCTGGAGCTTCGGATGCAGTTGGACTTAACCTTATTTGACTAAAGAATCAAGAACCAGTGTTCAATAAAGGTCACTCTTGATTCCATCCCATTGCCACCAAAACACAGTGCATTTAAGGGCAAAGGCCCGAGCGGCCAGTCGTACGTGCCTCACTCGTGACGGGCTGCAGATGGTGACAAGGACAGACAGCCATGCATGTCTCCCTTTTTAAGAAAGGTTATTGTTGTGAATGGCATATGACTTGTTTATTTGATTCTAAATTTATACAAAATCTGTAAAAATAACCATTAAGCTTTTACAATGACAGGAATATTAAGACTTGATTTTTTCTCAACGATTGGCAACGCGTGTTTCAGTGGGCACGGACGGAGCGATCCAGGGAGGCCTGGGAAGGGGGAGTGGGGCCTGGCCTGGCGGCATCCTTGACGGCACTCCACCGTTGTGGAGTTGGTGTTTGAGAAGTAGCTGTGGCACGGGGCCGGCTGTCATTCCCGCATCTCCTCACAGAGGCCTGGACCTGCGCCTGGGACTGGCAAAGCCCCCTGCTCTTGCTGCGGCCGCCACCTCCATCTTCCTCCACCCTCTGGTGGGGCTGGGCACAGGCAGGGCAGGGTCCCGTGATGGCTCAGCCCCATGGGGCCCCGAGATGCTGTGTCCAGGATGGATGCCACTGCCGTGGGTGGCTGTTGAAGTGAAGTCAATTTAGCTGATAAGCATCGAGCATTCACTTCTCCCTCACACCCGCCACATTTCAAGTGTTTGTAGCCACGTGTGGCCTGCGGGGACTACACTAGACAGATGACATTTCCAGTGCCATAGGAGAGTCTACAACTCAGCTCTGAAGCTGTGAGATGTTGAGTCTTTGTTTTAGTTAAGTTTTGTTTTTTTGCAAAAGAAATGAGACTGTGGCCTGGTGGCCAGCTGGGTGTCAGTGGGGCGAGGGCCTCTAGGCATTCGGGTGATACGTGGGCTGTGTTTGCAAAGTGGATGTGTCAAGGCTGAAATACTAGCTGAGAAGCGTTGCCCACGCAAGGCTTGGACACTCAGGGAGGGATGAGGTGTCAGAGAGGCCCTGATTGGTCGCTCCTGCCCCAGGGCTCAGAAGGTGCTGGGTGAAGAGAGCTGCGCCCCTGCCCCTTAGCCCCTGCCCCTCCGCCCCTGCCCCTCCTCTTCAGTGCCACACGGAGGCGCAGGTGTCTCACACCAGCTTCTCCCTGGGTGTGTTCATGTCACAGCAGGCTGTCTTGCTCTCCGTGATTTCGTGTTCCCATCCTCCAGCCTTGATCTGGGAGACCTTCTGTTCTGTAATTTCCACAGAGAGCTAATTCTGTCCGTTACGTTAAACTTGGTGAGTCTGATGCTCGTAGGTGACACTTGCTTCCCTTCCTGGTGCTCTGGCAACCTCGCAGCGTTGTGGGAGCATCTTTCCAAGCGTTTGAGTGGCCAGGTGAGGCCCTGCCAGGTCGCCGACTGCTCTGGGGGAGGAGAAGTCCTGCAGGGATGTGACAGTGGCTTTGGTTTGCTCCTTGGCCGGTCCCAGCCTGACCTAGTTCTGCTCTGCACTGTAGTTGGGCTCACGTGTTAGCCTTGACCTTGAGCGGGTGGCAGGAGCTCTTCAGTACGCGATGCCGCACCAGGAACTTTGCTTGGCCCTGGAAGCTGGTTTGATGTGCACGTCGGCTTGAGCCAGTGTCAGGGTGGCCAGGCTTACCTCTTGGCTGAGATCTTCCTGTGGGTCCTCTGGGGTCGCTTGCTCTGTGGCTGTGCTGGATGTGACCTCTTGTGGGGCAGAACCGGGCCTGTGGAACCCATTCCCTGGGGCTGCCCTGGCACCTTGGCTTATGATTGCTGCCCCCACGCCCCAGCTGCCTCCCTGCGAAGCTCAGCGGGGCCATGGGGACCGAGGGGCATAGCTCCCTGGCCGTGCCTGACCACAGTGTGATCCCCACGGGAATGAGTTTGAAAGTTTCTGACATGTGGCTTTGAACTGTCAGGAGGAGGAGCATTCTTTGAAGTGGAAGGTTGGATGGTTTCCTTAGGGTCCTTTCTTTTCTTTCTTTTCTTTTCTTTCTTTTTCTTTCTTCCTTTCTTTCCTTTCTTTCTTGAGCTAGAGTCTCACTCTGTCGCCCAGGCTGGAGTGCAGTGGCGTGATCTCGGCTCACTGCAACTTCCTCCTCCCAGGTTCAAGCTGTTCTCCTGCCTCAGCCTCCCGAGTAGCTGGGACTACAGGCACCTGCTATCACACCCGGCTAATTTTTGTATTTTTAGTAGAGACGGGGTTTCACCATATTGGCCAGGCTGTTCTCGAACTCCTGACCTTGTGATCAGTCCACCTTGGCCTCCCAAAGTGCTGGGATTACAGGTGTGAGCCACCGTGCCCGGCCCCTTAGGGTCCTTTCTAAGACAGAACCCTATCCTTGTTAATAGTGGGAACGTTTTCCCTTTCAGCAAAATGCCACATAAGGCTCTGTGCACAGTTGTTTGTTAGCTCTGCTTGCTGATGTATTTTTAAATTATTCAATAAAACTTATATTTTCTTTTTTTCTTTCTTTCTTTTTTTTTTTTTTTGAGACAGGGTCTTGCTCTGTTGCCCAAGCTGGAGTGCAGTGGCTAAATCTTGGCTCATTGCAACCTCTGCCTCCCCTGTGCAAGCGATTCTCCCGCCTCAGCCTCCTGGGTAGCTGAGATTAAAACGTGTGCCACCATGCCTGACTACTTTTTGTATTTTTTGGTAGAGACAGGGTTTCACCATGTTGGCCAGGCTGATCTCGAACTCCTGACTTCAGGTGATCTGCCCACCTTGGCCTCCCAAACTGCTGAGATTATAGGCGTGAGCCATCGTGCCCAGGCAGAACTTATATTATTTTCAATAATTTAAACTTAGAGTTGATATTTAACCTCAGAAGTGATTTTAGAATCTTCATGTGATCAGTGCACTCTCTGTGTCCAGCATATCCGGGGTGCCCTGCCTATTTCTGATGGGCAGAGTAACAACATGTAATTGAACTTTCAGCAGGTCGCCCGTGGTGGTCAACACCGGATCCCCAGTCTCATTCACCGACTTCCTGAACCTTCAGATCTGCTTTATTTATTTTTTAAGAGACAGGGTCTTGTTCTGTTGCCCTGCCTGGAGTGCAGTGGTGCAATCATAGCTCACTGCAGCCTCCAACACCTGGGGTCAAGTAGTCCTTCTGCCTTAGTCTCCCAAGTAGCTAGAACTACAGGCACGTGCCACTGTGCCCAGCTGATTTATTTTATTTTGTTTTTTGTACAGATAGTATCTCACTGTGTTGCTCAGGCTGGTCTCAAACTCCTGGGCTCAAGCCATCTGCCACCTCGGCTTCCCAAGGTGTTGGGATTATAGATGTGAGCCACCACGCAGAGCCCAGATCTGAGAAAAACGTAACGATGGGTTTGTAAGACTTGAGTCCAAGTCTTCATACCAGTGTTAGGACATTTTGAGATCCTGGTGGGATGGCGACAGCACCTTAAAGAAAGTGTGCTGGGGTCCTTTTCAAGGGACTGGTGGGTTCCCTGGGTTAGGGGAACTGAGACTCGCTGGAGCCTGCAGGGGTGGCGCCCTTGAGGCCGAGGAAGTGCCCTCTCCCCCCGCAAAAAAAAATTCTTTCTGGAGAAGGAGAAAGGGCAAGAGGCCAGCAAAGATGCTCAGCATAGACTCAGGCCCCGAGGTGTTTCTCTAGAAGTAGAAAAGGGAGAAGTTGACCAGAAAAGAGCCCATTGAAACAGACAAAACCCCAGCAAAGTTTGTTTTTGAAATACTGTCTCTGGGCCGGGCGCGGTGGCTCAAGCCTGTAATCCCAGCACTTTGGGAGGCCGAGACGGGTGGATCACAAGGTCAGGAGATCGAGACCATCCTGGCTAACATGGTGAAACCCCGTCTCTACTAAAAAATACAAAAAACTAGCCAGGCGAGGTGGCGGGCGCCTGTAGTCCCAGCTACTGGGGAGGCTGAGGCAGGAGAATGGCGTGAACCCAGGAGGTGGAGCTTGCAGTGAGCTGAGATCCGGCCACTGCATTCCAGCCTGGGCGACAGAGCGAGACTCCGTCTCAAAAAAAAAAAAAAAAAAAAAAACAAAACGAAATACTGTCTCTGGGGATTGTTTTCTGAGTACGAAGTGAGATCTGCGCGTGGAAGAACATATTCAGGAAATAAACTCTGCCTTCCTAACGCTTTGTTTGTTTTGTTTTGTTTTAGAGACAGAGTCTCGCTCTGTCGCCCAGGCTGGAGTGCAGTGGTGCGATCTCGGCTCACTGCAAGCTCCACCTCCCGGGTTCGCGGCATTCTCCTGCCTCAGCCTCCTGAGTAGCTGGGACTACAGCCACCCGCCGCCATGCCTGGCTGATTTTTTGTATTTTTAGTAGAGACGGGGTTTCACCGTGTTAGCCAGGATGATCTCGATCTCCTGACCTCGTGATCCGCCTGCCTCAGCCTCCCAAAGTGCTGGGATTACAGGCTTGAGCCACCGTGCCCAGCTCCTAAACGTTTAACTTTCTGTATATTCCTCAACTTTTATAGAGTACTCAATTATGAAGCCTAACTTTTGCTTTTTAGAATTATTTTATTTTACTTTTTAAAATTTTATTTATTTATTAATAAAATAAACAGCCTCTGTTGCCCAGGCTGGAGTTCAGTGGAGCGATCTCAGTTCACTGCAACCTCTGCCTCCCGGGTTCAAGCAATTCTCTTGCCTCAGCCTCCCAAGTAGCTGGGATTACGGGCATGGGCCACCACGTCCGGCTAATTTTGTATTTTTAGTAGCGAAGGGGTTTCTCCATGTTGATCGGGCTGGTCTGAACTCCCAACCTCAGGCAATCCGCCCGCCTCGGCCTCCCAAAGTGCTGGGATTACAGGCCTGAACCACTGCGCCTGGCCCTACCCAGGCCTCTGAGAAGTCCAGGGGTGGACAGATAGGAGGAAGGACTGAGGTCCTGGCTGGGGCAGGCACTCCTTGACCCCATGGGGCCATCTGTGCTTTCCAGCACACCCTGGTCCTCCTGTCTTTTCTCCCCGCCCCCAAGGCTCACTCTGAGCTCAGCCCCAGGGTTGCCCCCTTAGAGACTTGCCCAGGAAGAGCTCTCCTGGGAACACCTTCGTGACTGGCTTCATGAGGGCAGGACCACCACAGTTTCCACTTCAAGGCCTGGCGCCAGGTCGGCTCTCTGTGAATGTGTGTTGAATGAATGAAGGGGATCATCGTTGTCCTGCACTGATCGCCTCTATAGTTGGGTGGTTGTATGGGCTCTGGATAAGGCCTCTTCATTTTTCTGGGCCTTGGTAAATACAGAAGGAGATGCAGGGCATGGTGCCTGTTCCCGCAACTCCTTCAAGAGTGACCTGGAGGCTGTGTTGGAATTCATTGTCGCACGTGCAGATGTGGGGGTCGAGGGCACTGTGACCTCTGGGTGCTCCTTCGGTGGTTGACAGAAAAGGCCTCCCCAAGTGGGTCTTCCGTCTTGGTTGGGCCACACAGCACAAACACACAGAAACAGGCGATGTTGGTGTTTCAGTTGTCCAGCCAAGCGTGTGTCTGACGTCTTGATCCTCATTTTAAAGATTTTCCGTAAGCTGTAATTGATTTACCTTTGACATTAGGACTTTTGTTATAGGCAGGGAAGCATTTCGAAAAAGGCAAGTGGGCCAGGTACAGTGTTTTTTTTTTTTTTTTTTTTTTTTTTGAGGCAGAGTCTCGCTCTGTCGCCCAGGCTGGAGTGCAGTGGCGCGATCTCGGCTCACTGCAAGCTCCGCCTCCCGGGTTCACGCCATTCTCCTGCCTCAGCCTCCTGAGTAGCTGGGACTACAGGCGCCCGCCACCGCGCCCGGCTAATTTTTTTTGTATTTTTAGTAGAGACGGGGTTTCACCATGGTCTCGATCTCCTGACCTTGTGATCCGCCCGCCTCGGCCTCCCAAAGTGCTGGGATTACAGGCGTGAGCCACCGCGCCGGCCTTTTTTTTTTTTTTTTTTTTTGAGCTGGAGTCTCACTCTGTCGCCCGGGCTGGATTGCAGTGGCCGGATCTCAGCTCACTGCAAGCTCCGCCCTCCGGGTTTACGCCATTCTCCTGCCTCAGCCTCCCGAGTAGCTTGGGACTACAGGCGCCCGCCACCTCACCCGGCTCGTTTTTTGTATTTTTTTAGTAGAGACGAGGTTTCACCGTGTTACCCAGGATGGTCTCGATCTCCTGACCTCGTGATCCGCCCGTCTCGGCCTCCCAAAGTGCTGGGATTACAGGCTTGAGCCACCGCGTGCGGCCCAGGTACAGTGTCTTACACCTGGAGTCCAAGCACCTTGGGAGGCTGATTTGGGAGGATTGCTTGAGTCCAGGAGTTCAGCACTAGTCTGGGCGAAATAGAAAGACCCTGTCCCTACAAGCAGTTTTTTAAACAATTAGCCGGGTGTGATGGTGCGTGTCCTGTGTGCCTGTGGTCCCAGCTACTCGGGAGGCGGGGGTGGAAGGATGGCTTGGGCCCTGGAGGTCACGGCTGCAGTGAGCTGTGATTGCGCCACTGCACGCCAGCCTAGATGACAGAGCAAGACCCTGTCTCAAAAAAAAAAAAAAAAAAAGCAAGCAAAAGGGA
This sequence comes from Trachypithecus francoisi, assembly GCF_009764315.1. NCBI lineage: Eukaryota > Metazoa > Chordata > Mammalia > Primates > Cercopithecidae > Trachypithecus > Trachypithecus francoisi. The sequence goes on from NW_022681467.1 coordinate 58,076,825, forward strand.
GAATAAAATGGTTTCTAATTCTAACTTGCTTTCTATTCTGGAGGCTTTTCACATAGTGCAGAGCAGTGGATTTTTTTTTAGGGTTCTCTCAAAAAGATATTCATACTATCGTGCCTTTTTTTTTTTTTTTTTTTTTTTAAAGACAGATTTTCACTCTTGTTGCCCAGGCTGGAGTGCAGTGGTGCAGTCTCGGCTCACTGCAACCTCCTCCTCCCGGGTTCGAGCAATTCTCCTGCCTCAGCCTCCCGAGTAGCTGGGATTACAGGAATGTGCCACCACGCCTGGCTAGTTTTATATTTTTAGTAGAGACGGGGTTTCTTCATGTTAGTCAGGCTGGTCAGGTGATCCGCCTGCCTCGGCCTCCCAAAGTGCTGGGATTACAGGCGTGAGCCACCATGCCCGGCCTATCGTGACGTCTTAAAAGTGAGCAGGAATCCTTCTACCATCAGATACTCACTCTGTTCAGATTTCCACTGTCTTATAAATGTCTCCATCAAATCCTGTCTGCCTGTGTGTAGGCCTTGTTTGAATCCTGCTTCAAGCATCATTTTAACTGGTATGTCTTTTTTTTGGAGACAGGGTCTCACTCTGTCGCTCAGGCTAGAGTGCAGTGGTGTGACCATGGCTCACTGCAACCTTGATGTCCCAGGCTCAAGTGATCCTTCCACTTCAGCCTCCCATGTAGCTGGGACCGTAGGTGGGCGCACCAGCACACCCGACTAATTTTTGTATGTTTTGTGGAGATGGGGTTTTGCCATGTTGCTCAGGCTGATACCCGACCTCTGGGCTCAAGCCCGCCACCTGCCTAAGCCTCCCAAAGTGCTGAGATTACGAGCGGGAACCACTGCACCTGGCTGGTATGTCTTTTCTTTAAAGATAGCTTTTTTGAGGTATAATTGGCATATGATAAATTGCACACATGTAACATGTACGATAGGTTTTGATACGCATGTGCACCCATGGAAACATCACCATAATCAAGATGGTGAGAAGCCTTCCCTCTCCCTCTCTCTCTTGTCTTTGTAATTGATTTGTTGGAGACTCTGGGCTTGGTCGTGCGTGGGTTTTGCTGATTGCACCCCCACGTTGGCATGTAGTCGAACGTGGTGTGCCCACGCCCACGAAATAGCCACTCGGTCGAGGTCATGAGGTTTCCTTTCTCCTCCTGGGCGCCTGCTTTTTCAGTGTGGTTGATTTCCTGCGTCTCTGTGCTTCCCTAAGTTGGGAGGTGTGTTAGGCTGTTCCTGTGTTGCTATAAAGAAATACCTGAGACTGGGTAATTGATAAGGAAAAGTAGTTTAATTAGGTCACGGTTCTGCCATACGGGAAACATGGCTCTGGCATCTGCTCAGCTTCTGGGGAGGCCTCAGGGAGCTTTTACTCATGGTGGAAGGCGAAGTGGGTGCAGGCACCTCACGTGGCGCGAGGAGGAGTGAGAGAGGGTGTGGGAAGTGCCAGACGTCTTTAAACAAGCAGATCTCATGGGAACTCATCCTTGCCCAGGACCGGGAGGACGGCACCAAGCCGTGAGGGATCCACTCCCGTGACCCAAACACTCCTGTCAGGTCCACGTCCAGCACCAGGATCACATCTCAACTGGAGGTTTGGTGGTGGGAACACATCCAGACCACGTTAGTAGATAAAGCTAGAAACTGGGCAAACCTGGGCTCCGTGTTCCTGGCAAGACTGTTTCAGCAGTGACAATGTGATCTCTTCCCCGGGAGGCACCCAAAGCCGTCTCTTGGGGGTCAGTGCCTGGATACATGAATTCCCCAGTGTCATCTAATGATGATGGTCACGAACCTATGTGCCTTGTTCATCTGTTTGCTGGGATGCTTCCATGAAGTGCAATTTCCTCACCTGTTACCTGGCGACAGTGGCACAGCAGTGTGTGTAGGGAAGGCAGGATGCTGTCCCCTTATTTGCCAGTTTCAAAATAACTTGTGGACTTACTGGCATCGTCCAACATGACCAGTTAATCTCCTTTTTAGTATCTTAGGAACTCTGGACTTGAATGTATTCACTGTGTTTCAGCCTCTTCCCGTATACTGGTGCTCAGATTGTCTCCTCTTTCTTGTGGGAGCTTCCGTAGGTTCATCCTGCGTCATTCAACGAGAGCCGCTTGCATAGGCTGTGTTGTGCTGCTACAGCAATGCCACAGGCTGGGCAGTTTAGAATGAGCAGCATTGTGCAGGCTCCTCGTTCTGGAGTCTGAAAGTCCAGTTCAAGGTGCTGGTGTCTGCTGAAGGCTTTCTTGCTGTCATCCCATGGCAGAAGGTGGAAGGGCAAGAGAGGAGGGAAGAGAGGGAGGGAAGGAGAGAGAGAAGAGAGGGAAAGGGAGAGAGAAGGAGGGGGAGGCAGAGGGAGGGAGGAGAGAGCACACAAAAGGGGGCCAAACTCACCCTTTTATTTATTTTTATTTATTCTTTTTTTTTTTTTTTGAGATGGAGTTTCGCTCTTGTTGCCCAGGCTGGAGTGCAGTGGTGTGATCTCGGCTCACTGCAACCTCTGCCTCCTGGGTTCAAGCGATTCATCTGCCTCAGCCTCCCGAGTAACTGGGATTACAGGTGCTTGCCACCATGCCCGGCTAATTTTTTTGTATTTTTTTTAGTAGAGATGGGGTTTCATCGTATTGGCCAGGCTGATCTAGAACTCTTGATCTCGGGTGATCCGCTCACCTTGGCCTCCTGAAGTGCTAGGATTACAGGCGTGAGCCACCACGCACAGCTGACTCACCCTTTTATAACAGACCCTTTTATAAAACAGCATTAAGCCATTCCTGAGGGCAGAGCCCTCACAGTCCCACCACCTCTCAAAGGCCCCACTTCCTAACCTTGTCACATGGCAGTCAGATTTCAGCGTGTGTTTGCAGCGATGCACATTCCAACTCTACACCCCAGTCTTCCTGGGCAGCTTCCTTGCTACCATGGCAAGAGGAGCCCAGTCCTGGATTCAGCCACGTCTCCTCAGGGAGCCCTGGCTCCTCAGTGGCTCTGAAGAGGGAAGCACATCGCTGCAGTTGTGAGGGGGACCTGAGTAAGTGACAGCGACTTCTCCTGTCTGCAAGGGCAAGCACACCTTGGCCGTGAGCAGGGCTGTCTACGCCGGCCTTCAGGGGCTGCCTCAGGCTGGCTGGGAAGGGGGGAGGAACTGGGAGACACCGGAGAGTCTCTCAGGGGAGGTGGTGGCTGTCCTGTTGTCTGGAGAGAAGCAGCTGATGCTGTCCCGTGCGGCTATGGCAGGGCTGCAGGATGAGCCGCTTGGGGGGTCGCCGAGCACTGGGGGCCGTTCTCGCCCCTGGCACCCTCACCCTCAGAACTGTGCAAAGAGCTCTGGGCTGGTTTTTGTATTTCTGACACAAGTAAGGATGCTGATTTTGGCTTCCTTCTCTTGTCGTTCATCCAACGCTGCTTTTCCCGATGGGAGACGCTAATAGGCATGAGTTCTGTAATATTGAGCTAAGGTAGTTGTGAGAAAATGTAAGTTTACTTCAGTTTATCCTGGTAGCCCTAACTTACATAGCAGTCTCAATTCTCTAGAATTGATGTTGGTTTCAGGTAGATGTGAAATTTTCGACATAATTTTCCATTTACTTATACAGCCATTTGTTCCAGCCTCTGGTGAATGTTTGCAATGAGTTTCAGCAAAACTTCCTGAGCTGTGTTTGAACCTCAGATGCCGAACACCTCACTGAAGCTAACTGCTCTCTCCGACTGCCCCCATGACTTTTTTTTTTTTTTTTTTGAGATGGAATCTCGCTCTGTTGCCCAGGCTGGAGTGCAGTGGCGTGATCTTGGCTCACTGCAAGCTCCGCCTCCTGGGTTCAAGCGATTCTTCTGCCTCAGCCTCCCGAGTAGCTGGGATTACAGGTGCCTGCCACCATGCCTGGCTGATTTTTGTATTTATAGTAGAGACGAGGTTTCACCATGTTGTCCAGGCTGGTCTCTGAACCCTTGGCCTCAAGTGATCCGTCTGCTTTGGCCTCCCAAAATGCTGGGATTACAGGCATGAGCCACCACACCCTGCCTGCTCCCATGACTTTTCCCAAATTAATGTTTTATTGTTTTCTTACATAACTGTAGATAATGCTTTTAATATTATTTTAATTTTATTTATTTTAATTATTTATTTGTTTATTTCGAGGCAAAGTCTCACTTTGTCACCCAGGCTGGAGTGCAGTGGCACAGTCTCAGCTCACTGCAATCTCCACCTCCTGAGTTCAAGAGAGTCACCTGCCTCACACTCCCAAGTAGCTGGGACTACAGGCGTACGCCGCCATGCCTGGATAATTTTTATATTTTTAGTAGAGACAGGGTTTCACCATGTTGGCCAGGCTGGTCCCAAGCTCCTGGCTTCAAGTGATCTGCCCACCTAGGCCTCCCAGAGTGCTGGGAGTACAGGCGTGAGCCACCGTGCCTGGCTGATAATGCTTTTTTTTTCTTTTTTTTTTTTTTTGAGACGGAGTCTTGCTCTGTCGCCCAGGCTGGAGTGCAGTGGCCGGATCTCAGCTCACTATAAGCTCCGCCTCCCGGGTTCCCGCTATTCTCCTGCCTCAGCCTCCCGAGTAGCTGGGACTACAGGCGCCCGCCACGTCGCCCGGCTAGTTTTTTTTTGTATTTTTTAGTAGAGACGGGGTTTCACCGTGTTAGCCAGGATGGTCTCGATCTCCGGACCTCGTGATCCGCCCGTCTCGGCCTCCCAAAGTGCTGCGATTACAGGCTGAGCCACCGCGCCCGGCCCGATAATGCTTTTTAGAAACAACTCTTCTTATAGGGGTGACTTACTGGTCTTTTATTCGTTGATTGATCTTATGTTATAAATGCTTCCTTTCATTTACTTTTTGAAATCATGTTTGTGATGTGATCATTTATTTTACTAATTTGCTTGCATGTAATTTAGATTGAGTTTAGGATGGTGAATGGGTATTTTTAAAATGTTTTTAAACCACGAAACTTCTGGAAGCTAAGTATGCCCAAATTTTGTTGCCTTTAGATCTTCAGTGTCTGTTGGATTTTTCCAAGAGAAAGTTCGTGGAATTCCTTACACTGTAGATGTGGATCAGTTACGATGATTCAGTAGAAGAGCACATGTCAGGGGCAGTGGAGGCTGGCTGCTGAAGGATGAACGGAGAGGAAGAATTCTTTGATGCCGTCACAGGTGAGTTGAAAGAGAACCAACTAGGGACGTACTGGAAGGGTGAGCGTCCCTGGGTTCAGATGTTGGGCCTGGCATTTGGGGTTTAAGATGCTCAGTAAAGCAGTGCGTGGAGCATTCAGGATCCCAAACGCGGACTCTTCAACAAAATCTAACGTCCATCCCAGAGGTGGACAAAGCCTTGCCTTCGGCTGACAGGGTTTACAGGGTTTAAGTCTTCCCAAGAGTGTCCTGGGGTGCAGATCGTTTCACTGGTTTCCTGAGATGGCCGTCTTTTCCCTTATTCCTGCATCACGATGAGAACGTTCTGGACATGCCGGCCTTGTCTTGCCCGGCACTGCTTGACGCTCCCGTCAGACAGCAGACCCCTGGCTCGCTGGCCACACTGACAGCCGCAGAGCACAGTTATTGTTCTCTTTCGCACGATGGTTTAAAGTTGCGGCCTGCAGCCTGTGGTCTGAATGAAATCCTGTGGCTTGATTGAAAAGAATGTGTTTTGGCGTCCAGTCACTCTCATGGGCATGTGACGGGCCGGCTAGAGGGAAGGGCGGGCAGGGCTGGCAGCTTGGCCTCCCAGAGCCGCCCCTTCTCCTGGCACAGGGAAGAGCCTGAAACCCTTTGAGCTCGTGTCTGTCAGGTTCTCACGTTCATTCTCCACTCTTCTGTGCCTCAGAGTCGGCATCTGGAATTCCGTTTGTTTTTTCTGGAAAGGACCATTGCTGGCGGGCAGGTGCATCAGGAGATTCTCTTGGGTGTTCCCTTGTCCTTCGGTGTCAGGATCAGAAAGGAGTGGCTTTGGAAATGCGGCCACAGGCCGGGAATTAGTGACCATCTTTAGAAGCACTTCTGCAGTTACTGCCGCGCAAGGATCTGTCAGGGTCTCTGTGGCCATGCCCCGGGGACACGTCGATGGCTCCGTTGGCATCTCCGGTCTGTGGCCCTGCTGGAGTGGGTGTGTCAGGAGGGTCTCCGTGGCCATGCCCCGAGGACACGTGGATGGCTCTGGTGGCACCTCCGGTCTGGGGCCCTGCTGGAGCGGGCTGAGTGTTCCGAGGCGGTGCTGCTCCCATACCTGCGCTGGCAGCCCAAGATGGTTGACTTACTCTTATCCAAAACCCCAGGAGAAGGGGATGCTGCACTCCTTACCAGCTTCAAAGTCTCAATTTCTAAGTCATTTTCCATGATTTCGTAGCCGGATTATCTGCAGCGTGTTTTCCTCAGATGCACTCTCAGAGGAGGGTCTGTGGAGCTTGCACCTCATCCGTGGTCGTTCTGTGTTCTCTGCTGAACCCCACACCGTGGAGGGGTTGTCAGGCACTCACATCCTCAGGTTGCCGTTGAGTGGGACGCCACGTCTGTCACTGAGAGCGCAGCTTTGAGGTCCCTCCTCTCCTGGGAGTCTCATAGGATGTCCTTTTTGTCTGGGGTCTTGGTGTGAGTGATACTTTCCCAAACACCTCTGGACTGTTTTTTTTTTTGAGCCAGAGTCTCGCTCTGTCGCCCAGGCTGGAGTACAGTGGCATGATCTCAGCTCACTGCAACCTCCTCCTCACGAGTTCAAGCAGTTCTCCTGCCTCAGCCTCCCGAGTAGCTGGGATTGCAGGCGCCCACCACCACGCCCAGCTAATTTTTGTATTTTTAGTAGAGACAGAGTTTCACCACGTTGACCAGGCTGGTCTTGAACTCCTGACCTCAGGTGATCCGCCCACCTTGGCCTCCCAAAGTGCTAGGATTACAGGCATTAGCCACTGTTCCCGGTCACCTCTGAGCTTTTTGAGTCAGTTTGCTGTGACTTCCCAGAGGCCCCAGCAGTGTGTGATATGGTGCTCGGATGGACTCCACTGTTCTAGGAGCCACAGGGTGTACGGGGCTGTGGGGCGCTGCTCCTGCACGGCAGGGCCTCTCCATATGTCCCCAAGCGTGAGATGGAAGGGACAGATATCTAGGTGACAAGAATTTCTCCCCTCAATTCTTGGGCTTCAAAATAAATAATGGAAGGAAAAAACCACTTCATCTCTTTTTTTTTTTTTTTTTTTTTTTTGAGACGGAGACTCGCTCTGTCGCCCAGGCTGGAGTGCAGTGGCCGGATCTCAGCTCGCTGCAAGCTCCGCCTCCCGGGTTCACACCATTGTCCTGCCTCAGCCTCCGGAGTAGCTGGGACTACAGGCGCCCGCCACCTCGCCCGGCTAGTTTTTTTTTGTATTTTTTTAGTAGAGACGGGGTTTCACCATTTTAGCCAGGATGGTCTCGATCTCCTGACCTCGTGATCCGCCCGTCTCGGCCTCCCAAAGTGCTGGGATTACAGGTTTGAGCCACCGCGCCCGGCCCATCTCTTAATGCAATGAAATACCTGTGTTAGAGGCAGACTCTTGACTCCTTCACCGCCTATAATATCCATCTGACTTTGTAACTCTGATTTCAAAAGTATGTAAACTAAGCAGTTATTAAATGAATGGTCTCATTAGGCATTTAATTTGTCTTAAGAATCGGTGCCATTCAAAGGAAAGGTTTGGAGGACATGAACAGTGTGTATGGGATTAAGGGCTATGAACGCAGAGGGGCTAAGAAAAGCGGGGCTTCCGAGGGAGCCGACGATAGGAGACCTCAGCTTCCTCCTTTGCTCGTCTGTATTCTCTGTTTTTCTACAATAAATGCATGCGGTGTCTTAGAATGTTATTAGGCCATCCGTGTCGTGTTGGCTGAGTCAGAGGCTGCAGTGGCTGCCAGGGATGTGCTGCTTTATTCTTCTGGACAGGGGCAGGTCCCGCCCCCCGGAATTCCCTTAAGTAGAGAATGTTTTCAAGATAACTTCAGAGTGAGGAGTTAGAGATGTTGCTTTTGGGACAGAGCACAAAACATGAGAGGTGGCAGGCTATTTCAGAAACCGTGGGCCATTTCAGGATTCCTTTTTAACCCATTCTCTCAAAATCACGATGTCATCCACCCCAGCACTGCCTTTATGGATGAACTCTGCCGTGTGGAGGGATAGGATGCAGCAGCTTTGCTTTGTTCTCGTGGAGCCTGTAGCAGGCTTGTCTGCATGTGGGGTCCCACCGCAGTTGTCTGCCTGACCCTCCTGGGCCTGTGCCCCTTACGTGGAGCCCTCAGCCCCTGGAAGCATTGGGTGGTCGCCGGCTCCTGCAGGCCCAGAGTCCCCACGGAATTGACTCATCGCGGGGCCCCAGCCCCCACTCCACTCGGCTCTGGTGCAGAACTTGGCCCTTCCAGCGACTCAGACTGACAGGAGTTGAAGGGAGACGTATGTTCCTGTTCCCTAGTCGCCCATTCTGTCCTGGGGAAGGACCCACCCCGCCAGGGCAGCGGCCGGCCATTCTTCTCCGGGACTTTTGCTCCAGGAGCGCGTGCATGGCTGGATCTCACTCAGATTCTAAAGAGCTCCTTCTGCAGAGTCCCCCTTCATCCAGAGTCTACTCCGAGTCCAGCCACATGTGTGGCGCTTCCGTGACTGTTCCCTAGCTGGGTACAGGTTAGTGGTGCCTTTGCATGCCACGGTGCTCTCCCTTGAGACATTGTCAGCAGGCGTGTTTCAGACCAAGGTACAGAGCTTGGTCACAAGCCCTGAGCCACCATGGGCACGTTGCGGCCTTGGGGAGGGTTTGAATCCGATAGAAGTGGCCCACCCAGAGCATGCAAGTCACAGATAAAAATGATGAAGGGTTCCTGTGGGAGATGAAACTCGTGGCCTGGAACTGGACTTCAAGTCATAAGTGCGGGAGGAGCCTGGGCTCGCTGGGAGTGGCCTTTAGGAGGGAAGCTCCCTGGTGTGCTCCTGCTCTCTCTGCACCCTGTCTACTTCTGGGGAACCAGAGTTAATGCTTCCAAATGTGTCCATTCAAACAACTTAGAGCTTTAGTCATCTGCTTGAAGAGTCAGAATTCTTGGAGGTAGGCTTTTAAAAAATCTTCCAGGTCCAGCGAAAATTACCATTTTCTTGTCTCGCACAGGCTTTGATTCTGATAACTCTTCTGGGGAGTTTTCAGAGGCACATCAGAAAGTCACGGGAATGATTGACTTGGACACCAGCAAAAATAATAGGATTGGGAAAATTGGGGAGAGGCCCTCTCAAGAGAATGGAATTCAGAAACACAGGTATGTTCTCTCACATCTATTGTTTCTACAATGTGTCTGTAATCACCCCAAAAATACTCTTCAGGGTACCCTCAGCCCTCACGAGCATTGAGCTGGAGCAGCACCCCCACGGCTGCCTGGCCTTCCTGTCCGGACAGCCTTCTGTGTCCGGCCAGCAAGGGTTCTGAGAGACTCCATGCCTCTCTCGGCTCCTGGAATCAGCAGATGGCAATTTTATGAGTAGTGCCTTTCCCCATCTAAGAAATGCCACAAACAGTGCATGGCGTTTTGATCATCAGACCCCTTGCTGATTTCCTACAGATCCTCCTGTTCTTCCATGGGCAGCCAAGTTCCTCCTCTGTCTCATCGGAGTTCTATTGCGGTGTGTTCAGCTCTGACCCCTACAGGACGAGAAGGGTTTCATTTGCTTGATGTAGCAAGACCCCATTCCCTTTCCTCCTCCACCACGTTCGTTTTCATGTAGGTAGAGTCCGATGACAGTGGCCATCATGAGAAGTCTTCAGTCCTTGCCTGGGCGTGGTGGCTCATGCCTGTAATCCCAGCACTTTGGGAGGCTGAGACAGGTGGATCACTTGAGCCCAGGAGTTGACCAGCCTGGGCAACATGGCAAGACCCCACCACTACAAAAAAATTAAAATAATTAGCTGGGCATGGTGGTGCACGCCTGTGGTCCCAGCTACTTGGGAGGCTGAGTCAGGAGGATCCCTTGAGCCCAGGAGTTTGAGGCTATGGTGAGTTGTGATGGCGCCACTGCACTCTAGTGTGGGCAACAGAGCAAGACCCTGTCTCAAAAAAAAACAAAACAAAACAGGAAGAAGTCTTCAGTCTTTGTTGATAGAAGCACGAGCCGGGCGCGGTGGCTCATGCCTGTAATCCCAACCATTTGGGAGGCCGAGGCGGCCGGATCATGAGGTCAGGAGATCGAGACCATCCTGGCTAACATAGAGAAACCCTGTCTCTACTAAAATACAAAAAATTAGCCAGGCGTAGTTGTGCACATCTGTAGTCCTGGCTACTCGGGAGGCTGAGGCAGGGGAATCACTTGAACCCGGGAGGCGGAGGTTGCAGTGAGCTGAGATCACGCCACTGCACTCCAGCCTAGGTGACAGAGCGAGACTCCATCTCAAAAAAAAAAAAAAAAAAACACGAAGGCAGGACAAGTGTCAGGTGGGGCAGGCAGTGGCCCTGGAGCTGGTGGCATTGCGTTGCGGGCTCCAGCCACAGCTGCTGATGTGTGTGTCAGCTCCAGGGAGCTGTTCCAGTCTGGCCTCAGGCTCTCCTTCGAGCTACAGGCCCACACCCCTGCTTGGTGGGTCCACTCGGGCGCCCACGTGTGCATCTCACCTGTTGTTTGTTCGTTCTCTCACCCCACAGATGTGGGAGCCCCCATCCCTGCTCCTTCTGCATCCCTGTTTTCTAGCCCTGACTCTGTGGCCATTTTCAATGCTGTTGGGTCCTTCAGTTCTTCTTTCTCCTCTGCCACATGCCTGTCTACCCAGCCACCCGTTTTCAGAGTGACCTCTGCATCCCTGCCTTTTATTCCAGCTGTTGTGCAGAGGCATTTGTGTATATATGTATTTATTGTTTTTGAGACGGAGTCTCACTCTGTCAACCAGGCTGGAGCAGCTCCAGTGGTGCGACCTCGGCTCACTACAACCTCTGCCTCCCAGATTCAGGTGATTCTCTTGCCTCAGCCTCTCAGGTTGCTGGGATTACAGGCATCCGCCACCATGCCTGGCTAATTTTTGTATTTTTAGTAGAGACAGCGTTTTGCCATGTTGGCCAGGCTGGTCTCGAGCTCCTCCAGTGATCCACCTGCCTTGGCCTCCCAAAGTGTTGTGATTACAGGTGGGAGCCACCATGCCCAGCCCAGAGGCATTTTTCAAAAGACAGATCTGAACCCCCCACTCCATCACCCTCTGCCTAAAACTCAGGCAGGATGGCCACATGGCCGACCTCACACTCCTGGTCCTACAGAGCTGTGAATGGTGCCCTGTTCTACTGGAAGAAATGACCTAGCTTGGACAGCGCACCATGTGGTCACTCACCTCTTAGGATGAAGGCCAGCACCCTCACCTGGGCCCTCGGGCCCAGGCCTGAGCCCTGTTGCCTCCCGCCCGAGCTGCAGGGGCCTCTTTCAGGTCCTCTGGTGCATCAGCTCCCTCTGCTCCCTTGGCCTGGGGCCTCTCTTCTCCTCCTTCATGGCTGTAGTTCCTATGCATCTCATCTCCATGCAGTTCCTATGCATCCCATCTCCATGTAGTTCCTATGCATCCCATCTCCATGCAGGGTTATATCCTTGGGGGATGTGACCTGACCCTCTGCAGAGCCACATTCCCCTCCTGGTGGCACCCCCGAATCACAGAGTATTCCCTGAATTGAGTGCACGGACGACGACAGAGCAGAGCTGGGTGCTGGCTTCCGGCAGCCCGGGCCTGGCACTCAGCAGATGTTCATTTTATTTTCCACCCCGCCTCACAGCTGCTGTGTCCTCTCCCTCCTGCCCCCTGATACCAGTAGTGTGCCCTGACCCAGCTGCCCTGATGTGGCATTCCCAGGGCATAGCTCAGGAGCAGAGCAGGCAAGAGCATGTGCTTTCATCACTCCAGAGGTCAGAGTGTCGGTGTCAAGGTTCTGCTGGGAGGCCGGGCGTGGTGGCTCAAGCCTGTAATCCCAGCACTTTGGGAGGCCGAGACGGGCGGATCACGAGGTCAGGAGTTCGAGACCATCCTGGCTAACACGGTGAAACCCCGTCTCTACTAAAAAATACAAAAAGCTAGCCGGGCGAGGTGGCTGGTGCCTGTAGTCCCAGCTACTTGGGGGGCTGAGGCAGGAGAATGGCGTAAACCCGGGAGGAGGAGCTTGCAGTGAGCTGAGATCCGGCCACTGCACTCCAGCCTGGGCGACAGAGCGAGACTCCGTCTCAAAAAAAAAAAAAAGGTTCTGCTGGGTGCGAGGCAAAACACCCCTCAAAGCAGCTTCCATGAAATGGGAGTTCAGCAGGAGAGCCCTGGGGTGTCCCTGGAGGGCTGTGAGCAGCAGGGAGCCCTGGGCCCCCACTCTGCAGCACCTTCTGTGCGCCTCGCTCTATGGTGTCCTGTGTGGGTTTGGCATGCCTCTCCCCAAATCGAAGTTTCTGTCTCCATTCAGGCACTCCCCTCCTAGATGGAGACAGTGTCTCATTCCAGCTCCACGTTCCTGGCGGGGAGTCCAGGGCCCCGGGTCAGTGGTCCCCAGGTCGATCAGCGGTGAGCAGTGGTGGGGGTGAGGGCCTCCTGGTGCAAGCGTGACGGCGTGGGCTCCCCCTTGCAGCCGACTGGAAGATTACCTAGAAAGAAATGCTCCTCAGGAAGGCAAACACATATCTAAAGGGCTGAAAAGCTTTTAGTTCGGGTCACTCTTGGTGCCCTTGTGGCCTGACCTCTGCCTGTGGTCTGGCTGCTGCCCCAAGGACCCACCAGGAGCCCCCAGAAGGCTGTGAACTGTGCAGGCAGAGGGACTCCCTGCTGTTGCCCTGTCCCCCAGCTCTAGGAGGAAACAACAGCACGGCCAGTGCGGGGCCAAGACTGCAGAGCTGGCCGTCTCTGTTGTCATGACCATTCCTGGGAGGCCCTGGGAACATGGGTGTGGAAGGCTTCTCGCGGCAGCTGTGTCCGTGTGTCCCTAGGCATGCCAGAATGCAGAAATGCCAATGTTTAAGTGTCAGAATTAAAGAGAAATGGTCATTGAGTGCAGCCACCTTGAGTGGTCGGAGTCCTGTGTTGAATTCACCCACACGCACCCCTTTCGTGCCCCGCAGGACATCGCTGCCGGCTCCCATGTTCAGCAGAAACGACTTCAGCGTGTGGACCATTCTAAAGAAGTGTGTCGGCCTGGTGAGTCCGGGGACCCATGCTCACGCGTGGGGCTGCACCACTGACTCCTGGGAAGGTATTGCAGTGCTAGTGATTTAAGAAAATGCGCTCTTGCCGGGCACATGCCTGTAATCCCAGCACTTTGGGAAGCTGAGGTGGGCGGATCACCTGAGGTCGGGAGTTTAAGACTGGCCTGGCCAACGTGGAGAAACCCCGTCTCTACCAAAAATACAAAAATACAAAAAAAAAACCCCGTCTCTACCAAAAATTAGCCGGGCACGGTGGCGCATGCTTGTAATCCCATTTACTCGGGGGCCTGAGGCAGGAGAATTGCTTGAACCTGAGAGGCGGAGGTTACAGTGAGCCGAGATTGCGCCATTGTACTCCAGGCTGGCTGACAAGAGTGAGATTCCGTCTCAAAAAAAAGAAAAAGAAAGAAAAAATGCACTCTTATGTTTATAAACAGCATGAGATTAAGACAGTAAAACAGGCAAAGAACAAGCATGTCAGGGGAAGAGGTGTTCTGTAGGTGAAGAGGTGTTCTGTAGGGACATAAGAACCATCCTGCAGGTACCCGTCCAGCCCTGTGTCCTGCGTGAGGTGGGTGGGGCTTCCGTGGCACCCTCCCCGGCCACATGCTGAGCTGCAGGAGGGGCGTCAGCCTTCGTCAGGGGCTCAGGGTTTGGGACAGAAAAACTAGCTGGGTAATGAGGGCCCAGAAGTTACAGACTTTCCCTTTCATGATCTTTCCTGACTGTGAGAACAAGCTGTGCCGCACAGGGGCGGGGAGTGTCCCGCGCCTTCTGTACCACACTGGTTCCTGGGCCAGCGCTCAATGACTGAAAACTCAAATGGCCTGGGGGGACACGACGTCACTGTTGCTCAGACCATGTCTTCTAGTGCCAGTGATTTTTTGCCCTTATGTTTTAGTTTTTTTTTTTCCAGAGGGAACTTCATTTTTTCTCAACTTTTTATTTTGAAATAATTTTAGACTTACGGAAAATCACAAAATAGCACAGAGCATTCCTGTAAACCCACCACCCAGCTCCCCTGATGCTGGCATCTCTCGGAGTAACCATAGGTCAGTGACCGAAGCAAGAAATGCATCTTAGGCAGGGCGCGGTGGCTCAAGCCTGTAATCCCAGCACTTTGGGAGGCTGAGATGGGCGGATCACGAGGTCAGGAGATCGAGACCATCCTGGCTAACACGGTGAAACCCCGTCTCTACTAAAAAAAAAATACAAAAAACGAGCCGGGCGAGGTGGCGGGCGCCCGTAGTCCCAGCTGCTCGGGAGGCTGAGGCAGGAGAATGGCGTAAACCCGGGAGGTGGAGCTTGCAGTGAGCTGAGATCCGGCCACTGCACTCCAGCCTGGGCGACAGAGCGAGACTCCGTCTCAAAAAAAAAAAAAAAAAAAAAAGAAATGCGTCTTAGCTCCACATGTCACTTGTATTTCCTCAGTGTCCCCGATGTCCTTTCCTGTCCCAGGACCCTCATGGCATTTGGGCTCCTCCACTTAGTGACAGCTGCTCTGGTCTGTTACTTAGTGGACTTTTCCTTAATTTGAGTTTGTCTGATGTTTTCTTCTTAGAATGAGTTTCTGTGTTTTGGGCACACACAGAAGTGAGGTACCCTTGCCAGGGCCTGGTCTGAGGGGCTCTGTGATATCCACGTGTCTTGTTAGGGGGACTGTTAACCTGATCACTTGGTTAACCTGATCAAGTGTCTCCACTGCAGAGTTGCTGCGTTTCTCTTTGTAATCAATGTTTTGGGGGAGACACTTGGATTCCGCTTGCTAATTGTAGCATCCATTGGTGGGTTTTATTGAAATCATTCTAATGGGGATTTTCTATTCTCGTTCTGTCTTCTACCTTTATTAATTGGAATTGTTCTGTAAAGGAGAGCTGTCCCTTCTCCCCTAATTATATATTTATTCAGTTATTTATTTGTATTAGTATGGACTCATGAGCATGTATTTTCTGTGCGTTGAATTCCAGTATAGTCCTTATTTACATAATTGCTCAAATTGTTCTACCTTTGGCATTGAGAGTTCTTCCAGGTTGGTTTTCCCCCTTCTGCTGAACCCCCATCCTTTTCTGAACACTTATTTCAGGCACTAAAGGATACTCCAGTTCAGCTTATATTTTCCCTGCCTTAACCCTGGAATCAACCACTTCCCCAGGGAGCGCATTCACTGGGTAATGGTGTTTAGAAACCACGACCCGGTGCTGGGTGAGCTCATTGCTGCTGAGGTATCATTGCCTGCAGGCCCTCTCAGCAGATGGCGCTGGAAAATACGAGTGTGCTAATGCTCATACATACACATCTGTATTTCTGTATATATCTGTATGTTTCTTTTAAAATAAACCATTTGAGATTTTTTTTCTCTTTCAGCAGTGTTTTTGGTACATTTTTGACTATGTGGCTAATTCAGGTCTTGACAAAAATATCTGTCTTGGTATAGATGATGAAAGTCTTTTTGTGAAACTGACAAACCACCTAATTTTGACTCTTTTAAATTCTAAGACAGGCTGGGTGTGGTAGTAGCTCATGCCTGTAATCCCAGTGCTTTGGAAAGCTGAGGGAAGAGAATCGCCTGAGGCCAGGAGTTTGAGACCAGAGCCTGGGCAACACAGTGAGACCCCATCTCTAAAAAAAAATTTTTTAAATTAGCCAGGTGTGTTGGCAATGTCTGTAGTCCCAGTTACTCGGGAGGCTGAGACAGGAGGATGGCTTGAGTCTGGGAGTTTGAGGCTGCAATGAACCGTGATTTCACCACTGTACTCCAGCCTACATGACAGAGGGAAACCTTATCTCTTGAAAAAAAATAAAGATTCTAGGACCAAAAGCATCTTTTCAACAACATGAAATGATGTAAATTGCATTCCCTAGGTGAGGGTTGTGGAGGGATTGAGGTGAAAGTTGCATGTGAGCATGTAGGACTGGCAGGCGTAGTGGAAAGGTGCTGGGAGGGGTCTTGCGGGGCGGCTCCACCCCTCACACTTCACTTCGAAACACCCCCCTCTGGAGGTTTTGGTGACACTCCTCTCTTTTTACTACTTCTCAGCTTATATTGAAAAAACACAAGCACACTTGGCAACATGGACAGTCCCAACACAGACAGAGGTGGACAGACAGTGGCGAGCCCATGTCCCCATAGCTGGAACCACAGTGATTGGCTGTGGCTCTTTCTGGATCTGTACTGATTGGCTGTGGCTCATTCTGGATCCGCAGTGATTGGCTGTGGCTCGTTCTGGATCCACAGTTATTGGCTGTGGCTCATGCTGTTTGGTCCACACCCGTCCCTGCTTCTCTCCTCCCTCATATTTTGAAGCGAATTCCAGACATCTTTTTGTTTGTAAGTATTTCTTACATATATTTAAAGGATAAAGATTCCTTTTAATGTGACTCTGATATTATTATACTTTAGAAAATAACTTTAGAAAGTTTTTTAGCCGGGCGCAGTGGCTCAAGCCTGTAATCCCAGCACTTTGGGAGGCTGAGACGGGTGGATCACGAGGTCAGGAGATCGAGACCATCCTGGCTAACACGGTGAAACCCCGTCTCTACTAAAAAATACAAAAAACTAGCCGGGCGAGGTGGCGGGCGCCTGTAGTCCCAGCTACTCGGGAGGCTGAGGCAGGAGAATGGCGGGAACCCGGGAGGCAGAGCTTGCAGTGAGCTGAGATCCGGCCACTGCACTCCAGCCCGGGCGATAGAGCAAGACTCCGTCTCAGGAAAAAAAAAAAAAAAAAAAAAAAGAAAGTGTTTTAATATCATCAGATACTCGCTCTGTGTTCAAATGTCCAGTGGTCTCACGTGTTGCTGTCTGGTGTTTGCAGTCCTGTGTGGACCTTGTTTGTGTCCCTCTGCCAGGAAGCCGTTTTGTTGCTCTTTCTCTGAATTTAAAAGCTGGGGGCAGGTCAGGCGTGCGGCGGCGCATGCCTATAATCCCTGTCAGAGGCTGAGGCAAGAGGATCGCTCCAGGCCGGGGGTTCAGAACCAGCCCGGGCAACAAAGTGAGATCCCATCTCTACAAAAAATAATTAGCCGGGCGTGATGGTGCATGCCCAGGCTCCCAGCTACTCGGGTGGCTGATACAGGAGGATCGCTTGAGCCTGAGAGGTTGAGGCTGCAGTGACCAGTGATCACATTGCTGCGCCCCAGCCTGGATGACAGAGCGAGACCCTGCCTCTAACAAACAAAGCAAGCTGTGGGCACTCAGAGCCTGGGTCCATTAACTCAGGAGGAGATGCTAGTTGGAGCTGTGCCAACATGATCACCCTTTATTGATTACCAGGGATATTTCTGTGGTGAGAGGTTCCCCTTCCTTTGCTGTAAATGCAGTTTAGGAAAGTCAGGACCAGTGAGCAATTCTTCCTCTTTATTGAAGTTTTCACCTAATGTGTTCTTTCACTGGCATCTTCCAGTGTGACTCATGTAACCAGCTAGTTTGTCTTTTGTTTACCTCCTAGCATTTAACTTATTGATGTCTTCCAGTCCACAAATTGTTCCATCTTTGGTCAGTGAGAGTCTATTCAAGGTGGCCTGGAATCCTTTACAAAAGGAGCTTCAGGCCTCTCCTGTGCATTTACCATCTGGGGTGTGGAATCAGCTACTTGTCCAGGGAAAGAAGGAGAATTCAGGACCACAGCCAGGCTCTGAGGAGGCCACTGGGGTGGTCTTATTTCGAGGGCTGTTCCTACAGCTAGGAACTGTGTTTTTGTTTGTTTCGGTGATGCTTCCAATGTGGGCCAGCAGGCTCCACCTACCCTCTGCGGCCTCGTGTCTGCATCTCTTTTCTCCCTCACTGACAGTCCCGGTTTTCGGCAGCCCTGGCGAGGATAGATTTAGACCGGCACGTAGTTGTGACTCACTCACTTTGCCCCACATACCTGCGGGACCAGCTCTGCTGCTGACAGTGTCTTTGCTGAGATAGCTCATGTCTGTGGCTCCTGCAGTTGCCAGTTTTCTTTGTCCTCAGGGCATATCTGAAATGCCTGCTTTTTTTTTTTTTTTGAGAAGGAGTCTCACTCTGTCGCCCAGGCTGGAGTGCAGTGGTGCGATCTCAGCTCACTGCAACCTCTGCCTCCCGGGTTCAAGCGATTCTCCTGCCTCAGCCTCCCGAGTAGCTGGGACTACAGGTGCCCACCACCACGCCCGGCTAATTTTTTTTTTATATATATTTTTAGTAGAGACGGGGTTTCACCTTATTGGCCAGGCTGGTCTCGAACTCCTGACCTTGTGATCCACCCACCTTGGTCTCCCAAAGTGTTGGGATTACAAGCGTGAGCCAACTGCGCCCGGTCAAATGCCTGCATTTCCAGACCACCTGGGTGCTTCTTCTCTGGGTGATTGTGCCACCAAGGGAATGATGTAAGTTCATTCGTTTCATTTTTGATATTGAGAGATGACTTTGTTTTTTTTTGAGACGATGTCTTGCTATGTTGCCCAGGCTGGAATGCAGTGGCACAATTTCGGCTCACTGCAAGCTCTGCCTCCCGGGTTCATGCCATTCTCCTGCCTCAGCCTCCCAAGTAGCTGGGACTACAGGTGCCGCCACCGCGCCCGGCTAATTTTTATATTTTTGGTAGAGTCGGGGTTTCACCCTGTTAGCCAGGATGGTCTCGAACTTCTGACCTTGTGATCCGCCCACCTCGGCCTCCCAAAGTGCTGGGATTACAGGCATGAGCCACCACGCCAGCCTGAGAGATGTCTTTTTAAAATTTAATTTTATTTTTAAATTATGGGTCCTGCGTCAAATTTATCACATAAGGTGTATTCCAGGAGTGTCAGGTTCCTGTCCCTGTACCCTCCTGGTGCTCTCTGCTTTCCCCACAGGGGATCAGGAGCCAAGTTTAGGGCACATCTTTCACGCATCACACAGCTGATTCTGTATGTATCTTCTCGCCATTTCTTTATATAAATGAGAGACTTTCTCCACCTTTTAAAATTCAGTAGTATATCTATAGCAATATGCAGTGACTTCTTAATTAATTAATTAATTAATTTATTATTTCTTTTTAGAGACTGAGTCTTGCTTTGTCACCCAGGCTGGAGTGCAGTGGGAGGATCATGGCTCACTGTAACTTCAATCTCCTGGGCTTAAGTGAACCTCCTACATGAGCCTCTGGAGTAGCTGGGACTACAGGCTCCCAACACTATGCCCAGCTACTTTTAAAAAACTTTTTGGCAGTGGCTCACACCTGTAATCCCAGCACTTTGGGAGGCCGAGGCAGGCGGATCATGAAGTCAGGAGTTCGAGACCAGCCTGGCCAACATAGTAAAACCCCATCATTACTAAAAATGCAAAAAATTAGCTGGGTATAGCACTGCATGCTTGTAATCCCAGCTACTCGGGAGGCTGAGGCAGGAGAATCTCTTGAACCCAGGAGGCAGAGAGGTTGCAGTGAACTGAGATCGCGCCATTGCACTGCTGCCCAGGTGACAGTGCGAGACTCCAACTCAAAAAAAAATTTTTTTTTTTTTTGTAGAGACCGGGTCTCACTTTGTTGCCCAGGCTGGTCTTAAACTCCTGGCCTCAAGTGGTCCTCCCCGCCTTGGCCTCCAAAAGTGTTGGGATTGCAGGCGTGAGCCATCTCGCCTAGCTGACTTCTCAGTGTTTTAACGGCATGGCGCTCCCTCACACGGCTGCCCTCTAGCTCACTGGACTGATGCCCTGTTGTTGGACATATGGGTCATTTTTGGTCTTTCATGGATCCAGTCATGCTGCATCAGAGAGCCCTGCGTGTGTGTTTGGCCGAGGCTCTGGGGGGTAAAGAGCCGTGCGTGTAAGTTCCTAGAAGTGGGGCTGCTCAGTCAGAGGCAGATACCCGTAGAGTTTGCTGGAAGTGGCCCAGTCCTCTCTGTGGGGCTGTATCACTGTGCATTTCCACAGCAGCCGGGGGGCTTTCTCCAGGTGGGAGCTGCATGCAGTTGCGATACCATCTCTCCTGACCTGAGCAAGGCAGTGTCTCCCCAGTGCTCAGGGCCGCCGGCCGCACTTCCTTCCTGGCCTCCCTGGCCCCATCTCTGGCCGCTGTGGACTGTGGCTTCTTCTAGTTTACCAGGTGTTTAGAGCATGGGAGGGCTGTTGACCCTGGTCTGGAATGTAAATTGCAAATGCTCCTCCATCTGTCTGCTTTTCTGCTCATTCTTTCGGGGCGTCTTTCTTTCTCTCCCACATGCTCCTGCAGTGCTGAGCTCTGATCATGAGGGTCACGTCTCTTCCTGCTTTCCTCAGCAGCCACATTCCCTTGTGCAGTCTTGGCCACACCCACGTGCTGGGGCTGCCTCAGTTGGAATCCAGTTCTAGCCCCTCCTAAGCCCACAGTCCCTGTGTGTCCGGTGCCATCTGGGGCCTGCTCGCCCCTGCAGCAGCCTGAGCCGCAGGCTCTGTGCGTCTGCCCTGTACTCTCAGCCTCGGTCCCTGCACTCATCTTTGACCCAGCGTCTGAGCAGAGCCCCCCTCCCAGCACGGACGCTGAGTTTTGGCAACCTGGGTCCTCTCCTTATCCCTCTCCTTCTGCCTCTGCTTTGGCCACCCCAGACCCTGCTCCTTCCTGAAGAGCCTGCCCTGAGGTACACAGCTATGCTTTCCTGGAATACCCAGCTGTTGGGATCCCTTTCCTAGAAGCCCAGCAGGAAGAGTGGCCCCTGTGGACACTTGTCCCCTTGGCACCTTCCCAGCTTCCACCACTAAGCCATGCACCTGCTCTGTGCTGCCCAGGGCTTGGGAGCAGACACCTGAGGCACCTTTGCCAACTTGGAAGGCCTTAGGGGAAAGCCACATGGAGCCATGTTACGGGAGACCTCATTTGCCAGGTTCAGGCATGTCTGTGGCACCCTGCAGGGGATGGGAAGCCAGGGATGATTTTTAATGGCGCGGGCTCTACTTTGGGACCACTACTTTGTTTTTTGTCTGTTTGTTTTTGAGACACAGTCTGGCTCTGTCTCCCAGGCTGGAGTGCGATAGCACAATCTCGGCTCACTGCAACCTTCACCTCCTGGGTTCAAGCGATTTTCCTGCCTCAGCCTCCCGAGTAGCTGGGATTACAGGTGTACGCCATCATGCATGGCTAATTTTTGTAATTTTAGTATAGACGGGGTTTCACCATGTTGGCCAGGCTGGTGTTGAACTCCTGACCTCAAGGGATCTGTCCGCCTCGGCCTCCCAGGATGCTCATATTATAGGCCTGAGCCACCGTACCCAGCCTGGGCCATTACTCTGGAAGTGAGGTGGAGAAGATGTGGGGTGGGGAGGGGGCGTGGGTGGGCCCAGGAGCCCCTGTGACAGTCTGTGTGTCTGGAATGGGGCAGTGGGCTGGAGAAGCAGGGAGGATTCAGGGGTGTCACGCCAGAGACCTCTGCAGGCTCAGCACAGATTGCGAGTTAGGTCTGATGGCAGCGCGGCTCACAGGGCAGGGCTGATGGGGCAGGGAGTGGCTCACCCATGGGGGATTTGAAGATCTGGTTCAACCCCAGAGTCTGCGGCTCCATAAAGGGATGCTCAGAGCAGGGGCATGGAGCAGCCCCGCAGTATCAGGAAGGCAGCAGTAACCAGCGGGTCTTCCCCATCTTTTCAGGAGCTGTCCAAGATCACGATGCCAATCGCCTTCAACGAGCCTCTGAGCTTCCTGCAGCGGATCACAGAGTACATGGAGCACGTGTACCTCATCCACAGGGCCTCTTGCCAGCCCCAGCCCCTGGAGAGGATGCAGGTGGGCCTTAGGAGTGCCAGGCGGGAGTTTGTCACGAAAGTGACACCCCTTGCATGTCTGGCCACACAGTCTTGGGGCCCCGGGCATCTGTGAGAAGGGCTCACACAGCTCCCCCCAGTGTTCAGTGCCATCCTGCCTGGCAGCCGTGGCATTTGTCCAGGTATGTGATGACAGAACTTGCAGGAAAAGCCATTGAGCTCTCAGTGGCCCCAAGAGCTCCCTGCCGCCGCCTCCTGCCGGGAGTCTCCGCCTCTTGGAACTGAAGGTGGTGGCGGGCTCTGCCCTCGGGCTCCTCTGGGGTCCTGTTGTACCACCGCGCCCCGTGTGTGTGTATGTGTGTAACTGTGGGCTGGGAACACACGGTGGCTCACGCCTGTAATCCCAACACTTTGGGAGGCTGAGCGGATGAATCGCTCCCGGAGGTTGAGACCAGCCTAGGCAACATAGTGAGACCACATCTCTACAAAATTTTTTTTAAACTTAGGCAGGTGCAGTGGTGCATGCCTGCAATGCCAGCTACCTGGGAGGCTGATGAGAGAGGATCACTGTGCCCAGGAGCTAGAGGCTACAGTGAGCTACGATGACGCCACTGCACTCCAGCCTGGGTGATGGCGTGAGACCCTGTGTCTAAAAAATAACAAAATACAAGTGTGTGACTGTGGGCGCACATAGTGTGTGTCCCTGTGTGTGTGTGTGTGCATGCCTCTGTGAATGCGTGCTCGGGGTGTGCGTGTTGAGTGTGTGGCCTTGTGTGTGCATGTGAGACAGTGACTGACATTGCTGCAGCGTCTGCCAGGAAGGGCCCGGCCCCGGGGGAGGAAGGCAGCACCCAGTTCCTCCTTTCTGTGCTGTCGAGGGAGTGGTGGGTGATGAAGGGCGTTCCCTGGAAGTCCTATCATCTCAGACACACTGCTCGGAGAAAATTGAAAAATCACACGGAACAACTAGTGACAGAAACCAGGTGCCCACCGCCCTCCACAAGAGGCCGTCTTCTCTGGCGCGTTTCCTAACTGAAGCTGTTCTTGCCCGTCCTGTGGATTGTTTACAGTCTGTGGCTGCTTTTGCTGTCTCGGCCGTGGCTTCCCAGTGGGAGAGGACCGGCAAACCATTTAATCCACTCTTGGGAGAAACGTATGAATTAATCAGGTAAGGGAAAAGGCCCATCATAAATACCGTGTAAATGGAATCCTTGGATGACAGATGAGTTTGATTCTTTCACTAGCGTCGATTCCTCTGCTCTGAGAATAAACTGTTTGAATTAAGAGCTCACTAAAGCGTTTGCATGCTGTAGGCGAGATGTTTCACACACATGGGGTGTTGTGCTAACAGTGCCACCATGTCTGAGTGAGTGTAAAGCATTGGCAATGAGCTATTTTAGTGTGTTCGAGTCAAGCGTGGAGACAGCGTGTACCGTAGACGCTTCCGTGTGTGTGTGCAACGTCTGTGAAATGTGTAGGATTGTCGTGAGCTTCACCGAAAATGGAAGTAGGTACTAATGAGCAAAACGAGGCTGTTTTACCAAAGTATTCAGTGAATGCTATTGAAAAAGCAGGTAAATCCAGAGACAGGAATGATTGCAAAGAGGAGTTTCACTCCCAAGGCCACGTTTGCCACCACACAGCCTCCCCAGAGTTTTAGCAAGGGTCAGACGGCCCTGGCCAAGGGAGAGGTAACTAGACCACGCCTCATCTCCAGACATCCCTGAAACTTCTTCCTATGGAACTTTCTTCTAGACAGCGTTGCTGTCCCTTCCTAGAGTCCCTCCAGCTTCCCGCCTGTCTCTGGTGGCCCTCAGCTTACAGACCTGAGACTGACTGCAAGTCCCAGAACTCTGACCCTAGAGGTCCAGCCAGGCCCCATATCACGTTGTCTGTGGCTGGGCCTCTGGAAGGACTGGTTGGGGTTCTCTTCACCCACCTGGTTGCCCCGGGGACTGCTGTGGTTATTCACAGAATCATCCTGGGATTCTGCCCTGGTGGCAGTGCCCACCCAAACCAACAAAGGAAGTCAGAAGCAGGCCAGACCACAGCATGAGTGTGGCCGTGTGGTAATTCCTCAGCCATCAAGCAGCCTGGCTGGGGCTCCGGGTGGCTGTGGATGAGAGAGTAGATGTGTGTGGCTTCCTTCAGGGCCGTTTGGTGATGTCTGAAATGATTTTTATTCCACTGCCCGTGGACCCCCTCATTCTCTTGTAGATGCATGCAGGTGCCCACGGGCAGATGTGTAGGGAGAGTCAGCGGAGCACAGTTGAGCCCCTGTCTCTGTGACAGGGCTAAGCTATGGTACTGAAGGAGGGAGGGGCAGGGCACTCTCAACTGCACCCTTCACTCCTCTGACTGTCGAGGTAGCCCAGCACACAGAGCTCGCTCCGCCTGCCTGGGGAGAAGGAGCTTGCTGGTGGGATGCTCTTCACTCCTCTCACTGTCGAGGTAGCCCAGCACACAGAGCTGGCTCCGCCTGCCTGGGGAGAAGGAGCTTGCTGGAGGGGCGTGGGTGGTTATCTAGACAAGCCTGCTGTGCAGAATGCAAGCTGTTTGCTACAGGCTGCTGGGCTGCACGCCTCCCTGCCCAGGAACAGAGTGCAGACGGGAGGGAAGGCAGCCTCCTTTATCATCTTGTTTTATTATTTTTCTATGAAAAAGGGAGTTGAGCCAAAACAATTAGCCTCTTATTTGGATTCTGGGTTAGTTGATATTCTGTTGGGTTGTTTTATTATGAAGTCTGTTTGTTTTTTTAATTATAAGAATGTGCTCTTTATAGTAAATGTGTAACATTGAGAAAGGTAGAAAAGATAAATCAGGCATAATCCCATAAAAGACAATAACTGACTGGGCTCACGCCTATAATCCCAGCAACCTGGGAGGCCGAGGCAGGAGCATCACTGGAGCCCAGTAGTTCAAAGTTACAGTGATTGTGCCAGGGCACTCTGAGCTGGACTACAGAGCCAGACCCTGTCTCTTTAAAAAAATAAAGATAGCTGTCAGCATTTTGTTAGACTTTCTTTTGTGTATGTTTCAAAATATGTTAATTTGTATCCCTTTTTATTTAACAGTATGTCATAATTTTCCTGTGATATTAAAAACTTTTTCTAAATTATAGTGTTTCATGGATTCTAAGACACATTTTTCATGTTGCAGCACTTCAACATGTCAGTTTCGTACTCCTTTTTTTTTTTTGAGATGGGGTCTTGCTCTGTTCCCCAGGCTTGAAGTGCAGTGACATGATCACAGCTCACTGTAGCCTCAACTTCCTGGGCTAAAGTTATCTGCCCACCTCAGCCTCCCAAGTAGCTGGAACTACAGGCATGCGCCACCATGCCCAGGTAATTTTGGTATTTTCAATAGAGACAGTGTTTTGCTATGTTGCCCAGGCTGGTCTCGAACTCCTGAGCTCAAGTGATCTACCTACCTCCACCTCCCAAAGTGCTAGGGTTACAGGTGTGAGCCTCTGCACCCAGCCCAAGTCATAGTTTCATTTGCAGCATTTTTTTCTTTCTTTCATAAACTAATGGTGTGCAGTGCAATTAATGGCATCTTTGGTTCAAAGAAGTGCAGTTCCTTTGAAACTTCAGTCACTGTTTTGGGGCCCTTTATTGTATTTTATGTGTTATTAATGATTGAGACTTTTTTTTTTTTTTTTTTTGAGACGGAGTCTCCATCGGTTGCCCAGGCTGGAAGGCAGTGGCATGATCTCGGCTCGCTGCAGCCTCCGCCTCCGGGTTCAAGCAACTCTCCCTGTTCTCCGCCTCAGCTTCCTGAGTATTTGGGATTACAGGCGCATGCCACCATGCCCAGCTAATTTTCGTGTTTTCAATAGAGACAGGATTTCACCTTGTTGGTCAGCCTGGTGTTGAACTCCCAACCTCGGGTGATTTGCCCACCTTGGCCTCTGGAAGTGCTGGGATTACAGGCGTGAGCCACCACGCGCAGCCATGGTTGAGATTTTTATCAATAGTGAGTAAGTGGTTGTGGGATTTGGTTTGCTTCAAATGGGCTTTCTTCCGGTGTGTAAAGAGTTTAAAAGTGTGGCCAGGCGCGGTGGCTCAAGCCTGTAATCCTAGCACTTTGGGAGGCCGAGACGGGCGGATCACGAGGTCAGGAGATCGAGACCATCCTGGCTAACACGGTGAAACCCCGTCTCTACTAAAAATACAAAAAATTAGCCAGGCGTGGAGGTGGGCAGCTGTAGTCCCAGCTACTTGGGAGGCTGAGGCAGGAGAATGGCGTAAACCCGGGAGGCGGAGCTTGCAGTGAGCTGAGATCCGGCCACTGCACTCCAGCCTGGGCGACAGAGCAAGACTCTGTCTCAAAAAAAAAAGAGTTTTAAAGTGTGTGCCCATGTTTGTCCTAGA
This sequence comes from Trachypithecus francoisi, assembly GCF_009764315.1. NCBI lineage: Eukaryota > Metazoa > Chordata > Mammalia > Primates > Cercopithecidae > Trachypithecus > Trachypithecus francoisi. The sequence continues at coordinate 58,103,013 of NW_022681467.1, forward strand.
AGGTGTGAGTGTCAGCACTGGCTGTCAGGTCATTTGGGGAGGAGCTGTTGTTAGTAGTACAGGCTTTCCTGCACTTCTGTATATAAATCACTCTGCAGTTTGGAGAAGCAACATAAATGTCACAGCTTCAAATTCTAGTGTTTCTGGCTCATCCTGGCTGGGTCAGCTGCTGGTCCTTACCCACACGCTGCCCATGCGTGAATGCCAACTTTTTGTTTTTCGTCTGATTTAGAAGTTGGCTGGCACTGGGCAGCCGAGCACCTGTTCTCTAGATGTCATTGCCTTTGAGCAAGCAGGACTAGTTTGGACAGAGTGTGGCGTGGTGACAGCAGGGTCCAGCAGGCGACTGTGGGTCTTGGCACACGCTGCAGGGAGCAGCCCTGCTTCTGCTTCTGGGAAAGGGGAGACTGAGGCCTAGACCAGGGGAAGACTGGCCACGAGAATCACTTGTGAGGGAGTCTTCTGTTCTGAATTCATGCAGAGTGTGCTTCCTTTTCTCGATATTTCTCGAGTCCGTTGCTGCTGCCAGCCTTCCCGTCCTCTGGTCAGCGTGCTGTGCCACCGTCGGAGGCGTTCACGAGATTGGCTCTTAGAAAACGATTAAAATGTCTTGAAGAAGATAAATCAGGCAATCAGGCCGGGCGCGGTGGCTCACGCCTGTAATCCCAGCACTTTGAGAGGCTGAGGTGGGCAGATCGCCTGAGGTCAGGAGTTCGAGACTAGCCTGGCCAACATGGTGAAACCCTATCTCTACTAAAAAATACAAAAAATTAGCCGGGCATGGTGGCATGTGCCTGTCCCAGCTACTCAGGAGGCTGAGGCTGGAGAATCGCTTGAACCTGGAGGCAGAGGTTGCCGTGAGCCGAGATCACGCCACTGCATTCCAGCCTGGGCGGCAGAGATTTTGAGATTCCATCTCAAAAAAAAGAAAAAGATAAATCAGAATAGGAAAGAAGTTCTAGATGATAGAGAAGAAGCCTTGTGAGTGAAAGAAATGCAAGCCGCCTGGGCTGGGTGGAGTGGGACGTGCCACCAGCAGTCTTCCCCAGGGGCTGCACCCGGGGCCAGAGCTCCTGCTGCACAGCTGGAAGCAAGCTACGCACCTTCTTAACGCCGACACACGTCGTCTGTCACGCATGCACTTCCAGATCGTCCTTGCCAGTGTCTGCCATGTGCTGTGCGTCTGTGAGACCTTGGCAGTCTGTCAGGTTAGGGGCCATGGACGTGAACCAAGTCCTTTCCCAATACCCTGGATCCCTACAGATTCCTTGTTATAGCTAAAAATACACATTCCTTTCTTAGACAAGTATTCATTTTGTAAATTACATACCTTGGTAGTCAACCTTTTAAAATCTAATTTTTCAACTTTCCTTTCTCTGTAATGACTGGAAATTCTGATTCCAGTTAAGTTGGTAATTATGTGGTTTAGCTTTTCTAATTTTTAATGACTACACCTGTAGGTGTATTCATAGTTCCGGAACAATTAAAAACTGACATTTTGATTGAAAAAGAGAGTATACTAAAAATCCTGTTTCCTGGACAGGAATATTTTGGGGTATAAGCCATTCCATCTCGGAAATTTCAGGTGCCTGTTAGAAAGGTGAGGAAGGGGCACCCTCTTCAGAAAGGGTTTAGGGTCCTGAGTTCCTGGGCAGTGGGGGTCCCTCGGGGTTGAGGGTTTGGAGTCAGGGGTCTGTAAGAGTCACTTATCCACATCTCTGGGCTCCTCTGGCGAGACAGCGCTGTGGCTCGGGTGGTCCCATGGAGAGTGAGCGGGGCATTGGGGTGGAGGCCCCCCCCGCACCATTGCCCTCTCTGGGTGGGTCAGGTGTGCTCTGGAAGCCATGTTTATGTGTGTGTCTGTTGCCACCGTTAGGCCGAGTGTGATGTTGGAGAGACAGTGTTGGGTGTTTGTGCCACATCGTGTGGCATGGAGGGCCCCTGCTTCCCAGCATCCCGTGAGGGGCTCTGCATGATGTCTGAGCTGCCCTTTCTTTTATTTTGCTGCCATTAACGTGTCTGTTTCTCTTTTTTTTTTCTTGGACCTAGGGAAGATTTAGGATTCAGATTTATATCGGAACAGGTCAGTCACCATCCCCCCATCAGTGCGTTCCATTCGGAAGGCCTCAACCATGACTTCCTGTTCCATGGCTCCATCTACCCCAAGCTCAAGTTCTGGGGCAAAAGCGTGGAGGCAGAGCCCCGAGGCACCATCACACTGGAGCTGCTCAAGTGAGTATTGGTGCGTCCTGCTGAGAACCGCTTCCTGCAGAAACTGAAATGGGTGCTGGTGATGTGGAGGGAAACCTTCCTTTAGGAGGAAACCCTGTGATTTTTCTCCTGAGATGGTGACCTCCCCACAGCAGAAACGTCTTCAGATGAGCTTCCTGACCAGGGTTCCGTGTTGCTGGGGGGGCGCCCTCACCTCTGCAGTTGGAATTCTCACCCCTTTCAGTCATCATTCATTGTATTCCTTGTCTTTTACTGCCTAACAGCCCCAAATGTAGCAGCTTCCACACCAGTCTGGCAGGATTTCTGAGGGCTGGGGACCGTGAGGTTGCGGTAGGGATGAGGGTTGGGTTACCCATGGTGCCTGTGTCCCGGCTCCCCTTCTTGGCTGCTGGCAGGGCCCCTTCAGGGCTGCTTGCTGCAGGGTCCTGCCTCCCATGGGGGAGAGAGCTGAGAAGGAAGCCAGGGAAGTGGCCCTTTGCACACTCCCCCATCCTGTGCTCATGTGGCAGGGGTGACTTAGGGTTGGAATTTGAAACAGCGTTGGAGGGGCCCTCTGAGAAGCCGCTCACTGCCCCTCTTCACTCTCAGCCTGAATGCTCCCCAAGCCAGTGTCCACCAAAGACACCTCAGAGCAAAACACAAGTCTCCAACAAACCCCGGCCGCTAAGACCTGGCAGACACAGACCAGATGCTGGTGTCCTCCTGGGCCACCAGTCCTGAGATGCGAGTCTTGCCAAGCCGCTGCCTACAGTCTTGTTGTAGGCACCAGGTCCTAACAATACATACAGAAATAAGTAATAAACAACACCTTGCCTGATGAAGCATTTGATGTGGGTTTTGCTTCACATTGGCCCTGCCTGGATGGTGGCTAGAAGGTTCCACAAGGACCTGGAGAAGCCCCTGAGAATGTGTCCCCGGGCTGGTGCAGCCTTGTGCCTATTGTGCAGTGGCCTTGCTTTCTTAGGAAGAGGCGTACAGAAATGAAAATTTGCACACCTTGCTGATAAAGTTGCACACCTTGCTGATGAACGCATTTGGGTTCCACCCCCAGGAAGTTCAGAGAATTCCACACGTGTTGCAAACTACCCTGCTCTGAGTGGATTTCTGCCTTCACTGTGGCTCCTCCACATAGCCCCTTAAAACATGGGGCTGCTGATCTGCTGCCTCACATTTGTGGGGTGTTTTCTTCTTGGGCAGGGCCATTTGGGAGGATGAGGAATAAAAGAAACAAGTATGTAGAGTGCGGTGAAAACCCTGCACCCCTCCACAGCCACATGCTGGCTCCCCAGATAGCCAGGGCCGCATGCCCGGGACCCTGCATTACTGCCATATGTGTTTGGGGAGGTGGCTTTTCTTTTGACGACTTCACAGGAAAGCCATTTCTATTTGTTCAGTCTTCTTTGATTGCTTATTAACATGTCTTGACATTTAAGTAGAAAGCTTTGTAGATGCTACAAAGGAAAGACGTGCATTTCAAACGCATGCTAAATACACAGCCTCCGTCGCAGGGGCTTCAAAGCAGCATGCTGCTGTCCTGCGGGTGCCAGCTGCTGTGACCCAGCACTGCCTGGTCGTTGCGTCTTAGGTCACGTCGTGTCTTGGCTTTTCTGCTCTCTGACCGCTTGTTTTCCGGTGTCTTCGCAGACATAACGAAGCCTACACCTGGACCAACCCCACCTGCTGTGTCCACAACGTCATCATCGGGAAGCTGTGGATAGAGCAGTATGGGACAGTGGAGATTTTAAACCACAGGTGACAGCACCCCACTGTTGGGTGAGAGTGCGAGGCTCCGGGTGGGGATGGGTGAGCCAGGGAGCGTGAGTGTCCGTGCTCCTGGTGGGTTTTAGCTCAGCCTCAACGAGCTCCTGCCGTGTCCCTGCCAGCCCAGGCATAGCAGCTGCCAGGATTTGACTCTGACTGGTGTTGGCCATGGGTGCTCCTCGTTCACGGCCTCATTTTTAGTCATGGTCGTTACTTGGAGGCTTTGAGCTATGCCGAAGAGCTGTGTCATTGCCAAGTGCAGCGCGGTGGCCGTCCGCAGCTTTTGGCCACTGTCCAAGCTCGAATGCCCTGTTCCTGGAAGCTTATGACTGGTGGGCTTTGCCTTTCCACCACTTTAGTGAGGTATAATCGATGCATCATATGATTCGCCTGTTCTGAGTGGACACTTAAGTGATTTTTGATAAATTGACCGAATCATGGCGCTATCCCCACAGCCCGTTTCAAACACTTCCATCGCTCCAATTTCCAACATTTCCAGTTTCGAACACTTCCATCGCCCCAGAGGCCCACCGCACCCATTCGCAGTCAGCCCCTGCCTGCGCCAGGTCCTCCACTGCACTGCTCCCATTGCAGAGTTGCCCTTTCTGGCTGTTTGCTGTCTTGCAGCAGAAACCTGTGTTTGTTTTTCCCACAGAAGCGGACATAAGTGCGTGCTTCACTTTAAACCGTGTGGATTATTCGGAAAAGAACTTCACAAGGTGGAAGGACACATTCAAGACAAAAAGTAGGTCCTTGCCAGGTGGTTCATGGGGCACCACTGCAGCCTGTGTGTTCACGTTAGAGGGCTCAGGTGCTCCTGGGCCTGCATGTGCCAACGTGCACGAGACGCGGGTACACCAGTGTCATCTGTGCGTGGTCCAGAAGTATGACTCCTTTTTGTTTTGGAAAGACATTTTGTTATTGAGCATACAAGGAAATAAAGGGTATTTTTGAATGTAGTTTCTAGGTGGCTTGTTACTGGGGCCATCTTCTTTTGATAAAATTGTCTTGAGAAGTCAGCCGTTTTCACTGGGAGATGAGACGAGACTGCGTTTTGTGGCAGAGCTGAGGTGGGAGGTGTGGCTTTGCGCTTTCCCTACCCCGGCAGGCACCCCATGCACACTGTCAGGCGAGACTCAAATGTGTTAGCTGGTGGGGTGTCCGTGTCACGTGACCAGTTCACTCCAGTCTGAATCAGGGACTTTCACAAGTTTTTGTGAGTAGAGAAATGGTCAGTACTGTTTTCACGCCGGGCGCGGTGGCTCAAGCCTGTAATCCCAGCACTTTGGGAGGCCGAGACGGGTGGATCACGAGGTCAGGAGATCGAGACCATCCTGGCTAACACGGTGAAACCCCGTCTCTACTAAAAATACAAAAACTAGCTGGGCGAGGTGGCGGGCGCCTGTAGTCCCAGCTACTCGGGAGGCTGAGGCAGGAGAATGGCGTAAACCCGGGAGGCGGAGCTTGCAGTGAGCTGAGATCCGGCCACTGCACTCCAGTCCGGGAGACAGAGCGAGACTCCGCCTCAAAAAAAAAAAACAAATTTTTCAGTTTTTTTTCTCTCCATTTGGATTGATTACTTTGTAATCTGGGTCTCAAATTTTTTTTTTCCAGTAAGGAATTTGAGCCATAGAATGTCATGAAGTTCCTTCTAGTTCCTAAAATTTAGATATTTCCCATTAGAAACTAGCCCCCAATGTAAAACAGTCAGGGCCAGGTGCAGTGGCTCACGCTTATAATCTCATCACTTTGGGAAGCCATGGTGGGCAGATCACCTGAGGTCAGGAGTTCGAGACCAGCCTGGCCAACATGGCTGTCTCTACTAAAAATAACGTCTCTACTAAAACCCATCTCTCCTAAAAATACGAAAATTAGCCGGGTGTGATGGCGCACATCTGTAATCCCAGCTACTCGGGAGGCTGAGGCACAAGAATCGCTTGAGCCCAGGAGGTGGAGGTTGTAGTGAGCCAAAATCACGCAAGTGCACTCCAGCCTGGGCAGCAGAGCAAGAGGCTGTCTCAAAAAAAAATAAGACAGTTGGTGTTTCTGCTCCGTCTACCCTCTAGTATATACCAGAAATGCACCTGTTTCAACAGCCTATAAAATAAAATGGCCAGGCTTATGACTGACCGTTTCTCCCATAAAACATGTGAGGATCAACGTGTGGACCTAGAAGGGACAGCAGTCGAACAGTGCCTGACATCTCTCCCCCTTGGAACACAGCCCAGAGAGCAGCTGGCTGTTTCCAGAAATGGGTGGGCACGCCGAGGCCACTACTCGCTGACCCTCAGTGAGCACATGTACAGCGTGGTTTTCCAGAACTGGGCGGGGGCCCTGAGGCCAGACCCGCTGACCTTCAGTGAGTGCATGTAAATGTGTTTTGGTTTTCTGGTTTTCCACCCTAAATTTAAGGGTGCTCTGTCCTTGGAGACAGAGAGTTGTTGTCCCCAGGTTGTCTGCTAGGTGAGGCCTGGCCCAGTTACCCGTGTCTATGTGCTGGCTCTGCAAGGGCTGAGAGACACCCTCCCCTCCTGGGTCCCGAGCCTGTCAGAGCTGCACTTCCAGGGGGTCCGTGGTCGCGGTTGACTCTTCCCAGCAAGAGGCGAAAAGAGAAAGAAAATGGAGCCTGCACTATTTGGCTTCATCCCTTTTGGAATCGAGAGCTCTGTGGCCACTCTGCAAAGGTCTCTGGGTTGTTATTGATGAAACAAGCAGGTGGGGAACCAAAGATCAAGCAGCATTGACTGCACCAATGGATAGAAAAGGGCTGGAGGACACACACAGCATGCTCAGCGTGTTGGAAATGATGAGTGGATACACAGCACGCTCAGCGTGTTGGAAATGATGAGTGGACACACAGCACGCTCAGCGTGTTGGAAATGATGAGTGGACACACACAGCACGTTCAGCGTGTTGGAAATGATGAGTGGGCGCCTGCAGCTTCACATTTTAAAACGCTCGCTCTTTTTTTGCCCCTTCCTCTCTCCTGTAGCCCCGAGGGCCGGCTGTCCTTTGGGTTTCCATCCCTTCCCCTCTCCTGCAGCCCCGTGGGCTGTCCGTCCTTTAGGTTCCCAGCCCTTCATTTTCCTTTCCATGCTCAGAATGGTCCCAGAATGCAAATTTTCATCTTTGCATTTATGTCCAGAGATGTCCCAAAATGCGTAAGAAAGCATGCCTGAGGGGGATTTATTCCAGGGTCAAAATTAAGGTGCTACGTGTTTAGACAAATGGTTTGTAATGACTAAAACTTGGCTTTAAAAATCCCATTTAATTACAGCAAAAAGAAGCTCTTTGTGATCTATGGCAAATGGACAGAATGTTTGTGGGGCATAGATCCCGTTTCGTATGAATCCTTCAAGAAGCAGGAGAGGAGAGGCGACCACCTGAGAAAGGCCAAGCTGGTAAGGGCCGGGGCATCCCCGGGCAGAGCTGAGCCCTGGGCGCTGAGGGCTGTCAGGCCGCTGCTGCCTTTAACTCACCTGCCAGGGGCGCAGGGAGCCTTTGGACCCCAGCAGGAGAGATGAATATGCAGAATTTGTCCAGATGAACCGTGTGTTGTGGCGTCCAGTATCAGTGAGGGGGTTATCTGTATTTCTTTCCATTTTTTGTTTTTTTTTTTATCCAAAGGAGGGTCTTCCTCTGTCACCCAGGTTAGAGTGCAGTGGTGCAGTCATAGCTCACTGCAGCCTCCAGTTACCAGGCTCAAGCAGTCCTCCCTCCTTAGCCTCCCATGTGGCTAGGACTATAGGCATGCACCACCATGCCTGACTAATTTTTATTTTTTTGTAGAGATGGGGTCTTGCTATGTTGCCCAGGCTGGTCTTGAACTCCTGGGCTCAAGCAGTCCTTGCACCTCGGCCTCCCGAAGTGCTGGGATTACTAATAGGCATGAACCACAACACCCAGCCAATTTATCTGTATTTCGGTTGCACAGAGGCTGCTGCTATAAACTGTGGGCCCCAGTGCCCTAGAGTCATATATAGTCACTGGCCCCCATGGCTGGAAGTATCTGAGGGAACCTCAGGCAAGGCCATTTCTTTTCTGGAAACTCCAGGTTCTGGGTTCTTCTTTTTTTTTTTTTTTTTTTTTTGAGACGGAGTCTTGCTCTGCCGCCCAGGCTGGAGTGCAGTGGCCGGCTCTCAGCTCACTGCAAGCTCCGCCTCCCGGGTTCACGCCATTCTCCTGTCTCAGCCTCCCGAGTAGCTGGGACTACAGGCGCCCGCCTCGTCGCCCGGCTAGTTTTTTGTATTTTTTAGTAGAGACGGGGTTTCACCATATTAGCCAGGATGGTCTCGATCTCCTGACCTCGTGATCCGCCCGTCTCGGCCTCCCAAAGTGCTGGGATTACAGGCTTGAGCCACCGCGCCCGGCCTGGGTTCTTCTTAATAAATCTTCTCACGTTCTTTGAGTTAGCCTAGACATATTTTTAAAAATCAAGTGAATTTCAATTTTTTTTGTTTTTACTTGTGAGTACTAGATAATATATTCAACAGCCAGAAAGTATTGGCAAGGCTTTTTCCCCCCTAGAGCTTTGGAATACTTATTACCTTAAAACTAGTTGTTCTTGAACTTAAAAATAAAAGTGATAGTTCAAAAGAGGTGTCATATTTTCTACATAATGAATTGGAATGTACCAAGCCTGAAATGTTCAATATTTATTTAATGGAAACGTTAGCCTCCTCCGGATCCCAAGTGTTTTTTGTGTTGTAGTATTCATGTGTACTGTTAGACACCTTTTCTAATCACCTGCTTTTATTTAAGAAGGAAAATTCTGCTTATGCACTAGACAGACCTAGAAGGGTAAATCCATTTAGTGATGTTTTTTGATGCTTTCCTACTCCTTGAGGTGACCTAGAAACAGGAGAGTTTTCTGTGAAGGCTTGTCCTTGAGCCGCGGCTCTCCCTCGCCCAGCCTCGGGCCACGGGGCCTACAGCCAGTGTGGATACAGCCCTGCTTGTGCAGGAAGCCCTGGGCTTTGACTCGCTTGTTTTCGGTCATCTCCTTGCACAGCTGCATCTGGAATCATTCTCTCCCTTTTCTAGGACCCATTTTTTTTTTTTTTTTTTTTTTGAGATGGAGTCTCGCTCTGCCGCCCGGGCTGGAGTGCAGTGGCCGGATCTCAGCTCACTTCAGCTCACTGCAAGCTCCGCCTCCCGGGTTCACGCCATTCTCCTGCCTCAGCCTCCCAAGTAGCTGGGACTACAGGCGCCCGCCACCTCGCCCAGCTAGTTTTTTGTATTTTTTAGTAGAGACGGGGTTTCACCGTGTTAGCCAGGATGGTCTCGATCTCCTGACCTCGTGATTCACCCGTCTCGGCCTCCCAAAGTGCTGGGATTACAGGCTTGAGCCACCGCGCCCGGCCGGACCCATTGATTTTGAGAAGCAATGTGGCAGGTTTTGTCTTTTCATCAGGATGTAGAGAGTCTGAAATCCCCACACAGCAGCCATTTCTTGATGGAGGGCAAAACTGCGCCATCTAGAAAGCTCTCAGTCCCAGAACCTGCCTTCTGGAGAGGTGCCGTGCGTGAGAATGAACATACTGCTTGGAAGGCACCGCCGCATAGTTGTGCTGACTCCGTGAAGTGCCGTTTCACGTGTACCGCGTCTCCCGAAGGGAAACACGCCTGGCCACTGACCTCCTGTTGTCTCTGCTTTTGGTGTCAGTTAGAACACACAGCACAGCCCCACGAAGGGAGTGTGATCTGCTTTAGGGACTGGGGTCCAGCTCCTCTCCATACAGTGGTGGACAGACAGTGTCATAGACTGGAGAGGAAATTCGATTTTGTCCTTAGTTTAAGAAAAAAAAAGGCCGGGCATGGTGGCTCATGCCTGTAATCTCAGTACTTTGGGAGGCCGAGGCAGGTGGATTGCCTGAGGTTAGGAGTTCGAGACCAGCCTGGCCAACATAGTGAAATCCAGTCTGTACTAAAAGTACAAAAAATTAGCTGGGCATGGTAGTGGGTGTCTGTAATCCCAGCTACTCAAGAGGCTGAGGCAGGAGAATCTCTTGAACTCAGGAGGTGGAGGTTGCAGTGAGCCGAGATTGCACCACTACACTCCAGCCTGGGCAACAGAGCGAGACTCCGTCTCAAAAAAAAAAAAAAAAAAAAAGCCACCCGGCTCTGCTCAGGCATGGTGACTGGTCTGAAAGGTGCTCTGAGAATAGCTGTCCTCCTGGCCAAGAGCAGCCTGGCCGTGGGCAGCCACCCAGCAGGGTTCTGTGTTTCAGGATGACAGCTCCGGGAAGGCTGACAGCGACGTGGCTGACGACGTACCTGTGACCCAGGAGACCGTGCAGGTCATTCCCGGCAGCAAGCTGCTCTGGAGGATCAACACCCGGCCCCCCAACTCTGCCCAGGTCTGTGTCCCTCCGTGGCCTGACACCCCCGCTGTGAGGCCAGGCCTTACTACCTGCCCACATCAGACCCGCCTCTGCACCCCCTGAGCCCAGCACCTTGGCTCTTCCCTGTCCTTGGGCCCTTGCCTGCCACCTTGCCTCAGCCTGTTGTCCCAGAGCAGACGGAGGGGCCTCTGCGTGTGTTGAATTGGCTTCTGTTGTCCCTGGAGCTGTGTCCCGGCCCTGTGCTTGCCTGCCTTGGGGCCCGCTGTTGGGGCCGGGCACCGCTGCTCCGAGCACACGTTTGTGCTTCCCCTGGGAACATCAGACAGATGCAGCCATTGCCGGCCAAGGCCCATACCAAGTGCATCTTATCAACAGAGTCTTCCAGACCTGTTCGGGAGATTGCTTTTCTAACTTCTCAATTTAGATGCTTAAATGCATTGTGACATTTATTTTTGAAAATTGCACTTATAATTTTTATTAAATATATGATAAACTACATGTCTTATGACAAAATGTAATATATGGTTATATGATAAATATCACATGTAATATTTTAGTATCTTTTATAAATTCTTATTTATATATAAAATATATGCAACTTATGCAATTTTGTATGTCCCATAAACAGAGCAGAACGTGTAAAATACAGAAAAGGAAGCAAAACCTTCCCTCTAAACACATTATCTCAACAGTCGCTGTTATCATTTGATTAGAGCATGAACTGCTTGAACAATGCTGTTTTCTTTTTCATAGAGGCAGAGTCTCGCTCTGTCACCCAGGCTGCAGTGCAGTGGTGTGATCTTGGCTCACTGCAGTCTCCAACTTCTGGGCTCAAGTGATCCTCCCACCTCAGCCTCCCAAGTAACAAGGACCACAGGCGTGTGCCACCATGCCAGACTAATTTTCTACTTTTTGTAGAGAGGAGGTCTTGCTATGTTGCCCAGGCTGGTCTCAAACTCCTGGCCTCAAGCAATCTTCCTGCCTTGGCCTCCTGAGTTGCTGGGACCACAGGCATGAGACACTGTGGCCTGCCAACGATACTATTGGTATTTTAAATTTATTATTAGGAAAATTGCTTATGTATTTTTTCAGGGAAGTCTCTTTAAAGATAACTTGTGCTTCTAGCCTTTGGCTCAGCGTATGTGTTGAGTCCTCCTGCCTGCCTGGGCTCTGGGACCAGGCAGATGAGGTCCCAGCAGGGAGGTGGGGCAGGTAGTTGATTCACACCTAAGAGCCAGGTGGTGCCTTGGGTGCTAGGGAGGGCATCTGAGTGCTGTGGCTTCAGTCATGGGGTAGGGGTGGGGGTGTCTAGGGATTGCATTTGGGCGGAGGGGACAGCCAGGGCAGAGCCCCCTGGAGTAGACTAGTGTGTGAGGGCTAGAAGGCCCAGGGGGCCATGGGGATGAGGGTGGGGGGAGTGCAGGGGTCTCCAGATGACTTTAGTATCTGCTATGAGTGACATGGGGCACCATGAATCATTTGAGCAGGGGATGACGGATGCGGTTGATGTTTCCTGTGGCCTTTCTGGCTGCTTATTGATATGCTGTGAGGGCAGCAACAGAAGAGGGAGGACACAGGTGGTGGCTGGAGGGCCTGGCTGTGGCAGGAGGACCTGAGTGGAGCTGGGGCCCTGAGGGCTGCAGAGGCGAGGAGGCTGTGGTGCAGAGGCCAGGAGGCTGTGGGTGCAGAGGCCGGGAGGCTGTGGGTGCAGGGTGCTGCCACAGGCCTGCTCGGGTGTGCTATCCACGAGACACTGAGCAGACAGCTGCAAGCCAGAAGTCAGGCAGAGCAAGGCTCTGGTTGTCCTAGGCATGGGGGGACTGTCATACCCTAAGCATTCTGGTTTTTAAAGTGACAGATGAACTTGCTCCCAGGGCTGAGGCTTTGGCAGCTGCAGGGGTAAAGAGGAGGAATCTGTGGGCAGGTGTGGCTGAGGGCAGGGAAGGAGCAGGTACAAGCTGAGGGTTTAATAGTGGGAGACAGGTAGCGTGGCTGAAGTGTTTCCAGCAAGCTGGTGACAAATCTGTCAATGAAATTGTGAAGACAGAAAAAGAAATGTGTGTGAGTTTTGCTGTTACACCTCAAAATGCAAACGTTACAGCCACAGTGCATGACACACGCTTAGTGAAGATGGCAGAGGCATGGAATTTGCGGGTGGAAGACATGAGTGGAAGTAGGTTCCCATAGTGGCAGTCAGGTAGCACCTGTGGGGTTTCAGGGGCCCACTGGGCGTCTTGGAGCATCGTCCATGGTTCAGAGGCCCTGCTGAGGTCGCATCTCTGTGCCTGCTCCACAGATGTATAATTTCACCAGTTTCACTGTGAGCCTCAACGAGCTGGAGACAGGCATGGAGAAGACCCTGCCGCCCACGGACTGCCGCCTGCGCCCCGACATCCGCGGCATGGAGAATGGCAACATGGGTGCGTCCCTGCAGTCAGAGGAGGGAGCGGGGCCAGGGCCGCCCTGGCTAGGGTGGGAGAGCACAAAGCACTCGCTGGCAGAAGCCAGGCTCTCCCCTATAAGGGGAACCTGGTCCCTCTCCTAAACAAACAGGCAGGCTGCAGACCTTCCAGCTAGGCTTCTCAGACCATCTGCGGTGATGAGCTTTAAAGATCTCTTGCCTGCCTCAGACCAAACCTTTTGTAAATAAATTAAAATTACATTATTAGAAAATGAAATGAAAAAGAATACATACAAAGTACAAGTCCTAGGCCGGGCGCGGTGGCTCACGCCTGTAATCCCAGCACTTTGGGAGGCCAAGGCAGGTGGATCACCTGAGGTCAGGAGTTTGAAACCAGCCTGGCCAACATGGCGAAACCCCATCTCTACTAAAAATACAAAAAATTAGGCAGGCATGGTGGTGCCCAACTGTAATCCCAGCTTCTCGGGAGGCTGAGGCACAAGAATCACTTGAACCCAGGAGGTGGAGGTGACAGTGAGCCGAGATTGTGCCACTGCGCTCCAGCCAGGGCGACAGAGCGAGACCCTGTCTCATAAACAACAACAAAAAACACAGTAAAAACAAAGTGCAAGTTCCTCATTTTTTATTATTAAACAAAAGTTAAGATTACATTTTGAAAACTGCAGGTGTTCCCCCGTGAGGATCCGTGTAGCCCTCAGTGCAGAAACTGGCCCGTGTGTGGCGTGTCCTGCAGCCTCACACTCTCCTGGTGGGCTCTGCATGCAGCCTTCATCTGTAACATGCCTGATGAACAACTGTCTCTCTCACTCACTCATCTCAATGGAATTCGCAGGGAAACTCCTGGCTGAGGAGACATATCTAAAGTGTCCTGGGTTTTGAGTTAGTGATGTTTCATTTATTTGTTTTTAGAGTTGGGCTCTCACTCTGTCGCCAAGGCTGGAGTACGGTGGTGCGATCTCGGCTCACTGCAGCCTTAACCTCCCAGGTTCAAGCGATCCTCCTGCCTCAGCCTCCCAAGTAGCTGGGACTACAAGTGCATGCCACCACACCTGGCTAACTTTTGCAGGTTATTTTTTAGACAGAGTCTCGCTCCGTCCCCTGTGCTGGAGCGCAGTGGCGCGATTTTGGCTCACTGCAAGCTCCACCTTCTGGGTTCAGGCCATTCTCCTGCCTCAGCCTCCCGAGTAGCTGGGACTACAGGCGCCCGCCACCACGCCTGACTAATTTTTTGTATATTTTAATAGAGATGGGGTTTCACCGTGTTAGCCAGGATGGTCTCGATCTCCTGACCTCACGATCCACCCGCCTCGGCCTCCCAGCGTGCTGGGATTACAGATGTGAGCCACTTCACCCGGCCAGGGTTTTTTTTTTTTTTTTTCTCCTTTGAGATGGAGTTTCACACTTATTGCCCAGGCTGGAGTGCAATGGTGTGATCTCGGCTCACTGCAACCTCCGCCTCACAGGTTCAAGAGATTCTGCCTCAGCCTCCCGAGTAGCTGGGTTTACAGGTACCTGCCACTACGCCTGGCTAATTTTTGTATTTTTAGTAGAGACAGGGTTTCACCATGTTGGCCAGCCTGGTTTCAAACTCCTGACCTCAGGTGATCTACCCGCCTTGGCCTCCCAAGGTGCTGGGATTACACTGTACTTGGCCTAATTTTTGTATTTTTTATAGAGATGGGGTTTTGCCATGTTGCCCAGGCTGGTCTCCAGCTCTTGGGTTCGAGCGATCCGCCTACCTCAGCCCTTGTAAGTACTGGGATGCAGGCATGAGCCACCACACCCAGCTTGAATTAGTGATGTTTTCGGAGAGAAACCCAGCTCACGAGGAGTGTGACTTGGGAATGGATGTAACTTCTCATGCTTTGTATTCAGAATATATGCCCAGTCCTTCACAGAAGCCACATAGCAGTTACCCTGGAAGATTAAGGCTAAATGGAGCTCGTCTTTGGTTGAAAGATGGGCTCTGATTTGCACAGCCCATCGTGGGGCTGGCTTCCTGTCCTGAGCGCCTGCTCGCACACTAGGGCATCAGGTGGTGCTCGGGCCCTGCCTGTCCTTCAGATCCTGCACCCGCAGACTTTGAGTCGTGCTGTCGTAGAACGTGCAGCACACACAGCCCCCACACTCTGCTCAGCTCCATTTGGGAAGGGCCCCGTTGGCGCACTGGCAGCTGGCCTCGGCAGTTGTGATTGTGTTTGGTTTCCCAATCACAAAACCTGTTGTCTGTGGCATTCCAGCCACAGTGAGACATGCCATCTAGAAATCTAGGTGCATGGGGGGTGGCAGGGTATGGTTCTGAGGTCTCTGTCTGACCGAAACTGTTTGTTCCTATCCTAGATCTGGCCAGCCAGGAGAAGGAGCGGCTGGAGGAGAAACAGAGAGAAGCGCGGAGGGAGCGGGCCAGGGAGGAGGCAGAGTGGCAGACGAGGTGAGTAGGTGGTAGCCACGCAGGCTGGGGCAGCGAGGAGCGAGGAGGCCCCACACACACCTGGGAACAGCCAAGAGGTCCCCCACACACCTGGGGACAGCCAAGAGGCCCCCCACACACCTAGGGAGAGCCAAGAGGCCCCACACACACCTGGGGATGGTGGGGAGCACTTTCTCTCACCCCCACACCCCTGTGGCTGGACAGTTGCTGTTCCATGGCTCCATTAAGGTAGTGACACCAGTGCTTGCCCCTGACCCATACAGTTCCCACTGCCCAGGTGAGAGCCCATCCCAACTTAGTGCACACTTTGCCGAGACCATCCGGCTGGGGGTGGCCTGTGCAGAGCGCCTGTCACCTCAGACCTGGGTCTACTGCTTGAATCCTTGAATCAGGGCCTCATGGTGTGTTGGCCCAAAGCTTTCTTCTCAACTGTGGCAAAGTTAAAGAGAAAATGTTGCCTGAATGTGGCTGCTCCCTTTAGGAAAACACAGCTGGTGAGTGTATGGGTGAGGTCCCCCAGAGCCACAGCCCCTGTGGGTCGGGAGGTGGCACCATGTGGAGGCCACACCTGTCACACCAATACCACATCTTTCCATCAGTGCCACTCAGGCTGATCTTCACACTGTGACCTGGAAAGGTTTTGTGAAAATTAAATCCCGTGTGCTGTGCCGTGGCATCTGTGCACACGGAGGCTGGGACGATGGCGTGGGACCGCGTGGGTCTTACAGAAGCATCAGCTGCCAGGACATGATTCCTGTTTCTGTAACTGTCCTAAGCTGGCTGTAGTTTATTCTATAATAGTCATAAGAGAAAAGAACCAATGAATAAGGATTCAATCAGTAATGTACTGTAATAAGTATAATTTTTAAATGTATTTATAAGTAAAAGGTTTTAGTTTGTTAGAACAATCTTTGGGTATCTGTGAAGCATCTTAATTCTGTTAGGCCACCTACTTGGTAAGATTCATTTTCAAGGCCCAATAACAATGGTATCCAGTGATTTACTTGTGGCTGGCATTTTGAAACCAATTCTCACTGTTTGGGCTTCCAATTTAATTTAATACTAGGCTTTGAATGGTTTGATATTTGGAATTTGCCCTTAATCCAGAGAAAAATCAGCTTTAAAATAGTTAACCTTTCCTCATTGTTTTGTTTTGTTTTCTTTTGTTTTTGAGACAGAGTCTCGCTCTGTCGCCCAAGTTGGAGTGCAGTGGCGCAGTCTTGGCTCACTGCAAGCTCCGCCTCCTGGGTTCATGCCTTTCTCCTGCCTCAGCCTCCCGAATAGCTGGGATTACAGGCATGAGCCACCACGCCCAGCTAATTTTTTGTATTTTTAGTAGAGACGGGGTTTCACTGTGGTCTCGATCTCCTGACCTCATGATCCGCCCACCTCGGCCTCCCAAAGTGCTGGGATTACAGGCGTGAGCCACTGTGCCCAGCCTCTTCATTGTTTTTTTAAAGTGTTAAAAATATACTGTGAAAATAATGATCTTTTGTCCTTTGAAGAAAATGTCTTCTCCTTTGTGAGTGCCGCCCCCCCCCACCCCCAACACTAAGGACACCCCTTGGGCCCTGAGCGCCAGTCGGGCGCTGTGGATGGCAGCTGAACCAGCCCCAAGGACTCCCCTTGGGCCCTGAGTGCCAACTGGGCGCTGCGGATGGCGGCTGAGCCAGCCCCAACACCCGGGCCCTGTGCTACCTTCTCTTTGCCTATAATGTCTTCCTTTGTCCTCAATTAAAAAATCAAATACTTGGTTTGCTTCAAGTGAAAGCAAATATGAACAGTGTAACTGCTTTTGCCTTGAAAAGGGAGAGGCATTATTTAGGCTCCAGTAACTTCTCTGATAAGCGCCCAGTGTGAGGATTTTGTGTTGAGTTAAACCCTCCAGATTTTGTTGGGAAGTGAAACGGACATGGATGGCTGCATATCTTTAGGTTCCAGCATTCACGTGACCACAGGATCAGTAATCCTCCATTGAGGTTGTTACCCTGGGCTGCATTTTAAAACCCATGGTACTGTGATGGTGCTGAGTTGGGGGAACACATTCCTGCACCCAGAGCAGGGCTGCGTTTTCCTTTTGGGCTGAGCATCTTCTGACCCCTCCCTTGTGTCCGGCAGGTGGTTCTACCCAGGCAATAACCCCTACACTGGGACCCCCGACTGGTTGTATGCAGGGGATTACTTTGAGCGGAATTTCTCCGACTGCCCAGATATCTACTGAGGGCCTGGAGGGGCCTGGGGCCCAGGACCGGAGGCTGACGAGGCTGGACTTCCTCGAGTGGCCACTCTGAGCCTTGTCACAGCAGAAACCAACTTTTCTAACGACTGTGTTCGCAGCGACAGCACCGTCCCTGATCAAGGATGTAATTCTAATTAACTGTTGATTGCCAAACATTTCACTCTGCTGTGCCGTCTCTTCATAAAGCTTCACTTGGGATCATCGTCTTCATTAAGGTTTCAACAGGGAAATTCTTCACAGTGCCCTTTTATGTGGCAGAAATCAGCTGGGGCTTGTTTAGCTTCCAGCACACTCTCAGTCATAGAATGTGTAGCTAAAGGAAGTAATGGGAAGGGGTTCATGTTCTCCTTGTAATGCAGTGGCAAAAGGTTCTGAAAGTCTTTTAAACTCGAACCAGTGGGGGAAAGATGGATCTTGAAAATAATCCTGCAGAGAGCTTGATAAAGGCCAGGGATTGCCTTCTAAATTATGGTAATACAGAAGTGAAGAGTTTCAGAGCATCAGATTGAGTGAACAGTTGTCAGATTCTGTATTTTTTAACAATCTTCAATAATGTAAAGATTACTTTTAAAATATTTAAGGTAAAACTACTTGAATAGTATTTTGCTGAAGAGCAAGATATGCATTAATCACCAGTTTTATACTGTCCAAAATGAAGCATCACCGTGACAACCCAGAGTGGCAGAAGCATCGAGAGCATGACAAGAAATCCCAAGACTGCTCCCGCCTCAGAGGCGTCCCGGCTCCGACTTGCGTGCCCTGTCATCAGTGAGGCCTGGCTGTCACCGCACACCATGTCCATGTCTTCAAGGGGTTCATTTCTTCTTACACGTCGCGTGTACCCATAGCACTCTTGTGTTTTTGTTTTTCCCAGTATGCATGTTTAAAATAGAAGTGACAAGAATCACATCCGGTTGTGTGCTGTGGGAGGGTCAGAGGCAGAATCTACTTACAGTGGTGTAATTAAAGTTATTTAACCAAAATAGGTATGTGTCCATCTCAGCATTCACCTTTATCAAGTGACTGATTCTTTTCTTTCTTTCTTTTTTTTTTTTTTTTTTGAGATGGAGTTTCGCTCGTTGCCCAGGCTGGAGTGCAATGGCACGATCTCGGCTCACCGCCACCTCCACCTCCCGGGTTCAAGCGATTCTCCTGCCTCAGCCTCCCGAGTAGCTGGGATTACAGGCGTGCGCCACCACGCCTGGCTAATTTTGTATTTTTAGTAGCCATGGGGTTTCACCATGTTAGTCAGGCTGGTCTCAAACTCCCGACCTCGAGTAATCTGCCTGCCTCAACCTCCCAAAGTGCTAGGATTATAGGCGTGAGCCACTGCGCCTGGCCATGACTGATTTTCTTTATGTAGAATTGTCAACACGAGAGATCACAGTGGAGCACTTTGAATGAAAGACTGTTGGTTGTGTGCATGCACACACACACACTCAACGCACAGCTGCATGGAGTCCAGGTTACTAAGGCCAGCACTTCTGAATGACAGGTGCCACCTGCGTGTCTTGGTGTCCACACCACACCTGTGACGGAAGCACTTCTAGAAGTGAACATGCATTTTGAAAGCTTGATTTTGTAGCTTTGGAAGCTGGAAGCGATGGTGTTCGGTGCTGAGTCCTGTGTCAGCCTTGGGACCTGCGAGCTCCGTACCAGCCACTCAGAAGTGTCTGAACAGAACCACTTGGTGGCTTGTAGCTGGGTCTGAGGATTTAGGACTGTGGCATTTTTCAAAGAGGAGACTTGGAAATCCCCAATGGCTGGAAGGTGGAGCCCATGTGCCTCTGGTGGAGGGTTACCTGCTTTTCCACACTGCGGCTGTGAACCAGCTCATTCTCCAAGAAAGATTAAAAGCTGAGAACATCCAAAGGTGAGACTCAGACACATTGAAAGTGACTGCATTTAGGGAAGTTGAACGACTTCTTACTGATCGTTCCAGTTCTTACTGGTTAAGATAATTTGCCAACAGGTTTGTTTCCAAGTCCTCTCCCAGGACCAGGCTCCTGGTATTTCAGGGGCTCGTTGGCTGCATAGACAGCCCCTCTTCTGCTGTGCTTGAGCACAGACACCAAACCAGAGGTGGAGGAAGAACGGTAGGAAGGCTGATTGCAAAGGCAGCTGTGTGTCAAAGGTTATTTTAACTTTTTATTATTTGTTGTTATTGTTTCTGCAGATGCTAACACGTAAACTATGACCTAACTTTTGTCACCTTTGATATCTATTGAATGTTAAACATCTCTATTTAATAAAGATGGCCAGCACTTAATGTGTGGAAAGTGATGGCCTTCTTGTGGGCCACGTGTTTGGGTGTGAGTATGGCCTTGACCAAGGGTCTTGGTGCTTGATTCACTTTTACAGATAGGGTCAGTTGCCCAGGCTTGAGTGCAGTGGTGCAATCATAGCTCACTGCAGCCTCGACTTCCTGGGCTCAAGCAGTCCTCCAGCCTCAGCCTCCCAAGTAGCTAGGACCATAGTCGCATGCCACCAAACCCAGCTATTTTAAAAAAAAAATTTTTGTAGAGACAGGATCTCACTGTGTTGCTCAAGCTGGCCTTGAACTCCTGGGCTCAAGCAGTCTTCCTGCCTCAGCCTCCCAAAGTGCTAGGATTACAGGTGTGAGCTACTGTGCTGGGCCCTTGGTTCTTTTAAAATTAATCTTGTCATGTAGGATGTCCTTACAGAATGAAAAACCTAGCAAGTTTATTCCCCAACAGAACCTAATACTTTGATTAGATTCTATTGCTAATTGAAATTAGAATTCAGTTCCATGGTCATTGGTTGGGGATATATGTATTGTGAGCTGCTGGAGACAGCATGGTGAGCAGGCGTGCCTCCCGGAGAGCTGTATGTGAAGCACGTGTTGCATCGCTGCTCACAGGCTCACCCGGGATGATGGTGTGGATCTGAGTCGCCAGCCACATGCGACGTCTGCCCTGCCCTAGTGTCCGAGTCTGGTGAAGGGTCAGGCGTCACCAGCACCTGTAGCCTTCTCACCGGGCGAGCCTGGGGTTGTGGGAAGTGGGGACAGCTGGCTCTGGTCCTGGGCCCTGATGGGCATCCAGCATTTTGCTGATGCAGGCTGCCCTGAGGCCAGACCCTCCAGAGACTACTGTCTGGGAGGAGATTGAGCCAGCGTCCCAGAGGCCTTGATCGTGGGGAGGCGCCTGCGTGCGCCGTGTGTTTCCCAGCCTCTGTTGGCAAGTGGGAAAGCTGGCACAGAAGAGCGGTGCCTGCAGGTGCTCCCGGTCACCACCACCGCTCCCAGACACCATCTCCAGAGCTCACGACATCTGTGCTGGTTGGAGGGTCAGGGCTACAACTCTGCCCGACAAGCAGTCTGCTGCAGGGGACGCAAATGTCAGACCCAGCAGGGCTCAGCAGTGGAAGCACCACATGCCACCCTGGTGGCCTCCAGGCACCCCACTGTCCACGTGTCTGAGCATGGAGCTGTCCATCCGGGGCACTGGCCTTCAACACCAAGGACCTGCCACGGTTTGCCAGACACATCCAAACACAAGGTCAGAAGGTTAGAACAGAACAAGAGAAATTCCTGGAGGCCTCCTCACAAGGTGTCCTCCTGTTTGGGGAAAATTTCTCCCCAGCAGCAATGGGGATTTACAAGTTTTAAAGGTCCTTGTCATTTCTGTGAAGGAAAACAAAGCGAAGACAGTTACGAGTTCCGATGAGCTTCCCATTGTGCTGGGCGGCAGAGTTCACAGGGCGTGGACGAGGGGCACGGCTGGACCAGAGGAGAGTCCGATCCGTCCGAAGGAAGCCGTGATGGTCCCAGTTTCCTCTGATGGGCACGTCTGGACTTGCCTGTGTGTAAAGTGGGCACAAAAGACGGGGCCCTGCCGTGGCCGAGAACTCGGCTGTGGCTCCTGCTGCTCGCCAGGCAGCACGGGAGCTGGGTCTCCCTCAGGACCCCTCAAAAGATGGTTCCTCACCGTCCTCTACAGGCTGATGTAAAATTTCTGGGAGGCGAAAGTCATGTTTGCCAATTCTGGGTACGAAGTTCACTTTTAGTCTGTCCTTCGCTTGGTGAGCTTTGGGAGCCAGGCTGCTGTGGCCAGATGTTTAGAGCGCGATGGTGGCTCTGCAGAGGGCGATGGCATGCAGCCGGGTGCTCCTGTCGCCCATGCCTCCCAGGCCCTCACCCCTCACCATGCCTGCGCCCAGCTGCTCCTCCAGCGCCATTCATCCCAGCAGGCAGCATGGACACGGCAGCTGAGAAAAGATGCCAGCAGAACGCGCTTATTTTATAATATTTAATAACTCAGTGCCAATCTGCATGAACACAATCATCCTCAGATTTTTCAGAGGGCTGTGTACACATCTGTGAAAATAAATGTTAGCCTCTAAGTTTTGAATGAAGATTCTCTGAAGACGGGCAGCAGGTGACCTTTGTTTTACATTGAGCAATTTTTCACCATCTCACCGCTCTGGCCATTTTGAAAAGGGCTACAGATCTGCTATGGATGAGTCCTCATGCCCAGTTATCAGATGTTTGGACCGTGTGTTCCTGAGGATTGGCCAAGCAAATGCTCATTTCCAAAAACTGCCCTGTGGAGAGGAGACTGGGGGACACTCGTGAGACCTGTTGGGTGGCACATGCAATGGGTGGAGCGCCCAGGTTCTCCAAGCAGCAGGAGGCTCTGATGGACTCCCCTCCACTGGCAGGGGGAGGCTACTGGTAGAAGCAGCGAAGTGCTCGGTGCTACAGGTTTCAGCTGCCTGCCTTCTGCCGTAAGTTGCCCCAGCACCTCTGTGCTTTTCAGGAGTGTGAGCTGAGCAGAGACGGTCATCCCAGTGGTCACTGTGGCTGGGGCAGAGGGACACACAGTCCATGAGACATCCATGCTCTCGGAATGCTCCAGGTGTGTGGCTGTGGGGCTTCACCATCATTGCCTGAACCTGGAGCCAGAGGCTCATCCCACACTGCCTGGTCTGCCCCACAGAGCATCAGCGCCATGTCAGATGAGGAGAGCAGCTCTCACCAGACAACCAAGCCTGCCGCCCCACTGACGCTGACTTCCTAACCTGCAGAACTGTGAGAAAGTAAGTTTCTGTTCTTTGTAAACTGCCTGGTCAGTGGTGGTGGTATGGCAGCACTGGTGGACCGATGGTGGACCTCGATGCAAATGGCGGACTCTGGGTGCTGACCTGGTGTTGGCGCAGCTCACCGAACACCCAGGGGAACCAGAACTGTTCGCCCTCCGCTCAGTTGTGACTTGTCTATTTTTAAAATGTTAAAAAAAAAAAAAAAAAAAAGCCGGGCACGGTGGCTCAAGCCTGTAATCCCAGCACTTGGGGAGGCCGAGACGGGCGGGTCATGAGGTCAGGAGATCGAGACCATCCTGGCTAACCCGGTGAAACCCCGTCTCTACTAAAAATACAAAAAACTAGCCGGGCGAGGTGGCGGGCGCCTGTAGTCCCAACTACTCCGGAGGCTGAGGCAGGAGAATGGCGTGAACCCGGGAGGCGGAGCTTGCAGTGAGCTGAGATCCAGCCACTGCACTCCAGCCTGGGCGACAGAGCAAGACTCCGTCTCAAAAAAAAAAAAAAAGCAAGGCGTGGTGGCTCGCTCACACTTACAATTCCAGCACTTTGGGAGGTCGAGGTGGGTGGATCGCTCAAGCTCAGGAGTTCGAGACCAGCTTGGCCAGCATGGTGAAACCCCATCTCTAATAAAAATACAAAAATTAGCTGGGCCTGGTGGCACGCACGTGTAATCCCAGCTACTCAGGAGGCTGAGGTAGGAGAACTGCTTGAACCCGGGAGGCGGGGGCTGCAGTGAGCTGAGATCAAGCCACTGCACTCCAGCCTAGGGGATAGAGTAAGACTCCATCTCAAAAAAAAAAAAAAAAGTTTAAAAAAACCCTACCCCTGCCTAACGCTTTTCCCAAGTAGCCGTGCCATTGGGGTTCCCAACTTTGCCTGGCACCTTCTGCTGTTTGCTTTTAGCCCCAGCAGGTGTATTTCATTGGCATTTCTCTCACGAATAATGGTGTTGAGCAGCTTGCCACGGTGCCTTTGCCGCCTGTGACCTCTTTGGTGAAACATCCGGAGGTGTCTTCTGCCCACGTGGAGGCGTGGCCCGGGCTTTCACCCGAGGAGCCTGCAGCACGTGGAGAGCGTCAGGGTGTGCTTTCTTCACAGTTGGGGCTTTCTTGAGACAGGGTCTCGCTCTGTCACCCAGGCTGGAGTGCAGTGGTGCCATCACGGCTCACTGCAGCCTTGACCTTCACCTCAGCCTCCCAAGTAGCTGAGACTACAGGCGTGCACCGCCACGCCTGGCTCTTTTTTCATTTGTCTTTTTGTAAAGGCGGGGTCTCACTGTCTTGGGTAAGCTGGTCTTGAACTCCTGGGCTTCGAGGGGCCCTCTCACCTGGGCCTCCCAGAGTGCTGGGATTACAGGTGTGAGCCATCGTGCAAGTCCGGGGCTTGTTTTTTTTTTTTTTGCTAAACGGGATGAATAGAAATCTCCTTTAGGGGATCTCTTAATCCAAATCCTTGAGTTGAATGCGCCTGTCCCAGTGAGGCTGCTCCTCTAGACGCTGCAGGCATTTTGCAGACATCCTACCAACTGCCATCAACGACCAATTAGATAGCGACAGCTGCGCCTGTCACACGGCCCTTCCAACCTTCTGCGTGCTTCAAGTCCGAGATTCCTGACACAAAGCAGCGTGTGCCCCCCCCCCCCCACCCCGTGGCCACAGCTGGATTCCTGGGCTGCTGGGTGCTCCAGGTGCCACACCCCACACACGCATAGAGCCCGTGCGCTGGCAGCGGGCACCCACAGTGGCCTCTGCAATGCCTGTCTGGCTGCGGCTTGTTTCCTCACTGCGGCGTGCTCATAGGAATGTGGGAATTTCACTTGAAGTGTAGGTAGAGTTCTGGGGTTTTTTGTTTGTTTGTTCTGAGCCGTCCCAGGCCACAGGGCCACCAGGAACTGGAGGAAATGGTAAATCCAGGGCCCTCTTGGCCACTTCGTTGGCCTCTGCACACTTGGCCCTGGTGGACCCTGGGGCTGCTGCTTCACTGTCTGTGAGGTAAACAAGTGACACTTGCCTGCCGCCCTCTTGCCGGGAAAGCCGGGTTGGGTTTTCTCATTTCCACCTTTTCCCTGTTTTACACGAGGGCACGAGGACGGAGCTGCAGTGTCAGTGACGCACCTATCACCAGTGGGCCCCAGCGCTTTGTGTTAGCCCCTCTTAAGCCCTTTAGCCTCTGGACCCCTTAAATTCTTCACAATTATGCAGGACCCCAAAGAGCTTTTGTTTATGTGAGCTTTATTGACATTTACCATACTAGGAATTAAGAGGACATTTAAAATTATTTAACTATTTAAATAACAAACTCACTCCTGTTAACACACATTTTAAAATGAAAAATAGGCTGGGTGCGGTGGCTCAAGCCTGTAATCCCAGCACTTTGGGAGGCCGAGACGGGCAGATCACGAGGTCAGGAGATCGAGACCATCCTGGCTAACACGGTGAAACCCCGTCTCTACTAAAAAATACAAAAAAACTAGCTGGGCGAGGTGGCGGACGCCTGTAGTCCCAGCCACTTGGGAGGCTGAGGTAGGAGAATGGCATGAACCCGGGAGGCGGAGCTTCAGTGAGCTGAGATCCAGCCACTGCACTCCAGCCTGGGTGACAGAGCGAGACTCCGTCTCAAAAAAAAAAAAGAAAAATAGCTACATTTTCCAAAACAACGTGAATGGGAGCATTACGACAGTCAAAAGCTGGCAATTAAACATAACTGGCACAAGCTCTGCCACCGAGACAATGGAGGGCTGAGCAGTAGGCTCCCTGCAGAATGAAAGGACTGCAGCTGCCAGCATCAAACACCAATGCATCTCCCAACAAGGGTGAATGAAAACACACCTACAGACCTCAGAGAGCTGTGCATCCACTCGGAGGGGGAGCCACCAAGCACACGGTGACCCCGGGGAGCGCCCCAAGTGAGCAGAGTATCTGAAGGAAAGAAGGAAGTGAGCGGTGGGCAAAGGAGAACCCGAGGACCCTGGCACGGTCTCAGCTGCAGACATCTAGTCCTGCTTAACCAGGGTGCCGAGGCCACTGCACCTCGGGGTTCTCACGAAGCTCCTGACCTATTTTTATTACTATTATT
The DNA here is from genome assembly GCF_009764315.1 of Trachypithecus francoisi. NCBI lineage: Eukaryota > Metazoa > Chordata > Mammalia > Primates > Cercopithecidae > Trachypithecus > Trachypithecus francoisi. Next base: position 58,128,581 of record NW_022681467.1, read on the forward strand.
ATTTTTGTTGTTGTTGTTGTTGAGGAGTCTCCCTTTGTTGCCCAGGCTGGAGTGCAGTGGCACAATCTCAGCTCACTGCAACCTCCACCTCCCGGGTTCAGGCGATTCTCGTGCCTCAGCCTCCTGAGTAGCTGGAATTACAGGCATGTGCAGCACACTTTGCTAATTTTTGCATTCTTAGTAGAGTCGGGGTTTCACCATGTTGCCCAGGCTGGTCTTGAACTCTTGACCTCAAGTGATCCGCCCACCTCGGCCTCCCAAAGTGCTGGAATTACAAGCGTGAGCCACCGTGCCCGACCCCTCTAAGAGCCTCCGCCTGGCGTCGCTGTAGGCAAATCCCAAAGAACGTGTCCCTCTTCAGCAGCCGGCTGGGGCGCCACAAGCACTGTCTGTTGTCTTCGCTTTAGTTTGTGTCAAAAGTGACTCAAAGTTACACAACACTGGAGGGCGACTGCAGCCTTTTTACCCTGTGGCCTTTCCCATCCAGGCGCTTAGAGGATGAGCCCCTGCCCTCCGGGACCCCTGCCCTCCTGGACCCTCCCTTCCAGGACCCCACCCCTCTGGGACTCAGGCCTTCCCTGACTCCTCCCGTCCCGGACTCACCCCTCCCAGATCCCTCCCCTCGGAGACCCCCTCCCTTCCCGGGACCCCTCTCCTCCGGGACCCACCCCTCCCTGACCCCTGCCCTCTTGGACCCCTGCGGGACTAGATGTATGCAGCTGAGACCATGTCACGGTTCTCACCCCTGCTCTCCCTTCCCGGACCCTTGCTCTCCTGGACGCGTGGACTCCGGCTCCTGCCCGGGCGCCCGAAGCACTTAAGTGCATAGCCCTGGTGCCCGCCGGCCAGAGCCGGACCGCACTCCTCGGCTTCCGCCTATCCCCTGGCACAGTCACACGAGTGACAGCTCTGCCCGCCCGGGCTGGCGACGCCGAGGGGTGGGCTTGGCCCGACCTGAGCAGGTCCGCAGCGCGCTTCTGAAACCCGCCTGCGGTCCTTGGCGCCGCCTCTAGGGGCCGCCGCCGCTCCCCTATGACACAGCAACAATAGGGGCCGCTCTGGCCCACGCGCCTCGCGGCCCGCGCTTCCGCCGGAAAAGAGGCGCCGGCGCGGGGGCGGACCGGGGAGGAGCGAGTGCGATGGACGGTCGCCCTCGCCAATCGGTGGCAGGTTAGGGCCGGCGGCGCGGCCTACGGGGCCCAATCGGTGGCGAGAGCGGCAGGCGGGGCGGGCCGAACGCGGGCTTCCGGCGGGGCCCGGCAGGCGCCGAGGAGGAAGAGCCCGGACGGCGCCTCTCGTACGAGTGTGGGCGCGAGGCAGGTGCGGGGGTCGCAGGTCCTGGGGCGGCCGGGGTCTGCTGGTCCGGGGATGGGGCGGGGTCAGCCAGGACGAGAAGGTGGCCGGCGCGGCGGGCGGGGCCTGCGGGGGCCGGGCCAGGTGGGGGCTCTGGGGTTCGGGCGCCGCCCCGGTTCCGCCTGCGGCCCTGAGCGTGGGGCTCGGCGGGAGCTCGGGCGGGTCTGCCCCGCGGAGCGGGTCGCCGGGGCGGCGCGTTGAGGCTGGTTCCCCGCGGAGACGGCGTCACGCCTAGGGCCGGCCCCATTGGGCTCGGCGGGGCTGCCCCGGCCCAGCGCCGACTGCGGGCGGTGCGTTGGGCGGGCGCGGGGGAAACGCGGAAAGCAGCCCGGCGTGTCAGTGTGGACGGGGCCTGCGCGGCCTTAGGCAGCTCTGGGCGCCGGCCCCCTGCTCCCAAACACCCCGGGGGGCGGGAGCTTGCCGGACCGCAGGCGACCGTGGCCACCGTGGCCGCCGCGTCTCAGCGTCGTCTTCGCGCTTTCAGGATGACGACCTCAGGCGCGCTCTTCCCAAGCCTGGTGCCAGGCTCTCGGGGCGCCTCCAACAAGTACCTGGTGGAGTTTCGGGCGGGAAAGATGTCCCTGAAGGGGACCACCGTGACCCCGGATAAGCGGAAAGGGCTGGTGTACATTCAGCAGACGGACGACTCGCTTATTCACTTCTGCTGGAAGGACAGGACGTCCGGGAACGTGGAAGACGTGAGTGTCCCAGAGCCGCAACAGCGGGACAGGCGACTTCTCGGGCCCTCGGAGTCCTCGCTTTGGAGTTCGCGGTGGGGACTTGGCCGCATCTGGGGACCGCTCGTGAGGCCGTCATCGGCTGCCCTGCTGTTGGGTCGTCCTGGTTTCCGCGATGACAGGGGCGTCTCGGCCACTGTGTATCTTGAACTTTCCGTGTGCGGTGCCTGGGGTTGGAGGTGTGGCCCTGGAGAGCCTGGAGCTCTCTGCCTGGCCGCTTCACTCAGTCTTCTTCTTTGTTCTTCAGACTTTAAGTTGTTCTTTGTTACATTTGAGAGCAGTTCAGAGTTGACCTTCTAACTACTCTAGGAATGTTCCCAACACGTCTCAGAAACTCTGTTGCTATCTGAAAGGCCCATTTCCCTGTTGTCTCCCCCGCGCCTTGCCTTTCGTGGGCTGTCTCTGACCCTGGCTTCTCCACCTGGTGGAGACCCTGCCAGCGAGGGATCTGGCGGCTTAGCTGCCTCTTGTGCACCCCACCCCGTTGGACCCAGGGCCCTCCATGCTCTCCTGAGACTGGGCACAGTGATGCCATCTGCACCGCTGACTCTCTCTTCCTCTGGCTTGCCAGGACTTGATCATCTTCCCTGACGACTGTGAGTTCAAGCGGGTGCCGCAGTGCCCCAGCGGGAGGGTCTACGTGCTGAAGTTCAAGGCAGGGTCCAAGCGGCTTTTCTTCTGGATGCAGGTACAGGGCAGGTCTTGGGGTTTTGCCTTTTTGTTGCCCTGTGATTCAGTTAGGAACTTGCTTGCAGTGTGGTGCGATTGGCTGTTACAAACCAGCGGGCACCGGCCACACGGCCTGAAATGCCACCTCAGGACTGTGGTGCATGTTCCCTGGGGCCGAGGTCCTCTCCCAGAGTGTAGAGGCTCCAGGCTGGGCTGCGGGTACCCAATTGCGGTGTGGAATTTCCAGGCAGACAGACATGCTGACCCTGGTTCCAGCGATGCCCAGTGCCCTCTCTCTGCCCCTTGCCGTGGGTCGCTGAGGCCCCCGCCGCAGAGGCAGGGGCTCCTGTGTGGCTCACAGAAACGAAGCGTTCTCCTCTCACTCTCCACAGCCCTGCCCCTTCCCTGGCAGTGTGTCCTGGAGGCCAGGGGTGTCAGTGCCCAGCGTTTCTCTTACCCACAGCTGCAGAGCGTCTGTTGGGTCCAGAGGCCGTTGCTCATTCTGCCATCTGTCAGGGACCATGGAGCTTGTTGCCGTTTTTGTGCTGTTACAGGCAGTGTTGCAGAGAATTGCCTGGGACACAGATTTTTTTCCATAAGCCAGTATAATCTGTAGGTGAAAACTGGTGGCGGCCCTGTGGTCAGAAAGCCTGTGCCTGCGTTTGCAGTGTGGAGAGAGAATGCCATGCTGTCTGCCAGAGGTGGAGCTGCTGTCCCCACCCCCAACCTTGGCCCTTCCGAGAGCAAGGGTGGCCCTGTCTGAGAGGCCTCTGTGGGGCAGATGGTCCGTGTTGCCGCTCACCTCTGCAGGTGCTGTGCACGTGGCCTGGGAAGTGAACGGCATAGCCGAGTTCCAATTAAACTTTATTTGCAAACACAGATGGGGAGCACAGTTTGCCAGCTGCTGGTGTAGAACGTGTTTTTCCACGATTTTGCCAAGAAATAGTGTCCAATTGTTACCACCCTCTCCCCTTTTTTTCCCAATTTTCCTGTTGATGACTTTTAAGTCCCCTGTCACCGCTTTGCCATGAGGGCAGGGACTCCCGGTGTCCCTGGCGCCCTGCCACCTCCATAGCCGTTTGGGGTGTGCCCGTGAGGGCAGGGACTCCCAGTGTCCCTGGCGCCCTGCAGCCTCCATAGCTGTTCGGGGTGTGCGTGGGTGCTCTGCTCCAGCTCTGTGTGCTCGCAGGTCGATGCTTCTGGCCCTGGTCTGTGCACGTGTGAGCACGCACACGTGTGCTCGATTGTGAGGGCCTGCCGTGGCTCTGGGCTGTGGTGTGCTGAGCGGGCCAGTTCGCTGCCTTCCACTGGTTGAAGGAAGGAGACGGGTGTATAAAGAACCACACCCCAGAGGGCGAGAGGGTGAGAGGGCTTGGCTTGGCTTGGCTTGGCAGCAGCTAAGTGCCTTCGGAGCCCTAGGCTCCCCATCTGTGAAATGGGCGGAGGGGGACAGGGCACACCCAGGATTGCGGCAGACTGGGACAGGGCACGGAGCATCATGCTCAGAAGGCACCACTGCCGTCCCCTCACCTGCTGGGCTGAGTCCTGTCTCCTCAGCACTACGTAGCCAGGCACATGCGCCTGTGCCTCTCAGGTCCCTCACCTGTAAGCCAGCTCAGAGGATGGCTGTGGTGGCCCTCAGAGTGAGCTGGCACCGGCTCCTGCCCTTACGTGCCCTTTCTCTGCAGGAACCCAAGACAGACCAGGATGAGGAGCACTGCCGGAAAGTCAACGAGTATCTGAACAACCCCCCAATGCCTGGGGCGCTGGGGGCGAGCGGGAGCAGCGGCCACGAGCTCTCTGCGCTAGGCGGTAATTGTCAGCTCTGTCACATGAGCTCAGGGTTTCCTGGGAGGCCGGAGTCTACTGTGGATGACTCGCTCCCTCAGCACAGGTTGTTTGGAAGTGGAAATAGAAGATTCTAAATGAGAGACCCTGTTAGCTCCCTGGGTCACTCCCCGGTCCCATCTTCATGGGGTAGGACGGGTCTGTGTCCCACTGTGGCCTCACTTCAAGTGGTGCCGCCTGGAGAGTTCAGAGGCAGCCGAGTGGGGTGCTCAGCAGAGGCCCAGGCAGCACTGTGGGGCCAGAGTGGGGCTGGCCGGGGCGGTGCTGTGGGGCCGGCGTGGATCTGAGCTGCAGTGTTTTCCAGGTGAGGGCGGCCTGCAGAGCCTGCTGGGGAACATGAGCCACAGTCAGCTCATGCAGCTCATCGGACCAGCCGGCCTCGGAGGACTGGGTAACGTGCGCCACCCGGGCGCTCAGGCAGCTTCCACTGGGATTGCTTTGAGGCCCTGTCTCTGTTTCCTTTAAACTTTGGCTAGCTGTCTGCGTAGTGTCGCAGAGCCTGTGTGTCTGCAAGCTGGTTTCCCTTTGGGAATGTGCTTGTTTGCCTGTGGCTAGAGCTGGGTAGGCGTGGGCTTCTGGGCCCCTGGTAAGGACCCCAGCTGGGTACTTCAGAGGAGGATGGCTGGCTGAGCAGTGGGGCTGAAGGACTGGAGGGAGCTGGGGTTCCTGCCCTGGGTCCCTTGGCCCCACATGACTGCCTGCCTGCTGCTAGTTCATCGAGTACAGACCCGTGTGCTTGGTCCTTCAGAAATACTTGTCCCTTTGGGTGGGATCTGGACTGAATCTGCTTTTAATCTAAGCACATGAATTGTGTAATGGGATGGAACAGAAGTGACCTTGCTTCCAGAACACAGCTGCAAGTGTCCGCCCGCCCCCGCCACCCGCAGCTCCTCCAGGCCTGTGGTCCCCACCGCCCGGCTTGCTCTTGGCTTTAGTGTTGGGAATTCCTCCTCCTCTGGCTTGGGGAGGGGCAGGCTCTTCCCGGTGGGCTAGAGGGCATAAGAGCTCGCGTTTCCTTGTCCCACGCAGGTGGGCTGGGGGCCCTGACTGGACCCGGCCTGGCCAGCTTACTGGGGAGCAGCGGGCCTCCAGGGAGCAGCTCCTCCTCCAGGTGAGCCTCATCGCTCCAGCCCCGCCATGCAGGTGCCACGGTGTTACGGGAGGGACAGCGGGGAATCCTGGCCTGGCACCTTGGACCCTGTGAGTAGGCCCTGCTGTGTGGGGGCATGTCCGCTCCAGCGGTGCCCTCTCTCTGCAGCTCCCGGAGCCAGTCGGCAGCGGTCACCCCGTCCTCCACCACCTCTTCCACCCGTGCCACCCCAGCTCCTTCTGCTCCAGCAGCTGCCTCAGCAACTAGCCCGAGCCCTGCGCCCAGTTCCGGGAACGGAGCCAGCACGGCAGCCAGCCCGACCCAGCCCATCCAGCTGAGCGACCTCCAGAGCATCCTGGCCACGATGAATGTACCGGCTGGGCCAGCGGGTGGCCAGCAAGGTAACGCGTGCTGTCGCCCGGAGCTGGGGGGCACGGGGCCTGCTGACCCTGGCAAGCTGACCTTCCAAGGCGTCTGCCTCTTGTGCGCGCCTGGGGTGCTGGGGCCGTGGGCTGAGCCCCTGCTTGCATACCCTCCATGTGGGCACTTAGGCTGGCATCGAGCTGATGGCTGTGTTCTTGTGTCCCAGTGGACCTGGCCAGTGTGCTGACGCCAGAGATCATGGCTCCCATCCTCGCCAACGCGGACGTCCAGGAGCGCCTGCTTCCCTACCTGCCATCTGGGGAGTCACTGCCGCAGACCGCGGAAGAGATCCAGAACACCCTGACCTCGCCCCAGTTCCAGCAGGTAGAGGCCAGGCCCAGGGTGCCCTCCGCTGTGTGCTCGGAGTGGGCAGGAGGGAGGAAGAGGCCCTGCCCCACCTTCACCGTGGCCGTGCCTCGTGTGCCTGACCCACAGAGCTGGCAGCTCAGCAGTGCGGCCCTGGGGCGCAGCCCAGGGTGGAGCTCAGCCCTCGCCTGGCTCTTCCTTGCAGGCCCTGGGCATGTTCAGCGCAGCCTTGGCCTCGGGGCAGCTGGGCCCCCTCATGTGCCAGTTCGGTCTGCCTGCGGAGGCCGTGGAGGCCGCCAACAAGGGCGGTAAGTGGCTGTGCCTGCACCTCCGGGCCAGAGGCAGAGGCAGGGTCCATTCCTGTTCCCCTGGATTGGCAGAAGTGGGGCTGAGGGGGCAAAGGTCACAGCCCTTCTGCCCTTGATCCCATCGCCTTGATCCCCAGTTCTGGGCAAGGGTTCGACACTACCTTGTGTCTTGAATGTGTTCTAGATGTGGAAGCGTTTGCCAAAGCCATGCAGAACAACGCCAAGCCCGAGCAGAAAGAGGGCGACACGAAGGACAAGAAGGACGAAGAGGAGGATATGAGCCTGGACTGAGCCACGCGCCGTCCCCCGAGGGCCTGACTCGCACTTGCAGCGCGTTGCACAGCCTCACCTCCCACCCACTGAGAATAAAGTCTTTTCTTTTACCCGCCAACGTCTCCTTTCTTTTGCCCAAAGGAGTTTTGGCTGGACAGATGCTAGCGTGAGGAGCTGCTGTAGGATCCCAGAGAAACTTATTTGACCTAACGATGGAAAACAGTCACCCCAGGGAGAGTCTGGTGCCTCCGTCCAGGCCAATTCCAGACCTGTCTCGAGACTCCATATTTAAGTCAACATTCAGTTACACAGAAGTTACTTTTTAATTTTTAAGGAGGAACCAGTGATTACAAATGTCTCACAATTAAAAATAGGTGGAAGGGCCAAGTATAAAAACATTTTGCAGTATTCTTTCATTTAAAAAGATATAACTTAAACCATCTCCAGAAACAAGATCTGTCACCCATAGAGCCTAGAATCCCAATAAACACCTATGAGGTGAGCACAAAGGGCAGTGAGAGGAGTCACCTGCAGGGGCCTGACCAGAGGCCGGGGTTGGCAGTGCCCTAGACGGCTGGGCAACCACTGGCCCCCACTGCCCCGTGGACCTCTGCAGAGTGAGTCATGGTGACGGGTGACCGGTTCACTGCCAGCCTCCTCATGCAGCCACGGTAGGCGGGGGGCCAGGGCTGCATGGCCATGGGCTCTGGGGGCACAAGGAAGATGGAAGAAGGCTGGTTGGAGGGCAGCTTGGGACCCACAGGGCCTTCCCAGACATACGTCCCCCACCCAGCCTCTGTCTTGTTCCACACCACAGGAGGGTGGGAGGGGGGTAGGTTACCCAGCCTCTAGTCCTGAGGGGCAGCTTCCCCATGCTTGATCGAGGCTGCACTCACCAGGCAGGCCCCCGAGGTGCAGAGGGGCTGGGGCAGCAGCCGCAGCCGCCAGCGAGGGGCCCACCGTGTGGTTGCTCTGTGCGTCCACCTCCAGCCGGAGCACGTTCCCGCCTTTCATCACTGTGGGAGAAGGTGGACTCCTGAGGCCAGGGAGTCGCCAGCCAGGCCTCTCCAGCCCTGAAAGCAGCTGTCCCACCCCGAGTCCCGCGTGACTCCCACGCTGCAGAAGGGTGGGGGTGGGGGTGGGGCTGGCAGAGCACCCTGGCCACAGGAGGGGCCTCACCTGCCAGCCGGTGCCACTGGCCGTCACACAGCACCGAGGGGACGGCCACTGACGTGGAGAACTCCCCTGCTCCATCGTCCGCCCGCAGCAGGACCTGACGGGGTAGGAAGGGAGGGTCAGGGCATGCCCCCAAGGTCACCAGAATGGAGAGGCAAACCCCGCCCTGGTGTGCCACCCCTGCCAGACTTACTTGCTTCTCAGTCACCTGCAGCTGCAAATAGGGGGGTGTCTGGGCCTGGCCCAAGTGGAAGATCAGGCCGGTGACTGCCAGGGGCCGCACCTCCAGTTCCAGGCCCACGTCAGGCAGTGTAGCTCCTGGGAGGTCTGCAGGGAGAGGTTGTGATAGAGAAGGAAGGGGGGCCCCTCCCCAGAACCTCCCGGAGCCCCCTGCCCTGCTGGGGCCTGGGATGGCAGCACCCACAGACCTAAAGTGATAACTCCCCCGCTGCCTGGGAAGAACAGGCCCGCCTCCAGGGGGCCCGAGATGCAGGGTGTGACCCCTGCCATCCGTGTGGGGGCCCCCAGGGGCTTCCCGTGCAGCCTCAGTCTCTTCACACAGCCACTGAACCCGACGGTCACCTATGGGGAGCAGACGGGGCAGGGATCAGGGCCCAGGGCAGCTGAAAGGGGTGAACAGTGGGTGGGGAGTGAGGGCCGGGGCAAGATGGTTCTCACCGGAAGTTTGGAGCTGTGGCTGCTGGCCGGGAGGCCCCCCACAAAGAGGGTGTGGGGCTGGGGGTGCTCTGCCCCCTGGTGCTGCCGGCGTGGCCCCTCCTGGCTCCAGGCCCGGGCCCCGTCCGTCACCAGCAGGATCTGGTTCTTCTCCCAGCGCACGGAGACCTGGGGGCAGGAGGCGGGTCAGGGTAGGGCCACCAGGCCCTGCCCACCTTCCTTCTTCTCGGCCCATACCTTGTGCCAGTGGCCAGGCCGGGAGCGCTGGCGGCTCTGGGCGCGGAGCCGAGTCCCAAGGCCTTCCATCTGTGCGACGAAGTGTCCATTGCTCAGGAAGAGTGCCAGGGAGGGGCTGCTGGGCCTCAGGCTCGCAGCGAAGAGCAGGAGGCCACGGGGGCTTCGCGGGAGGACGTGCATGGAGAGGCTGGGCCTGGAAGCGGAGCTGGCGTCAGCCTGCGCGGCCCCTCTCAGCCCACCCCAGCTGTGTCTGGCCTTACCAGTTCCTATGTGGGGCCAGGATGCCCACAAACTCCAGGTGACTGGACAGGGAACCCCCAAACTGGTAGGTGTCTCGGGTGGTCCTGAGGTGTGGGGGCAGCATGCAGGCGGGATCCTGGGTGGGCTGACGACTGCGGCGGGAGGCCTGGGGGCATGGATGGTGAATGCAGGGGCTGCCCGCACAGGGGCCACCCTTCCAGCCACCCCAGCTCTGCCCACTCACCCCTGGGGCGCCCACCTTCCGGGCGGCGGTCTGCAATCCTCTAGGCCCCAGGTCCAGGGTCTGGGCTTGCAGGGTGGGTGCACAGCCTGTGCTCACGTTGACGCTGCCCAGGTTCTGCTGCAGGTCGAATACACGCTGTGGGCCCAGGAGCCTGTGCAGGGCAGGCAGGCGGTCAGTAGCTGCCGAAGGCCAACTGGGGCCTTGCCCCCCAGTGCCCGCCAGGCTCACCGCCGCACAAAGATGTTGCTTATGCAGCCACTGAAGTGAAAGGTGTCAGGCTCAGGCAGGCCTCCCAGGAAGAGACTCGGGGACCCCTCAGGCTGCGGCTGGGGCTCTGGGGGGGGTCCCCGGTGGGGCTTCATCTGCTGGAGCTGGTCGTCGACATAGAGCCAGACCCTGGGGGGCGGGAGGCCGGAGGCTCGGTTCTTCCACACCCTGCCCACCCCCACCTCAGAGGAGACAGAGGTCCAGGCAAGTGCAGGCGGGCGTCCCTCCAGACCTTCATAATGAGGGCCCAGCGGCCGGGCTCACCCTGTGGCATTGCTGTAGAAGGCGACGTAATGGGGGGCACCATCGGCGAAGCCCCCCTCAGCTACCACTTCAGTTCTCAGGAGCTGTAGGGTCACATGGCCCTGCCGCAGGGACACCTGGCATGGCCCATCCTGGGGACAGCAGCCAGGTCAGCTGGCCAGCCTGGGGACCCAGATTCATTCCAGCCACCCCAGTCCCGACTGCCCCGACGGCCGCTGCGGGTTGGGGAGTGGGCACGGGTGTGAGGTCTCACCGGGGACGCCCGGTAGTAGAGCAGGGCACTGTCCTGGGCACTGTGGAAGCCAAAGCCGGAGTAGACGTCGCCAGTGAGGGGCGCCACATTCGAGAGTGCCAGGTGAAGGAAGCCGTGGCCGTGGAAAGTCATGGCGCGCCCCACCTGCGGGGAGGCCGTCCCTGAGTGCCCGCAGGTACCCCTGCATGTCCACAGATGCCACCCCCAGCGGGGAGGGCTGCTCACCAGCAGGTCAGCGGTGCAGCCGGCGCTCACGCCTGTCGTGTTCAGCCGCTTGAGGTCCACATACTTGCCCAGGGCCTTGATCCCTTTGACGCAGCCACGGACTGAGCCTCCCATGGGGAAGAGCCGTCGCAGGCTGCGGGGACGCGGGGACGGACACGGGGATGTGGGTCAGGGCGCCGCCTCTAAGCCCAGCCTACCACCCCGACAGCCTGGCCTCGGAGCCCCAGCTGCACAGTGCTCACCTCGGGGGAAGCTGGTCAGGCGGTGCGCCCCCCAGGTAGTAGGCGTCGGCCAGTTCCAGAGCATTGTCCTGCTCCACGCTGAACACCGTGGCCCGCTCCACACGCACCAGCACACGCTTGCGGCTGCCCCCCAGCAGAAACACCTGGATCTGCAGGACCAGTGCGGGCTCCAGGGCCAGCTGTGTCCCCGTGGCATGCCCTGCCCCCATCGTCCCACCTCCTCTCCCTGCCACCCTGGTCCCCACCCTGGCCCTACCGCCTTGCTGGCTGAAGTCAGGGGCGGTGGGGTCTGCAGTGGGACAGCCTCTCTCAGGCCGGCGCCAAAGTCATACAGCAGCACGAGGCTGCCTTCTCGCACGGCCAAGCACAGGAACTGGCTCTGCAGAAACAGGGCAGGGTTAGTGTGGGGCAGGATCAGTGCAAGGGGGGACGGCGGGACAGGTGTGCCCGGCACACCTGCTGCTTCAGGAAGAAGAGGACCCCACTGTAGGACACGAGGCGCAGCTCCTGTTCGAAGCGCTTGGTGGTGCTGATCTGACCATCGAAGCTGATGCGGGCAAAACCGGTGCCATCCAGGTAGGAGCCGTCCGTGAGCCACGGGTCCCCGGTCGACTTGGAGCTGCAGGTCAGAGGTTCTGGGGTCAGCGGAGGGTGGGGTGGGTGGAGACGGGGAGGGCAGGCCACACGCACCGGGCACAAGGCCTGTCCACAGCCGTGTCCAGCTGGAAGGTCCTCTCGAAATTGTAGAGGCTGACCACCTCCTCGTTCAGCGTGTCCATCTCGATGCAGCCCCGGTAGCCAGGGAAGCGAAGCAGGGGAGGGGGCTGTGGGCACAGGGCTGGGTCAGGGCACCTGGCCTGAGGCATCTCCCCTCGAGGACGGACCAAGGGGACTTCAGACTACAGCAGGACGGACTGAGGCGAGATATCAAGAGAACCCACGGCTCTCCAGGACACAAGTGACTCGGGGCTGTGGAGCCCCTCCCAGGCTGCCCCCAGCCGGGCGGGCTCACCGTGAAGGTACTGGGGTAACCCCCGACATAGAAGACAAAGTCATCTGGCCGCAGGTTGAGCAGCCCCTCTGCCCCAGGGGCCACCGTGTCACCCTTGGTTTCCTGGATCATCTGTCTCTCCACTGTGACAGACATGTGGCCAAACTGGAGAGTCCTGAGGGCAGAGGCCAGGGTTGGTGAGTGGGCACGGAGAGGCGAGGGTTGGCAGGTGGGCACGGAGAGGCGAGGGGTGGCGGGTGGGCACGGAGAGGCGAGGGGTGGCGGGTGGGCACGGAGAGGCGAGGGGTGGCGGGTGCGTATGGAAAGGCGAGGGGCGGCAGGTGTGTATGGAGAAGCGAGGGGTAGTGAGTGGGCAGGGAGAGGTGAGGGATGGCGAACGGGCATGGGCCCCTGCAGTTGGAGGCATCCGGACTCTCTCCTGGGCCTCCCACCTGTCCAGGCTGACAGCTGCAAACTGCTCCCCAATGTCCTCGTCGATGCTTAGGACTGCAGGGCCCGCCTCGCCCAGCCGATACACCCAGTGCACCTTCTTGTCACGCAGAGACACACCCATGTAGTCCCCAGTGGCCTGCAGCAGTGACAGACACACAGTCAGGACGGGGACCAGGTACCACCCATTTCCAAACAGATGCTGAGCTCAGGCCCCGTCCATCCAGCCAGCCCGGTACCTGGCGGCTGCCCATGTACATCACAAAGTGATCCCCGGTATCCTGCCCAGGCTCAGGCTCTGGGTCCTGCAGGTAGAACTTGAGGGCAGTGTAGGCAGCAAGGTCGGCAAGATCCCGTGGGGTGCGCAGCTGCACCCCTGAGCGCCCGTTGAACTTCATGGGCACCTTGACCTGCGGGGCAGTATCCATCAGCATCCACCACCACCCTCCCTGATGTCCACCTTCCCCTGGGACTCTCACCCACCTTGCTGGCAGCCCCCCGGGCCTGGGCAATAAGCTGCCGCACACGGCCGATGCTGGCGGACAGGACCAGGCTGGCGTTGTGGGCCCCACGGTTCTCCAGGACGCTCAGCTTGGCCAGCAGCTGGGGCAGCGTCTTCTCCAGGCTGGACACTGCACAGAGGGAGGGGTGGCCCTGAGACCTTTGCCCCCCACCCTGCCCCGCCTCCCTCAGGGGCACTGTGAGGGCCATGGGCACACCTGAGCGGCCTGCGTCGAGCACCGCCTGGCCCAGGTCCTGGCCCCGCAGGCCCTTGTACTGGCCCTGCCACCGCTCCACGCTCTCCTGCATGGCCTGCAGCTGGGACTGCACACGGGCGGCCATGTCCTGGGCTTCAGCGGCCACAGCCTTGGCGTGTGCAATCTTCTTGCTTGTCTCGTCTGTGGTGGGCAGAGGGCAGGCTCAGCAGAGGCCAGCGGGGACCATTCTGGCTTCCTGTCCCCAAGTCCTTTTGTCGGGCCAGTAACAGGGACATCCAACCCCCTACGGATCGTGTGAGACCCTCACACCCTGCAGCACAGTGCAATCCAAACCCATCCCACCACATGCCCCGTCCATGCCAGGACAGGCACCCAGCCTCTCAGGCCATAGCTGGTCCCTGGACATGTGCCCTGCGTCACCTCCCACCGCCTGGCCCCACCATCTTTCCTGGGCTTGCTGGGAACAGTCAGCAGCTACAGGGTTCCCTCAGAAACTGGGTGAGGCCACATCATCCTCTGCTCCAAGCCTTGCAGGGTGGGAGCCCTGGTCCTCACCGCCCAAGGTCTTGCCAGCCCCTTGGTTCCAGCCACGCTGACCACTGTGCCCTCCTGGGCGCCCTTCCTGCAGGGTGCGCCTCAATACCCCTGCCCTAGGCCTACAGCCTCCCACCTACACCTCCACTTCTACCCAAAGCACTTCCAAGCCTGCCAGCCTCCCGACGGCTGGGGCTGTTGAGTGCTATCTGCAGCCCTGGCACCTCCCTGGGCAGGCGTTCTGTGTCTGGCCCCAGCTGCCCACTGTGGGGGTCTCTTCAGCAGCACAGCGAGCAGTCAGCAGCCACATGTGGCCAACGCCAGTGTCACAGAGCCTCGTGGTCGGCCGGCTGCGGGAGCGGGGCCCAGGCTCTGCGTACCTGTGTCCATGGCAAGCATGGCCTGCGCCGCCTGGATGTGTGCCTCCAGTTGGTCCTTCTTGGCCTGGACATCTCGGAGCTGGGTCCCGGCACCCTGGAGGGCAGCCCACACTGCGGGGGAGGCAGCTTCAGCTCCCAGACAGCTTCACCCCCAATATGCAAGTGCAGCCCACCTCCGCCCTTCTGACCCCAGGAGGACCAAGGCTGACACACAGGCAGACAGACGGACAGGGACACTCAGACATGGAGTCCCTTGGCCTGTGGGGAGGTGTTGAGTCTCAGCGCAGCCTCCGTTCCCACTGCAGGCATAGCTGTCCGCATTGTACAGATGAAACAATAGAGGCTCAGAAGAGACAGCCCTCTGGTTCCGGCAGCTCACACTTTTCTCATTGCGCAGCTTGGCACACATGTGGCCCTTGAGTCAGCAGAGCAGAGGCCACGTACCATCTTGCCCTGTGCCCGGTGCCTCAGCTGGTGCCTCAGTGGCAGGCAGTGCCTTGCAGGAGGCTGCTCCTCCCTGGGCTCCCCTGCCGGGCTCCCTGGGGCTGACACACAAGCAGCCGGGGAGCCACCTCCAAAGCCCTCCCACCCCAAACCATCCTGTGGCGACCCACACCCCATACATGCATGTGGCTGGGGGCCGAGGGTCCCTGGGAGCTTAGATGCCCAGCAGGCCCAAGGGCCCCCATCGCAGGCCAGCACTCACCGAGGCCCAGCCTCCGCTGCTCCCGGAGCACGGCCTCCTCCAGTGCACTGCTGTTTGCCAGGAGCTGCCGGGCTCGGTCCACCAGGCCCTGCCGCACCACTGTCTGCGGATGCAAGGACAGACGGTGGCTCAGACGCGTGGGCCGGGACTGCGGGAGGTGCGGGAGGTGCAGGCGGTGGGGGTGCTCCTGCCGGGGCTGAGAGGAAGGTAGGGGCCTCACCGCCCAGGTGTGGTCTGCCTGCTGCAGGGCCTGGCCAGCAGCGTCCCTGGCAGCCTGCACGGCCTGCAGGATGCGGCTGTAAGCGCTGGAGGCCTCAATGGCCCTCTGGGTAAGGCGGTCCTGGTTGATGTCCAGGATGATGCTGCAGTGGAAGGGAAGGTTGAAGGAGCAGGTAAGCGCGGGCAGGCACACACCCTCGGCCTGGCTCTCCAGCCTCCTGCGCTCATGGTCAGCCGCACCCACGCCCGCCTGCCAAGTTCCGCCTCTAGGCCTTTGCTCGTGCCTGTCGTCTGCTGGAGGTACTGCTCCTGCCTACTTCTGTCACTCTGGGCCCCAGCTTGCCATGAAGCTGAAGAAGGCCTGGCTTCTTTGAGGACAATGGCCTCAGCCCCTAAGAGCATTCCCAAGGCCCTGGGCCCTCCCAAGGCCTAGGCTGCATCCGCAGGGTGGGCCCAGGGCCCCGCCTCTCCTGGCCACGCACCTGGACAGGTTGAGCGCCAGCTGGTCCAGCTGCTGTGCGTGGGCCTCGGCGGCCTCCACCAGACGCAGCTTGCTGCCCGCTGGGGAGAAGGTCTGCATCCTCTGCAGCAGTGGGTTTCGAGCCCCGTCCAGGCTGGCGGCGAGGCGCTCCAGCTCCTGGAAGTTGAGCGGACTTAGCAGCCCCTCATCCTGCTCACAGCCACCTGATCCACGACCCTGAGGGTGGGCTCTGCACACAAGTGCGCACGCAAAGCTGCCCATGGGCCTGGGAGGGAGGTGGCCATGGATGGGGTGGTGACAGGGGCCAGGGGCTGCACTCACCTCCTTGGCCTGGTCCAGGCTGTGCAGCAATCTGAAGACGCTGGCCAGGGTGTCGCTAGCTGCATGCAGAGTGGCCTTCAGGGTGGCATTGTCCCGGGACAGCTCCTGCTTCCTTTGCTGAAGGCAATGCAGGGGAGTTGGGGACAATGAAGGGTAAAAAAAGATTAAAGGTGTGATGGGGTGGACAGTGGGGCAGGGAAGGCAGAAGAAAAGAGGGTGAATATGGGGGTGAGGAGGGGGAGGGGGGAGGGGCAGGAAGTGAGTGAGGAGGAGGAGGGGGGAGGGGGAAGGGAAAAGGGGAGGGGGAAAGGATGGAGGCGGAGGCGGTGGGGAGGGACAAGGAGGGGAAGGGGGAGGAGAGAATAGGGGAGGTCGGGGGGAGGGATCAAGAGGGGAGGGACAAGGAGGGCGAGGGGGAGGAGGAAACAAAAGGGGGAGGATGAGCGGATGGGGATGGGGGAGGGCGAGGACAGGAGACGAGGAGGAGGAGGGAGAAGCGGGGAGAGGGGAAGGAGCGAAGAGGGAGAGATAGGGAGGGGGAGAGGGAGAGAGAATAGGGAGGGGGAGGAGGGAGAGAATGGGGGGGTGGAGACGGGGAAGGAGGGGGGAGGGGGTGGGGAAGGGGGGGAAGGAGGGGGGAGGAGGGGGGGAAGGGGGAGAGGGGGAGGAGAGAGCAGAAGGGGGAGGAGAGAGGGAAGAGGGAGGGGGAGGATAGAAGGGGGAGGGGGAGATAGAAGGGGGAGGGGGAGGGGAGGAAGGGGGAGGGAGGGGAAGGGGGAGTAGGGGGGAGGGGAGGGAGAGGGGATTAGGGGGGATGGGGAGGGGGAGGGGGGATGGGGAGGGGGAAGGGGGAGTAGGGGGGAGGGGAGGAAGAGGGGATTAGGGGGGATGGGGAGGGGAGGGGAGGGGAGGGGGAGGGGGAGGGGGAGGGGGAAGGGGGGAGGAGGGGGAGGGGAGGGAGGGAGGGGATTAGGGGGGATGGGGAGGGGGAAGGGGGGAGTAGGGGGGAGGGGGAGGGAGAGGGGGAGTTAGGGGGGAGGGGAGGGGAGGGGGGAGGGGAGGGGAAGGGGGGGGGGAGGGGGAGGGGAGGGGAGGAGGGGGAGGGGAGGGGGAGGAGGGGAGGGGAGGGGAGGAGGGGGAGGGGAGGGGAGGAGGGGGAGGGGAGGGGAGGGGAGGAGGAGGGGGGAAGGGGGAGGGGAGGAGTAAAGGGAAAGGGGGGAGGGGAGGAGGAGGGGGAGGGGGGAGGGGAGGAGGAGGGGAGGAGGAGGGGAGGAGGGGGGGGGAGGGGAGGAGGAGGGGAGGAGGGGGAGGGGAGGGGAAGAGGGGGAGGGGAGGAGGGGGAGGGGAGGGGGGAGGGGGAGGGGGGGGGAGGGGAAGGGGAGTGAGGGAGGGGGGGGGGAAGGGGAATGGGAGGAGCGGGAAGGGAGAAGAATGGCAGGGAGGAGGCAGGAAGAGGAGCAGGAGCAGGAGCAGGAACAAGGGCAAGTCCGGGGCCCTCACCAGGGCTTCCTCCAGGCGCTCCTGGTTGTGGCTGTTGAGCTCCTGGGCCTCCCGCGTGGCGTCCACTGCCCGGTTCAAGGCCTCTCGCAGGTCCATGAGACCGGCCTCATGCTGGGCCAGCCGGTCGCGGGTGTGTGTGGCCAGTGCCTGGTTCTCCTCCCAGAGGCTGCTCAGCTGCTCCTGCACTCGGGCCAGCACTAGCCGAGACCAGGGTGAAGGTGGTCACTCTGGAAGCCAGGCTCCTTTGTGACCCCTGGTCTCCACTTGGTGACCACCAGTCCCATCTGCCCCGTGACACCCACCTGATGCCACTCCATGCTGACCTCCCCCTTGGAGCTCCCAGGTCCCTGCCTCTCCCCACCCCGCCTGCCAGGGCCAACACCACTCACATCTCTGCGCTGCAGCCAACTCAGCCTCAGCGGCTGCCCGCGGGGCCCCCAGGTCCCGGGCCCGCATCTCCCAGAGCAGCCGCTCCACCTCGGCCAGCGTCCGGCGCAGCTGCTCGCCTGACAGAGCCGAGGCATTGGCCAGCCCCAGGTGGCCGGTCTGGGACATGAGCTCTGTGGGGCAGGGGGTTGTCAGAGCCTGGGGCCGCCCGTACTAGTGCACCTGCCTGCTGGCTTCCAAGCCTAAGACCCCAGCCCCGCCACCCTTGGCAGGCCAGCGGCCCAGAACCTGAGTGCACCTGGGTGGCCCCTAGAGCCCCTGGGCCAAAGGCCACGGCTGCCCCAACACCCTGACACCACTCTGCTCAGCTGGCTTCCGAGGCCTTCTCGTCCTTCCCCTCTCTGCCTGGCCCACCCCACTCCCTGGTCAGCTCTCTCTGAAATGGCACCCCCTGCCGACCCTCAGGCTGGGCCAGCAGGTCCTGTTAGGCAGGCTCGGGGAACCAAGTCTCTCCTAAGTCCTGTGTCTCAGTGTGTACTACAGGACATCTGTGAGCGTGAACATCTAACCAGCACGTTTCCTGGGGAGGCTGTTGAGGGGTCTGATGTCTCCTGGGGCCACCTGTTTGGCCACATGGCTGTGTCGCCAACCTCCCGACCCTGCCCCTACTGTTCACTCGAGGCGCCGTCTCCCATCTAAGCAGACAGACCCTGCCTGTTCTTCCAGGCCAAGCTTGGCCAGACACCCCCGCCCCTGCCCCAGGCAGCCCTCCTGGCTCTGAGCCCTGAACCTGGCTGGGCTGGCCCCTACCGCTCAGGGTGCGGTCCACAGCCCGGATGGCCGCCAACAGTGTCTTCGCCCGGCCCAGTGTGGCCTCAGTGCCAGCCAGCAATCGGCTCGCTTGGTCTCGGGTCCCCGAGGCCTGTGGAGGCAGAGCCCACTAGCCCATGCCGCTGGTAGGTGAGGGTCAGGGTGGGAAGGGAGGGCCTGGGGTCTGGGGGCGCTGAGGGTCCCAGGGAAGAGGGACTCCTTATCTATTTAACTCTCTGTCTGATGACTTGTTATTTATCATTTGTTACTTACTTAAAATAATTGGTTATTACTTGCCATTTATTATTTCCTGTCAATTTAATGAAACAGTTACTCATTAAGACATTTGAGGCCAGCCACGGTGGCTCACATCTGTAATCCCAGCACTTTGGGAGGCCGAGATGGGCAGATCACCTGAGGTCGGGAGTTCGAGACCAGCCTGACCAAAATGGAGAAACCCCATCTGAACTAAAAATACAAAATTAGCTGGGTGTGGTGGTGCATGCCTGTAATCCCAGCTACTCAGGAGGCTGAGGCAGGAGAATCGCTTGAACCCAGGAGGCAGAGGTTATGGTGGACTGAGATTGCGCCATTGCACTCTAGCCTGGGCAACAAGAGCGAAACTCTGTCTAAAAAAAAAAAAGACATCCCAGCACTTTGGGAGGCTGAGACGGGCAGATCACGAGGTCAGGAGATCGAGACCATCCTGGCTAACATGGTGAAACCCCATCTCTACTAAAAAATACAAAAAAGAAAAACTAGCGGGCGAGGTGGGGGGGCGCTGTAGTCCCAGCTACTCGGGAGGCTGAGGCAGGAGAATGGCGTAAACCCGGGAGCGGAGCTTGCAGTGAGCTGAGATCGGCCACTGCACTCCAGCCCGGGCGACAGAGCAAGACTCCGTCTCAAAAAAAAAAAAAAGACATTTAAGTGATACTATACACTGTAAACAACTGTATTAAGTAGTTTAGATAGTAATTCAGTGACCTGGTCAACCCCTAAGATTCTCGAGCTCCTGTCCCCTGCACTGACACATGTGCAAGGCATGAAGTAACATCTGCTGAATGAGGACACGTGAACCACGGGAAACACAGGTGAAAGCCTCCCAGGGCCCTGGGGATTCTTGGGGCTCCTGCCTGGCTGCCCAGCTGCTGTGCATCCTGCCCGAGGCTTGTGCTTTGCTGCTCCAGCACCTCCAGCTGCTGTGCCGTCTCGTGGCGGGGGCCCAGGGGGCTCCGGAGCTGGCTCTGTGGAGAGTGGAAGGTGAGGGCATACATTGGCCCGGGTGGGGGAGGGAAGGCCGGGACGCTCAGTACCTGCAGGTCAGTGATGGAGGCGTTCAGCCTGTGCAGACGGGCCCAGGCCACAGAGCTGGCATTGATGCCACGCAGTTGCTCGCGGATGGCGGGGAGGAGGGTGCCGGTCCGTTCCAGGTCGTCCAGGAGCAGGACCACACAGTGGTCACACACTGCAGGCAATGTGGATTCACAGGTCAGTGTCATGGGGTCAGGCCTGGGGAGAATGATCAGCTGGGGCCCTGGGGTCATCCGGGTGGGGAGGGCTCAGCCAGAGGGTCATGAGGTCAGCTTAGGGACACAGGACCCATGGGGAGGTCCCAGGGTTCTGGCAGAGTCATGGGGTCAGGTAGGAGTCTGACAGGGGTGAAGGGCATGGGGTCACCCAGGGAGAAGGTAGGACCAGCACAAGGGGTTGGGGCCGGCACCAGGGTCATGGGGGAAGCCGGAGGAATGGGTCAGGGTGGGGTCATGAGGTCAACATGGGGTTGGCACAGGAGACTGGGCTGGGATGAAAATGACAAGGTTAGTAGAGGTCAAAGGACAGCATGGGGCTTCCTGAAAGGTCATTACAGGAGTTAGGTCAGCAGGGAACTGAGTGGGTACCAGGAATCAGCAAAAGGATGGTGAGAATATACAGTGTGGTGGGGGTGAGGGGGTGAGGGGGTGGGGGGAAATCGGTGGGGCAGTGGAGGGGTGGGGCCAGTGGAGGGGTGGGGCCGTGGAGGCGGTGGGGCCAGTGGAGGAGGCGTGGCCAGTGAAGAGGTGGGACCAATGGAGGTGAGGCGAGGGGGGGGGCAGTGAGGCGGGGAAGGGGGGCAGTGAGGGGGTGGGGCCAGTGGAGGGGTGGGGCAGTGGAGGAGGTACAGCCAGTGGAGGGGCAGGGCAGTGAGAGGTGGGGCCAGTGGAGGGGCGGGGCCGGAGGGTGAGGTGGGGCCAGAGGGTGAGGAGGGGCCAGAGGGTGAGGCGGGGCCAGTGGAGGGGTGGGGTCAGTGGGGGAGGCAGGGCCAGCAGATGGGGCGGGGCCAGGGCACACACAAAGGCTAAGAACAATAGAGGGGAGCAGCCAGCATTGGAGCCACAGCGCTCCTCAGCATGGATGGAGTTGGACAGGCATGGGTCTCTTGGGAAATGGAAGGCAGCTGGGACCACTCTGGGAGGTTGAAGTTAAGACAGGGGTCACCAGGCAGTGTAGGAGTTGGATTCCCACTCCACCCAGGTGTGGGGAAGTGGGGTGTTGAGGACGCACCTTCACAGTGGACGCTGTGGTCCCCAGGCCCACCTGGAACAGGCACCTGATGCTGCTGGCTGCAGGTGTCACAGCGCTCCCCACTGAGCCCTGGGGGGCAGGTGCAGCGGCCCGTGTGAGGGTCACAGCGGCCCCCAGGGCAGTGGCAGCCTGTGGTGGGGGGCTTGGGTGAGCATGGCCAGCCTGGGACCTTAGGGCGTCCCCCATTCAGAAGTCCCCATCCACCCTCTTGTGACCTGCCAGCACTCACGCCTGCAGCCCTGCTCAGGCAGACCCCAGTAGCCAGGGGCACACTCGCGGCATTGGGGTCCCATGGTCCCTGGTCGGCAGTGGCACTGTCCGCTCTGGGGGTGGCACTCGGAGCCCTCGGCGGCCGGTCCACAAGCACACGGGCGGCAGCCCCCGCAGCCATCGAAGCCAAAATGTCCTTCCTGTGGCACAGGCTGTAGTCACTACCCTGCCCAGCCCTCAAGACTGTCCCAGACCAACCAGGAGGCCAGGGGTCCTGCCCATCTGGCCCTGCCCCCTGAGGCTCCGCCCATCAACCACCACCCCTCAGTCCCACCTATCAGCCTCTCCCCAGGCCCCAACTCCAGTCCCTAGGCCCCACCCACCCAGCCCTGCTTACCGCACAGCCTTACCCGACAGCGGTCACAGCGCCGCCCAGTCACACCCGCCTTGCACAGGCATTGCCCGCTGTGGGGGTTGCAGGCCTCTGTCCCACATGGGGCACAGTCACATCCTGCAGAAGGGGTCCATGACTGCAGCCCTGGGCCCTCTCACCCCCTAGGTAGCCCCTAGGCACCCCGCTAAGCCCTCACTTCACTGCCTCCTGCTCTGCCAACTCCAGGCCGCCGGACCACCCAGCTGCCCACTCCTGTCCCAGCCTGGCCCCACTCCCCAGCTGCCTCCGCTGGGCCCGACGGACCTGCAGACCCCCCACCACGGCCTGCCGTGCTCTGATGGCTGGTGTCCACTGCCAGTGGCGGGGCATTGCTGGTGGTGTCTGTGAAGGGGGCCTGATTGTGGGGGGAGAGGGGATGTGATCGGGAAGTGGGGGGGGGCCTGATCACGGGTTAGGGGGAGGGTCTGATGGTGAAGCGGGAGGGCCTGATCGTAGCGGGGTAAAGTCTGACCATGGGTCGGGGAGGGGGATGTGATCCTGGTATGGGGAGGGTCTGACTGTGGTAGGGAGAAAGGGTGTGATGGTCGGGGGAAGGCCTGATGATAAAGGGGCCTGATCGTTGGGGCGGGAGGGCCTGATCATAGCGGGGGAGAAAGGGTTGACCATGAGCATAGAAGGCTGATTCCATCTTGTCCTGGCTGGGCCCCAGCATCAGGCACACAGCCTACTTCTGGGGTACACCCAGTAGGCCTCCCTCTTCCTTGCGCAACCCTCCCCAGGGTGCATCCCTCCCAGCCCGATGCCTACGGGTGCAGTTGCCGGGCAGCAGGGCGTTGCCATAGAAGCCAGGGGCACAGATCTCACAGCGTGGCCCGGTGGTGTGGCGCAGGCAGCCACGGCAGGCGCCCGTCAGGGGGTCGCAGTCGCTGAAGAGCAGGTTGGGGTCACCATTGCCGCTGCAGTCACAAGGCTGGCAGGAGCTGCCCAGCACCAGCGGGTTCCCGAAGAAGCCGGGCGCGCACCTGGGAGCAGGGCGGGGAGGGGCCGTCGGTGGTCAGTGGCCCGTGGCCCCCACCCTCGTGTATCCTGGGTCAGCACTCAGGCCCTGCCCTGCTGCCCTGGCCCCAGCTCACCGCTCACAGGAGGCGCCTGCATAACCAGGTTTGCAGAGGCACTGGGTGCGGCCACCTCGCAGGACACAGCCCTCGGCGAAGCTGCAAAGACCAGCAGCGTCAGTCACTAGGCCCCTGGCAGTGCCCGGGCCCGGGCGAACACACTGTGCTCAGGCTGGAACACACGCCAGGCGTCTGGGGTCCAGACCTCACGGACACCCCCAGCTGTCCAGGCCTCTGCAGAGGGCAGTGGGAACCCATCCCACTGCTGGGTGAAGGGAGCGTGGCGCCGTCAGGGCCTCATCCCTGGAGGAGGCTGGCTTACTTGTTGGAAGGCACTGAGAGGGGACAAGGGCAGCTGACACAGGGGGCGCTGGGGTCCTCCCTGCTGCTCACGAAGCCAGCCTGGCAGCGCTCACATTGGGCTCCTTCGGTGTTGTGCTGGCAGTCCTGGGGCAGAGTGGACAGTCAGTGCTATGGTAGACACCCACATCCTACTGCTGAGTCTGTGCAGCTCCTACCACCCCTGCCTCGGACTCTGTGCCCAAGGCCAGATGGTCCTCCGCTGGGCAATACCCTTCCCCGGACCTCAGTTGACCTGGAAGTGCAGCCCCTAGTCTTCCTTGGCATGCCTGACTGTGCCTTCAGTGAATGAGCCCCCCACCGGCCCTGCCAGCCCCCACTCACCACACAGATGCCAGAGCCAGGAAGGCAGCGGTCTGAGTGTCCGTGGCACTGACAAGGGACACATCGGCCCAGGAAGAGACCTTTGACGTCCCGATAGAAGCCGGGGGCACATTCCTGAGGGCATAAGGGGGCAGGTGGCATCAGCGATTGAGAGGATGAGGGGCCCCACCCTGCAGGCTCACAGGTCAGACCCTCAGGGATCCTGCAGGCACAAGGCACTGGGAACCCATGGAGTGTGGTCACCGGTGGGTCAGACGCTGGTCAGGAACTCCTGGCCTCAGCTGGCTGGAGGTAGGCCAGAACCTGGCAGCTGTTTGAGGACACAGCTCTCAAAGTCACACAGATGTCCTGTCTCAGGAATGACCAGGCCTTGGGGCTGGTGACCACTCCCTCCACGTGGACCAGGGCCTGCTTTTTCCACTCCTTCCAGGAGGTGTCCAACCAAAAACCTCCTCATACAGAAGGAGCAAAGTTACAGCAGACAGACAGATTAGCAGCTGGACGGACGCACAGTGGGCAAGGGACAGAGAGAATGACAGGCAGACGCCAGGATGACAGGCAGTGAATGACAGGCAGATGCCAGGATGGTCAGTGGGGGATGTACAGGTGACCCAGTGGGTGGGGAATGGAGCAGGTGGGGAAGGGGGATGGAGGGTGTGTGCATGGAGGGGCAGGTGGATGAGCAGCAGGCAGACGAGGGGCAGGCAGATGGGCAGCAGGGGACGGGCAGGCCCATGAGTCGGCCAGCAGCCTGCAAAGGGAAGGGGTAGAAAGAGAGGTGAGTAGGGTGACAGGAAGTAGAGGCAGCAAGGAAGGGAACACAGGGAAGACGCTGGAGGGAAGGGCATACACAGGTGAGCCGCCTCACAGTCTGGTGTTGTCCTGACCTCACCTGGCATGAGTCCCCCCGGTAGCTGGCAGGGCACAGGCACAGCTCCACATTGCTGGCCAGGGTCCCCTGGCCTGCTGGGCTGGCCACCTCCAGTGCCACCCTGCGCAGGGAGACAGCCGAGGAGATCTGCGAGAAGAGGGCACGGATCTGCAGCTGCTCCAGGCTGGCAAGCACCATCATGAGCTCCTCACGGGACACAGTGTTGCGAGTCTCCGTGTGCCGGAAGTTCCCCTGTGGGTCCAGGATGGCACCTCAGTGGAGCCACGCTCAATGGGACAGAACAGGAAGCCTAGAACAGACCCCCAACCCTATAGGGGATGGAGGGGCACAAAGACCACGGGGCAGGAGGAGGTACACACAGGTAGAAAAATCAGTCTCCCATATGGTCAGCCAGCACCTAGATCCCTGCCTCACACCACACACCAAACCAGCTCCTGATGCCTTAAGAATTGAAATACGGCTGGGCTCGGTGGCTCAAGCCTGTAATCCCAGCTTTGGGAGGCTGAGATGGGCGGATCACGAGGTCAGGAGATGCAGACCATCCTGGCTAACACGGTGAAACCCTGTCTCTACCAAAAAATACAAAAAACTAGCCAGGCGAGGTGGCAGGTGCCTGTAGTCCCAGCTACTCGGGAGGTTGAGGCAGGAGAATGGCATAAACCCAGGAGGTGGAGCGTGCAGTGAGCTGAGATCCGGCCACTGCACTCCAGCCTGGGTGACAGAGCAAGACTCTGCTTCAAAAAAAAAAAAGAATTGAAATACACAAAGAGAACAGTCAAGCTTCTAGAAAATACAGGCGGGTCCTTTCTGATCAAGTAGTGATAGATACTTTCTCAAACAAGATGCAAAAACGCTTGCTGCCAAGGAATAAAGGATAAATCCAAGTACATTAACTATAAGACTGTTCATCAAAAGACAGCTCAGGCTGGGCATGGTGGCTCACGCCTGTAATCCCAGCACTTTGGGAGGCTGAGGTGGGAGGATCACCTGAAGTCAGGAGTTCAAGATCAGCCTAGCCAACAAGGCAAATCCCCGTCTCTACTAAAAATACAAAATTATCCGGGTGTGGCGGCGGGTGCCTATAGTCCCAGCTACTTGGGAAGCTGAGGCAGAAGAATCACTTGAACCTGGGAGGTGGAGGCTGCAGTGAGCTGAGATTGCACCACTGCACTCCAGCTTGGGCGGCAGAGCCAGACTCTATCTCAAAAAAAAAAAAAAGAGCAAAGAAAAACCAGATGAGCTGTGAAATGGGAGAAGATGGTTGTTACTCTGAAGTCTGACAGAGGGTAAGCACCAAGAATAACAAAGAACTCCTCTAAAAGGATGGAAAAAGATCCGCAAGTCAAAGAGAAATGGGCAAAAGATGCTAACAAGCAATGCACGGAGGAGGAAGCCAACAGCTACTGAGCAGCTGCTCACACCTCAGGGATCAGGGACTCGCAAAGCAGGTGGGAAGGCAGCATGACACCCCAGGGTGACCCCAGCGTGGAAGATGTCTGACAACGGGTGTGTGCACTCCCCCAGCCCCGGCCCGCTTCTGCTCCTGGGCTGTTTTCCACCACAGATAATGGGCACAGCAGTACTGGGACCCCTTCCGGCCTTCTCGGGTGTGCTGAGGTCTGGGAGGGACCCAGGTGCCCAAGCCAGCTCCCCTCACCTCCACCAGCTGCAGCTGCCCACGGTGAACGTGGCCGGGCGTGGGGTATGCCGGCTCCAGGAATGTGATGCTCATCTGGTTGCCCTAGGGAGGCACATGGGTAGGTGAGTGTCGGCCCGGGCCTGGACCACGGAGCCGCTGGGCCACTCCCATCACACCCACCCAACCGCGTGGCTGAGCTGCAGCTCCCTCACCTGCAGCACCACATCCGGCCTGCTCTCCGTGGGGACAAAGACATCTCCCCGCTGGGTCTCCGAGTGCAGTTCATAACGGAGGGTCCCACCGTAGGATGACACCTGGAGGCGGGACAGACAGAGGTGACCTGGCCAGACCCTGGCCACAGGCTCAGAGCCCATCAGCAGTGGTCTGGGCACCCCAAGCACAGGGCCCCGAGCTGGGCCCGGATACTCGTCCTACCTGGGACAGGGCCTGGGCACCCTCACGGACCCTCATGGAGCTCCCCCTCCCTGGACAGAGCCCCACTCCTGGCTCCCAACCCTCTCAGATGTCCTGGCCATCCTCCAAGTGCCTCCCCCAGACCTGATGACCTGCTTACCCGGTCCCCCAGGTAGGAGGGTGGGGCCTGCCAGTACAGCTCGGGGAAGGCCTCAGGTACAGCCTCGGGCACGTGCCGCAGGTCTGCACGGAGCATCTCCGTCCCTGGCCGCCGCTCGTGGGGCACCACCTGCCGGTCAGTGCTCAGCAGCACCCAGCCCTCCATGTCCACGAACTGTAGGCACATACATGTGGGTGCACACGGGTGGACGCCCACACATCACAGGGCCCCATCTTGTGTCCAGTCCCACATATGCCCTCCCCGAGAAGGCGCTACCCTCAGTCCTACAGGCGCACCTCCTGGCGGGTGTAGGACGAGCTCCGGCAGCGCTCCGTGGCCCCAAAACAGAAGCAGCGGGTGCAACCTTTGGGGTTGGCAGCATCCAGGGAGAAGGTCCCAAGGCTGCACTGGTCACATCGGGGGCCCTGCACATTCTCCTAGGGATGAGAGGACAGTGAAGGTGGTTGGCAGGTGCCAGGTGCCTGACCCCAGGTTCCTGGTAACCACTTGCCCGTGGGGATGACTCTCCCAAAAGCTTGTAGGAAGCCGCAGCTGCCCAGAAAGGCCCATAAGGACACTGTTTCAGCCAAGGCCGGAGGGAGAGGTCAGATCCGGGCCCAGCCCTCACTCACCTTACAGTAGCACTGCCCTGTGAGGGGGTCACACACACCAGGCGCAGTGCCCGCCTCGTGACAGTCACAGGGGCGGCAGTGGGGGTAGCCATGGAAGCCCGGAGAGCAGGTGTCACAGCGGCGCCCAGTCACGTTGGGTCTGCACCTGCAGCAGGGACAGGAGCTGAGCCCCCTCCACCCCAGGTCACTCACACCAAAGTGAGACCTTGTAGGCACCCCCCACCCAGGCAGCATCCTCCCAGAAGTGGAGGAGAGGGCACTGTTGCACCCAGAGAGCACGAATGGGAGCAGCGTGGGTGCCAGGACCTGCTGGCACAAGGAAATGCTGTCTTTAAGGCTGCCAGGGGCCATGGTGATCCCGCTCTGGGCTCTCACTTGCACTGGCCGCTGTCTGTGTCACAGGTAGGGTCTGTGAGCTCCTGGACACCGGGCCCTGAGCAGTTACACTCCTCACAGCCGACCAGGGGGTGGCAGCCAAAGGTCTGGGGCTGGCATAGCAGGCAGTCGGGCGGGACGGTGCGTGGTGGGCAGATGCACTGGCCCGTGAGCTCGTCACAGAGGCGGGCGCCGCAGTCACAGGCTGTGGGGCGGGCACAGGGTTTGCTGACCCCTCTTCCCAGTTCCAACCCTCTCAGAGGCTCTGAATGCAGCCCTAGGGGATGTGGCGGTGTGGCGGGGGCGGGGGACAAGAACAGGGACCCCTGCCCTGGGAGCTGAGCCTCGGACAGCTCCTGACGTGGGGGCAGCTGCTCAGAATCAATGTCGTCAGGGACTGTGGACCACCTGCTAGTCCCTGAAACCTTCTGCACAGCCCACAAGCTGGAGTCCTGGGCCCAGGCCTGCAGACGGGGCAGCAGTGCTGCCCTGCCAGGCTCTAGAACATTCTCCCGACCTCTGTGCCTTGCTTTCTGGTCGACCCGTCCCCCTTGGGCTCTAGCACCAACTCCTTGCCACTGGGCACCCAAGGACTGGGTACTCACGCCTACAGTTGGGGAAGCCCCAGTATCCGGTGGCACAGCGGGAGCAGTCACGGCCAATGACGTGGGCACGGCAGGGACACTGGCCCCCGAAGGGCTCACACGTGGGGCCTGTAGCACCTACTTCGTGGCAGCCACATGGCCGGGCTCCGTTGTTATAGAAGAGGGAGAGGGAGGCAGCGGCGTTTTGGCAGAACAGGGATGAGCTGCTGGGGCTACGTGGAGGGGCAAGCGGTGAGGCTGGCTGCCGGCCCCCACCCCCACCCTGGACCCCTGACCTGCCAGAGCCCGGCCCACCTGATGTGGTAGCCCTGGGCTGCGCAGTGGCTGATGAAGTCATAGGATTTGTCCAGGGGCTCCTCCCGGAGGTAGCCAAAGCTGTAGACGTTCTCAGGGACCACGAGGACATAATCCTAGGGGGTGAGGCCTGGTCACTCTCCCATGGGCCCAGAGCCTGCAGCGGGGAGGCCCCTAGAGGCTGGCTAGGACCAGGGTCCTGCAGGCAGCTCAGAGTCCTGGCAGCAGCAGCACAACCCAGTCCTGGGCCCTGGCTGCTCAGGGGAGGCCACTCCAAGCCAAACAGCAGCTTTGGGGGTGTGAGGAGGCAGCAGCATTGATGAGACCTCCTGGTGTCTCCCACATCTCTGCTGGTCACGTCTTCCTCCTCCCTCTCCTTCCTGGAGGCCCCACCTCCTCCAGGAAGGCCACCCTGACCAGCAGGTTGCAGGGTGCAGGGTCCAGGGCCCCTCTGGAGCTTCACGAGGTGGATTGGGAGGTCCCCAAGGGCAGGAGCTGCTTTGCTGGGCACAAGGCTGGGCCTCAGCAGGCCCAGGACGGACCCAGCCCAAGTATAACAGAGTGGTATGACAGGTATAAGAACAGCTGATCCCTGAACAGGACACCAGCTGGGACTCACCAGCCAGAGCCAGCGGCCCTCGGGCACACGCACAGTCACAGTGAGCTCGCTGTGGGTCACGTCCAGCAGGGCCTGGCCCTCACACACCACCAGGGTACGGCAGCCGTAGCCATGTGGACAGAAGCTGGCGTTGGCACGGCCTGGGTTGGGGAGAAAGACAGGGTCAGGCCCCCATCTCCAGTGCCCCCAAGACACCCAGAGGGTTGAAGATGGCAGAGTCAGGGCAGCCAAGGAGTGCCCGCTAGCCAACAGCCACAGGCATGGGACGTGCCCAAGAGGTCTGCAAGGCCGGCCCCTCATGTCGGGGGTTGGCCGCATCATGACCTACAGACGTCATGCAAGACACCTCTAGGTGCCGGTCAACTCCATGTGCGGGACCCCAGGCTTGGCCAAGCCAGGAACCAGACAGACACACAGGGCCGCATGTGCTGCCAGCGGCATCCTGGGGCAAGTCCACAATTTGCCACGTGCCATGGAGCACAACGGGGCTTCCCAACGCACGAGACAGAGGCAAGACCCAGGCTTTTCTGGGAATGTGGGGGATGGGTGGGGGCTGCAGCCTGTAAGGGCAGCTAGTTTGAGAACTGACGGCAGGATAGGGTCATGTTGCCTGTCACTCAAAGCAGGCAGCACAGGTCACGCTGTGGCGCAGGCGTTCCAGCCTCATGGTGTGTGGTAGCCCCTCCAGCCCACACCCCAGACACTCACCCTGCCACACGCGGCCAGCGTTGATGAGGACTTCCACGGGGAAGGTGGGGTGGGCTGGCTGGTAGCCATGCAGCAGGAAGGCATAGCGGCCCAGAGTGGGCACATGGCTGGTGAAGACCACGGTGGCCTGCAGGGATGGGCCCCAGTGAGCAGGCTGAGCTGTGAGCCCCCACTGCCCTCTGGACCACCTGCCCTGGGTTGGGGCCCAGAGTCCTGCCCTGACACCCCCGTCCCTCTAGAGACCGTGGCCCTCACCTGGGGATCACGCAGCAAAGTGGGCTCCACATCAGGGTCCACGGCGGTGGGGGGCCGAGGTTGGGGTCCGGTTGGGGACGTGGCTGGCATGAGGTCCTGTGCGTGGGTCAGCGGGAGGCCGGGCGGCAGCGGGAGCACCTGGCAGTCCCTGAGGATGATGGGCTGGGGCGGCTTTGGGAAGCGCGAGAGCAGACAGGCGGCACTGGTGAGAGCAGTGGGTGAGTCAGAGCCAGCCCTGCCACCGGGCCCTTGGCCGTGCCCCTCCCAGCCCCACTACCTGCTGGGACCAAAGGCTCCGTGGCTGCTGATGCAGCGGACCCGGGGCTCCACGAACTCCGGGCTGAACTCCTCCATGGGAACCAGAGTGACCCCGTGCTGCAGGCAGAGGAATGAATGCTGCAATGCCCGTGGGGCGGGGAGGATGGGGGCTGCAGGCGGCACAACGCAGGGGCCAGTCACACAACTCAGACCCAGGAAACTGCAAACCCAGGCGACCGACCGAGCCCTGCCCTTTGCAGGAAGCCCTTGCCCCTGTTCTGGCTACGCAAACCCCAGCCCTGAACCAGCGTGTGGGCCAGTTCCTGGGCCCACAGGCCTATGCGGCTCCTCCCATAGCCCTCTTCCTCCCCCTCGTCCTCCCATCCACCACTGTTCCCCCACCCTTATCTCAAGTGCTGCTTGGTGCCACCAGGCCAGGACAGGCCTAGCTCTCCCAGGACCCAGCCCAGGCCGGCGCTCAGTAGGCACAAGCCACGAATGGGTGCTCCCTCCCCGTGCGACCACTCGAGATTGGTGTCTCGGAACACAGCAACTTATCCGCAGACACAACAGACACAACAGTGGGAAACGCGGCTGCACAGGTGGCATTTATAGAGAGTTCCAGGCCAGGTGCGGTGGCTCCTGACTGTAATCCCAGCATTCTGGGAAGCCCAAGTGAGCGGATCACCTGAGGTCGGGAGTTCGAGACCAGCCTGGCCAATATGGTGAAACCCCATCTCTCCTAAAAACACAAAAATTAGCCGGGTGTGGTGGTGAGCACCTATAGTCCCAGGTATTTGGGAGACTGAGGCACGAGAATCACTCCAACCCAGGAGGCGGAGGTTGCAGTGAGCCAAGATCTTGCATTGCACTCCAGCCTGGGCGACACAGCAAGACTCCATTTCAAAAAACAAAAAACAAAAAAGAAAGTTCCAAAACAGGCAACCAACAAACACTGTCTGTGCCAGGAGGTGGCTGCCCTGGGACCCAGGGGCATCTAGAGTGGGGCCACGTTGTTTCTGGGCCTGGGAGCTGTGACTGCAGGTTCTTTCCTGAGCACATGGAACAGCTCGGGAGGACATCAAAAGGAACCGAATCCACCAAGCACTTGCAGGAGGGTTTCCAGAAGAAACATGCTGGGCACGAGTGGGTGCGGCCGCCATGGGGACCTGGGACCCCAACTGTCCTCTCCCCTCTCATGCATGTTTCAAGCACTTGCAGGAGGGTTCCAGAAGAAACATGCTGGGCACGAGTGGGTGCGGCTGCCATGGGGACCTGGGACCCCAACCGTCCTCTCCCCTCTCATGCATGTTTCAAATCTTCTGAAAGAAGCTGATCCCTCGGGGCGGGGGTCTGAGAGGTCCTTACCAGGTAGAAGCGTGCCTGTTCAGCTGTGAGCCTCACGCTGGCCTCCGAGTCCAGGTGGAAGACGGCCAGGCGGTCCTGGGTATCCCGGGCAGTGCCCCGGCACAGGGTGCTGTGGGGGGAGGGTGGTCAGCAGGTGGGGCAGCCCCGGACGTGCCCTTACTCCAGCCCCACCGGCTCCCACTCACCTGTACAGGCAGGGGTGCAGTGAGAGCAGCCCCTGCTGGGGGGCCCGCTGTGGGGTGTGCACGGCCACGCCCACCTCCTGGCGGGCGTCCTCATTGGCATACTCCACCACCAGGGCGTAGTGGCCCGGCTGTGGCACTGCCACCTGAAGCTGGACATCCACCTGCAGGGAGGGCAGGGTGACGGGAGGCCCACGACCCTTCGGCCTTCCCACCTCCCTCCCCGTCTACTCCAGCACCTCCCTGACCTCAGGGCCTGCCCCTCAGCTGAGTCCCGTCCTGGCGATGGGACAGCTCCAGGCAAGTGGTGCGGGCTGGGCTGTATGTGGAGGCCACAGCCGACCCCATGTACAGACAGGCACCGAGGCCCCACACGCAGGAGGCAGGAGGAAGGGGCGCCCTGCCTGGGTGCTGGGCTCCATTGCCTGAGGCAGTGCCCTGCTCCTATAACCTGCCACCGCCACAGGACCCCCAGCCCCCAGGCCAAGGTCCTACAACACCCATTGCTCTGTGGGGGCCCAGGACACTCACATCATTGCCTATGCAGGTGACCAGTGGTGGGTGCGATGGGCTGAGCTGCTCTGTGGGGCAGGGCCGGGGCAGGCTGTTGTCCTGGCGACACAGGGCCTCCAACCCAGCGGCCGAGGGGAAGCCATCCAGGGGGAGGTGTGTGTAGAGGAGGCAGCTGGGGGGACACAGGCTGTGGTCAGCCCCAGGTCCCCAGAGAGCCTGAGTGGGGGAAGCCAGGCACAGTGGGGGTCCAGGCAGCCCCGACCCCGGTCCCACCGTACGCATGGCCCTCACTTGTCACCAGACTGCTGGGTAGAGGGGCGGTACGTGCAGGCCTCAGTCACCCGCAGCTGCAGGAGTGCCGCCTCGTAGTACGCGCTAGGCAGCAGAACCACGTAGTCCTGCAGGGTAGAGGTGGCGCTAAGAGTGGTGGGACCCAATCCCTGCCCCTGCCCCTGCCCCTGCCCCCAGCCCTCACTCCGGCCCCTGCCTCACCAGGAGCACCCCTTCAGCCTCCACAAGCAGGGCCCAGGTGCCAGGGTTCAGCACGAAGGGCTCTCCGAAGCCCCTCTGGGGCACAGTGACGAAGGCAGGTTCTGTGCTGGGCAGGAAGGCCACGGGCTGGCTCTGCGCTGTGCCTGGGGGAGGTAGGGGGTGAGACTCCTGAGCCCAGCCCTTGGGGCCACCCCAGGCTACACCCCTACAGGGTGGGGGATAGGCTGGTCCTACCACCCACATGAGCCAGAGGAAGGTGGCGGGGCTTGGGAGTGGGCTGGGCTGGTGAGGCAGGGGCTGGGTAGGGCTGGGTAGGGCAGGGTGGGGAAGGGCGGGGCAGGGGCTGCGGCCCAGGGACCCCACTCACAGTTGGCGCAGGCGGCCGACCTGCCCTCCTCTCTCACAGAGACCCGCCCGCTCACACTCATGGCCCCCCGGTTGACGTATCGGAAGACAAGCCAGAAAAGGTCGGGGGAAGTCAGGTTCAGCCTGGCCACGATCCTGGGCTGGGTAGGCATGGAGTGTCAGGTCACTCTCCCTGACCACCACCAGCCTGAGGTCCCGGCCTTAAGGGGCCTGCCCACCCTCCCTGCCAGCCATTCCTGGTTCCACATCTATGCTGAGCCTGGGAGGGGAGCACAGCGCCCACTTGGACAGGTGCCATTTGCGCAAAGCCAGCCATTCCTGGCTCCACATCTATGCTGAGCCCGGGAGGGGAGCACAGCGCCCACCTGGACAGGGGCCATTTGCGCATAGTCAGCCATTCCTGGCTCCACATCTATGCTGAGCCCGGGAGGGGAGCACAGCGCCCACCTGGACAGGGGCCATTTGCGCATAGCCAGCCATTCCTGGCTCCACATCTATGCTGAGCCTGGGAGCGGAGCACAGCGCCCACCTGGACAGGGGCCATTTGCGCACAGCCAGCCATTCCTGGCTCCACATCTATGCTGAGCCTGGGAGGGGAGCACAGCGCCCACCTGGACAGGGGCCATTTGCGCATAGCCCCTCCAGCTGAAGTTCTCGAACTCGAGGGGGTTGAAGCCAAAGCGCACGGCGTGACCCTCGGGTGTGGTGGCCTCCTCCAGCTCCAGGCGCAGGTGGTGCAGGTCCGGGAGGTAGTGGTCCCTCGCAGGCCTGGCCACAGCAGGGGCTGGTCAGGTGCAGCCTGGCTATCCCACCTGGCCCTGCACAGCGGCCCCGAATCTCCAGGAAGGGCAAGGCCTCGCGTGGGCCCAT
This sequence comes from Trachypithecus francoisi, assembly GCF_009764315.1. Classification (NCBI taxonomy): domain Eukaryota; kingdom Metazoa; phylum Chordata; class Mammalia; order Primates; family Cercopithecidae; genus Trachypithecus; species Trachypithecus francoisi. Next base: position 58,162,516 of record NW_022681467.1, read on the forward strand.
GGTGAAGGACATGGAGGGGCCTGGAGGACAAGCTGCCTGCCCCGCTCCCCGCCATCCAGTGGGGAAGGGGTACCCACCGGCTGCAGGTGGGGCCCTGGGTGTTGGGGCGGCACCGGCAGGCGCCTGTCCTCGGTTCACAGCTCTGGCCCAGGGCACCACCAGCGTCACACCGGCAGCCTGCGGGGAGAAGGTGGGAGGTGAGAGGCTGCCCAGCCCCCACCCAGCCTCAGGGGCCCTCACAGCCATACTGAGAAGCCTGCCTGGGGCTCTACGGACGATGGAGGGTCCAGAGGGCGAGGGCGAGGGCGAGGGCGAGGGCAAGGGCAGGGGTGCTGGGATTTGTTAGTGTTGTCTGCCCGGGTGCAGGACAGGGGAGAGGAAGCCACGCATCTGGATGGGAGCTGCGCCCCCTCTCCCGCACCTTGGCACAGGCTGGCACCAAGGGGTAGCCATTCATCACCCGGGTCTCATGCTGCCCAGGCTGCACTTGCCCCTCCGGGCCTCGGGTTCCCCAGCATAAACTGAGGGAGGCAGGGCCGTGGTCCGGGACGAGCGAGTAGGCACTCACTGCGGCAGCCGAAATAGTCAGCCTGATCCAGTCCAAAGAAGCCATCCCTGCAGGCTGCACAGGCCTGGCCACACACGTGGGGCTTGCAGAAGCACTGGCCGGTGCCCTGGGGGCCAAAGGAGGTGGTGAAGTGGGGCACGGGAGGGTCCTGATCCGCGTGCCCCCAAATCCCCCACACCTTGGTCCTCAGACTCACTGGCTGGCACTCAGCAACTCCACCCAGTGTGCCCCTGGGGTCACAGCTGCAGCCTGGGGAGAGCAGAGCGGGACTCAGATGCTTGGTGGGGTAGGAGAGCCTTGCTCCAGCCCCCGAGAAACCCCCATGCACTAACACCCCTCCAGAGAACACTCACAGGCTCCAGCCCCCCAAAGAAACCCCATACCCCAACACTCCCTCCAGGGCACACTCATGGGTGCAATCCCCTGAGGAACCCCCATACCCCAATACTCCCTTTTAGGGCACACTCACAGGCTCTAGCCCAAGGAACCCCCGAACCCCAATACTCCCTCAGGGCACACTTGCACCCCCCCCGAGGAACCCCACACACATTCCCTTCAGGGCACACTCATGGGTACAATCCCCCGAGGAACCCCATACCCCACCACTGCCTCTAGAGCATACTCAGGGACTCTAGCCTCCCCAGGAACCCCTGCACCCCAACACTCCCTCCAGGATACACTCACGGGTACAGTCCCCCAAGGAACTCCTACACCCCAATACTCCCTCCAGGGCATACTCACGGGTGCAGCCCTCGGGGTTGCTGGGGCTTAGTCCCCAGAATCCAGGTTTGCAGCGGTCACAGCTCGGCCCCTCCACGTTAGCTCGGCACACACAGGGAGTCTGTGCCTGGGAGAGGACAAGACTGCAGGTCAGAGTGGCTCCCTGCTCTCCCACCCACAAACTTCAGCCATAGAGCCCGGAGGGCTGAGGGCCCTCACCTGTCCCTGCCCCACTCACAGGAGTCACCTGCAGTGGGGGCAGAGGACCAGCCTAAGAAGCAGACAGGCCCTGGGGTTGCCATGGCAACTGAGCAGCAGGCAGGAAGCCCTGGTCTCACTGGGCTCGGGACTTTTAGCTTGACCTGTGTCCCCACCCACCTCCCACACATGAGCAGATCTGGGCTCACCTCAGGAAGGGCAGGATCCACCAGAGCCAGACCGGCAGGGTGGCAAGAGCCAGCTGTGAAGAGAAGACCATGCCTTGGTCATTCCCGGTGACCGACCCTGAAGGCCAAGGGTGTCCCAGGCCCAGCCAGAACCCACAGTCCCACAGGAGCTGAGGACCAGCACAGGTGCCCCTCATCCACATGGACAGCCTGAAAACACACACCTCCCTGCTGCCTCTGCAGCAACAGACGTGCCACCCCACCACACAGCACCTGCTCTTGGACACGCACACAAACATGGATACCCGTGGACAGTCCACATGCAGTGTATGACACACATCTGAACAAGCACACAAACGCAGCTGAAGACGTGCCTACTACACGTGCACCAACACATGCACACACCTGTGAAAGGACATGAACATGCGCACCCACACTTATGAGAAACGTGACACGCATACCCACTTACGCAACACACAAACCCACTTAGGCAACGTGTGACACGCGGACCCACACTTACGTGACATGCAACACGCACACCCACTTATGCGACACACAAGCCCACTTAGGCAACACGTGACACGCGCACCCACACTTATGCAACACATGCACCCACACTTATGCGACATGCAACATGTGCACCCACACTTACATGACACACACCCACTTATGTGACACACACCCACACATGACACACAACACGTACACCCACTTAAGCGACACACACTTCCAGACTTACGCGCCTCACGACACATGCACCCACTTATGCGACACACAACACATGCACCCACTTACGCGACACACACCCACTTATGAGACACGTGACACGCACACCCTTACGTGACACATGACACACGTACTCACACTTACAAAGCACAACATACGCACCCACACTCACAAGACACGAGAGGAGATGCACAGCACGCAGACACGGGCAGTACACGGACACTCCCGCACAGCATCTGAACAAGGTACGAACACAGAGCATGGGGATGTAGTCGCAGTACACACAGCACATAGATGCATGTGAACAGCATCACAGGAAGGCAGGCAGCATGTGAACAGCACATAGACCCACAAACAGGCCCGGCACCTGGTGCACACAGCCACCTGCCCACTCACCTTCGCAGTAAGGGAAGTTGTAGGCACCTGGCACACATGTGTCACACCGCAGCCCCATCACGCGGGGCCGGCAGCTGCATTGCCCACTCCGGGGGTCGCAGGCTGCATGCAGGGAGCCTTCGGCAGAGCAGTGGCAGGCTGCGGACAAGGATAGTTGTGGGTATGCAGTGGAGACCGCACCCGCCTCCCCCTGCTTCCTCCCTAGGCACTCACGGACACAGCTGGGGAAGCCATGGAAGCCGGGGCTACATTCCTGGCAGGCGGTGCCTGTGTAGCCGGGGCGGCAGCGGCACAAACCTCCTGCCCCACAGAGCTGGTCCAGGGCTCCCCGGGGATCGCAGGTGCACGCTGTGGGGGAACAATGAGGTCAGGCCCTGGCGCCATGTGGGTGGCAGAGCCCCTTCCTGCCCTGGCCCTCTGCTCACGTTGGCAGTTGGGGAAACCGTGGTAGCCAGGGTGGCACTGGTCACAATGAGGTCCAGCAAACCCAGGCTGGCATGGGCAGCGGCCGGCCTCGTCGCAGCCCTCGGGCAGGGTTCCTGCAGGGCTGCAGCCGCACACTGCAGAGTGGAGCGGGTGTCATGGTAGGCCAGGCCCACGGGCCTCCCCTACCCATGCCCACATGGAGAGGTGCCACTCACACTGGCAAAGAGGGAAGTGGAAGTAGCCAGGGGCACAGCGATCACATGTGGCCCCCTCGAAGCCCTCTCGGCACCTGCACTGGCCTGTGTCAGGGTCACAGCGGTCATCGGCCACTCCAGGGCTGGAACACTGGCAGGCTGCAGGGAAGGGCGGCCCACACGCTTGGTCAGAGTCACCAGGCCCCTGGTGACGCCTCGAGAGCAGGTGGAGGTTGAGCGGGGGACAGGGGACTCACGCTGGCAGCCGGGGCCATAGAACCCTGGCACGCAGAGCTCACAATGGGTGCCTTGGAAGTTGGGTTTGCACACGCAGCGTCCCACTCTCGGGTCCTTCCGGCAGGCGTTGCCCTGGGTCCCTGCCGCGCTGCAGTCACAATCTGGAGGGTGGGGACAGGCAACGGAGTCTCAGATGTCCTGCAGACCCCAGTACGCCCCTCCTGGCAAACCTTCCCTCTCCACAAACTCATTTTCTTATACTTTTACACGACATTAACTAGAAAATAAAAGAATAAAAATCCCAACAAGGGAGAGGCGTGTTTGGGAAAACAGTGGCATCAACAAGTCAGGCCAACTATCAAAACGCTTAATTAGTTATTTGTTATGTAGATTCCAAGTTAGCTGCAAACATTAACACAAAGAGAAAATACAAACAAATCAAAACAAGCTGCAAAGCAAATTCTAGTTTCTTTAGAAACAATGTCGGGCATTGAGAAGAAGGTAGAAAGAATGTACCAAATGTCTTGGGCATGAAAGGAGAGTTGTGAACATGCTTCAGTGTTTGTACTGATACAAAAAGAAAGGTTCAATACTTGTCAGAAGTGTAAGAGTAACCATTGGTCAGAGCAGAACACAGAAAGAGAGCTTGCAAACTCTCCCCAGAGAGGAAACAGTAGCAAAAACAAACACACACACCAAAATCAAAGCACATTTTCTTGCTGTAACTTGTGACAGTCAGGAAAAGAAACATTTCAGCAGAAAAGGAGAAACGAGAAAAGGGGAGGAGCAAGCCCGAACTGACAGTGGCAAGGAGAGCAAGCCCGAACTGACAGCCACAAGGAGGACGGTGGGGCTGGGCTGTCTCCTTCAGAAGATAAAATCCGAAGACGTCAGCGTGACCAAGAGCCAACTCCAGTCACAGCCTCTTGAAAGAGAGCACCTTAAACCAGCGCCTCAGGTGGTAAACCGAGAGCTATGTGCAGGGAGCTGGGGTGGACGCAGACACGGAGGTGAGTGAGGATGGAAGGCACGGTGGTAATGAGAGGGAGGGAAGCTCGGGCACGCCACCCAATGGGGCAGCAGAAACGAACCTCTAGGAGCAGGTAACGTGTCCGTGTCCTGGGGGTGAGGGAAGCTAAAACTATAAAACGGCAAGGAGAATTTGGCAAAACCGAGTCAGAGAGAGACAAAGACTGGATGGAGATACACAGTTAGAACGGGACCGCTCAGAGGGACAGAAATTAAGCATGGGTACTGTGGGTTTGAAGAGCATAATGAACAAGCCTAGTTTGTTTGTTTGTTTGTTTTTTGAGATGGAGTTTTCCTCTTGTTGCCCAGGCTAGAGTGTAATGGTGCCATCTTGGCTCACCTCAAACTCTACCTCCCGGGTTCAAGCCATTCTCCTGCCTCAGCCTCCTGAGTAGCTGGAATTATAGGCATGCGCCACCATGCATGGCTAATTTTGTATTTTTAATAGAGATGGGGTTTCTCCATGTTGGTCAGGCTTGTCTGGAACTCCTGACCTCAGGTGATCTTCCCACCTCAGCCTCCCAAAGTGCTGGGATTACAGGCGTGAGCCACTGCGCCTGCCACAAGCCTGCTTTAACATGCCAAATCGGTACTCCATAGAGAGCACACGTTCCTGTCCAGTGTTCCTGGAACAATCGAAAAGTGGTCACGCTCTAGATTAGAAACAAAGAAAATCTCAAATTCCAAAGACAAAAGGCAGAAACTGCCAGGCACAGTGACTCACGCCTGTAATCCCAGCACTTTGGGAGGCTGTGGTGGGTGGATCACCTGAGGTCAGGAGTTCGAGACCAGCCTGGCCAACACGGTAAAACCTCATCTCTACTAAAAATACAAAATCTACCCAGGCGTGGTGGTGGGCGCCTGTAATCAATCCCAGCTACTCAGGAGGCTGAGGCAGGAGAATCGCTTGAACCTAGGAGGCAGAGGTTGCAGTGAGCCAAGATCACGCAACTGGACGCCAGCCTAGGCGACAGAGTGAGACTCTGTGTCAAAATAAATGAATAAATAAATAAAATTTTAAAAAGTCATCACATTCTGGATTAGAAACAAAGAAAATCTCAAATTCCAAAGACACAAGGCAGAAACTGTCAGTGTGCCAAGTCTAACCCTGAGGCAGCAAAACCAGAACTGAACGCCACACAAAGGACAGGAGGGAAACCTCAGCACCTTCAACAGTGACAGGGCAAAAGAAAATAAAAAGTCATTTGGGAATGACAGACTATTAAAAAAAAAAAAAAAAAAAAAACCAGCTATGAGGACACCCCACATCTCAAACTACAAGAAACCTAGCCAAAGCTACACTCTGAGGAAAATTTGTAGCTCTAAACTTAAGTTTCCCAGCCTCAGGACTATGGACATTCTGGGCTGGATAACTCTTTGTTCTGTGTGCAGGAGTGGTCCTGGGTTGTAGGATGCTCGCAGCATCCCTAGCCTCTACCCACTGGATCAGTGACATCCATCAATCATCACAACCAAAAATGTCTCCAGACATCATCAAATGCTTCCTGTAGATCAAAGTCACCACTGGCGGAGAACCACCGCTTTAAGTCTTTTGTTGGGAATGAAGACAGACTAAAAATAACAACTCAAGAAGCTATAAAAAAAAAAAAAAGTAATAAATCAAAGAAAGTGGATTAAAGAGACTGAATATTAGAAAGGAAAATCTCTCCTCCCAACTAAAGAAAGAAAAACCTCAGCAGGTCTTAGCAAGAGAACTGCAGCTGTACTTCGAACAGACCAATGAACTCAATGAACCTCTGTTAGGTCTGTTTGATCAAAAAAAAAAAAAAAAAAAGAGAAAAGAAAACAAAGAAAATAAAAATAAAAACAGACGAGAACAGAAATGAACAGAAATTTTAACTTTACAACAGGCCACTGTGCGTAACTTTATGTCGATACATTTAAAAATCAAAACAAGCCGGGCGCAGTGGCTCAAGCCTGTAATCCTAGCACTTTGGGAGGCCGAGACGGGCGGATCACGAGGTCAGGAGATCGAGACCATCCTGACTAACACGGTGAAACCCCGTCTCTACTAAAAACTACAAAAAACTAGCCGGGCGAGGTGGCGGCGCCTGTAGTCCCAGCTACTCGGGAGGCTGAGGCAGGAGAATGGCGTGAACCCGGGAGGCGGAGCTTGCAGTGAGCTGAGATCCGGCCACAGCACTCCAGCCTGGGTGACAGCGCGAGACTCCGTCTCAAAAAAAAAAAAAAAAAAAAAAAAAAAAAAATCAAAACAAAATACACAATTTGCTAATACAAATAATCAAACCTGACTTAAGATGAGGTAGAAAAATGGCTGGGCATGGTGGCTCACGCTTGTATCGCCAGTACTTTGGGAGGCCGAGGCAGGTGGATCACTTGTGGTCAGAGTTCAAGACCAGCCTGGCCAACATGGTGAAATCCCGTCTCTACTAAAAATACAAAAAATTGGCCAGGCGTGGTGGCGGGCACCTGTAATCCCAGCTACTCGGGGGGCTGAGGTGGGAGAATCACTTGAACCCAGGAGGCAGAGGTTGCAGTGAGCCGAGATTGCGCAACTGCACTCCAGCCTGGTGACAGAGTGAGACTCTGTCTCAAAAAAAAAAAAAAAAGATGAGGTAGAAAACTGAATACAATAGCCACAGAATACATTAAAACCTTAGTCTAAGATCTCTGTTGAAAAACAGGAATCAGGGCCAGAGGGTTTTGTAAGTTTGACCAGACTTTTAACAAGTAGATAATTTCTGTGATTTTTAAACCGATCGGGAACATAAAAAAGTGTGGATCATTTCCCAAGTATTTTTCCAAACCAAAACAATCTCACTTGTGAATTTAGACAAATAAAATATTTATGTTCAACACTGTGTCTCCGTTAAGAAAGACAATACAGTTCATTGTAATGAACACAATGAAAGTGAATACTGTACAGTCACAGGTGATTACTGCGTGCTTACCATGGCCCAGGAGCGAAAAGATACATTGTCCGTAGTTTACACCAGGGATTAGCAAACTAGTCTGTGGACTCCTCGCTTGCTTTTGTAAATAAAGTTTTATTGGAACGCCACCAAGCCCACTGGAGAATACATGTCCTATGGCTGCTTGCAAGCTACAGCTGGCAATGGTAGAGCTGAGGAGTTTCCCCACAGGGATCACACAGCCCTGAGTCTATGACATTTACCGTCTGGACCTTTTCAGACAGTTTGTTGACCCCTGATTTACACAAATGATGAAAAACGAAACATTTTCACGTAAAAAAGAAAACCATCACAGAACCAGCAGACAAGAGAATTCCTGGGTAAGGGAGCAAATCTAAATCCGACCCAGCTGGAGAGTCGGTAGAACTACATGGACAGGTTCACCTAAAAATTCACAAAATCAGAACACAGAAAAAAGCTCCCCAAAAAATAAGGAGCAAACGACCCATTAGGAGAAAAACACAAATCTTATAAGAAATAGGTGATACAGGCCGGGCGCAGAGGCTCACACCTGTAATCCCAACACTTTGGGAGGCCGAGGCGGGCAGATCTCTTGAGATCAGGAGTTCCAAACCAGCCTGACCAACATGGAGAAACCCGGTATCCACTAAAAATACAAAAATTAGCCAGGCGTGGTGGCACATGCCTGTAATCCCAGCTACTTGGGAAGCTGAGGCAGGAGAATCACTTGAACTCGGGGGGGCAGAGGTTGTGGTGAGCTGAGATTGCAGCATTGCACTCCAGCCTGGGCAACAAGAGCGAAACTCCATCAAAAAAAAAAAAAAAAAAAAGCATAGAAAAGTCAAGAAGATTCAAGCTTACAGAGTAGTCAAAGTGCAGCTAAAAACGACGCAATATCGTGCCAGGCACGGTGGCTCATGCCTGTAATCCCAGCACTTTGGGATGCCAAGGCAGGCGGACAACCTGAAGTCGGGAGTTCGAGACCAGCCTGACCAACATGGAGAAACCCTGTCTGTCTCTACTAAAAATACAAAATTAGCCAGGCGTAGTGGTGCATGCCTGTAACCCCAGCTACTCGGGAGGCTGAGGCAGAAGAATCGCTTGAACCTGGGAAGCAGAGGTTGTAGTGAGCCAAGATCACGCCATTGCATTCCAGCCTAGGCAAAAAGAGCGAAACTCCGTCTCAAAAAAAAAAAAAAAAAAAAAAAAAAAAAAAAAGACATAATAGCAAATACAATCTAAGACCCCACTCAATGGGAAAGATGCCATGCTTTTACGTCCTGTCATGAAAGGGGAAAACCGTACCAACTAGACTGTGATATGCCATCAAGCAAAAGACGGGTCCCAATTCCAGAAACACTAAAAAGCGAGGGAATGTGGCCCTAACTTGAGAATATTTTTTGTCTATCAAGCTGACAGTGATAGACTCTGCTTTGTGGTAATGGCAGTGGTTTGGTCAGCAGGTGCTGTGCTGCTCTGTGACTGTGACTATATGCTGGGAAACTTCTTTTTTTTAAATTTATTTTTTGAGACAGAGTTTTGCTCTTGTTGCCCAAACTGGAGTGTAATGGCACGATCTCAGCTCACTGCAACCTCTGCTTTCCAGGTTCAAGCGATTCTTCTGTCTCAGTCCCCGAGTAGCTGGGATTGCAGGCATGCGCCACCACGCCCGGCTAATTTTTGTATTTTTAGTAGAGACATGGTTTGCCATGTTGGCCAGGCTGGTCTCGGACTCCTGACTTCATGATCTGCCCGCCTCGGCCTCCAAAAGTACTGGGATTACACGAGCCACTGCACCCAGCTGACTTTTTTTGATTTGTTTTTGTTTGTTTTTGAGTCAGAGTCGCCCAGGCTGGAGTGCAGTGATGAGATCTCAGCTCACCGCAAGCTCTGTCTCCCGGGTTCACGTCATTCTCCTGCCTCAGCCTTACGAGTAGCTGGGACTACAGGCGCCCGCCACCATGCCCAGCTAATTTTTTTTCATATTTTTAGTAGAGACGGGGTTTCACTGTGTTAGCCAGGATGGTCTCGATCTCTTGACCTCGTGATCTGCCCGCCTCGGCCTCCCAAAGTGCTGGGATTACAGGCGTGAGCCACCGTGCCCGGCCTTTTTTTAAAATTTATTTTTTGAGATGGAGTCTTGCTCTGTCACCCAGGCTGTAGTGCAACGGTGGATCTCAGCTCACTGCAACCAGGTTCAAGCGATTCTCCTGCCTCAGCCCCCCAAGTAGCTGGGATTACAGGCAGGCACCACCACGCCTGGCTAATTTTTGTATTTTTAGTAGAGACAGGGTTTCACCATGTTGGTCAGGTTGGTGTTGAACTCCTGACCTCAGGTGATCCATCCGCCTCGGCGTCCCATAGGGCTGGGATTACAGGTGTGAGCCACTGTGCCTGGTCAGTTTTCTACCTCATCTTAATAATGCTTTATCACAGCATTATTTTTTTAAAAAAGAACCTAGATTTCCAGCCACTAGAGGTTGTTTAAATACTTAATTAGTCCCTATGAAACGGACCATAAAACAATGTGTTTACAGGATTGTGGCTGGGACGTAATCATAGGACAGGGTGCAGAGCGCATGACGACGCTTGTGAAAGAGAAGTGCTTGTGTACAGAGAGCATTCAGGCGCTATGCAAAGGTGGTGGAATTGTGGATAACTCTTTTTTTTTTTTTTTGAGATGGAGTTTTGCTCTGTTGCCCAAGCTGGGGTGCAGTGGTGCGATCTCGGCTCACTGCAACCTCCGCCTCCCAGGTTCAAGCAATTTTCCTGCCTCAGCCTCCCAAGTATCTGGGATTACAGGTGCTCACCACCATGCCCAGCTAGTAGAGACAGGGTTTCACCATGTTGGCCAGGCTGGCCTTGAACTCCTGACCTCAGGTGATCTACCTGCCTTGGCCTCCCAAAGTGCTGGGATTACAGGTGTGAGCCACTGCGCCCGGCCACCAATTTTCTTTTTTTTTTTTTTTTTTTTTGAGACGGAGTCTCACTCTGCCGCCCAGGCTGGAGTGCAGTGGCCAGATCTCGGCTCACTGCAAGCTCCGCCTCCCGGGTTCACGCCATTCTCCTGCCTCAGCCTCCCGAGTAGCTGGGACTACAGGCGCCCGCCACGTCGCCCGGCTAGTTTTTTTTTTTGTATTTTTAGTAGAGACGGGGTTTCACCATGTTAGCCAGGATGGTCTCGATCTCCTGACCTCGTGATCCGCCCGTCTCGGCCTCCCAAAGTGCTGGGATTACAGGCTTGAGCCACCGCGCCCGGCCCAATTTTCTTTTTTGAGACAAGGTCTCACTCTGTTGCCCAGGCTGGAGTGCTGTGGTGTGATCGTGGCTCACTGCAGCCTCAGCCTTCCAGGCTCAAGCAATCCTCTCACCTCAGTCTCCAGAGTAGCTCAAACTACAGACAGACACCACCAAGCCCAGCTAATTTTTGTATTTTCTGTAGAGACAGGGTTTCACCATGTTGCCCAGGCTAACTTTTTTCTTTGGCTTTATGCCTACCTATATTTCTGAAAGTTTTCCAGTGTGAATATGCATAATTTGCATAAGAAGAAATAAACCAAAACTAAAGTGACCAAATGAAAATCTTCCTTTTCTCCAGGAACTTCCTGTGAGGCTGCCCCATGGCTCCAGGGCAGGTCAGGGACCTGGGGGCCTCAAGGACACTTACTCACAATCTGGCCGGCTGGCAGCACCTGCTCCCTGGTGTCATTGGAGGACGAGGGCGTCGCTGAGGGGAAGAGACACGCGTGTTGGCCACGTCCGCTTAGAACCCCAGTACCCCACACCCCTGCCACCCTTGGCCTCTCAGCACAATCGGAGATGCAGGCAGGACAGCAGCGTCCATCTCAGGGAAACGCCCCCTCCGCAGGGCTCCTGGAGTCCAGCAGGCAGTGGCGTCTGTTCGGACGCCCCTGGCAGGTGCTCACGGTAGCAACTTGGGAAGCCCGTGAAGCCCTCGGCACACACGTCGCACCGCTCCCCGGAGAAGTTGGGCCGGCAGTAGCAGCGACCCGTCAGGTCCTCGCAGGTGCCATCCGTGAAGTTGGACTCGCAGTTGCAGCCTGGGCAGGGGCAGGAGCCGGGTAAGCCTGGAGCTACCAGGACCCAAGGAATGGGCTCCAAGGTAGGGCAGTCTCTACCTCCCCGCCAGGGCCGTGGGGACGAGGGCTACAGCCAGGCCCCCTGGGGGGACATGAGGGCTGGGGACCCGCCCCGTGGCCTGGGAGGCTCCTTCCTGGGCTGGCCTGGAAGCTCAGGACATCCCCTCCAAAGCAGCCCCAAAGGCCCAAGAACGCCTCTTTCCGGGCAGACCCTGAGACCCAGGACACTCGCCCAGCTGAGCCCACTCACGGCGGCAGACGTGGGGTGAGTCAAGCGGGTGGTCGGGAGAGCGGTAGAAGCCTGGCAGGCAGCGCTCACAGTTGACGCCGGTGGTGTGGTGCTGGGGGTGCAAGGGCCATTGAGTCCAGGGAGGTCCCTGCCTCGCCTCAGGGCCAGCCCATCCCCAGCCCTCTAGCCCAGCTCACCTGGCAGTCGATACAGACACCCCCGCCCTGATAGGTGCCATCCAGGCTCTGGCTGGCATGGCGCCGGTCCACCTCAGGGTCGTAGTAACAGTCGGTGGCGTGGCCGTGGCAGTTACAGGCTAGAGAGAGGGGAGAGCGGCTGTCAGCATGCCCTCCACGGGCCCAGGCACCGGGGCGCTCTCATGGGTCAGGGTGTGGGCAGGACATGCAGGTGTGGGAGGAGGTACTCACACTGGCACTCATTGGCACTGTTGGCAGTCGCAGGCTTCCACGGCTGCTGGTTGAAGCCGGGGCAGCAGCGGTCGCAGGTGCCCCCGCAGGTGTTGTGCTGGCAGGTGCACTGCAGCCTGTGGGGTACACAGGAGGGGGGCTCAGGCCCATCCTGGAGGCAGGTGGCAGGTGCTTAATCCCTTCCCCAAAGGGGCCTGGGATCCCCTCGACGGCTTGGCTTGCCAAAGGGACACAGCTCCCCGCTGCTCTGTTTCTCCAGCTGTCAGGCAGCAAGCGCTCGCCCAGACTCAGCATCCCCCAGCCAGTGGCTCCGGCGCAACTCTCCCAGGCTCGGATAATGCACACAGGGAAAGAGGCGGTGGAGGACTGGGTCTCACGGTGGCAGGAGCTGTGCAGGGCCCAATCCCAGGGCACACCAGAAACACAGAGATAAACCCTGCTAAAGATCTGGCAGAGAAACAATGTGGCAGGTCAGCAAAAAGAGCCCTGAGAACCTCACAAAACAGAGTAATCTAGTAGAATCCAGAGAAAAACGTTAAAAATGGTCATAAAGAAATCTAAAACATAGGCCGGGCGCGGTGGCTCACGCCTGTAATCCCAGCACTTTGGGAGGCCAAGGCGGGCAGATCACAAGGTCAGGAGATCAAGACCATCTGGCTAACAAAGTGAAACCCCATCTCTACTTAAAAAAAAAACAAAAAATTAGCCGGTCATGGTGGCAGGCGCCTGTAGTCCCAGCTACTCGGGAGGCTGAGGCAGGAGAATGGCGTGAACCCAGGAGACGGAGCAGTGACCGAGATCGTGCCACTGCACTCCATTCTGGGCGACAGCATGATACTGTGTCTCAAAAAATAAAATAAAAAGACATATAAAACATAATAAAAAATAACACTATGGAAAACAGGCAGATGTGAAAAAGAACCAATCAGAACTTCTAGATATGAAAAATGAAACTATAAAATTAAAGACTCAATGGATGGGCTGAACAGCAGACCAGACACAGTGGAAGAGAAATTTAGTGAAGTGGAAAAGGAGCTAAAGAAGCCATCTAGAAGACAACTCGAAAATAAAGAGAGAGGAAATAGAAAGTATCAGAAGGAAACCAGAAGAAATTATGAGAAGGAAACCTGTATCTAATTGGGACTCCAGGGAAGAAGAGGTAGGAAAGGGAGCCAACAGTCAGAAAGAAAGAATGGCCAAGGATGGTCTTGAATTAATAATGAACACATGGCCAGGCAGTGGCTCACGCCTGTAATCCCAGCACTTTGGGAGGTCGAGGCAGGTGGATCACGAGGTCAGGAGATCGAGACCATCTTGGCTAACATGGTGTAACCCCTGCCTCTACTAAAAATACAAAAAAAATGGCCAGGCATGGTGGCTTATACCTGTAATCCCAGCACTTTGGGAGGCTGAGGCGAGCGGATCACAAGGTCAGGAGATGGAGACCATCCTGGCTAACACGGTGAAACCCCGTCTCTACTAAAAAAAATACAAAAAACTAGCCAGGCGTGGAGGCAGACACTTGTAATCCCAGCTACTCGGGAGGCTGAGGCAGGAGAATGGCATGAACCCAGGAGGCAGAGCTTGCAGTGAGCCAAGATGGGGCCACTGCAGTCCAGCCTGGGCGACAGAGCAAGACTCCAACTCAAAAAAAAAAAGAGTCCTGAGCAAGAAAAAAATCCGAATCCTTGACACATCACAACAAATCTGCAGAACACCAATGGCAAAAAGACCATAAAAACATCCTGGAGAGGAAGACGACCCGCAGAGGATTAGCCACGGCAGGGACAACGGACTCGCCCAAGCACCTGGAGAGGTGAAGAGACAGTCAAATCATTTCTCCAAAGTGCTGAGAGACACAGTTGTCAACCACGAATTCTACAGTCAGCTCAACTATCATTCAAGAAGGAGGACAAAACAGCCGTTTTCAGACAATTCCGGATAGGCTGTCATGGAATAAAAAAATTACAGGGTGTATTTCAGGAAGGAGGAAGCAGCAACCCAGGGGATGATGATGGTGATGGTGGGGGCGATGACGGTGATGGTGAGAGCGATGATGTGATGGTGGGGTGATGATGGTGATGGTGCGGGTGATGATGGTGATGGTGTTGATGGTGTTGATGGTGATGGTGGGGGCGATGACGGTGATGGTGGGGTGATGACGGTGATGGTGGGGTGATGACGGTGATGGTGGGGGCGATGACGGTGATGGTGGGGTGATGACGGTGATGGGGCGATGACGGTGATGGTGGGGTGATGACGGTGATGGTGGGGCGATGACGGTGATGGTGGGGCGATGACGGTGATGGGGGGGCGATGACGGTGATGGTGGGGGCGATGACAGTGATGGGGTGATGGTGGGGGTGATGGTGGGGGTGATGATGGTGATGGTGGGGGCGATGACGGTGATGGTGGGGGCGATGACAGTGATGGGGTGATGGTGATGTGGGGTGATGATGGTGATGGTGTGATGGTGATGGTGGGGGCGATGACGGTGATGGTGGGGGGATGACGGTGATGGTGGGGGCGATGACGGTGATGTGGTGGCGATGACGGTGATGTGGGGGCGATGATGGTGATGGTGGCGGTGATGACGGTGATGGTGGTGATAGTGATGGTGGGAGCGATGATGGTGATGGTGGGGGCGATGACAGTGATGGGGTGATGGTGGGGGTGATGACGGTGATGGTGGGGGCGATGATGTGATGGTGGGGGTGATGGTGATGGGGGGGCGATGATGGTGATGGTGGGGTGATGATGGTGATGGTGGGGTGATGATGGTGATGGTGGGGGTGATGATGGTGGGGTGATGATGGTGACGGTGATAATGTTGATGATGGTGATGTTGGGGTAATGATGGTGGGGGTGATGATGTTGGGGGTGGGCTGGTGGTTGGGGTGGGAGTAAGGTGATGGTGGAGGTGAAGAGGCAGAGAGGAGCTGGCTGAAGACACGGAGTCCCCTTCCCTGGAGGAGAGGTGGGGTGGTGGGTAAAGGGTGCAGGGAGAACACGGGCAGGCTGATGTTTTGGGACACTGGTGTGTGACCAGGTGCTGGTAACAGAGTCTGTGGTTCCAGGAAAGATGCCCAGTCACCCCTGTTTGCACCTGCAGGGAGAGCTGAGCTCAGTCCACACCCAGGTGTGGTGAGTCAAGGGATGGCAATGTCTTCCCTGCAGGCCAAGGCAAGCCCCAGCTCCTGCAACCTTCCTCTCCTCAGAGGCCCATCTGGCTGCCTGGTGGGTTCCACTCCCAGCTGTCACGATCTGTGTCCCCACTTGGCACTTAATTTCCCAGGACAACTTAGCTCTGCTGGAGCTCAGCAGCCTGAAGCCGTGCTGGCAGCAACCGGTGCCCAGGGTGGGTCCCCAGGGCCCACAGCTCCTGGAAAACAGCCCAAGTCCTCCAGGTCAGGACACTGCCACTCCTCCCCTCAGCCACATCCGAAGGAGCTGGGGCTCCCGCCTCTGCTTGGCACTGGCCATGAGAATGGGAGTGAACCTCTGTCCTATCTGAGCTCCACCCACCTCCCCTGTAAACTGGAGTGTGGACAGAGCAGTAAGACCCCAGCAGAAGGCAGGGGACAGGTCCTAAATCCAAGCACATGAAGTTGGGCTGCATGGTTTCAGGAACCAGATGAGCCCTGCCGGCGCTCTGCCGGGGGTCCAGGAGCCTTATCACACGCTCAGCCTCAGCTGCACCACTCTGAGTGGCTTCTGTCCAGCCCCATGCCTGCACTGCCACCCTCGGGTGTTACACCCTCCAGGCTGAGTACTGGTTTGCGTGTTTCCAGCTGCCTCCCTCAGAACAGGTGCTCCGGTGGCTGGACTTGGGTCCCACCCTCTGTTCCCATTTCCAGGAAAAGGGCCCAGCATGTGTTAGGCGCTCAACACACAGCTGCTGGCGGGAGGGAGGAAAGGACGGACGTGCCCCGGGGCTGCTTCTCCGGAGAATGAGCCCAGCCCTACCTTACTGAGGATTCTGGGTGGGGCCCAGGAATGTGCAGGTGCCAGCACCAGGGCCGCTGCCCATTCTGTGCGGGGCTCCCGGGAGGTGGATGCTCTGCAGTGCCCTTGGCCGCCCCCGAAAGCAGGCACACAGGGCATAGCAGATGTAGGGTTTTGGCTGCCCCCACCCCGCCATCCCCATCCTGGGCCTTGGTCCCTGCTTGGTTGGAGTGAGTGAGGGCTGGCGGCAGCAGGGAAGTTGTCTGTTGTGTCCTGAAAGGTTGGGGGAGCTGAGTGGGCACCCCTATAAGTGAATGAGGGCTGCCTTGGCAGGGAGTGGGCACCTGTCCATTCCACGGCACTCAGACGTGGACTCGGGAATCAATCATCCTCATCACTGACTCTCCTCACCGGGCCCTGGGGGTCCGCCATTGTGGGAAGGCCAGCTGGCCTGGGGGTCCAGAGAGCCCTGCCTCTGCCAGCAGGAGGGCAAGGCTCCCCCAAACCAAGATGGGGCACCCTGGGGAGGCTGCACATGCCCTGGCCTCCACATCACCACACAGATGAGGAAACTGAGGCCCACGCAATGGTGGTCAGTTCAGGTCACACAGAGAACAGGGTCATGATGGACCATGGAATCAGGTCACCCACCCTCAGGGTCGGCAGGGGTGACAAGGACAGGCAGGGAGCTGAGAACTGCACCTGAACGGGGCCTCCCCTGAATGGGGCCTCCCCTGAACGGGGCCTCACCTGAACGGGTCTGTGGGGTCTTTGGCATCACAGGCGTCCGCGTGGCCATGGCAGACACAGCGGCCTCCGATGCTGATGTCCTTGATGCTGTAATAATACTGCACCCGCAGGCCCCGTGAGCGCCAGGCAGCCAGGCCTCACCCACCCCAAGTCCCGGGTCCACCCGGCCACTCCCCCTCCTCTGCCTGGGCCATGGGCAGCTCACCCGGCGGGTGACTGTGGGGTCTCGCAGCGCCTTCCCCATGAGGTGGCCCAGCAGCGTGTTGGTGCGCAGGAAGCGCAGGCGGACGTTAGTGGCCTTGGTGAACTCACGCAGCAGCGGCGAGTAGGAGAAATTCATGGCGCCTGGGCGCCCATTCACCAGGGACACCACGATCTGTGGGTGGTACGCGGTGAGGCCGGTGTGGCCCCAGCCCCCAGCCCCAGCACCGCGCTACCCCTGCTGGGCCCACCTCTCCCTTCTCCAGCCCCACACCGCGCTGCCCTTCCCGGGCCTACCTCTCCGTTCTCCAGGGGCACGATGCGCGAGTACTCGGTGGTGCAGATGGCCGCGTCGTCTCGTGTGATGCGTTCCAGAGTCTGTGGCCCAAACCGCTCCAGACAGTCCCTCTTGGAGGCTGCGGGGAATGGTGGGAGGGGAGGGCGCTGGATCACCAGGAAAGCCTGGGCCCCCGCAGTGACCCGGGCCCCTTGACATCTCTGGGCCTCGCCACCGAGGCTCCCACGGGCCAAGAGGCCGTGTGACAGAGACCACAGCTCGCTGGCTGAGGGGCCTGACCCATTGGACTGCACTGCCCTGGCATGCTTTGAGAGCGAGTGACTCCCCCCCCCAGTGACTATCCTCACTCCCTTCCTTGGGGACAGACGCCTACTGCCCATCACTGACCTGCCCCTCCCCGATCCTCAGGCCAGGAAATTTTGGGTGACACGTGACCAGGCCTGCCAGCACTCATTCCCACCAGCATGACTGGTCAGGGTGGCACGGGGCCAAGGACGGCCAGCGTACGGGTGCTCGGACACCAGTACTCCCGACACAGGTGGCTGAGCTGGCAGGAAGTGAGGTGGGAGCTGTCAGGGCCCTTCTGTCACCACCAGGAGCAGCCAGCCCATGAAGTCATCCAGAGGCAGCCAAGAGATGGCACCAGAGATTCCTGGCGCCATAGCCCTTGGACCCAGCTGTGCCCGATGCCAAGGACAGAAGCCAATAAATCCCCATGAGCCTTCAAGTCCTTGTCTGACAGTTATGACCACAGCAGCTGGGTGTGAGGGCAGGGCTGGGCGTTCGGAGACCTTCAGAAGCCTAGTCATGGAGGGCCTGCCCCGGGACCGCCCCCCCGCCTCACCCCCCAGGCCCTGTGGCGGCAGAGACTCACAGGCAAAGAACTGCCAGGGCTGGTAGGTGCGGCCGAAGTCCATGGACCGCTCCAGCACCCAGAGGTCCGGCCGGGGTGAGTTGGCAAACTTGATGAGGACGTAGGCCACGTGGAAGACCTGCGGGCCGAGAGGGCGTCAGGGGAGCCAGGAGCACCTGGATTCCCATGTTGTCAGGGGCCTGGCTCATTTTCTGCCCCTCAGGTGAGGCCACAGCAGGGGATGTGGCACCCTCGCCACACAGGGGGCAACTCTGGGTTTGCCTGCGTGGGGCAGACGAACCCAGGGGAGAGGCTCCCCAGGGAGGGAGATGAGCCCCCGGGAACCAGCCCTCCTGGAAGGGCACCCCACCTGTGCTCAGGACCAATGCATTGCCTCCTCCCTTTCCCTGCTACAGGAGCCTGGGGTTCTCCATGGTCCTGCAAGCTCTGTGGCTGCAGATGGAACAAGCTAGGGAGTGGCCTACCTACGGCCCAGGCAGGGACTGGCCAGGGTGGAGGCAGGAACATACCTCAGTGTCCCCACAGCCCTCATGTCCAGCCAGGCCCAGTGGCCAGACAGTGGTCCCTGCCACTAGACAGGTCCAAAGGTCTAACCCCCTAGTCCCTCTGACAGGTCAGCTGCTCCTAGGATGGGGCCCCTGCCCCCACCTCACGCCGGGCACCCCTCCCCCGGGCTCCACTCACTCCCCTGCTGACCATAGCCAGGGGCCCACTGAGCCCCCGGGGACTGGGCTGCAGGGAGCAAGTGGGGCTCAGCCTTGCAGGCAGGGGGCCCTCTGGAAGCTGAGCTGCCTCGGAGACTCCACCAGCCCAGGCACTAGGGTGGTAGCTCTGCTGTGGCCCTGTGACTGTCAGGGCAGCCCTGACCAGGGCAGAGGAAAGCTGCTCCTTCCCAGGCCCCCGAAACCCCAAGACCCTGCCCCAGCCCCGCCCTGGCTCTGCCCACTTTCTCCCCGTGTGTCAGCTCGACCTCCACCAGGGACAGCCCATGTGTCTGCGCCCCAGGGTTGGAGAAGAGCCTGGCTCAGTCTTCACAGGGCGCTTTGTACACCTCCCCAGAGAAGGCTTCCCTGATTGCAGCCCCTCCCCCTAGTCCTCAGCTGCGGACACCTCCCCAGGCCCAGGCCCGTCTCTCCGTACAAGCCAGGCCTGCTGGCTCCCCTCAGGCCTCTGACCAGCCTGGGCCTCCCTCCCTCCCCTACCAATCCCCCGCCACCCTGCCCTCAGGACTCCAGGCCTGAGCCTCCCCTGCCCCCAGCAGACAGTGCTACCCAGCCTCATCTCTGCTCCCACCCAACATAACCCCGGGCCTCCATGCCTGCACCTGGGGGTGCACACACCCGCTGGCCCAACAGTGAAACACCGTGGGGTGGCCGTTCCACGGACCCAGGCCACAGGCCCCCTCTGAAAAGGTCTCTGGTCCCTAAAACAGCCCATGACCTCATTGGCGAGAGGCTGCACCCAGGAGCGGGGGTTCCAGAGGCACCCAGGAGGGGGCGGTGCCCAGGCAGCACCCCGCCTTCACACTCATGCAAGCCAGGGCTCAGCCCCTGCTGTGGCCAAGGGCTCCCCGCCGCCATCGCCTCTGAGGGGAGCCCTAGGCTCCCCCTACGTGGGGGCAAAGGAGGGAAAGTGTTTCCAGGCCCTGTCACAAGCCTGGAGGCTCCGAGGGAGGGTGAGCCCCTCCCCAGCCCCTCACACAATGAGGAAAGGGTTCTCCCACGGATCCCAGGCAGAGGCTCCACAAGGACCTGGCAGGAAGGCGGAGGAAATACGAACCTCTTCCCCGCCTGTACAAAGAGGTCCAGGTGCTGGGGAGAGAGGCCACTCACGGACCCACAGCACAGGGGTGGCCTGTCTCAGCCCACACCTCCCCTGACAGCCCCACAGGGTCCGCGATGGAGACCTTGGGAGACCTCAGTACTCAGCCCAACTGTTTGCGGGCGGCAGTGGGAACCAGTCCCTCCTCTGCTCACAGGTGGGCCCCCAGGTGGGCCCTGAAAAGGCCAGCAGGCCTCCGAGGGTCACGCCACACCCCAGGGCCACCCACTGCACCTCTTCAGGACCCTGACCCGCCGGTGCCCACTCCTCTGGAGGGTTTCTCGCCACAGCAGGTGCGCCCGGGAACAGCTGGGTGCTGCTGGCCAGGTTGGCCTGGGAGCCTAGGGCCCCAAGGGGGAGAGTAGGGTCCCCCAGAGCTGCACGAGACCTACAGTCACCCCACCGGACTGAGCTGGACTGAGAGGGCTGTGAGGCCCCCCTGGAAAGACCACAGAGTCCTCATCGCTTCAGCCCTTGGGGGCACTGGCTGCCCAGACTCCAGGTAGGGGGCAAGGTTCCAGGACTCCAGGCACACCAGGTCCAAATCCCACCCTTCTCAGAGGGCTTGGCATTGCTTCCGAGTGTCCTCCGAGGGGGACTGTGGGAGCCAAGCGCAGCCTTCCAGGGTGGGGGCGGGGCACAGGCCTATTCACCGGCTGCCAGGCTCTGAGGTCATCGTCTACCTCCCTGTGGGTGGGGGGCAGGGAGACATGCCCTGTCCAGCAGGGAGGTGTCTGAGCCTCCTCAGGGTCAGACCCTATACCCAGCCCCACACCTAGGCCTCCGCAGCCCCTATGGGCCTGACCACAAGCATTCCAGAGAGCCCCAGGCGGGGGCCAGTGGCCCCTGTGCCTGCACAGGGAAGGGTCCGCTCGAGGTGGACGGGGCACGGACACAGGCAGTTCTCGGGGAGCTGGCAGCACAGCCCCTCCCACCAAGAGACTAAAGGTCCCAACTGAGCCCCCTGGGAGCCGCCCCCGCTGTTCCCTGAGCGCCTGGAGGCTGCGCTCTCCTCGGGCCCATCCGTCCCTCCCCCTCCCCTTCAGCAGGCCAGCCGCATTTTTCCCAGCTGAGAGCACTTGCACAAATATTGACTCGAAGACACTGATCGGCAGGACGAGGGGGACACAGAAATTTCGCCTTCTCCACCCGTGGGACGCACAGGAAGATCCTGGCCTCCTGTCTGTCCCTCATTCCAACCATCTGTCTGTCAGACGGGGGCCCTGGACAGCTGTCCTCGAGGGCCTGGTGGCTGCACAGATGCTCACAGGAAGGGCAGCCCCCACTGCAGGGCTCCCATCTGTCTCTGACCTGGTTGTAGCTCCCAGGGCCACACTGGCCGCCCTCGCCATGACCCGGAGCGAGCGCAGACCCCAGGCTGCAGGACCGCCCTTCCCCCTCCACGCCCTGCTCAGCTCAGCTGCCAGTGCTGACCTTTCCGCTGCTACATAGTTCTGTGCAAAAGGAAAAAAAAATTCTTTTAAAGCAAAAGCCAAACAAAAGCCGCCTGAGTTATTTTTAAAAATCTGGCTATTTTGGGGCAGGCACGTCTCCAGGACAGCAGCCGGACCCGCCTCTCAGCCACTGCACCCCCCAGTCCCCCCATACCCGACCTGACCTGGGAGGGCCGTGGCTCCCAGAGGAGGCCTCTGCCCAGTGACCACTGTCTCACAGGGGGCTGGCGAGAGCCCCAGGAGCACAGGGCCCGGGGCCCAGGCAGGCTCCAGGTTTCAGGGGTTGTGTGGCCCTGGGGGGGACACTTCCCCTCCCTGGGCACAGAGCAGTGGGAAGAGCTGCAGAGAGGGGCATCAGGATAAAATGCCTTTCATGAGGGCATGAAGGCTCGAGCGCCCTGGGAGGGAGGATGCCAGCTGTTCCTGGAGGGCAGGCAGCAGCCACTCCGCAGAAATGCCGAGAGGCCCCCACCAGAGCTGCACCACACGCTGGCGCTCCGAAGGCAGAGCTGCGGAGGGGACTGGGTAGGTGCTGGGGTCTGGGCAGCACGGTGAGGACTACAGAGAAATGCTGGGGGGCTTTTGGGGGCCCTGGGGATGGCGTGGGGCTGTTGGCCAGCAGCCTCCTCGGCTGAGGCACCCACCTCACCATGGGGTGGGCTGTGGCTGGAACCTCCCGAGGAGGGGAGGGGGTGCTGTCCTGTGCCCAAACCCAGCTCTGCCCTGGCCCATCTTGGGTTGGGGAGACCAGGGCCAGGCCCAGGTACCCACTGTGCCGGGTGAGGGCCAGCGCAGCCTTCCCCGGCAGCCTGAATCACAGAGGTCTGTGACTCAGCCCAGGCCCTGCAGGAAGAAGGGCGTCGTGCCAATTCCCGGGGCAGGAAAAGTCCCTCCTAGCCCCAGGCATCCGGGTGAGCACCCTGACCACGCCGCTCGGACAGGGCACCGGGGCACCCAGCCCCCTCGATGCCCGGAGTCCAGGGCCAGCCCAGCCCTTGCCCGCTCCTGCCGTGTGCCTGCCGTCGAAGAGACCCCATCTGGATGCACAGATAAGCCCCAAAGCAGGGGCGGGGCGGCTCCACCGACACCCAGCGGGGTGAATAAGCACAGCGGCCACACAACCCGTCAGGGGTCCGGAAACACGTCCCACACAGACACTTCTCCCAGAGGGACGTGGAGTGGAAAAGCCGGGGGTTTCCACAGCAAGCCCACCACTGGGAAGAAAAATAAAAACTCCGAGGTCAGAACCCCGGACTCCAGGGTTGGATGTCGCCATGCCCAACTACAGATGTCCTAAGCAGGACAGGGAAACTTCCAGGAGTGGGTGGGGGGACAGGAGCTCCCCAGCTGGAGGGAGGGCATGGGGTCCCAGCCAGGGGGCTGCCTGCACCTCAGCAGAGCTGGGCATGGGGTGGATTCAGTGACCCCAACCACTGCAGTCCAAGCTCAGGGCTCCCTCCCTGCAGCCCGGTCCAGGTCAGGTCAGATGGTCAGCCGGAGACACAGGAAGTGGAGATTATCCCAAGGGGACCCCTCGGCCTAAAACCCAAACAGTTTAGTCTCCACTGAGCTGTATCATCAGAGGCTAATGTGGTGGCTCTTGTTTAGAAACAGAAAACAGGAAACCTTTGGGGGCCGCCTGGGGTCTAGGTGGATGCGGGGGCATCTCTGTGCCCTGAGTGCCAGGTCTGGCCGTGCAGCCACCAAGGGCAAGCATGGCAGCGGGGGTGCGGGGAGAGGAGCAGCCCCAGACCCACCTTGGCATGGCAGCCCCTTGGGCCGCGTCCTCCTTCCAGGACAAGTAGAGGGAGGGTCTTGCTGTCTACCCTGTGCCAGGGGAGGGGAGTGGTGCCTCCCAGGACTCCCGCCATACCCCCAGGGAGCCCCACTCAAGTGGCTGCGTCCGGCCCAGCCAGTGCACCTGTCCCGGCTGCCGAACTGGGTAACTAGAGCCTAGAGCCTGGCCGCGCTGCACTTCCTGTCCTTCCCTGGACAACCCACTGACCGTCCTGGGGCACTGGCCACATGGCTGAATGACCAACCAGGCCCAGGGAGCCAAGCCAGCGGCACCCTGGACCAGCAGGCCTGCCCAGGGCCCCAGCCAGCCAGCCAGAGGGCAGGCAGTCCTGAAGGGTAAGGCAGTCTGGGCGTGCTGGGCCTCCGGTAGGCATACTCACCCCATTTACAGAAGAGGAACCAGCCTGGGAACCCAGACTCCATACAGCATGGCCAACCCCACAGTCCTCAAGACCCCAGCACTGGGACCTTGGGCACTCCACACTGGCCCTGACCCTCTCATAACTCCACCTCAGTTTCCCCAAGTGCCTAGGTAAACTCACACTCCAGTGGCCAATGACTTCAGCAGAGCTTTGCCTCCTCGTACCCCCACTTGGAGGGGACAGCTGACTGCCTCCCCTCTCCAGCCCTACCCCAGTCCACTCTGCCCTCCCACGGCTCTCCGCCATCCCCAGGGGCACAGGCCCTCACCTGGCACTGCTCACCCCCAACCAATACTAGACTCATGCCCAACTGTCCCCCCCATACCCTGCCGGCCCCAGTTCCCCTACACCTTGACCCCCACCTGGTCCTCACCTAGGCCTCCCCATTTGCCCTGCAGCTCTGGGCCTCGGGGGCTGGGACAAAGCCGCTGCCCCACCCGTGGCACCTGCACTGTGGCCTGCTGTGCAGAGGACAAAGCAGGGGTCTCCCTGCAGGAAGGGGGCCCCCGCGTCCTCACTCCTCATCTGAGGGAGACAGGAGGTATGCCCTCTTCTGCTGGGGAGAGCCCTGCCCCCACGGTTAGACCACCCAAGGGCCGAATGGAAAGGGAGGGGACACAGGCCAGAGCCAGCCCCACTCACTCTGCCCAGCTCCTTACAACCTGGGCCTGCTGGGCTAGCATGCTGGTGTAGTGGGCCAAGGGCCTGGATCCTGCAGCAGAGCCAGGGGGTGGGGGCGCTCAAGCCAGGACCTGCTGGCCATGTGCCTGGGCAGTCATGAACGTGCTCACCCTTCCCTGGGCCTGGGGCCTGGGTGTGGTTCTCGGAAGAGGGAGCCTGAGGCCAGTGATGTGACTACTCAGTTCTAGAAGCTTCCGGAGGACACAAGGAGATACGCAAGAACCCCCTAGAAGGACCCCCCGGGGAAGGTCACGTCTGGAACTCGGAAACTGCCCCCTGAGTCACCAGTGACCAGTGCTGGAGCCTCTTCCTGAGTCCCACCCTTGGAGAGAGAACCCCTCCACGGCTGGGCACAGCAGGACCCAGGCCAGGAGCCCAGCTGGCACTCCTGGGGCCAAGGCTCAGCCACTCCTGGGTGGACACCACAGGGACTAGTCTCCTCTCCCCTGTGCCAGCCCCTGCCCCACCACACAGCAGGGGCGTGAGACCCGAACCGTGATGCAGCCCACCCCGCCCTCCTCAGCCTTCCAGGAGCAGGAAGCCTTCCCGATGCCCAGTGCCAGCCACCCCCACCCCCCTCCCAGGGCATCCGCTCCAGATCCCAGAACAAAGGCTGCTGGCAGCCCGCTGCAGGGGGAGTGCCCGGACCCACCCGCTGCTCAGCCTGGCTTCCTGATGGAAGCCCCAGCCCCGCCCCAGGATCAGCCCTGAAGCCCAGGAAGGACATTTCTCCACCCAACTCCAGGGAGTCCCTGCCCCCACCCCAACCAAGGCTGGCAGCCCCCTGGCCCAGACAGGGGCCTTGGTAGACACATCCACATGGTCAGGAAAGCGGGTGAGAAGGAAGGAAGACGGTGCAGGTGTGGAGGAGGAAAGAGCAGACAGAGGGATGGACAGATGGAAGCAAGGAAGAAAGGGTGGGTGCTGGATAGGTAGGGGGTGGGTGGGTGGATAGGGGGTGGGTGGGTGGATAGGGGGTGGGTGGGTGGATAGGGGGTGGGTGGGTGGATAGGGGGTGGGTGGGTGGGTGGGTGGGTGGATGTGTAGGGGGTGGGTGGGTGGATAGGGGGTGGGTGGGTTAATAGGTAGGGGGGTAGGTGGGTGAGTGGGTAGATAGGTGGGGGTAGGTGGATGGGTGGGTGGATAGGTAGGTGGGTGGGTAGGTAGGGGGTGGGTAGAGGGATAGGTGGGTGGGTGAGTGGGTAGGCAGTGGGTGGGTGGGTGAGCAGGCAGAGGGATGGGATAGGACAGGTGGGTGGGTGGGTGGAGGGACTGCTTTCCAGGTGGAATGGAAAGGGTTCCTTTTCCCTCCATATCATTTTACAGTTGGTGAAACTGAGGCTGGGAGAGGCAAGATGCTCACATGGTGGAACCTGATTTCTGGCCCAAAACAATCTAAAAGCAAACTGGCTTCAGGCCTGAAGTCCCCAGCCCAGTTCACAGATGTGCACCGAGGCTGAGAGAGAGCCCCAGAGCCAAGGGGTGGTGGAGCTCACACTTGTGGGTCTGAGTGTCAGTCCCATCTTCCCTGACCCCACCCAGGCATATCAGGCACTGTGCCCACTGGCTC
This sequence comes from Trachypithecus francoisi, assembly GCF_009764315.1. Classification (NCBI taxonomy): domain Eukaryota; kingdom Metazoa; phylum Chordata; class Mammalia; order Primates; family Cercopithecidae; genus Trachypithecus; species Trachypithecus francoisi. The sequence continues at coordinate 58,188,683 of NW_022681467.1, forward strand.
TGCAGCCACCTTGAGGTTGCCGTGGAGACCGGGCCACCCCCCCCTCCCCCAGCCCAGCCACGCCAGTTCCTCGAAGGAGGAGGGGCGGGAAGAACCCAGTACCCAGTTCCCAGCTTCCCACCGGAGCAGCTGAGAATTCACACCCGCTGCAGCCAAGGCGGGGGCCTCTGCTGCTGTGCCAGAGAGATGAGGGACCCCTAGGCTCCAGGGGACAGGGGAACCAGATGCGGGGAAACCCAGTGAGATGAAGGTAAACAGGCAAAGCCACACCCAGACCCAGGTCAGGTCAGGGCCAGGGGCCTGGCAGGCAGGCAGGGAGCCCAGGACAGGCAACCCCTCCCCAGCTCCCCACCCTTCTCCATAGGGCCCTAGAGCAAGTTCAGGAATCCCTGGAAATTCCAGGCCACCTGTTGGGGCTTGAGCCCTCCCCTCACTGCCTGCCCACCCCCGGCCAGGCCTGCAGGCCACCAAGGCTGTCAAAGGCGCCTGCCTCTTGGGGCCAGCCCTCCAGCCAGGCTCCAGGGAGACCTCCTCTATCTCCAACACCCTCGGGGCAATGACAGGGACAGAGACTCAGACAGGAGTGAAGACCCACATGTCACACACTGGGACAGCGACCAAGCCAGCCGGGACGCAGGCCTCTGGGTCAGCCCTGGAGCCCCCACTCCAGGCACTGGCTTTCAGGCCCAGCCTCCTCCACCTGCCCCATCACTGTCCCTGACTCAAGAAGCACCAAGATTACTGGCCCGTTTTACAGGCCAGGACCTCAAGCCCGGGTACATAGGCCAAGTCACCCCTTATCTGGGGCTGCTCAGAGCTGGCAACGAGGCAGGCCCACCTTAGGGGGTTCACTCTTCGCTTGGAGGCACCCAGCTTCAGCCTCCTGCTTGTACAGGGGCCTCCAAGGCCAAGGAGAGCCCAGAGCTGGGGACCAGAGAACAGACACCCAACCTCACCTAACCCTCGGCAGCCGCCACCTCGGCACAGGTATCCCAGGAATGTCCACTTCCGCCAGCCTCCTCTGCATTCCTGCGGCCCCGCCCGCACCCGCCAGGAAATCCTTAAACAGCAGGGCGCCTGACACAGGGGGCACCACCGCACTGCTCACAGCACCTCTGCCCTCCTGGCCCCAAGCTGTCTACTCAGCACCCCCACCCAAACTCTGTGGCCTCTGGAAGCACCCCCATCAGCATCCCCTTTCCCTGTGTCGTGGGGATGCTGAAAGCACAAACAAAAGGTGACCACTGTCATGCCTTTGTCCCCTCCCACCAAGTCCAGCCTCCCAGGCCCCAGATCTCGCTCAGGGTGGAGACCTCGCCTTCTGGTCCAGAGGCCCAAGGTAGGCCCGACAGCCACAGACACAGAGACGGGCACTGCAGCAGGCAAAGAAGGCCCCTACCTGGCCCAGGTCCAGGGTGACGTTGACCTCGTTGTACTCCAGGCCGCGGGACAGGGGTGGGCTCTGCCACCAGCGCTCTGTGCCATCGATGGCGTTGCTCGCCGGGTGTGCCTTGTTGTTGTTCGCAGCCGTACAGATGTCACAGTACTGGCCCTGCAGAGGGAACGGGAGGGTCAGACAGCCGAGGAGGGCCGGGGACCCCCTTCCTCCTCTAGTCACCCTCCTACCCTGAGACGAGTCCTGGCCCCACTGAGTGGGTTCCACGCCCAGCCTCTGCACCCCCGTCACCAACTTGCTCAGCAAACGTGCGCTAAGCACCTGCAGCTCCTCCGACTCAGGGGAGGCGGCTCGTGTGAGCTGCTCATGGCGCCAAGGAGGAAAGAGGAAGAACAGAGACGGAGAGGGGCATCTGCCTTGGGTGGGAAAATCTCGGTGGGCCTGTCTAGCGGGGTGGCATCTGAGCCCTACATGGTAAGGGAGAGTGTGCTCTAGGCAGAGGGGGTGCCAGTGCAACGAGCCCTGGGGGCAGGAGGCGTCTCACAGTAAACCGCAAGGTGGATCAATGTGTCTAGAGCCAAGGGGGCAAAAAGGGGCAGGAGCGGGACAAGGCATGGCCACCTCTCCCTGCTGGCCCTGCCAGGGGCTCCAGAAAGGCTTGGACAAAATGCAGCAAGGCAGGGGGCAGAGAGGGGAGGATGGCAGAGCTGCAGACAGAAGGACCATCAGGGTGGGGATCCAGGCGGCCAGACCCCACCCCACCCCCAGATCCTGCCCACAGGCTTCTGGATTAGGGTCTCCAGAGAGACAGAATTAAGCTGTTGCAGTGGCCTCTGGGAACCGGCCCCAGAGTGGAGGTGTGGGCAGCGGCACGTGGGCCTGGGCCTCCTGGCTGCCGCTTCAGAGTCCTGGGAAGAGGCCAAGTCACAGCAACCGCTGAGCCTCAATGTCCCCATCTGGAGAGTGGGGATGAGGCTGCACCTGCCTGGGGCCACCGTGAGGATTCATGGCTCACACACAGCCTGGCAGCCGCTTCTATCCCGGGCCTGCCCTGCATGGATGAGTGGGAAACAGAGGAGGCTCCCAGCAGGGTCCTGGCCTACATCCTGGAGGGGAGGGGTAGTGCTGGGAGCCGGGGCGGGGACCAGGAGAGGGGGCAGAGCTGGGTCCTGGCTGCCATACCCCCCAGGGAAACCAGACCTGCTGTTTGTCCACACAAAGGCATCCTCCCAGGCTTGGGGTTGAGGCCTCTGAGTCTGCAGCCCCAGTGTGGCCACTGCTGCATTTCCTTTACTGCATGTATGAGATCTAGAATTATCTGGGGACTTCGCTGGGGTCCCCCAGAGCTCTGCAGTGGCAGGGTCCACACCTGCCTTACTCCTGCTGTGTACCCAGCTCACCACCTAAGCAGTCTCGCGGACGGGGCTAGAGCAACTGAAGACACCCAGTTAAGCACTACGAGCTCTACCCGCAGGCCGCACTGCCAAGCTTAGATGGTGACCCCCAAACTCAAGAGTTCACTGACAGCACGGCACACACAGGTCTTGCTCAGGGTGGGGCCGGGGGCGCCTGGAGAAGGTAGGTGTGGGCAGGGCCCTCTGGCTGGGGCAGCCAGGCCTTCCAGGGAAGGTTGCTTGCTGGCCAAGACCCTCCCAGACACACGAGCAGCAGAGGGAAGCTGAGTGGAAGGCTGCGGGTCAAGGGTCAGTCTCTACTCTTCCAGGTCAGGGAAGAAACTGCTCAGTCCCTGCCTGGGCCAGAGTTGGTCCAGTTATTGGGAGGCAGTTCCAGTCCCCATTCGGCCACTCACTGAGCCACAGAGGACAGGGCTGGGAAAATCAGGCTCCCACCACCTCCGCTGCAGAGGGTCCCGTGAGAAGAGCTAGGAAACAGCCGAGGGGCTGGTAAGGACTTCCCCCTCCAATAAGTCAACACGCTGGCCTGGCTGCCCAGTCCCCACCTTCCCAGGCTGGGCCGGCTGGGGATCCCCTGATGCCCACCTGAGGCTGCAAGGGCCACCACCTCCCCCTGCACTCTGCCTGCTCCAGCTGCCCAGCAGGGTTCACCCCAACCCCCAGCTGGGATGCCCAGCTAACGTGCGTCTCCTGCAGGGCATCCCTGAGAGCCCCTGGCCTGCAGCCTTGAGACCGCACTGCCCGGCTCCAGGCCCCAAAGCCTTAGTGAGTCCCCTTGGATGGAGCTGCGGTTTCATCGCCTGGGCACCTCCTGTGCCTGCCTGCCTTGCCCCACCCGCGGCTCTACTCCAGATCAGCTGGCAAGGCCTTCTCACATGCCCAATCCGCGGCCAGGGCAGTCAGCAGACCTGTGGCTCTTAGATGAAGAAGGCGTCCAAGGTCACAGGCCATCCAGCTCATGTCTACCAGCCGATCTTTCTACATATCTGGCAGCTTCAGAACAGGGGCACTCACTGCTCAGGGCTCAAGACTTTGGAAGAGAAGGGTTCGTCTCTATTGTTAGAAATGAGCTGGGCATGGCCGGCTGGTTTCTCATCCAGGTCGGCTCTGAGGCGTGGAGCACCATAGCCCATAGCTGCCACTGAAACTGTGGCCGCTTCCCAGGCTCCTCAGGCCAAGCTCACAGTCTCAGGTGAGGGGGGCCGGCACGCTGTGCCCATTTTAAAGACAGGGAGCTTGAGGCTGACAGAGGGAAGCCACACAGCTGAGGCAGAGGAGAGGGGCGTTGACTACAGGCTGGCCCTTTACTCAGGAGACAGAGGTAATATGCCCCCACAGAGGAGACAGATCCAGGAGGGGGCCTGTGGCCCCCAGCCATGCAACACAGGCAGGTGGTTGGGGGTGGTCTGAGGTTCAGAGGGCACCTGGAGCCTCCCCTGCCAGAACGGCAAAATCTCATCTGGGGACGCTCAGGCAGGCCCTCTGAGGTGCGGTGCGGTAGCAGGCAAGAAGACAGCCACAGGCCCTCCCTCCTCAGACCCGGCCCCTCTGAGTCGACCAGATAAGGGGGCAGCCAGGAGGTGCCCAGATTCCCACAGCTAACCCCCGCTGGACCCTGTTCTGGCTGCGGGGCTCCAAGCAGGTGTCAGCGGCTTTCCAGGGCTCAGTTCCCCCATCTGAAGTGTGGGCTTGAGACCTCCTATCTCAGAGGACTGTGCGGGGCTTAAGGAGAGAAAGGTGAGCCCAGGAGTCCGGGGAGGCTCCTCCCCCCTCCCCCAGGGCCAAGGTGGTGGGGCAGGCAGAGGGGGCGGGCCCAGCCCAGGCTCCTCCATTCATCCCCACAAAGTCTTGCTCCAGAGCCCTCTGCCCCCACCCGGCAGATCTCCAACTACTCGCCCCTGCCCCAGTCTCTCCTTCCAGGAAGGCGGAGGTACCAGGGAGGAGACAGCTCAGGTTACACGGGCCCTCTGCCTGTCCCCTCTGCCTGCCCCACCACCTTGGCCCTGGGGGAGGGGGGAGGAGCCTCCCCAGACTCCTGGGCTCACCATTCTCTTTTTAAGCCCAGCACAGTCCTCTGAGATAGGAGGTCTCAAGCCCACACTTCAGATGGGGGAACTGAGCCCTGGAAAGCCGCTGACACCTGCTTGGAGCCCCAGCCAGAACAGGGTCCAGCGGGGGTTAGCTGTGGGAATCTGGGCACCTCCTAGACTCTCCCTAAGGTGGGGCTGAGGTGGGGAATGGGCCTAGAGCGGCCGGTTGGGGGCCCTTGGAGCTGACTTTGCTGCTTTTCACCCAAGGCTGACCCCAGGCCCAGCCTAAGCCTAGAGGGCCAGGAGCCTTGGTTTCCAGGTTAGGTGTCCATGCATGGAGCCCGCCAACAGAACCTGCCTACAGGTGTAAGGCTTGTTGGGGAGGGGACATGCACCCCGGGGGTCTTCAGGGCCTGAGAACACATCTCCCTGGGAGACTGAAGCCCCCCCCCCACCTACCACCGGCTGGGCAGAGATTCTGCCCCTCCTGGGAGCCACGTGTTCCCAGCCCCAGTTAAAACTTCGCAGCTGGCCCTCCCCTACTTTGGAGGTCTCGCCGAGTCCCTAGACTCCTCTGAGAGGGGACCTTGGGAGCCTCAGGTGGCTGGCCCCTCCCACCCCATCCAGAGGCCAGCAGGTTCCAGCCTGTCCCGGGTAGGGCGGAGCTGCGCCCCCTCCCCACACGGCAGCAGGCGGCGGAGGCCAAGTCCCGCCCTCCCCGGGATCCCGGGCTTGGGGCCGCCAGGGACTGGGCTCGGCCCCCCTCCCGCCCCGGTCACCGCAGCCGAACTGGACCGGCGCCGGCCGCCCCCGGATCCATGCCGGGGACTTTAATTCTGCCTTCCCGGAGGGACGCGAAGTTTCCCGGCCGAGACGGAGCAGCCGGGTCGGGTGCCTTCTTGGGTCCCCAAAATGCGGAACCAGAGTCCGCACCTGGACTCGCCCTGGCCCACGACGCTCCCCGTGGGGTCGGGCCGGCGTTCCGGGTCCGAGTGCCCCGGGAGGATGCCCCACGGCCCGCCCTGCGCTCACCTGGATGGTCTGGTTGGGGTCGCCGCCGGCCACGGGGCCCCCCACCAGCTTGCAGTAAAGGTCCTCGGTGGGGCGCGGGGAGCCGCGCGCCGGGGCCTCCTCCCCGCAGGTTGCGGAGGCGGCGATGCGGGCGCCCTCGGCCAGGTTGAAGTAGGGCGGGTGCAGGCTGAAGCCGCCCCCCGCCTCCTCCCGCGCCCGCGCCGTGCCCAGTAGCGCCAGCCCGACCAGCAGTAGCGGCGCGGGGCCCGGGGGGCCGCGGACACACAGTGCGCTCCCCGCGCAGAGCCGCTTCGCCATCTTCCCGGCTCCGGGCCGCGTCCCCGCGCTCCAGGGACAGCGCGCGCGACGGGAGCCCGGCGGGTCTGAAGCCAAGCAGCCGGCAGGGCTCGCTCCGCCTGCGGACGTCAGGCCCCGCCCCGGCCCGCCCGAGCCTCGAGCCCCGCGCCCCGCGCCCCGGGGAGAGGTCCGGGGGGTGGGAGGGGAAGGAGAGAGGAGGGGGAGGGGCGGGCGCGCGGCCTTAACCCTTCGGACCCCGGCCCGGCCGCCTCCCGGAAGGGGCACCTGCTGGCCTCGGGCCAGGCCGTGGGACCACGGCACCGCCGCGCCCCCAGCCCAGGTCGTAGCTCCGGGTCCTGGGTGCGACCCTCGCGCTCCCCACGGCGGTCTGGCCCCCAGCGCGTCCACCAGCTCCTCCCAGCCCAGGGGCCCACTCTTTGTTCCCCTAATTTGGTGCACCTCTCGGCCTCCCCGCTCCTCCCCCGACAGCGTCTGTCCTGCTGGTTGCCGGAAAGTGCCCTCTGCAGCCGCGAATGACCATCTGCAGAGGAACAGGGGGAGCCTAGGTAGGGACCCCCTGCTTCCTGGGGTGATCAGGTCGGGTTCAACTCGGCCTCGCTCCTGCCTGCCCCAGCAGGGCTTAAAAATACTCTCCCATAGGGAAATGGGGCAGAAGGGGCTGGCCTGCAGCCATAGCCCCCTTTAGAGGACAGGGGCGGGGGGGGGGGGGGGCGGTGCTCATGGCCCCACAGCCTCCAGATTGGCTCCTAAGGAGGTGGGGGGGGGGCTCTGGTCACAGCTGCTGAGCACCTGTGCTCTGGAGCCCCATGGACTTCACCAGCTCTGTGGGCCTGGCCTCCAACCCACTGCACAGCCGCGCACACCTTCCTGCCATGGTCAGCGGCTCAAGGACGCCTGGCAAACGGCACAGGACCTAGAGGCCGAGATCAGGTCTTCGTCTGCCTTTGGGTGCCTGCGGCCCTGGGTCTTCTCCTTCCCTTGGGCTCTGGGGCCAAATCTGCCTCCAGGGAAGCCCGAGGGGGTGGGGCGGGGTGGGGCTGCAGCTGCCGAGCTGGCAGCAACCCCCCGTCCCTGAGCCAGGCCAGCTGGGTGGGCCATGGTCCCAGATAGGCTGTGGGCTCATCTCTCACTGGGTTCCCTAGACAGTCCTGGGGGGCTGGGTGGGTTTGTTGGGCACTGGTCAGCGGTTCTGGTGGGGGTTCTGAGCTAGCAGCTGTCCCTGGAGGGTACACCTCCTTGCACACCTTCCTGGCGCCCTGGCCTCCTACAAATCTCAAGTTCCAAGAGGATGTGTGGCTCTTTCTCTACGGAGTTAGGAGGGCGATGTGACCCTCTCCTTCTACTTTCCAGCCCGGCAATTCTTCCCTAACTTCACTGTTAGTTCTCCCACCTGGGGGAGGGAGAAAGGCGGCTCCCCTTGGCAGGAGAAGCTCTGAGTGGGGGAGGAGCTGGCTGGAGAGGAGGCGGGAGACATCAAGGAACCAGCAGTCCAGGTGCAGAGTCCAGCTCTCAGCTGCTTTAGATCCCGTGTGAGGCAGAGAGCGGCCTCTGGGCAGTAGCGAGTCCCCACATGGGGTCTTGGCCCCAGGCAGTGTGCTCTGGCTCTGGGCTTCCCCCTGACAGCTTGGGGCTCTGACAGCCTGGGGGACTGGAGGTGGAGACTCCTGAGACCCTGAGTGCTTCTTGGGATCCCTGGAGGGTCGGGTGGTTGGAGGAGTGGGGGTGGTTGGGGGATGGGGGGGTGGGGGAGCCCTTTAAGCCCCTAGCGGCCAGACAAGGCCAAGCCGCCAGGCCTCTGCCATCCCTGGGCACTGGCCGGCGGGGCGGGGGGGGGGGGGGGGGGGGGGGGGTGTGGCCAGCCCTGAGAATGTGCTGTGTCAGTTGGAGCCGCCAGCACCAGCAGGGTTAATCACCAGGCCCACTGCTTCCGGCAGACAGCTGCCCCAGGAGCAACTGGCAGGCAGGCGGGGAGTGCAGTGGACAAAAGAATGTGGCCAAGGGGCTGGGTAAAGAGCCCACACTCTGCCCCGACCCTGTGCCTGCTGGTGCATGGACTGGGGAGGGGGCAGCTGGGGCAGGAGCTGAGCATATGGAGGGCTGAGGGGCCGTCCCAGCCAGGCTACACACAGGGGGTTGGGGAGGGGCAGCTCATCTCTGCCCACCCCCACCCCCTGCTGTCTTTGTCATGCTTCCAGTGAGTCATCACCCAACGGACCAGGACCAGCGAGCATCTCCCCTGTCTTTCTGAGTCCCGTGCAGCCCAGGCACCTCTTCTATTTACAAATGGGGAAACTGAGGCCAAAAAGGCCAGGGGTCAATCAAGAGCACGCAAGTTAGTAAGATGAGAGGAAGTCTGTCCGTCATTCACTTCTTACTCCTATTTACTGGGCATCTTTCGGGCACCTGTCCCTGACGTAGTCCTCCTCGCTGCAACAGGTCAGACAGCACCACACCCCCAAACACGTTCTGTCCTGAATCCACATGAGGGAGCTGCCCAGTCTGGGAGTGGAGGGGAGGGTAAAAGGAGGCAGCTCGCCAGGGGAGGGCCGTGGAGGAGCCTCTGTCCCACCAGGCTCTGGCTGCCCTCCAGGGACAATCCAAGATCTGGAGCCCCTGCCCACCCAGCTCCAGGGCGACGGAGCCCCAGAGGAGGTGGGTTGGGGGCAGGGGTCCGTGGCAGCCCGAGAGATGTAGGGGCACTCCTGGCCCTGGCGAAGGGGTCTCAGATCCTCCCCAGCCCTGGGACAAGGCCCGCTGAGGAGCCCCCGGTGCTACTGCGTGGCATTCCTGAGAGTCCCTTTCTCAGGGCTGCTGAGATGCCCTTCGAGGGAGCCAGCCGGTAAGAACCTCCACCCTACTCAGCCACACGTGCAGGCAGCTGTGGAGGACCCTGAGGGCCAGGCCACAGGCACATCTGACTTAGCTGTGAGTCTTGAACTCCTGACCTTGGGAGCCTCCTGGGGACACAGCTGTGCTGAGGACATGGGGTGCCCCCTCGCCCACTCTCAGCTGCGTCACAGGCAGCCACAGTCGCTAACAGATGACTCTGCAGATCCTCCTGTCCCAGAGCCCAGGGTCCAAGTGGGTGCTGCACCCTCAGGACAAGCCCCCAAAAGGAAGCGGGGGCTGTGCAGGGCTGCACAGGAAGGAGGGCTGGAGGCTGGGCTCCTGCTAGGGCAGGGCCTGCGGGTGAGGCCTTGTGGCTCCCTCTCTAGAACTGGGAATGTTGTCTCAGCGGGATGAGGTCTGGAGAAACGCCAGCGCTGTGGTTTGGGATATCAGAGGCCACAGTCCCTTTCTCAGGGCTGCTGGGATGCCCTTCCAGGGAGCCGGCCGGTAAGAACCTCCAATCCTGTCCATGAAATTGAGAAGCTGAGAGCAGGCAGCAAGGCTGGTTCTGAACTGTTTGCATGGGCTGGCTCAGTCCTCTGGGAGAAGGACACAGACCAGCATGTGCCGGGAAGACAAGGACTCATCAGGATTGCATAAACCCAGCGGACTGGGAGAGCTTCTGGGCCTCTTGGCCTAGGAGGCCCCCACTGCCCTCAGCTGGGACAGACTACTCTAAGAGCCAGCCCAGAACTGCAGACCTTGGGGGCTGGCCTCAAAGGAATGGAGGCCCAAGGAGGCCCCGAGCCATAGCCAGACCCCTGCCCCAGGCCTGGAGCCCATCTTCCCCCAGGGCTGCCACCTGCCTCCAGTCTCCGAGGGTTCACAGGTTCCTGCTGCCAGAAGGATGGGGCCGAGGGAGAGTCGGGCATTCCTAGCCTGGAGAGGGTCTGGAAACAGCCTGTTTGGAAGGAGTGGTGCTTCTTCCTCCCTGGCTGTGACCCCAGCTGGGCCACTACTGGGTTCCTGATGGCCTCTGGGACACGTGGTTGTTGGAAGGCACAGAGGCCAGGCTCTGGGTTGACGGTAACCAGGAATGGAGGATTATGACCCACCGCTGCCCGGCCCCTGGCCCCTCTGCCACTTGCTGTGTGTGCCCAGCTCACGGGCCACACAACCCCAGGCACTACTCACGGGGAGGCTCCTCCACAGACTTGGGGCTCTTCAGAGCCTTCCAGGCCAGGCAGCATGCCCGGAGCATGGCCACCACCTTAGTGCTCCAGGAGACAAGTCACCCATGCGGGTCATATGCCTCATGCCTGCCCACTCCCCCAGACCCCTGCAGGCCCGACCCAAAGGCCGCCACTGGGTTCACACATGGGGGATTTGAGGTGGGCCCCCATGCAAGAGGGGGCACAGACAGGCTTCGGTGGTGCCCAGTGTGGGAGACCTGGAGAGGGTCAGCATCCCGGCTCCTGGGCTCTCCACATATGCTCCGAGAGGCCCCTCTCACCCACCCAGCTCCTTTTCTTCCCAAGTGGCAAGGGAAGCACTTGGACCGGTGCCCTGTGCAGGTGGGCCCGGCCCCATGACAAGCAGACAAACCTGGGGTGCTCAGAAATGGGGGGGCCTCGTGGAGCTCTGTGGGGTGGTCTGCCTGGCGACCGCAAGTCCAGAGTCCAGGATCCCACCTGGACGCCCCTGCCCCGGCCTTGGCGTGTGTAGCTGGGTGTAGGGGAGCTCCCACCCCGCCAGCCTCTAGGAGGGAAGGAGCGGGGGGCCCTGGGAACTCCCAAGGAGGGGGCCCGGGACCTCCCTGGTATCTAACCACCTACAGCTTGGCAGGGAAGAGGCCAGTCCAGTAACAAGGCGGCTCCCAGGACCCCAAGCCATCCCCTCCCTCAAGTGGGGGCCCCTGTCAGGGCACCTCTCAGCACCTTGCTGGGGTGTGAGGCAGAGTCCAGGACTCCTGCCCCCAGATCTGTGGGGAGCCCCAGAAAAGGCATCACCCAACGTAAACATGCAGTGGCACACGGCTGCAGTGTCCACGCCGATGCTGAGCATCCACGTTTCCAGGTGTCACCTTAATCTTATTTAACTGCAGCCCTACCCTGTACACCTCTTCTTACCACTGGCCTGCCTCAGGCCTAGACTGGGGAGCCCTGGAGAGCCCCAGGGGAAACAGGTGGAATGGGGGTGCCCCAGCATGCTGGGCGGGGTGACTAGGGACCCTGAGCCTCAGCCCCTGGGGTCTGGCCTGCCTGTGCCCTCCTCCCCCACAGGACCATGGCTCCAGCAGGCCCTCCCCTGCCTCTGTCCTTGCCTGGCTGAGCTCTGGTTCTCATAGAGGATGGGGCGGGGTGGGGGTGAGGGCTCTGAGCTTCTCCAGGAGGTGCCCACAGACGGCCTTATATGGCCAGAAGGCCTCGAAACCCAGGAGGAATCTGACTTCCCAGGAGAGCCCAGTAGGCAGAGCCAGAGCCCGGGCAGGAACCTGGGACTGCGCCCTGGGTGGCGCCAGGGCCCCCATGAGCCCACCCTCAAATGTCTTCCATGAACCCAGCCTCCTAGGCTGAGAGCCCCTCAGAGGCAGCCAGCCTGGCCAGGCCCCTCACCATGGGACATCTGGTTGGGGGTCCCATATGGACGGGAACACCTGCCACTCTGCAAAGGCCTCCCTCATCCCGGTCGGCTTTCCCACACTGCAAGGGCAACGCCCAGGCCCCACAGTCAGCCGCTTCCAGCCACATGAATGCCCACAGAGCTTCATCCCCTCTGCAGGCGCCCTGGTGGGGCCCAGCAGCCCCTGCTGTGTGCCTCGACTAGCCAGGGCCACTGGGGCAGAGGGAGGCATCACCCTCCCACTCCTCCCTCTCCTGACTCGCCCTCAGGCTTCTCATTCTCTGCCTCTCTCTGTCTCTATCTCTGTCTCTCTTTGTCTGTTTCTCCATTTCTGCCTGTCTCCATCTCTCTGTCTCTGTATCTCTGTCTTTGTGTCTCTCTATCTTTGTCTGTCTCTCTTGCTGTCTTTGTGTGTTCCCCCTGCTACTGCCCTGGACCTGCCAAGCTCAGCCAAGGGTCTTAGGGATTACAGTTGTGAGCCTCGGTAACTTATCTATTTGACTGGATCGAACGTGGTGCTTGGCTTAGTTTAGGGGCTGGTGCCACAGCAGGGATACAACAGGCCACAGTTCCTGCCCAGGAGCTGGTCCAGATTCTGCAGTGAACCAGGATCCCAGGAGTGGTGGCTCCCAGGCTGCACACTTCCACACTGAAAGTGCTGTCCACAGCACGGCTGGGCCCTCTGTCCTCGTGCCCTCCGCCCAGGAGGCATGTGGCTGCCCCCAGCTCACGGAGGATAGTGCAGTATGTCCTTGGGCATCCACGAGGAGATGTCCTGACCCACATCAGCCCCCCAGACGCAGCACACAAGACAGAGGCAGCTCCGTGTGCTCACTGCTGCATCCAAGTCCAGCGCTGGACTGCTGGACCATGGTGGCCGCATGACCGATCACCCCTCTCCCGTCACCTTCCCATGGCCCTGGGACCCACGTCCTCCCACACCAGGCGTGGCAGGCAAGGGTCCGGTGCCCAGACTCCAGCCTCCTTTTATGCCCGCCTGAGGCCCACACCGTGGTCCTCACTCTGTAGCCACCAACAGAATCAGGAAGTAAGACAGTAACAACTGCAGGCAGGATCCTGCGGGGACCGGGCCCCCCATGCAGGAGCCACTAGGATACCAGCTGGCGGGTGTCAAATCTCAAAGGATTGAACAGAGTTGCACACGGCCCAGCAGTTCCACACCTGGTAGGTGCAGAGAGAAGCGTAAACACGTGTCCACACAGACACTCATGGGTGAACGTGCACGGCAGCGCCAGGTACCAGAGCCATCAGGTGGAAATGACCCGAACAGCCTTCCAGAGTCGACTGGGGAGAGAAACGTGGTCCATCCACACAGTAGACATCAGTCGGCCGTGGACAGCAACAGCACTCTGTACAGATGGGCTCTTGGAGAGGCTGCCCAGGGACCAGAGACCTGGCGTGTGCCATGACCACTGGCCCCTCACCAGTGTGGAGGGGGAGCGGGAGAAGCGTGAGGCTGAGACCAACAGCCAGGGAGGGCGTGGATGCTGAGTGGGCCTGCCAAGGCCAGTTCAGACGGGCGGGTGCCTGGGGGTCTTCAGGTGGAGGTCAGTGGAGGCAGGTTACTTTTTGGTGCTTGTGGGCCACCCACACAGCCTGCCAATGCCAGCTGGACCTGTGCTCATGCACAGAGAAGTGTGGGCCTGTGTTTAGGGACATGACAAACCCAGGACACTCAACCCTACACGCTGACTCAGCCTGGAGTGGGAGGGTAGCCAGGAGCCTCAGTTACTAGGCAGGTCCGGGGCCTGACCCCCTCCCGAGGGTCTTCATCGATTCAAAGCGCCAAGCAACACCTCAGCCACCTCCACCTATTGTCACCCCAGTTTCACAAAAGGAAGGCTGAAAGGTGGGAGGACAGCAGTGCCACCAAATCCCCTGGGCTGGCTGCCCCAGCTCCAGCAGGAAGATGCCCCAGCTGGGCACCCACGTGCCTGCCCAGTGCCTACCCCCTGGCAGGAGGGGGAGGGGGTGGGCCAGGTGAGGAAGTAACCCCAGCATCCCACTGGGCCCCCGATGTGTGGAAGGGCAAAGTGGTGGGTGGGCCCACTCCAGGCCTCTGTTTGCCACAAGTTCCAACATTAAGAAAATATTTGCAGCTCTTCTGGGGAGCTATTTCCTGGGGGAATGTAAACACATGGAGACTTGGAAGGAAGGCTCCCGCTCCACAGATGGTGCTGGGGTCCACTGGGAGCCCATGCTCCCTCTCGCAAGGGATCTGGACCACCCTTGGCAGCCAGGTTGGGGGTCTGTGTGTGGCCTCCCACGGGGTCTTTCTCTCAGAACCCTACGGAGCGGCAGTGGGGATAGTGGGCAAGAGCGCGGCTGCCACGGAGCCTCCTGGTGGTCAGGGCAGGGCCCGTCAGCCTGGGTGCCCACCGCCTCTCCTTGCTCCACGAAGGGCTTGCTGTGCAGCTTGAGGTCAGAGGTGCAGCCCCCGCCTCTAGCCCCCTGAAAACGTGGGGGTTGTGTTTTCTTGCCTTGACCCCTCTGTGCCTCCCTCCCATCTCTGTGCAGGAAACCCGGGCAGCCCGTGGAGCCAACTTCAGGCCGGGTGCTAAGCTGGCTGCCATCTCCGGAGAGGGACCTGCTCTTGTTTTTCTTTTTCTTTTTCTTTTCTTTTTTTTTTTTGATGGAGTTTTGCTCTTGTCACCCAGGCTGGAGTGTAGTGGCACGATCTTGGCTCACTGTAACCTCCGCCTCCTGGATTCAAGCAATTCTCCTGCCTCAGCCTCCTGAGTAGCTGGGATTACAGGTGTGAGCCACCACACCCGGCTAATTTTTGTATTTTTAGTAGAGACAAGGTTTCACCATGTTGGCCAGGCTGGTCTTGAATTCCTGACCTCAAGGGATCCACAGGCCTCGGCCTCTCAAAGTGCTGGGATTACAGGTGTGAGCCACGCCCCGTCCCCTTGTCTGCATTTTATAGATGGGGAGGCTGGGTTGGAGGTGAAGTGTGGCTGTGTCCTGCCGCACTGCTCCCCCCCAACCATCGCCCGTCCCAGGGCTGGTGAATCCCTGCCTTATCTGCAAGTGGCTCCTCCCCACACAGAAAGGCAAAAGGCGACCTCCGCCTGCATGTTCCAGCAAAGGCCGACTGGCTCAGCTCCAATATGCCGAGCTCGGCAGAGCCTGGACAGGGCTCCCCAGGCCCCACAGGAGGCTGGCGCAGGCCGCTGGCTGGCCTCCCTATCTCCACCAGGAATGCGCTGAGCCCTGCACCCCTGCCCACCCAGGTGGAGGAATGTGGCAGAGGCCGCTGGGAACTCGGAGCCTGGAGGAGGGCTTTGCCTCCTGGAATTCCCCAGACCTGGCACCAGGCGGCTGCTCCCTCAGGACCTGCCTGCCTCGGCCTGCCCCCAGGCGGCCGCACTCTCAGATTCTCCCCTTCCCAGGCTGTGGGGACCTGCAGTGGGACTGGGCCATCTCAGTTCTGCTCGCTCTGTGCAAGTCCCCTGCTCAGAGAGGCCTTCCCTGGCTGCCCTGCCCCTGGAACCCCTTCATCCAGGCCATGGCCCTTCAGAGCCCCTGAACAGGTGCTGGTTGAACAGTCTGGCTGGACACTGCCCTGAGGTGGGGCTCCTTGGCCCCCACTCCCTAGACGCCAGAAGCACTTCCCTCCAGTCGTGACAACCAAAAATATCTTCTGAGTAGCCCCGTGTCCCAGGGGAGTGAATCTCCCTGGTGAGACCCACTGCCCTAGACCCTCCTGAGATGCCAGTTGTCCCCTGCCCTAGGCTGCGAGTTCCCTGGGCACAGGCCCGTCTGTTCCGTGTACCAAGGAGCCCCTGTACCCACACGGGGCTTGGACATGGTGGGTGCTCTGTGCTCTGCGGTTCCGGCTTCTGACTTGCAATTGTTCAGTAGAAACCGTACTTCACGTGCCCACACAACCGATCTGTTTTTCTCTTTCTTATGGCACTGGACAAATTACATGAGGTATCTGATACGTTATTACAGAGGTTTCGTATGGGATGATTTCGCCTAGCTGTAGGCTAATGGAAGTGTGCTGGTGTGTATAAGGCAGGAAGGCTCAGCTGTGCTGTGCCGTGGGTTAAGGGTATTAGTGCATCTCAGCTGTCGGTAGTTCCAACTTACCACGGGTTTATCAGGACGTGACCTCACGGGGGGTCGAGGAGCACCTGTGTTTGTGGAGCGACTCAATCAATCAGTCCTGGTTCTCAGGTAGCCTCGTCATGCAGACCTAGAGCTCAGAGACGGTTCCTGGCTCCTGGTGCAGGCTCCTGAAGCTGGGGACAGTGGCCAGTCAGGGGCTGCCCTGTGTCCTGGCCGGAAGGATGGTTGGGGAGCCGGAGGGCCTGGCCCATTCCTTGCCCAGTCTTGGCTCAGCGCCTCCCTGGCTGGGAGCCTGGGAGAGTCTGAGGGCTTCAAGTGTTGAGTGGGGACGATGGTGCCTCCCTGCTGGGTGGGCGTGAGGCCCCCTGAGGGGAGTGGGCAAAAGCAGCCCCCTGAGGTAGGGGCCCCAGGAAGCGCTGAGAGGTGGTGGTGCTGTAGGAGGGAGGTGGGGGCCGCGGCTCTGCCTGCCTCCCAGGCCGGGTGCCAGGTTCTTGGCAGGAACCCTCCCGAACCCTGCCAGCTTCTGGGCGCCTCCCACCAGCATGGCCAGTGGAGAGGTCTGCATTTGAGAGGTCTGCATGGCACGCAGTGGCCGGCCCCGGGGTGCAACCCCATTCCCTCTTTGGGGTCCCTTTGCAGGGCTGCCTTAGGCTCCATCCCCTGTGACCCTGTGGAGCCACCTGCAGAAGGCCCAGCAGATGAGGCCTCCTGGCTGTCCCTCAGGGGCTTGCTGGGTCCCACAAGACCTTCCAGGGCCTCAGAGCTCCAGCCGGGCCACAGAACTGGGAGCCTTGAGTGACTGGGAACCTTGAGCTGGGAGAGCCAGGCTGAGCAAGACAAGCCTGGGCGACTCACCTGGGGCAGGAATTTGGATTCCATCACTTTCAGCGGAGGCTTTCAAGGCATAACAAAGCCCTGCCTCTGGGCCTGTTTCTGCTGTGCAGGCACATCCAGCAGGCCTGATGCTCTCAGAAGTGACTGGGCTGGGCTGGGCTCGGGGAGGTGGGGGCGGAGCCGGAGTCCTAGCCGCCTTCCTCTGGGGCCCGTCCCAGGCTCCCGGCTGGGCGCCACACTGCTGCCTCTCAACGTGCTGTGCCCGAAATCCTGCCATTCCCACTGGGCATGCCCTCAAATCCTCCACGACTCCAGGGAAGCGACTTTGTCCCCCTTGGCCTCAGTCCCTGCTCTGTCAATAGGCTGAAAACTGCCCTTCCCACAGGGCTGCCATGGGGTCTCTGTGGGGCCCTGACAGGTGCCAGGCTGCTGGTCAGGACCCCTCATGGGCCTCCTGGGAGGTGGCTCCTCTCAGGCCACAGTTCACAGGTAGAAGGATGGAGCCTGCTGATGCCCTGCTGTCCTGCCCTGGCGCTGGGGACCTTGTTCCATGGAGCCCTGCGTCTGGCCGGCCACCCCCTTCCCCTGCCTGCTTGCTGGCTTAGACATTCTGCACATTTCCCAGAGGGCAAGAGGAGCTAGGCCCCCTGAGAGCCAGTCCCAGGCTCCTTCCTGGACACACAGGTAGACAGAGGCGGCCCATTTTCTTTTTCTTTCTTTTTTTTTTTTTTTTTTGAGACGGAGTCTTGCTCTGTCACCCAGGCTGGAGTGCAGTGGCGCAATCTCCGCTCACTGCAAGCCCCGCCTCCCGGGTTCACGCCATTCTTCTGCCTCAGCCTCCCGAGTAGCTGGGACTATAGGCGCCCGCCACCACGCCCGGCTAATTTTTTGCATTTTTAGTAGAGACGGGGATTCACCGTGTTAGCCAGGATGGTCTCGATCTCCTGACCTCGTGATCCGCCCGCCTTGGCCTCCCAAAGTGCTGGGATTACAGGCATGAGCCACCGCACCCGGCCAAAGGTGGCCCATTTTCACTGGGAAAGCAGCAGCAAAAGTAAAAGTAGTAAAAGTTAGTCTTTCTCTGTGTCTGCACGTTCGCCCCGTGTGGACTGGACACTGCCTTTCATAGTGCACCCCTCATGGGGTCCCTGGCAGTCCCTTTCCTTATAAATCCTCACCTCCACCCAGGGTTAAGGAGGAAAGGTTCTGCCTCCAGATGGGAAAACTGAGGCTCAGAGAGGAGAAGGGCTGGGTGTGTGTGGAGGTGACGCCAGAAACAGGCCTGTCTGGTTCCCAGGTCTCTGCCTTAATTACGGTGCTGCCCTGGCTCCGGAATGCTGGGGCCTGGGGTCAGAAGTTGGCCTGGAGGCCGGGCGCAGTGGCTCACGCCTGTAATCCCAGCACTTTGGGAGTCCGAGGCAGCTGAATCACTAGGTCAAGAGATCGAGACCATCCTGGCTAACACGGTGAAACCCCATCTCTACTAAAAATACAAAAAAATTAGCCGGGCGTGGTGGTGGGCGCCTGTAGTCCCAGCTACTTGGGATGCTGAGGCAGGAGAATGACGTGAACCAGGGAGGCGGAGCTTGCAGTGAGCTGAGATTGTGCCACTGCACTCCAGCCTGAGGGACAGAGTGAGACCTCATCTCAAAAAAAATAAAATAAATAAGTTGGCCGGGAGCTGGGACTGGGGCTCCGCCTACACTGGGGTCAGAGGTCAGCTTGGGCCCCGGTCAGGATCTAGGCCTACAGGTCCTGGGTGGGGACAGACCCCGGTCTCTGCCCCAGGCGGGCCTGGAGGCGGAGTGGGCCTTGCTTCTGGTCTCCCCTCAGCTTCCTCTCTTTGAACCGGTTTGGGTGAGTTGGCCTGGCGCCCAGCCAGCGTGGGAGTCCTCCGTGTGTCCACCGGGATGCAAGTGCCTCTTTTCCTGTCACTTGGCTCAGACTTCAGCCAGCCCCCAGGAGGTGTGGGGAAACGACAGGACATTGGTGGATGTTTCCGACTTCTCCGGGTCTCCCTGCTGGGCTGGCCTGTACTCCAGGGAGACTCATGCTGGGACCCAGTACCCAGTGCCCAGGCCCGGCCAGCCCAGTGCTCTGCCTGTCTTCACCATGTCCTGGAAAGGGGCATGAGGAGCCTCCGGGGAGGGGGTGGGGAAGTTACCCTGGACCCCCAGGCTCTGACCCAGTGCCAGCCATGACCACAGGCGTGAGACCCTCAGGATCTGGGCACTTTCTCATGGGTAGGTTCTCCCTCAATGAAAAAATTATAAAGTCTCATCAAGAAAAATAAATTCAAAAAACAAAATAGTAAAGTGAGTTAAAGTAAAACTGAATGACACAAAATGGAAAGGTGTGCTGGCCCAATACTCCCAGGGTCCCTTGACAAATGCCGCAAGTCTCCAGGGCCCCTGGGCAGCTGGGCCTCCCCGTCATGTTGTGACCTGAGACTCTGCAAGCCTGGGGCGGGGCTGTTACTGCCTCTGTCTCTCCAAGACTAGAGGATGCCCAGAGTCATGGCTTAGGAGGCGGTGCCCCAGGAATCCCCCGACAGCTCACGCCCAGGTCCATGTTCTCTCCACAATCCATGAGCCCCACTCTGAGGCTGGCTGTCGTAGCCTTCACCCAAAAGTGGGTTCTGCCTGGGGCAGGTGTGGAGGCTGGTGGCTGTAGCTCAGTCTCGGGCTCACTCTGGGAGAAGGCCCATCCCGTGGCCCTGACCGGCCACTCACCCGGACACCCACCTCCCTGGCCTGGAAGGAGGATTTCCTTGTTCTGGGCTTGTTCCCTTCTACACACAATGCATTTAGGGCTGGCCTGGGCCCTGCTTGGCCAAGAAACAGCTGCTCTGGGAAGAAGGAGGGAGGCTCCTCTCCCAGCCTGCACCACCACATATCTGAGAACGTGTTTACCTGCCTGTGAGGTGAGCCTGCCGGAGGGGCTGAAGAGTGGAGCCAGGGCTGTTGTACACAGACACCTGCCCAGGCAGCCTGAATAGGGGCCTGTGTGAGAATGGGGTGGCTACAGTGTGGCCTCCTGAGTCAACAGCCCCAAATTCAGACCTAGCCTTGTGATCTTGGGCATAACAACAATGATGACAATGATGGTGGTGATGGTGATGATGATGGTGATGATGATGGTGATGTGATGATGGTGGTGATGGTAGTGGTGATGGTGATGATGGTGATGGTGGTGATGTGATGATGGTGGTGATGATAGTAATGGCGATGGTGATATGACGATGATGGTGATGATGGTGGTGATGTGATGGTGATGGTGGTAGTGGTGGTGATGGTGATGGTGGTGGTGATGGTGATGGTGGTGGTGTGATGGTGATGGTGATGGTGCTGGTGATGGTGGTGGTGATGGTAGTGATGGCGATGGTGATGATGTGATGATGGTGGCAGTGGTGATGATGGTGATGATGGTGATGATTGTGATGATGGTGGTGGTGGTGGTGATGGTGATGATGGTGATGATGGTGGCAGTGGTGATGATGGTGATGATTGTGATGATGGTGGTGGTGGTGGTGATGGTGATGATGGTGATGATGGTGATGATAGTATTGGTGATGATATGATGATGATGGTGATGATGGTGGTGATGATAGTGATGGCGATGGTGATGATGTGATGATGGTGATGGTGGTGATAATGTGATGGTGATGGTGGTAGTTGTGGTGGTGGTGATGGTGGTAGTGGTGGTGATGGTGATGATGGTGATGGTGGTAGTGGTGGTGATGGTGATGATGGTGATGGTGGTAGTGGTGGTGATGGTGGTGATGGTGATGGTGTGATGGTGGTGATGGTGGTGGTGGTGGTGATGGTGATGGTGGTGATGATAGTAATGGCGATGGTGATGATATGATGATGGTGATGGTGGTGATAATGTGATGGTGATGGTGGTAGTTGTGGTGGTGGTGATGGTGGTAGTGGTGGTGATGGTGATGATCTGATGGTGGTGGTGGTGATGGTGACGATGATGGTGGTAGTGATGATGGTGGTGGTGATGGTGAGTGTTAGTATGCTGGGTGTCTCCTGGGTGCCACACCTTTTTCTGAGCACTGGACAAGCATTGATTTGTTGAAAGCAGCCAATTCCAGCACGGGTAGGTGACTCCATGACAGTCACTTCACTTTACAGCTGGAGGAAGAGGCAGCTAATGAATTTGTGCCAGGTCACACTGCTAAAGAGGTATAAACCTGGGGTGATACTGGCAGTCAAAGTTATATATAGCAACTGCGGGTCAGAATGGGGTCAGGAGCAGGTGTCAGTGTGCTCTGGGGTGGACGCAGGGGCACTCAGAGACCCTGACTGGGATCACCCTACAAAGGCAGCAACTGCTCTGAGCCACTGGGGGCTGCTCTAGGATTCTGCAAACAAGGCTCAGGCTGACAGTGTCTTCGAGTGCTGGGTCCTCCTGCCTCCTCTATCCCTCCTGGACACCTGCCCTCTGGCCCTTTCACACAAGACCCACTGGAGGCCCAGTAAACAAATTACTGTACAGAGAGCCGGTGGAGGGACTGAGGGAAGGGGCTCCGCTCCCTTCAGCCAGCCCTGTCCCTGCTCCAGCATTGCTCTCAGACACCACCTAGTGGCTTCTGGGGACAGCACTGGTGGCCCCAAGCCTCCTGACAGCTAAGCGGTGCCACCTCCTCTGCAGGTCCCTGGAGGTTCTGCTGATGGAACGACCCAGATGGCTTCCTTCAGGAGGACACTCCCCTCTCTGTTTCAGAGGTGTGCGATTTTGTACAGGTTTTCTTAAAGAAGTGCTCATCCAGATTTCCTGGGCTCAGGAGATGTAGGTTGCAGAGGTTTCCCTTGAAGAACTCAGCCTTGGAGACCCGGTGCCCAGAGGGAGCGAACTTTAATGCTTTGTGTGAGTGAGTGTGCCCTAGAGTCTTGCCAAATAGCACCTGTAGTCTCTGTAAAATTTTTGAGCTATAACTGATGCAAAATAAAATCCACTTTTCAAAGGATACAATTTGATGTTTTGACTTTTATATGCAACTGTGAAACCATTGCCACCATCAAGACAGCATATACCTTCCATCACTCCCCCCATCTCCTGTGTGTGTGTGTCTGTGATCCCACCTGCCCACAACCCCTACCCCAGGCAACCACCCACATGATTCCTGTCAGTTTGGATTGGTTTGCAATTTTTAGAGTTTATACAAATAAAATCACACAGTGTGCTGTCTTTTGAGGGGCACATGCCATTATTTATCCATCTGCCTGTTGGTGTATGTGTGGATTGTTTCCATTTTTGGCTACTACACATAAAGCCTCGATCAACATTTCAGTACTAGTCTCTGTATGGACATGTTTCCTATTTTTTTTTTTTTTTTGACAGAGTCTTGCTCTGTCACCCAGGCTAGAGTGAAGTGGCAAGATCTCGGCTCACTGCAAGCTCCGTCTCCTGGGTTCAAGCAATTCTCCTGCCTCAACCTTTCAGTAGCTGGGATTACAGGACTGTGCCATCAGGCCCAGCTAATTTTTGTACTTTTAGTACAGACAGGGTTTCGCCATGTTGGCCAGGTTGGTCTCAAACTCCTGACCTCAGGTGACCCACCCGCCTTGGCCTCCCAAAATGCTGGGATTACAGGAGTGAGCCACTGCGCCTGGACACTAATTTTTTGTATTTTTAGTAGAGACGGGGTTTCACAATGTTGGCCAGGCTGGTCTCGAACTCCTGACCTCAAGTGATCCACCCACCTCAACCTCCCAAAGTGCTGGGATTACAGGTGTGAGTCACTGTGCCCAGCCTGGATACAGGTCTTTTATCAGATACAGGTTTTGAAAATATTTTCTGCCAGTCTGTGGGTTTTTTCTTTCTTTTCTTTTCTTTCTTTTTTTTTTTTCTTGAGACAGGGTCTCCTGTTGCCCAGGTTGGAGTACTGTGGCATGATCATGGCTCATTACAGCCTCCACCTCCTGGCTCAACTGATCCTCCCACCTCAGCCTCCTGAACATCTGATACTACAGACACACAAAACTACATCCAGCTAATTATTAAAATTTTTTGTAGAGGGGTTTCACCATGTTGCCTAGGCTGGTCTCAGACTCCTGAGCTCAAGTACTCACCTGCCTCGGCCTCCCCCAGTGCTAGGATTACAGGCGTGAGCCATCACTCCTGGCCTCTAACGTTCTTCTTTCGATGTGTCATTGTCTGGTTTTGGTATCAGGATAATACTGGCTTCATAAAATGATTGGAAGCATCCCCCTTCCTCTATTTTTCCGAATAGTTTGAGTAGGATTGGTATTAGTTCTTTAAAAAATGTTCAGTAGGCCGGGCGCGGTGGCTCAAGCCTGTCATCCCAGCACTTTGGGAGGCTGAGGTGGGTGGATCATGAGGTCAGGAGATCGAGACCATCCTGGCTAACACGGTGAAACCCCATCACTACTAAAAATACAAAAAATTAGCCGGGCGCGGTGGTGGCGCCTGTAGTTCCAGCAACTCGGGAGGCTGAGACAGGAGAATGGTGTGAACCCAGGAGGCGGAGCTTGCAGTGAGCCGAGATCGTGCCACTGCACTCCAGCCTGGGCTACAGAGCGAGACTCCGTCTCAAAAAAAAAAAAAAAGGTTGGTAGAATTCGACAGTGAAGCCAGCGGGCTCTGGGCTTTTCTTTGCTGGGAGACTATTAGGGCCTCAATCTCACTACTTGTTATTAGTCTGTTTAGATTTTGGATTTCTTTACAGTTCAATCTTGGTAGGTTGTATGTGTCTAGGAATCTATCCATTTATTGTAGATCTTCCAATTTATTTGTATACAGTTGCTTATAGTAGCCACTAGCAATCCTTTGAATTTCTCTGAATTTCTGTGGCAGTCTTTTTTGTAGCAATTGTCAGGCAAATTCCAAAATTTGTATAGAAATGCAAATGATGCCGGGCGCGGTGGCTCAAGCCTGTAATCCCAGCACTTTGGGAGGCCGAGGCGGGCGGATCACGAGGTCAGGAGATCGAGACCATCCTGGCGAACACTGTGAAACCCCGTCTCTACTAAAAAAATACAAAAAACTAGCCGGGCGAGGTGGCGGGCGTCTGTAGTCCCAGCTACCCGGGAGGCTGAGGCAGGAGAATGGCGTGAACCCGGGAGGCGGAGCTTGCAGTGAGCTGAGATCCGGCCACTGCACTCCAGCCCCGGCGACAGAGCAAGACTCCGTCTCAAAAAAAAAAAAAAAAAAAAAAAAAAAAAAAAAAAAAGAAATGCAAATGATGTAGAATAAGTCTAATGGAAAAAAAAAAAGTTGGAGGACTAACACAACTTGATTTCAAGACTTTAAAAGTTTTTTTTTAAATGTTATGTATGTATGTATGTGTGTATGTATGTATGTATGTATTTTTTGAGATGGAGTCTTGCCCTGTCACCCAGGCTGGAGTGCAGTGACACGGTCTCGGCTCACTGCAGCTTCCACCTCCCGGATTCAAGTGATTCTCATGCCTCAGCCTCCTGAGTAGCCGGAACCATAGGCGCATGCCACCACGCTCAGCTAATTTTTGTAGGTTTTAGTAGAGACGGGGTTTCATCATGTTGGCCAGGCTGATCTTGAACTCGTGACCTCATGATCCACTGCCTCGGCCTCCCAAAGTGCCAGGATTACAGGCGTGAGCCACCACGCCTGGCCTTTTATTTTATTTTTTAGAAATAGGGTCTCACTGTGTCACCCAGGCTGGAGTCCAGTGGTGTGATCACTGTAGCCTCAAACTCCTGGCCTCTAGCGATCCTCCCATCTCGGCCTCCCAAAGTGCTGGGATTCCAAGACTTAGTATTAAAGCTACAGTAATCAAGATAGTTGATGTAAAGACAAAAATAGATCAGTGAAACAGCACAGAGAGTTCAGCAACAGATCCACATGTGTGTCGACAACTGATTTTTTACGAAGATGCAAAGGCGATACAGTGGAAGAAGGATGATCTTTCCAACAAATGGTGCTGGAAAACATGGCAGCTCATATGGAAAAAAAATCAATTCATGCCTCGTTAATATACAAAAATTACCTAAAAATAGACCCTAGGGTGTGGGAGACCCAGAACTGGGAGCAGCATGGCCAAGCCTTGTGGGGGACGAGCCTTGTGGGGGCTGAGCCAGAAGCCCACAAGCAGGTACAGGCCTTCAGGTTGGGCTCCTCCCAGGAGGTGGAGGAGTTCCTTCACAGACTTGCCGCAGAAAATCACACACCTGAGCCAGCTCTTGGACCCCTCTGTGTGGCTGACCTGACCTCCCTCCAGAAAATCACACACCTGAGTCAGCTCTTGGACCCCTCTGTGTGGCTGACCTGACCTCCCCCCAGGCCCCACTGGACATCCCCATCCCAGAGTCCCCTCCCAAGGATGAGGAGATGGAAACAGACAAGCGGAAGAAGGAAGTCCTTAAGTGCAGATGTCTCGCTGGGAGTGAGAAGGTCCTGTCCCTGCTTGCCCCAGTTAAGCCAGAAGGCTGGACTCTCAAAGAGAGATGCATTCTGGTGATCACAGGGATCCAGCACCTGATCTCCAAGACTAAGGATGGAAAGGATTCAGGGGATTACTCCAGGAGAAGGTGCTGGAGAGGGTGAATGCAGTCAAGACCAAAGTGGAAGCCTTCCAGACAACCCCGTTCAAGGGCTTTTCAGGACGTGGGGATGCTGTGGCCGCAGCCTCCAAGGAGCCCATGGAATGGGTTCCTGGGCCCCGGGGACATGAGTAAGATGGGACTTACGGGGGGCTCAGGGCCACAGTGCAGGACCTGAGTGTCTTCAATGCTGAGCATTATTATAGGACGCGAGATGGGGCCTATGGGGCCCAGGATCACGGTGCAGGACCCGAGTGCCTTCTACGCTGAGCATTATATAGGAGCGGCAGCCTGGAAAACACTGCAGCCCAGAGGGTGAAGAGAAGCCATCTATCTGTGTGCTGAGTTCAGACCTAGAGGGAAAATTAATGACCTATGCTTTGTGAGGGGAAAAGTGAAAAATAAAACAATAAAGTGGACCATAAATATAAATGTGAAACTATAAATAAACTTCCAGAAGAGAATAGAAAATGTTTGTAATCTTGGCTTAGGCAAAGATGTCTTAAATATGGCACCTAAAGCATAATTTTCTGAAAGGATAAATTGATAAACTGAACTTTATCAAGATTTTAAAATGTCTGCTTCCAAAGACACTGTTAGAAAATACAAACCACAGACCAGGCGCGGTGGCTCACGCTTGTAATCTCAGCACTTTGGGAGGCCGAGACAGGTGGATCATGAGGTTAGGAGTTCAAGACCAGCCTGGCCAAGATGGTGAAACCCCATTTCTACTAAAAATACAAAAATTAGCCAGGTGTGGTGGCAGTTGCCTGTAGTCCCAGCTACTCGGGAGGCTGAGGCAGAGGTTGCAGTGAGCCAAGATCGTGCCATTGCATTCCAGCCTGGGTGACAGAGTGAGACTCCATCTCAATAACAACAACAACAACAACAACAACAAAGTAAGTACAAACCACAGACTGGGCCAGGTGCAGTGGCTCACACCTGTAAATTCCAGCACTTTGGGAGGCCGAGGCACGAGGATCACTTGAGCCTATGAGTTCCAGACCAGCCTGGGCAACATATGCAAATCAATCAATGTGATACATCATATCAACAGAATGAAGACAAAAACCATGTGATCATTTCAACTAATGCTGAAAAAGCATTTGATAAAATTCAGCACACTACCACGACAAAAACTCTTTAAAAACTGGGTATAGGGGGCTGGGCACGGTGTCTCACGCCTGTAATCCCAGCACTTTGGGAGGCCGAGGCAGGTGGATCACGAGGTTAGGAGTTCGAGACCAGCCTGGCCAACATGGTGAAGCCCTGTCTCTACTAAAAATACAAAAAGAAAAAAAAAAAAAAAATTAGCTGGGCGTGGTAGTGGTGTCTGTAATCCTAGCTACTTGGGAGGCTGAGGTGGGAGAATTGTTTGAACCTGGGAGGCGGAGGTTGCAGTAAGCTGAGATTGCACCATTGCACTCCAACCTGGGCAACAGAGCCAGACTCCATCTCAAAAAACAAAACAAAACGAAACAAAACAAAACAAAAAACAACAACAACAAAAAACTGGGTATAGGGGGCTGGGTGAGGTGGCTCACGCCTGTAATCCCAGCACTTTGGGAGGCCGAGACAGGTGGATCATGAGGTTAGGAGTTCAAGACCAGCCTGGCCAAGATGGTGAAACCCCATTTCTACTAAAAATACAAAAATTAGCCAGGTGTGGTGGCAGTTGCCTGTAGTCCCAGCTACTCGGGAGGCTGAGGCAGAGGTTGCAGTGAGCCAAGATCGTGCCATTGCATTCCAGCCTGGGTGACAGAGTGAGACTCCATCTCAATAACACAACAACAACAACAACAACAAAGTAAGTACAAACCACAGACTGGGCCAGGTGCAGTGGCTCACACCTGTAAATTCCAGCACTTTGGGAGGCCGAGGCACGAGGATCACTTGAGCCTATGAGTTCCAGACCAGCCTGGGCAACATATGCAAATCAATCAATGTGATACATCATATCAACAGAATGAAGGACAAAAACCATGTGATCATTTCAACTAATGCTGAAAAAGCATTTGATAAAATTCAGCACACTACCACGACAAAAACTCTTTAAAAACTGGGTATAGGGGGCTGGGCACGGTGTCTCACGCCTGTAATCCCAGCACTTTGGGAGGCCGAGGCAGGTGGATCACGAGGTTAGGAGTTCGAGACCAGCCTGGCCAACATGGTGAAGCCCTGTCTCTACTAAAAATACAAAAAGAAAAAAAAAAAAAATTAGCTGGGCGTGGTAGTGGTGTCTGTAATCCTAGCTACTTGGGAGGCTGAGGTGGGAGAATTGTTTGAACCTGGGAGGCGGAGGTTGCAGTAAGCTGAGATTGCACCATTGCACTCCAACCTGGGCAACAGAGCCAGACTCCATCTCAAAAAACAAAACAAAACGAAACAAAACAAAACAAAAAACAACAACAACAAAAAACTGGGTATAGGGGCTGGGTGAGGTGGCTCACGCCTGTAATCCCAGCACTTTGGAAGGCTGAGGCGGGTGGATCATGGGGTCGGGAGATTGAGACCATCCTGGCTAACACAGTGGGACCCCATCTCTGCTAAAAATACAAAAAATTAGCTGGGCGTAGTGGCAGGTGCCTGTAGTCCCAGCTACTCAGGAGGCTGAGACAGGAGAATGGCGTGAATCCGGGAGGTGGAGCTTGCAGTGAGCCAAGATTGCACCACTGACTCTAGCCTGGGCGAAAGAGTGAGACTCCATCTCAAAAACAAAACAAAACAAAACAAAAAACAAACAAAAAACTGGGTACAGGAGGAATATACCTCAATATAATAAAAGCCATATATGACAGATCTACAGCTAGTATCATACTGAATGGGGAAAACTGAAAGCCTTTCCTCTAAGTTCTGGAATATGACAAGGATGTCCACTTTTATCACTGTTATTAAACATAGTAGGGGAAGTCCTAGATAGAGTAGTCAGACGAGAGGAAGAAACAAAGGGTACCCACATTGGAAAGGAAGAAGTCACATTATCCTTGTTTGCAGATGGTATGATCTTATATTCAGAAAAACCTAAAGACTCCATCAAAAAACTATTCAAACTGATAAATTCAGCTGCAGGATACAAAATCAACACGCAAAAATCAGTAACATTTCTGTATTCCAACAGTGAACAATCTTAAAAAGAAATCAAGAAAGTAACCCCATTTACAATAGCTACAAATAAAATAAAATAGCTAGGAATTAACCAAATAAGTGGAAGATCTCTACAATGAAAACTAAAACATTGGCTGGGCACGATGGCTCACGCCTGTAATCCCAGCACCTTGGGAGGCTGAGGTGGGTGGATCACCTGAAGTCAGGAGTTCAAGACCATCTTGGCCAACATAGTGAAACCCTGTCTCTACTAAAAATACAAAAATTGGCTGGGCGTGGTGGTGCACACCTGTAATCCCAGCTATTTGGGAGGCTGAGACAGGAGAATCACTTGAACCCAGGAGGCGGAGTTTGCAGTCAGCTGAGATCACGCCACTGCCCTCTAGCCTGGGAGACAGAGTGAGACTCCACCTGAAAAAACAAACAAACAAAAACCCCACAAAACCCCCTAAAACATTGATACAAGAAATTGAAGAAGACACATACAAAAAGTGGAAAGATATTCCATGTTCAAGGACTGGAAGAATAAATATTATTAAAATGTCCACACTATGCAAAGCAATCTACAGGTTCAATGCAATTCTTATTAAAACATCTGGTTGGGCCGGGCGCGGTGGCTCAAGCCTGTAATCCCAGCACTTTGGGAGGCCAAGAGGGGCGGATCCCGAGGTCAGGAGATCGAGACCATCCTGGCTAACACGGTGAAACCCCGTCTCTGCTAAAAAAAATACAAAAAATTAGCCGGGCGAGATGGCGGGCGCCTGTAGTCCCAGCTACTCGGGAGGCTGAGGTGAGAGAATGGTGTAAACCCGGGAGGCGGAGCTTGCAGTGAGCTGAGATCCGGCCACTGCACTCCAGCCTGGGCGACAGAGCGAGACTCCGTCTCAAAAAAAAAAAAAAAAAAAACATCTGGTTGGGCGTGGTGGCTCATGCCTGCAATCCCAGCACTTTGGGAGGCTGGGGCAGGTGGATCACCTGAAGTTAGGAGTTCAAGACCAGCCTGGCCAACACAGTGAAACCCTGTATCTACTAAAAATACAAAAAATTAGCCGGACATGGTGGCACGTACCTATAATCCCAGCTACTTGGGAGGCTGAGGCAGGAGACTCGCTTGAACCTGGGAAGCTGAGGCTGCACCGAGCTGAGATTGCATCATTGCACTCCAGCCTGGGCAACAAGAACGAAACTCTGTATGAAAAAAATATAGATATAAATGACATTCTTCACAGAAATAGAAAAATACAATCCTGAAATTTATATGGAACCATAAAAGACCCAGAACAACCAAAGCTATCTTGAACAAAAACAACAAAACCGGAGGAATCACATTAACTGACTTCAAATCAGACTACAGAGCTATAGTAACAAAAACAGCATGGTACTAGCATAAAAACAGACACATAGACCAATGGAACAGAATAGAGGAACTAGAAATAAATCCATACATCTATAGTAAACTCATTTTTGACACGTGTCAAGAACATAAAATGGGGACAGGACAGTCTCTTCAAGACATAGTGCTGGGAAAAATGAATCTCCATATGCAGAAGAATGAAACCAGATCCCTATCTATTGCCATATAAAAAAATCAAATCAAAATGGATTAAAGACTTACATATGGCTGGGCGCGGTGGCTCAAGCCTGTAATCCCAGTACTTTGGGAGGCCGAGACGGGCGGATCACGAGGTCAGGAGATCGAAACCATCCTGGCTAACACGGTGAAACCCCGTCTCTACTAAAAAAATACAAAAAACTAGCTGGGCGAGGTGGCGGGCGCCTGTAGTCCCAGCTACTCCGGAGGCTGAGGCAAGAGAATGGCGGGAACCGGGAGGCGGAGCTTACAGTGAGCTGAGATCCGGCCACTGCACTCCAGCCCGGGTAACAGAGCCAGACTCCGTCTCAAAAAAAAAAAAAAAAAAAAAGACTTACATATAAAACCCCAAACCATGAAACTACTAAAAGAAAAATTGGGAAAACTCTCCAGGACATTGAACTGGGCAAAGATTTATTGAGTAATACCCTACAAGCACAGGAAACCAGAGCAAAACTGGACAGATGGGGTCACATCAAGCTAAACAGCTTCTGCAAAGCAAACTATCAACAAAGTGAAGAGACAACACACAGAATGGGAGAAAATATGTGCAAACTACCCATCTGACAAGGGATTAGTAATCAGAATATACAAGGAGCTTAAACAACTCTACAGAAAAAAAAAATCTAAACTGGGCAGAGTGGCTCACGCCTGTAATCCCAGCACTTTGGGAGGCCGAGGTGGGTGGATCACGAGGTCAGGAGATCGAGACCATCCTGGCTAACACGGTGAAACCTCGTCTCTACTAAAAAATACAAAAAATTAGCCAGGCGAGGTGGCGGTGCCTGTAGTCCCAGCTACTC
This sequence comes from Trachypithecus francoisi, assembly GCF_009764315.1. Classification (NCBI taxonomy): domain Eukaryota; kingdom Metazoa; phylum Chordata; class Mammalia; order Primates; family Cercopithecidae; genus Trachypithecus; species Trachypithecus francoisi. Next base: position 58,219,287 of record NW_022681467.1, read on the forward strand.
GGGAGGCTGAGGCAGGAGAATGGCGTGAACCCGGGAGGTGGAGCTTGCAGTGAGCCGATATTGCGCCACTGCACTCCAGCCTGGGCAAGAGAGCAAGACTCCGTCTCAGAAACACAAAACAAAACAAAAAACAAAAAAACAAAAAACTACAACAAGACATCATCTCATGCCAGTTAAAATGGTTTCTATCCAAAAGACAGGCAATAACAAATTAACAAATGCTGGCAAGGATGTGGAGCAAAGGGAACTCTCGTACACTGCTGGTGAAATTAGTACAACCACTATGGAGAACAGTTTGGTGGTTCCTCAAAAAAACTAAAAACAGAGCTACCATAAATACAGCAATCCCACTGCTGGGCATATACCCAAAATAAAGGAAATCAGTATATGAGAGAGATACCTGGCCAGGTGCGGTGGCTCACGCCTGTAATCCCACCACTTTGGGAGGCCAAGGCGGGTGGATCACGAGGTCAGGAGATGGAGACCATCCTGGCTGACACGGTGAAACCCCGTCTCTACTAAAAATACAAAAAATTAGCTGGGCATGGTTGCTGGTGCCTGTAGTCCCAGCTACTTGGGAGGCTGAGGGAGAAGAATCACTTGAACCCTGGAGGCAGAGGTTGCAGTGAGCAGAGGTCACACCACTGCACTCCAGCCTGGGTGACAGAGCAAGACTGTGTCTCAAAAAAAAAAAAAAAGAAAAGAAAAGAAAAAAGACATATGTGCACTACCATGTTTATCACAGCACTATTCACAATAGCCAAGATTTGGAATCAACCTGTGTCCATCAACAAACAAAGGGGTAAAGAAAATACGGTACATGTACACAATGGAGTACTATTCAGCCACAAAAAAGAATGAGATCCTGTCATTTGCCACGACATGGATGGAACTGGAGGTCATTATGTTAAGTGAAATAATCCCAGCACAGAAAGGTAAACTTCACATGTTCTCATTTATTTGTGGGAGCTAAAAATTAAAACAATTGAATTTGTGGAGATAGACAGTAAAGATGGTTACCAGAGGCTGGGAAGGGTAGTGGAGAGGGAGGTGGGGGGCAAATGGGGATGGTTAATGGGTATAAAAAAGAGTAGAGGCCGGGCGTGGTGGCTCATGCCTGTAATCCCAGCACTTTGGGAGGCCGAGGTGGGTGGATCACAAGGTCAGGAGATCGAGACCATTCTGGCTAATACGGTGAAACCCCGTCTCTACTAAAAATACAAAAAATTAGCCTGGTGCGGTGGCGGATGCCTGTAGTCCCAGCTACTCGACTCGGGAGGCTGAGGCAGAAGAATGGCATGAACCTGGGAGGCGGAGCTTGCAGTGAGCCGAGTTCGCGCCACTGTGCTCCAGCCTGGGCAAAAGAGCGAGACTCCGTCTCAAAAAAAAAAAAAAAAAAGAAAGAAAGAACGAACAAGACCTAGTGTTTGATTGCACATTTTAAAATGACTAAAAGAGTATAACTGGATTATTTGTAACACAAAGGATAAATGCTTGAGGTGATAGATACCCCATTTCCCCTGATGTGATTACTATGCATTGCATGCCTGTATCAAAATATTTCCTGCGCCCCATAAATGTACACACCCATTATGTACCCCAAAAAATTAAACATAAAAAAACTTTTTCTTTTTTTTTTTTGAGATGGAGTCTCGCTCTGTCGCCCAGGCTGCAGTGCAGTGGCACGATCTCGGCTCACTACGAGCTCCCCCTTCCGGGTCCACGCCATTCTCCTGCCTCAGCCTCCTGAGTAGCTGGGACTACAGGCGCCCGCCACCATGCCTGGCTGTTGTATTTTTAGTAGACGGGGTTATGCTGTGTTAGCCAGGATGGTGTCGATCTCCTGACCTCGTGATCTGCCCTCCTCAGCCTCCTAAAGTGCTGGAATTACAGGTGTGACCCACTGTGCCTGGCCTATATTTCTTTTTTTTAATGCCATTATAAGTGATATTAATTTTTTTTTTTTTTGAGATGGAGTCTCACTCTGTTGCACAGGCTGGAGTGCAGTGGCATGATCTTGGCTCACTGCAACCTCTGCCTCCCAGATTCAAGCAATTTTCCCGCCTCAGCCTCCTGTGTATCTGGGACTATAGGCGCCAGCCACCATGCATGGCTAATTTTTATATTTTAGTAGAGATGGGGTTTCACCATGTTGGTCAGGCTGGTCTCGAACTCCCGACCTCTGGTGATCCGCCTGCCCCAGCCTCCCAAAGTGCTGGGATTACAGGTATGAGCCACCATGCCCGGCTTAAAAAAACTTTTAAAAATACTGGGGTTTTGATTGGGATTGTGTTGACTCTGCGTATCAATTTAGTAAGAACTGATTTTTTTTTTTTTTTTTTTGAGATGGAGTCTTGCTCTGCCGCCCAGGCTGGAGTGCAGTGGCCAGCTCTCAGCTCACTGCAAGCTCTGCCTCCCCGGTTCACGCCATTCTCCTGCCTCAGCCTCCTGAGTAGCTGGGACTACAGGCGCCCGCCACCATGCCTGGCTGTTGTATTTTTAGTAGACGGGGTTATGCTGTGTTAGCCAGGATGGTGTCGATCTCCTGACCTCGTGATCTGCCCTCCTCAGCCTCCTAAAGTGCTGGAATTACAGGTGTGACCCACTGTGCCTGGCCCATATTTCTTTTTTTTAATGCCATTATAAGTGATATTAATTTTTTTTTTTTTTTTTGAGATGGAGTCTCACTCTGTTGCACAGGCTGGAGTGCAGTGGCATGATCTTGGCTCACTGCAACCTCTGCCTCCCAGATTCAAGCAATTTTCCTGCCTCAGCCTCCTGTGTATCTGGGACTATAGGCGCCAGCCACCATGCATGGCTAATTTTTATATTTTTAGTAGAGATGGGGTTTCACCATGTTGGTCAGGCTGGTCTCGAACTCCCGACCTCTGGTGATCCGCCTGCCCCAGCCTCCCAAAGTGCTGGGATTACAGGTATGAGCCACCATGCCCGGCTTAAAAAAACTTTTAAAAATACTGGGGTTTTGATTGGGATTGTGTTGACTCTGCGTATCAATTTAGTAAGAACTGATTTTTTTTTTTTTTTTTTTTTTTTTGGGATGGAGTCTTGCTCTGCCGCCCAGGCTGGAGTGCAGTGGCCAGCTCTCAGCTCACTGCAAGCTCTGCCTCCCCGGTTCACGCCATTCTCCTGTCTCAGCCTCCCGAGTAGCTGGGACTACAGGCGCCCGCCTCATCGCCCGGCTAGTTTTTTGTATTTTTAGTAGAGACGGGGTTTCACCGTATTAGCCAGGAGGGTCTCGATCTCCTGACCTCGTGATCCACCCGTCTCGGCCTCCCAAAGTGCTGGGATTACAGGCTTGAGCCACCGCGCCCGGCCTTTTTTTTTTTTTATAGTCTCACTCTGTCATCCAGGCTGGAGTGCAGTGGCATGATCTCGGCTCACTGCAACCTCCGCCTCCTGGGTTCAAGCTATTCTCATGTCTCAGCCTCCTGAGTAGCTGGGATTACTCAGTAGATGGGGTTTCACCGTGTTAGCCAGGATGGTCTCAAACGCCCAGCCCTGTTTTGTTTTTTGAAACAAAGTCTTGTTCTGTTGCCCAGGCTAGAGAACAGTGGCATGATCTTGGCTCACTGCATCCTCTGCCTCCTGGGCTCAAGTGATTCCTGTGTCTCAGCCTCCTGAGTAGCTGGGATTACAGGCGCTCACCACCATGCCCGGCTAATTTTTTTTTTCCTTTTTCTTTTTTTTTGAGACAGGGTCTTACTCTGTCACCCAGGCTAGAGTGCAGTGGTGGGAACATGGTTCACTGTAGCTTGGACCCCCTAAAGCATCCTCCCATCTCAGTCTCCCAAGTAGCTGGGACCACAGGCAGGCACCACCACACCTGGCTAATTTTTAAATTTTTTTTTTGAGACGGAATCTCACTCTGTCACTCAGACTGTAGTACAGTGTCACGATCTCAGCTCACTGCAACCTCTGCCTCCTGGGTTCAGGCCATTCTCCTGCGTCAGCCTCCCGAGTAGCTGGGAGTACAGGCATGTGCCATCATGCCGGGCTAATTTTTGTATCTTTAGTAGAGACAGGGTTTTGCCATGTTGGTCAGGCTGGTCTCAAACTCCTGACCTCAGGTGATCCACCCGCCTCGGCCTCTCAAAGTGCTGGGATTTACAGGTGTGAGTCACCATGCCTGGCCGTAATTTTTAAAATTTTTTGTAGAGATGAAGTCTTGCCATGTGTTCCCAGGCTGGTTTCAAACTCCTGGGCTCAAGCAATCCTCCCACCTTGGGCTCCCTAAGTGCTGGGGTTACAGGTGTGAGCCACCATGCCTGGCTTCCCTTAACATTTAAGCATGCCCCTTACATATGTATGTATTTATTTATACATATCTGTCTTTCCTTTATTAGTAGCTTACCTTTTTTTTTTTTTTTTGAGACGGTCTCGATCTCCTGACCTCATGATCCGCCTGTCTCGGCCTCCCAAAGTGCTGGGATTCCAGGCTTGAGCCACCGTGCCTGGCCAGCTTACCTTTTTTTAAATTTTGAGATGGAGTCTCACTCTTGCCCAGACTGGAGTGCAATGGTGTGATCTTGGCTCACTGCAACCTCTGCTTCCTGGGTTCAAGCAGTTCTCCCACCTGAGCCTCCGGAGTAGCTGGAATGATAGGTGTGTGCCACCACAGCTGGCTCAGCATGCCATTCAGAATTCTGCTCCACTTTTACTTCCTGCTTGCACTGAATGTATAGACGGCCAGTGGTCTTCTCAGAGCATCCGTCCTGTCCTGGACATGCATGTATGCAGCTTTGTCAAATTCCCTAGTATACAGAAGTAGGTTTTTTTCCAGTCTCACTCTGCCACCCAGGCTGGAGTGCAGTGGCATGATCTTGGCTCACTGCAACCTCTGCCTCCTGGGTTCAAGTGATTCTCCTGCCTCAGCCGCCCGAGTAGCTGGCATTATAGGGATGCACCACCACGCCCGGCTAATTTTTGTATTTTTAGTAGAGATGGGGTTTCACTATGTTGGCCAGGCTGGTCTTGAACTCCTGACCTCAGGTGATCTGCCCACCTCGGCCTCCCAAAATGTCGGGATTACAGGCTTTTTTAAAAAAATTGTATTTTTAATAAACATTTATACGTTTCTATAGTATATATTTTTATTGTACCATTTATATTTTTGTATTCATATTGTAGTTGTCACATCTGTTAGTTTTTTAGAGTGCAACTTATTATTGAACATGTTTCAAAAGTTTAGCGAGAAAGACAAAAGCCCATGTCCTCAACAGACACCTTAGATTCTTCTTTCCTTCTCTTTTCTTCTCCCGAGCTCAGGCAGCTGTGGTGGAAGAGACAGGACCTCCTGCTGGGGCAGCACCAACGCTGGAGCAGGCTCAACAGTCCCCCACTGCCAGTGAGATTCCTGATGGTGACACTGGCCAGGCCAGAAAGGTTCGACATTTACACTAGCTGCTTCAGTGAGGGCATTGATCCTGTCCTCTGTGACAGTCACTTCACTGTCATGCAGGATGAGGGCTGCGTAGATGCAGGTAAGCTTGGATAGAGACCAAGATATGGGCTTGCGGGGCTGCTAGCTGCTGGCTGTGGTGCTAAGTGCGGGATGAAATGAGGGCCTCGGCCGGGCGCGGTGGCTCAAGCCTGTAATCCCAGCACTTTGGGAGGCCGAGGCGGGCGGATCACGAGGTCAGGAGATTGAGACCATCCTGGCTAACACGGTGAAACCCCGTCTCTACTAAAAAATACAAAAAACTAGCCGGGCAAGGTGGCGGGCGCCTGTAGTCCCAGCTACTCGGAGGCTAAGGCAGGAGAATGGCGTAAACCCGGGAGGCGGAGCTTGCAGTGAGCTGAGATCCGGCCACTGCACTCCAGCCTGGGCGACCTCACCCCAGCACAGCCTTGGCTTCCCTGCTCCCCACTTCAGCAGCAGCTGAGGAAATTCGTATCTATTACCATAAGTGGGATCCTTTTTTTTTGAGATGGAGTTTTGCTCTTGTTGTCCAGGCTGGAGTACAATGGCACCATCTTGGCTCACTGCAACCTCTGCCTCCCAGGTTCAAGCGATTCTCCTGCCTCAGCCTCCCAGGTCTAGCTGAGATTACAGGTCCACACCACCACGCCCAGCTCATTTTTGTAGTTTTACTAGAGATGGGGTTTCACCTGGCTAGTCAGGCTGGTCTTGAACTCCTGACCTCAGGTGATCCACCTGCCTTGGCCTCCCAAAGTGCTGGGATTACAGGCGTGAAGCACCATGCTCGGCCCTGGATCTTTTTTACTTCTCTGCTAAATTTTTTTTCACTGTATGGAGGGTGTTATATAAAAACTGTTACAATAATGGCCCTATCTGCTAATTCTAGCATCTGTTTTAGTTCTGGAACAATTTCCATTGATTGCTTTTTTTTTTCATTACAGGCCATATTTTTCTGCTTCTTTAAATGTCTGGCAGTCTTTGACTGGATGCCACAATGTGACTTTTACCTCACTGAGTGCTTGGTACTACTGTATTCCTGTGAATATTCTTCAGCTTTTTTTCTGGGATGCAATTAAATGACTTGGAAGCAGTCTGATTCTTTCAGGTCTTGCCTTTATGATTTCTTAGGCGGGACCTGGGAAACATTCAGGGCAGGGATAATTATTCTCCATGACTGAGGCAAGACCTTTCTGAGTACTCCATCCAATGTCTTGTGATTGTGAGTTTGGAAAAGTTGAGGAAAGCAAGTACTATTTCCAGTCCCGTGTAAGCACTGAATAATCTTTCTGGATGTTTTTTTTCCCCAGCCTCTAGGAAATGTACTGACAGTACTCTCCTGACCACTCAAGGAAGACCCTCTGCAGACCTCTGGAGTTCCTTCTGCTATTCTGTCCCTTCTAGTCCTCTGGCTGCCCCGTCTCTGGCTTTTCAGCTGCAGAAAATCTCTTAACCCCCCAGACCTCGCTGGGCAACCCACACACAGACATAGATGGGAAGGCCAGTTGTGCAGATTTCCAGCTGCAAACATCAAGACATCTCTGTGCACACGCTGAGGGTCTGGAAAGAGCACACATCTCAGGCCTGCATGCACAGAGTGGCCTTTCTGAAAGACAACGGCCTCAGTGACCTCACTTCTGACGCCTGGTTGCTGGAGTTCAGTGGAAGCAACAGCAGACACACTGCCCACATGAACACGTGGTTTCCAAGCCAGACAGAACTTGCAGCCTCAGTTCCAACCAGGTCCAGATGTTACACTTTCCCACAGTCGGAATGAAATTGGCCTGACTCGGACAGTGCTGTGTCAGGGATCCTTGGTGCCTTCACTTAATCCTGCGTCCAGCGTGCCTACTGTGTGCAGCCCCACAGGAGCGCAGCTCCAGCAGCCCCAGGTCACAGGGAAGATGCCAAACAGTTCCACAAATCAGTGTCTAATGACAAGCAGATTGTCACGAGAAGTGGGTTCTCTGAGAGCCCTTAACCATATAAGCTGACATGGGCTTGGGTCAGCGAAAGAATGTGGGAGCTGAGACTTGGAGCTCAGTGTGGAGTAGGGTTGTCCAGGCAAAGCGGTGGTGGGGGCACCAGCTGTTTCCAGAGGCTCCTGTGGCTTAGCCTATGGGGCTGCTATAGGAGACGTAGGATGTTCGTGGTCCTGAGCCTGTCCTTGTGGGGTCTTGTCTCATCTGGAAGACAAAGTTCCAAGTGGACATTTAACTGAGGGACTGCCACACACACTCCCACAAAGGTGGCGTAGGGGCGACTCTGAGATGTTAGTGTCACAGTCTGGGATTTCTGTTTTCTCCATTAACGGACCCTTGGCACCAGGAATGGGCATGACATCAGCACTTCTCAGTCAATACTGCTGCACGAAGGAATGGGATGGGGGAAATTGGGAGGGGTTGGGACAGGGAGAGGGCTGTAGGGTTTGGCCCTAGTTCTGCCACTAGTCTTGGCCAGGCCCCTTCCCTGCTTTTGCCTTGTTTTTTTTCTGAGGCGGAGTTTCACTCTTGTTCTCCAGGCTGGAGTGCAGTGGTGCAATCTTGGCTCACTGCAACCTCTGCCTCCCGGGTTCAAGCAATTTTCCTGCCTCAGCCTCCCGAGTAGATGGGATTACAGACGCCCACCACCACGCCCAGCTGATTTTTTGTATTTTTAGTAGAGACGGGGTTTCACCATGTCGCCCAGGCAGGTCTCAAACTCCCGACCTCAGGTAACCCACTCACCTCCGCCTCCCAGAGTGCTGGGATTACAGGCGTGAGCCACCGCGCCTGGCCACTGGGCCTTAGTTTTCTGAGGCTAGTTCTACATCTTAGGATCATGTCCCCCGCCCAGACAAGAACCCAACATAGGCCCCGCTGCTCCTTCCGTCTGCGGCTTGGAGCGTCTCCTGGCAACAGGTTCAGGCTGCTAACAAGGCCTTCCTCAAGAACCCACCCACAACCAACGACCACACTTCGTGGGTCCATCTTTGTATCTTCTTTACTTCCCTGGAGCAAATTCCCAGGAGCGGGTTTGCGGGGTCCAAGAGTATGCACCTCTAGCACTATGACAAATGCGGCCAAAATGCTTCAGGGAAACGGTGCCCCGGTTTGCATTCTGCTTCCCATGCCCTGCCCTGGGGGTCTGACTAGTGAAGCACGAGATGGCAGAGCGGTCGGGTGCTTCTGACCCCGCGGTGGGCCGGGACCTTTTCCTACCCTCAGGAACTGTCTGAATTTCTCTTCTGCCGAGTTCCTGCGGGTGTCCTTCGCCCACCGGCTCCAGGGAGTGTGAATAGCAGGCACCACGGGAGCAGGCCTCCGCTCGCACAGGCTCCGTGCCTGGGCAGGAGCACCGCCCCACGCCCCAGGTGGCCGCAGGGTGAAGGGACCGGGGGCTGGAGGCGCACTATGGGGGGGTACCCCGTATCTCTGGCCCGGTCGGCAGCGGTCAGCGAGGCTCAGTCCCCGCCCCTTCTCCTAGCTGCTCATTCGGGGCTCCCGAGGGGCTCACAGGGGTCGACTGCGTCCGTGGGGCACAACCCACGGGCTAGGCTAAGACGCCACACAGGCCGACCACCCGCAACGACGCCCCGCGCCCCAGGGTCAGTAAGGCGGACCCTAGAGCCTCCTCCGCCGGAAGCGGAAGTGCGTCAGGGCGTCGGCCGGCAAGAACGCACCACGCAGACTCGCTGTGGCGGCGTGACCCGGAAGCGCTCGCCGAGGCCCCGCCTTGCCCGCCGATATTTCTGCCGGGTAACTAGCTGCTTCCTTTTTCTCTCGCGCGCGGTGTGGTGGCCGCAGGTGTGGCGTTCGGCGCTGGCTTTGGGCTCAGGGCTGGGGCTGGGGCGTAAGCGGGGATTTGGACGCGGGGGACGGGGTGCGGGGTGCGGTGTGCGGCTGCGGCCGTGACCCTAAGGGCGGGTGTGCGCCGGGAGCCGGGGCACGGTTGCGGCCGTCCTCACGGCGCCGCGTGGTGACTCCGCAGGCTCAGCCTCGAGATGCAGAACGACGCCGGCGAGTTCGTGGACCTGTACGTGCCGCGGAAATGGTGAGCGCCCCCCTACATGCCCCTCTTCCCTTTTCACCTAATCACCACGTCCCCTCGCCTGCCCTTGTCCCCCCACACCCCTCCTGCCCTTACCCCGCCACGTCCCTCACGTATCCTTCCCCGGACGTTCCTCTTTTCCATGCAGACCCTACCAACCCTCCACGTGCCCTCTTTCGTGTTTACCCCCCATGTCCCTTCTGCTCACTGCTCCGTTTCTCCACAGCTCCGCTAGCAACCGCATCATCGGTGCCAAGGACCACGCATCCATCCAGATGAACGTGGCCGAGGTGAGCTGGGAGCCCGGGAGGCGGGAAGGTTGGGATGTATGTGCCGTTGTGAGGAGCCCCTGCGTACAGGCAGACTGGCTTTGAGGATTGGTGTTTCCCAAACTTGGGGGAGTGGTTTCTGACCCTTTTTCTCTTTCTAGGTTGACAAGGTCACAGGCAGGTTTAACGGCCAGTTTAAAACTTATGCTATCTGCGGGGCCATTCGTAGGATGGTGAGTGTTCCCTGGGCTTTGCGCATCACTGCGGGACATCGTGGACTTTACCCTGCGCATTTTAGTATGTGATGGTGCTTGAGTAGATTTGTTGGTAGAGTAGTGTGAGCCAGCTGGGCTGGCTGCCTGCTGCTGCTTGGGGGTGGAAGAGGGGTGCTCTGAGAAAACACTCAGGCAGCAGACCCTGCCTCCCACTAGGAGGTTCCCCCCCAGTCTCACGCCATGGTCAGGCTGGAGGCTGCCCGTCGGGAGAGGCGGCTCCCCTTCAGCGAGGGAGAGACAGGGGCTGGTGGTGCAGCTGGCCTTCTGTCATTTCAAGCAGCCGGAGTGCAAATATTCTTAGTGTGCTTTTTTTCCTTAAGGGTGAGTCAGATGATTCCATTCTCCGATTGGCCAAGGCCGACGGCATCGTCTCAAAGTAAGGTTGGGGGCTCACATTTGGGCAGAGTGAGTGGACTAGGGCTGCTCCACAGGCGTGGTCTTAACGTTTTCCTTTTCCCCTGGTTCTAGGAACTTTTGACTGGAGAAAATCATGGAAGTGGAATATTTGTCATAAATAAATAGTGAAAACCTACCTGTGCAGGTTCATTCTGTGTCTGAAGGCCCAGGGTTGAGGTTTTGCTGTCAATGGGTGACAAGGGTGGGGTAGGGTACCCAGTTAGTTGAAAAGAGACAAGCTGTGAAACGTATTGCAAAACCGAGGTTTAAAGGATACATTATCCGTTTAGAAACATCTAAGATAAAATGACTCAAATGTTCTGAGGTCAGAGACTCGCTTATGCACATTGACATCCACAACTGCTACCGATGTGGAAGCACCACCAGGCCTGGTTTTGTAGAGTCACGGCCCAGCTGAACACCTCAGCTCCCGACACCTGGATGTGTTCTAGGGGATGACATGCTGATAGTGTAGTTTGGTTTAACTACTGGCTTTGTTGCAATAATCCTCAAATACCACACAGTGGCAGCTCTTGGCATCATGACAATGGACATACTGAAGGGAAGGCTTCACACTTCACATAGACCGGTTTGGTTAATAACTTTCACTACATAAATACACTTAAATTACTGTGCTTATCAGCCATTTCTTGTTTTCATGTGTAGAAAGAACAATGGAGACGTGTGTCCCTGGAGGGCAGGTTGTAAACTGGAACAGTTATCAGGAAGTCAGTCCCTTACATGCTCATAACATGGGTGAGCTCTTGAGATGGGATCTGGGTGGCAGGAGAGGTTGCTTTTCAGAGGAAAGCTGCCTGGGACCCAGCGTGGGGGAGCAGCTTGGAAGTCGAGTCCCCTCTGGGTGCACGTTGGGTTCCAGGGGGTCATCCTTGGCCTGAGGGCTGCTCGATGAAGGGGATGCTCCACAGTAAATAAGGGCAAAGGCTTTGGTTTGTCCTCATCCTGCAGTCTCTCCTACACACCAGCCATCTCTGGGTCTCAATCCCAGTGAGTGGCTGTGGAAAAGGAGGGCCAGGTGGGTGCTGGCAGCTGTCCTGCACCACTGCTGGGGTCAGGTGGAGTTGCTGGTGGAGTTCTGTGATCACCAGAATTGGCATCCCCTTTCTGCGGAAGCACCAGTCTGCGCAAATAGCATAGAATGTATTGTAATGGGCTAGAGACAAAGTCATCCCAGAGTCCTTCCAGGGCCAGGGAGGTTTAAAGTAGTGGTAGGAAAAAGCTTGGTGGCTGAGGCAGTGGCCAGTTTTGAGACCAGCTGACCCAATGAAGAAAAACTCAGCAGTGCTTGGTTATTCAGTGTTTGATGAGGCAGCTAGCTGGAGTGCTGGACCATGTAAAATGTGTTGCAAGAACTTCAGACAGATGTGGAACAGCTGGAGATGGGGCCCTGCACAGAAGGGACATTGACCACCACTTGGAGTCCTTTTAGCATGGTGGGCTGCCCTGGCTGAGGTGGCCAAGACAGCACCTGTTTCCTGCCTCAGAAGAAAAAGACTGATGCACTGACCCTTTGAGGTTGTGTGGGGTGGTCAGTGCCCTCCTGCCTGAGGCTCAGGTCAACTTTAGCAGACCTCATTTAACCATTTTTTGTTCCCTTAAAAAAAAAAGACCCAAAAAACCAAATCCCAATAAATACGTTATTTTTCTCCATCACAATATTGCTTAGAAAAATAAGAGCCGGCAAGCAGCGATTGTCCTGGAGGCCCAGCGTGTCTCCTGGTGAGAGGCAGAGGGTAGAGCATGGCATGGGATGGGCAGCTGTCTGTTGCACCGTTGGTCTGTAGGACACAAAGGCGTCAGGATTTCACAGTGACACGATGTTTGAAGAACAGAGGACCAAGAGTCCAAGAATGAGATCAAGAAAAATCAGGAGACTGCTCCCGCTAGTTTAACTGGACACCAAAAGCTCCATTTGGGACGCAGTGAGGTGGGCGGAGAAAGCTCTGGAGGAACTCAGCTTCGGTGGCTGAGAGCCAGCGGCACAGCAGATGTTGGGAGATGCTGCTGAGGAATCCACACCCGAAAAATCAAATCTCCACGACAAATGCCTAAATAAGTTAAACTCAGCCATTTCAGTGTGTTTAGTGAAGTCTAGAAACCCAGATCTCCACCCCAACGCTGTGGTGGCTGCGGTGGTTTACAGAAGGCGAGGCGTGGGGAGAGACACTGCAGCTGGCTCACTGCTACACGCTGTGAACCAAACATCCTGGTGCCAGGCTGGTCTGAGGCACGTGAAAAAAATACCAATAACAAAACCCCACATTTAGTTACGTAAAAATCCAGGCGAATTCTCGGAAATCTCCTTGGAGGGACAGTGCATTTGGGGATGAAAGCGACGTCACTTTCCAAGGAAACAGCAAAGATGCAAAAAGGAGAGCTGTACCAGCGGAGGCCAGGTGCCTCCTGTTGGCGGGTGCTGGGGGCACTGGCAGGAGGCAGCGCGGGGCTTCAGTGAGACACCTCCCTGGCTGGCAAGTGCACCTCGGTGCCCTGAGCCTTCTGTGGAGCCTCTGCTAGAACTGCTGGGTGAGGCGCCTGTAATGAGGTAACACTTGGTTCTCGGGAAGATACAGGGCCAGCTCCAAGGCCACGAGCACTGTGAACTCAAACCCGATGAGGTCACGCCTGTTGAATCGAAACCTTTCTTCTAACTTCTGCAGGGGAGAGAGAAGGGTTACATGGGAGCCTTCCCTCTTCCACGTTTCCTGCCCAGCCAGCCCCATCCCAGCAGTGGCCCTGGCTGGATGTCATGACCTTGCCTGCAGCGCCTGTGGAACCCAGCACTCACATCAATGAGCTGCTTCACACCGCTCTTGCGCAGGTCACTGCTGATCTTGGCGGCCAGCAACACGCAGGCGCCGGCGCACAGCTTGCGGTTCTGTTTGCTGAGCTTGCCCTGTAGGACCAGCTTCTCAAAGTACACGTAGGCCATGGCCACCGTCACGGGCTCCAGGCTGCACTCCTCCGACAGGCTCCGCATCTCCCGCTTTAAGCTGTGGGTTAAGACAGAAGCCATGTCCCTGGGGCTCTGGCTGGGGCTGAGGAGGTAGCCCCCTGCCGCCACCACCGAGGCTCGAGCAATGTGGCTTTGGGCTGCAAGAAACACCACTGTATCCTTCAGGGCGGTATGCTCCACTATACCATGTACAATGCCCAGGGCAGGGTGCAAGGGCAGCGACAGGCAGGCTGGGTCTTGGCTTCCCCCCTCCCTTGGGTGGGCGCCCACAGCAGGTCCCACCTGTGCCTGGTGGGTGGAGCCACAGAGGACAGGCCCTGCTCCTGGTGGGGGGCAGTGGCCTCTGATGAGGGGCAGTTTTAGGAAGAGCCTTGAAGGGAGGTGCCGGGGTGTGGGGTGAGCCACCCTCTGGAACACTGGGGCAGAGGTCAGGCAGGGCAGGCCCCCAGTACAGGGCCGTGGCCAGGAGTCCAAAGTGAGCCCAGCAGTTCTGCTGCCTTCGGCTCACTTTCCTCTGGTCACAGGAGTTCTCAGTGTGGCAAGATGTGAGAGCAGAGGCACGTGGATGGTCTTGGTGAGCACCCAGCATGCCTGGACGGGGGTGCTTTGTGGGCCAGGGGAAGGGCCACGGAACCTGCTCAGTAAAACAGCACACACTGGGAGCAGCCGGGCACAGAGAGGCCTTGTCCCGCTCGAGTTTTACAAAGATCCTGGGCTGCTGCGAGGGTCTGGCTGAGAGGCCCGGTGGTGTGTGGGGGGATGAAGTGTGATGGGGCCGCGGGGGGCCAGGCTTGGCGGGCGGTGGAGGTTGGGGAGCTGCTGCTGGGGGCCTGGTCAGATGGTGGGAGGGGGTTGAGGACGGGCAGCGGCTAGACTTGTCAAGCTGGAGAGAGAATCTACCAGAAACTGGAGAGGCTGGCAGAGCCTCCCAGGACGATGAGATGGTCTGAGAGGGTGTCCTCACCTCCTGATTTTGCTCAGCGTCAGTTTGACATGTGGGAACTTCTCCCTGAAGGTCTCGTTCATGTCCTTTTTGAGGTCTGAGGGCTTCACATATTCTATCACGGTGGTCTGCAACAGACAGTGGACAGGGTTGGGCTGGCCCCTTCCACAGTCCATGGGTCCCACCTGCCCGGTACCACAATGGATTTCTTACCATCCTGGGTTTGCAAACATGCATAAGGTGTGGCTTGAGAGGCCCCGAATCTCTGAGAACGGCTCAAGAGAGAACCCCAGAGCCCATGCATGCTTGGTGTGGGGACAGCCAGGCTGCCAGGTGCCGAGGGCTGAAGGGCAAAGGTTGACCCCAGCTGGAGTGGCCAGTACTGCTCCCTGGCCTGCCCTGCACACCACCACTGTCTGTGGTGCTGCAATCTGGGATGGGGGCACGTCACGCCCCTGGGGCGGCTTTGCCCACAGCCTGCCCTGCACGCCCTGAGCGAGGACAGGTGTGCAGCGGCCTATGCCCAGGCCCCAGGAGAGGGCACTCACCATGTATGACGCAAAGATGAGGACGCGCTTGTGCTTGCCGCAGGGCCACTGCGGGTCATCCAGGAGGTTGGGGTTGTACTCCAGGGTGTCCCCCACGTCACTCCCTGTAAGAGAGGCAGCCCCTGACCCACCAGGAGGCTTGAGCAGTACCCATCTAGCCCCAAGGTCTGGGAGGCCGGTGCATGGCGGGACAAGGCCAAGTGGGGGAGGGGCTCCAGGTCATGGTTCTTGCTCTCCTGAAGGGCCCAAGGCTTAGACCAAGAAAAGGATGTCCTGAGAGGAGGGGCCCTCCCTGGAGTCATCTGTGGATGCAGCTCCTCCCCACTGCCCGGCTCAGGCCAAGCCCAGGGCCAGCGATTCAGTGTGGAGCTGTTCCTCTCCTGAGTGGCCGCCCCCGACCCTGTTCCCCAGGCTCCATCGTGCACAGAGGGCTACAGATTGAAAGGGGCTTGCTGGTGCTGCTGCAGTCCCTGGGCCGTGGTTAAGGCACGCGGGCCACCCTGTTCCGGGCCGTGGTTAAGGCACATGGGCTACCTAGTTCTGTGCCGGCTGGTGCTGATTTGGTGGGGGCAGGTTTATGTCTTGACCCTGGCAGAGTCCGGGGGACACCGGGCCGAGGTGTGGGTAGCAGGCCATGGCTGTCACTCTTGTGTGTGACCAGGGCGTTGGTGGGGTACAGGAACTTTGCATAAGACACGACCTAGAAAAGCAAACGCATCTGGCCTCAGCTCTGCTTCCTGGGACCAGAGGGCAAAGTGAGCTCTGCCTGCCTCCTGCTGCAGGAAGCCCAGAGGCACACGCCGGGAACCCTGCGTGGAAAATGAAGGGAACAACTCAGATCAAGCCGTTGAGGCTGCACCTGAGCTAGACGCTGCTTCTCACATAGCTAGAACATTCCGGAACACCACTGTGCTTTATCTGGGTTTTGCAGCCTGTAACGTTCTCCCTGCCTCTGAAGACCACTGACCACCAGCACAGAAGCCGGAGGGTTGGCGAGCCCCACCCTGCAGCGGGGAGGTGTCCAGGAGCACCTGGCTGTAGTGCAGCAGAGCAGACCTCAGGCACGGCCAGGCTGCCGCGGGAGTCTGATGGGCTCCAGGGCCGTGTTCTCAGGGCTGCACGGGCCCACATCCACTCCACCCTTGCGTTTTACGTGGAATGAAGCACAGCTCCATGTCTGCCTTGTGGGCACTGACGTGTAGGACTGCTCCCCCCTGCCTGCCTGGCCCTGATGGCGCTGGGTGTCTGCCTGCAAAGAGGCTCTTACCTTCCCATCTGCTCCCAGCTCCACGCCTTCCAGCTCAAAGACCATCTCGGAAGACACAGAGACACCACCAGACGGGTGCCTCTGCTTCTGGCTGTCCACCCTCAGGTCACTGCAAACATGGGAGAGGCAAGGGGCTGTGGCCTACGCTGAACTCAGGCTCCGGCCGCCCAGCCCACCTGTCTGCTGGCCCGAGGTGCGCTCAGGAACAATGTCAGCACAACCCCTCGGGAAAGAAAGGCGGCACTGGTGTGACCAGAAAGGTGCACATCAGGAGTGCTTTCATGGAAGGGGGGTCTTTGAGCTCCGCTTCCCCAGTACAGGCACTGGCTGGTAGAGCCCCCGGGGCAGTGCCTACCTTCACTAGCCCTCCAGGTGCATGTGCCCACGCCTGGTCAGGTTTCTCCACCACTGTTTTTAAGCCAGGGCCACACATAATCCCCACCCCACAGCTGTTTCCTCCTTCCCTGAATTACGCACGGATACAACTGCCTGGATGGTCACAGGGCCATGTGGCTCTGTCCACAGGAGGTGGGATAGCCCGGCCACCTGTACATCGACAGCGTGAACAGAAACCGGCCCCTCTGGAGAATGAGGACCTGAAACGGCCCCAGGTTCCTGAGGAGCTTTGGTGGAGGTTGACGTGCTGAGCCTCACATGAGCCCAGGGGCAGCCTGATGGGGATGCAGCCTCACCTGGGGGCGCAGAGCCCTCTGATGCCTCCTGGGCCTCGTGGGGACCAGGCCTTGCCTTCTGCCCAGACGCACACCGCATGCAAGGCAAGGGCTTAGTACTCACCTGATCCGCAGGCCTTCCCCATAGGGCAGGACTGAGAAGGCTGCACACAGGGACCGCTTGGCACAGATGAGCACAATCCTGCAGGGGACAGAGTCAGAGTCAGAGGGGACGGGCTGGGGGCAGGGGTCACGGTGCTGCTGCTTCCAGAGCTACAGACATTTCCATGGAAAATTCCTTCTGCCTAAATTCAGGTGCTGGGAGACTGCCCATGCTGCCCAAGGGGACTTGGGCCCAGGAGGCTGGGTGGCCAGAGCCACTAAGTCTGGCCCCGCCAAGCTCTCAGAGTGGATTCCCTACAGGAGCTACCAGGGTGCCCCTCCCTGGGACATGGCTGCACGTGGGCAGGCACAGCAGTGACATCCTGAAGGCTCCTCCCTGACCCAGTGCGGGTGGGGCTGGCGGCCTCACCTCAGGATCTTGGCTCATTCAGAGATGAGAGGCAGCTAGAGGGGACAGGATGGCGAGGCCAAGGGCTGCCTCAAGCCAGACCTCAGAGGTCCTCAGTGGTGCAGGGCTCAACGCCACCAGAGAGGGCCTGATCCAGGTCCACAGAGAGGCTGGCCCGGAGGCTCCCTTCCAAGGTGCTCGAGCAGTCAGGCTCCGGGCCAGGGAGCACAGGCAGGAGCCACTGTTTCTCCTCCCTTAGACACTGGCTCTGCCCTGCCTGGGCCCAGGGTCTCACCAAGGGGACAACAGCGGGAGAACTTCTCCCCCTCTCTGGCTTGGATGACAGGAGCCAGGGCTGGCACTCACGTCTGCTGGAAGCTGTATAGGACTGACGGGGAGGAAGGGTCTGTTCAGACCCACAGTCACCATAAGGAGGATGCCCGGCAGGGGGAACTCCAGAAGGAAGGGAGCGCTCTGGACCTCAGGACACCTCAGGACATGCAGTGAGGGGAGTACGGGGCCACAGGAACACCCCCTAGACACCCTGACACAGTCTCTCAGGGTGCACCTGGGCACGGCTGCGGCCCTCCGCCAGCTTTGGGCAGCCTCTCCTCCGTGCCCCCAGCAAAGCCCAGCCCTCCTCCCCACGCATCTCACAGCCACGCCCGTTTCTGTGTCTCCAATTTTCCTTCATGTCAGCACTGTTGCTGGACGCCGGCGTCCACACGTGGCCCTTCACGTGGGAGCCCAGAGAGGATGACCTCGCTGTGGTGACACCAGGGACCCGTGGGTGCTTGGCTGATGTGGAGCAAAGAGTGTGGTGGGGAGGAGGGTCGGCCTCTAGAGGTGTGGGATGTGCAAAGAGTGTGGTGGGGAGGAGGGTCGGCCTCTAGAGGTGTGGGATGTGCAAAGAGTGTGGTGGGGAGGAGGGTCCGCCTCTAGAGGTGTGGGATGTGCAAAGAGTGTGGTGGGGAGGAGGGTCGGCCTCTAGAGGTGTGGGATGTGCAAAGAGTGTGGTGGGGAGAGGGTCCGCCTCTAGAGGTGTGGGATGTGCAAAGAGTGTGGTGGGGAGGAGGGTCGGCCTCTAGAGGTGTGGGATGTGCAAAGAGTGTGGTGGGGAGGAGGGTCCGCCTCTAGAGGTGTGGGATGTGGAGCGGGCGGAAGTCTTGGGAGTGGAGGGAAGATTGCTTGGCTGACACGGGCAGGACCCTGTGGGCCTCTGGAGACCACAGCCCTGGCCGGCTCCTGGCTCGGCCTTATACCTGCTGTTCCTGGTGTCGTACTGCCTCATGTTCTTGATGAAGTGGGTCTTCTTCAGGCCTTTATGTCTTGGTGATCCAGATGTGTGTTTGGTTCTGCAAGGCAAAGGACACAGGTCGCTCTTGTCCTCCCAGGACCCTCTGGCCCTGCAGGGGTCAGTGGCAGCCCGAGCGGAGTTGTAGAGCTGGGGGCAGTCGGGGGCGTGTACCTCTGTGCTGGAGCACATCCCACGGCATCTTCCAGAAACTCCAGGGAGCAGCGCTGGGACGTGACTCGCTTCCTGCAAGATGACAATGGGGCCTCAAAACAGGCATGGGGGCCGGGCGCGGTGGCTCAAGCCTGTAATCCCAGCACTTTGGGAGGCCGAGACGGGCGGATCACGAGGTCAGGAGATCGAGACCATCCTGGCTAACACGGTGAAACCCCGTCTCTACTAAAAAAAATACAAAAAATTAGCCGGGCGAGATGGCGGGCGCCTGTAGTCCCAGCTACTTGGGAGGCTGAGGCGAGAGAATGGCGTAAACCCGGGAGGCGGAGCTTGCAGTGAGCTGAGATCCGGCCACTGCACTCCAGCCTGGGCGACAGAGCGAGACTCCGTCTCAACAACAACAACAACAAAAAAAAAAAAAAAAAAAAAAACAGGCATGGGGCCACCAGCCCAGGCACCGCCTTTGTGGCCAGAAACCGAGCACCGCCCACTGTGCAGGGAAGGGCCACTCTCCAGCGCAGCTGCACACCCACAGGCCAAGGGGCTTCCAGAGCCTGTGCAGACTGACACGGGGAGGAGGGGCACCGCATGCCTTGAGAGGTTCCTGTTTCAGAGGCACTGAGCTCTTCTCTGGGGACCAGCGGCCCTGGGGACAGGTTCCTCAGGCACAGCATAGCGCAGCACAGCACGCCAACCTGCCCTGCCCACCAAGGGTCACTCGGCCCCAAGCCACATCCTGCTGGGGGCACCACCAGCTCTGACAGGCCCATCCCACCCAGCGCTGCCTGAGGCTGGTGCTACCTGCCCCTCCCTGAAGCACAACTTGGCATCAGGGCACCATGGCACAGGCAGGCGGGGTGGGCACCAGGCAGCCCTTGCTTTCAGGCCACCTTCCCGTGGCTCGCAGCTCTCTGCGTCAGCCACACCCTCCCACCTCAGCGCCGTCACGGGGACTCCTCCTCAGTCTGGAACATTGTGTTGCTGCTCTTCCGGTGGCCACCTCTTTCTGAACTTTTTGGCTCACAGGTGGCCCTGAGGGAGGCTGCCTCGGTCGCGCTATTCTGTGACCTGCTCACGGCACTGGTCACTACAGCAAGGAGGTGTCCCCGCCTCACCACCCACCTGCCGCCTGCCTCCCTTTCCAGAGTGCCGGCCCCATGGATGGGGCAGGGTCTGTCCCCGTTCACTGCTGTCCTCAGTGCCTGCCCTCCTGCCTGGACTTCAGGAGTCTCCCAGGTGTTTCCCATAAGTGAAACGTGCAGGCAGTTATTTGTTGGCTGAATGACTGTACAACACACTTCCCTGAAGACCCCCTCAGGACACAATGCCCACTGCTCCTCAGACCCTCGACCCTCAGGACCAAGTGAGGCCATCCTGATGTGGAGACATGACATGGTTCAGTAACTCTCAGGGCCACGCAACTCCAAGCGCAGAGCTGTGTCTTGAACCCGGGTCTGTCCGGGACTCCAAAGCTTTGTTCTCTCCCTTATACTGGGAGCCATGAACATGTGTGCCTGGGCACCAAGGCATTCCAAAAACATAGCTTGGGAGATAAGGTCCAATGCCAGTTGATGCAATGTTGGCAGTATTGGAAAACCACTCCAATTGCAATGACAATGATGGGGCGACGTGGCGTGGCACGTCTGAGGAGCCTGCCTGCCCTGCAGGGCTGTTGGCCCCCAGAGGGGAGCGGTTGGTGGTGGTGGTGACAGTGGTGATGATGTCAGTGGTGACAGTGGCGGCAGTGATGGTGATGGCGGCAGTGATGGCGGTGACGGTGGTGATGACAGTGGTGATGGCGGTGGTGATGACGGTGGTGATGGTGGTGGTGATGGTGGCAGTGGTGACAGTGGTGGTGGTGATGGTGGCAGTGGTGATGGCGCTGGTGGTGATGGCAGCGGTGGTGGTGATGGCAGAGCAACTTGGCCCCCGGGCTTGGCATGGGGTGTTCTCAGCGTGTCAACGGTAGCCTTTTTATTAAGTGTGAGCCAATCTGGACAACTGGGCAAGGGCAGGTGTACTGCTGGGGGTCACTTCTGGGAACCCTTCAGGTGCCAGGCCAGCGCCATCATCAGGGTCCCATAGGCCTTCCCCCAGCAGGACCCTGGCTTACACTCAGGCCCCCTCTCTGGTGGAGCCGGCCTGGAGTCCAGGTCCCCACACCATGCCCTCGCCAGGAGCCTCCCACCGAGAGCCAGTGTTTGTCCCAAGGCGCCAGGTTGGACACAGCCACAGTCCCACAGTGGGTGCTGCCTGTGCCAGCGAGAGTGCCACAGTCACCACCTCACCAACACTCAACGGCTCACAGTAGGGGTAGTGACAGCCACACCCACTCAACAAGTGGCACAGAGAGGCCTGGCCTTTGCCCAAGTCACACAGCCAGTGTAGTCCTGGTTGGTACCAAGGCTGTCACCTTGAGGCCAACATTGATGCTGTCATTTTTTTTCTTTTTTTTTGAGATGGAGTCTCGCTCTGTCGCCCAGGCTGGAGTGCAGGGGCGCCATCTCGGCTCACTGCAAGCTCCGCCTCCTGGGTTCAAGCAATCCTTCCTCTTCAGCCTCCCAAGTAGCTGGGATTACAGGTGCCCGCCACCACACCTGGCTAAGTTTTTTGTATTTTTTAGTAGAGACAGGGTTTCACCATGTTGGCCAGGCTGGTCTTGAACTCCCGACCTCAAATGATCCGCCAGCCTCGGCCTCCCAAAGGGCTGGGATTACAGGCGTGAGCCACCATATTTTATTTTATTTATTTATTTTTTGAGATGGAGTCTCACTCTGTTGCCCAGGCTGGAGTGCAGTGGGTGCCATCTTGGCTCACTGCAACCTCCGCCTCCCGAGTTCAAGCGATTCTCCTGCCTCAGCCTCCTGAGTAGCTGGGACTACAGGCTCCCGCCACCACGCCCAGCTAACTGTTTTGTATTTTTAGTAGAGACAGGGTTTCACCATGTTAGCCAGGATGGTCTCCATCTCCTGACCTCATGATCCACCCACCTCGGCCTCCCAAAGTGTTGGGATTACAGGTGTGAGTCACCGCGCCCAGCCCTTTTTTTTTTTTACAAAAACAAATGCTGGACTGATTATGGGGTCGGGTCCTTTTTTTTTTTTTTGAGACAGAGTCTCGCTTTGTTGCCCAGGCTAGAGTGCAGTGGTGCGATCTCGGCTCACTGCAACCTCCACCTCCCAGGTTCAAACAATTCTCCTGCCTCAGCCTCCCGAGTAGCTGAGAGTACAGGTGCCTGTCACCACGCCCAGCTAATTTTTGTATTTTTGGTAGAGATGGGGTTTCACCATGTTGGCCAGGCTGGTCTTAAACTCCTGACCTCAAGTAATCTGCCCACCTTGGCCTCTTAAAGTGCTGGGATAACAGGTGTGAGCCACCGTGCCCAGCCGGGGTCAGGTCTTGATAAAACCACCCTAAGTAGAAAATACAGAGTCGCAAGTTAACTTAATACACCTACCTATGGACATCACAGCTCAGCCCAAACTCAACAGGCTCAGAACACTTGCACTTGCCTGCAGCTGGGCAAAGTCATCTCACACAAAGCCTATCTTTTTTTTTGAGACCGAGTCTTACTCCGTCATCCAAGCTGGAGTGCAGGGGCTTGATCTCGGCTCACTGCAACCTCCACCTCCCAGGTTCAAGCGATCCTCCCTCCTCAGCTTCCCAAATAACTGGGATTACAGGTGCCTGCCACCACTCCTGGCTAATTTTTGTATTTTAAGTAGAGACGGGGTTTCAACGTGTCAGCCAGGCTGGTCTGGAGCCTCAAATGATCCACAGGCCTCGGCCTCCCAGTGCCAGGATGACAGGCGTGAGCCACCGTATTTATAACAAAGTGGGAAACAGGTCCTGTAATTTGTTGGATACTGTACTGAAAGGGAAAAAGAACGTGGTTGTAGGGAGTACCAAGTACAGTATGAAGTCAGGAACTTAAGATGTAATTAAAATCTTTCAAAAGGCAAAGGCAACAAGAGCTTGTTGAAAACAAGCTAGGATTGAAAACAGAAAATCCAGTAAAACGCCTGGTGCCTCCCACTGGCCCCATCACCAGACACAGCTGTGCAACCATCCAGTCCCAGCTAGAGGTAGGGGCAGGGGCCAGCCGGATGGCTGCAGAAGGTGGGTGAGCAGCTGGCCAGAAGAGAGCACTTGGGCGATGGGACCAGGAGGGGCTGGGGATGCAGTGGGCTGGCCTGGAGAGTAGGGTGGGTGGGGAAGGAGGAGCTAGGGCAGGCAGCAGGCTCTGAGGGCAGCGGAGGGCACAGCACACAGCTGCATGCTGAGGGGGTATGTGGCAGATGCTGGCTGTCCCGAGAAGCCCAGGTGAGTGAGTGCTGGCCTGTGATGGGTGAGGGTGGACAGGCTGCCCCAAGAAGAGCCCACCGGAGGCTGGATGGGCAGGGCCTGTACTGGGGAAAGAAGCCGGTGAAGGAGGAGATTTGGGGACTGTCCCCAGATAGGTGTTTGTGTGTCCTGCCCTACAAGGCTGGGCCTGGAGGCCCTGAGGACCAGCCTGCGTGTCTTTCTGGATGCTCCTTCTCACGGGGAATTACCGGGGATGCCTGGGTATGTGCATGCCTGGGACCTCATTCGGAGGCCCGTGGGGGCCCCAGCAGAAGCCGGGGGCCCCGTGGCAGCCTGCCTGGCAGTACCACTGGAGCCTCTGGCCCAGGATGCAGAGGAACTGCAGGGGGGAGGCTGACGCTGCTGCCGGCTGGCCCAGCTCCTCCGTGATTTTCTGGTCACTGCAGGAATGATGGGGTTCTCTCTACCATGCTTTAAAATCTGTTCCCAGCGGGTTCTTCTGCAGATTTTTCTCTGTAATTTCCTTCTCCTTTCTTCTTTGTAAGCATCTTATTAGTAAACTAGATCTGCACAGTTCTAGGAGGGAGGCAGCATTCTGACCCTCATTTCACGGGTGGGTAAACTGAGGCACGGAGGTGTTTAGCAACTTGCCCAAGATGACATGGCTGGTAAGAAACAGAGTGGGGACCTGAGCCCATGTGGATGGCGGGGGCTGCACCCGGCGGTGCCGCTCCCGCTGCGTCAGCTGGAACGGCGGCTGCTCTCCGCGGTTTCTCAGGGATTCATTTTCTGAACCTGGCCCTGCTGCAGGTCACGTTGTTTGGTTTGAGTCCAGAAGACTCTGACAATGCTGAAGGAGTTGAAGACTCTGACAATGCACCCACGGGTGCAGGGCAGGGCAGCCAAGTGGGGAGGACGCCGCTTTGGCCTTCCCTTCCCCTCTGCCTCCACGGGAGCTGGCGCTGAGGGAAAACGAGGGAGGTGCTTCCCTTCCAGAACCAGGCTGTCACAACTGCATGTGTCACCAGAGCAGGGCGCTGCTGCTAACGGGACGGGCACTGGCATGTGCAGATGGGACTCAGGCCAGCGTCCACTGCTTGGATCCTTTGGAGGATGCGCTGGGAACCCATGAGATGGACCCCTGCTCGCCCCGGGCTCCACAGAGAGGTGTCCGTGTGTCTGGCAGACACGGAGAGGATCATGCATGTACAGATGCACCACCTCGCACCTAGCTGGGAGCAGCACACATGCCCGTCAGCAGGAGGAAGGACACGCATGATCGGGGATGGCATGCACAGCATGGCTGCACATGCACACAGACGCCACGCGGGTTGAGAGGCTCGTCACGTAGTGACACAGGTCACTGTCTCAGTGTGGGGGAGGGGCTGAGGAGGGGAACCAGGGAGGTGGGCGGCTGGCCTGTGTCTCAGCAGGGGAGTGGCTACATGGGGTGTGCCCAGGCACACGTTCCATGTGCTTCACTCATCCTGCGTGCACCGGACCCCTCCATCCAAAACATGCCAGGAACAAGCGAGCAAAGCAGAACGAAGCCCTCAGCAAGGCCCACACCTCACACCCCACGCCCCACACACTGCGGCAAATGCGGGTTCTGCTGAGTCCCAGGAGGCCCCGCTCCTGCCCAGCCATGGCAGAGTTAGACCGGCAGCGCCGACTCGTGGTTCCCCCCACATGGCAGCGACCTGCTCGAAGCTGCCTCCATCTGACTTTTGGGAAGAAGGGGTTGGGGGCTGGGGCGGCAGGAAGGCCGCCCTCCAGATCTGCGGACACACCTCACTCTCAGCACTAAACAGCGGGCCACCAATGCCTCCACCCAAAGTCATGCTCACAGACAGGAAGAGAAATCGGCTATTTATTAAATACTGTTTCTAGTGTTCGGTACATTTCCTTTCCTTTGTAACGGAAGAAATGCCCAGAAGGGCTGAGGCCTGAAGACCCCAGCCCCATTAGAAACCCGAGGCTGTGTGCAGGAGCCGCTGTGAGGCTCAGAGGGCACTCAGGAGGCCCGGCTGGGCGAAGGGGCCATTGAAGTGACCTTGACAGTAGGTCCGACAACGTGAGGATAGCTGGGAGCCTCTGCCAAATGACTGCGCTTTTGTCCCATGGCGTGCCCGCTCCAGCACCGGGGAGACTGGAACCCTCCCTTGCCAGGAAGGCATGGGCAGTGGTGGTGTTCGGCTGCTCCCAGCTCCAAGTGTGGGCAGTGGTCTTGTCTGACCACCCCCAGCCCCATCCCCTGGCCTGGGCACCTGGCATGCCATGGACCCTGGGGCACAGCCGTTGAATGCGTGGCTGGTCTCGGGTGCCCTGTCTCATCAAGTCCCAGGTGAAGCAAAAGCACCCAAGGCCAGCACTCTCTGCTGCCTCAGCCAGCGAAAGCATCCATATGGGGTCCCGGCGCTGGGCGGAGTGGGAGGTGTCGCGTGGCCTCTGGGTTGCGATGGGAGATGGGCCCCCAGGCTCTGGCCTCAGCTGACCACTGTCAGCTGCTTGCCAGCTGGAGAGCAAGAAACCCCCAAATCAGGCTTGTAAACAAGGCGCCAGATGCCAGGCTGAAATTGGTTTAACTTGGACAGCAGCTTGGCAATGCTGAGTGGCTCCTGGCCCAGACAGCAG
This sequence comes from Trachypithecus francoisi, assembly GCF_009764315.1. NCBI lineage: Eukaryota > Metazoa > Chordata > Mammalia > Primates > Cercopithecidae > Trachypithecus > Trachypithecus francoisi. Next base: position 58,245,017 of record NW_022681467.1, read on the forward strand.
CCTGTCCCACAGCTGCAGCCCAGCCCGGGGCCCAGGCCTGTCCCCAGATGCATCTCGGCACACACCCTCCAGAACTGGGGGCTCTGCTTGCTGATGGCTGCATGCCGGCTCTTTGCTGGGCCACATCTGTCTGCAATTCGGGAAACTTGTTTGCTTGAGGGGATGCCACTCCCACCTCATTAACGCTGTGACGCTCACCAAGGGCTGTTGTGGGTTAAACTGTGTCGCCCCCAAGAGAGGATAAAGTCCCATCTGTGAATGGGACCTCGGATGGAAAGAGGGTCTTAGCAGATGTCATCAAGTTAAGATGTCACGGGGTAAGTCCTAATCCAACAACTGGTGTCCCTGTGAGGAAATCACCACGGGGAGACACAGACACGCAGGAACAGTGAGGCGTGGAGGCGGAGGCGGAGGCGGAGGCGGAGGCAGAGGCGGAGGCAGAAAATGGAGCCACAAGCCCAGGAGCGCCTGGAGCCACCAGAAGTAGGAAGAGGCAGGAAGGATCCTCCCTGGAGCCTGCAGAGGGAGTGTGGGCCTGTCCACACCTTGAGGTTGGGCTTCTGGCCTCCAGAGCTGGGAGAGGCCACGCTGGTGCCATGAGCCGCCGGGTTTGGGGGAGGAGTCGGTGGGGAGGAGGCTGCAGATGGAGCACCCCAGCACCTGCTCAAACCCAGCTGGGGAGGCCCAGAGATGCTGCTTGCTTTTGGACATTAGGCAATGGCAATGTTAAAAGTGAAAATAAACCTGGTTGGAAGTGCTGTGAGGAAAACAAAGATTCTAATGATTCACCCACTGGCTCAACACAATGTGCCACACCAGGCTGAGCCTCCCTGGGAAAGAAAAACTATTAGGGACTGAGATGTGACTGTTCCCTGAGCAGCCTTGTTGTATGTAACAGGAGGCTCCATTTGGCTGGGTGTGGTGGCTCCCACCTGAAATCCCAGCACTTGGGAGGCTAAGACGGATCATTTGAGCCAGAGTTTAAGACCAGCCTAGACAATATAGTGACACCCCATCTCTGCTAAAATAAAAACTTAGCAGGGTGTGGTGGTGTGCGCCTATAGTTCCAGCTACTTGGAGGCTGAGGCAGGAGGATAACTCAAGCCCAGGAGGTAGAAGCTGCAGTGAGCTGTGACTGTGCCACTGCACTCCTGCTTGGGAGACAGAGAGAGACCCTGTTTCAAAAAAAAAGAGGCTCTGCTCACCTCACACTGACTCCTGCCACATACCTCACTGAGCCCTGGGCACGCATCTGACCTCTAACCTCAGGAAGGCCGTGCTTAGTGGGAACCTGATTCTCAGAGGAGATTGAGGCTCAGAGAGGCCATGTCACCTGTTCAAGGTCACAGAGGTACTGCACAGTGCAGCCGGGATTCTAAGCCAAGTCTTTTCCCAGAGCCTAGGTCAAACCACCACACTCACGAGACCAACATCAGGGCTACCTTCAGGACTTTCAGAAATCTCTCCATTTGCTGAAACCAATTCATCCTAGAACTCCTGAGCCAAGAGCTAGCAGCCCCTTTTGCTGGGGTAGCCACACTTCCCTCGCCCAGCAGCCAGGCCCAGGGAACACAGGGAGAAACGGATGTCCTCACATTGGGGGCTGCCTATCAGGGGAGGGGCCGCGGCCCTCAGACCCAAGGTCAGCACCACGAACTTGGCAGCAGAGCCCCAGGAGGGATGCCTCCCCACCAGGAACAGAGTGGGGTTCCGGAAAGACCTGAACAGGGACGTGGGGGCCGAGGAGGAGGGAAGGGAGGAGACCGCCCTGGGTGAGGCAAGGGGTGGGGGCGCTCGGGCCCATGGTGGGTATGGCAGGAGGACCCCAGGCACCCAGCCCATGCCGCGTCCCATCCTGTGCCAGGGATGCCAGCCACAGCACACCCTCTAGGATCCCACAGGGCAGGGACGTGCTGCACATGGGCAGCATGCTGCACTCAGGACTGTCACCACGGAGGCTCTGGGCCTGCAGGGGGTGCTTTCTCAGTTACAGGCGCTTCCCCGCAGCATCGCTATGCCCTGCCTCCCTCCACTGGAGTGGGCTCCATTCCATGCCAGGCCTGGTGCACACAGAAGTGCATGAACTCTGTGGAAGGAGGGCCTACGACAGCACCCGGTCTGCCTGGCGTCACCATCCGGTTCTGGACACTCACATGCAGGACTGAGGGAGAAAGCTGCTTCCATGTCAAACAGCAGGGCCCAGAGTGAGGGAGAAGCCCAGCACACCTGCAGGGCTCGGCCCGCTGGGGAGAGCCCACTTCCCATGGAGCCCACACCCTGGGGCCTTGCCCCTCCGCCCTGGAGAGTCGCCACCTAGTTCCATCTCTCCCGCTTTCCCGAAGGAGCTGGCCATGCCAAGTGCATGGGGCCTGGCTGCCACATTCGGGCAAATCCATCCCTCTGCTCCAATCACCCCTCTGACCCTCCCTGGAGCAGTGGCCAGGCATGTCTGTGGGGGGACATCTTGTGGACAGGTCTGGGTCTGCAGGCGCCCTCAGCCTGGCTACGGCCAGGAACACTTCCAAGGATGGAGTGCTCTGCGACCTGCGTGTGATGCAACCTGCATGTGACGTCATCGTCTTTGAGGACAGAGTGCTGTGTTCTGGGCCCAAACTTCCCCAACCAAAGGCCTTAGAGGAACCCAATGCCTCAACTGAAGGCCAGGGGTGTGGGGCGACTCTGATGACCTCTAGGTAACCAAGGAGGCCATGCCAGCCTTGACCCAAGAGCTCTGTGTCAGCCCCCTTCGGTGCACACCTGCAGGGGCTGCCTCTGGGAACAGCGGCCCAGCAGGCACTTGGACCCGTGGACAGTGGCTCCCTTTGAAAAGGAACTGCAACAACAAGCAGCCAGTCCTAGGCCCAGAGCCCACAGTCACTCCCGGAGGTGAGGGCTGCGGGGTGGGGTGGGACCGCCCCGGGGCGCAGGAGGCAGGGTCACCCAGGCCCTATGGCCTCTGGGGGAAGGACACAGGGTGTCGGGCAGCGAGGGGCCATCTGGGCAGGAGGCACACGCTGAGACAGGCAGGGCTCATGGTTGGGGTTGCCCTGGGATGGGCTGAGGTAGTTCCCAGAAATGGAATCAAGGTGGGGGGAGCAATGGCAAACCCAAGGCGTGACAGGCCCAAGGGTACCGAGCTGAGAGTGATGGGGGAGAGCGGGCATCAGCAGGGAAGTGACAGGTAGAGGAGGGTGCCAGAGACCAGTGGCTATGGGATGGGAGGTCTGGCTGTGCGGGGGACTCTAGGAACAGGTGTCAGTGACAGTGCCAGGAGGACCCCAGCCCACTTGCTGCATCAGAGGAGGTGGGCACAGAGGGTGTGGCCCGGTTCAGAGAATTCGAGGAGATGCACAGGGCTTTCCGTGTGTCCCTGTGTCCCGGGCACTGGTACCAGTGGATGAGAGTGGGAGCATGTCCAGAGCCTACAGGGCTGGGGGGTCTCAGGGGTAATAAGGGCTGAGTGAACCCTAAAACCCATTTCAGAGGGCTGACAACGTGGAGTCCCAGACCCCATATCCAGGGGCTGAGAGAATTCAGGGGACAATGAACCCTACGTGTGGGGGCTGACAGGGCCTGAGGAAACCCTCATCGGGCCCAGGAACCCCCAGTTCTGTATCCAAGACTGAAAAGGCCCCAGGTCACCTGACCCCTGTGTCCTGGGTTGACAGGGGCTCAGGTCACCTGAACCTCTATCCAGGGCTGACAAGGCCCCAGGTGAACCCAACCCCTTTGTCCTGGCCTCTGTCCAGGGCTGACAAGGCCCCAGGTCACCTGACCCCCTTGTCCTGGCCTGATGAGGCTCCAGGTCACCTGACCCCCTTGTCCTGGCCTGATGAGGCCCCAGGTGACCCTGACCCCTGTGTCCAGGGTGGACAAGGCCCCAGGTCACCTAACCCCCTTGACCCCCTTGTCCTGGGCTGATGAGGCCCCAAGTAATCCTGACCCCTGGTCCTGGGCTGACCCCGCCCCCGTCCCCGTCCCCGTCCCGGTCCCTGTACCCAGCGTCCTGGGCTGACCTGGCTGGGCCCCCACTCACCTCTGGCGCTGCCCGTCCAGGCCGAGGCCGGTGGGCGCCTGCGTGGGGCTGAGCAGGCCCTGGGGCGCGGGGGTCCTGGCGGGCAGCCCGGGCAAGCCGGCTGGGGGCTCCGGCGGCGGCGGCACTAGCGGTTCGCGGGCCTCGGCGGGCGGCGGCGGGGGCTTCTCTCCGCCCGGGCCCAGGCTCGGGGGCCGCCCGTCCAGGGAGATGTTGTTGAGGAAGAAGAGCGCGGCCTGGCGGCGCCGCGAGTCCCCGCGCCTCCGGAGCGCCTGCGGCGGGGCCCGAGCGGCCGAAGTCGGCGCAGCGGTAGGCGGGGGCCCAGCGGAGCCGGGGGCTGGGCCCTGCGCTCCACCGGCCGCCGCCGCGGCCATCCTCAGACTGCGCCCGCTGCCGCGAAGCGCCCCGCCCCCTGCCCGCGCGCCCGCGCGCCCGCCCCCCATTGGCCGCGGCGCGCCCACATGCAAATATGTCTCCGTCGCGCTCGCCTATTGGTCAGCGATGTGCCGCGCTCGGGGCGCTCCCCTGGGTCCTAGAGACCATCGGGCGCAGCCGCAGGGAGTCGGGAGCTGCGCGCCTCCCCGCCGGTTCGAGTCCCCGTCTTGGGAGCTGCGGCCGCGGGGCTCCGGCCTTCTGTTCCCTTTGCTGTACGGCGGCTTTCGCGGTCAACCTTCATCGAACGCGCATTTTAAGGCTCCGGACCCAGGGCGGCGTGGGTGAGGTCCAGCACACTTCCCTGTCCGGAGGTGTGTCTGGGCGGCGCTTCAGCAGGCGCAGGGCGGCCCCTGAGGAGCCCCACCGCTTCCCGGAAGGGCCGGCGTTCCACCTGGCCTCCTTCACTGACAGAAGGGACCGAGGGTCTGAGTGGAGAAGGCACCTGCTTGTGATTGAAGCCCGGGCAGTCCTGCACTTCCTGCAGCAGCAAAGTGATCTTGAGCCTGCCTTGTGCCCAGGCCTTTTTCTGTCCCCGCGTGTCCCTGACTTCAGAACCTGCGAGCCAGCGCCGCCAGGATGCTCAGGGCCTGCCTCTGGAGCCTGGGAGCCTGTCTGCGGTCTGGAGGGGAACCCACTGTTTCTTTGTGGAGGGACTCAGGGCCTTGCAGCCACCTCTGTGCCACCTGCCTGCCCTGTCCAGCTTTCTTTCCTGGGTTTACTTATCTTTAAAGTGGGACAGTGATTTCAGCCTCAGGGTATTGTCAGGATGAAACTGGCTCAGTGAGGGGATCGGGCTGTGGCTGGAGGCCAGACACATGCAGTGGTCAGCCCGCAAATGCACCGTAGTACCTCCACACCCGCCGGCATGCGCCCAGCCTCTCCTGCGCTGGGTGCTGGGGACTCGGTGGGACCGACAGGCACAGCGCTGGCCCTAGGAGCACCTGGTGTGTGGGGAGGCAGCATGATGGTCAACAAGACAGTGGGTGAGTGGGCAAGACAGGGTCTTCATCACAACCCCTAGCATGGGCCCCTGCCCTTCAGGCCCCTCCCCGCCTCCTACCTGCCCTGCTCCCTCCTGTGGGCCTTCACAGGCCACCACTGGGGCTCACGCAGCACTCAGCACCTCCGCTTCCTTTCCCTCTGCCCTTCCAAGTTGGCCTCCAAGGCCTCTGCCAGGCCTAGGGGAAGGTGGGCAGCTGTCCTGTCCGGGAGAATGTGGGGCTGGGTGGCACGGCGGAGGGGCGGCTGCGGATTGTGGATCCACAGAGTGGGCTGCTAACTGTATGTGCCTGGGGGATCCCGTGAGCGGGGAGTGAGTGCGACCAACAGTGTAAGGTGCTGAGGCTGGGGCAGGTACACAGTGGGCCCTCCATCCCTGCTGGCTGTCACCAGGAGGAGGGGCCTGACAGCAGAGGGTGAGCCATACACCAGCAGCTTGCAGAGAATCTGGTGTCAGATGAGAACAGAAAGGGGCAAGTGAGGGTGGAGGTCGGGAGGCAGGAGGCAGCTGTCCGCGCTGGCTGCAGCGCCAGGCCCTGACGATTGGCTGTGTACTAGGGAGGGCTCCTAGCCAGTTCTTTGCTGGCACTAAGCTGAAATTTGAGGGACCAGGAAGAATGCTGAGGCAGGAAAGGGGTCTCTTCCTGGGTCTGCTGAACCCCCTTGCTAGGCTCCCACTGCCAGGCTTCTCCCCTCCCCAGGGTGTCGATGGGTGGCCAGAAGCCAACCTGGCCTGCAGATGGTGTGTAGGGAACACACGGCTTTTGCTTCATGTGATTCTGGAGAAATTAAAGCAACCGTTAACACACCTGGGCTTCCCTCTTGGTGATTCCGTCCCTCTGGCCTCTCAGGCCAACAGGCAGACAAGCCACAGGCTGCAGGTGGGAGGCAGTGCCCCCGAGCCAGGCCCGCACCCCAGTGTGGCCCAGGCTTCACCCAGCCCAGTTGTTGGCCTGTGTCCTGCCATCCCTGTGACGCGTGGTTTTAAACGCCCAGCTCACCTTGGTGCTGTGGCCGCAGAGGGTCCTGCTGATGAGTTTCACTCCTGATTTTCCCTGGCCTTTACCCTGAACTCTGAGCAGGTGTCAAGCGCAGTGCTCTGTCTGGATGTCCCTGACTGCAGGCCTGGCTCTCGGGCTGACTTCCTAGTTTCCCCCTTGACCTGACACCCGTCCGTGGCCCCCACCTTTCCTTTCTGCCTGATCCTTGTCCAGTTTTCTAGAGTTGGGGTTTCAGCAAACTTCCCAGAACATTCTAGCTCCTTGCCTACTCGGCACACTCCTGTTCATCCCTCAGAACCCACATTCGGGTTGCAGGTGCCACCTGCCTTGACCTCCCAGGGACACCTGCTCTCCTCCCCGTCCCCCAACACTAGCCATGACTTGGTGCTATTGCTCCTTTGCCCACCACTCCCTGGTGCCCAGCAGAGGTGTCAGTGCCCATTGTCTCTGCCCTGGAAAGGGCAATGCTCAAACTTCACATTTAGGAGAATTATCCCTGGGAGCTTCTTAAAACACAGACTCCAGGCCCACCTCCAAGGTCCTGGTTCAGTGGATCCGGGGTTGGGCCCAGGAATCTGTTTCTTAAGCTCTTCCCACAAAGCTGGGAGGGACTGATACCCATCCTCCCTGGAGGAGCAGACAGCCCTGAGTGCTCCCGGTGGAGTCCTGGCGAGCTGCCCTGTGGCTACCAGGCCAGGGACTGGTGAGGAAGGGCAGGTGCACACGCCCGCTGCCGTTGCCAGGCACTTCCCTGAGGGCGCCCTGGTCCCTTCCCGCTGCAGACTGTGCAGAGGAGCTGGTTTCATTCTGCCCTCCCGCAAGGGGTGACCTCTCAGTCCCTGCACAGTCAGAGGTGTCCTGGGGCCCGGGCAGGTGGAGGCCCGGTTGAACTCGGCCCTGCCAGACACACGCACGATTCTTCAGGTGTTTATTCTCCATCACTCAGGGGACCCCGTCTGCAAGGGTGCTGCTGCCCACCGCCTCCCTCCACCCTCACTGCTAGACATCTGTTTGCCGGGAGCCCACGAGGGGGCGTCCAAGACTGTGCTCGGAGCTTGGTGCGCAGGGGTGGGGGTCGGAGTGGTCTGTTGCCTCCCAGAGCACGGGCACTGCGTGGGAAGGGCTGCAGTGCACAGCAGGGGTGGGGCTGGGCTGGAGCCTGAGTGATCCTGCCTCCAGTCCCCACACCCCCCAGGGAGCAGGTGCTGGGCTGTGGGAGGGGCCACAGAGCATTTCCCAGGTGGGTGGAGACAGGGTGAATCGCCAGCCTGAGACCCCTCTTGGTCCTCCAGCCCTTCTTGAAGTGGGCCAGGATGTGCCCACCACTGGCTGTGCGGGGCTGCCTGCTGGTTGGGTGGTGTGGCCTCTCCAGGCTGTGGTGTGCAGGCGGAGGGCTGCCCTGGGCGCGCTGTGGGTTCGGTGCAGACTGGGTAGGTCTCCTCCCAGGGGTTGTGCGGGGCTGCCTGCTGGTTGCATGGTGTGCCCTCTCCAGGCCCTGGTGGGCAGGTGGAGGGCCGCCTCGGGCTTGCTGTGGACCCTGGTGCAGGCTGGCTAGGTCTCCTCCCAGGGGCTGCTGTCGGGGGAGGGACTGTCGTCCTTGGCATCCCTTGGGCTCCCGGGGCCCTCAGTGGCTGGCAGTTTCTTTCTCCCTCTGGATTGCTTTTTGGAGGCTACGGGAAGTGGCTGGAGGTCAGGCTGGAGCTGCGTGCCTTGCTTTGAGGCAACACTGGCTCTCACCTAGGGCCTCCTGGGTCTCCTCTGGGCGTGGGAGCTGGGTGCTTGGGGAAGTGTACTGGCTACCCTTGTTCCTACAGAAACCAGTGCCCAGAACAGGGGTAGCCTGATCTGAGGGTGAACCCTGAGAATTGGGTGGAGGGTGGACACTCTCCCGATTGTGTAACCCCGAAGACGGCGCTGACCCCAGCGGCCCCCTTGCTACCTCGGAGGGAGCCAGGCCATAGTAGCTGGCCTGAAACTGGCTGCAGGCCTCAGTGGTCCTGCCCCCGGGCTGGGGCCGCAGGGGAGGGACGCCTGGTCCCCGAGACGGTCCGGAGATGGGGATCCTGCTGAGATGCTGGGCTCAGGCCGTCTCTGGGGCACAATGAGCTCAGGCTCTGAGGTAAATGGGTCACGTTTGGATCCTGACCCAGCTCCCAGACCTGTGACCTTGGGCAAGTGACCTCTCCCCTCTCAGCCTCCATTTCTGCACCAGCCAAACAGTGATGATCCCACCTGCTGGGCAGGGTCGTGAGGCTCACAGGCAGCCACAGCTGCACCCCCTCTCCCGGGGCGCCAGGCACGAGGACACTGGCTTTGGCGCTGAGCTGTGCCCATGCTGGGCAGGGACCTGCTCTCACTGACCACCATGTCTGTTTCTCAGGAACCCCTGCCAGTGTCCCTGGCCCTGGCTCAGCTAGGAGCACAAGGGGGTGCTGGCTCACAGACTGCACCCCCCGGGGTCATTTCCACCCACTCAGCAGGAAGTGCCTCGAATAAGGGCCGTGCTCGTCTCCATTGCCGCTCCGGGCAGACGCAGGCCACGGCCGCCTGCCAGCAACAATGTCACATACTGGCAGCACCACCCTGCCTGCTGCCTGTGGGCCCTGCCCGGACAAACACCAGGGCCGTATGATTAGGTGTTCAAAGTCTCTCATGGGCTCCTGGACCCCAGCTGGAGCTGCCATTGAGCCCAGAGCAGGAAATGAAAAGTTGTCCCGATACCCTCGGACCAGGGCTGAGGCTCCTGCTGGCCTTACTGGGAGGAGCTGGGCCCAAGGACACTGCCCTTGGCAAACACTGGAGCCATCCGCAGTTCCCCAGGGGAGCAAATGTGCCCCATGTCCCTTGGAGCTGTGCCCTCTGCGCTGCCCCTATCTGCAGGTGGACAAGAGGCCCTGCTCTTGTCCATCTGCAGGTGGACAAGAGGGATCTGCTCCTCATGTCAGTGGCTTATCCTATGCACCAGGACGCCCTTCCTCCCAGGACGATGGTGGGGACAATGACCATCCCCTGGCTCCTTCTCTCCCTGAAATCTCCTACAATCCCTAATGTCAGCCCCCTTACAGGCGAGGAGACTGGGGCTCAGATTTGGAAGGACCTGACACCAGGCTACACAGTCAGAGGCTACACAGGAAGGACTCATTCTGGCCGCCCCTGCGCTCCTCTGTGGGGTTCATTTGGGGAGGGTTGAGGTTCATTTTTGGCTCCATCATTCTGAGGCTACCATTCTCCAGGTAGCCAGGAGGGGAGGTGGCACTGAGGAGAGGTGAGTGCTGTGGCTACCCTTGCCCCGCCTCTCTGCACCTGCCCCATGCCGGCTGTACCTTTGTCCCCGGGCTCCGAGGCCTGCTTCCTCTTCTGTGGCAGACCCTGCCCGTGATCCTGGGCGCAGATACACCCGGGCCCCTCCCCAGTCATGCTTTGGTCCGCCTGGGGAGAAGTGGGTGTGGTCAGGAAGAGGAGCACCTCCCGGCACGGCCCTGTGGAGTGTGTGGCCTGGACCCACCTCGCCGCCTGGGGTGTCTGTCTCATCCCGTTCCTCGGACTCTGGTCTCAGCACTTCAGCCTTGCTGGGCTCTGAAGGAAGCAGGGTGTAGGATCAGGCCAGGCTGGTGGCCCCGGGAGTCTCCCAAGCCTGCCAGACTAGGATGGGTGGAGACAACTCTGCAGATGGGGAAACTGAGGCACAGAGGGCCAAGTGACCTGCCCCAGGGCACCTGCTGACAGGAGGCAGACTGGGGTTTGGGCTCAGGCCCAGTGTCCCCAGCAGCTGGGGTGCCCGCCCCTGGCTTGGATGCTGTGTGATGGGGACTCACAGCCTGCTTGCAACCCTAATTGCTAAGGTGCTTTTCCCCCTCACTGGGTGTGGTTAGAGAAGCTCCTGCCGGGCCCTCAGCTTCCTCCAGTGTCTGCAGGTGGAAGAGCCAAGCCCTGGAGCCTGGAGTTGCCCCGTCAGGTCGGCAGGGCAGAGCTGGGCCTGGAGACACCTCTTCCCGGTGGTCACTGACCACCACCCTCTCTCCCCATGGGGAAAACACCTCCCAGCTGGACTCTGACCCCAGGTGCTCACTGTACCTGAGTGGCCGTCCAGGTCAGGCAGCTGTGGGTGGGGAGGCAGCTGTGGGTGGGGAGGCAGCTGTGGGTGGGGAGGCAGCTGTGGGTGGGGAGGTGGCAGAGGCCTCCCTGTGTCTTCATCTCCTGTCCTGCCTGGAGAGGACAGGCTGAGCTGGGACCCTGGAAGTGGGCGTGAGGGGTCCTGGGGGGAGGCAAGCAGGTGGCTGGAGTTTATTTGGGAGACTTTCCTGCCCCCAACTTAGCCCTGGATGGCCGGTGGGACCCCTCTTGAGGCTGCAGCTGGTGGGGGGGCCTGCCTTTCCCTTTCTAGTGTGGCTGAGGCAGCCTTGCTTTCTCCTTGGGAACCAACTTGGTGGGCAGAGGGAAGAGAGCAGCCCGAGGTCCGGCTGGAGGCTGGCCCGGGATGGGGGATGTGGAGGCTGAGGACAGGGTCTGAGCTAGGGCCGGGCTCCTTACCACGGGAGTGCGAGCCTCCTCCTGCTCTGGTGCTCTGGTCCCCTTGGTGCCATTGCTGAGTGCCTGGGGACTGCGAGTCAGGGGTCCAGACTCGGTGGGTGGCTCGGGGCTGGGAGTGTGGGCAGTGGCAGGGCTGAGTGACCCATGCTGGCCGGCTGGCTTGGGAGTGTCCTGGCCCCTGGCCCGGCCCCACTCCGAGAGGTCCAGGGGCTTGTCTGGGGCACAGTCCTGTGCTGCTGCAGCCTCCGTCCTCTGGGCGCGGCCCGGGCCTAAAGGCTGTGTGTGCCGCCCTCCAGGCAGGCCTGCTGCTGCGGCCAGAGCTGCCCTGGCCCCCTCACTCTCAGGGCCCTCAGAGTTGGAGCCGACTGGTGGGGAGGGCGGCATCTCCCCAGGTGTGGGCTGGCCCCTTGGCCTGACACTGCCTACCCTGGCCCGAGCCCTCAGCTGCTGCTGGGCCAGGAGCAGGTGTAGTGCCCCCTCCAGGCGAAGGTCCTGCATGCCCGCCAGGGCACGGGGTAGCCCCAGCAGTTCTATAGGCTCCTCCCAGGCCTCTGCTTCTCCGGCCTTCAGGTCCTGGAGCCGGGGGTCACAGGGGGCTGCAGCAGGGGCCAGGGGGCTGCTGCGGGGGCTCCGAAGGTGCAGGGAGAGGGGGCGGTTTAGGAGGCAGAGCCGGTCCACCTTCGGGGAGTGCTTCAGGGTCTCATGCGTCATGGCAGAGGGCCGGGAGGCCCGCAGGAAGCTGTGAGGGAGGAGAAGCCCAATGACCATGGCTACGTTGAGCTGTGACCGTCCCAGTGAGCTCTGAGAGGGGGAGATGACAGGCACCCACTCCACAGGTGAGGAAACTGAGGTCCAGAGAGGTGGAGCAAGCTGCATGGGTCCCATGGCAGGCAGTGGAGGGAGGGGAGGCTCAGCCCTCGGCTCTGGAGGCCATGCTGTGTGGACCCGGCCAGAGGTGGCCTGTGGTCTGGGCTCCAAGGCAGGGCCAGATGCCGAGGCCTCTGTGCCTTCTTGGCGGGGACATCAGTCCCCTGCTCCTCACCTGGAGGGTCCTAGCCACCTGCCCACCCTCCACCCCCTACTTGTTCTCACACAATGTCCCCATCCCCTGCCCCACACCCCACACCCGGCCACTCCAGAGTTGTCCACCTGGGAACTTGGGTCCAGGCTGGGTGCCCAGAAAAAGCTAAGCCAGAGAAGGTCAGGGGCTGTGAGGACAATCAGAGGGACTGCCCTGGCACCGGGGGAGAGGAGAGAGGAGCTTGTCTGGGGACAATCAGACGGACTGCCCTGGCACCGGGGAAGAGAGGAGCTTGTCTGGGGACAATCAGAGGGACTGCCCTGGTACCGGGGGAGAGAGGAGCTTGTCTGGGGACAATCAGAGGGACTGCCCTGGCACTGGGGGAGAGAGGAGCTTGTCTGGGGACAATCAGAGGGACTGCCCTGGTACCGGGGTGAGAGAGGAGCTTGTCTGAGGCTGCTCTGGATGGGGTGGGGCAGGCGGGTACCTGTCCAGAGAGAGGCCGCGCTCATACGCTGGGCTGGGTGGGCTGCTCCTGGCGGGCAGTGGTGGGGGCGTCCCATTGGTGGGCCCACGGTCAGCAGGGCAAGCCTGGGACCCAGGCCGTACCACGGCGATGGTCCCGTGCAGCTGGTTGGAGATGCGCTGGGGGCTCTGTGAGGATGGGTGGGTCAGCCTGGGCAGGGGCATGTGTGGCCTCTGCTATGGCCTCTGCCGCCTGCCCTGGGCTGCTCCCACTCTGCCCCTGCTCACTGCTGGACCCACCCACTCAGAGCTGCGCCCCCACCCACACCAAATGGAGCGCAGTGGCTCCTGCCTGGGATGAAGGAGGGGCACATTCGGGGTGAGGCGCATGAGAGGCTGGCATACTGCAGGTGCAGCTGCCTCCAGCCTCCTGCCTGCGCTGGCCCAGCTGTGCATGGTGGGCTCCAGGTCCCTGCACTTACCATGTCTGGGGCCCACGACTCAGGCAGGGTGGCCCCTGGTGAGATTTTGGCCACTGGAGATGCCCTGTGCCCTGCTGGCTTTTCTGTGGGAGGAGAAGCCAGGGGTGAGAGCTTGGGAGGTGCTCAGAGGGGCGGCGGCTCAGCCCCAGGGGGAGGATCCCTGGTCCTGCGGGGGCCCAGCCTCTCAGCCTCACCCGGTCCCCACAGTACCTTCTCCCTGTAGGCCTGCGCCCTGGTGGTCTTCCTCAGCCTCCTCATGGCCTCCTGGTGGCTTCTCTGTGATGGCCTTCCAGCCGCCAGGGGAGGGGAGCAGCAGGGGTGAGGGGGGGTCTGAGGTGCCCTCCTTGGCCAGGGGCTTGGGCCTCTCTCTGGAGGGGAGGGAAAGACAGGGAGGGGGAGGGAGAGTAATATCCCAAGAGATGATCAGAAAAGCCGGGCCTGCTCCTGGGTGACCCCAGGGGACGCAGCGGTCCCGACACTGCCCGAGAGCCCTCCATGGGTGGTTCCCCCAGGGACGTGTGCCGAGTGCTGCCCAGGGGGTGCTGGGGAGTGGGGTGTCTGAGCCTGGGACTCTTTCCCACTCACCCCAGGCCCCGAAGCCGCTTCACCTCCTCCTTCAAGGTCTCGTTCTCTTCCTTCAGTCCGTTCACCTCGTGGGCTGCAAAAGGCACTGATTAGCAAAGCAGGCAGGGGTTGGGGGGGACAGGGGCTGGGGTGGGGTCATCACAGCACCAGGGAAGCCCCTCAGCAGTGCCCCCAGCACGTAGCCCAGGGCCTGGCAGGCAGCAGGCGCGCCGTGGATGCTGCTGCATGCGTGGCTGATTGGATGCCGTTGAATAAGCCGCGCCGGCCTCGAGGGAAGGGGGCTCGCCCTCGGTCATCAGGAGGGCCACGGGAACTCAGGACTGCAGGACCTTCCGCATCACAGGAAAAAGGTCATGCCCTGTGGGGGCAGGGATGCCCCAGCGCAGGGGCAGGGGGCTGTGTTGAGGGAGGGCCACACCAGCGCCAGCTGGGGGCTGTGTGTGTCAGTAGATTGGGTTGTGAGGTTCCCCCAGTGGTGTGGGGCTGATCGCCCTGCCTCCTTTCCCCACACCCCCACATGGACTGAACAGGCCCTGAGGTCGCCTGGCCCCGTGGGAGAGGACCCCGGCTGTCTGGCAGGTGGGGCTCACTGAGGATGAAGATGTGCTGTAGGTTCTGCAGGTGGGAGCTCTGGAACTCCTGCTGCCGCTTCCTGGCCAGCTCCTGGGTGACCAAGCAGCGGTCGCACAGGCCGGCCCGCAGCCTGCAGGGATGGGGACACAGGAAGTCTGAGGGATGGCATGGAAGCCAGAGGGCCTGAGACCCACCGCCCCACTGCCGGGAAGTGCCCTTGCCCTTCCCAAACTATTCTGTAGAGCCCCAGGCCTCTTCCCACCCCGTGGGCAAGGGGTCCCATGTTTCACTGAGTTTGGGGAGAAATCTTGAAAATGCAGTTTACTTAAGGCTCTGAGATGTTCTGCAGTGGAGAAACCTTCCTGGTTCAGTTTGTCCTGGACTTTCCCAAACTCGTTCTCCGAGAAGCCCTGTCATCTCCCCCTCCCCTGAGCCCACCGGTCCTGGCCATGCTGCGAGGTGTCCTCCCAGGCCCACCTGTTTTCCAGCACCCGAAGGTTCTCCTTCAGTGTCTTCTGCTGTTCCCGGAGCTGGTGGTTCTTGGCAAAGAGTTCCTCGATCCTCTGGGTGTCCCTGTGGCGGGAAACAGCTAAGGTGGGGTCCTGTTCCATCCAGGAAGACACATGCTGTCCCCACCTTCCAGCCTGGGGGGGCAGTGCCATTTGGCACCTGCAGCCTTGGTCTGGGGCTGGATCCTGCTCGGTGCCCCTCACTGTGGGGACTTGCCCTTGAAGTGGGCCCTGTGGGGGCAACGCCTCACCCGGCAACGCCTAACCCGGTGCTCCCCCAGTCATCTGCCGCCCCTCTGTGACGTCTGTCCTGTCCACGCACCACTTTAGTGCCATGGTGCAGGCAGAGCCACAGCCAGGTCTATAAGCCCGGAACGCAGGGAGCCTGCCTGCCCGCCAGCGTATGACCAGACATGACCCCAGCTCACCATGAACGTACTGTTGATATTCTGATCATGATCCTGGGGTGGGAGACACCCTGAGTAGAGGGCTTGCCCCGCCCCTGGGAGGCCAACGCACCTGGGTTCAAGTCCTGCTCACCATGTGACCTTGGATGAGTGACTCCCCCTGCCCCCACACTGAACCTCAGTTTCCCCTCTGCACCATAGGATGGTGGCAGTGCTGGCACACTGGAGCTTCGTGTGGCCCCTGCGGAGGGGGCCCTGCTTGGCCTGACTCACCGGCACCTCTCTGAGTTCAGTTCCAGAAGCTTGTTCTGCAGGCCTGGGGGAGCGAGCAGAGGGGCAAGTAGGGGGCGGTCAGGCCCAGCTGCTGCTTTCCCTGCAGCCTCCCCACCACGGGGTCTGGGCAGAGCTGCAATGTGGCACTCCCGTCCCCTGCACCCCCTGGGGGAGCCCTGCCAGGTGGGCCCCTGTCTGTGCTTAGGCCCAGGGCTGCCTGAGACTCGGTGGTCTTGGCCCAGTATCTGCCGCTTCCCCTGGGGTCCCTGCCTCTGGCATCTGTCTAGGGGTGTCTGGGGGTGAGCAGGGACCCCGGTGCCGCAAGTGACCAGCCACCTGTGAAAGGCAGAGGGACCGGAGGGCCATTGTCTGTGTGTGTGTGTGTGTGTGTGTGTGTGTGTGTGTATGTGTGCGTCATAGCTAGTGTTGAAATAAGATGAGCTTTTGGGGCAGACCCCACCAGACCTCCTCCTTGTCATATCTTGGATCTAGCCTGGGCCTGGCTAACCCCAGCAGCCCCACCTCTCTGGGTTGCCTGGAGACAGCCAGGTCCTTGGACCTGCAGGTGGGCGCGGGTGCTCAGTGGAAAGACCAGGGGAAGGTGCTGGCTCTGGGACTGGACTGGGGGGGGGGGGGGGGCTTGGGCCCTGTCCCTGGTGGGGGAAGTGGACAGGGGCGGAGCCTGGGGTGTATCCTAGAAGGAAGAGAAGAGTTGCATCTCAGTGCCTTGATATGTTCTGGATGGGTCCAGAGAGCCATAAGCTCCTGTTTCTGGAAGTGGCTGTCTGCTGTGGTGAGCTCAGCAGGCCGGCCAGGGTGGGCTCTACTTTCTGCCACATGGCCAGCCCCATGGGAGAACAAAGCATGGGCAGCATGCAGCCTTCGGGTGGCAGGTGGCCATGAGGTGTTGGTGGCAACCCTTGAAAGTGCTCCTCCCCCTCGGGGCCACACTCTGGGAGTGGCTTGAGGACACCCCAGCTTGAGGTCAGCACTTGTGGGGCCCAGGCAGGGCGTCTGTCCACTTTGTTGCTCTGGGCCTTGGATCAGGACTCCCCTACCTGGGCCAAAAAGACAGTGTCCGTCCCCTGACTTGTTGGGAATTGGAGGTGATCAGGGGTGCACCCTGGCCTGCCCCGGCCCTTAGGTAAGGGCTGTGGAGACCCCTCCCTAGCCCGGCATCTGTCCCTGGCCCCTCACCCAGGACTTCCTTCTCGTGGATCTCCTTCAGCCTGTTCAGTGACTCCATGAAGCTCTCCATGGCTCCCTGTGGCCCTGGCCCGGGCCCCTCTGTGCAGGGGTTGTGGAGATGTTTGCAGCCTTTACAGCCCCTCTGTGTCCATCCTGAAGAGGAGGAAGAGGGGACAGGGATCTGCTCAGGAAGGGCTTGTGGGCTGTGGAGTCCAGGAGAGGATTGGGACTCCTTGTGTCTATGTGGAACAGACCCCACGTCATGTTGTAGGGCCACTCATGGGAGGTGGGCTGGAGGCTCCGGAACCCCACGGACAGGTGCAGAGGTAGTACATTGTGTGGCTTCCTCCCACACATATGTGGACGGGGGCCAGAGGGCAGGGTGCTGGCTGCTGTGCGGGAGGGGATGGAGGGGCCAGGGGGCATCTGGGGGTGAGTGCCGGCCCCTCTGAGCCGCCCCGTTCTCCCCAGGTATCCAGCCCATCAGTGCCTGGCCTGTCCCCACATAAGCCCTGCCCCTGGACCTCAATGGAGGGACAGGGAAGCCTGGTGAGAGCTGGATGGTGCCAGTGGCACCTGCCCAGATGTGACGCTGGGAGTCAGACCTCACCAGCAAGAGCCCCACAGACCTGACCATGCCACTGTACACACCCCAGCCCCAACACTACGGTCACAGCGGCTCCTTCCCTTTCACCGGAGCCCTTGTACCCAGTTCCCTTCTGGGATCTCTGCCCCGCTCCAATGCTGTGGCAGCTTCAATCTAGTCACATAGGCACACACACACACATACACACACAGATAGCATGTACACACAACACATATGCACACACATGCAAAAGACAGAGCATGTACACACACAGCACACATGCACCGACAGACACGCACACACACAAAGCATGCATATACACAACACACATGCGCACACCTACAGACACACATACAACACATATGTACACAGACAGAGATGCCCACACACAACACACAGAGATACATAGACATGGGTACATGCTGACGTAAATCTGTGCAGACATAGAGACACGGCTACACACGCAGTTGCAGGTACACAGAAACACACACAGCCACAGCAGCCCCCTCTACCCAGAAGCAGCTCCCACACGCAGAGGCTGGAGGGTTCCAGGAAGGGGTAGGAGCCACTACCTAACCCTTGCATCTCAGTGCCTTGACATGTTCTGGATGCAAGTATGCGTGTGTGTGTGCCATGTGTGTGCACGCCCGAATGAGTGTGCATGTGTGTGCCGTGTGTGTGTATGATAGCCAGTGTGCATGTATGTGTACCGTGTGTGTGCACACCCGAACGAGTGTGCATGTGTGCATGCTGTGTATGTGCATGCCTGAGCCAGTGTGCATGTGTGTGTGTGCTGTGTGTTCATGCCCAAGCCGGTGTGCATGTGTTTTGTGTGTGTGTGTGCTGTGTGTTCACGCCCGAGCCGGTGTGCATGTGTTTTTTTTGTGTGTGTGCTGTGTGTGTGCACGCCCGAGCCGGTGTGCATGTGTTTTGTGTGTATGTGCTGTGTGTGCACGCCCGAGCTGGTGTGTGCATGTGTTTTGTGTGTGTGTGCTGTGTGTGCACGCCCGAGCCGGTGTACATGTGTTTTGTGTGTGTGTGTGTGCTGTGTGTGTGCACGCCCGAGCCGGTGTACATGTGTTTTTTGTGTGTGTGTGCTGTGTGTTCACGCCCAAGCTGGTGTGCATGTGTTTTGTGTGTGTGTGTGTGCTGTGTTCACGCCCGAGCCGGTGTGCATGTGTTTTGTGTGTGTGTGTGCTGTGTGTTCACACCCGAGCCGGTGTGCATGTGTTTTGTGTTTGTGTGTGCTGTGTGTGTGCACGCCCCAGCCGGTGTACATGTGTTTTTGTGTGTGTGTGCTGTGTGTTCACGCCCGAGCCGGTGTACATGTGTTTTGTGTGTGTGTGCTCTGTGTGCACGCCCGAGCCGGTGTGTGCATGTGTTTTTGTGTGTGTGCTGTGTGTGCACGCCCGAGCCGGTGTACATGTGTTTTTTGTGTGTGTGTGTGTGCTGTGTGTTCACGCCCGAGCCGGTGTGCATGTGTTTTGTGTGTGTGTGCTGTGTGTTCACGCCCGAGCCAGTGTGCATGTGTTTTGTGTGTGTGTGTGTGTGCTGTGTGTTCACGCCCGAGCTGGTGTGCATGTGTTTTGTGTGTGTGTGTGCTGTGTGTTCACGCCCGAGCCGGTGTGCATGTGTTTTGTGTGTGTGTGTGTGCTGTGTGTTCATGCCCGAGCTGGTGTGCATGTGTTTTGTGTGTGTGTGTGCTGTGTGTGTGCATGACCAACCTACCGTGGGACCACTGGTGCATCACCTGAACAACTGTGTTGGTCTCCTCCCTGCCTGGCCTCCCCCTCAGTCTCCCCTGAACCCCCTACCTCTCCGCATCTCCTCCAGAACCACTCTCCAGGGTGACCATCCCTGGGAAGCTCTGGTCTCTGCTCAGATGCGCACTACTCTGCTCAAAATCCAACTTTAGGCTTGCAGCTGGAGGCCATGCCCAAGGCCTTGCAATGGCCAGCCCAGCCCAAGTGGACCACAGAGGGGAGCGGCCATGGCTGCATCTGGGTTTTCAAAGGTCAGCCTGAAGACGCTCACATGAGGGTCCTCTCCACAGCAGTACTCTACAGAACCATCCCAAATGGGACCCCCAAACCCCATCCCATGATGGGTGGAATGGTGGCCACCCAGCCCCATGCCCATCCCAGTGTGGCGGCCACCCGGCCCCGTGCCCATCCCAGCGTGGCGGCCACCTGGCCCCATGCCCATCCCAGCGTGGCCAAACCACCCGAGACAGACTTGAGGGTGCATTGAATACAGAAAGAGGCACTTGCCCTGGGACCCTGGAAGTTGGGTGGTGGGTGTCTTTGGGGCTGAGGCTGGGGGTGCCTGTGACTCAGGGTGGCAGGCCTTGGGACCCCAAGAGAAGTCCCGGGGCCTGGGGTGGGGATGGTGACTGGAGCCACTTGGAAGGAGACTCTCCTAATTCCCGCCGAGTCCTTGCACCTGTGGTCAAGCGTGTTAGTGCTGAGCCTGGTGGGGCAGCGAGGGGTATGGGACAGAGTGTGGCCCCTGTTTGGGGGTGGCCACAGCGTCCCCGGGGCCCCTGACAGGGCTGGTGGGGCCGCATGGAGGGCGGAGCATCAGGATGCTGGGCTCCAGGGACTCAGTCCACAGACCCGCCTGGGCTTTGGGACCTCCAGCCACCCTCGGAGGGAGTGGGGGTGACAGTTGGTGGCTCTGTGTTGGGGGGTGAGGGATCCTGGGACCAGGAAGACTTGGAGCTTTCCTGGTGGGAGGCTGGGAGGGAGCCAGAGCTCCCTGGGAGGGATGTCTTTGCCGGTGAAGGGGGCCAACAGGACATTGAGTTCCAGAGGTGGGGATAGCATGTAGCCTGCCGGAAGTAGGTCACGTGGCCATCATCAGTGGTTCTGACCCCCGTTTCCTGAACTCCATACACACTGAGACCTTCCTGACAGCCCATGGAATCTTGACCACATCACGAAGACCCCGCTCCAGATGGAAAAACTGAGGCTCAAACAGATCAAACCTCCCGTCTCAGTCACCCAGTGGGAAGTGGGATCTGGGTTGTGCCTGGCTCCTGGGGCTGTGGGTCCTGCGTGCTCTCCCTGTGTGGACTGGGGCATCGTCCCCATGGCTCTGGTGCACCCAGCTGCGCTGGTTTTTCCTGGCCAAGGGGCCCCCGGAAGGAAGCTGTTGGAGCTGGCGCCTCCCTAGGCTCAAGCAGCTGAGGAGGGCCAGGAGGGGACTGAGCTGCAGTTCCTGAAATTCCACCCGGACCCGCCCAACAGGCCGCTCTTCCCTGGCCCCCAGCACCTGCCACGTGGGCTGGGTCGACGCCCATAAAGGAGCTGCCCAAGGGAGCCCAAGGTACCTGTGGGCCTGGGAGAGGTCTGCACAAGAGAGGCAGGCTTCCTTCCCAGTGAAGTCACCGTGGTACAGAGGCCGGGACTGCGCCTCTGCTGTGCTTCCCACCCACAGAATCCTTTCTGTGCCCCAAACCACCTGCAGGCCCCGCCTGGCTGCCACTCTCAAGGCCCCCAAAGGACTGCGGAAAGAGTCCCCATCCCACTGGGCAGGGAACGGCGCAGACACATACCCGGAGGCAGGGCTGGTGGGCGTCTGGCATCGCCGTAGGGTGCACCCTGCTGGGGAGCCTCGTTTCCCAGAGGCCCAGAGTAGGGTGGGCCTGGGCAAGGCCACTGGGTCCGGTAAGTGATAGTGCCTGGGGCGGGGGGGGCCTTCCCTCAGGGTGAGCAGGTGACAGAGATGCAAAGTGGCCAGGATCAGTCTCCCAGGCTCCAGCACCTCTGGGACAGCCCCAGTCCCAGCTTCTACCCTCCTAGAGTGCTGGAGAGCTCTGGGGAAGGGATGGGAGATGGAGGCAAGTTGCAAGCCCTGATGCTTTTGGGGAGAAGAAATGAACCGGGATCGTAGAAATTCACCCAGACCTGGCCCACAGCCTTGTGCCAGGGGTGAGCAGGGGAGTCAGTGGGGCTGACTTTTTCTTCCTGAGTCAGCCTTCTTAGGGTTTGTTGGGCTTGCCAAGGGCAGCTAGAGGTGCTGGGGCCGGGGGAACTCGGAAGGAGGGTCTCCTCTAGGCCTGGGTGGGGGCTGCAGTGGGACTGTGATGGGGGAGCAAGCCTGCCGGGGTGGGGAGGGGCTGGGCTGAGACTCTTGGGGGGCTTCACAGGGCTGGGGTGAGACAGCTGAGCTCTAGTCCAGGGTAACCCTCAGCCACTCCTCCCACTCCCAGCCCTCCCACTCTGGGAGTCCAGGCTGGAGGATCTCTGCAGGTGCTGAGCTCCCTGGAAGGAGTGAGGGAAGGGGAGGGCAGGCTAGTGAGCCGCTGTCCCACCTGCGGCTCACAGCTGGGCCATGGGAGGGATAGGTGTGAGGGGTGCATGGCTGTCCCCCTCGACACCACCCTCACCCCACCATGCCTTGCCCTCTGCTCCATTTTGCCACTGAGAACACGACCCAGAGGTAGGGTCTTGCCCATGGTCAAAGCTAGTGAGAGCCGGGCTGGGCTTTGGCCAGCCCAGGTCCGCACTTCCGCCTCCTGCGGTGAGGTGCTACTGGTGCCAGCACCTTTGCCTTCTGGGGACTGCTCCTTAAAACCAAGAGGTGACGTGCTGCTCTCACCAGTACGGAACAGAGCCCACCCAATAAACTGGTGCCTCTTATCCCCCAGCCAGGACCCAGGAGAGCCCTCCATGGGGAGCCTAAGGCTGGCAGACCACCTTCCACCTCATGTCCTCACCCAGGGAATGGACGTGCACTGTGGGCCCTGCCTGTCCCTCGGGACTCCCACCTCCCTCTGAAGGCCCCCAGAGCCCCCACCTGCCCTCCTGGGGTCTCCACCCACCCTCCCAGGGCCCTCAGAGTGGCCACTCAGAGCGGGCAGAGGTTTGCTGTTGTTAGTCCAGCCTCATGGGTTCTCAGAGCCCCAGCAGAGAGGGTGCACCCCCCACCACCCGCTGAGCTGGCTGGGGTGGGGCAGGGGTCGCATTCCTGAAGGGTGCTGGCTGGAGAGTCAGTCTGGGCAGAGGGTGAAGGTGTGGGCTTCCCAGTCGACAGCCATGTGGGGCTCTCATACCTGTCTCTGCTCTCTATTCGACCTTGGGCAAGTTGCTTTTCCTCTCTGAGCCTGTTTCCTCGCCTGGGGATGAAGGCACCCCACCCCTGTATTGGGCTGCTTAGAAGCTGCTTACAGGTGGAGCCTGTGTGCCCAGGAGCTCCGTAGACGGGGGTGCTCAGTGAGCAGCAGAGGGAGACCCCGAGTTCTCCTGTGCCTCCCTCATGTGGGACCCCAGGTGTCCAGCAGTGCTAACGGCAGGACCCTCTGCGCTTGGACAAAGTCAAATCCCATTGCCACAAAGGCCTTGTGCAGGAGAATGCAGCCCTCCCCACACGCAGGGTGGAGGTCCGGCTGCTGACAGTGACGACACGCATCCTCGGACAGCCGCTCACTATGGACTCCACTGGGCTCATGGCATTACTGTGGCTGCGCCCAGGGGAGATGCCACCTGCCTCCCACACACAGGCCAGGGAATCACAGGCCCAGCCGTGGCCCTGGCAGGACTGGGCACTGTCCGGCCAAGGGGCAACACCCACAGTGATGCCTGTTCTTGCCCTGTCCTTTGGGAGGCCGGGGCCCCTGAGCTCCTCTGCTGTCTGAGCAGGCGGCATCCAGGGCATCACTGGGCTCCCCGCCTCTCCCAGGGCACTCAACCAGAGAAGCTGTCTGGGCACCAGCGCTCCAAGGATGTCTGCCAGGCCATCTGCTCTTCACCCCAGCCACTGCCCCCCAGGAGGCCCTTCGGGGCAGGAGTGCAGAGCTGGACACAGGTGCCCTCTGTCTCTGAGGCCTGGGCTGTCTGTGTATCCATCTGACTGACTACCCACCTATCCAGGAGCAACAGTGATGGGCGCAGCAGTAGCAGTAGCAGTGGCAGTGGTAGTGGCATAGCTGTGGCAGTAGCAGTGGCAGTGGCAGTGCATAGCCGTGGCAGTGGCAGTGGCAGTAGCAGTGGCAGTGGCATAGCCATGGCAGTAGCAGTAGCAGTGGCATAGCCATGGCAGTAGCAGTAGCAGTGGCATAGCCATGGCAGTGGCAGTAGCAGTGGCATAGCCATGGCAGTGGCAGTAGCAGTGGCAGTGGCATAGCTGTGGCAGTGGCAGTGGCAGTGGCAGTAGCAGTGGCAGTGGCGTAGCCATGGCAGTAGCAGTAGCAGTGGCATAGCTGTGGCAGTCGCAGTGGCAGTAGCAGTGGCAGTGGCATAGCCGTGGCAGTGGCAGTGGCAGTAGCAGTGGCAGTGGCAGTGGCTGCTGTTGATCACATGCTGCTCTGTGCCAAGCACCATGCCCAGGCTTTTTCCCACTTGCATGGGCACTGAAACCATCCTGTAGTTTTGCTGAGGCAGCCAAGCTCAGAGCGGTGCCCTCTGCACCTTGACCCACTTCTCCCCAAGGGATTCCCCTGCCCCCGTCCACCACCTGGCTGCCCCCGCGGAGCACCCACTGCATTAGCTAGGCTGGGCACACGCATGTGGTCAGGGCCCACCTGGCCTCGGAGGAAGTGCTGATTGTCTCATTCTACAAGTTTGGACACTGAGGCTTGAAGCAGATCAGAGATGAGCAGGTGGAGCAAGATTTGGACTGGACGTGGCCTCAGTCTCCTCCTACCCTCTGCGGTAATGGGCAAAGCCTCTCCCATGGAGACTTCGGCCAGGTCACTTGTCTGGCCGTGCCACAGTTTCTCTGACTGTAGAACAGATGTTGGTGGTGAGTCCTGACCCGGGCTCATGGGGGCTGTCAGGGCACCTGGTGGGTGCCCCAGGGCCAGATCAGGGACTGGCAGGGCCAGCCTGGGGGTGGAGCTGCCTCACACTCGCCCATGGAATGGCTACAGCAACCCTCACTTTGTAGATGAAGGAGCTGAGGCTCAGAGGTGTCATCTGTCCACAGTCACCAGCGTGCAAGGACACAGCCAGGACACAGCCAGGGCCTCCTGGTGACTCCCCAGGCCAGTTCAGGGTGGGGGCGGGGGCAAGTCCACAGAGATGTCTCTGCCAGGGCAGTTTCTGATGTCCTCTAGACACATGGACCCACGACAGACATGTGCACACGCGTGACGCCCACACCCACACGGGTGGACAGCAGCATCCTAACTCGGGGAACACACACTGGTGCACAGTCCAATGAGCAGCCACCTGCGCTGCCACAGCCACCCTCCCCTGCTGTGCACACAGCCGCCGCAGGGGCCCCGGGACAGCTGCACACGCAGGTCATGTGTGCACATGCACTCGTGTACCCCACATGCACATGACCCCCCGCCCCCCGTGCACTCGTGTGCACACATGCACAGAGGAGCTAGCCGAGATGTCCCTGCAGCTCAGGTAACAGCAGCCCTGCAACCCGACTCCCTCCCGGAGGTGGAAGTGGGCCGGGCTGCTCTCCTGCCCTGCCTGCTCGCTCCCTGAGGCCTGGCCAGTGGGGGAGGGGGTTGAGCAAGGCCTGCCTTTGTGGCTGCTTCCCCACAGACACAGCGGCAGGGAGTCCCCTGCTTAGTGCCCAGCTGCAAATGCTGCACCCCTGCACCACCCTCACCTCTGTGGCTGGGCCCGCTTGTCCTCTTGTGAACCTGGATGGCGGGGCAGGGCAGGCCCAGGGTGGAGGGTGAGGCCACCAGCCTGTCCCTGATGCCCCAAGCCCCTCAGCAGACCAGGACACTTCCTGGGCCCTGGTGCCAGACTAGACCTGGCCTCTTCGCACCCAGCTCCTGCCCGGAACGCCCACTGAGCTCTCTCCGTTGCTAGGCCCCTGGACCAGGAGCAGCCTTGTGCCACCCCTTAGGGAAGACGTCCAGTCCCACCAATCCCCACGGCTCTCCTCGCAAGAGCCCGAGCTGGGCCTCCAGCCTCCCTGGTGAGTGCCCCAGCCAGGGATCCCAGCCTACCCCGCTGCTTGAGTGGCCTGGCCTTGGGGTCCCGGGTACTCACATGGCTCCTGGCCCTGCCTCGACCTCCCTCGACCTCTGAGCGGAGCCCCCCACGCTCTCCACGGGGAGAGAGAAGTGAGCGGGGTGTGAACCTGCACAGGCAACAAGACAGGATTTTGGCCAAACCCGCTTGACAGGTTTTTGATTCTCCCAGCCAGGAGCAGAAAGGAGGCAGAGACTGCCCCGAGCCGCCAGGCGGGTTCTGCCATCTTGCAGAAAGTGGCCGGACAGGTTGGGTCTGAAGCCACATAGAGATGGGATTGTTTCCTCATAATCACCGCGAGGAGGCTGGGCTGCTGGCAGGAGCCAAGCTGGTTAGCACTGAGAATCCAGTTTGGGACCTGGGACCCGAAGGGCCCGGGCGGGGAAGGGTGGAGGGCTTGCAGGGGTGCTCAAGTGGGGGGCTGCAGGCGGGAGTGAGTAAACGTACTGTGTTGCCACCCTGGGACAGGTGGCCTCTGGTGCAGACTGGCCCCTCCTGCTGTTCACAGCTCAGCTTGCTGTGGGCTGACCATAGGCAGGCGACAGTCTCCTTTCTGGCCTCGGTTTCCCTGTCTGTAAATTGGGGATAATAGTCTCAAGATCTGTCCCTGCCAGAGCCCAGCAGACGGAAATCCAGCAGCTGCTATGGGAAGCAACCCGCCCAGCATGGCCCGCCCTGCCCGGGAAAGCAGGCCTTCTGCTTGAGGGGGACTGGGTGCACGCTGGGCCTCTGGTCTGTGCAGTCTGTCCGGGGTCTGTGAGTGCTTGTGAGTGGGCTTCTCCGGTCTCCAGGTAGGCTGGGTGACCCTGGCCAGGTGGAGCCCAGAGGGGCAAATAGTCTGGGGGATGGCCTGGCCCTGGATGGCACGGCCCAGGTGCCGGAGCAGCCTTACACTGTGGTCTCACGTGTGTTCCCTGGACAGCAACACTGTGGCTGCAGGGCACAGCCCTGAACCCCCGTGCCCCACCCGCTGTGTCCTACCCACGACTCCTCCCCACTCCCTCCTCCCCACCTCTGCCTCCGCCTCATCCTCAGCCTGTCTTAGCTCTGCAGAGAAGCAGACCGGGGGTTCCTGAGTCCTTGGGACCACAATCCCCAGGGCACCCAAGGACCCCAGGAATGCACGGGGCTCAGAGGAGGAAGCCTGGGAGCCTGGCCTGCAGCCCCTGCCATGAGGGGAGGACAGACCTCCTGCTCCCTGGCAGGGCCCCTGCTGGTGGCTGGTGGTCCAGTTCTGGGCTTGGGATGAGGGCTGGTCATCTCTGGCCCCACGATGCCCTCCCACTCAGGGCTGGGCTCTTGGGAGGAGGTCGTGGTCGGCATGGGCCACTCCAGCTCTGGCTGGCCTGGGAGCTTTGTGGAGGCCCCTCCTCCAGCCACCTCCCTGCTTCTGGCTGGGCCCTTTGCAAATGGGCTCTGCTTGCTGCTGGAGTGTGTTTTGTGTGTACCTGTGTGGGGACTGTGTGCATGTGTGAGCGTGTGCGTGTGGATACGAGTGTGTGTGCATGTCTTACGTGTGTGTGCCTGTGTGTGCATGTGTGAGCGCGTGTGTGTGCACATGTGTGCGTGGACACGTGTAGCTGCTTTGTGCTGTGGTCTGGATGTTTTTCGTGTCTGCCCCAGATTCCTGTTGAAATCCTAACTCCCAAGGCAATGATGTTAGGAGACGGGGCCTCTGGGAGATGGCAAGGTGGTGAGGCTGCAGCTCTCCGGGGTGGGGTTGGTGTCCTTCTACAAGCGGTTCCAGGGAGGTCCCTTGCCCCTTCCACCATGTGAGGACCCGAGATGGTGCTGTCTATGAACCGGGAAGTGGGTCCTCTCCGGACATGGAACGAGCGGGTGCCTTGATTTTGAACTTGCAGCCTCCAGGTATGAATGTGAGCTCTGCTCTGGGCTCACTGCCTATGGGGAGACCTGCCTCACAAGAAGGGGTCCCTCTGCGGCTGCCATGCATGGCTGCTTCAATCAAAGCTGCTGTCTAACACCATCGGCTCGCTCTCGAGTTCCTCCCTTGGCAAAGCCAAGCACCCTCCTGGACTGAGCCAGTTTTCGTGCCTGCCTGCCCCACCCTGCCATGTCCAGGCCTTGGTGATACAGGACAAAGGTGTCCGTGCAGGCTGTGCCTGTGACTGGGTCCCCAGGGGGAAGGTGGCACCCCAGGTCAGCAACCTCCTACCCTGAACTCCAGGCAACATGGTCGCCCCCCTGGTACTGCACCTGCACCGTGGACAGAGAAGGAGGGAAGGCTGGGAGAGGAGGAGGGTGAATATCGCTGGAGGTCAGTGTCCTACAACCGTGGGTTTGTGTGTCCCTTTGTTCATTCATGCAACCATCCAAGACCCATTTCCTGGCCGCCCACCAGGCCCTGTCCAGGCTCTGGGCACATGGATGGCCATGAACGTGACTCATACATTTAGGGGACCTTTGGCTGTGAGAATCGGGCACATAGAGGGCACTGTCCGAGCTTCAGTTTACTTGTCCCTTGCAGGGCTGATGAGGATGAAAGGGGGTCCTCTCCTGGTACCACTCACCTGTTCATTCCTTCAGCCAATGTCTGTTGAATCCTGATCAGTCAGGAGCTGGGGGGTGTGATGGACACCCAGGCACCGGCGTCCAGGTTCACAGGAAGCATCGCGGAATGAGACAGCAAGCCTTCAACACACTGCTGGCACACCGTGGCCAGGTTTCAGTTTGGGGGCTGCTCCGTTGCCCCATTATACAGCTGCGGAATGAGGGCCCAAGTGTGTGTGTGACCTCCCAGCCCCAGCAGCCACCCCCACCTGCCCCTGAGGGGCTGGGGCTGCTGGGCCTGGGAAGGGGGACCAAGAGGGCTCCCCATGGCCCCCCATGCCTGCTTCCTGGGCCAGATGGGGGTACGATGACCCACCCCAGGGGTGAGGCAGCTCTCGAGCCTTTTATCCCTGAGCTGGAAGGGGTGGGAGATAAGCTTCAAAGGCATCTCGCTGTAAACGCACCTTTAAAAGCCGGCCCTGCTGCCTGGTATTTGTGTTACTGGAGTGATAGATAAAGAGTGGGGTGGGCAGTGCAGGCCAGCCCTGCAGCCCTGGCCCCCAGCTAAATGGGTCACCTATTAGTGTGGCCCTGCAGGAGTGGGGCTGCCTTTTGTGATGACGGGGGCCCATCCCCACACTCCCCGCAGACAAGCCCTTGCTGGCCTGGCTGGGAGCATCGTGATGGCAGGTGCTGTGTGCCCATGGGGCCAGGCTGCGCTGGGCAGGGGGGGTGCAGATGTGGGCCCTGCCTGGGCACTTGGGAGGGCGGAGGCTTTCTTGGTGGGGGGAAGGAAGAAGCCCCCATCTTCCCTCCACGTGGTCTCACTGCTAGTTACCTTATTTTGTGTTCTCATGATTTTTATTTGTGTAGCTTCATGGGGTATAAGTACAATGATGCTGCATTGAGACGTTGTATTGTGTGGACTTGGGGCCTTTGGTGCATCCATGGAAGGTGCAATGCACATGGCATCCCCGAGCAGCCACCCATCCTCCTTTCCCTCCACCCTGCGAGGCCCCATTGTCCGTCCGTCCACACTCGGCTGCACGAGCACTCGTGACTTAGCTCCCCCGCTTATGAGTGAGAACCTGCAGTGTTTGTCTTTCTGTGTCCGAGTCGTTTCACTTAAGATAACGTAGGCACCCTTTTTTAAAAATTACTTTTTGATAACACAAGAACTGCAAGGATGCCCCTCCGCCCCCTCCTGCGAAGCACTAGACATGACGAATGAGACCAAAGTCTCCTTTTATTGTCGAGTCTCGTCCCCTCCCCAGGGAAGCTGCTGCTTGCGGTGAGCTTGCTTTCTGCTGGATGCGTCTCCGTGTGAGCACCTGCCTGAGTGTCAGCCCTCTTAAGGTGAACTGCTCAGTGTCATTCATACATTGACACATTTGTGCCGCCATCATCGTGATCTGATTCCAAAACATTTTCTTCACCTCCGAGAAAGCCTTGTACCTGGCAGCAGTCACCCTGTCTCTATGGGTTTGCCTATTCTGGACATTTCATAAAAATAGAATCGAACGGCATTTGGCTCTTCATGCCTGGCCTCTTTATCTGAGCACGATATTTCAAAGGTTCAGCTGGGCCTCCCTCTTGTTCCTGGCTGAATAATATTCCAGTGCACGGCTGGACCACAGTCATCAGCTGACAGACACTTAGTGGTCTCACCTTCCCACTTGTGCTAATAGTCCTGCTATGAACATGAGTGTGCAAGATTTTGGTTGAACACTTGTCCTCAATCCTCTAGGGTGTGTATTTAGGAGTGGAATTGATGGGGCTTATGGTAACCCTAAGTTCAACTTTTTTTTTTGAGACGGAGTTTTGCTCTTGTCGCCCAGGCTGGAGTGCAGTGGCACGATCTCAGCTCACTGCAACCTCCGCCTCCAGGATTCAAGTGATTCTCCTGTCTCAGCCTCCCGAGTAGCTGAGACCACAGACATGCACTCAGCTAATTACCACACCCAGCTAATTTTTGTATTTTCAGTAGAGATGGCGTTTCACCGTATTAGTCAGGCGGTCTTGAACTCCTGACCTCAGGTGATCTACCCGCCTTGGCCTCCCAAAAGTGTTGGGATTACAGGTGTGAGCCACCAGGCCCGTATTTTTAAGAAGTCTAAATTAACAGGAACAATTCACAATTAACCAAATATCCGAGTTTCATATAAAGACAGGATTAGGGCATGGCAGGTGAGTCCCTCACTCTCCGGGCTGTGCGAGTGTGGGGTGGAATCGGCTCCAGGGTCCCAAGGTGTGGCCAGAGCATGGGCCTGGCAGGGAGACCCGGGCATGGTGCCGGCATCTCTGGCCTTTGTCCTGTAAGGGTTTGCCCATGGCTCCACCTCATCAGATTGCTCTAAAGATAGGGCATAGTGGCACACAGGGCCCAGGCTGGGGTGGGTGGGCCCCTCCCTGAGACCTTCATCTGCCACCGAGGTGGGGACAGCCTCCTTAGAGCCTTAGGGTCTGATCCTTCCTGGACCGGCCCACAGATGCCCACTGGACTGGAGTCCCCTGTGGTTGCTCCCCTCCCTTTCCCAGCCAGCTCTTGGGCATTGGAGCACCCCTCTACAGGGAAGCCCCCCGTGACTGTAGGTAGGTCAGTGCTTTCTCGCACAGGCCTGTACGATGCAAGTCTTGGGTAGAGACTGTGTGTTGGCTCGGGGGTCTTCAGGGTGCCACCTCCTTGAGGCAGGAAGGGTTTGCCCATTCATTGCTGAGTCTTGGCCCCTGACATATGGTGCTACTCCATAAACATTTCTTCCTTTCTTTTTCTCTGAGACGGGGTCTTGCTCTGTTGCCCAGGCTGGAGCGCAGTGGCATGACCATAGCTCGCTGCAGCCTTGAACTCCTGGGCTCAAGTGATCTTCCTGCCTCATTCTCCTGAGCAGCTGGGACCATAGGTACATGCCACCATGCCTGGCTAAATTTTAAAAAATGTTTTGTAGAGATGGGGTCTCACTTTTCTGCCCAAGCTGATCTTGAACTCCTGGGCTCGAGCGATCCTCCTGCCTCGGCCTCCCAAAGTGCTGGGATTACAGGCGTGAGCCACCGTGCCTGGCCCCAGTGGGTTGTGTTTTACCCAGAAAACTCAAGCCCTAAGAGGCAAAGCCTAAAGGTTCCTCTGGGCTGAGACGAGATGGGCCCTGGTCGGTGAGAACTGGGGAGTGGTTTAGGGGAGCGCTATGCTTCCTAAAGAGCCGACAGAACCGTTTTACTCTGGCTAAACTATTTGTGCCTATGCCTTTGTTAAAAATTGTGAAAATTAGGGAACGTGTGGAATGGTGACCCTGTGTGTGGAACTGGGGGGCTGGCTGGGAGGGGTCTTCCCATGGCCAAGTCCTGGTTGGGCTCTTGCCTGGGGTGTATGGGGTGGAGGCTCCAGGAAGTGGGGCAGAGGTGCCTGGGGGTGAACCAGCAGGTGCCTTGGGCCATTTTGACCTCTGACCTCAGCTTCCTTTTTGGGACAGTGGGGCTGCCCTAGTGTCTCTCTCCTGGAGGCTGTGGGGTTAAATGAGAGGGGCTGTGTGCCAGGGGCCCAGGGCTGTGCTGCCCACCGAGGGTCCTAGCGACACTCCTGAGATGGTTCTTATTTCGTCACTGTTTTCCAGGGCAGTGCCAGCCTTGGCAGACGGGCCGGACAGAGGTGGGATGATGGCTCAGGCCAGCAGGGGCTGCCACGGGGCAGCGATGGCCACCTCAAGCTTGGCCAGTGCTTCTGGACTTCCTCTCTGCTGACTTCGTCCCCTGGCTAGAAACAGCCGTGGCGGTGCTCCCAGACCGAGCGTCTGCACAGAGTGGCCTCAGCTTCCTCGAGCTGTGGGAATTTAACGAGAGTAAAACGGGACCATAAATCTCTGTCGGTCGGGATAACTTGATCCATGGTTTTGGAGGGCAGGCCACAGCGGGGATGAGGAGGCGTCTGTGACGGGAGCGATCCCCAGACTGAGCTGGGCTGTCTGCTGGCACGTCACAGATAATAAAACCGCATCGTCCTGCAGCACACGGAGACTGTGTCAGATCGAGATGTCGTAACCTGTGCCTTGTGGCCAGGAGCCTGGTGTCGGGGAGGTACCGTCCATACATCACAGATCCTGCACACATCATAAAGATACTTTAATGGTCTATGTGTCTTTAAAGAAATACTAATATTGCTGTTTTATGAGAAACCAGAGCTGAAAATATTAGAAGTCAGAATTTTATGGCCTAAAAGAAAGTTAAATGATGAGGATGTGGGAAGGGAGACTGAAGTATCCATCATGGCCTGGGCCAGCGTTCTGGATGGGGACATGGTGGGGGAGGGGCCGCCCGGCTCTGATGAACTTGGCCGGCTCTGGCAGCCTCTGCGTGAACCTTCGGCTCCGTTAGAAGCCTCCTTGGGAAGGGTTTGGAAAGCTGAGATAGAGGACGAGGGTGTTGGGGTTGTCCAGACAGTTGCAGGGCTTGGCAGTGGGGCGCACAGCAGGAAGAGAGCATCCGGGAAGTCCGGGCCCTCCTGGTTTGGGGCATGATCAGGGAGTGTGGATGGGGACACCCAGAGGACTCGGTTTCACCCAAGCTCTTTCCAGAAGGAAATTCTCCTGGCTTGCCACACGCTCCTTGTCAGATGACAATTTCCTCTGGTGCAGGTTTAAACTTTTATGTGACAGATCGGCTTGAATGCCCCTCAGAAAAGGAGCAAGTGAAGGGACAGTGGAAGGCACCGTGGATGCCTGGGGTGTCGGGGGCGAGGTCCTGGCCTGAGCCATGCAACCACATGTGGGGCCGAGTCCCTCAGACTCAGAGACCAGCTCCTTCCACCCTGGAATCTGCGTGCAGCAGGCGCTGATGAGTGCCTGTGGGCGAGGGATGGACTGATCTGGGTGAATCACTTTTCTTCCCTAGCTATGCCCCTTACCCACAGCTGTGCTCCATGCTGGGGTCAGTGGGGAATCTGGGGCCTGAGGGCTGTTTGCAGCTCTCTCTTGCCCCGTTGTGCCTGCGTGAGGACCCCGGGGACAGGAGCACACCCAGGGCAAGGATCTGCTAAGGCTTCGCTCAGGTTTTAAGATGATTAGTACTAAGGTGAGATTTCCAGGAAATAAAATCACTCATTTTAAGGGAGTCAGTTCCGGGGTGTTTAGTGTATTCACTCTGCCATGAGCCAGCACCTTGACCTAGTTCCAAAACGTTTTCCTGCCCCCAGAAGGAGACCCTGTACCCATTAGCAGTCCCTCCCCTTCCCTCCCTCTGCCCTGGCGACACTGCCCTGCGTCTGTCCCCGGATTTGCCAGCTGGGTGTTTCGTATCGCTGTATCCACGCTACGTGTGGTCTTTTGTGCGTGGCTTCTTTTCCTGAGCACTGTGCTTTGGAGGTTCACCTCCATGGTAGCTTGTGCCTGTGCTTCGCTCCCGTTAAGGTCTGGGCTGCATGGGTGGACTGCAGTGATCTGCTCATCCGCCGATGGGTGTCTGGGTGGCCTCCACCTTCGGCTGGGAAGAGGCTGCTGCGGGCGTCCGGGCGCACTCCTGTGGGCGTCCGGCGCACTCCTGCCTTTGGCTCTTTTAGGTATTTTGTTTGGGCTTTGAGACACGTTTTTCTCTCCCTCAGAGGAGCGCCTGTTGAAGAATCATGACCTCTGTTGAGCATTTACCTGGTCACAGACATTTTGCTGAAGAATTCACAAGTTCATAGAAGAGCACACTTGATCTTGAGTGTCCAGTTCAATGGGTTTTGACAGATACGGACAGTCGTGTGACTCCAGATCACAACGTGGGACGTTCTGGTCGCCATGGGCTCCTGGGTGCCTCTTCCTAGTGAGTTTCATCCCATGCCCTGCTTTCTACTGCAGGAGATTAATTCTCTCCTAGGATTTTGTATAAATGGAACCACACTGAGGCAGGAGGTGGGACTTGACCCTAGAGACAGGGCTCAAACTCTGGACCAGATTGAAGACTGGCTGAAACAGGGAAAAGGCACCTCTCCATAAGATGCCCACCAGTGCCAGGCCAGTTTACCATTGCCACGGCAACACTCGGAAGTTACTCCCCCTTTCCATGGTGATGACTTGGAAGTACCACCCTTTTACTAAAAAATCAGAATGCAGGTACGAATATGAGTGCAGCACTGCCTCTGAGCAGCTGCTCTGGGCTCGCCGCCTAGGGGGGAGTCCTGCCTCACGAGGAGGGGTCCCTCTGCTGCTGCTGTGCACAGCTGCTTCAATCAAAGCTGCTAACGCCACCGGCTCACCCTTGAGTTCTTTCCTGGGCAAAGCCAAGAACCCTCGTGGACTAAGCCCCAATTCTGGGGCTCACCTGCCCTGCATCTGTGCTCTGTGTGGCTCTGATGTCTGCTAGAACAGGGGACTGGAGGCCTGTTTGTGCGGCACGTATGCCTTGTGTGGGTGGCACTCTGCTCACCCATTCACCTGTGATGGCCGTCCAGGTCATTTGCACTTCTTGGCGATTGTGAACGGAGCTGTGATAAACATCCATGTGCCAGTTTTGCAGGAGTACAGGCGTGGATGGCCAGGCCCTGTGATAAGCATCTGTGTAACTTTACAGGAAACTACACACCTGCTCCCACAGTGGCCATGCCATTTCGTTCCTGCCAGGGCACGGGAGCGTCCCGGTTGCTCCAGCCTTTTCCGACACTTGGTATTGTCTGTCTTTTTAATTTTAGCATTTCTTGTTGGTATTAGTCACAATTTAAAGATCAGAAAATGGAGGCTCAGAGAGGCGAAGTGACCTGTCCGGGCTGCACAGTGGGGAGGGCAGGTCAGAACCTGCCCATGACCTTTGGACTGTGACCCCACCTCTCAGACAGAGCAGGTCTGTGCTGGCTCCTGAGGCCCCAAACTGACTGCAAAGGCCTTCACTTCACACCACAGCCCCATGCCCCACTGTCCCTTAAAACCCTCGGTGGCCCCCCTGCCTCTAGCCCATCCCTGCCCTTCTCCTCCCCGCTTCAGCCATGCTGGTGCCTTCCTCTCCCCAGGGCCTTTGCACGGCTGCTCCTGCTGCCCCTCTGCCCTGGTTATATCCTTCCCGTGAGCCCGGAACAGCTCACTTTGGCCGGCGTGTGCCCTCAGCATTCATGCAGAGTGATGCCTTTGAAATGACAGCAAGCGGCAGTTGATACCTTTCCGTCCTGCTGAAAAGTGAGACCCGGGAGGGCAGAGACCAGGCCTGTCTTGTTAGTCCTGGGGGCTGTGCCTGGCAGCGGGTTGTTGATTTGGGCAGCACGAGTGTGGCAGGGAACACCCTGACCAGCCTTACCCTGTCTAGAGATGGGAGGAAGCCAAGGGTCCACCTCCAGAGAAAGGTCCTGGAGGACTTATTAGTGGACACTTCAGCCTTGAGAAGCAGCAAGATAACCAGGACAGCATTTCTGCCCCAAGCAGGCGACATCCTGGGAGAGACCCCTCTGAAACTTCCATAGTGTCCCCACAGGGTGGACAGGGACCCCACCTCAAATATGGGCACTGAGGTCTCGAGGCAGCCTGGATGTTTCCCTGGCCTCCCCAAGGCCGTGGGAGGAAGGCCCTGGAGCAGGGGTCGGCCGTCTGCTGTTGGGGGCCAGACAGGTCGCTGTGCTCTGGGGGACACTGCCTGGGCTGAGGCTGAGGTCTGTGTGGTCCGCTACGGTCCACGTTGCTTTCTAAACACACACAGTTACATAAACGATGATAACACTTCATAAACATTTTTCTAACATGTGGAATGTTTGACATGAATTTCAGCTATTTTAAAATGAATAAACAATTGTCAATGTCCTGGCTGAGAAGCCACAGTGCTTTATGGAAGATCAAAGGCAGGAGAAAGGTCTCTTCTTTAGAGAAGAGGAAGGGAAAGAGATCCATCCTGTCCCTCTGATGGCCTTCGGAGAGCAGGCCTGGGCTCGGGCTGTGGGCGGAAGGGCCAGTGGAGTCTGGAGGTGAGTGCCCCTTCCCATAGCCACTGACTGCCCAGGGGTTAGCAGGCAGGGAGACGCCTCGGGACTCACGGGTGAGGGGTGTCGGGTGGGGGCCATATGGGCTTGTGAGCCTCACAAGCTGCCAGGCCCTGGCCAGCTGCCCGCCTCAGAGCCACAGCTGGCGCCGGGGAGCTGGCAGCCAAGCGCTGTCCTTCCAAAGACGTGGTGCTCCAGGGCGCGTGGCCCACGACTGCCACCGGGCTGTCGAGACACCTGAGTGGAGTCCTCACTGCCGGCCCGGCCTGCGCTGCCTGCTCTCGGCCTCCCTGTGTGTCACGTGATGTCGTGTGCTGGGGTTGGGCGGTGGCCGTGTGAGGCCTGTGAGGACGCACGCAAATGGGAGAGGGAGTGTGTGTGGTGTCGGCACAGGGCAGTGGTGCAGAGTGACTGGGCCAGGGGACCCCCACACTGGACAGCCCTTCTGGGGCAGCAGTGGTGCAGGAGGGCTGCCCGGAGCTGGCAGAACGTGGCTGGGGATAGCAGGGCCTCGGTGGAAAGGCCCCGGTGCTCTTGTGCAGAGAGACGGGGCCACCACTGTCACCAGGCTTGGGGGGGCCTCATGAGGGCCTGGCCCCACCCTTCCGGGGTCAGGTGGGGGTGTTGCAGATTCCATCGGAAAATGTGGATAATTCCACTGGAAAAGCCTGGCCTGGGTGGATTCGAGAGGCGGCGCTTCCTCAGCCTCTCCTGTTACCCTCTCTCTTGGTGCCACGATGCTGAAAGACATGCAGAGCACAGGGAGTTGGTGAAACACCGGCGTTTCCCTGTGCTGTGCTGACAACGGCACACTCAGCTTTTGGCGTGACTCCCTCCCTATCCCAGGCTCACCGCTAAGGAGACGGTTGTTTATCCTTCTACAGAGGAAGATACTGAGGGTCTGAGAGGCACACAGCGGGGGTGGGGGTGTCACTCGTGTCACCGGAAGATATGCTGAAGTTCTAAGCCCTGGCACTGCACCTGCAGTGGTCCCTTGGTCCCCAGTGACCTCGTGTGGGCATAGGGGCCTTGGAGATGTGGTCAAGTTGAGATGAAGTCATGGAGGTCTGACTCACATGGCGGCGTCCTCACAGGAAGCTCACGTGATCCTGGACCCACAGGGAGCGCCTTGGAGAGGAGGCGCAGCCCGGAGTGAGGCCACCCAAAGCTCACCAGAAGCAAAAGGAGCCTGTAGCAGGGCACCCTGTGCTCCCAGCAGCCCACACTTAATGTGTACCCCAGCATCTCACAATACCCCTGGAGCGTGTTATCGGGGCTCATTTGCGGCCTGGTACATACCTTGATGTTGGGATCCTGGCCTCCATAGCTGGGAGAATGAATTTCTGTTGTAAGCTGCTCATTTTGTGGAAGCCTAGGAACCTGAAACCATCCAGAAAGGCACTCCATAGACATTTGTGAGAGGATGAGGAAGTGCAGAATGCTTCAGTGTGCTCTCTGAGTCCACCAGCCAGGACTCAGGGCTGCAGGCGAACCTCACAGCCTGGTGCTTCCCAAGTCTTGTTTTGAGGCTCAGTGCTGAGCCTGCAGGCACCCTGAGGCTGGGCTTTGGGCTTCTCGCTCCTCATGCCTGGCTCCTGAGTTGCTCTCTAGGCCTCTCCTTGCTGGGGGCCACTCCACCTTCCCAGGCCACTAACTTCCAAGCTATGGGTCTGCCCAGCTCACCCTGACCTGCTCTCTCTCTCCCTCCCTGCGGGTGGGACGCTGCTCCTACTCCACATCACCTGGCCCTGCCTGCTCCTCCTACCAGCTCTTCCCAGGGTGGCCTCCAAGCAGGTGTTCAGCCAGAATGTGACTCAGTGGTGTGTGCAGCTGTATCCACCAGCAGGGCCTGGCTTGGGGACCCAGAGCCCTGGCTCCACACCTGTGAGCTGGAACACCTGCCCAGCAGGGCTACGTGCTACTGGGGCTGAGGTGCAGACACTGTCAGGCTTCCCCCAGGTTACTGGATCCCTGTTACTGGGTTGAGACATGCATGTCTCCCCAGCTGTGTGTACTCCAAGCAGCCTACCCCTAAGTGCACCCCAACATCTCCCACACACCTAAGTGCACCCCAGCAGCCCACACCTGTGCCCTGAGCAGCCCACACCTATGTCCCCAGCAGCCACCACCTGTCACTTCTGAGAATTGCTCTAAGAAACCAGAGCCACCCTACCAGGAAGGGCCTGGGAGCTTGTGTCTTCCCACCTGCCCCCAGGCAGCCCACAACCAACGGCTGAGCAGTGTTGGGGTAACACCCGGCCCCTGCCTCTGAATGGGAGAACCTCTGTGGTGCAATTCACCCTGCAGGGCTCCCCGCAGGAGCAGATGGAGGCTGGACGCTTCCGGGACCCCATTCTTGCCCAGTCCTCCCTATGCCACCCTGCCTCCCCATCCTGCCCTGCCTCCCTCACCTTTCTCCTGAATGCAGCCTCAATGTGTCACCAGATGCTCGGTCTCAGGCTCTGCTTCTGGAGAACCCGACCCAGCATGACAGAGGTCCCAACCTGGGTAGACGCCGCTGTGATGGATGAATGTGCGTTCATTGTGACATTCCTGGAGTTGTGATTGCTTTTTAGTCCCATGCATTTCCCTGTCAACAGCGGATGAGTGCTCAGTGCCTGCCCTGTGGGGTCGTCTCCTAGAGCAGCAGCTGCATTCTGGAACAGCCTGGCTTTCCTGCTGGGAAGTGGGGTATCCAGGGGTGTGGACTTTGCCTGGTTGGGGACAGGATCTGCCTTGAGGCAATGGCTGGCTGCTGACTGAGGGATGTCCATGTCACCCTGAGGGTTGGGTTCCTGACCAGGGCCCAGAATGTTCTTTTTACAGAATTGACCACTGCTTTGGTATCCACCCAGGTCTTAGGTAATCCCCTGGCTCAGGACACCCGTTCCAGCTCCAGACCTCAGTCCGGAGGCAGATGTTGTCAAGGGGATGATGCGGGCATGGCTGGCCCGCCACTTCTGGTGATGCCGGGGGCCCAGGAGGAGGGAATGGGGTGACCTCTAGGGGACAAGGGGGACTTGTGCATCTTTAAGCAATTTTAAGTGTGAGTTTTTTTGGTGTGTGTTTTTAATATTTTGCAAATGATTTTATAAAAGTAGCTGTCTGGGAGGGAGGCCATGGAGGATGGGAAAGGACCCAGACTGAGCTCCCCCAAAGATGTTGAGTGTCACTGCAGAGCCAGCCCCTGGGAGACGCTAGGTGGAGGATCTGGGGTGGGGCTGGGGGCACAACGGGAGGCCTCATGGTCTGCAGCGAGCAGAGGCAGAGGGTCCCGCCTACCTTGCCTAAGAGCCCTAGTGTCTGCGCTTGGGAGAGTGTTACTGACTGGTTTGCAAAGTTCCACGCCATGTTGGCCAAGGCTGGGGTCAGCTCAGAGTGCACGGGAGAACCTGGGCTCATAGCAGAGTTGCCAGGCAGAGCCTGAGCGCTCGCCCCAGCACAGCGGGCTTTGCATTTGCTGGGCGCTTGTTCTGTTGGGAGGCACCTAGGACCCCTGGGGGGATGCCTGGCCCAGGTGTCTGGAGTTGAAGGGGCAACTCTGGGTGTTCCACTCAACTCTGTCCTTTAGAGGGGCTGGCAGCCTTAGGGGTGTCCTGCAGGCTTCGGGGGCTTTGGAGGCTCCTGCAGTCCATGTCTGAAGGGCTATTTGGCGCTCCTTCCCAGCTTGCTCCCCACACAAGGGCCCCGTGCCCCGCCCTCTGCTCCCAGGGTCACCAGCGTCCAGGCTGGTGTGCTGTCCCATCCGTAACATCTAGCCCAGGGCCCTCCTCTCCTCCAGCTATTCCTCCTCTCATACCTTTGGGGATCCTCTTCCTGAACCCCCCTTTGCTGGAGACTCCCCTAGGCCATTGCTCCGGCGTCCCCTGCCTGGGTCTTAGCTGGGCCTAGGAAAAGACAGTGCACGCCTCCTCCTGGGGGCAGGGGTGGGTAGAGCCTTCCCAGCGTGGGCGAGGGTGGTGAAGACACAGGAAACCCAGCGCCGTGCCTTGTGACCCTGAGAGGAGGGGGCGTGCCCCGGGGGGCAGGGTGCAGGGAGGCTGCCTGTGAGGCAACCTGCAGGCCAGCCTGGGTCTTCCTCCTCCCTCCACAGAGGATGCCTCCTGAACACTGATGGGCTGTGAGGACTCCACATGTGTCTCTCTGAGTCACTGCAGCTCCCCGCGGGGCCGGCACCCATGAAAACCCATTTTGCAGGTGAGCACATGGATTCTCAGAGAGGCTGAATCACCTGCTCCAGGGTGTGAGGCCACTGGGGTTGAGAGTCAGGGGGGAGTCCAGGCCAGTCTGCTCACGGTCAGCCCTGGGTGGTGGTCAGTCAGGGTCAGGGTCAGTCGGGGTCATAGTCAGGGTCATGGTCAGGGTCATGGTCAGCTGGCTGCGGTTGAAGCAAGACTTTCAGGTTCTCTCTGGCGATCAGGGTGCTGCAGGCCCCTAGGTGGGTTAGGAAGCCCCACTGTGGCAGAGAGGCGTCCCTGGGCCCTGGGGTCCAATGTGCTTGCTGTGCAGGTTGAGGAGCTGATGCCACAAACTGCTTTCTTCACTTTAACAGTATTTCATGGGTGCGTTCTCTCATTTTTGAATTTCATGCTGTAATTTTTTTTTTTTTGAGACGGAGTCTCGCTCTGTCACCCAGGCTGGAGCACAGTGGCACAATCTTGGCTCACTGCAAGCTTCGCCTCCCGGGTTTACGCCATTCTCCTGCCTCAGCCTCCCGAGTAGTTGGGACTACAGGCACCGCCACCTCGCCTGCCTAGTTTTTTGTATTTTTAGTAGAGACGGGGTTTCACTGTGTTAGCCAGGATGGTCTCGATCTCCTGACCTCGTGATCCGCCCGCCTCAGCCTCCCAAAGTGCTGGGATTACAGGCTTGAGCCACCGTGCCCAGCTCACGCTATAATTTTTAAAGCTGCGTAAAGTCACGTGGGATCCATGAGCTGCTCTGGTTGGGCATTGGGGCTGTTTTCACTTTTATCTGGGGGTCTCATAAACAACCTGGAATGAGCATCTTTATATGGACATCTCCAGGCACATCTCTTCTGAGGTTATGTCTTGGGAAGGGTCCCCAGAAGTTGAACCTGTGGGGGCTATGCCGCACTCGTTCTTTCTTCTTAAACGAGACCTCGACTCCCTGGTGGTGCTGTGCCCATTTCTAAGGCTCTTTGCACACCGACATTTGCCCTGCGGGAGTCCTCCCCTTGACCCCCGTGGCAGACCTGAGATGATTTATTTCTGCACATTCTCACCAATGGGGACATCACATCTTTTTCAACTTTGCCAGTTGCTGGGTAAAACAGTATCTTATTTTAATTTGGGTTTCTCTTTTTTTTTTTTTTTGAGACGGAGTTTCACGCTTGTTGCCCAGGCTGGAGTGCAGTGGCACAATCTCTGCTCACCACAACCTCTGCCTCCCGGGTTCAAGCAATTCTCCGGCCTCAGCCTCCTGAGTAGCTGGGATTACAGGCATGCACCACCACACCTGGCTAATTTATATTACTAGTAGAGATGGGGTTTCTCCATGTTGGTCAGGCTGGTCACAAACTCCTGACCTCAGGTGATCCGCCTGCCTCAGCCTCCCAAAGTGTTGGCATTACAGGTATGAACCACCACGCCTGGCCCTTACTTTGGGTTTCTTAGATTACTTGTGAAGTTGATCATTTGTCATATTTATCTGTCACATTTCTTTTTTGGTGAACTGCTTTCACATTGTCTGGTGTCTTTTTTCATGATGAGGTTTTCATCTTTTTCTTATTGATTTCTAAAAGCTCTTTATATTTTAAGCCTAATAATACTTTCTCATCTATGTTGCAAATGTTGTAGCCCATTGCTGTTTTTCTTCTCATTTGTTTGCAGTGTTGTGGACAGAAGGGTAAACATGGACGTAGGCATGCCTGTCAATCTTCCCTTGCTCTGGGCCTCGTGCCGCATGCATGGGGGACAAGTTCCACAGGTGGTGAGGGCAGGGTTGGGGCCCGGGGCCTGCTCTCCAGAGCTGTACACACCTGGCCAGACGGTTCCTGACTGGGGCCTCCCAGGGCACATCCTCCTGTCCCTCCTTCTCTGTGCTCGCTGCCGACGACCACCCACAGCAGCAGCCCTGGGAGGCACCAGGGCCCCCTCTTATCAGCAGCCTCCCCCAGGCCTGGCCTCAGCGTTCTCCCTGAAAACCTGAGTCTCCACTCCCTGCTGCTCGCTCCCACCAGGCCCCTTCCTCACCAGGGACATCAGCAGACGCCTCCACCCGGCAGCAGACGCTGGCACGACCCTCACCCCACCTGGGTGGCCAAGCTACTCTGGGGAGCTGGCTGGAAGACCACGTGGAAACCCCAGTGCATCTACCACCGAGTGGCGGTCTGCCTGTGGGCCTGGGGACTCTGATGGGGAAGGCGCAGCGTCTCTGCACACGACTCAACCCTTCATCTGTGGGGCTGATGAAGGTACAGGGATCTGGCTGACCAGGGTTGGGATGGGGAACAAAGTACCTGTCCCCATTCCCCATGGGTTTCATGGAGGAGACTGAGGGTGTGGTGTCCCAGACCCTGCCCTCTCCTCCTCCTGTCCCCTGGGGAGGGCACCAGGGGCAGCGTCCTGCCCCTGCACCCAGCTGTCTTTTCCCACCCACACCTTGGAGCCATGTGCAGCCTCCCGCCCACCCACAAAGAGTAGCCCTGGCCTCACCCCAGCCCGGGTCACAGCACATTTGTCCATGTGGTCATTCATTCCTATAGCAAGTAAGAATAATCGTCTATAGCCTGGCACGCCCTCGCTTGTGGGTGTGGAAATGGGGAATCGGGGTGCCATGGAGCCATCTCCTCTGGCTCAGTGGCCTCGAGTCACACTGGCTGGTCCCTGGTGAGCTGTGGGGCCGGCGCAAAGCTCATGTGGACTGTGAAGACCTGGGACAAACAGAAGAACCACTCCTCACGTGTTAGGCTGATAAT
This sequence comes from Trachypithecus francoisi, assembly GCF_009764315.1. Taxonomy (NCBI): domain Eukaryota; kingdom Metazoa; phylum Chordata; class Mammalia; order Primates; family Cercopithecidae; genus Trachypithecus; species Trachypithecus francoisi. The sequence goes on from NW_022681467.1 coordinate 58,287,425, forward strand.
GTGCTGAGCTGATGACATTTCCGATGCGCTGGGTTAGCATATATCATTAAAATAATCTGTTTCTTTTTCCTTTTCTTAGCACGGCCACTGGCATGTTTGAAGTCACACACTGGGCAGCGCCGGCCCGGACAGCGAGACAGACATCTGACAAGTGGGCCAATGATGATGACATCTTGGATGATAGTCACTGATGCGACGGAAGTCAGTGCCCCGCCTTGCCCAGCCACAGGGTGGACCCTAAGTGGCTCACCCCACCTGGCCCATCCTGCCTGCTCTGTCCCTCCCAACCCTGCAGTGGGCAGATTTCTGGGGGGCAGTCTCTGACCCACTGTGGCCCAGGTACAGAACCCCGCCTTGAAGTCTCTGGGCCTCAGTTTTCTCATCTATGTGATGGGGACAAAGATGCCACCCAGGCATCTCACCAGGCTGCCGAGCATCTCGGAAGAGCCCTGGCTGTGAGGTCAGAGGCCCTTTGTTTGAAAGGTCCAGGCCCATATGGGTGCATGGGTTGTGGTCTTGGGTGATATTAGCAGAGCTAAGTCCTCTCTCCTGGGCAGATGACACCAGAGGAAGGGTGGAAAGGTGGTGGAGAGGCCGGTGGCCTGGTGTGGGCTGTCATAGCAAAGTGCCGCAGACCGGGTGGCCAAAACAGTGGAAATCCGTTGTCTTGCAGTTCCAGAGGCCACAAGTCCACACAATCGAGGCATCGGCCGGCTTGGTTCCTTGAGAGGGGGTGAGGGACCTGCTTCCCATTCCCAGTTTCTGGTGCTGTGCCACAGTGGAAATCCATTGTCTTGCAGTTCCAGAGTCCCCAAGTCTGGTAATTGAGGCACTGGCCGGCCTGGTTCCTTGAAAGGGGGTGAGGGACCTCCTTCCCACTCCCGATTTCTGGTGCTGTGCTGTGGTTTCTGCTGCTCTTCTGCTCGTGGAAGCATCATGGTCTCTGTCTTCAACTCGCACCTGCTCCCTGTGCCCGTCTGTGCCCAATTTCCCCTTTCTCAGGGCCCAGGCATCTTAGATAAGGGTCCACCCCAACCTAGCATGACCTCATCTTAGCCAGTTACATTACCAGTGACCCTATTTCCAAATAAGGCCACTTTCTGGGGTGCTGGGGAAAGGACTTCAACGTGAATATTTGGGAAACACAGGTGCACCCACATCACCTAGGGTATGTGAGAATGAGCAGCTCTGGACCCTGGACCCTGTCTGCAGGAGCTCCGAGTCCCATGGCACTTGGAGTTGGTTGAGAATGGGGCCGGGAGCCCCAGGGTCAGGGTGAATCGGTGCTGGGGACACCTGTCTCATCCCTGGTTCCCACAGGCTTTACTACAATGCACAGTTTCCCGAGAAGCGGAGTCTGAGATGGAAATTTTTGTGCAAGGGACTCACTGAGAGGTGCTCCCAGGAGGAAGGGGGAGTGGGATGCAGGATTGGGAGAGCTGCACTGGGAGGGACTCTCAGCCACAGCCCAGTCACAGCCCCAGAGCCTGAAACACACCCCAGAGTCGGCCCCCCTCACTCATAAGGGGCGTCCCTGCACCCTCCTCTGGCAGCCATTGGCTGTGGTGGTCTCACAGGTGGGGCCTGGGGGTCTGTGTTCACACCGCCCAGCAGCAGACCAGGCACACGGTGGGCTCTGGACTGTGGACACTTGCTGGCTACACGTGGGGACAGAGCGGGTCCTTCCCTGCACGCTCCATTCATTGATCCACGCAGGGATTCACTCACTGGCTGCACTCAGCACACCCCATCCACTCAGCTCAGCATGGGCGGCAGAGGGGTCAGAGGGGATGAGGGCAAGGCGAGGGCCCATGGCCAGCTGGCTCCTGGCGGGGGCCTCTCTGGGGCTCATCCTCCTGCCCTACCCACCTCCCTCCACCTCTGTGCTTGCTGCTGACCATCACCCGAAGAAGCAGGCATTTCTGGGTGAGGTGGGTCCTGGCCCCCTCTGGCCGAAGGTGTTCCTTGGGAACGGACAGCTGTGAGCAGGTGGAGGCACACACAGAGCCCCTGGGCTGTGCAGGCGAAGAAGCCGCGTGGAGCCACGCAGGAGGCGGAACACGTGGGACCCCTTCCTGTGGGCAGAGACCCAGCGCCGGGGAGGCCTGGCTGGGTTGTACCCCCAGGCTCACCCTGGCTCAGGACGCCGGCACCCAGAATCCTTGGGCCACTCCGAGCCCAGAGGCACCCAGGCCCTTCTTGAGCTACACGCAGCTTTCAAACGCCCATGTCCTTTGACCTCCTCCCACCCAGGGGGTTTCTCTACTCTCTCCCCTTGAATCTGGCGGCCTCCACCCCGCCCCAACCCTGCACAAATGAGTGAGCGTCCCCAGCCTTCTCAGCCCTGAGCACCATTGCATACGGCACTGCGGGCGCTTCTCCACCGTCTGCGTCAGCCCAGGACAGACAGTCCCAGTGGGATTGTGTCCCTATTACCTGTGCGTCCCCATCCCCTGAGCAGGCCCGGCCGACTCAGCGCCATGCATACGATAGGTGAAGGATGAATTTGTGAAACATTTCAGATACGTCACACTTGACGCCGTGTTAGGTCCATTTCACCTTTTTCAGTTCTTGATATTCCAGAGCCCCAGGAAGATGGAAAAGGCTTGGGCCCCAGGTCTGGGGAGGCACCCAGAGACCTTCACGATTTCTTATCTGTCCTCAGAGAGGCCCTGAGCTCTGGGGCATATCTGGGTCCCAGTGAATCCCGGCGGCCACTCAGGAAGCTTCTGCTGAGAGAATTAGGGAAAGGAGCCCCCAGGAGGGTCTTTGCTGGAGCAGAGGACCCGCGTCCGCACCTGCCGCCCATCCGTCCTGGCCAGCGGCTCCCGTGCGCACTCCTGCCGCATCGGCCCCCACCCTTTTCTCCGTGGAAGCTGCCCTTTGGCTTACGGCTGTTTCTTGTTTCTGGAACCTTTGTACCAGGATCCCTCCCCTGCGTGTGGCAGACGCCTCCGAGGTCATTCACCCTGGCCGTGCTGCCTCTGGGGCTCCGGGACCGGCCGCTCCTCCTGACCACATAGCTGCTCTTCACCATCCTGCCCGGAGGCTTGTCCTGCCAGGGCTGGCAGGGTCTTCAGGATAAGGCTCTGGCCCCCTGGGGTAGTTCCTCAGGCATGGGGAGGACGCTCAGTGGGCGAGAGCTGTGAGCTGGATGGTGTGGACCTGACCGTGAGCAGCCACTGTCTGGGCGGGCAGATACTCCAGGGCGCTGGGCTGTAGCTTCTCCCTCATCGCTAGCAGAGGGCGGCCTGTGCTGGAGGGTCCGGCCTGTGTGGTCTGGGCCCTGCAGTCCCCATGGCTTCCCAGGCAGCCCCCTAACCTCACTCTGAGTGGGACAGTGGGGACTATGCCCAGGGGGCAGGCAGCCTCTAAGCGCACAAGGTGATGTGCCCCCTCTGACTTCCAATGTCCCAGGAGGGCGGAATGTGCCTAACTTGTGCTGGTCACCAGTATGCAGGGGTGGCTGTGCAAGACCAGGCAGGCACCAGGTGGACAGTTCTGCAACGGGAATAGGACGCCCCTGCCCATGAGCATGCACTCCCTCCTTGTGCCAGGACCCCCTCCATCTTCCTCCCAGGAGCCCCTCTATTGCCCTTCCAGGTTCCCCCACCCCTCCCCGAAACCCCTCCCTTCCCCTCCCAGGATCCCCTCACCCCTCCCAGGCCCTCCTCCCTCCTCCCCCAGGTCCCCTCCCAGGACCCCTTCCCTCCCCACCAGGCCTCCCTCCCTCTACCTCCTAGCACACCCTCCGTCCCCTCCTCTTCCCCTCCATCAGACCATCGTCCTAGAGACAGGAATAGCCACCATCTCCTGACTCTGAGGAGATGGCTCTCTGTGGGGGGGGTCAAGGGGACAGAGTGCCTTGGCAAGGACCTGGAGAGAGAGCAGCCACCAAGGGAGCTAAGGCCAACGCCTTCCCCCAGGTCAGACGGGGTCCCTCTCTGAGCCTCAGCTGTGGCTCTTCAGCACCCCAGGCCCACCTGCTCCCCACTCCACCAGGCACCTGGGGGGTGCTATTTGACTGGTGCCATCTTGGCATCATCCATCAACACACGGTGGAATCAGGGGTCTCACCTGGGCCATGGAGGCCCGGGTGGTGACATTCCGATCAGGGCAGGTAGAGGGAGTGCAGGCCGTCCCAGGACCCCGACCTGGCCGGCCCCGGGCCTCACAGCCTCCTGAAGGATAAGGGATGAGCGCATGCATCTGGGGAGGGCGGGCCTTTATGGCGGCAGAGAGAGGAGACAGCAGAGAGAGAAGGAGAGATGGAGAGGGAGAGACAGGGAGAGAGAGGGAGAGAAGGAGGGAAAGAGAGAGGGAGAGAAGGGGGGGGAGAGAGGGAGGGAGAGGAGGAGGGAGAGAGGGAGGGAGGACGAGAGGAAGGGAGAAAGAAGGAGAAGGAGAGGAAAGAGAGGAAGTGGGGAGGGAGGGAGGGAGGAAGAAGCGAGTGGGGAGAGGTGGGAGAGAGAGAGGGAGGGCGGAGGGAGAGAGAGGGATGGAGAAGAGAGAGAGGGAAGGAGAGAGTGGGAGGGAAGGGGGGAGGAGAGAAAGAAAAAGGGGGAGAGGAGGGGGAAGGAGAGGGAGAGGGAGGAGAGAGAGGGAGAGATGGGGGAGGGAGAGAGAGGGAGAGAGTGGGGAGAGGGAGGGAGAGAAGGAAGAAGAGAGGGAAGGAGACAGGGAGGGAGAGGGAAGGAGAGGGAGAGAGAAAGATGGGGCGAGAGAGAGATACACAGAGAGCTGAGGAGGGCAGAGCAGAGGCCTACCTACCCTGAGGAGGGCAGAGCAGAGGCCTACCTACCCTGAGGAGGGCAGAGCAGAGGCCTACCTACCCTGAGGAGGGCAGAGCAGAGGCCTACCTACCCTGAGGAGGGCAGAGCAGAGGCCTACCTACCCTGAGGAGGCAGAGCCTAGGCCTAACCTACCCTGAGGAGGGCAGAGGGTGGAGACGAATTTGCACCTTAGTCCTGCCCTCGGGCTGTCCCTGTGAGAATGCCAGGATGGTCCTAGCGCCCAGCACCCCAGCACGGCAGGCCCAGGTGTCTCTTGGGCTCAGGTTCGCCTCAGGGCCCTCTGGCTCTTGGAAGCCCCCAGCCCTCCTCAGTCCTTCGCCTCAGCCCTCGCTGTGCCCAGGCTGTGTGAGTGGGAGGTGGGTGTCCGTGTTATTCTAAGGGTGCTGCTGTGCTTTGGGGGTGACTTCTTACTGCCGCTGCTTTTCAAAGTAGGAAACTGAGGTTCAGAGAGGTTCAGGACCTGCCTGAGGCCACACAGCAATTACCAGCAGACTGGTGCCACTCTGGAGCCTCTTTGGGGTCTCCACCCAGATCGCCCTCCAGGGCCTCAGGCAGGGCTCCTCCGCAGGTTCCTGTGATGCAAAACCCTGGGGAGGAAACAGGACCATTTTCCAGGCAGGGGTCAGGGTTCCGGGGAGGCAGGCTGGGCGGGATGTGCTGGGAGGTGGGAAGGCCCCGGATCGGGTCGGAGTCAGGGCAGATCTGGGTGTGGCTGGGGCTGTGGAGGAAGTCTAAGGGGGCAGGGAGCCCTTTACTGCACTGCCTCAGTGACATTTCACCTGCTCTGTGATAAGTGGGGATAACTGGTCACCTACCCAGCTGTGCTCACACCCTCAGGCCAACCCACTGCAGCTCCATGTGGTCCTTGGCACATGGACTGGCTGCCCTTCACTGGGGCTTGGCCACTGAGGCCCTTGCAGCAGCCCTCAGAGGGGACCCCGGTGGGTACTGCGTGGTCCCAACTGCCCGACGGAGCTCATTGAGCCCCCGCTGTATGCCAGGGCCTGTTCAGGCCCCTTTGTATTGTAACACACGTGGTCCACGTGGGACCCATCCTTCTGGCGCTGGGATTCAGTGACAACTGCAAACTGCCAGTGACACCAATAACTAAGGAGTTGTGAGGGCGGCTGAGCTCCGGGAGGGGCACTGAGGGCCACACAGACCCACGCTGGCCTGGAAGGATGATGGGACCCACGGGGTGGGGGACACAGCCAGACAGAGGGTGCCCAGGCGGGAGAGGCGTGGAGCCCTGGCCTGGGCATGTGAGGATGGGGAGGTGGGGGGTGAGCTCAGGGGGTCTGCGTGGAGCAGGTGGGCAGAGCCTCGAGGGCCACTGAGGCGGGAGTCTGGGGGGCCCTGAGGAGCCACGGGGCCTTTGTGGGAAGGGAGTGGGTAGATGGCAGCGTGGACTTGGTGGGGAGAGAAGGACACCGCGAAGGTCACCCAGGTGGGTTTGCAGACCCCAGGGCGGAGGGGTGGGGTCAAGTGAAGGAACTGTCACCCTCTCTGGAGGCAGGTGCGGCTGACATTGGCTGCCTGGGGACACCAAGGACGGCCCCAAGGTCCTATGGGGGCACATAGAGGTCCGCTGCCTGAGTGGGGAGTGGGGTGGGGCTGATGGCCAGGGCCTCCCATGGGCCTGGGAGCCAGGACGGAGGCGGCCCTGGCATGACCCCTGATCTTTCCTGAGCACCAGCTCTCAGTGGTTCTGGAGGAGACCCTGCTTTTTTAAAATTTTTCCTTTTTTTTGGTCTGTAGCTGGATTTAACTGTAAAGAGCAATAAATTACAAATCTGGAAAAACATCCCTTGTCCCCACAAAGGACACGACTGTCCCCAGATGACAAATGAATTAACATTATTGAGTATTTATAACTTCCGCCGGACAGAACTTACAGATGTTACTGGCAAATCCTGCCTGCCTTTGGGGTATTTTTAGAGCCTATTGTCCATCCCTACGAGGTTCCTCTAACCTCGTCTCTACCAAGAAGGCAGTGTGCACTGTCTGGGCCCAGAGGATGGGCCCGGGGTGCCCTAGCTCCTCTGCAGAGCTGGAGCGGCCCTGGCACGTGTGGGCACATTCATCCATCTGCAAGGAGACGGAGTGCGGGGAGAGGGCAGGAGACCCCGTCTTGCTCTGGAGGCTGAAGGAGGGCTGAGCGGAGCTGAGGCCAAGTGGCAGCCCCATCCGTGAAAGGGGATTCAGGAGTAAAGGCAGGAAGGATGTCTCAGGGACCAGCTGAGTGGCCAGCACTGACCATCAGGCGGGCACCTGGCTGGGAATCTTCGTCGGCTCTGTAGACAGGGAGGCCGAGGCACAGAGAGCTCACCCTGGGCCCTCCACATTCAGTGGCAGCTGGGACTTGAACTCTGGCCTGGGCCACTTCCCAGCCGACTGCACTCTGCCGGACATCTGAGCTGCCTGGCCTGCCAGCAGACCTCCAGACTCTGTCCTGGACCTGGACTCAAGGGCCTCCGACCCGACCCTGAGTTTTGGGCTTGGGGGCAAGGCCTGTGCTATGCCCAAACCTCCCTCGCAGCTGCCCCTGGGGCTCTGGTGGGAATTCCCTTGGCCCCCACAAGAGCTGGGGGGTCTAAGTGTCTCTTGGGCTTCCAGTGTGTGGATGTACAACTTTATTTGAGTATTTAATTTCCCCTCTGATTCATAAAATAAACAAAGGAGATTTATCTGAAAGTGACTGTGAACTCTTCCAGGCTCTCTGCGGAGTCTGGGCCCACAGCGCCGTGCGCTGCTCACAACTCAACCCAAGTGTCTGCTTGCAAGGGAGGTGCGGGCAGGAAGCGGACGGACCTGGTGTTTTCGTTAGGGAGGTTAACGGGCTGGGATGGAGGGCCTTAAATCTTTCACTAGAAAATCCCAGTGAAGCTTCAGAGGAGGCCTGGGGGAGAGCCGGGCCGCAGAGCAGCCATCCGTCAGCAGAGGCACCCGCTCGAAAGTGCTGTTGATTTAAGGAGGCCCAGGTATTGAGGGTTTTCTGTGTTTATTTTAAAATCTTCAGAAAAACTCATTAGCACTCTCCCTAACTGTTTCTGGAAGCGGCGATCTCGGTTCGGGCTGAGGGCTCAGAAAAGGCCGTTGGACGTGGAGGCTCACGGAGGGACCAGCCGTTTCCCCAGATCCTTCTGGAGCCCGGGCCAGGGTCACTGAGGGGACGGTCCCTCAGCGCCGTTCATCTCGGCTGATCCTATTTCAGCTGAGGCTGGGATGGGCTGTCCTGGCCCAGCCAAGGAAGTGACACCCTGTGTGACTGAGGACGAATTCCTGAAGCTGCCCCGCCTCCCAGGCCCCTTCTCTGCACCCCCTCAGCTCTCCCTGAGGCAGGGAGATGGGCCAGGGGGCACCACGTTGAGGCTGATGACCGTCACCCATCCTCTGAGGGGATGCCACCCCCAAATCATCTGAGCTCAGGGCCCCAAAGTCTCTCAGCTAATTCACGCTGGTGTCCCATCTCGGGCTGGCAGGACCATTGTCCCGGCCTCATGCTGGCCAGTGCCTTCGGCTGACCTCTGAGCTTTGCTTGGGGGAGAGTGCCCAGTAGGAGGTGGGGAGGCACCTGGTGGTGGCCCCCAGCCCCTGTGGGGCCTCCTCCCCAGACTCCATCTGCCCCCAGCACCTCCCTTTGGAAAGGTTGTTAGGAGACACCTGTGTGAGGATCTGACGGGATCCTGGCCTGGGGCTGGGGGTCCTGACCGTGCTGCGGGGAAGCGTTTTCTGTGTTTCTTTCAAAGCCATCAGAAAAGCTGCTCTGCTGCCTTCCACACCCCTGGCTGCCTTCCACACCCCTGGGATTGTTGCTGGAGACCTGGCCGGGCAGCCTCTGCAGGGAGGCTCTGGCTGAGCAGCTGCCCAGCCTGGCCCTGGTCCTCCTCGCCCCTCCCTGACCCTCCAGGGCCGACAGGGACAGGCTTGTCGATGTGCCCCCTGGGGCCTGCATGGGCGCTGTGCAGCAGGAGGCTGGTGGAGGGCAGAATGCAGTCCCCAGGAGGTCATGGTTATCAGACCGGGGTCAGTGGGCCTGGTTCACTCGTCTCTCTCCCTCTCTGTCTCTCCGTCTTTTTCTCTGTCTCCATGTCTCTGCCTCATGAGCCCCTGTCCTGGCCCCATTCCTTGCTCCCTGCAGAGGGGCAGCCTTGCCCTCCCTCCCGTGCACACGGCGTGCCACAGACTTGACTGGACCTGTCCCCATCCCTGTCACCAGAGCCTCCTGGAGGTCAAGATCAAGGACCCTGCATGTCCTGGGGTCCTGCAGATGACTAAATGAAGGGGTGCAGAACGAGGCCTCAAAATGGCAGACCCTCGACAGTGTGTGTGGCAAATTATTTGGCACGTTTTACACACGAGCATTACAATTCAGAAATGATGAGTTCCGAGGTCAAAGGGGAAGCCCTCGAAGTAAGTAAAGGGTCACTGAGGCCTCTGAGGCCTCCTCCCCACAGCCCCACATCATTGGGCCACTGAGGCCTCCTCCCCACAGCCTCACATCATTGGGTCACTGAGGCCTCCTCCTCACAGCCCCACATCATTGGGTCACTGAGGCCTCCTCCCCACAGCCCCACATCATTGGGCCACTGAGGCCTCCTCCCCACAGCCTCACATCATTGGGCCACTGAGGCCTCCTCCCCACAGCCTCACATCGTTCCCACATTTCTGGGACCCAGAATCCAGCAGACTGGGCCCAGCCAGCGTCCACAGGCTTCTCCGAAGGGCGTGCAGCCTGTGCGGCGGCTCCCGCCTGGGCTGGGGCCAGGGCCGCTGTTCCCCTGGATGGACTGCTGGGAGCAGCCTCAGAGTGGCCGCCTGGGAAGGGCCTCTCCAGAGACCTTTCCTGGCTGGGCTTCCCTGGGCTCCTGGCAGCGCGGCAGGCCCCTTGCTCTCGAGCTCCGGCACAGTTCTGGGAGAGTCCGGTGACTGGCAAGGATGGGTCCAGCCGAGCCTCCCCCGACCTGGAGAGGCTGAGTGGGCTCGGAGTGGGCTGAGTGCCTGCACCTCCTGCTGCACCTTGACAGCAGCCGTGGGGAGCGAGGATCGGGCCTCCCACATGAGCAGGGCAGTCTGGAGAGGACGGAGACCACCGCCTGGCACATTCTCTTCCTGGCTGCCTCCCACCTGGAGCAGTGCCCACCCTGACGGGCAGCCCGGGACTGGCAGAGGACTCACCACAGGGTCCTGGAGCCCCTCCACAGTGTACCTGAGCGCAGAGCAGCGGGCGCATAGCAGCCTCCCTACCACCTGTGGCAGGACAGCACCAGCCGGTGCTTCTGGGATCCCTGCAGGCCAGGCAGGTGCTGGGAACATCACCGGGATGGAGCTCATGCTGCGGCCTCCACACACCCACCCAATCACTAACAACCCTTCTCTCAGAACCTGCTTCCGGGGACCCTCCCCACACACAGGCCTGGGGGACCCTCTTCACACAGGCCGCGGGGACCCTCCCCACATAGAGGCCCCAGGGACCCTCTTCACACAGGCCCTGGGGACCCTCCCCACACTCAGGCCTGCGGACCCTCCCCACACTCAGGCCTGCGGACCCTCCCCACACAGGCCCCGAGGACCGTCCCCACACAGAGGCCCCAGGGACCCTCTTCACACAGGCCCCGGGGACCCTCTTCACACAGGCCCCGGGGACTCTCTTCACACAGGCCTGGGTCCTTCCTCACCTGCCTCCTTCAGCCTCCCTGCTGTCCTCCTTGGGGTGTGTCCCTGGTGAGGGGACATGGCACGGCTACAGGGCTGGCCCGGGAGCCTATGAAGGCCGCTTTCGTCATTTCCCTCCTGGTTATCAACGCTGATTCACTGGAGAAGATTTAGAAAAAAGAACTTAGAATAAGGTTTAATTGTCGAGAGAGAACTATCGTTATCACCCACTCCCCTCCAGATCAAACATCACTACACACTAAGTATTTGTCCACACAGGGGATGGATGAGACCCCGTACATGGCTTGAGACCCCGCATTTCCGTGGTGTGTCTGCGTTCTTACATCCTCCCAGGGCACCGATGGGTGAGGGCTCCTTGACACACGTGCCTTCGAGCCACCTGGGCAGCCCCTCTTGTTTGGAATTGCACCATTCCCGTTGTCCCAGGGCAGCCCAGGGGCCGGTGATGACTCCATCTGTTAGAGACCGGGCAGGGGCCAGCCTGGGGCAGGGGATGGCCCCTGGGGCGGCACTGAAAGGAGGGCCCAACGCCTCTCATCGCAATGTCCCCACACCTGGTGTACACGCACATTCGGCTCCCAGGTGCACACACTGTCACGCAGGTTGTCCACACAGCCAGGGACCTCCTGGGAGGCCTGGGCTCCTGACCTCCAGGCAGGAGGGCTCTGTGCACCGGGATCCCTCCTGCTGCTATGGAGGAGGCATCGGAGGGCCTCGACCCCTGAGCACTATGTCCCGGGCTGGACACGGAGGAAGGAGGGCCATTGATCTGAGGAAGCAGCACGTGTGGAGACTCCGACATGTGATGGGTCTGGTCCCTGCACCTGAGAGTGGACGCAGGTGTCAGGACCCGGGGGCCTGAGGCCACGGGGCAGCCAGGGCCGGGCCAGCTGTGTGGAGTTGCTGCAGCAGAGCCTGGGCTGTGAGGGAGCGAGGGTTTGGATGCGAAGAAGAAACAGAACCAGATTTGCATCATGGAAATCCAAGCTGGGGCCAAGTGCAGGGGCGTGGGGGATGGGCTGCGGCTGGAGCTGGAAGAGGGGTGCGCTGAGAGGAGGGACCCAACTGGAGTTTTACCGGGACCAGGGAGGGCAGGTCTCGGGGGCCTCCCCATGCAGGGAGACCCCAGGCGGCTCATTCTAGGCCCACCAGCTTGTTGGGCCGTGGAGAAGGAAGACCTGCATGGAGGCGGAGGTGTGGGGATCCCTCAGTGCACCCGGCCCAGAGTGCAGCATGCAGGCCCCGCTGGCTGAGGTGTGGCCACGGCTGGGCTCCTGGCTCCCCCACCCCGCCTTCCTCCTCCCCCAGGCCTGTGGCCCCAGTGCGGCCCGACGCCGTCCAGCAGTGGGGCCAAGAGTGCGTTATCAGATAATAAATAAGGCGGCTGGAGCCGTCCGTGTCAACATCTTGGCGGCTGCACAGGGCACTGTGCGGGAGGGGGCTGCCCACCAGGGACACCCCCACCTGGTGGGAGGCTGTGGGCTTAGGCAGCCTCTACTGCTGAGGCGCCGGTTGGGGGGGTGAATGTGGGCACCCTGGGGTCTATCCCCAGCCACAGCCTCACAGTCTCGGGGGTGCCGGGTCCCTCAAGCGTCACTTCTTCATCTGTGGGATGACGGTCCTCGTGTGGAGGCCCAGACACGGCCCAGAGGCAGACGTGGAGGGGCTGGGCCTGGGCGCTGGTTCCCTGGGCCTCACCTTCCACCTGGTGGCTTAGCACCAGGGGACCGTGTGGAGATGGGGCCCAGCCTGCACAGGTGGGTTTGCTGCTGAGCGCACCTGGGGGCCGTGTGGAGATGGGGCCCAGCCTGCACAGGTGGGTTTGCTGCTGAGCGCACCTGGGGGCCGTGTGGAGATGGGGCCCAGCCTGCACAGGTGGGTTTGCTGCTGAGGGGATGCTGCAGCTGGCGGTGCCGGGCTGGGGGCCCTGGTGTGTCAAGAGCCCCACTCAGCCTCCCTCGGGGACCCCACCATACACACACCAGGCCCTTCCCCATCGTGGGCCCTCCGAGGAGGAGGCTGGGCCCCAGGGTGCCCGAGGGTCACAGTGCCAGCTGCTCCTGCCACAGGGAGCCTGGGCTGGGACACCAGGTACTGGTCAGCTTCTGAAGGCAAGTCTGATGTCCCCAGAAACATGGCCCCTGAGGCTGTGGATCCGGCCTTGCTCTCAGGTGAGAGCCTGGACTTGAAGGCCGTCCTGCCTCCCTCATGCCTGGGCCGCTCTCCACCTTCTCTCCTCTCTGCTCACTCAGCCACCCTGCCTTCCCCACTGTCTCTTCTCTCTGCTCACTCAGCTGCCCTGCCTTCCCCACCACACACCAGGCCCTGACTCAGCCCACGTCTGACTGGCTGTCCCCGAAGGTTGTCCACACACCCTGGAGGAGGCAGCCCCCTGAGCCTGTGAGACTGTGGCACCAGCATAGCTGGGTAAAGATGTCCCCTTCCAGACACGACACCAGTGTTCCTGGTGGCAGAGTAACCTGTTTGACGATGGTGACAATAGGAACTGTTTTTTTCGGAGGGATGTCTCTATTTGGTTAAATAAGGAGGTACTTTTTGTTAACAATGTTCCTTTTCTTTCTTTCTCTTTTTAGACAATCTTGCTCTATCACCCAGGCTAGAGTGCAGTGGTGCAGTCAGCCCTCACTGCAGCCTTGAACTCTTAGACTCAAGTGATCCTCCCACCTCAGACTCCTGAGCAACTGGGACTACAGGCGGACGCCACCGCACCTGGATTATTTATTTATTATTTTTTGTAGAGACGGGTTTTCATTATGCTGCCCGGACTGGTCTCAAACTCCTGGGCTCGAGTGAGTCTCCTACTTCAGCCTCCCATGTTCCCTCCTTAATGAGCACGTTGCATGTTTCAGACAAGCCTTAGGGGCTTCATGTCCACTTAGCCATGAGCTGTCTTTTGCAACATCAAAGGAGAGACTGACCCTCTCCCTGAGCCCACCCCTGGAAGCTGCGGGCCCAGCACAGTGGAGATGCGATGTGTGCCCAGGACTCAGCCGCCGGTCGGGTTGAAGCCTATACAGGGCGGCTCTCGGGATCCGGTGTCCATGTTTGGCCAAGACACACCTACGGGGGTGAAGGTGCACCATGTTGGTTGGTGGCAGCGAGGTCCAGGAATGGTGGGAGAGTGAGGACGTGCCAGCGTCTGGGCCTGCTTTGAGGGCGAGGGCCGCAGCCTCAGGGCCTGGATGCTTTCAGGCTTGCTGCTCTGCTCTGAATGAAGCAATAAATTAAGGACTTGAAGTGGGAGGGCTCTATAAATGGTTCTGGGTCAAGAAGCCCCAGCTGACGGGGCTCTGCGTCTCTCTTCTTTTTCTATGCCGCCCACGCTCAGTTTTGGGGCTTCACCAGGGCCTTCTCGCTCCCCCAGGGTGCCCAGGATGGAGCACCGTGGGGCTTGATGGACACTTTCTGCAGGCTGGCGGGGCCACTGCAAGGTCCTTGGGGATTTCCCGGTGCCGCTCCCTCCTCCTCCAGGCTGCCTGGGCATCTGCTTTGGTTCAAAGGTGATGGGAAGTCAGTGTGCCCAGGTCCAGACAGTGCAGGTAAAGTGACCTTCCTTTTAGTCCTGTCACTCTGATAAGGGGCTGGGCCACTTTGCCCGCCAGCCTCCGGCTCGTCTGGTTGTTTATGGCGGGCTGGGCAGAGTGCAGGGTAGGCTGGCGGGAGGGAGAGCGCACGGCGCCTGGCAGCTATATTAAGGCTCTGTTCCTCATGGCTTCCGCCCTAAGAGGAGAAAGGCTTAAATTTAGCAGCAGTGGCCATGCCCAGCGGTGGAACTGTCAGCCTCCGTCATCCTGGACACATCCCTAAAAATGGAATAAAACAGGGAAAGGGTTGCTTCCGCTTTGCTCATGGGCAAATCCTCCTGTTCCCTTTGGGGACCTCCCTTCACAGATGGGGTGTGTCCAGGGCCAAAGTCCCCCAGTCCGGTCAGCACCTGGACTCCTTCCTCTCTACCTGTGGGGACCCTGTCTGTCCTGCATGTCACCCACAAACACCTCCAGGAAGCCTCTCCAGATAGGGATTGGTGCCTGGTGCCACCTCCCTAGACTGGGGCCTCCCAGGGACCCACCTTCTACACAAGTGCATGGATTACAGATATGGCCACGGATATGTGGCACCCCTTCCCCAGCAGAGGTGGGGAAACTGAGGCTGGAATGGAAGCAACGTGGCCAGCTCCACTGCACCCAGCACTGTGGTCTGGGGACGCCGTGCTGTGCCCTCTGACTCTGGCACCTTGAGTCACCTCTCTGAGCCATGGTTTTTCTTATCAGGGAAGAGGAAAACTAGCGCCTGCTTCCTGGGAGTGGCGAGTGCAAGGATGAGGTGCACAGTGCCCACCCAGCAGCGGACATGGGGAGGCGCTGATGTGAAAACCACGACACAGACAGTCGCCGGCTACCTCCTGCTCCAGGTCCTTGGCCCAGGCAGCTCTGCGTCTTCCCCCTGGATCCCCCGGGACGTCCTCAGGCCTCCTTCCCTCTGGGTCTGTGGCCCCCTCACCCCCTCACTCAGGGTCTGGGGTGCTGAGAACAGGCTGGGCTGGACTTACCTTCCATAGAGACGTGGATTCCCAAGGTCAGCCCTGCAGGTGGTAGAGGCAGTGACCGTCCAACCTGTGAGGGGACAGACTGTCCTTCCCCAGCCGTGGCCTGGGCTGGAGAGGCCTGGGAGGTCACTGCCACCCGTTTTCCCATTCAGGGACCCAACGCCCAGCACGAGCCCTGAGACAGATGTGCAGGAACCAGTATGGGGGGCGACCCTCAATCCCCCATGCCTCAGTTTCCTCACGGTGCACAGGCACCCGGGAAGGCAGCCTGAGTCTTCTGGGCTTGGAAACAGGACAGTAGCAAGAGAACCCCAACGATGCCCAGATGCCACATGTGACCCTTATGGGGACACAGGGGCCACCTTGCCGCAGTCCATTTCCCCGTCCCCAGGTCAGATGAGCAGGGCAGGGCAGGGACTTGAACTGGATTCAGACCCTGAAGCATCATAGTGCAGGGTTTCTCAAAGTGTGGGCCCCCAGGCACCCAGCAGGTTTGAGGGGTTCCTGTTTAAAATGCTCACTCCCGGGCCCTCCTCAGATCCCATGGATCTGAAAATCCCTCAGCATGGCTCCCACTGCATGGGCTAGAATGAGGGGCCTTGTCTGACCTCTCTCTTGAGCCAGGTCCAGCGGGGGGCAGTTGGCTGAGGAAGTTACTAGAGCTGCTCGCAGTCCTCACCCCAGTGCCTGATAGGACGGAGGAGGTTGGGAGAAGACAGGGAAGGCTTCCAGGAGGAGGTGGGCTTGGCTGGGAGGAGGCTCTGAGCAGCGACCCAGCCTGGGGGAATGGAGGTATCCACCAGCCCAGCCCCTCTGCTGCACCTCTAGAACAGGCCCCAGGCTTGTTAAGCGCCACTGCCAAGCCTCACGCCTGCCTTGCCTGGCACCCCTCTCCCAGCCGCTGGGGACCTGGGGGGCACTGGTGGTCCTGAGCATCATCAGGGCCTGGAGATGTCATCGAGGGCACCTGGGGGGACGCAGGGGGCCGGGGATGTTTCAGAACGCAGAGGATGGCTGGAACTCGCTAGGAGGGTGGTGACCAGCAGGCAGGGCAGGGCTGGGAGACCCCACGGGTGATGGGTGAGGGGAGATGGAAGACTCCACGGGTGATGGGCAGGGGGAGGGAGAGTGAGGTTCAAGGCTTTATTTCACTTTTCCTGTGGTTTCATTGTCTTTTTTAGAAAAGATGACATCACATAGAAATGAGCTGGAAGAACCTCTGGAGGGACGGCTCCAGGACAACCGGTGCGCTCCTGAGGGACGGCTCCAGGACAGCCGGTGCGCTCCTGAGGGACGGCTCCAGGACAGCCGGTGCGCTCCTGAGGGACAGCTCCAGGACAGCCGGTGTGCTCCTGAAGCTGACGCCAGACATGACTGGTTTCCAATAGAGGGCGGTGCGCTGGGGGTCTAGCTGGCTCACAATGTTAAAAATATTTTTGAATCAAATTGGAAGACTTAAAATTCAGGTTTCTGGCATTGCTGGAAAAATCAGGGCTTGTTGGTGAAGGGTGGCAGCCGGACGGAGGCGAGGACATGCTCCCCGCAGGGTGCTGTGGTCGCCTGCACCACTCCTCCGTTCCCTGTGGCCTCCCGACATGATGTCACGGGCCATCCACAGCTGTGTAGGGTAGGGTGCCTCTCGCCAGCGTCACCCAGTAAGGTATCATCCAACTCAGTGTGGAGGGGGCTTGCAAGGGAAAGAGGGGTCACTCACAATTCTCCTGGGACAAGAGACTAAACTGCCCGGCCCCAAATGCACCAGGACACGTGGCCACGTCATCACCAGCCCCAGCTGCGCTTGGATGGGTCAGGCCAGGGCTCCCAGACAATTCACTCTGCCTGTCAGACACAGTCATGATACACAGATTCCGCCAGAACAAGGCCCATTCCCATCCCCTCTGGAAAAACCATCCAAACAAGCGTGTAAGTCTGTGATGACTGCAATGTGAATGGCTTCCCCTCGGCGGAATCCTGGCACTGTGCGTGGCCCGCACTCCTATCCTTGGCAGTCCTGCACCACAGCTCCGTCCATCCATGTGGGCAACGAAGGGCAGCCCAAGGCCTCAGGAGGCCCCTGTCCAGCTGCTCCCCTCCTTCCTCTCCCCTGCTTGGCCTCAGGTGCTTCACTTGGAATCTTGGTTTTACATCAGGAGGTTGATTGTTTTCCCCCAACTGCTACAACTTGTAAACATATTGACGGTGAGCGCTGATGACGGAATTCAAGTTGGCGGTGGTGCCCTGCGTTGGCCTCTGCCGCAGGGGGCCAATGTGGTCCAGAGCCTTGGGCTGCACCTGGGGAGTCCCTTGATGTACGTGGGGTGGGGAGTTGAGCCCTTTCCCCACCAGCCTTCCTGCTCTGGGGCCCGACTGCTGTCTGCACAGAAGGCCTCCCCACCGCTGTGTGGAGACTCCAGGAGACCCAGTGTCTTTGGGTGGGTGGGCCTGCTGGTCTCTGCTGTGCTGGAGCAAAGCAGGCACGGAGGTGAATCAGTGGGTGCTCTGTTCCGGGCTGTTCCCCTGACATGGCCTGGGGACCTAGGCCAAGGCCAGCGCACACCAGGCCTCTTGGTGCAGAGGCCCCCCGAGGCCAGCCTGGGGGCTCAGGGCTGTGGAGGGGAAGGCAAAGTCCTCAGGCTCGAACTTGAACTCCAAGTGGCCGGGGGCAAGGGAGTCATCCTCCTGGCCGGAGGCCTGCAGGGACAGGAGAGCATGAGAATGCGGGGTAGGGGGTGGGGGGTGGGGAGGCAGCTGTGGCCTCTTAGGTCAGGAGCTCCCATGACCGGGATTTGCCCTTAGGGACCCCTTGATGCCCTGGAATGGCATGGGGGACCCCTCGTGAGGGATTGGGGTTCCCCCATCTGGCAGAGTCAGCTCTAGGGGAAGGGCCACCATACTGATGGCTGAAGGCCGCCGGTGTGTCCAGCCCACCTGCTGGAAAAGGTTCCAAGGGGCTCTGATGGGATCTGACTTGGCCGAGGAAGCACAGGGCCCCAGTTCTGGGCACCCTAGCCCGCCCCCTTACCTGGGGGGCCATGCCGGGCCCAGGGCACATTGGGGACGCCAGGCTGGGCTTGGGCTTCGAAGTGGCTGCCGAGTTGTCAGTGCTGGGGACACCAGATGGGGAGGCCGAGGCGTTCGTTGTGGATCCTGGAAGGGAAGAGCGGGTGTTTACAGAAGGCCCAGGTGTGGCCTCACTTCCCCTTCCTGCCATGTAGCCAGGTCTCCTCTGGCTCTGGCCCAGAGAGGTCTGGAGACTCCTCACGGTCACACCGTGGGCGTGGGCGGTGGGGCCGGGCATGGCTTCCTTGGCCCCACCTCTGCCCCTGCTGCCCACATGCTGTCACCACCCTGGCCCCCCACACCCCCCAGCAAGGTCACCACAGGGCAGAGCTGAGGGCATTTGGACTTCCAGAGGACTGTGCTTGAACCAAACACGCAGGTCTCTCATGACGGAACTGGCGGCACCGAAGGCCACCCCGCAGGAGGGGGTTGACCACAGGGCCTGGCCACGCACCTGAGGAGCCCGTGGTCTTGGCGATGGTCTTTGGCTTCCGCTTCCGTGTCTGGATGCTTTCCTTCTTCATGGCCAGAGGCCGCGGCACCTGGCAGGGGTGGCGAGGGTGGAGGCTGGTCCCGTCCCTGCTCACCCCTGGGCCCCTTGCACAGCACCCCCTCATTCCAGTCCCCCAGAGCCGGTCACTCCTGGAGCTGGCTGTGTCCTCACAGCCCTGGTGGGTCAGCTGCCCGTTGGGCTGGGTGAGGGGGAGCCCGTGGAGCTGGATTCCCATCCCCCTGTCCGACAGAGCTGCCAGGGGCCAGAAGGCACCAGGGGTGCCCAGAGGGCGGGAGCAGTGTCCTTGTCTGGCCCCGGCTGAATGGCTGTGGTGAGCCTCAGTCAACCCGTCTGTGCCATGAGTGTAACAGGACTAGCCCGGGCCCCCGGGGGGTGGTGCTGCCGTCAGCCGGGACATGTGTGTAATACAGCCCAGGGGACAACAGCTATCCTTCCAGCTCCTCCCCAGCCTCCTAGTCTGGGAGTCGGGAGGGCGCTCACTAGGAGGCTGGACAGAGGCCTTCCCACCCTGCCCCGGGGACCACACTCACCCCGTGCAGCTTCATGTAGAGGCCGCAGGCATTGCACACGGGCTCCCCCTCCGAGTTCCGCCGCCACAGCGTGGTGTTGGTCGTGTGGCAGTTGGTGCAGCAGAGGCCAGCGCGGCGGGATGAGGACTGTGGGGGTGAGGGAGACTGGAGTGAGCCCCCGGCCGTGTGCACGGCTGGAGCAGAGGGAAGGAAGCGAGACTCAGGTTGGCCTTGAGGCCACGCAGGACCCAGTGAGAAGGTGTTTGGAGCATGAAGGTCGTGGGCTCTGCAATGGACTGGCCTGGCAGCTCTGCCTGGACACGCCTTCGAGTCCTGAAAAAGGTAACTTTACCTTCCTGGGCCTCAGTTCTCCCCCTCGCCCAGTAAAAAGGGGTTGATAACAGACCCACCACAGGCTGGTTGTGGGGTTCAGAGCCTGTGGGGGCCGGGCACCTAGACACGGCAGTGGTTTTCCTGTTGTCTGTTTTAGCACCAACCCTGGGCCTGGACCCCGCAATTCTGCAGTGGACCAGCACCCCAAGGCCACAGGGCCCCCCCAGAGGCCAGGACACAGCAGGCATCAGGGCCTGTGTTACCCCTGTGCACCTGCCTCCCAGGCCGGGGGCCCCATCGGACAGCGTCTGAGGGCTCTGGGTCCCACCTGCCTGTTTCCCCATTGTTGTACACTGTACGTGGTGTTAGAGCAAGACTGGACCCATCTGGAACCGTCCGGAGGCCCCAACATTGCCTCCCTCCTTCTTGTGGCTCTCAGTAGAGACTGACCCCCAATCTGGCAGGTCCAGGTCCAGTCAGAGGTCCCGAACCTTCAGGGCCCCAGTCCGTGAGCTCAGCTGGGGCTCAGGAATCTGGACTGAGGGAGGCCTGGGAGGCTCCGAGCTGGCAGCCTGGGGAGTCCCTGTTGAAGGAGGACCAGGGGCCTCCCACCAGCTCACGCCGGCCTTTCTCCTGCTGGCCTCACAGGTTGGTGCTTGGAGAGAGGTGGTGTTTGGGAGCTCCAGCCCAGGGCTCCAGAGGCACCTCAGACTTGAAGCCCTTTCCTGAATCTCAGCACACAGCTCTGCTGGTGGCACCACCCTTCCCAGCCACCTGTCCCCAGACCTGGTTCTCCAGGGGGCTGCTGGTTCTACCCCAGCCCCTGCCCTGACCCCCTTGGTCCCCTTCCCTCGGGTTGCACAGCCCCTGCCTGGTCCAGGTTCCTGGCTCGTCTTGCCAGGATCACAGTGGTGGCTCTGCGGGAGCTCTGTCTGCCTTCCTGGCGGCAGCCAGGGCCAGACCATCAGTGTGCCTCAGGCCTGTGAGGACGAGGCCCCCACCTCAAAGCCATGCCCCCAGATTCTCTACCGGGACAGAGCCAGAGAGCAGTCACAAGTAAGCCAGCCACGCTAGGGTAAAAGAATCCATCCTGAACCAGGGCTGAGTGGACCCAGCCAGCCTTAGCTTCACGGTCTGTTACTGACATAAGCAGACGTAGCCAGCCTCGGTTTCCCCATCTGTTACTGCCGTGAGCAGACACAGCCAGCCTCAGCTTCCCCATCTGTTATAGCCTGCCTCAGTTTCCCTGCCTGTTATAGCCTGCCTCAGTTTCCCTGCCTGTTATAGCCTGCCTCAGTTTCCCTGCCTGTTATAACCTGCCTCGGCTTCCCTGTCTGTTACTGACGTGAGCAGACACAGCCAGCCTTGGCTTCCCCATCTGTTGTAGCCTGCCTCAGTTTCTCCGTCAGTTACTGCCCTCTATGATCAGATGAGGGCCGGCCTTGCTGACCATCTCCTGCCCACCCTTTCCCAAGCTGCTGCCAAGGGCACAGGCCTCCCTGTCCAAGGCCTGAGTGGGAGAGTGGGGCCTGCCTGCAGCAGCCAGCCAGCACCAGCCAGCCCCCAAACTCCAGACCTCCTTGACCCCCAGCCGCGGCTGCAGGCAGTTGCCAAAGGCTCTGGGAACGCCGCCCCTGCTTCATCTGGGGCCTCCTGTCTCCAGACAGGACCCTGCCCTGAGCTCCATGACAAAGAGGCAGAAAGGAAAGGAAGGGGTCCGGCCAGTGAGGCTGGGGAGGCTTGAGAAGTGCCTCAGCTTGCAGCTCCTAGCCTGACTGGGGAAGGACAATGTCCCCTACCTTAGGCCAGTAGCATCCAGCCACTCAGGGTCTTCAGGGGTCTCCCTGGGGGGACGTTGGGGGTGAGACTTGTGCTCACGCTGGAGGGCCCAGCCCAGGCCCCAGCAGAGCTGGAAGGGAGATGGTGCCTGGCCCCGGTTGGATGGTGGGCACCCTTCATGCAGGAGCAATTGGGGTCACCCAGGGTCCCCAGCTGGTGTCTCTCCCTGGGATGCCCCCGCCACACCCTGACGGGTCTAGAAGCAGCTACTGTGACTGGACAGGATTTGAGTCTGGTCCAGCCTCCCTCTCTTCTATCCCTGTCGGGTGCCAGGAGCTGTGGCTGCTTCCTTGGTGGCCTCAGGCCACCGTCCAGCATGAGGCATGGTCTCCTTCCCGCCTCTTGGACAGCCACCCGTCTGTCTGTCTTCCTGAAGTGGAAAGAAATCTCCCCCAGAGCTGCCAGACGCATCGACCCAGCACGCCGAGGTAGATGGGAATTTCTGATACATGATGGATCCTTTGTCTCCTGCAGTATTTGGGATATGAGGGCTAAAATATTTGTGTTTATCTGAAATCACATGGAACTGCGTGTGGCCTGGAGTTTTATTTGCTGACTCCCTCCTTGTGCCCCAGCAGTCTCCGCCTTCAGACTGAGAGGTATCCATGGTCCAAGGCCCGTCCTCTTCTCCGAACCAGCGGGACCCTCGGGTCTGGGACCGGCCATCGCCCCTTAGCGCACACAGATAGGGGTGCACACATGTGAGCACACTCCACACGTCCCCCACAGCTGCCAGCACGCCCCGATGGGGCCACGTCTGAGACACGGGTTGTGGAGAGAAACAAGGTGGGACGCGTGCAGGACGTGTGTGGGTTGGGACAGCCCCCAGCAGAGGACACGCCCCTCACCCCGCACCCCTGTGAGTTCCAGGGAAACACCTGGAACCTACCTTGAATGTTTTCACAGTAAGCATGTTTCATTTCTATCAAATTAGGAAAACGGGAAAAACATGGACCTCACAACAATTTTCAAAGTGCGTCTTCACCTACCCTTTCCTAAATCTTCACCAGATCCCCATTGTACGGGTGGGAGACTGAGGCTCAGAGGAGCTGAGGGACCAGAGGAAACTGGGAAGGCCCGGGGTGGACAGCACTGTCCCCCTCAGCCAGATGCTTTGGGGACACGATCCCAGCAGCTTGCTGCGCTGGGGCTCCCTGTGCCACCGTATCAACGATGCCTCCATCTGTCCCTCCTCACTGCCCAGCAAGCAGCCCCCCAGGCCTCTCTCCCGGCTGTGTTTCGTTTTTCTTTTTTGTTGGTTCTTTTCAAAAGAAGTCAAACTTCAAAGGCTGCTTGCGTGCAGCAGAGCCGCTCTAAGCACCAGGCTCTGCGTGCATCTGAGACATCCAAATAAATCAGGCTCTGGGCAGGGCAGGGCCTGGGCCGATGCTGGTGGAAATTCAGGGAGCACGGGAGAGGGAAGGAGGTTCAGCCTGAGCCTGTTGTGGAGGGATGAAGCGCGCACGCCGGGAAACACTTTGGAGTAAAGGTGCAGGTCACAGCGACCCGAAGCACAGCAGCCTCCTCTGAGATGGAAGACCGGGCTGTGGACAGCCAGAGGCTGCTGTGCCACAGTCTGAGTCTTGGGGACCGATGAGTGCTGGAATGTCTCCAGATTCAAACGGGTCCCATCTTGGAGGGAAGATGTAGTAAGCACCTGATACAGCGCCTATGCCCCTTGCTGGCTGAGGGCAAACTGACTTGGGGACTCGGGTCTGTGAGGGGCTCGAAGGAAGGAAACCCTGGGGTTGGGTGGGTGTCAGGTGCCTGACTCCAGGTAGGGGACAGGTTGCTCAGCGGGAAGGGACGCTTGGCCCCATGCGACACTGGGCTACTTCCTGGAGCTGGTGCCAGAGGTGGCCCTGGGTTCGAAGGTCTGCTGCCTGCACTGCCCTTGGCTGCCAGGCTCCAGGCTTCAGCCCAGGCTCCAGTGTTCTTGGGGGTGGGCTGCTAGGGGCCCAAGAGCTCCCAACCGTGTCCATGCACAGAGCCAGACCACAGGGAGAGGGCACGGTGGTACCAGATGGTCCCCACCCTCCGAGGCCTCTGGTCTTGGCAAGATGGACAGTAAACAGGAACTTCCCCTAGAAGACATCCCAAAGTCCACCCTGCATCCCCCAGACCAGGGAATGGAGGCCTCATCACGCCAAGGGACCCCATCAGCCCGTCCTTAGAGTCAAGGCCCAAGCATACAATACCAGCTAATTTAATCTTTACAGCAAGGCATGGACGGTTCCAAGTTCTCTTCCCAATTCTCAGATGAGGAGACAAAGGCTCAAAGAGCTGGGGAACTGTCTACAAGATGCCACAGCCTAGGAGTCTGGGATCCAGCTGGACACAGGCATTGCCCGGCTGGAAGACCCAGGGCAGGGCAGGGCAGAGCAGCAGGAGGGGCTCCCTCCCAGCAGCTCCTCCTGACACCAGTGTGTCCCAGTGCCCAGTTCAAGGCCTGGCAGGGGGAGAGTGGATGCAGCCAGAGGAGGGGCAACCCTTTGCATAGGCGAGGGTGGGGAAGAGACATCTAGGCTGTAGTCTCATAGGAGCTGGGCCAAGCTCCTACCACTTCTCTTTTTTAAATAAATTTAATTTAACTTAAAATGTAATTATTCAATTTCTTTCTTTTTTTTTTTTGTGATAAGGTCTTGCTCTGTTGCCCAGGCTGGAGTGCAGTGGTACCATCTAGGCTCATTGCAGTCTCAGCCTCTCAGCTCGAAAGATCCTCCTGCCTCAGCCTCTCAAGTAGCTGGGACCATGGTTGTGTGCCATTGTGACCAGCTAATTTTTAAATTTTTTGTAGAGACCTGGTCTCCCTATGTTGCCCAATGCTGGTCTTGAACTCCTGGGCTCAAGTGATCCTCCTGCCTCAGCCTCCCAAAGTTCTGGGATTACAGGCGTGAGCCATTGCACAGGACAAATTTATGTATTTTTAGAGACAGAGTCTCCCTTTGTTGCCCAGGCTAGAGTGCAGTGGTGTGATCATAGCTCAGTATACCCTTGAACTCTTGGGCTCAAGTGATCCTCCTGCCTCAGCCTCCTGAGTAGCTGCGACCACAGGTGTGTGCCACCATGTCTAGCTAATCTATTTTTTTTTTTTTGAGACGGAGTCTTGCCCAGGCTGGAGTGCAATGGCGTGATCTCGGCTCACTGCAAGCTCCCCCTCCCGGGTTCACGCCATTCTCCTGCCTCAGCCTCCAGAGTAGCTGGGACTACAGGCACCCACCACCATGCCCAGCTAATTTTTTTGTATTTTTAGTAGAGACGGGGTTTCACCGTGTTAGCCAGGATGGTCTTGATCTCCTGACCTCATAATCCACCCGCCTCGGCCTCCCAAAGTGCTGGGATTACAGGCGTGAGCCTCTGTGCCCGGCCTCTATTTTTTTTTTTTTTTTTTAATTTTTACTGGAGATGGATTCTTGCTATGTTGCCCAGGCTGGTCTCGAACTCCTAAGCTTAAGCAATCCTCCTGCCTCAGCCTTCCAAAGTTCTGGGACTATAGGTATGAGCCACCGTGCCTGGCTCCTACCCCTTCTTAACCTCAATGGTTAACCCCTCATTGAGGGCCACGTGGACACCAGGCTGGAACAGCACACCTGGGAGCACAGGCACAGTCACAGGGACAAACAGGCCAAGAGGGGGATGGACTCCTAGGAGCCTTCCCTCTGACAAGCAGGCATGGGAGGAGGCCGGGCCTGCAGAGCCCCAGGCCCTAGGCCAGCTCCAAGGAAGAGCGGTGACAGCTGCCCCCAGCCTGCGGTCCTTCTTCCCACATGCTCCACTGGGACCTTCCATGCTCAGATCCTGGTCCCCCATAGCCCAGGGTCCCAGATTTTCCCCTCAGCCTGTGGCTGAGGGCCATACAGAGCTGCACCGGCACAGGGCGCGAATCCAGCCATCTAGAACAGCCAACCCACAGGACAGCGGCAGGAGGGCTGGCCTCCACCCAGGGTGACAGCGGGAACTGGCTGATGGACCCCGCACGGAGGCCACACCACCAGCAGAGGAGGGCTTGGTGCCCAGGAACATACCCTTGCTCAGCCTTCTGACCCAAGGGCCATTGCGGCCTCCTCAATTTTAGATAACTTGCAAACAGCATCAACACCCCAAATTCTTATTTGTAAAATTACTTGAAAGTCAAGGTTTGCCTGGGAAAACGTACAGAACAAAGTAACTTTCAGCCTCTTCCAGCCTCTGGGGACTGTGCCCTGCCTGGGGCAAAAGTCCGGGCTCTGGAGTCCCCCACTCCCTGCTCAGCCACAAGCCAGGAAGAACCAAAAGTGAAAACAAGTTTTGCCCACAGGCATAAACCTGGTGTCCCTGCGGTCCCTGAAGTAGGGTAGAAAGTGCTCCCCAAGGGGACTACAGACCCAAAGACTCTCCAATTTCAGATTTCAACGCCCTTCAGTGAAGTATCCAGCAGCCACCTTCCCTTAAGCCTCATCCCAGGTAGGGTCACCTTGAGGCCTCGGAGACCGGGCCAGGCCACAGCCAGCCACCACCGACTCGTAGGGCTGAGCTCCTGGCAGCAGCCCTTCCTGGCCCCAGCACTGAGCAGAGCCTGGCTGGCACCATTGCTCCGGAGCCTGGGTTCCTGGCCCCCAGAGCACTCCCAGGGCTGGGCGCTATGAGCGGGTGGCCCCTGGCATCCCCACTGGGATCCCCTGCCTGCCCTGAGCTCTCTCAGAGAAGACCTGAGCCAGCCTGGCCTGACCGACCGGGGGTGGGGGTGGGGCAACCAGGCTGTTTTGGGCGCACTCCCCTATCCCCCCACCCCAGGGGCTCCGGTGTCACCTGGGTGGATTGCAAGAGGTCCCCGCGGGGGAGCACTGCGCCCAGGCCCCCCTCTGCCCAGCCCGAACTCACCAGGCGCTTCTGGGGCCGAACAAGGGGCCGGTTGACGCCATTCATCTTGTGGTAGAGGCCGCAGGCATTGCACAGGTAGTGGCCAGTGCCGTCTCGGCGCCACAGTGGTGTGGACAGGGCCCCGCAGTTGACACACTCACGACCCTCACCCGGGAACTCCTCCAAGAAGTCGGACACTGAGGGGACAGGCAGCTGGTAGGCCCAGGCCCTCCCCTCCCCAGGAGCCTCCCCAGCCTGTGGGCCAGCACCCTCCCCTTCCCAGGAGCCTGGCAGCTTTCGTCAGACGAACAAATTTAAGGCACAGATTTTGTGCCTTACATTTATTTTATTTTAAAATTTACTTGGTTAGTTAATCTTATTTTTAAATTTTTAATTCACATATGATAAAATTCGCTAGGGTTGCTTTTTCAAGGTTGGTGTGTTAATAAATAGAACCTGAAGTCAGACACCTGGGACTCCCGCTGCAGGATCAGGGGCCAGCACGGGCCTCTGCGTGTTTGACCTGCCGGGAAAGCAGGATGTCTGCACTGGCAGGGGAGGGATGAAGGGGCTTTATCTAGCAGACACTCTTGGGCTCCCCTGGGCTCTCCTGGGAACGCAAACCCCGCTGTCCTCCTGTTCTGCAAAGCGGGTCCACGGCAGGGGCCGGGGTTGGGAGGGTGGACGAGGTGCTTCTGTCAGCTTGGCTGTGGTCGCAACCAGAGTCCTTCCTTTAGAAGGCCAGCCCCGCCTCGCAGCCCCCTGGGGCCGGGCTTCGCACACTGTGCGGCGGGGGGTGGAGGTCTTCCTGGTCCCCTCCAGGCCCGGCCCGGCGCCGGCGCGAGGGAGGCCCGGGCGCCGCGTGGGGGTGGGGCAGGGATCAATCATCGCCCCGCCGGGGGTGGGCGCCAGCCGCGGGGCTGCCCAGGGCGGCGGGGGCCAGGGGTCCTGCGGGTGCGGCTGAGCCCGCTTCCTGCGCCAAGGGACCGGCGGGGTCCCAAAGGCAGCTCCGGAGCTGGGTGTGGAGGCCTCCACGGTCCCGGAGGGACGGGATGGGCCCCTGCGGAGCTCAGAGGCGCCGCCTTCGCCAGAAAGTGACTACGCTGCAACCGGGAACAGCCGCTCCCTTCACAGGCTGAGAATCCGATTCTCCAAACTGATACTAGGGGAGCGACTGAAACCAGGTCTGAAATTAAAATAAGTAAGCATTCTAGAACCGAGACGAACGTGGCCACTGAAATAAACCGGTGTTTTGGACTTTGTAAAAATCGTTTCCAAAACTTTTCAAAAAAAAAAGAGAAAAAAAACCCCAAAACGATTAAGACTTTTTAGGCTCCACATCGGCACAATCCGGGATGCTGTTTGGAAATAGATGTTCTCATTAACAGGTTAAAACAGAATTGTGGACGGCCGTTTCTCCCGCGGGGTGCTCCCCAGGCTTTGGTGTGGCTCCTGGCGGGGAGGCTCGGACCGTGGGGCAGGAGGAGGGGAGCGTTTCGCAGGGTGCGGGTTTGCACCCGGATTCGGCCAGCCCCGGGCCCCGAGATTGTGGAGTCCCCGCACTTACTGAAGCTGGGCCTGCGGCCTGGGAGGCCGTGCAGGACGCTGCCATCGAAGGGCCCGGCAGTCCAGGACGGGGCCACGTCGGGGCTCACGTAGGCCGGATAGGTGGCGGGGTACGAGGTCGTCACGGGCCGCCCAAGAGGCGCCGCGAACTGTTCTCGAGGCAACAGCGCGCTTTGGTAGGCGCTGCCGTCCCGGCCCCCCGCGCTGCCGCCGCTGCCGGTCCCCGAGGGGCTGTGCGCGAAAGGGAAGGCGGTGGCCCCGGGCGGGTGCGCGGCTGGCGGGTGCGGGCTGCCCGGGCCGAAGGCCGATGAATCCGCAGTGGCGGTCTGCGCCCAGCCGGGGCGCGCAGCGAGCTCGGGGGGCTGCGGGCTCGGCTCACACCCAGACAGGTAGGACATCATCGAGGGGACGCGCGCCGGCGGCACAAACATCGGAGAGCCGGTGCCCGGAGAGTGCAGGAAGGAGCCCGAGTCGGCGTAAGCTGCCTGGCTGGGGCTCGCGGCCAGTGCCAGGCTCTGGTACATCCTCCCAGGCGCGGTCTTGACCTGCAGGGAAGAGGGTCAGGTGTGGAGGTCCCGGGAGCTGTGCGCCCTCCGCCAGCGCTCGAGCTTGGGCCGGGCAGGTGCCGCCGCTTCGGGCCGCGCTTCCCACTCCCCAGCCCGGGCCGTTCCCGGGGCAGGTCCCCGAACCGGAGGGAGAGGAACCGCGGGGATGGGAGCGGCCAGCGCGTCATCCCCGGGGCAGTCACAACGTCGAGCCCACCTCCTCCCGGACCGGGGCTTCGTGGGTCCCCGGGGTGAGCTCGGTGGGGGGCTGAGAAGGACGGGCCCGGCGCGGCCGCAGGCCGCAGGGCCTTCGGAGCGGGGCCCCGCCGCGCTGGGAGGGGCCGTGTGGAGAGGGGCGCGCGGCTGCGGCCCGGGCTGGAGCACTCACCAGCGGGCAGGGAGGGCGGGAGGGCACGGCGGTGGCGGCGGTGGGTCGGCGACCGGCGGGCCGAAGACTGGAAGCCGGGGGCGGTGAGGCTCCGCAGCCCCCTCCGCGCCGCCCCGGCCCGCCCCCGCCGCGCCGCCCCTTCCCTCCCCGCGCCCGCCCCTCCTTCCTCGCAGGGTCAGCGCTGGGGCTCCGGCCGCAGAGCCACGTGACCCGGGCAGGCTCTCAGCTCGCGGGGCTGGGCGACAAGGACGCACGACACGGGGCGGCCAGCGCGGAGCCCGGACCGGTGCAGCTACACAGGCGGGCCGAGAGCTTCGTGAGCCCCGGCGAGTCGGGCGCAGAAACTTCTCCAACTTTGTGCGAGTCCGGAGCCCTCGTTCCTCCCTGGTCGGGGCCCCGCCCAAGGCGGGCCTAGAGACGGGCTCCGTGTCTGGGGGCTGAGTCGGTGATCCCGGCCCCGCTCACCGAAGGACACGCGGCAGTGGAACTCCGTGGGCCCCCTCGTTGCGTGGCCGCATTCGAGGCTCGGTGCAGGGAACTGGCTTCCATAGGGACTGCCCGGCTTGGGTCGCTGGACCGGGGCGGGGTGCACTGGCGGGAGCCCCGCGATTTCCTCGGTTTCTGAGCAAGCGGGGGCCACGAGGCTCGGGGACGCAGTGGGAGGCGGGCAGGGTCCAGCCTCTAAGGCTGGATCTGAGTGCCAGGCGCGAAGCCCGCAATCCCGGTGGGACTCTCCGCCGGCTCTCGGGGACTCGGGAAGAGTTTCCTTCAGGAGCCAGAAATGCGGGTAGGGAGGAAGCGACCCAGGCCAGGGAATCGTGTCCCGCTCGCACTCCCGGTGACGGCTGCATGGAGGCTTCGCTGCGGCGGAGCAGCTCCGCAGGTGGCGGGAACCGGACCCGTGGGTTCGGACGGAGCACACCGGCTGGGCCCAGGCTTTGGCGGCGGTGCTTGGGGCCATGAAAGTTTTTCCCTTTCTTTCTTTCTCAGCGGAGTCTCGCTCTGTCGCCCAGGCTGGAGTGCAGCTGCGCGATCTCGGCTCACTGCCTCCCAGGTTCAAGCGCTTCTCCTGCCTCAGCCTCCCGAGTAGCTGGGACTACAGGCACCCGCCACCACACCCGGCTAATTTTTGTATTTTTGGTAGAGATGGGGTTTCACCAAGTTGGTCAGGCTGGTCTCGGTCGAGCTCCTGACCTCAGATGATCCGCCCACCTCGACCTCCCAAAGTGCTGGGATTACAGGCGGGAGCCACCACATGAAAGTTTTTCCTTGCAGAAACGGGCCCTTAGCTCCTGTCAGACGCTGGCTTCTCTCCTTGGTGGCGGGTGAAGACCTGGGAAGGCAGGAAGGCGGCGGTGTGGAGCTGTTGGGGTGGGTGTCACTGGATCCCCCCCACAGGGGTCTGGACGGCCAGCGCTGTCCGTCTGGGGAGAGCTGGGGTGCCCCACATGCGCGCTTATCCCTGGCCTTTCCTCTTCGCCCACAGCAGATAAGGATTCAGGGTGCTTGTGGAGGCACCCAGGGTCCCTGCGTCTGGGAAGGCAGCAGGCTGGAGCCCCTGGTCTGTGGGGGCCTTGGGACCCCACAGAGGGCTCCACAGCGGGCTCAGGCCTGTGCAGAAGAGGGTGCAGCGCGGCAGGCTGGGGTGGGGGGTGAGTGCCATTGGGGTAGGGAGCTAGGCGACCTTCCGTTACCCCTTTACCAGCTCCCAGCCCCCTCCTCGCCAGCTTCCCACCAGACACTCCCTTTCCTGTCCTCAGAAACCCCAGTTGGTGCTGCCTGCCCTGTGTGGACTCCCCTGCTTTCTGCTCTCCCCGCACTCGGGGTCTCCACGAGGGTCTCTCTTTGCCCCCACACCTGCAGACTTTGTCTGTGGATGGCAGTGCACTCCATGAAGGTGGGGAGAGGTGCCGGGCCTCCGCGCAGGCGAGAGGGCGCAGCGCAGTCCAAGCAGCTGCAGAGGGCTCTAGCGCAGCAAAGCTGGTTGGACCCAAGCTCTGACCCCTCTGCCCTCAAAGCCTCAGTTACCGAGCCCTCATGAGCACCAAGAATGAAGAGAAGTAAAAAGGGATACTCGTGACTTGCTGGGGACTGAGCCACCCGTAACCCCAAGAAAGGTCTAGAGAACAAGAAAAGAGCCACAGCAAACCTGGTACCCTGCAGGGTGAATGGGGGAGGGCACAAGTAAGTAATAAAATCGGCAAAGTTCTTGAATAGGAAACACCAACATTGCCCGGGTGCTGTGATTTGTCCTGACATTTCCATTGAATTTTCAAATCAATCTTATGCACTAGATCACATTATCATTCCCATATACAGATGGAGAAACAGAGCACAGAGAGGTGAGCTAACCTACCCCAGGCCACACAGCTAGCAATTAAACAAGCCAATTAAAACAAGGAAGGGAGTCTCTGAGTGATAGCAGTGAGTTGCTTTTTTAAGTTAATAAATATCTACAGTGGACATTTATATTAAGCCCTGGGACTCCATGGAGAGCAGGGAAGGGAAAAGTCACTCTTTGAAGACACCTCCGAGGCTGCGGCCCACACACACCACACACAGGCAGTACAGGGCTGGGAGTCCGGGCTGTTCTGGTCACTTGGTGTCCTGCTAGGCAAGTCACAAGCTCACCTGCTCTGCAGCAGCAGCAGAAGCCACTGGTGGCGTTTTCCACGTGGATCCAGCTGCCGCCACAGTGATCGGTGGGGGTGGGCACCCATCGCGGGGGTTGTCTGTGACAGTATCTGGACCTCTTCTCAGATCTGTTTCTACTTGAGCCAAAAAGAGAGGAGTCTCAGCTCAAACCTCAAAACCCAGGTGCCCCCGACCTCCTTGACCCCCATGAGCCATGCTTCTGTGCAGCTCTCCACTCCCAGTGCTCTGGGCCCTTCAGGAAGGAGGTGGCCGCTGAGCCAGGTGACCCAGTCCACCAGGCTACCCCACCCAGCAGCAAGCCCTCTTCTCTGCTGGACCTTGCCCATGCTGCTTCCTGAATGGGCCTTTTGCCCTCTTCTCTACTTGCCAAACTCCTACACATCCTTCAAGGCCCATCTTGCAGGTCCCTTCCTGTCCCTTCTCCTACATTGCTCTCTTCCCTTCCTGGTGCCTCATTGTGCTGTGTGGTCAAATGGCTGTGTGCCTCCATCTTGTCACCTCAGCAGAAGCTGAGCCAGGAGGACAGCTTTAGGAACAGCGGGTCAGGGCATCGAGTGGGCATTTTTGGGACTCAGCGTTGGCATCTCCAGGCTGTGTGACCTTGGGTGAGCTGCTTCCCTCTTGGTGCCTTTCTTCTTCTGTAAGGTGGGGGTGATGATAGTGCCTGCCTCTCACAGCGGCTTTGGGGAGGCGTTAGTGAGACTGAATACTAAGAGCGTCTGACCCGGGATGGGCATGCAGCAGGCATTGGGCTAATGCTGGCTGAGATAAAACCCAGTGCAGGGATGGAGGCTCTGAGCTGTGTGCCCGGGGCCCTGATGCAGGGATGGAGGCTCTGAGCTGTGTGCCCAGGGCCCCCCAGTGCAGGGACAGAGGCTCTGTGCTATGTACCCAGGGCCCCAATGCAGGGATGGAGGCTCTGAGTTGTGTGCCCAGGGCCCTGAGAGCCAGGGAACCAGGGTAGGTGACGAAGACCAGGAAGGAATTTCTGGGCCTACCACGGGTGACCCCTCTCTCCTGAAGGCTTCCTTGGTTCACAGGGACCCAGGGACCTGCCAGGGCTGGCCTGGGTGGGGACCCCACCCCCAGTGAGATAAGAGAGTGGGCATGTTAACCCCTGGTGGCCATGCAGAGTTAAGTTCCATGAGTCCTGGGCTGTGAGGGGCTTCTGGGGGCCTGAGAGGCCTGGGATGGGGCTGGGGTGAGGGTGGGTGGGTGTTGGGGGGGTGGCTGGCATTGAGGGTTGGGGGAGGAAGGCTCCAACCTTCAGGCACTGGGTTTCATTTCCCGCTGTCACTTTCCTAGTAGTGTCTGCAGACCCTCCCCCCCACCCGCCCCGAGCTTGGGAACCCTTAATGCAGACATACTTATCAAGGGAAAGAAAACAGTCTCATTGTTCAGAAGGATAAGGACCAGCTCCCAGGAGACGCCTCAGACACTGCCCCTGTGGGTGGAGTCCTGGGTACATGGCCTCCCCCAGGGGCCTTGGTCTCCGCCCAGGAACTGCCCCAGGGAGGGCCCCTCCCAGGAACAGTCCTGGGCAGGACCCCCTCGAGGAGCAGCCCTGGCAGATGGGTCCCCGCCTTGCACGCTGCCTGCAGGTGCTGGATGCTCTGCATTGCGGGCACTGGGGATGGTCCCACTTGGGGCTTTGAGCTCCGGTGAGGCCACCCTCTGTCCAGCCAGGGGGAGGGTGCCCCTGAGAAGGGGGCTGTCAGGGTTGCCTGAGGAGTGGGATTGGGATGACCCCCCTCAACCTCAGTCCTGGGGTTCCTTGGTTCTTGTCCCTCCCTGCAAGTGGGGAGGCCATAAGAAGTTGTGGGGAAAGGCCCCAGAGACCCCAGGGCAGGGGAGAAGGCCTGGGGGCTGTGCTGGGACCTGGAAAGGGGAGGCCTTCTGCTGCTCCCTGTGGTCTGAGGGGCAGGAGGTTAGAGGGAGGGGCAGATCTGCTTCCAGCAGGGCCCCTGGGCCCCCAGAGTGGGAGAAAAGTCAGTTCATGGCCCCCTCCCCACCTTCAGCACTGTCTCTCTCCCCAGGCTCCACCCTGGCAGGGCTTTGGGGCCTGGGGCATCAGCTGAGCCCACTGGGCCCACAGCACCCTCAGGACCTCCCACCCCTTGGGATCCACAAGGCAGCATTCCAGGACTTCTCCTACACAGGGGGCTCCATTCACCTGAAGGCCAAGGACTGCAGAGCTCATCAATGGTGAGGGCGGCCAGGGAGGTGGGTGCCTAGGTCCCAACTGGGTGAGGTTAGGGAGCCTGGGGGCACCATACAGGTATAAGAATTCATTTTGGACACAGTGTGTGCCCCCTTCTGCAGGAACCTTTGAGTTCAACAGCCCAAGGGCAGCCCAGGCTCACTGCCCCTTTGGCTGGTGCCACTTCTGGGTCAGTCTCCAGGGGCAAGGACAGGTTGGCAGTGTCCCCTCTCTGCCTGACTCCAGCCTGGGCACTTCTGGAGCATCCCATGTGCCTGGTTCAGCTCAGCAAGCTGACATTTGAAAGCTCACAGCTATCCTGTGAGGTGGGTGATTCTCATATTGGTTTCATGAATGAGGAAGCCAAGGCCAGGACAGAAGTGAGCTGCCCCAGGGCCACAGCTGGGCAGGGGTGGAGTTGGCATTTGAACCCAGCTGTGTGCCTCTTGGGTGCTGCGCAGCCTCCTGTCAGCTCCTTCTGGCGCCTGCTCTGTGGGTGTTCCTTCGTCCAAGGTGCCTGCAGCCCTCAGAGGGTCCACGGGGTGGGGAGAGAGCTCAGCGCCCCGCACCCACCAGCACCATCTCCAACCCCTGGGCAGGCTTTGTGGAGGTGGTGGCCAGGTCCTGCCAACGGAAGATGCTGGGCCTTGGAAACAGCCTGCACTGTGGGTGACCCGGCCGGCCAGGCCCAAACTGGCTGCCAAGAAAAGGGAGCGGGAAAGGAAAACAGCTCTCAGCTCCGTCGCCTGTGTAACCGAATCTGCTTTCAAAGCCCCTTGCAACGCGGGTTCCGCATTCGGCATGGCAGGCACTGGCCGCCAGATCACCGAGGACCGCTCCGGCGGTCTTCTGGGGATGAGCCCAGAGCGAGTTTGTTTTCGGGGAGAAGGTCATCACACTCAAGGTCTGCCCCGTGACTGCAGGGTTCTCAAACGTCCTGCCACGTGCTGGGATACCCCCCCACCCACCGCAGGCATGCCCTCCGGAGGGCAGGGAGGGGAAGCAGGTTTGGGCTGTTAGGGCCGCAAGCCAGGGGCCTGCAGGGCATCTTTTTTTTTTTTTTTTTTTTTGAGACGGAGTCTCGCTCTGTCACCCAGGCTGGAGTGCAGTGGCGCGATCTCGGCTCACTGCAAGCTCCGCCTCCCGGGTTTACGCCATTCTCCTGCCTCAGCCTCCCGAGTAGCTGGGACTACAGGCGCCCGCCATCTCGCCCGGCTAATTTTTTGTATTTTTTTAGTAGAGACGGGGTTTCACCGTGTTAGCCAGGATGGTCTCGATCTCCTGACCTCGTGATCCACCCATCTCGGCCTCCCAAAGTGCTGGGATTACAGGCTTGAGCCACCGCGCCCGGCCAAGGGCATCTTAGTGATGCTTTGGTGTCCCTGCAGTTGGCAACACCCATTGTCACACCCTCTCCGCACCCTTAGAGTCTCCCAGATGACAGACTTACCTGGGGATGCAGACGGGGCTGGTGATGACCTTGGCCCTGTGTTTATGACGGGGCCTGCACCCAATTCTCGCCTTCAGGTGCCGATGTGGGGGTGAGGGGAGGTGTCAACTGGGCTGGGCTGAGCACGACTAGACTGTGGCCCTGTCTGGGAGCCTGGCCACCACCTCAGCAACACCACCTCCTTAGGATGTGGGGGCAGGATTTACTCTGGAGACTTAGAGCCAGAGGGTGGCTGGAGGCTCATAGCCTGGCCCAGGCAGCTGGGGGAGGGCTTTGCCTGGTGCCTGGGACGCCCCCCATCCCCCGCATTCTAGCCTTTGCTTTCTCTTTTGCTCTGGTCTTTAAAAACGTCTCTCCACTCCTCCCCTCCCTCCCTGCTCTGGCCTGCCTGCTCCTTCATTCCTTCTCTACTCCTAACCCCCTGATAGAGGAGCCTGGGGAGTCCACAGCCTCCTGACTCCATGTTCCTCTTTCTCCCCTGTCTTCCTGGAGAGGTCTGCCAGTGACAGGCTTGGAGCCTCATCAAGGGGACCTGTCCTGGGCTGGGCTGTCCACAGAGGAGCAGCGTGGAGGAGTTGGGAGAGCCCGGCCTGCCTGTGGGCTGCATTGCCACTTCCTGCCCGGGAGCCCTGCAGCCGCCTGTTCGCCTCTGAGCAGGACAGTGGGGTTTCCTGGCTAGGAGCAGAGTTCGTCAGTTCCAGTTATGTCTGCCGGATGCTCAGCTTTCGGTGAGTGTCAAAGCGTTAGCCCCACTCTGTGGGTGGGAGGGGACCGAGATGTGAATCCAGGGGAGTTAAAAGGCTTCGGAAAGCATCCAAAAGTATGCAGAAAAAAAGGATGGTTGAGGGGCTGGAACGGTGCGAGCCTTTTATTTTCATCCTTTAACTTATTCTGCATTTCTGTATTTTCCATCATGAACAAAGTTCATTGATAATAGAGACTCAAATATTTAATGGATGATTCAAAGAGATAATCAGAAAAGGAAAATAACATTTTTCTAGGGTCTGGCTGAAGCTTCTCTGGGGATTATGCAAAACCCTGTCTGAGGGAGTGAGAACGCAGAGGCACCTTCGGCCCAGCCACCGCTTCAAGCTCGGAGGATTTGCAACAAAGACACACATCTGCTGGGCCTGAGCAAAGAGAGAAAGCTGCTCGTCTTCAGCGGCGAAGGAGAAGGAGCACCGAGGTCTTGGTTTGGCTTTCTGGGTGAGCACTGTCATTCCAGAGGCGCAGCCGTGGGGTGCGTCCTGTCTGAGAATGGGGATAGCAAGGGCTGAGCTTGTGCATGCACACCCGTGTGCAGCCACACACATACGCCTGTGCACACACATGCATATACACATACATGCATACACTCATATATGTGCACACACGCAGGCCCATGCTCACATGCATGCACACCTGTGTGCCCCCCACACTTACATGCACACGTGCACATGCACACCTACACACACTCCTATGCACCCACTCAGTGCTCACGACACCCCTGGGTATACTTCTGTGTGTACATCTAGATGCACCTGAACACTCGCACACACGCCTCTACATGGACGCCCGCGGGCATGTGTGCTCGCAGAGGCCTGGAAGGTGACTGTTTCTCCATACGACGACGTCTGCCGTGCTCGGTGGGAGCAGCCGCACTGCTGCCTATTTCCCTGCCCCAGTCCGCAGTCACTCCTCACCCTAGTCAGGCTCAGGGTAGGGGAGGTGAGTACCCTGGAGTGGCCTGATCACGTAGGTGGGCAGCCATCTGGGGCACCGACCTCCAAATGGGCAACCAGGGCCCTTCCTGCATCTGCTGAGTCCCTGACTCAGTGCCCAGTGAGGGTCCTGGGGCAGCAAAAGAATGTCCAATGCTCCGCATGTCGGCGGGTCTGGCCTTATGGAAACTCCTCCCTGGCAGGTGGAGGCCAGGTGGAGCAGAGCAAAGGGCAGGCATTCCCATTGATCAGGAGCTGGGGGCCAGGCCTACTGACACCTTGATGCTGAGGGGGCCAGAGCAGCCCTGCGCGATGTTCCACAGGCCCAGGGTCTTGGCAGGTGGAGGCAGACGGACCAAGCAGGGCCTTTGTGTTCCAGGGCACTTTGCAGGCAGCAGGACCCCCAGGTCCTCTGGAGAGGGTGGCTGGAGACCCGGCCTGGAGCTGCTGCCCCCACACCTCAGGATACCTGCCTGCGTGCGTCGTCCACTGTTTGGGGGCTGCACAGAGCACAGTTTTGAGCAGGGAGTTGGGTGTCACCTTGGAGTGGCTGTGAGATGTGTGGGACCCTGGGGAGCCACCTGGGGTCAAGCCCAGCCCTGCCCCTTGGGCTCTGGGATGCTGGGGGAGCCACTTGCATGCTCTGCGCCTCGGTCTGTGACCCTGGAGGAGGGTGGTGATGACTATCTCTCGGGACGATGGTTGCATCTCAAGGGTGAGGGCCCCAGGCCTGCCAGGTTCTTTGAGCACAGTCCGAGGGTGGCCTCTCAGGGCTGCTCTGGTGGGCGGCCAGTCCCTGCTGGAATGTGACTCTGTTTCTGGGATCAGAACCTGCCCTGTTGCTTGTGGACGGGATTACCTTTGTCAGGTCCTGCCATTTCTGAGCCTCAGTTTCCCAATCCATGGTGGGGTTGATGTGAGGAAATGAGAAATGCACCCAGGGAGCACTGGCTGGCACCGCAGGGCAGCAAGGAGGAGCCACCGCGGTCACTCTTGGAAAAGTCCCCAGCCCTGCAACCGGCAGGGCAGTAAGAAAGTCCACGGCTTCTGCTGTCCTGGCCGCCCAAGCCCGGGAGAGGCTGCAGCCCCGGCCACACCCCTGCCCAGAGCCAGCTGAGGGGCCTGGGGCCGCTGAGATCACTGGGCAGTTCCCAGGCTGGCTGGGCTGTCCCCTGTCAGGAGGGCAGGGCTGGCAGGTCTGTGGACGCCTTCTCAGGCTGACCCCCACAATAGCTGCCCTGCTCCACCCCGAATCTACCCGTCCCAGGCTGCGCCTGCCTCCAAGTGCCTGACTGGAGATGGCCAAGCCCATTCCTCATGTGCAAAGAATTTCCCGAGCAGCCGCAGCCGCTGCAGCTGGAACTTGTCTCCAGATGGGTCGTTCTGAGGGAAACCAGCGTCTCCCGTCTCCTCCTGCAGACATGGGCTGGCGTCCGAGCCCTGGATCCCCTGTCCCCGGCTTGGCTTCCTCTGGAGGGGAGATAAGGGGCTCCTGGCATCTTGTAGGCTGAAGAGCTCGCCCAGCACGCTGACAGGGAGGCGCCAGAGGCAGCCGCTGACCTCCCTCAGCCCCTGCAGCCCCCTCCCCTCTTGCTGCAGACAGAAGCCCTCAGGGCCCAAGGTCCACCCACCCAGCCTGGGGGCCGTTCTGTAGCTGTGGCCCACTCCAGCCAACCCAGGACTGAGGGGCTCTGAAGCGTGCCCAGGCATAGGGAGGGCTCATTCCTGGGGGCACCATCTCCCAGTCAGAGCCAGCTGGAGCTGGGCACAGCCAGGGAAGAGCAAATGTGTTCTCTCCTTGACTCCTTCTCCAAGTTTGTGATGGCGTCTGCCATGGGGACACGAGGGTGAACGAGCGGATGTGGCTGCCCTCTGGAGCCTTCCAGGGGTGGGATGGCAGGCGTGGAGAGGCACACAGGGAAACCATGGAGTCTCGCTGAGGTATAGGCGATGCAGAAAGGGCCAGGGGGTTCCCACAGCGACTGTCACGAGTTCCCTGGGCGGGGGCGGAGACCACCACCCAGCCCCCAGCACCTCCAGCACCATGGGCGCCCTGGCTGGGGATGCCTTTCTGTCTGAGGTCAGAGGCTGCAAACCTGTGGCTGCGGTTATCCCAACAGGTTTTTAAAAATTGGAACAATTCATGTAAAAGCCCAGATTTATTTTTCTTGAAAAAAATTGACAGCCAAGTGTGACCACCGTGGGCTTGTTTCTACAAGTTGGGGGCTCTTCCCTCGGAACAGGCAGTGCTCTTGGTTGCCGTAGACGCCCCCGCTCCCTGTTGTCTCACCCGGTCCCTGCTGGGCCTCCTCATGGCCCATCCCCTGGTTCAGATATTTCACTGAAAGACCCAGCCCCCACGGGGAGGCCATCCTTCTCAGGAAGGTCACTTGGCCTGGACGCGGGACTGGACACTCATTACCGCTCACCCTGTGACTTGAGCAGGACTTTGCCTTTCTGCGCCTCGGTTTCTCCATTGTAAGAGGGGCTAACGCCTGTGTCGTGGGACTGTCCCGAGGCTCTCAGAAGCAGCAGACTTGCTCATGCTTAAGCACAGAGCTCACAGCTGGGGACGGCCTCTTTGCCACAGGTCCCTGTGTGCACCCAACTTCCGCCGCAGAGGGCAGCGTTGTGTGTGCCCACGTCTGCGCTGTGGACGCAACGTGTGAACTGCACAGCCTTTGGCGGTGGCTGCCTTTGTGGGAACGCTGGCCTCTAAGTGCGCTCTCCAACGGCACACGGCGGAAGGACAGCCCTCCTTTGGTGGGGAAGTTCTCCATCGCTTTGGTGCTTGGGAGGTTTAGAGATGGCTGAGAGAGCCACCGAGGTGGGAGGGGATACATTTATCTCTCTCTTCTT
This sequence comes from Trachypithecus francoisi, assembly GCF_009764315.1. NCBI lineage: Eukaryota > Metazoa > Chordata > Mammalia > Primates > Cercopithecidae > Trachypithecus > Trachypithecus francoisi. The sequence continues at coordinate 58,326,918 of NW_022681467.1, forward strand.
GGGGACAGACCTCGGAGGTCCCTCCTTCACCCGTATCGGCCTGGATGAATGGAATCCGCGGAGCAGGTTTCTCAAAGCAAGCCTGGCGGGGCCCTCACAGGCACTACTGGAAAAGGACTGCGGAGTTGAAACACAAGGAGGAAATAAACAGAAATGGGCTTAGGAAGGGTCTCTGCCCTCCGTCTTTGGCGGGCTCGGGCGCCCTGCCTGGGGCTGGGAGTGAGAGCTCAGATACTTTACGTTCTCTGAGGCACTGACCGTGGCTCTGCGAGGAGGTTTCTCCGGACAGACATCTTTCAGCAGCGCTGGACTAAGCCACGGGACAGGTCTGACTGTGGCTCTGTGCTCCCCACCGTCCCATCTGTTGCCCCTCCCCGCTGAGAGCTGGGGGAGGGATGGGATCTTTTTTCTGTGAGCTGACTTCAGCTTGTGGAGTCCTGGGGTCTCAGAGCCTCGGGGAGGGAGGAGTGGGCTCTCCCTGCTCGGGTTCCTTTTCTGGGTGAGGCGGGGCCTGTTTACCAGGCAGACCGGGGGCTCCGCAGCCTCCACAGATCTCCTGGTGTCTCCCCCAAGGCTGTTCACACTTTCCTTACTTGGGGGCTGATAAGTCACGCAGCTGGCAGCATTTGCACCTGATTCAAGGAGGGGAACATTTTCCCTGGAGATAAGCCTTGAAGTCAGAGCTAGTCCCCACCCGGGGACGAGGAGAGGACAGAAGGCTACAGAGGGCTGCACCAGGGGAGGGTGGATGGGGCGTTCACCCACCCCTGCTGCGGTATTCCTTTGTTGGTTTTGCCCGAGGTCTGATAAGCGCCCTGCTCCAGCCAGAGGCCTTATCTGGCTGCATAATCCCCTGGCCTTGGCTGGAGAACACCAGGGCTTTGCCCAGTCCGCCCTCCCCACCCCCGCCTTGGCCCCTGCAGGCTGTTGGGGCTGGGGGTGGAGGGAGAGGGGGTGGCGTGAAAACCCCCTTCCTGTTGCTCTTTCTTTTCCAATAGGGCAAGGGGTGCCGGTGGTTGAAGAGGCCCCTCTGGGCAGGAACCTGTCACCTGGGGCACGGATGAGTGGGAGCCATCCTCCACTGCCCACCTCCCAGCTGTGGCCCTGAGCTACATTGGCCCTGTGGCCACGGACCAGTTGACCAGGAAGCCCTGGGAATCAGTAGGAAATGAGTTTGAGACCGGGTCCTCCACACAGGCTTCTGGGCACATAGACTCAGGCTCGGCAGGAGGCCCTCCTGGTACAAGTTCCAGCCCTTCCTTCATTTTGTGTCTGGAGCAAGTCAGCACCCCATGTGCCCAGAGCGCTCATCCAAGAAGTGGGGTGATGAGCCCAGCCTCGCAGGGAGGTGGGAGGTGGGAAGAGCTCACCCCAGTCTGGCTCGTGGTCCTCACAATGATGGCATCATTGTCATGATTATCACCATCCGTGTCAACCACTTAGAGCTCATGAGGACAGCACTCTCCATCATGCCCTGTTTTATAGCTAAAGACCAATCATTCAGGCTCCATAAGGAAGAACCTAGAGGCCTCTCCAGGTCAGCCTGCCCCAGCCTGGAGCTTATCCACCATGGAAGTGTGTCTGTTGGCCTTAAAGAGGAGAGGGCATTTGGGCAGGGCTTTGAGGTATAAGTAGGAGTTTGCTGAGTGAAATGAGAAGAAAGGGTTTTCAGGGCAGAGGGAACAGGTTAGGGGTAGTAAGAAGGGTCTTGAGGCTCATAGAGAGTGACTGCTATGAGTGAGTGGTTGGAACTGGGGTGACTGAAGATGGGGAAGGACACCTGGGGGTCGGGGGTGCCCAAGGAGTTGGGGATTTATCTGGAAGATGGTGGGTGCTAAGTCAAGAAGAATCAATTCCTTTTTCTTTTTGCAAAGCAAAGCCCTCCATAGGATTTCCTTTTGGACTTTCTTTTTGAAAGACTAATGCACGCTGACAGTAACCATTTAGAAAATACAGTTTCTAAAAGAAAAGCAATGATCCATTGCCTCTCCCACACACCACCCTTTCCCCACAAGCCCCCAGAAGGCTGGGTGTCTGCTCTCCCTGCCTTGAGAGATGCAGGATGTTTTGCGATGGGATGCATGAGGAGCTTTGGCCAGTCCCTGGAGATGGACATGCAGGTATGTCCAGTTTTCCCAGCCCACGTAAACGGCTGCAGTGAGTGGCCTTTACAAGTTCCCCGAAGGGGGCCTGCGGGGACAGTTACAGACATGTCATTTAACAGATCTCTTCCAGAAATGAAGGACATCTCAGCTGTGCACTGGCAGGCCTGGTTCCTCTCCCTCCATGCCTGATGTTTCTGTTTAAAATGTTTGGCCGGCCGGGCGCGGTGGCTCAAGCCTGTAATCCCAGCACTTTGGGAGGCCGAGACGGGCGGATCACGAGGTCAGGAGATCGAGACCATCCTGGCGAACACTGTGAACCCCGTCTCTACTAAAAAATACAAAAAACTAGCCGGGCGAGGTGGCGGGCGTCTGTAGTCCCAGCTACTCGGGAGGCTGAGGCAGGAGAATGGCGTGAACCCGGGAGGCGGAGCTTGCAGTGAGCTGAGATCCGGCCACTGCACTCCAGCCCCGGCGACAGAGCAAGACTCCGTCTCAAAAAAAAAAAAAAAAAAAAAAAAAAAAATGTTTGGCCACTGGAGGGGTGAAGACACTCACCTGTGCCTGTGGCACTTTATTACCCTGAGTGTGCCCTGCACCTCTCACTGTCCTGAAGTGGCTCGGCCCTCAGGCTTCACCTGGGCCTTCTGCACTTGAGCCTGGGCTTGGCCCAGCATGGCCAGTGGGCTCCGGGCCCCTCCTGCCAGCCGAGGACTTCTGAGACAGAAGCCTGGTGCAGTAGGCAGGCAGCTCTGGACTTTGAGCCTGGGCCCTTGATGGCCAGGGAGAGGGCGTCCCCCAGCACACACTACCCTAACCTTTAGCAACATCCCAACTGCAGATGGGGGTGCTAGCCTTGAAAGTTGGGTGTCCCGAGGGTTGGGACAGGAGGGCAAGGGGCTGCCCCAGGGAGGTGGTGCATGACACAGCCTATAACAGGCAGTGACTCACTGCTCATCCAGCCATAAGTCAGGATGACAGGCTCAGTGTCCCAGCCATGCTCCCTGGAGTCCCTGCCCCAACGTCATTCCCCTTCCTGCAGCCTGTGCTGGGCAGAGCTCCCTCCCCAGGAGGGCAGCCTGGGCTACTCTGGGACCATTCCAGACCCACTCATTCCAACTCATTTGCTACTGCTGGGGAAACTGAGTCCCAGGGAGGGGGAGCAAGGGTAGATGGAGAACTAACAGTGTCACAGTCCACAGGTCGTCTGTCCCCCACTTTACAGAGTGGGCTGCAGAGCTCAGGGCCAGGATGCTCAGCTTGTCCAGGCTGTGAGCTGGAGGAAGCAGGCACCTCTGCTCAGCCCAAGGCCCTCCATGCTCCTGGGGGCTGCGGGGACAGATCCAAGAACATGGGCACTGGGACCACTGTGTCTGATTCAAACCACACTTCCTCCCTATTGACACCAGGCAATCTGCTGAGCCGCTCCGTGCCTCAGTTTCCTCATCTGTAAAGTGGGATTCATAGTAGCTCCTTCCCGACTGGGATGTGTGGGGATTGGTGAGTGATGACGTGGGGCAGGATCGTGATTTGCGGGGTGCCTCTATGTTCTCCCAGAGAAGGGAAGGGCCCTGGGGGGCCCACTCCCCACCAGAGAGCGGAGTCTCCCAGGGACTAAGCAGGCGGGAGGGATGGGAGCTGCCCTGCTGTGCAGAGCCTTGGCGGGATCCCTTGATGCGGCCAGGAATAGGGCTGCTGGCCCTGGGGTCCTTGTAGTTCAAGGGTCACCCTGGACTGCGGGGCTCTAACTATAGAGACCCTGAGGCAGTGATGTTTGTGCAACCTGCCCGCCTGTCACTCCCTCCCCTACCCCTCACCCTTGCGCTGCCCCCTTGTGCCGCCCCTGGCACCTGCCCTGACCTTCCCCTCCTGTGATTGTTTTTTTTTTTTTTTTGAGACGGAGTCTCGCTGTGTCGCCCAGGCTGGAGTGCAGTGGCGCGATCTCGGCTCACTGCAAGCTCCGCCTCCCGGGTTCCCGCCATTCTCCCGCCTCAGCCTCCGAGTAGCTGGGACTACAGGCGCCCGCCACTGCGCCCGGCTAGTTTTTTGTATTTTTTAGTAGAGACGGGGTTTCACCGTGTTAGCCAGGAGGGTCTCAATCTCCTGACCTCGTGATCCGCCCGCCTCGGCCTCCCAAAGTGCTGGGATTACAGGCTTGAGCCACCGCGCCCGGCCTCCTGTGATTGTTAATACTGAGCGTCAACTTGATTGGATTGAAGGATGCAAAGTATTGCTTCTGGGTGTGTCTGTGAGGATGTTGCCAAAGGAGATCAACATTAGAGTCAGTGGCTGCGAAAGGCGGACCCACCCTCAATCTGGGTGGGCACCATCTAATCAGCTGCCGGCTCTGCTAGGATATAAAGCAGGCAGAAAAACGTGAAAAGGCTAGGCTGGCTTAGCCTCCCAGCCGCAACTTTCTCTGTGCTGGATGCTTTCTACCCTTGAACACTGGACTCCAAGTTCTTCGGCTTTGGGACTGGATTTTCTTGCTCCTCAGCCTGCAGATGGCCTATTCCGGGACCTTGTGATCATGTGAGTTAATACTCCTTCATAAACTCCTCTTTATAAATACATCTGTCCTGTGAGTTCTGTCCCTCTAGAGAACCCTGATGAATACACTGCCCCTCACCCTCACACTGGCCCTGTCCCCCTCCCACCTGCTGTGCTCAGCACCCCTGCCTGTTCCTCCCCATGCCACGTGGAGCTTTGGACACAGGGCGATCACAGAAACTGGCCCCTTCCAACCTTTTTGTCACCTCTGGGGAAACTGAGTCCTGAGGTGGGGGAGCACCGTAGCCTGGAGAGCGGCACGACTCTGAACCCCCACCCCAGAGGGAGGCTGGGAGGCACCCCTGTGTGCAGGTGCAGTGCCTGGGACAGCAGCCCCAGAGAGCTCTGGAGGAGGATACCCAGCCCGTGAGAAGACGTATGAGGGGAGCTCCAGTTGGGTTTCAGGGCCTGCGGCTGCTAAGTGACCTCCTGTCTGTGCCTGCTCCCCACTCCAGCTGTGAGCCCGACTCCCACCCTCACACTAGTCTGCTCTTCTGAAGGGCATGACTTGGGGACCCGCTGCCTGCACTCACGCTCCTGTCTCCCTCCCTTTCTCCTTCCTCTCTGCCTGCCTGGAGCCAACACTGAGCCTCTAATCTCTGCCAGGCGTCCTCACCGCCCCCTTTTCTCTTTGCAGGCCCTTCTGTTGCAGGAAGCCCCCCGAGCCCTCACCCCCACCCCAGAGCGCCCTCTCCTCTCTCCCAGCTCCACCCACCCCACCCCCACCAGGCTCCCAGGGGAGCCTCTCCCTGGCCCTGCCAGGTGCCCACTGTGCACCTCCTTTGGTGTGGTTGGGGATTCTTTCCCAGTGTGACCTAGGGGGGCATCTAGAGGAGCTGCCCAAGGGGAATGGGCTTCTGTGTTGGGCTTCAGAGGCTGAGTAGGAGTTTTCCTGGAAAAGGCACAGCAGCAGCAGGGGCCTGGAGGCCTGTAGGGAGAATGGCCGCTGTGCGGGTCGGGCCTCCACCCTGATGGCCTCACTGCTCCAAAGTGCCAAGTTTCTTTCTCTCGTGACACAGGGGTTCCTGCAGCCCTAGAATCTATTATTTCTGCAGATGGAGGAGACGGTCCGTCTCCCAAGCCTCTCTTGCTGTAGGTGGGGCCTGAGCTTTCTGAGGTTCCCTGGAGCTCCCGGGCACCCAGGGCTTGAGTGGTGAGGCTGGCAGGATGCGTCCGCAGTTGTGGTGGTGACAGGGAGGCCCTCCAGGCATGGACCTCATGGTGGGCTGGGTGCTGCAGACAGACGGGGCAGAGACCTGCAGGGAAGGCCCTGTCCCTGGGCCTATGGGAGGGGAAAAGAATAAACATGGAAGGCCGGGCGCGGTGGCTCAAGCCTGTAATCCCAGCACTTTGGGAGGCCGAGACGGGCGGATCACGAGGTCAGGAGATCGAGACCATCCTGGCTAACACTGTGAAACCCCGTCTCTACTAAAAAATACAAAAAACTAGCCAGGCGACGTGGCGGGCGCCTATAGTCCCAGCTACTCGGGAGGCTGAGGCAGGAGAATGTCGTGAACCCGGAAGGCGGAGCTTGCAGTGAGCTGAGATCCGGCCACTGCACTCCAGCCCGGGCGACAGAGCGAGACTCCGTCTCAAAAAAAAAAAAAAAAAGAAGAAGAATAAACATGGAAACAAGGACAGATGGTGAGGAAGGCACAGCAGAAACAGCAGAGCCTCAGGGCTGACATTCGAGGGGTGATCAGGGAGGCCTCCCACAGAAGGTGATGTGGGTGCTGAGAATGGATGATGAGGGCCCAGAGCCCCAGCCCCACCTCCAGCACAGCCCAAGCCTAGCTGCTGCACAGTAGCCACTCACGCCTGAGGCTGGGATGGAGGTGGCGGGGAGGAGGGAGCTACTGATCCCAGGGCCCTGGGGCTTCCGGGGCCAGGCCAGCTGCGGGTGGGGCCTCTTTTCTCCCAGTGCAGCAGGCCCAGCTGGGGCCCACCTCAGAGTCCCCCCAGCAGGGGAATTGGTGAGATGTGAGACCTCTAGGGGCTGCAGCCACAAGAGAGGCCTGGAGCACGGGAGCTGTGCAACACTGGGGCGTGCTGAGCCCCACCTGTTTGGGCAGGATAGCTGTGGGGAGCCTGGCATGGGGCTCCGGCCCAGTGGAGCATCTGGCTCCTGGGGAGAGGCTGCCTCGCACGATGTGACTCCCAAACCCCACAGCCCCTGGGGCCTACGGAGAGGGAGGGGGGACAGCTCTTGCCAGCCTCACTGGAAACCCCACAGCCCCCCACTTCCTCTAGGCACAGCTAAGCTTCTGAAGGCCCAGCCAGCCCTGCCTCCCACTGGGTCCCTGGAGCTGCTCCTCCTGTTCCCTTCTTGGTGGGGTTTCCTGTGCCCTTGCCAAGGGGGTCCTAGGAAGTCCCCTCATACCTGCTGCAGCTGTGCCCGGCCCGCTCAGCACCCCTCCAGGAACTCTCTCCGCCTGCCCTGGAACCCTAGTGGAGACCCAGCTCCCAGGGCCCTGGAGACCACCTCCCCAAGGCCCAGGCAGTGCCTTCTTGTGTCCAGACACAGCAGGTGCCCAGTGGCTGTGGCATCAGATAGGGATCCCTGCCCTGGGCACACATGCCAGGACCCTGGGAGGGAAATCAGAAGTATCCAGAGCCCTGGAAGCGAAGCCAGGAGGGTGGGGAGATAGAACATGCCAGAGAAGGCCGGGCGCGGTGGCTCAAGCCTGTAATCCCAGCACTTTGGGAGGCCGAGACGGGTGGATCACGAGGTCAGGAGATCGAGACCATCCTGGTCTACACGGTGAAACCCCGTCTCTACTAAAAAATACCAAAAAACTAGCCGGGCGAGGTGGCGGGCGCCTGTAGTCCCAGCTACTCGGGAGGCTGAGGCAGGAGAATGGCGTGAACCCGGGAGGCGGAGCTTGCAGTGAGCCGAGATCCGGCCACTGCACTCCAGCCCGGGCGACAGAGCGAGACTCCGTCTCAAAAAAAAAAAAAAAAAAAAAACATGCCAGAGAAGGTTGGGGACCAGAGAGCTGGCTGCCAGAAACTCCCGTGCCGCGTGGGTGCGTGGGGGCAAGGCTGGCATAGGCTCAGCCCAAGGACTGACCCCGGAGCCTCCCAGGCAGGGCTGGCCTCGGGGGTCTGTGATCCTGACCCCAGGTGGCCCCATGCTGGCGTCATGCTCTGCTTTCTGGGCAGGCTGCTTTAGGTGAGGCCCCCAGCCCTGGAAGGGTCCCAGCAGCGCTGTGCAGGGAAGAGGACAGGGAGGTGGTGGGGGCGTCTTGCTTGGATCCAGCAGGGTGAGGGTGGATGAGACGCCCTGGGTGGCCTCAGCAGGTGGAAGGCAGGAGCCTCCATGCATGGACCGAGTGCCTCTGCGCAGGTCCTGTGTGGAACCCTCCAGACGCCCCGGGAGTGTTAGTCACCAAGCCCCCATGACAAATCACTGCAAACTTGGGGCCCTCAACCACACCAGTTCCTCAGGGTACAGTGCTGGGGGTCAGAAGTTCTAAGTGAACCTTAAGGGACTAAAGTCAAAGCTGCTGTCTCTGGAGGCCCTGGGGGAGGAGTCTTCCTGCTCCTGCAGCCTCTGGGGACTCCGGCCATTCCTGGGCTTGAGGCTGCATTGCTCCAGTCCCTGCCTGTGTCTTCCATGGGGCCTTTTCTTCCTCTGTCTGTCAAATCTCCCTCTGCCTGTCTCTTGTAAGGACTCCTGTGGTCGCATGTAGGGCCCCCCTGGATAATTTGGGGTCATCTTTCCATCTCAAAGTCCTTAACCATCTCTGCAAAGTCCTTTTTGCCACCTAAGGTGACATACTGAAAGGTCCTAGGATTAGGATGTGGACATCTTGGGGAGCTGTTACTCTGTCTGCCACGGAGGCGGTATTATTATTGCCACCCATTTTACAGATGAGAATTAGGAGGCACTTGCTCAGGCGCCTCCCCCCCACCAGCGGAGAGTGTTGGGTTTGGGATCTGAACCCAGGACATCCTGAAACCAAAGCTCCTCAACCCCCTCAGACCAGGGCAGCGTTGATGAGGCCACGAGACCTCTGCTGGGGACCCAAAGAGGGGAAACTGAGGCTCAGGGAAGTCAGGTAACCTGTCTAAGGTTGTCAGCTTGCCAGGTCAGTGCGAGTGTGGGAGCCCAGGCCTCGAGCTCACTCCCCAGGTGTGTGAAATGGTTGCTCCTGTCTTCCCCCACTGTGCCTTCTCAAGGTGAAATCCTGCCTCACACAGTCCCCGCCCCCATCCCAAGCCTATTTTTAGGGCCGGGCTGCAGATACAAGAAGGTGGCAGGGGTCGTTTGCGACAGGAGTTTACTGAGGGCTCCTGTCTCCTGTGAGTGCTGTTCAGATGGAGATTTAAAATGGTCAGACCTCGACCTGGGCCCTGGGACAGGACATATAGCACCCCCCTGGGAAGTCTGCAGAGCCTCAGATACTGGCCTCCTGGGTGCAGGGATGTTGGGGGCGCTGGTGGGTTGCAGTTGGAATGAACAGATTGACATGAGCATCGCAGACAGGAAAACTGAGGACACACCAGGTCTCTAGCAGGAGGGCCCTGCCCCAGGACGCTGGCGCTGGCCTTGGGTGCAGATCGAGCGCCAGGATGGGGCCTGGCACTCAATTCTTCTCCTTTGAGGCTCGGGGAGATGTCAGTTGGCTTGAAAAACAGCCAGACTAAATATAGCTGTGAAACTTCCCGGAACACATTATTCCAAGTGTCCGATAATTAATGCTCAACAACACACAGTCTTCCAGAAAGCCGAATCTACTCTGAATGTCCTGTGGGGTGGGCGGGGGGTCGTTATCGGGAGGAGGCACGTGGGGTCCCTAATGGACACTCAGAGCAGACAGATGGACGTGGCGAGCATGTCCTCAGCCCCCTATAGTGCCAAGACTGGCTGAGGTTGGCGCCCTCCTGTTGGATCAGGCCGTCCTCAGGAGGCTGTGGGTAGATGGGAGCCTAGGCCCCGGGGAAGCCATGGCCTCTTTCTGCTGCCTCCTGCAGGAAGCTCTCCTTGCCTGCCCTGGCCCCGAGGGCCCCTCACCCCACCCAGTCTGTCTGGTGAAGGCTCCTTCCCGTCTTCCCAAGCGGACTAGCCCACCAAGGCCAGGCCTCATCCACCTTCCTCACCACCTGCCGCAGAGGGATGTTTGCTGAGCACGTGTGGGTGACAGATGGAGGCTTCTGGAGGGAGGGGTACAGACAGAGGTTCCCTCGGCTCTGGCCCCTGTGGCCTCCCTGCTCCTCCCAGCCCCGGCCCAGGCTCCCAGCAGCTCCCGTGGAGCTGGCGGTCCCTGGACTCACCCTGGACTCACCTGGCACCCAGGAAGGTGATCACTCCAAAGGCTCCCAGAAGGCCATTTACCTTCCCCAGGCTGTTTTCTCACAGGTGGGGGCGCGGCTGCCCACAGCTCAGCTCGGTTTGCAGAGGAGAAAGAAACAGCCCCAGCTTCTGGCTGCTGGTGTCTCCCGGCTGCTCCTGAGTCCGGCCCTTTGAGCCTTGCGCCCCCTCCTCTTCCCACCCACTCCCTCTTGTAGGGAGGGCTGGGACCCGTGTGTCTCCACCTGGCCCTGTCCCATGGGTCAGCAGTGGTGATTCCCATTCAGGGGCTGGGTGTGTGGACACAGGTGGGGGCCAGCGCAGGGCCAGTGGCCTCAGCACATCCGCAAGGCTTTCCTGGCTTTCTGGGAGCTGGCCTGCCTCTGTCACCTGGGCTCTCAAGCGGTCCCTGGATGGTGGCCCCGCGGAGGTGCAGGGGGGTCAGGGAGGCTGCCTGGGGAGTGGAGGACTGGGCTTGCGGGGCTTCCGCTGAGTGGCCTATTTCTACCCCCGCAGGGCCAGACCCAGGGAGACCCTGGTCCGCCCTCGCTGTCTGAGCAGCCATGCGCAGGGCCTGTGCGTCCTCCACCTGAGCCCCTTTCCCGGGCCCTGGACCTGCTGGGTGGGTTGGGAGGGATGGGGGTTGCGGGGTGGGGGTGGGGGTTCCAGCAGGCGACGCCCGACCCTCCTGGATGGGTTGGGGGGTTGCGGGGTGAGGGCTGACGGGCGATGCGCGCCCCCTGGTGGCCTTGCGGGGCACTTCTCTGGGACCTGGGTCTGCGAGGGTCTCCAGGAGGTGCCGGGCGTTCGGGACCCAGCCAGCACCTGGGCTTTAGGCCCCCTGACCCAGTGTGACTCCTGCTTGTTGCAAACAGACTGAATCTCCTCTCCCAGGGCCACCAGCACCCGAGCGTATTGGTGTGTGTGGGTGTTGGGGTGGTGGGTGCTGGGGTAGGTCTGTGTTGGTGATGGGTGGGTGTTGGGGTGGGTGGGTGTTGGTGTGGTGAGTGTTGGGGTGGGTGGGTGTTGGCGTGGGTGAGTGTTGGGGTGGGTGGTGTTGGGGTGAGTGGCTATTGGGGTGGATGGCTGTTGGGGTGGGTGAGTGTTGGGGTGGGTGGGTGTTGGCGTGGGTAAGTGTTGGGGTGAGTGGCTGTTGGGGTGGGTGAGTGTTGGGGTGAGTGGCTGTTGGGGTGGGTGGGTGTTGGGGTGGGTGAGTGTTGGGGTGAGTGGCTGTTGGGGTGGGTGAGTGTTGGGGTGAGTGGCTGTTGGGGGGGTGAGTGTTGGGGTGAGTGGCTGTTGGGGTGGATGGCTGTTGGAGTGGGTGAGTGTTGGGGTGGGTGGTGTTGGGGTGGGTGAGTGTTGGGGTGAGTGGCTGTTGGGGTGGGTGAGTGTTGGGGTGAGTGCTGTTGGGGTGGGTGAGTGGCTGTTGGGGTGGGTGGTGTTGGGGTGAGTGGCTGTTGGGGTGGATGGCTGTTAGGGTGGGTGAGTGTTGGGGTGGGTGGGTGTTGGGGTGGATGGCTGTTGGGGTGGGTGAGTGTTGGGGTGAGTGGCTGTTGGGGTGGATGGCTGTTGGGGTGGGTGAGTGTTGGGGTGGGTGAGTGTTGGGGTGGGTAAGTGTTGGGGTGGGTGAGTGTTGGGATAGGTCAGTATTGGGATAGCTTCTGGAGGGTGGGGGCAACCGGGACCTGCCTTGGCTGACCCCTCCCTGGACCCCGACAGGCTGAGAGAGGTGGGCTTGGCAGGCAGCGGGCGGCAGAGGAGAGCAGTCTGGGAAGTGAGGCCAGGGAGACAGGGAAGGAGAGAGACGGCTGCACTGTCATTACCAGTCAGTCACCAAGAGTTTCCAGGGAGAGAAGGCACTCTTTATGGCAGCAAAGGTGACAGGAAGGTGGGCTGGGGTTTTCCAGCAGCTGAGAGCTGCCCTGGGGAAGAGCAAGGCAGGAGCGAGGGGGGTCCTTGGTCTCGGCATGGGGCAGGGACCCCCTATGTGGGAGCAATGGGCACATCCCAGTCCCCTCTGTCCTCTGCCTTGTCAAGCAGGAAGCCTTCTTGGTGCCGTGGGTCCCTAATGCTTTTCCAAGCCCAGCTCAGGTCCTGGGGACCAAGGAGCCACAGGCTGGGATGGGCGAGCCTCTGTGGGAAGTTCCTGGTTTATTTCTGTGGTCGCTGTGCAGGTCGAGAGCCACGCTGCTTTGCCTGTTGTGGCCACCATGGTGGGTTCCTTTAGAAAGAGATTTATTTAAGGACGTTAAAGAAACTGAGTGGCAGCTGCCTCTGAGAACCTGGCGCCGGGAGGTCTTGTCTTCCTGGGGTTGCACCTGTTCAAACAGAGACAGAGAAGAAACAGGAAGAACTGATCGTGCACAATAGATTATCCCAAGTTAAAGGTACGAGGATCTAGAGGAGTGTTCCGTGAGCCCCTCACGGAGTGTTCAGCTCCGTCCCGCATCACCGAGCCAGGCCAGGAACCGAAATCGGGATGTGGGCCGACGCTTCACCTGGACAGTTGTCCCCTTGGCGTAGAAGACACCAGCGCACCCTCCACTTCGGCCAGACGCCGTGGGCAGCTTGGAGCCCCAGCAGCTCCACTCACAAGGTGCTTGGGAAAATAAACTTAAGCATCTCCATTCATAACTCAGCATCGTGATTGTGCGTCTGTGGGAGAAGCCTTATTCCTGCAACGGCTGTATGTGTGTGGTGGGCCGGAGCCGGGAGGAGTCAGGAGCGCAGACTCAAGTGAAGCTCAGAGTGAACAAGGAGGGTCACAGCCGCACCGACCGCCCCACCCCCAGGCGGTCATAATCCAGAGCGTGGGCCCAGGGCTGCCCCTGCCCGTCGGTCCCCAGAGAAAATGCCCGGTGTGTGCGGCACTTCACCACCAGGGGGAGCCCGAGGCCGCGTCCAACGGGGGTGTGCGGGAGGGCGGGGGAGGGTGTGAGCCAGCGTGTCTGTGTCCATGCGTGTGAGGGTGTGTGCAGGCGTGTCTTACTGTATACGTGCAGGTGTGAGGGTGTCTGTGAGGGTGTCACATGCACAGACACTGTGCATGTGAGGGTGTGGCCAGGCGTGTGAGGGCGTGTGCAGGGGTGTATATGCATGAATGTGAGGGTGTATTTGTGTCTTACTGTATATGTGTGATGGGGTAAGCCAGCGTGTCTGTGTGTCCACGCGTGTGAAGGTGTGTGCAGGCATGTCTTACTGTATCTCTGAGTGTGAGGGTGTCTCTGTGAGCATGGGTCCACACGTATGTCCATACGTGTGAAGGTGTGTGCAGGCATTGCCTCCTGCACTAGTGTGGGTGAGAGTGTGTCTGCGTGTACTGCTCGTGTGGGTGTTCGTGTGTGCGGGTGTGTGTCTGCATGTACCGCTAGTGTGGGTGTGTGCAGGTGAGTGTGTGTCTGCATGTACTGCTAGTGTGGGTGTGTGCAGGTGAGTGTGTGTCTGCATGTACCGCTAGTGTGGGTGTGTGCAAGTGGGTGTGTGTCTGCATGTACCGCTAGTGTGGGTGTGTGCAAGTGGGTGTGTGTCTGCATGTACCGCTAGTGTGGGTGTGTGCAGGTGAGTGTGTGTCTGCATGTACCGCTAGTGTGGGTGTGTGCAGGTGAGTGTGTGTCTGCATGTACCGCTAGTGTGGGTGTGTGCAGGTGAGTGTGTGTCTGCATGTACTGCTAGTGTGGGTGTTCGTGTGTGCGGGTGTGTGTGTGTACTGCTTGTGTGGGTGTTCGTGTGTGCGGGTGAGTGTGTGTCTGCGTGTACTGCTAGTGTGGGTGTGTGCGGGTGAGTGTGTGCGTGTACTGCTAGTGTGGGTGTTTGTGTGTGCGGGTGAGCGTGTGTCTGCGTGTACTGCTAGTGTGGGGGTGTTTGTGTGTGCAGGTGAGCGTGCGTCTGCGTGTACTGCTAGTGTGGGTGTTCGTGTGTGCAGGTGAGCGTGTGTCTGCGTGTACTGCTAGTGTGGGTGTTTGTGTGTGCAGGTGAGCATGTGTCTGCGTGTACTGCCATGGATTGGGAGCCGTGGATACCACGCAAGCCCAGAAGCCCCAGCTCTCTGAGCAGCTGGTCTGTGACGGCAGCATCTCAGGTGGCTTGAGTGTGTAGTGGGGACCCCCCAGCAGGCTCCAGGACCGGGATCTTCTCTTTGGCTCCAGGTGACCCCAGCAGACTGGCCCTGTACCTGGCCCTGTGTTGACACCTCCAGAGGGTTTGTGAGCAGAGATGGGGGCACCTGTGAAGTCAAGGGTGGTCTGTGTGTGGCAGCGGGACCTTGGGCCCATGGGCAGCCTGTGGCTCTGAGGATGGCTGTGAGTACTTGGCAATGACACTGTCAGTTAAGCCTGTGCCTGGCAGGGCTGAGATCTCCCAGCGTGTGGCATGGACCCCTCACCACCCCGAGTATGGACCCTGATACGGTCTGGCTCTGTGTCCCCACCCAAATCTCGTCTTGCGTTGTAATCTGCATGGAATCCCCATGTGTTGGTTGGCAGAGGAACCTCGTGGGAGGTGATTCGATCACGGGGGCGGCTCCCCCATGCTGCTCTCATGACAGTGAATGAGTCTCACGCGATCTGACGGTCTCATAAGGGCTTTTCCTCCTTTTGCTCTGTGCTCATTCTTCCTCCTGTCACCCTGTGAAGACGTGCCTTCCATCATGATTGTAAGTTTCCTGGGGCTTTCCCAGCTAGGTGAAACTGTGAGTCAATCAAACCTCTTTTCTTTATAAATTACCCAGTGGAGTATTTCTTCATAGCAGTGTGAGAGCGGACTCATAAAGACCCACTTCGCAGATGCACCGAGACTCAGACCCTAAGGTGGGGCTAGGTGGTCGCAGGCTGCTCAGGGATCTCAAGTGAGTGTAGTGGGCTAGGCCACCCACGGTTCTGCTGCCCATTCCATCCCCCGCCTGGGTGTAGTTCTTGGTGTGTGGGGTGGGATTAAGGAAGGATCGGTGCCCTGAGCTGGCCTGCTAGGGGCGGCCCAGCCAGGAGGCTCCCAGCAGGGTCGTCTCTCGGGAGCTAGGTCATGGCAGGTGGGGACGTGAGGGTCGAGGGAAGGGCCCAGCTCCCTGACAGCTCCTGGGGCTCTGTGGCAGGGAGAGCAGGTCTGCTGGGGGCAGCTCATGCTTCTGGGACACAGCCTTGCCCTGACCCATGGGCTCAGCCCAGGGCCAGGTGGGGCTCCCACAGAGCGGTGGGCCTTGGGCCTCAGCTCTTCCCAGGTGGAAGCCCCTCGAGCAGATGGGAGGGGCTGCAAGCTTCTATGCACTGGCTCCCCACGTCCCTGCTCCTCCTCTTCCTGGTCGCCCCTGCCAGCCCCCTCCTCTGGTGCTTGACCTCGCCCTGCTCCCCACCTCCCGGCCTGTGAGCAGCCTTGGCCCAGAGCTGCCCTTCCTGATCATGTCGGGACCCCAGGCATCTGCCCCTCAGTTGGCCTTTGCCAGCAGCTGCTCAACCTGCGAGGAGTGCAGGCAGCCGCTGGTCCCGCTCCCTGGATCTGATCGTGGGGAGGGGAAAGCATACCGCCCCCGAGAAGGGATGCCCCACAGACACTGCAGAAGTGCCTGGGCCCCAGGACAGACCCTCTGTTGGGTGCAAGGGACGAGGACGGCTGTCCCCACGTGTCTCCTGGAGAACCTTCGGTGGGAATCCTTTTAAGGGAAAATATTCAAAACTACTAAGCTCTCCAAGCTGTGGAGGGCAATTCTCAGACTCCCCGCCCAGCGCTGCCACAATCCTGTAGCTGGGGTGGATGGGGTGCCCTGGCTGCCTCCCCTAGCCCCTGACAAGCCGGTCATCTGGCCTTGGCAGGTGACCCCTCCTCAGCAGTGTAGGAAGCCTGCATTCCTGACACCGCCAAGGTGAATTTGCACCTAGAGGTCCCTCAGGACGTCGTTAATGAGCGTACTCCCGCCTCAGGACTCTGCATATCCTCCTCCCTGTGATGCCCCGACCCCAATGTCCTGGTTCTCCTCATCTCCTCCCTCAGCCCTGTGCTCCAACGCCACCTTATCAGAGACCCCCCAAGCTGTGGATGGGGGCTGTGACCTTAGAGCCCCAGGTGGGCAGCATGCCCTTATCAGCAGGCCCCTGGCTTCCCCAGCCTCTGACCCCTCTGATACCAAAGGCGTCAGGCGTCAGGCGGGAGACACAGACAGCAGGAGCCAGGACAGAGTGGGGAGGGGAAGGGGAGGCTGGTGGGGGCTGCGTCTCGTCTGCTCGCTCCTGGCCCAGGCTTACCAGTGGTGGCCTGACTGACAGGCTGGATCTGGCAGCTGGAGGGGCTGAGCATCCTCTCCGGGGAGGCGGGAATGTAAGTGGGAAAGGGTGAGTGGAATGTGAAGTGCCGTGGCCATCTCCCTCCCTCTTGGGCAGACAAAGAATGCACCGGCCGCACAGGCTCCAGAGCAAGCTCTTGGATGCCAGGATGGGGCTGGCAGCACCAAGATGGGCACAAGCACGAGGGACTGTTCGCCTCTGAGAGTCCAGGGAAGGACTCCTTGTCTCCCAGGCAGGTTTGTGTCATGGGGATGCTCCCCATATGACACTCACTGCTGGCATCATGTGAAAGGGAGGGGGCACCTGCACTTTGCTTTGTCAGTCTCTGTCTTATTCCTGTCCTTAAGGCATCCTGACCTGCTCATTTGTTCACCCTCCCCTCAGCCAGCCCACTTGCCTGCCTGGAGGGTTTGAGGTATTCTCTAGGCTCAGGGGGAGAGCTCCTTCTGGCTAGTCTTAGATCACGGGAGCTGACAGGACCCCAAAGTGATCCAGCCCAGTCCCCTCATTTAGCAGATGGGGAAACAGGTAGGAGGAAAAGCATCTGCCCCTGGTCCCTCACAGCCTTTTCCTAACATCATGGTTATCACCACCACCATCATCATCACCATGATCATCACCATCATCCCCATCACCACCACCACCATCAGCACCATCACCACCATCATCACCACCACTATCTCCATCACCATCACCATCATCACCACTACCATCATCATCCCCATCACCACCACCATCTCCATCACCATCACCATCATCATCATCACCACTACCATCATCATCCCCATCACCACCACCATCTCCATCACCACCATCATCACCACCACCATCATCATCCCCATCACCACCACCATCTCCATCACCATCACCATCATCACCACCACCATCATCACCATCACCAACACCATCATCCCCATCCCCACCATCTCCATCACCACCATCATCCCCATCACCACCACCACCATCAGCACCATCATCCCCATCATCACCACCACCATCTCCATCACCATCACCATCATCACTATCATCATCACCGCCATCCCCATCACTACCACTGTCTCTATCACCATCATCATCACCGTCATCCCCATCACCACCACCACCATCATCCCCATCATCATCACCACTATGACCATCACCATCACCACTATCATCATCATCATCGCTATCATCACTGCCACCACCATCACAGCTATTACCATCATCTCTATCACCAACACTATCATCACTATCACAATCACTATCATAACCATCACCATCATCACCATCATTATTTGCACTATCATCATCACCACCATCTTCACCATCACCATCACCACATCATTATCAACACCATTTTCACTATCAGCATCATCATCATCATCACCATCTTCACCATTATCACCACCATCACCATTTTCACCATCATCATCATCACTGTCTTCATCATCACCATCACCGCCATCATCACAACCATCATCATTATCTTAGCACCCACCCTCACCATGGGAAAGTGCTGTGGCCCCTTTTCTGTCCCTGTGGGCTCTGGCCCTTTGCCTTTTGAATAGCAGAAGGTCAGGACAGAGCCTGGGGATTAATTCCAGAAAAAAAAAAAAAACCCTCCTCTTTACACTTTAATTTCTGGTTCTCTCCGAAACCACCTGCCTGTGCCTTTAGAGCAGACCTCCCATTCTTCACCTTCCTGAGGTATATTTGAACTCCATGAGACACCCTCCTACAATTTCAGTTCACCTGCTGGATGATGGCTCCGTGGGCTGGTGGCTTTCTCACTCAGCAGTCATTGCCATTCACTGTTCCTTGGTGACAGGTGGGGGCTTGGGCCCCTCCTCTCTGCATCCTCCACCATCACCCTCCAAGGGCCATGAGGGATCTTGGACTTGGGCCTGGCCCCATCTTAGGTGGGACTTGGTGGGTGCTCTGCTCTGAGCCAGCTGCAGGTGCACCTACTATGGCCAGTCACAGGCCAAGGGTTAAGGAGATAGGTCCCACCCTTGGGGGTCCATGGTCCACTGGGGTCATGGCATTGGCCCAATGACCCCAAAGGTGGTGAAGCTGGGGAAACTGGGACTGCCTCCAGAGCTCAAGGACCACAGCAGGTGCCCAGGGATTTGAGGCAGGCCCTTGTGGTTTCAAACTCAGCAGCCTTCTTGTATGGGGGACGTCACAGACCTGCTCAATGCCCCCAAGGTCCGGGCTAGGAACCCGCTGGAGAGTGGTGAGAGGGTGACTGTATGCCAGGGAGAGGGTGAGCCCCACCCCCCGGAGCAGGCAGGTAACTAGAAGGCTGCCCTCAGGCAGGTGGGAACTCGGCCTGAGTGTCTCCTGCTCCTCTTCAAGGAGCATGTGGGGCCCCCAGAGCACAGGGTGAACTCAGGCCCCCGCTGTGCTCCCTGGATGCTCAACCACAGCGCACGCTGTGCTGGCTGCAGCTCCGCATGGGCCCTGCCCTTGACGCAGCGATTCCCAGGCCAAACCTGGCCACGTTTGTGTCTGCGACTCCACACAGATGGGCCACGACTCCTGGCGTCGGCAAACTCTCTGAGGGCAAGGAGCTGCCACCCGAGTGTCACCTCCATAGCTGTGCTTCTCCTACCACACCCAGAAGAGTGCATTTGCTGTGAGCAGGGGCTGCCGCTCATGCTCCTAGGCAGGACAGCTGTGGACTGGTCCCTGTGTCCCCAACACGCCCTGGACATGAGGTTTGGCTCATCTCAAGGTCAGACCTGGGTCACAGGGCCTGGCTGTCTGACACGAGGCTGCCAGCTCCTACTTGCCCCTCACCTTGACCTGCCCAGTGGGGCCCCTGGGCACGGAGACCCCGGCCCTAGGCTGACTCTGACAGCACCCCCAACATTGGGGCTGCTGGGCAGGGAGACTCCGGCCCCAGGCTGACTCTGACAGCTCCTTGCGATGTGCCCGTGTCATGCGGATTTGGCCTCAGGTCAGCTCTCATCAGGGACACTCTGTCTTCAGAGAACACAGCCCACACAGTGGCTGATCCCAAGGGCCTCAGAGACTCTCTAGATAGTATTGAATGAGGGGGCCGGTGGCCCAGGGTCTGTGGGGAGACTCCCTGACCCCAAGAGACTCCCAGTGCGTGGTGGTGTCTGCCCAGCCAGCCTCCCCTACTGCCCAGGTACAGAGCTGGGCTCCAGCCCGGCCAGCAGCGGTGCTCTAGGGCCCCAGAGGCCACTGGGCCTTGTGCCTGCCCAGGCTCAGACCCTGTGGTTCAGCCAAGAGGAGCAGCCACCTGGGAGCCTTGGGCCGAGGAATAGGTGGGACAGGCCGGGATGGCAGGTAGACTTGAAATTCCATGGCAAACACTACAGGAAGGAATACATCGGGGTAATTACATGGTCCTTCTTCCTCCTACCCCATCAATACATTTTTTTTTTTCTTTTAAAAAAAGAAATGTAGTTTCTCTGAAAATTTATCCAGGGTGATTTTTAAAAGTTGGCAGAGGCGTCGTCCTGGCTGCGGATCAGGGCTTCTGGAACAAGCGGGCCCATGAGTCTCTGACGCTTCCCCGGCAGATTCCCTCCCAAGCTGGAGGTGGGGGGCGGGGGGATGCAGTGCCCTTGTGATGGCCAGGGAGATGGGGGAGCCTGAGATGCTCTCATGTTCCTTCCCTCTGTCTTCTGTCCCACTCCCTCCTGTCCTGGCTTGGTCACCTGCCTGCTGGGTGACTTCAGGGAGTCCCCACCCCTCCCCAGAACTCAGTTTCCCCATCTGTTCAGTGAGAGCCGGGTTAGTGCAGACGCCACCAACCCAGGACAGGCCCACATGTCCCAGAAGTGACCGGCCAGGAGTGTCACATGGTGGGGATGGCGGCAGTGGGGGCTCCGCTAGGGGGGCAGGTCTCCCCAGGAAAGTGCAGCCACCCAGAGCAGAGGACCCTCTTCCTGGTCCCATGTGGCTGGTCTTTCAACCTTCCAAGGGGAGCCAGATCCAGGTCTTCAGGCTCAGGCTCCTGATTTTAAAGTTGGCAACTAATTACAATAATTTTAAAACCCTGTGCACACTACACAAAGCATTTGAGAGGATCGGATTTGGCAGGTCATTATTTTAACTAACGTCTTCCATTAGTGTGGTGCGTTTGTTATGATTAAAGAATCGCTTTTGACACATTTTGATTTTAAAAGCCCATAGAGCCAGCTGCCCCCTCCTCACTCTGGTGTTGGACCAAGAGCTGGGCCTTTGCTGCTGGCTGAATGAGTCCCTGGGCCGGGGAGATCCCAGTGATGCGGCTGCCCCGAGCTGCTTGCCCCTTCGCCCCTTTGGCCCATTGGCCTTTGGGCACAGCCCCATCATGGCCTCTCCCAGCACGGCCTCCCCCAGCACGGCCTGCCCCAGCACGGCCTCCCCCAGCACATCCTCCTCCAGCACGTCCCCCAGCCTCCCCCAGCACGGCCTCCCCCAGCACGGCCTCCCCCCCAGCTGGCCTCCCCCAGCACGGCCTCCCCCAGCACAGCCTCCCCCAGCACAGCCTCCCCCAGCATGGCCTCCCCCAGCACGGCCTCCCCTAGCACAGCCTCCCCCAGCACAGCCTCCCCCAGCATGGCCTCCCCCAGCATGGCCTCCTGGGTGGCCTTAGCCTGATGGCGGCAGCAGGAAGGAGGGGGCAGAACTTCTGCTGAGAGCAGGAGCTGCCACCATGCCCGGGGATCCGGGGCACCTAGGGGCCATGGCGTCCACCTTTTGCATGATGGGACAGCCAGCCTCCGGGGCCATGCCACAAACAGCCAGGGGACAGTACGGAGTAGGGGTGGGAGGCTTCCAGGACCCCGGCCTTGCCTTCAGCCTGTGGGGCATGGGGGCTGCTGAGTGGGGCCCTACCTCAGTGAGTGAGGGGTTTCTGGGCACAGGCTGGGCACGCAACCTGACAGGGCCAGTCCTTGAGTGATGACCCTGGCCACCGTCCCTGCGATGAATGACGGGGACGCTCAGCACCCCCTGCCTGTGATGCGGTGTGTCCAGAGGGCCTTCGGCTCCCTAGCCTTGTTCCTGCCTTCAGTTAGCTCAGAACTGGGAATAGAGCAGCCAGACAACAGCTTTGCAGCAGGGCCCGGACTCAACACCGCCTGTGTTCCCACACCACCGCGAATGTGTTCCTGGACCGAACCATGATGGAAGTGTGTTTGCTGTCAGGAGGCGTCCAGGGAGCTGGTCACAGGGCTGCTCCCTGACCCAGGGGCCCTAGTGGAGCCCAGTGGGGTGGGGACACTTTCTAGCCACCTCTCCCTGCCACAAGGTCCGTTGCTGGCAGATGCTGGAGGAGCCTGTCTGACCGTGTTGTGGCCCTGCCTGGGGTGCCCTGGCCCTGCAGGAGGAGGAGGGAGTCGAGGGCCAGCATCTGTTTCTGAAGGCAGGGGAACCCCTGGAGCAGGGCCGTCCCATCAGAGGGGGAGGGTGGGGTTGGACCTGCGGGTGGGGGAAGAACAGGCCCCAGCAGGAGAGAGGGCTCCGTGTGCCTCTGCTGGCCTGGGGGCAGCACCCACTGGACATTTCCTGACGGGTTGCTGGTGTGATGGGGTGCGGGCGTGTCATCCAGCTGTCACCCGGCAGGACCCTTCCTGGCCCTACCCCATGGGGCAAACCCCCTGGAGCTGAGGGCCTCAGGCCAACCATGTACCTGGAGTCCAGTATGCTCAGGACATGCAGGGACCCAGCCAGACCAGCTGGTGGCCCTAAGGCAGGGCACAGGGTGGGGGACAAGGCAGCAAGCTCACGCAGAGCCGAGGTGGGGAGAAAGCACCCTAGGCTTCTCAAAGTGGGTTCCTCCCAGCACTACTGTCCAGAGCTGATCCAAGACAGAGGTGAGGGGAGGCGCTAACCAGCCTGGGGCTGGCAAGGTGCATGGCATAGGCAAAGCTCGTCTGAGCTGAGAGCCACCTGCCTGTGTCCTGTGCCAGCACTTCCGGAGTCCTATCACTGCCCCGGACCATGGCCAACGCTACCCATCACCTTTTGGAAAGGCAGCTCCATCCGTCTGTTCCCCACCCTGGAGCCTGTGGGGTGGCCCATGGCTGGCACTTCCTTCCATCCAAGGTGGTTCTGCTCTTCACCTTGTGTTTACTGCCTTCTTGGCTGTGATCGACAGCTTGATTTTGTCCTCAAAAACCCATCGCTTCTACCCCTCCACCCCTTCACCCTCCACCCGTCACTCCTCACCTCTCCACCCCTCCACCCTCACCCCTTTACCCCTCCACCCTCCCCCTCCACCCTCCACCCTCCACCCCTCTACCCTCCACCCCTCTACCCTCCACCCACCATCCCTTCATCCTTCCATCCTCCACCCCTCCACCCTCCATCCCTCCACCCTCCACCCCTCTACCCTCCACCCTCCATCCCTTCATCCTTCCATCCTCCACCCCTCCACCCTTCCATCCTCCATCCCTCCACCCTCGATCCTTTCACCCTCTCATCCTCCACCCATCCACTCTCCACCCCTCCACCCCTCCATCTTCCATCCATCCATCATCCACTCCTCCACCCCTCCATCCTCCACTGCTCCACCCGTCCACCCTCCATCCCTTCACCCTTCCATCTCATCACCTTCCATCTCTCCATTCTCCACCCCTTCACCCCTCTAACCTACACCCCTCCATCCTCCTCCTCTCCATCCCTCCAACCTCCACCCTTCCAGCCTCCACCTCTTCACCCTCCACCCCTCCACCTTCCATCCCTTCACCCCTCCATCCCACCACCCTCCACTCCTCCATGCTCTACGCCTCCACCCCTGCATCCTCCATCCCATCACCCTCCCATCCTCCACCCCTCCACCCCCCCATCCTCCATCCCATCACCCTCCCATCCTCCATCCCTCCACCCTCCAACCCTCCACTCTCCACCCCTCCACCCTCCAACCCTCCACTCTCCCCCCTCCACCCTTCCACCCCTCCATCCTCTCCATCTTCCACTCCTGCACCCCTCCACCCCTCCATCCTCCATCCTCCATCCCTCCACTCCTTCACTCTTCCATCCTCCATCCCTTCACCCTCCATCCCTCCATCCTCCACCCCTCCACCCCTCCATCCTCCACCCCCCTCCACCCCCCCACCCTCCACCCCTCCACCCTCCACCCCTCTACCCTCCACCTCGCCACACCTCCACCCCTCTCCACACCTCCACGTTCCACCCCTCCACCCTCCATCCCTCTGCCCCTCCACCCTCCACCCCTCTATCCCTCCACCCCTCCATTCCTCCATCCCTCCACTCTCCCTCCATCCCTCCATCCTCCATGTCTCCATCCCTCCAACCTTCCATCCTCCACCCCTCCATTCCTCCATCCTTCTGCTGATTACTCCCAGAACTCAACACATTCTCTAGGAATAGAGGAAGGTCCTCTCTAGGAAGAGAGGACCCTCTTGTGGGTCCTCTCACCTGCCCTGATGGTGAGGAAGGTCAGGTCCAGGTGGGGGTCTGGGCTGGGTGTGCCAGAGGGGCAGGGCAGAACCCTTAGCTCCTCCTGCTGCCCCAGGGCCTGAGTTGGGGCAAGAAGGCAGGGAAGAGGTCCATGGTTTCCAAACAAAGCTGTCGTCCGTAAGCCTCTCTGTTCGCCTTCCCTGATGCCCTTTAGCCCTCCTGCCCTCCGCCCCTCCTAGGGGGGATGCAGCCTCTGTTCACACTAGTGTGCCAGCATACCTGTCTGTCCAGGGCCCTTTGATGCCACCAACACCTGACAAAGGCAGGCTGGCTACAGCCGTGCCCTCATTTTAAAGATGAGGAAACTGAGGCTGAGATGGGTGAAGTAACCACAACCTGACCCAGAAAGGGCCAGGCCCACCTCCAGCAGCGGCCCTGCTGCTGCTGGTGAAGATGTCCTGGAAAGGTACAGCTTGAGAGGCTTGGCCTCGCAGATGGAATTTCCCATGTCAGGGAGCAAGTGCTTTCTGACCTTTTCAGGGACCCTGTAAATGACCTCTGGGCCCCCAGGCCAGCCCAGGCCAGCGGGCTACAGTCTGACTCAGCTTTCTGTGAGGGTCAGGCTGTCCTGGCTCTGCCACACCCCAGCCCATCCCCCACTTAACCAGGCACCTACCCCCTGCCAGGCGCCAAGGCTCCACCCTCCCACTGCAGCCTGCGGTGAGACCACCCTGGCCTCAGTGCAGGGCTGTCCGGGAGCCTCTGGGGTGGCTCTGCCCCAGGCTGTAATGCTCCCATGGCAGCCCCTCCTCCAGCCCGGCTCAGATCTCCACCCCACGCCTTGCACCTGTCCATTCCTGGTTTTAAATAGCCATGACGAGCTACCCAGCTCCTCCCTGCTCTACTGGGGCCAGCACAGACTTCCCAAAAATGCCGCCTCTTCCCACGGCCCATGAGCAGGCCAACCAGTCCTGGGTGCAGCAGGAAAATGGCCAGAGGACGCTCAGCGTGGCTGGAGAGCCGGGATGCTTGGGTCCAGGCCACACTGGCCTCTCGCTTGCCGCGACCTTGGAGAGGACAGAGAGGCAGGGCTTGGGGCGGCGGCTCTCATGGCAGTGGAGTGGCCTGTCTGTGAAGCCTGGGCAGTAGCCGCTCCCGAGTCCCTGGTGCCATGGTCGTGGTGGTTAAGCCCTTTGCACATGGGCAGGTGGCAGGTGCGGCCGCAGAGCCCCGCGTTAGTGCCTGTGGTGGTCTCCCACCCGGCTCCGGGTTTGGGTGAGGGTAGAGGGTGCCCGGAGCTGAGCATGGAGCCCGGCCGGGGCCTGTCTCGGACGCATTCTCTGTGGCCCTCCCTGCGCCTGGGCAGAGTGAGCCAAGGCTGCTCTCCAGCGGCTGCACCTCAGTGCTCTGGCTCCGTGGCTATTTTTAACCTGAGTATGGTAAATGCATTTCTACAGGAAAACCACTCTCCTCGATCAATCCCTGCAGCTGCTCGGCATGGATGGCGGGGCTCACACGTGGCCCGTCTGCTTCTGCTCCTGGCCAGGCCGCTGAGGGCTGTAACCGAAGCCCGTCAGCTGACCGGGAGGGATAAATCTGGCTCCTCTGACAACTGTGTCTCGCTGGTCTTCTCTGGGGACAGACACCCCTCCCCACCCACCCTCTGCTGCTCCTTAATATAACTCTGAAGTCATGCCTGGTGCCCAGAGGATGGCTTGGGAAGAGAGCTTGGCCTGGGTTCCCCGGTGACTGGGGACACAGGGTGGTGGTGGCTGCAGCAGGAGCGTTAAGTCCCCGGCTTTGTTCCC
The DNA here is from genome assembly GCF_009764315.1 of Trachypithecus francoisi. Lineage (NCBI taxonomy): Eukaryota > Metazoa > Chordata > Mammalia > Primates > Cercopithecidae > Trachypithecus > Trachypithecus francoisi. Next base: position 58,352,305 of record NW_022681467.1, read on the forward strand.
GGGGAGAGAGAGGCTTGTCTTGGGGCAGTGTCCTGGCACCAAGGAGCTGGGGGTTAACTCAGAGCCATGATCCCCCTCAGGTCGCCTGCAAAGTACTCTGGGGCTGAACTCATGGGGGATTTTGGGAGAGCTGACTTTCGTCAGATCTTCAAAGGGATCCTTGAACTAAGAGGTAAAGAGGCCCCAGTCCGAGATGCCCGTCTGCTGGCTGCCTGCGATGCTGCAGGGAGGGTCCTGGTACCTGCTCAGCGGGTCTCCCCACCCTCCTGGTCTGCAGGCCCTGCCTGGAGCACTCTCTGCCACTGCTTCCTTCCCATTCCGCACATCACCCTCAGCTGCACTTTGCACTCGTGTTGGTCTGTGGGCTTGCCGTTTGCTTCTCCCCCGAGGAGTTCCACCAGGGCAGAGACTCGCTTGTTCATGGATGTCACTCCAGTGCCCGGAGCAATGCTGTGTACAGAGTAGCAGCTCAGCAAATATGTGCAGAATGTTCCAGAAGAAGGTGCAGGGCGGCATATCAGTCAGGACAGGCCAGGCTACACTTCAGCAACAAATACACCCACCCCATGTCCACGTGGCCTCAGACAACAAAAGTTGATTTCTTTGCTCACTTTGAGCGTCCCAGAGCCATGGTGGCTGCCGTGGACAGGACAGGATGTGGCCTACCACGTGTCTGTTTGTGTGTCCTGCCTGTGTGTCTGCTTTCATGTCCTGCCCATGTGTCCTGCTCGCGTGTCCTACCCGAGGTCTTCTGCACATCACGAGGCTCTTGACATTTCTCTTGTCAGACCAGGTCCACTCAGGGGAGGGAAGGGTGCCTGGGGCCCACTGGGGAGAGGAGGCAGGGCTGGGTTCCCACCATCCACCTGCCTGCGAAGGGTCGGCCAGGCCTCAGCCACACTGAGTCAGCGGCTCAGACAGTCTCTGGTCCTTCCTGTGCCCTGGTGAGTAAAGCCTGTGTGCCCTAGTGTCCCTCGCCTCTTGGGGCTCCTGTGGAGGTGACCGCATCAACGTGCACGACACCATCGTCATCATGGGGAATCTGGGGGAGCTGAATCCACGCCCAGGGGGTCTAAGAGAGGCTAGTGATGGCGAGGACCACTAGGGATGGGCCATGAGACTCTAGGGGTGAGAGGGAGGGAGACTCACTTTTTACGCCATTTGGCGCTGTTAGATGTTAAAAAACACAGGTGGATATACTGTCTTTGAAGGAAATGAAAATAAAACCAATAACAACAATGCTGGTGTCAGCAGCCACAGTTACGCGGCTCTGGAGGTCAAGGCTGGCGGCCCCGGCCATTCCCAGCTTTGCTTTTGTCCAACCCTGGCCCTGCTCTCTCTCCTTTGTGGGGGCCGGTCAGTGCTGAGGAGACTGTGGGCTGCTCGGTGTGGAGACCCGCACAGGTGCTCCTGGTTCCTCCTGGCTGGAGGCCCCTTCTCTGAGAGGGGTGAGGGCAGAGTCGGGAGGGACCACCTGTACCGGATGCCCCACGCCCTACCCAGGGCCCTGAACTCAGAGATGCTCAGGAGACAGGAAATGCACCAGGCAGGGCGGGTAGTCGCCGGACGCTGGGAGGCGAATGGCGTTGGGTCAGGGCCCTCACTCCTCCTGACCCCAGACACCAGGTCCATGTGAAACCAAAGCTAGTTTTTGTTATTGTCACCAGGCTCACAGAAGAGTGGAAATTGCATTTTTGGAAGTTAGGATGTGGCTTCTCTCCAGGGCCTGGCTGAGCTTCAAAGGGGAGAGGGGCTCTGAGGTCCTGGAGCCGGGGAGCCTCCTGGAGCTGGGGAGCCTCCTGGAGCCAGGGAGCCTGCTGTGTTGACTGTGAACACTGAGCTGCCGAGAGCAACAGTTTAAATTCATCACTGAGACTCTTGGTGGTCCCGTGGAATGGCCTAGGGTTCACAGATGCCCAGGTCGAGACGCAGATTGTACAGAAACTTATGCAGATGGGGGTCCACCCCCGTCAGAGACCCCTGGCCCCGGCCCTAGTCTGAACGTGACACGTTTATCCGAGGCTGTTCACCGGCTCTGCCCATCCACCCGGAAGCCTGCAGGTGGGCCTGGTTCACCCCAGGGGTGTGGGGGTGCTAGGGAAGGTGCTTCTGCCATGAGAGCCGTGGGGATGTGGTCACCTGGGCTGGGCAGGCTGGGCGTCAGTGCTGGACCTGGGCATCAGCCTCGCTGCAACCTGTGACCTGGATGTCACCCACTCTGCATCTCAGAGGCTCTAAGGGGTCTAGCCCTTTGTCCACAGTCGACCACATGGAGGTGGCAGTGCTGGGGCTTGACTTGGGCTTTGGGGTCCCCAGGGGAGACGTTTGTTTCCACCCCATGGTCAGGATTCCCTGGGTGCACTGGCGGGGCCAAGCCTTCCAGAAGGACCCACATTTACTGGGTCAGAGGTGCCTGGAGACGGGGAGGACCTTCCACATCCTTTCAGCTCCATGCAGAATGTGCGTCAGGGAGAGGAAATGAGGTACTGAATCAGTGAAGCCGGGTGGAGGGGCAGAGCCCAGCATGCCCACAGAGCAGCACTCCCTCAAGGCAGCCCTGGGTGCGGGGCCCACAGAGCCTCGGGCACAGGCTGAAGGGACTGCCCTGCACCCACCTGTCCCCACCTTGCTGGGGCCCACACAGGCTCCTAGGACCTGGGGCCTCCTTCCTGGGGCACTGCCCCCTCCACAGAGGCAGGTGAGAATAAAGGCACAGCTTCTGGGTACTTATTACCTGGCAAGCCCATGAGAGCTGAGGTTTCCTGGGCTGCAGCCACAGCCATTGGTTTTAGAGGTGCTGTGTGACTGTCGCACGTGGCGTAGAATTTTTGGTGGTCATTAATTGGGCCAATGATATAATTCCTGCTTAAACCGAGAGCTTCTCCAGGTCCCAAAGTTAAGAGTGAATCTGTAGACATTTATCTTATTGCTGCCAAGGAAAACACATCCCAGATGAGTTCAGCCAGGAGCCCGAGTCTGCGCCATCCTGGAGTCGGCCCCTCTGCTGACCGTCGGGTGGAGACTCCAGGTGGTGACCACTCAGCGGGTTTGGGGCATCCATGGAGCCCAAGTCTGCTCCATCCTGGAGTCGGTCCCGATGAGCCAGGAGCCCGAGTCTGCTCCATCCTGGAGTCGGCCCCTCTGCTGACCGTTGGGTGGAGACTCCAGGTGGTGACCACTCAGCGGGTTTGGGGCATCCATGGAGCCCGAGTCTGCTCCATCCTGGAGTCGGTCCCGATGAGCCAGGAGCCCGAGTCTGCTCCATCCTGGAGTCGGCCCCTCTGCTGACCGTCGGGTGGAGACTCCAGGTGGTGACCACTCAGCGGGTTTGGGGCATCCATGGTGACCGCTTCCACCACAGGCTTGTCTGCAGCACCAATCTGTGGGTTCATTAGTGCTGAGCGTGCAGCCTGGGGACACTCACAGCCACCTCTGACGCCCACCTGGCAGGAGACTACGGGGGCCTGTTGTCCTCTAGCCTGTGACCCCGGAGCCCTGGCTACACCCAGCCCTGGGCAGGGTCCTGCACCGGACACTATAGATGCAAAGGCCACAGAGGCATGACCAGCACACTGGCTGGCACGAGGGACAGGGAGTGGTGGGACCTGTGGGGAGCCAGGGAGCATCTGCCCATCTGGAGACATGGCCCTCGGTGTCCCCTGAGGGGTCCTGGGAGGTCAGAGACACTGACCCATGCAGGCCAGAGCGGGCCTGTCTAGAGCTGGCTCAGGCCATGGGCTTCTGATTTCAGGGCCCGTCAGATTGAAAGCTGCAGGGGACCAGAGCCACTCACCCTGCACGGGGCCAGGCATGTAGCAGGCACCTAAAAATGCTTGTGAATGACTGAACCAAGGATGCAGGCAGAGGCCTGGGGGAATGAATGAATGAGTGGGGCAGTGGGGGCAGCAGGGGCAGGTTCGTTGTGAGGGCTGTGGGACCAGCCCCTCTGGGTTCCAGCCCTGTTCCCCACACTCAGCTCTGAGAAGGTGCAAATGGGTTGACGCTGAGAGCCTGTCCCCACCCGCGCAGCGCTCAGCAGGGCCCTCATGGTGACTCAGCAGGCGCTGAAGAGGGGAGGGGTGGGTTTTGGGAAGTGGGGAGGGTGGGGCCTGTGCCTGTGTGTGGGGGTTGCAGGGTGGGGTCCTGGGAGAAGGACGAAGAGCAAGGCAGCGCCCCCTGACCCCCGACCTTCCAGACCGATTCCCTCAGAGAATCTCAGGTGGTCTCAGGTGGTCGGGCTGTTATACACACCTGTGCCACGGCCATCACAGGCCATCTTCTGTTCTGTGGCTGCCCTGGGTGACCTTCAGCCTGTGGGGCACACGCCTCAGCCACAGGGTCCTCACTGCCTCCCCTCCGCTCATCCCTCACCGAGAGCCATGGGGGGCTTCCAAAACTAGCCAGGTCACCCTACATCCTGCAGAGCTCCCCACACAGCCTCTTCATGTCCCCCCAACAGCCTCTCCCATCCCCCCATAGCCTCCCCCATGCCCCCCTCACAGCTTCCCCCATTCCCCTGCACAGCCTCCCCCATTTCTCCCCACAGCCTCCCCCATCCCCCCGCATAGCCTCCCCCATCCACCCGCACAGCCTCCCCATACCCCAGGAAGAACAGCAGGTCCGCCCCAGGCTCCCTGGGCCCCCAGGCTCCCTGCGCCCTGAGATCTTCTTGGGACCACAGGACGTGGGTGTCCTATGGGGCCACCCCAGCACAGCACACAAAAGCCAGCCAGGGCAGCTGCCAGCTCAGCTGTCAGGGGAAGAGGACATTACGGTCCAGGGACAGGCAGGCCTGTGGGCTGACCCCGGACCCCAGCGCCTACTCAGGAAGGAGAGTTACCCCTCCCAGTTCGGATCCTGCAGCTGTGCTTGGGGACCCACGGACGCCAAGGCAGGTGGCCAGGGTACCCCACCCCAGGAGGTGTCCCAGGTGTCCCCAAGCCTTCGTTTCAGTGCTTGGCCCCTGAACGCTCCCATCACAGGGTTTACCAGCCCAGGCAGCAGCCATGGGTTTTCCACATCCAGGGCTGGGCCCCACAAGGGCTCTCGGCCAGCGTTCATCCCCCAAGGAGCCACCAGAAGTGCACGTCCTCTGCCTCCGTGAAGGGACTCAGGTGTCATCTTTGTTCCTGGCGGTGCTGGCAAAGATCAGGGCTCCCTAGCAAGGCCCTCAGCCAGGCACCATAGCACTCTGGAGGAGGCAGGGTCCCAGCCACCTGGCCCTTCTGAGATCACACAGTTCTGTCTGAAGATTCTGAGTCCCTCTGAGGACCCCAAGATCCCAAGATTCAGGTCACACCTGGACATTCTCCAGTTTCCCCACCATGGGATAACCCCCTGAGCATGGGAAAGAGGATGGGGTGGGGGGCGCCAGCCCAGGGTCCTCTCTTGAGGACTGACTGCACCCCTGCCCCAGGAACAGGATTCTGGGGCCTTGAGGCCCGCGGTTCATGCCGAGAGCCCCTTGGGGACCTCAGGGCAGGCGTGTGGGGCCTCCTGGGCTGGTGCTGCTCTGGCTCTGTCCTGAGGCTGAGCTGGTCGAGTGCTCGCTGAGCTGCAAGTGGGCAGGAAGGGCAGGGACTTGGACCCACTCACCTGTCTCAGCAGCTCAAGTGCTTCTGGGATCAAGGGTCCTGAGATAGCTGCCCTGGCCGATACCCAGTGGGAATGCCTGTGACGGGGCTGGTAGGAGGCTTTCTAATCCTCTGAGGGTGGCGGCTGAGTCACCCAGCAGGAGCGGGCCCTGCCCTGCCCTCCATAGCTACTGTGCCATTGGGTGTGCGTGGGTCTTGGTACATGGACACCCCTGCCTCTCGTCCCGAAGCTGAGAGGGTCAGATTCTCCCCACAGCCCCTCCTGTGCCAGAACTCGGAGGCAGACCTGGGCGGCTCTTGGGATCCGTGGCTCTGGATGCCTGGCCTAGAGGAGCGGGGCCAGCTGAGAAATTATTCTTGGTGCTGGGGTGGCGTTGCGTCTCTAGGGGTCCAAAACCCTAACCACACTGACTTGGGTGGGGTTTAGCCTGCCGGGGTCCCCAGCACCAGGCCCCATTTCTGCTAAGGTCCAGAGCCCTCTGTTGCTGGTCACCCTAAGCCCTGGTGGATGTGGTGGAGAAGACGGACTTTCTGGGGCCGTCAACTGTGACTGAGGGCTCGGAATCTCCGAGCACCCTTACCCCTCCATTATCTGTGAGTCTTGGAGGAAGTGGAGGCAGAGGGCAGGGGTCCTCAGCTCCGCTTTGCCGATGGGGTCCCCAGAGGTCAGGGACTTGCCTGAAACCCCTTTGAGTGTTGGGGTCTGGAGTCCAAACCCCAGGCTCTTCCCCTCAGTGACTCCACAGAGCCCCCCCAGGAGCCTCACCTCCGATTTGAGGGGGGCTATTCCTGGTATAGAGTGGATTGGGAGCAGGACTCCCCAAGAACCCTGGGCTCTTTAGCTTGTAGACACCAGCCTTGGCCTCTCCGGAGCCATGTTTGGAGGCCCATGCACACTGGGTGGGGTCTCTTTGGAGGCCGAGGCAAAAGCCCCCCAGGAATTCTGCTGACTCTTGCAGGCTGCCCTCTGCCTCCCCCAGGCCTCGCCCCACTGGCCACGCACAGGCAGCTGGGTCTGGGTGTGATGGCCAAGTGCATGTGCCCATTGGGGATGTCTGGGGAATGAGGCAAACAGACCCCCAACCCCAGCAGCCCCTCAGTCCAGGGGCAGAACAAGGTCTTTCTTTGGCCAGTGGGGGCTGGTGATGGGCCTCAGAGGCATTCCTGCTTTGTTCCTGTCATATTCTAGTTATTTTATTACAACTCTGGCTTTCTGGATCCCAAACCATGTACACATGAGGATCTCAATACTGAAGATAACATAAAAACTGCACCAGGCACAGGGGCTCACACCTGGAATCCCAGCACTTTGGGAGGCTGAGGCAGGAGGGGTGCTTGAGGCAGGAGGGGTGCCCAGATCAGCCTGGGCAACATGGTGAAACTCTGTCTCTACAAAATATACAAAATATTAGCTGGGCGTGGTGCGCACGCCTGTAGTCCCAGCTGCTGGGGAGGCTGGGGTGGGAGGATCACCTGAGCCTGGGAGGTTGAGGCTGCAGTGAGCCAAGATTGCGTTACTGCACTCCAGCCTGGATGACGGAGCGAGACCCTATATAATCTAAACAAAAAACTGTAACAACCGTAGCTGGATTTTCTAATTTTTAAAAAGTTAATAGACTTTATATTTTTGACCAGTTTTAGGTTTACAGAAAAATCGAGTGTACGGAAAGCCCCCATGTGCCCTTGCCCCATTATTGGCGTCTCAAGTTGGTGTGGTACATTTGTGATGATGGATGAGTTAATACTGATTACATGATTATTAACTAGAGGTCATACTTCACTCTTAACCCTGCACGTTCGGTGGGTTTGAACAACTCTGTTAAGTCCTGTATCCACCATTACTACTGCATCACCCAGAATATTTCCACAGCCCTAAACACCCTGTGTTCCTTTTCAGCCCTTTCTTCCCTCCCCACAGACTCCTGGAAATCTCGCCTCTTTTCCATAGCTTTGCCTTTTCTAGAATGTGGTATGTTTGGAATCACACAGCATGGAGCATTTTTGGATTGGCTCCTTCCAACTGGCAACAGCGTTTAAAGTTTCTCTGTGACTTCTCGCGGCTTGATGGCTGGTTTCTTTTTAGCACTGAATATTATTCCGGTTTATCCAGTCACCACCCGAAGCACTTCCTGGTTGCTTCTAAGTGTTGGCAATGATGAATAAAGCTACTGTATACATCCACATGTGGGATTTTGCGTGGACGTAAGTTTTAAATTCCTTTGAGTAACACCAAGGAGCACGGTTGCTGGATCGTGTGGTAAGAACACATTTAGTTTTGTAAGAAACCGCCAGACTATCTTCCAGCGGCTGTGCCATGTTGCATTTGCAGCAGCCGTGGCTGAGGGTCCTGTTTCTCCACATCCTCGCCAGCGTTCGGTGCTGCCCGCGTTCTGGGTTTTGGCCATTCTAGTAGGTGTGTGGTGGCATCTCATGGTTGTCGGTAATTTGCATTTCCCTGGTGACGTAGGAAGTGGAACATCTTCTTATATGCTGGTTTGACATCTGGAGATCTTAGGGGAGGTTGTTCAGGTCTTTTGCTACCCCCACTTTTTTTTGTTTTTACAGAGTCTCGTTCTGTCACCCAGGCTGGAGGGCAGTGGCGCCATCTCTGCTCACTGCAATCTCTGCCTCCCGGGTTCAAGCCATTCTCCTGCTTCAGCCTCCCGAGTAGCTGGGATTGCAGGCGCGTGCCACCAAGCCCAGCTAATTTTTTTGTATTTTTAATAGAGATGGGGTTTTACCATGTTGGTCAGGATGGTCTCGATCTCTTGACCTCATGATCTGCCTGCCTCAGCTTCCCGAAGTGCTGGGATTATAGGAGTGAGACATCACGCCAGGCCTTTTGCCCATTTTTAATAGGGTTGTTAGTTTCCTTTTTTTTTTTTTTTTGGAGACAAGAGTCTCCCTCTGTCTCCCAGGCTGGAGTGCAGTGACATGATCTCAGCTCACTGCAACCTCTGCCTCCCAGGTTCAAGGGATTCTCCCACCACAGCCTCCTGAGTAGCTGGGACTACGGGCATGTGCCACAACGCCCAGACAATTTTTGTATTTTTTGGTAGAGACAGGGTTTCACTATGTTGGCCAGGCTGGTCTCAAACTCCTGAGCACAAGTGATCCAACTTCTTTGACCTCCCAAAGTGCTGAGATTACGGATGTGAGCCACTGTGTCCAGCTGGTTGTTTATTTTCTTATTGTTGAGTTTTAAGAGCTCTTTGCATATTCTGTGGCTGGCTTTTATTCTTTTCATAGTGTCTTTTGCATAGTATAATTTGTTAATTTTAATGACCTTCAAGCTATCAATTCTTTCATAGATTTTTCTTTGCTGGTGTATCTGAAAAGTCACTCCCTGAACTCAAGTTCTCTAGCTGGAATATTTAATTAAAAAAACAACAACCTTGAGCTTTATATAAAGTTTTAATTGGTTAACACAAAAAATGTCAACATATTCTTGGGATCTAAAATAAGTCTAACAGGTAGACATTTTGCCACCCAGTAGGTAGAGGATGGTCCCCCCAGGCTGGTTGACTCTGGTTTGGTTCAGGCCAACCCTGCCATGAATCTCCATCTGCTCAGCATCTACCTTGAAAGTCCAAGTGAGCAAGACAGACGGTGACTTCTGGGTTTTCCCTGGAGATTCCCAGGGCTATTGGCATGGCTGGGGGAGCCCCTGACTCCAGCTCGGGTATGTGGCCTTGGTCTTAATCGGGGCTCCGGATGAGGACACACGGGGAGATAAGAGCCTGGTCCAGCCAGGCAGGCACCATGGACTATCGTGACCTCCTGTCTGGACACCTGTCCAGTGATTGGAACAGGAGGTCTGGGTTTTCTAGCCATGTCCCTGCACCACCTATGCCCCCCGCCTCCCGCAGCTCTGGGTCTCTCACCACCATGACTCTCTGAAATGTCGCCAGGGTGGAAAAAGGTCAAAGCTGCCCAGGCCACACGAATGAGAGTCCTGTGAGCAGCTCAGGGCCCTCTGCCGTGTGCGGAAGCATGTCCTCTGCCCCATCTCTATCTCTCTGTGTCTCTGTCTCTCTCACAGAGACACTGCCGAGTCCCATGAGGTCTCCCGAGGTCCGCCCAGACCCCCCTGGAACCCCATTCCACTCCCTCCTCATGCTCTCTAGTGGCCGACTGCCTTCACTTTTCTAGCCAGTCCTTGTAGGAGGGGTGGGGGGCAGACCTGGGCAGATGTGGACTCAGGCCCTGTAGGTTCCATCTGCCCCCGGCCCTCCCCAGAGCCTTCCTGGAAGTGTGAATGCAGGCGCCCAACGGAGATGCTGACACCCTCCGGAGTCCCAGCTCTGCCATGCCGGGCAGCTCCACTTCTCTGAAAACGGCTTCCTCATCTGAGAAGTGGGCTGGTAAGGGTCCCCACGATGCAGAGGGTTGCACCGGGCAGAGCCCTCCATGTCAGCCTGGCTGTAGGAAGTCCCCACGACTGTGCCCGGAGCCCCTGGGTGCCTAGAACTTGGGGAACGAACTGAAACGGAGACCCCTTCTGCTCACTGCTGTGTGGCCAGCTGCTTCTCTGGCAGGCACGGCGGAGAATGGGGTCATTTCTGAATATTCTTTAGAATTCCAGCCTGTATTTTCACCAGCCGATCGGCTGTTTGGTCTCATACCATTGGTGAGCAAGGATCCGGCCCGTTCTGATCTTGGCCCTTGTGGGTGAGTGACAAGGAGATGTCCCTGAGGGTGAGTCAGGGGACTAGGGGCCTCGGAGGGGCAGGGACCAGGCAGGGCCACCTCCCCACTGCAGCTCCGCCCCCCTTCACGCTCCCCACCCCACACACGTCTGGAACACATCAGAAGCATGCTTAACAGAACTGTATAGTCTCATTTGGTAAAAATTTTTTACGGTAAATGGAGAAAAACATTTGCATTCTTTTAAGAAACTAAGTGACTGAAGTTTGTTGTTAGCGCCTGTGGACTTTCATTGATTTTCAACAATGGGACCGAGATTCTCAATAAAAAAAAAATAAGCCCAACAAGGAGGCTTCTGGTTTTCAGTAGATTATTTTGTTATCTTTTAGATGGGGTGCGCTATTGAAGAATATTTTGGAAATTTAAAAAAGCAGTTTACAAAATTATTATCTGCCCACCTTAAACAGTAGGAGAGTTGGGGCGCTCCTACTCCCACCCCCACCTGCCTCAGCCCCCCTCAGGTGGCCCTTACCTGCCCCATCTGGGTGGAACAAGCCCCCCGGACTTCAGCATCTGCTCAGGCTCACTCTTGTCAGCCGCAGATTCTCTGTGTTGGGGGAGGGTCTGTGAGCTCCCCCCTCCCCCAGGCTGCTGCAAGTCTCCGGAGGTTTCTGTTGGGGGCAGGGAGGGGCGTCCGCTTCATGGCCTCACAGCAAAGAGAAGAGATATTTTCTTTAAGAAGCAGAAGGGCTGATTGGCTGCAGACGGCTCTCCCCTAGCTTTGTTTAGATTTATCTTCCTTATAAGCTGCGCTGGACTGGACTCCCTGCTAAACCGCCAAGGGGATGTGTGAGCCAGTTACACACTGAACTGGGCAGGAAATGTTGAGTAAAAATGAAATTTCCATCTGGCAACATCCAACCCAAACTTCGCTGGGACGCGAGGGAAATCCCCGTTAGCCACAAGCTGCTTTTCGCTCAACGTCGTCACGGCAACTTCCCACTGGAGACCACCGCGGGAATGGAGCGGGGCGAGTGGGCCTCAGCCGGTGGCCAGCTCCCTGCTGTCTCCTGCCCCGGCTGGGGTGGCCCCTTGTCTTCTCTGTGCAGAAGGGACACCAGGAGCTCAGCACTGTTAAATAAAGCGCAATCTCAGGGAAGCAGAGAGGTCGAGCATCCCCCAACCCCACTAGCACCCGGCAGTGACCAGCCAGCCCAAGCCAGCCCTTTAGAGCCCCCGAACCCACGGCAAGGCTGCCTGTGGCGGAGGAGCTGGGCCCTGGGCCCTGATGCTTGCAGGCTTCAGGGGGGCTCTCTCGAGCATTTCCTTACTTGTTCCAGGGGCCAGATCCCCCCGGCTTGGGGGACGTCATGCAAGGCAGTGAGGACCCAACAGTGGAGATAAAGAGGAGGCGATGGAGAAGGGGGCGTCCATGGGCCCTGCACCCCATCATCTGGGTGCCGTCCAGGAGCTGCTGCTGGGTCCCTGTGGTGGCGTCCTGTGCCACCCCTGATTCAGACGAGGGACAGGGACGTCCCACCAGCACAGATCTGCAGTGAGAAGGAGACACGCCCGTTGTGGAAGCTCAGATGGCTGTTCCGATGGCAAAGTCACCTGGGGCGCCCCCAGCGTTTCTGCTATTGTCCAGGAGTGGACGGTGGTCCTCGTGGGTGGCTGACTAGTGCTTGTCTCTCTTCAGCTCCAATGCCAGCAGTTGATTTCCCGGGCTTGTCAGTCTCTGGTGGCTGCTGTGGCAAATGGACCCAAACTTAGTGGCTCGAAGCCACCTGGCTTTATTGCCTTACAGTTTTGGAGGTCAGAGGTCCAGCATGGGTCTCCCTGGGTCAAAATCAAGGTGTGGGCTGGGCTGCTTCCCTCTGGAGACTTCAGGGGAGACTCGCTCCCTCCTCCCCCACCTCTGGAAGGGCCTGCGTCCCTTGGCTCGTGGCCCCACCTCCATCTCGAAGGCCAGCCGTGCAGCATGGCGCATGCTCCCCACTCCATTGCACACCTCCTTCCTTCCCTGACCGCTTGAGCCCCTTGTGATGATCTGCCCTGGGCCCACCAGGGGTCATCTCCCATCCTGTGTCCTTTGTCCCATCTGCAATGTAAGGTGACCTGGCCACCCATTCTGCAGATTGGAATGAAGACATCATTGGAGCCATTATTCTTCCACTCAGGGGAGAACTTTCACTGGGTAGCAGTGGCTTGGCTACCACGATGGGACAGCCGGGTGGCCATGATTTCTTGGGAGACCTACCCTAACACACCCCTGGCGACATGCTGAGCCTCACCGTGTCTTTGCAAACCTTGGCAAGTCTCCTGCTGGCCCTCTGGGGAAGCCTGTCAGTAGAAGGGCCGTGTCCCTTTTGGATGTCATCTCTCCACATCACTGCTTCTGCTACAGGTCGCTCCTCTGCTGGTTCCTGACAGGAAGGAGGTGCTGCCAGGGCTGACCCCACAGGGAGGGTCTGCAGAGAGGTAGCCGGGGTGACGGGGTTGCTCTGGAGACCTGGGGAGCCAGGCCGGGCTGTGCGATGCCGCATTTCTGCTCGCTCAGCCTCCCCTGCCCAGCACACTGCGGAGCAGGTGTTGGCGTGGTGGGCAGTGGCTGCAGCCTGGCTCCCTTTAATGTCTACCCCGAGCGGGCCATTCGGCCTCTGTTCCTCCTCCGTGCTCCTTTCCCAAGCTTCAGGGTGGGGGGCATCGGACCCAACTTCCTCTCCTTGCGGCAACCCTTTTCACTGTAGAGGTGACTCCCTGGGGCCACTTAGAGTGGAGGGACGGCCCCCAGCAACCTCGATTTAGTGGTACTGATGAAGGCGGGCCAGGCCCCCAGGTGCTTTTCCACTTCTGATAAGGTGAGGCCTTAACAGAAGCGGGGAGGCTCTGAGCGCCGGGCCACCAGGGGCTTCTCTTCAGTCCTCCTCTGCTGCAGGGAAGTCTCTACAGCGGCTCTTCCTGGAATCCAGCCCCAGTGGCTGGACGATGGGGAGGAGGAGGAGTGGGGGCGGGTGCACTGGCAGGCACAGGCTGCAGGCTTAGGAAGGTGGTACAGGAGGAGACCTCTTCTGGAACCATTTTAGATTTACAGAAAATTTGCGATGATAATACAGAGAGTTACTGCATACATCCGGTGAGCTTTAAAAAATTAAGAGACTTTTTTCTATAACAGCCATTTTAGTTTTACAGAAAGATGTTGTAGAAGTACAGAGTTCCCTTGTGCTCCCTGCCCCAGCGTGTGCATGGCCCCCGCCCCCTCTCACATCCCACCGCAGGTGCAGTGGCTGCAGTGGGTGACCTGGCACCAACACGTCCTTATCACCCGGAGTCCACCCTTTACCACCCGGCTCGCTCTTGGTGCTGGAAGTTCTGTGGATTTGACTCATTTATAATGGCACAGGTTCCCCCCACCGCTGTGTCACACGGAGCCGCTCCACTGCCCTCGCACCCTCTGGGCTCCTCCTGTTCACCCCTCCTCGCCCTAACCCTGGCAACCACTGATCTTTCTGCTGTCTCTGTGGTTTCATCTTTTCCAGAGTGTCATACACAGTAAGGCCTCACTTCATATCATTGGTAGGTTTTTGGAAATTGGGACTTTAAGCAAAATGACGTGTAACAAAATGAATTTGACCATAGGCTAATTGACATGAACAAGAGTTAAGTTCCTATGGCTTATTTCCAGTCACAAAAACATCACCAAACTTCTAAATAAAGTCCAAAACCCTTCTAATATTAAACATGGAAACAAATGTGAATTTTCTTTTTTTTTTTTTTTTTTTTTGAGGCGGAGTCTCGCTCTGTCGCCCAGACTGGAGTGCAGTGGCCGGATCTCAGCTCACTGCAAGCTCCGTCTCCCAGGTTTACGCCATTCTCCTGCCTCAGCCTCCCAAGTAGCTGGGACTACAGGCGCCCGCCACCTCGCCCGGCTAGTTTTTGTATTTTTAGTAGAGACGGGGTTTCACCGTGTTAGCCAGGATGGTCTCGATCTCCTGACCTCGTGATCCGCCCGTCTCGGCCTCCCAAAGTGCTGGGATTACAGGCTTGAGCCACCGCGCCCGGCCACAAATGTGAATTTTCAATCAAGAATTTAAGAAAGATTACTAAAAACAAGTAAGATAATTATTTCCCTACTTATTCCAGTTCAGGGTGACCAGAGCCCATGCCCCCATCTTGGGACACCAGGCGGGAACCCAGCTGGACACAGCGCAAGCCGCTGTGGGAGTTGCTGTCCTGGAGCGGGCACTCACCCTCCGTCCTGGGTCGGGCGCTCACCCTCCGTCCCGGGGCAGGGACTCCGACGGAAACAGCTTCGACATGCCAGCTCGCCTACGTGCACATCTTTGGGGCACAGAAGGAAACTGGAGCATCCACAGAAAACCCACGTGGTCCTGGGACGATGTGCTCCACGGACAGTGGCTCTGGGTGGGAGCAGATTTTTTTTTTTTTCTCAACATTATGATGAAACAATGTTAAAGAAAATAACATTGGCCGGGCGCGGTGGCTCACGCCTGTAATCCCAGCACTTTGGGAGGCCAAGGCGGGCGAATCACGAGGTCAGGAGATGGAGACCATCCTGGCCAACACGGTGAAACCCCATCTCTACTAAAAATACAAAAAATTAGCTGGGCGTGATGGCGAGAGCCTACAGTCCCAGCTACAAGGGAGGCTGAGGCGGGAGAATGGTGTGAATCCGGGAGGTGGAGCTTGCAGTGAGCCAAGATGGCGCCACTGCACTCCAGCCTGGGTGACAGGGCGAGACTCCGTTTCAAAAAAAAAAAGGAAATAACATTATCCAAGGACCTGCCGTCATGGAAATCATGCGTCATGCAGCCTCTTTAGACTCTTCTTTCACTTAACAACATGCCTTCAAGGTGCCTTCAGATCTTTTCAGAGATTGATGCATGTTTCCCTTTATTCTTGATCAGATTCATCATATTCAAATCTTATAGTTCGTTATGATTATTTTACTTTTAAAGACTGGGTTTCGCTATGTTGCCCAAGCTGGATGCGAACTCCTGTGCTTAAGCAATCCTCCCGTCTCAGCCTCCCAAGTGGCTCGGATTACAGGCATGAGCCACATTGGGAGGCTTCATTTCTCTCTACTGTCGAATAGTATCCCATTGTCTGGATGGGCCGTAGTTTGTTTATGCGTTTAATCCTGTCTAGTGAAGCACATCTTGGATGCTTGCAGGTTTTGGCGACTCTGAATGAAGCTGCTGCAAGCACTTGAGTGCAGGTTGCTTTGTGGCAGGGAAGGCCTTGCTGTAATGACGCAGCGTGCTCAGTCCTAGTGTTACGGGTTGAATTATGTCCACAAAGAATTCCTGTGTTAAGTTTCTAACCCTCAGTACCCTGCAATGTGGCTTTCTTTGGAAATAGGGTCATTGCAGGTGTAGTTAGTGAAGATGGTATACCGGAGTAGGCCTTGATCCAGTGTGAGTGCATCCTGATACAAAGGGGAAATCTGGACGCACAGCCAGCCACGCCATCTCCATCTTCGTGTGACGGTGATGGAAAGATTGAGGCAGAGAGCCAGGGGGTGCTTCTATGAGCCAAGGAATGCCAGGGTGCTCGCAGCGGCCAGGAGCTGGGAGGGAGGCCGCGACAGAATCTCCCGCACAGCCTCTGGAAGGAGCCAACCCCACTGACACCTGGATCTGGGACTTTGGCCTCCAGAAATACAGACAATGCATTTCTGGTGTTCAGCTGCCCAGTCTGCTGTCCTTTGTCCTGGTGGCCGCTGGATGCTCACATACCCAAGGGGCCTGTATGTTTAGGGCTGGTCATGGCCAGGCAACACGGGAGGACTTTGCACATGGGATCTCCTTGCAGCTTCTAACTGCCTAGGAGGGAGGTGTTGGTATACCTGTGTTTGGGGCTCAGGCTGCCTTCCAGGTGGTGGTCCCAGCCCAGGGCTCCACAGCTCAACCGCTTACAGCCAGCACCCGTGATGTTCACCTCCGCTGTGGCTGAAGACCATGAAAAGTTGGTGCCCAAAGAGCAGCAGCCTGGGGTTCGCCCTGGCAGGTGACCCCCCTGACCACACACGCACAGCCTCCCCAGCTCTCAACGGCCCCACCGCTGCTCCTGAGGGCCTCTGGAAATTTGGAGCTGAGGTGGGGCTTTGCGAACCTCTCCTGCTTTGTAGCCCATCCGCCCCCCGCCAGCCACCCTGCCGCTGACGAGGCACCGATAGTTATTTCTGCAAGAAAAGCAGCTTTCGCTCTCTCTTTATTCCTTCAATTATGCAGCCAAGTCTCGACACCGCCATTCGTCAGAGTGGTCGGGCTGAGGGGGACGCTGCAGGGACAGGACAGCTGCAGCCAGCCCTGTTGTGACCTTGGCCACTGGGGAAGGCCCTTTGTGTTATCAAAATTAATTATTTCTGTGAGAAACGTCACCCAGGCCCTCACGAGTTTGAGACGTGGAGACAGAGCTCCTCCCCACGCTCTTAGCATGTCTGGGGGCCCGGGGGTCTGCGCTTCTCTGAGTCCAGGGATGGGGGTGCTGCTTCTCTGTTTTCGGTCCCGGCGCCTCTGCAGGCTGTCCTAGGGTGTCTGAGGCTCCTGCCCCAGACCTTGGTGGGTTTGGTAATTAGGGGTGGTGGTGGGATGGAAGGTCGCTGCTTCCGTGGATTGGGGGTGCTAAGGCCCACAGGCCCAGAGTGTGGCGGGAGGTTGTTGGCTCTATGGCCAGCAGCCAGCTCTGCCCAGCTCCAGGCCTAGCTCCTCGCTGCCCCTGCCCAGGCCCCAGGGCCTCCCTCTGGCTCTGCTCCTAGAAACTATCATCTCCCCTCAAACCTCCAGGGGGTGGTTCTCGCCCCCTTAGAATTAAACCGAAGCTCTCGTGCCGGCTGCAGGCTGACAGCAGCACATGCCACCTGGCCACTGGCCACCCCTTCATTGCCATGGTTTGCGTGTATCTCCGTGGCCTGACTGGGGCTGGGGGCGGTGCCCAGAGGCTGGGACCCTCACACCCACCAGCACACCCCGCTGACATGACCTCCCATCTCTATGCCCTCTGCAGAGAGGTGCTGGTTGGGATGCATTGCTGGCCTGAAGGGGTTCGAGGGAAGCCCGCCTGGCAATTGCCTCTGTAGCAGAACCCCCGGGGGCTGCTGTGTCCTCTCAGCATATCTAGAGAAACACTCAGGAGGATTCTTAACGACTTCAGTGGGATGTGTTTGAGGTTTACCTTCAAAGTCGTGGCCGCCCTTTATTGAACAAATGCCTGAGTCAGAAGCTCCGCTGAGGGACTCAAGGCGTTTGTGCCCCCGGGCTGGGTGATCATCTGCCATTCTGCCATCATCCCGTTGTTTTCCAGAGGAGGAAACGGAGGCACAGGAGTTCTAAGCAACACGCTCAAGGAGTCACAGAGAGAAAGTGGCAGAGTGGGGATCAAATGCTGGGATTCAGAGGCAGCGCCGCTCCCACAGCTGCCTCGGGGGTGACATCCTGGCCCTGAGCTGAGCCCTGGGGCTGGGTGTCCTGGCTGAGGGGCCTGGAAAGACCCTGCGATCTCTGCCACGGCCTCCTGCTGGGCCCACACAAGCCCGGGAGATGCCCGGCACCGCAGGTCCTGCTCTTCCCCACAGCTGCCCACCGCGGCCGGCCCTGCCCTGGCCCGCCCCTCCCTGAGCCTGCCCTTACGGTTGTGGATGGATCAAAGCCCCCACGGCTCCCCGCCACCCGCTTCCTGGGAGGTGACCGATACCAGAGATTAGCTGCCTAAACAATTAAATATCCTGTTTACCGGCAACTGGGACTATTTCAGGTTTCACCTTTCAGCCAATCAATGCCTGGTCCGTGCGGTCAATACCAGGGGCTCTGTCTGGTGCCCAGGAGGCAAGGCTGGGAGGACCCACCGTGGGGGCTTCTGGGAGGGCACAGTGGGGCTGTGTCCGAGAGGGTCGGGGCAGTGCTGGGCCCTGGAAGCCCTGGCAGGGAGCCCCTTCAGGGCAGGGTCTGGGGGCTGCCTGGGGGCTCTGTCCTCATGGGGAGTCACCAGGTGGCACTGCCTGCTGGCCCTGAGCCCTCCATGCCACTTTTTCCTCCTCTCCAAATGGTGAAAAATCCAGAACCAGCTCACGGGTTTGTTGGCAGATCCTGTGTGGTACGAGATATGCAGGCCCAGTGGACGGCAAACACCCCATAGCCATGACCACACCAGTGGTGACACAGCTGTCACCACCCGCCTCAACATTGCCCCAGCTGTGGCCTCTGGGTGAGCTCAGTGGACCTCAGTGGTTCTGGGACCCCCAGATCTTTCCAGAGGGGCTAGGGCTGGGGGAGGGTCTGATTCAAGGAGACCAAGCACCTGGGGTGGGGCAGATCCAGCCTCCTCTTGCGAGACGGCCTGTGGGACAGCCGGGGCTTTGCTCTCTGCAGTGCTCAGCTGGCCCTCCCATGCCTGGCCAGCCTCCGCCAGCTCCACTCCCGAGGGCTTGACCCTCTCCCGCCTTTTCCCCATGAACGCCCCTCCTCCCATGGCCAGAGACACACACAGGAGCTGGGACAGTGGGACGGGGGAGATGGCTCCTCCGGCCTGAACGCAGCCCCCACCTCGAGTGAGTCACAGTCTCCATACTTCCTTCTCCAGGAACCGAGCTGGCCGCAGGCGCACAGCCTTGCCGCTTAGCCTCGGTGCCCGCTGGGGCTGGGTCGCCGCTTAGCCTCGGTGCCCGCTGGGGCTGGGTCGCCGCTTAGCCTCGGTGCCCGCTGGGGCTGGGTCCCCTTGAAAGAAAGTGAGGCGGTCAAGGAGGAGCAAGCGGCAGAGGCCCACGGAGGCCCAGCATCTCAGCACCCCGGGGACGGGCCCCCAGCCTTCAGCCTGCAGGGCTCATTCATTCATTCACTTAGAAAGTCTACTGGGCCTCCAGTGTAGGGACTCGGCAAGTGAATGAAACAGCCCCCCACACCGTACTCGCAGAACACGGAGCTCGGGCCTCAGCTGGCAGGGGCCCCATGCCCAGGATCCAGCTGGCAGGCTACATTTGGGGTGACTCATCCGGACTCCGGGGAGATGGGCTGAGGGCTGTGGAGGGGCCATAGGAGGGCCTAGGGTGGGGCTGATGGAGGGGGACACAGGGCAGCCAGGCTGGGGGGCTGAGGGTGCAAGGTCACAGGGCCCGGGGCCCCCAGTCTGGGTGCCGTGTGAGTCATACGCATGTCTGGGGGGCTAGGACCTGAACTGGCACAAGGCAGCACCCGGGGGCCCCACCAACTGGAGACGTCCAGTGAGAGTAGAGGATCTATCCAGCAACCACTGAGGGGCCTGGCCTGGTTCTGGGGACCCCTCCCCTCCCAGAAGAGGCCCAATCCCCCTGAAGGCGGGGGGGGGGGCTGCATCTCCTACAGTCTGAGTTCACAAGCAAGACACAGGAGGCGGGGGCTCCCTCAGCCGCAGATAGGCTCCGGGGCCGGGCTTCAGGGCTGGTGACTTGGACTCATGGGTGGAGCGCAGCCGAAGTGTTTGCCAGCCCCGAAAGACGGCCAGTGCCCAGGACGTCTGACGAGAGACACGTGGATGGTTTCGCGGAGGCTGGACCCTTCTGTGTGTGTCCAGGATGACGGAGGGCAGGGGACCCCTCCATGCCCAGCCAGCCCAGGACCCCTTGGTCCCCAGCACGGCCTGGGTCTCCCCTCATTTCTCCAGGATGCCAGACAGACGCAGGGACCTTGCTTGTGAGAGAGGCCAGTCCCAAGGAGGCCTGTGGGGAACAGAAGGCCTTACTCCCCCACCCCAAGGAGGATCTTTCTCCCTTGGTTTCTGCCTCCCTGAGGTCTCCTCTTAGGTCAGAGGAGGGAGTTCCCACTGGTAAAGACTGAGGGCGGTCAAAGGCCCCGAAGGCCACTCTGCTCCTTCCTTGCCGGGCTGGGTGATGACCCTACAGTGGGGTGGGCCCCTCACCAAGGGGCAGGGGTGCTGAGAGCAGGCTCCTGGGCCTGAATGAGCTGCTGCCCTTGCCTTGCTCAGCCCGGCCACGCGATCCCTGGACTCTCACGGGGTCCCACGTTTGAAGATGCAGGGGCGGTTGAGGGAAGGGTCCCATCTAGGAAAGGGAGAGGGCTGTGGCCAGGGCCGGGGGAACAGTTCAGCCATGGGGGAAGAAGATGGCGGGTGGGAGCTGCCAGGTTGCCAGACTGGGATCGAGGGGGTGTCCCTGCTAGGGATCTGATAAAGCTTCCAGGGGCGGGGGAGGAGGGTGCAGTATCTGTGGGTAGGGGCAGGGGGCTGGCAGGGGCAGCCACAAGAGATGGAACCTGGATAGGAAGGGACAAGAAGGGTGACACCCACAGGGTTGGGAGCCCCAGGCTGGATCGTGGAGCTCACACTAGGCCTGAACGTGTGCTACACATCTTGGCCAGAACAGGTAGCCACTTGGCTGTGGGGGAACAGGTAGGGGGTCTGGTTTCTCCCAGGAGGTAGAGTGGGTTCTTGAAATTGCCTCCTGGGGACTCCTTTTTTTTTTTTTTTTGAGACGGAGTCTTGCTCTGTCACCCAGGCTGGAGTGCAGTGGTGAGATCTCGGCTCACTGCAACCTCCGCCTCCTGGGTTCATGCCATTCTCCTGCCTCAGCCTCCCGAGTAGCTGGGACTCCAGGCACCCGTCACCACGCTGGGCTAATTTTTTGTATTTTAGTAGAGACAGGGTTTCACTGTGTTAGCCAGGATGGTCTTGATCTCCTGACCTTGTGATCTGCCCACCTCAGCCTCCCAAAGTGCTGGGATTACAGGTGTGAGCCACCGCGCCGGGCCCTCCTGGGGACTCTTAAGTCAAAACAGCCACACTGGTGACCCCTGCCCCCATCCCCCCAGATAACAGGGGCTGGAACATCAGGATTGGCGTGAAATTCCACATCTATCTTCTTGCCTGACCCTTGCATTGGCCCGTGGGACTGGATGGAGCCTACCGACAGCTGGAGGCTGGAGGCAGCTCTTGGGACAATTCCCGGGCTTGGGCAGGCACAGGAAGCCAGCACCCTGGGGTACCAGCCAGGCCTCTGGCTGTAAGCAGCAGATGGCTCTGAGAGGTGGGTGCCCTTCCCACAGCCCCCGGGGCTGCTCGCTGGAGCAGAGGGGTCCTCCCCGGGATGTCACTCTCCTAAGATGACGGGAAGGAGGCTGAGGGACTGAGAGGCAGTGAGCATCTATTGCCTGGCCCTTGCCTCTCACTCCTCAATCTCCTAGGACTAAGATGGGGCTAGGTCTGCACTGCTGCAGAAATGGACGTTTCAACTGGCCAGCCACGGCTCTCATTTCCCCACCGTCCTGGTGGAGACAGTGGCCACACGGTCAGTGTCACAGCAGCCTTCGCCTCTGCAGGGACACCGGCTCATTGGCCTCTGGAGGCCATGCGTGGACACTGGGCCCCTTGAGCCAGGTGGGGACACTCTACCTGGCTAGTTAATGCCACTTGATGTTAGAAGTTTGAGGCAACGTTGCCATCATTTTAAGTGCCTGCCAATTTCTGTTGCCCAGCTGGGCGTCAGGACACAGACGGACTTTGAAGGGGCCCTTCTGATGTTTCTACTGGAGGAGTAAAGAGCCTGATCTGATGGTGGAGTCTGGGGGCAGTGAGGCCATAGGTTTAGCTGGTGAGGTGATGCCCCGGGTGGAGGCTCAGGATGGCCAGGTGTCCCAGGTCAGGGACTGGGCTGGAGGTAGCAGCGCTTCAACACCCTGCAGGGGATGGGGTGAGATCACAGAGGTGGGAGGCACTGCTGGGGACAGGGTGGGAGGCACTGCTGGGGATAGGGTGGGAGGGTGAGGACAGGCAGGCTGGACACCCTGGACCCACTTGAGGGCCTGCAGGGGTCTGAGAAGGCGAGAGGAGGCAGAGCACGGGGAAGACTCATAGGAGGGAAGGAGGGAGGGAAGGAGGAGGGAAGGAAGGCTCATTTTTTTCCCTTCTAGAAATCACGAATTGGTTATTAGAAATTACTGCAAGACCTTGCTGTTGGTGGGGAGGAGGCGGCACCTGCAGCACAGGCTGGCCCTGGGTGAGTCTCGCGCCTCACACCCTGCTCTGTACCAGGGCGCAGATCCCTGAGTAGCAGCCCCCAGGCCCCAGCCTGGCACTCATCTGTCTCCAGCCCAGAGAGAGGCCCAGGGCAGCTGTGGGGCCAGACCCCCCAGAAGGGTGGTTGAGGGGTGGGGACCGGGAGACAGATGGTGTCCGAGGCTGTCCTGATTCTGCCCGTGGGCCTGAAGATGGGTCTGAGCACCTACTATGTGCTGGGGAGTGTGCTGGTCCTGGGGAGTCAGCCACACTGGACTAAGGGCTCTGGGGCGGGATGGCCGCTGCAGCCTCTGACCGTCAAGAATTGCAGTTGAGGGGGTGGGGGTCAGGGGGCTCCTGACTCACTAGTCTCAGGCCCTTCACAGCACCGTCCCACTTGTCACCTGGACTGTCACTGCTGGGCCACCCCCACCGCCCCAGGCTGCAGAAGGGTGCGAGCAAACATCCTCCTTTTCCAGGTGGGGAGGCCCAGGCCCAGGGAGGAGGCCCCTGGCCCACCACTCAGAGTGGCAGCAGGGCTAGACACAAATGGGGGCTTCAGCTCCAGGTCAGGGAGCCCCCATCCCCAGGCCTAGAAGGGAGAGTGACTCTGCAGCTCTGTGGCCCCCACGGCCCCTCCTGCGTCCTCCCAATTCCGCTTCTCGAGAAAGGCTATTCTCGGGTCTTCCCAACAGGTGCTGAGCACGGAGCATGAGTCTGCACTGATGTCAGCCTCCCAGAGTGTCTTGGCTGGGCCTCGAGGCCACCTCCACCCCCAGCTGTGCTGAGAAGCCCAAGGCCCGAGACTGGCAAGTGTTTCCGGGACTGGTACGTCCTGGGCTGGCTCCGAGGAGGGGTGGCTTTGGGCTGGGACCGTCACCCATATCCAGGGACTAGAGCGAGGGCTGGAGAGCGCCCTTCCCTCCCCTCCAGGGGAAAAGACAACCCTGACATGGGGGTGGATGCCTCCTCCTCCAAGAAGCCCTCCTGGTCCTGGGTGGCCCCCGCTGTACCTGCACCCCATTACTATGTAGTTGTTGGTTCTGAGCTGGGCTTTTGGGGAGGGGAAGACAGGGCTGTGTCCAAGTTGGCACTTGGATGCCACTCTGCACGAGGCCTGTTCTAAGCCCTTTCCCAAGGCCTGGGAGATGTGACCCCCCAGGTTCCTGGGGAGGCTGGGAGCCCCTGGGAGGTTGGATGCCTTGTCCGGGCCGCTTGGCTCCAGCCCTGTATCCTGCTCATGCTTTGTCCCAGCATTCAGCAGCATGCCTGGCACTTTGTGTGGCCTCAGCAGGTAGCTCCCGAATAAAGGAATGTGTGCCCACCTCAGCCACAATTCCCACAGAGGGGGGACTGAGGACTCATTTCAAAAGGGCTGGCGCCGCTTCTGGAACCCCTGGTTCCTGGGGAGAGGCCCAGGCTCCAACAGGCAGACCTGGCCCGGGGCCATCTCCTGGGCCTCCACCTTGGGCTCAGAGGGGCTGGAATCAGAGATGCCGCCAGCAGGCAGCGTGCCCGCCCCAGAGCTGTCGTTGGCCCCTGTCCCCGCTGGGCTGCACAGGCCCTGCCCACAGTCTCTTGTTCCTTGGCCATGAGGAATGAGCCCGGGGCCTGGAGGTGCCCCTGCGTGATCTCCAGGTCTCAACTGCTGTCAGGCACCCGAAGTCACCAGGAGGAGGCCTGCGTGGAGGCGGAGGGGCAGCGCTGCACAGAAGGAAATGTATGTGTTTTGGCTTCCAACTGCCTCTGCAATGACATAATCAGAAGGCTTTTACTGACTGGGCAATAAAACAGCTCATCACTGTGAACACGAGTGCCTCCGCATCGTGGCCGCCGGCTTGGCAGCCCTGGGAAGGTCACTCGGGAGCCCAGAGGAGGCTGCCTGGCAGGCAGCAGTGTCCCCACAGGCCGAGCCCAAACACAGGCAGGCCCTGGGGGCTGTGGTTGGTCCTGGGCTGAGTGTAGCACAGAACCCCTAGGGTTAACCACCCCCCCCCCCACTGTAGCTGCAGTGCTCCTGGGGTTGACCACTGCCGCAGCACCCTGCCAGGCCCCGGGAACGCAGCACAGAACCCCTAGGGTTAACCCCCCCCTCCACTGTAGCTGCAGTGCTCCTGGGGCTGACCACTGCCGCGGCACCCCTGCCAGGCCCCGGGAACGCCGCCCCGCAGAAGCCACTGCCCGAGCACGATTGCCCACCTTGCGTCCGGAGGTCAAGGTGGGATAGGCTCAGTGGAAGAGCTGGCTTGTGGTGGTGGGACAGGGAGGGGAGGCAGGAAGAGTGGCCCAGGAGAAGGCCTTGGAGTGGAGGGGCTGGGGCCCACCAGCCTGGAACAAGGCTTTGTGAGGCTTTAGCAGGGGAAGGAGGAGGGAGAGGGTCCTGGAGTGGGGGCTTCTCCTGGCAGCTCTTGGGTGGAGCCACCTGAACTGTGGCTCCGAGCATGGTGTCTGCCCCCAGTAGGAAGCAGGACAGGCATGGCCCATGGTCTCAATGGGGACGTGAAGCCACGCAAGGCATGGATTTCCAGCTTCAAGGAGCCCTGGAGACCACGGATCCAGGAATTCCCACCTTGGAGTGGGAGGTAAAGAGGAAGCGCCCGGGGCGGAAAGCTCCCGAGTAGTCCACCGTGGCTCCTCTGACGCAGGCCGCCAGGCAAACCCAAGCCCCGAAAGCCCGCCCCGTGTGCCACGCTCCCCAGTCACCACCGGGGCGGTCCCTAGCCCGTGACGGCGCCCTTCCCATGGAGCCTGGCCTGAGGAGCGGTGTGGGGCGGAGGGGCATCCGTGAACACCAGTGGCCACCTCTACGGGAGTGAGGCTGGGCTGTGTGTTCCGACCCTCCACAGGCAGGGGCAGCTTTGTACTAGTGTTCTGTGCTGCACAACCAATCGCCACACAGCTGGCTGCTTG
The DNA here is from genome assembly GCF_009764315.1 of Trachypithecus francoisi. Lineage (NCBI taxonomy): Eukaryota > Metazoa > Chordata > Mammalia > Primates > Cercopithecidae > Trachypithecus > Trachypithecus francoisi. The sequence continues at coordinate 58,377,459 of NW_022681467.1, forward strand.
AAAACACCACCTTATACCCTCACGGTTTCCATGCGTTGGAATCCCGGCCTGGCGCGGCAGGGCTCTCTGCTTGGTGTCTCCCTGGGCTGAAATTCAGGTGTTGACCTGGCTTCAGCCTCCCTGGAGGTCAGGCCGTCTTCTAGGTTTGCCAGGTTTTTGGCCGAACCCAGCTCCTCGTGGTTGGAGAGCCGGGGTCCCTGTTCTCTGTGGCTGGGGCCGGGGCCCTTGCAGCTCCTGGAGGCTGCCCGGAGACCCTGCCACGTGTGCCGGTGGGCGACTCACGCAGGCTGCAGCATCCTCCTCGGAGACCAGCAGGACGGTCCTCGTGATGACCTGATGGGGTCAAGCCCAGCCAGCACCACCTTCCCTTTGAGTACCTTGAGGTCAAAGTTTTCTCCCTGGGAGAGATGCCGTCCTGCCTGCTGGCCCTGGCCTCACTCCGGGAGAGATGGCGGTGGGATGCACCCCAGGGCCGGAATTGGCCGATTCTGCCTCTGCAGGCTTTGGCTTCCAAAGGAAGTCGGGAGACTCTGAGCCCCTCGCTCTCCAGGGAGAGCCGGGAGGCTCCTGAGATGGATGCCCCCTCAGCAAATGCCTGAGATGCTGGGCTGAGGGGACAGGAGCTTTGCTCCATGAACCCTGCCCAGGCCCAGCCCGAACCCCTGCCCCGCTCCGGGCAGCCATGCCCAGCCCATGCTCGCGGCGGGAGCATTTCTGGTGGGAGCCTTGCCCCCGGTCGTTGAGGCCCTGGATCCACGGGACAAGTGCCGTGAGAGGCCGGCTGTCTCTGTTAAGCTACCTGAGGACTCCACTTCAATCATTTATCAGGTCCCATCATAAATTCAAGGCAGCCCTCCAAGGTTTGAAGAGCTCAAATTTGACTTCCTCGGGAGTTTTACGAGGAGCAGGAGCCATTTGTCAGGGCGGACGGCTCCATCTGTTCCACGGGCGCCCTTCGGGGAGGGAGGTTCCCTGCAAAAGCGAAGCTGGGAAGGGAGGGCGGCCACGTGTCCTCCAGGCACCAGAGTAGCCCCTGAGAGTTTCTGTTTCTTGGGATGATTAGCAATTCAGCCGGGGCAGGGGCCCATGGGGGTGCTGGGGGGGAGGGGAAGTGGGGGAGCTGCAGCCAAGTAACTGTGAGCGAAGAAACCCCGGCTGGCTTGAGCTGCAGCCAAACACAGCTGCCTGAGGCCTCCCTGCTCAGGGCAGCACCCCGATATCCCAGCCGCCAGGCCTCTTCTTAAGGGACACTCGGCCCACAGGGCCCCAACCCTGGAGGGGAGAAAGGGTCACCCAAGCCTCCCTACTACCTCCAGCCCGTGGTGTGTACCCGCCAGCTGCAGAATGTGGGGGTTAGATCATAAAGCAGGAACGGTGGCTTCCTTGCCTCCTGAACATCCCGTCCCGGAACTGGCTGGAGCCTGGCTCAGCAGAGCCAGGAGGCGCCTGCAGCACTGGGACACAAGGCGGGCTGTGCCGAGAGGCGGCCGTACCTGGCTGGGCTCCTGGGTGGCGTTGCTGCACTGTGCCAAGGGCTCCTGGGGCTCCCAGGTGGGGTGGGGGCTGCATCTGCCATGGAGCCCAAAGCCTCCCTGGGCTCAGGAATGGGGTTCACATCAGGAAACTGCCTGAGAGTTCTCGTTCCCGCTGTGCCTGAGGAGCGAGGGCTGCAGGAGGAGGAGGAGGGTGGGAGGCGGTTCTTCTAGAACTGACCATTTGAGCCCAGGTCTGGGGCCAGAACTGCAACCTACCCCATGTGTGGCACAGGTTTTAATCTGTCAAGTAGCTTTGTGGTCACCGTCTCAGAATCCCCAAAAGCAGCAACAATGGGAACCACCCCCCAGTGAAGCTTGTGAAGATGCAGATTCCTGGGTACACCGCCAGACCCTCTATTTAGAGGTTCTAGGGTAGGGACTTCACTGAATCCTCCTACAGCTGCTCTGGGGTAGTGAACTCCCCATCTGCACAAGCATTTAACCAAAGCACCCAGCGTCAGTGGCAGGATGGCAGCCAGATCAGACGACCTCCAGCGCAGTCCCAGATCCACTGACCGTCCAGGGGTCACGATCACCTGATTCTCAACAGGGCTGGTGGAGGCTGGCACCAGGCTGACTCTGGACCAAGCTGGTGGGAGCACAGGGCCCTCGGGGTAAGGGCTGCTTCTCAGTGAGTGGCCCCCAGGCACATTCCCCATGGAGCATCGTCACACCCTGCCCGGGGCTGCCAGCTCCAGGGGGCCATCGTGGCCTGCACCCCTGAGGAGGAGGACACTGCCCCCTTTGGGTACCCCCAGCCTGCTGCCATATTTGTACACGCTACACGCAGGGAACCAAAAAGTCCCTGGCTCAAATGAAACGAAACCCCGGAAGGCACCTGCCTGGTCCACGAGAAAAAGCCATGTTGGCGTCCCATCCGCAGTAGGGCTCAGCTTGGCAGCCTGCACTGCGCAGCCTTCAGCTCCTTTCCAAATGAGTTTGGCGTTTTTTATAAAAAGCACCTTTATAACAATCCCAGAATGAATATTTATAGGGCAGGGATGAGGGAACCGGCTAATTGTGGCTGAGATCCTGCCGGATCAACACTCCTCGGCTCCCAGAGGATGTGCACAGGAGATTAAAGCTTTTCCCTTCATCCCTGGGCTCAGGGTTGGGCTCCAGGTGCAAGGGGGAGACCCAGAAGGAACCCCCTAACCCTAGCAGATCACAGGCTAGTGCTATGACCAAGGGCATCAGGGGTGGGGGAGGTTCTTAGAAATAGGGCCCTTGGGAGGAGGTGGGAGGCCAAGACTAAGGGCAAAGTGAGAATCTGAGAATTTGGCCACTGCCATCAGGCCTCCTCTGCTGGGAGCTGAGTTACAAGCTTCGGGTGGGGTGGATGACAAGGAGGCAAGACCCAGTGTGGGCATCCATCTGGGTGGCTTGGACAGGACAGCCCAAGACCCCTGCTGTCCACCCTGGAGAGCAGAAGCTCTGAGCTCTCCCCTAGCCACCTCCTTCTGTGGAGGCCCTGGGAGAGGGATAGGGAATAGGTGCCCAGAGCAGGGAGAGGGGCAGGGAATGGGTGCTCAGAGTGGGGCCAGGCGTTGTTTGGTTCTGGAGCTGGAGGCAGCTGTGAGAGATGCTGGTGAAATCTGCAGGGATGAGCTCCCCTCTGAGCCGTGGGGCTTTGCTGACAGCATCGCTGTGGCCCAGGACACAGGGAACAGAAGTGAGTGGGTAGGATCAGGCCCTCCTTTCTCCCTGGAAATGGAAATCTGTCCCAGCCCAGAAAAATACCTCTGCAAGAGCCAGTGGACTTCCTGGGGTGAGGGACCCGCCAGCTCCCTTCCCTGCCTGTGGTCCTTGTCCCCTGCAGGACCGGCCCTGAGTGGCTGGGGGCTGGGCACCATTCCTGACTGTCCAGCAGTGCTGGGCTGGGGAGGGTCCCCACCATGGGTATGTCCATGGAGGGGCTCCTCTCTCAGCCCCAACACTGCTCCTCAACCCTGACCTTGCTCTTCCACTCAACTCCTGCAAAGATGAGCAAAGCTGCAGCTCCAAGGGGCTTGGGTGTGCAGCTCAGAGGAGCCCAGGCTGCCCACCTCTGTTGACTTGAAATGACATTTATTTGCTTCTAGGATGGGTCAGTGTGAGTCCTCCACAGAGGACAAGCAGGCAGACACAGAGAAACCCTTATCACCCCCACCCAACACCCACACCCACACTGAGCTGGGGCAGAGAACAGAGGGATGCAGCGGGAGGAGCAAGCCTTCGGAGTCCTGGTGGGGGCGCCCAGAGAACTCAGAGGTCAGCCTGGGCCCCCAGGGCCCTGTTGTATGTCCCTTGCCCCTTGGGGTCCTCCACCTATGACGGGGATTCTGGGTTGGCTGGACTCAAGGATGGTGCAGGTGTACCGGAGGCCGCCCAGCGCTGACCCAGAGCCTTTGAGTGACCCGTGCTGGAGGCTCTAAGCGTGCCACGTGGGCCTCAAGAAGTGTCCTGAGTCCGCAATGGCAAAGCTGTCGCCATTCTGAATGGGATGTCCATGGCTGGAAGCAAATTGCTTTCCCCTAACATCGTGACAATGAAATAGAACTTTCTTCATGAGCTATCAGAGAGGCTTTGCCCACTGCCACTCAGGTAGTGCGTGCATATTTGTTTGGCTCTGTGTGCACCTGTGTACCCTGAGGTTGGGCAGGAGGCAGCCTCCCAGGCACGATGCAGGAGATGGTGAGGCCCCGTTCCTTTCGCAGTGTTGTGGGACATGCTGGGTGCGCACGAGCACTTCACACACAGCTCTGCTCTGTGGGCACACAGGTGTGCACAGCCTCCTGGGAGCTCCGCAGGACACCTCATGCTTGTGTGAGCTGCGTGCTGGGGTGTGGGGTAGGCAGAGGGGACGGTGGCAGAGTACTGCAGGCTACGTCTCCTGCTGGGAGCTCGGACGAGTCCATGGGGACCTCTTAAAGGCTCTGAGAAGTCCTGCAGGCTGGACACACTCTCCATCTGATGGACACAGAAGCCACTGTCGACATCACTCTTAGGAGCGCCCTCGGGCCCCTGATGTCCTCAGTGAATGGCCAGGCAGAGAGGAGCTGCCCATCGGTAGGAGCCCGGACACTCCCTGGGGACTTTCTGTCTTCGTGGAGCTGCCCGCTCTGTGCATTTTCTGTAAGTGGAATCCTGCAGCTTGCGGTCTCTGTGTCTGCTTCTCTCACTCAGGCCCTTCCATGTTGCCACATGTGAGCAGTGCTGAGCAGAGCTCCAGATGCTTTAGCGAGGCCTTGGCAGAGGGAGGTCAGGGCCCAGCCTAGGGACCACAGTCTGCAGCCCCACCCTGCGCTCCCTGTCCCTGGTCAGGTCCCGCCCACCCAGCCCTGCCTGCCTGTGGATCCAGCCCCCAAGGGCCAGACAGGCCAGCAGAGGGGCCAGTCCTCGGGCACAGCCCCTGGAGGCTGGGCAGGGGCATCCTCCAGTTGCCCGCACTCCCCTGAGAGCTGCACTGAGCCCTTCTACATCTGCCCATTCATTCTGGCCAATGTCTCCCCATAGCAGTCCTCCCTGGCCCGGAGCAGCCCTGCACAGCTCTCAGGGCACAGTGATGGTGCCTGCTGGACAGGAGCTGGCCAGGAATTGCAGAGCACAGGGAGCAGGGGCCTCCAGAGGCCGTGGGGCGGCCCCTCCTCCATGCCAGCGACAGGGAGTCTCCCAGGGGAGCTCTGCTCGCCCCCCGCCCCACCACCAATGCTCATCTGGGCTGGGAGGGTCTCCTGGAAAGATGTGTGAGGCACGGGCGAGGTCATGAGTCTCCCATGGCTGCTGTAACAAAAGCCACAGTTTATTGTCTTGCAGCTCCGAAAGGGAAAGAAATCTGAAGTCCAGGTGTTGGCAGGGCTGGCTACTGGAGGCCCTGGGGAGAATTCGGGTACTGCCCTCTCCGAGACCTGGAGGCTCCTGCGCCCCTTCACCCGTGGCCTCTCCTCTACCTTAAATCCAGCTGTGCTGTGTCTTCCAGGCTCCCCCTGACTCTGACCCTCCCACCCCCTCTCCTAAGGACCCTGTGAGGACACTGGGCCCACAAAGAGCATCCAGCTCCATCCTTCCTGCAGAGCCATCCTGCTCCGCCCCTCCTGCAGAGTCCCTGCTGCCACATAAGGTGGCATGGCCAGGGATTCTTGGACATCCTTAGGGGTAGTGGGCATTACTCTGTCCCCACACAGGGAATATGCCAGCAGCAGACGGACTTGGGCAGTGCTAACGCTGAGGTCTCTTACGACCCTCCCTGGCAAACCTGTGACTGGCCCTGGGACGGTGTCTTTGGCCAGGAGGGCAGCCACCCCCCACCCTGCCTCTCTCCCAAGTGTGACTGGGGCATCAGGAGAGGCAAGGTCAGACCTCAACAGTAGCTGCCCCTCCTCAGTGGGCAGCCCAAGGGGCCCCAAGCTCACGGTCTGGGTGGCCCTGTGTCCCAGGGCAGAGGTCACCGAGAGAGGGCTGGGGCTGGACTGTGAACTGGGTTTTTTTTTTTTTTAAAAAGAAACAGAGGTGAAATGCACATGACATAAAATGACCCCTTTAACGAGCGTGGTTCAGTGGCATTTAGTGCATTTGCCACACTGTGCAGCCACCACCTCTCTCTACTCCCCAGACACTTTCGTCCCCCCGAGGAGCTCTGAGCCCATTAGGCAGTCCCTCCTATTCCTCTCCCCACCCCCGCACCGCGGAATCTGCCTTCTGTCTCCATGGAGCTACCCGCTCTGTGCATCTCCTATCAGCGGAATTGTGCAATCGGAGGTCTCTGTGTCTGCTTCTCCCGCCGAGCAGGGTTTTCAGGCACTTCATGTTACTGCCCGCGTCCCCACATCATCCCTTTTTAGGGCTGAATGCTATTCCCCTGCACGGATATGCCACACTTCATTTATTTATTCATTTATTTAGAGACAGTCTCACTCTGTTACCCAGGCTGCAGTGCAATGGCATGATCTCGGCTCACTGCAACCTCTGCCTCCCGGGTTCAAGCAATTCTCCTGCCTCAGGCTCCTGAGTAGCTGGTACTACAGGCACTCATCACCATACCTGGCTAAGTTTTATATTTTTAGTGGAGATGGGGTTTCACCATGTTGGCCATGCTGGTCTTGAACTCCCGACCTCGGGTGATCTGCCCACCTCGGCCTCCCAAAATGCTGGGATGACAGGCCGTGCTTTCTTTATGTATCATCAGCTGACAGGCCTGTGGCTACCACCACCTTTTGTCTGCTGTAAATAGTGCCACTGGGAAGACTCCTGTGTGCCTATTTGTTTGAATATTTCTCTTTATTTTGAGGAGCATGTGTTGTAATAGTCAGGACTGGCATTGCTATAAAGATAAATCTGAAGCTGAGTAATTCATGAGAAGAGGTTTAGTTGGCTTGCAGTTCTGCAGGCTGTATAGGAAGCATGGTGCTGGCATCTGCTGGGCTTCTAGTCAGCCCTCAGGAAGCTTACAGTCATGGCAGAAGGTGAAAGAGGAGCAGGCTTGTTGCATGGCCAGAGGCGGAACAAAAGACAGAGAATTGTGGGGGAGGTACGACACACTTTTCAACAAGATCTCGTGAGAACTCACTGTGGTGAGTGGGTGCATGGCACGCAGCCATGAAGGATCCCCTTCCAGCACCCAAACACACCAGGCTCCACCTCCAGCACTGGGGCTCACATCTAAACATGAGCTTTGGAGGGGACATGCAAGCTCTGTCATAGGCCCAGGAGTAGAACTGCTGGGGTTGATGACTTCATTTTTCGAGGGACTGCCAGGCTGTTTCCACAGTGGCTTCCCTGCATAAGATGGTCAGGGGTGGGTGAAGGGGCCCCATGTGTGGCTGGGCAGCAGTGACAGGGCTTGGTCAGGAGCCAACACCCTGCTCCCTGCAGTGAACAAGAGGTGCACAGCCTGAAAGAGCTCTAAGTGTTCACGGCCACCCTGTACTTACACAGCTGTGGGGTCAGCTCCAGGGAAGTGGCTGCTCAGCCTCAGTCCTCTGCTGGGAGCCCAGTGTTTGTGGATTTCCAAAAAGAGGGGTGCCAGGTGCACGTTCGACTCGCCGAGTGGGCCGCTGGTCCGGGCACAGTGGTAGGCCTCTGCTGGGACGTAAGATACCATGGAAAATACTAGCCTAGCTTCGAGAAACCCGCCCCACGGAGCACCTTGGCTGCAGGGGTCTTCGTCCGGCCGCACTGGATGACTAGGGACAGCTCATGTGTGGGGCAGCTGCGGCTGGAATCGTTTGGACAAAAGTGAGAGCAGCCCTCATCACAGCCACTGCTGAGTGGGACCATGGCTCCCACCGCCTCTGGGGTTGGGCATCCTGGCAGGTGTCCCTGCCCTCTGTGGCCCGACCCTCCGAAGGCACTGGCCCTGCCATGCACCTCCCCCACTGAATAAGCCCTCAGCCTCGCCCCACTCACAAAGCTGAACACATATGAATGCGGCTTCAGCAAGAGTCCCCCATCCTGCCCACAGCCCAGCTGTCTGACTCTCCAGAGATCCATGGATTGATGGATCAGTTGATTGACTGAGTCATTCATTCATTCACTTGGTCCTCTGAGCTCATGTCCAAAGGCTGAAAGAAGGTGAGGAGGCAGCCCTGCCCAGGGCTCTCCCTGAGCTCCCCCTTCCTCATCATCCCAAGCAGGTGCTGCGGCTCCCCTTCCCAGTTGAGGAAGCTGAGGTCAGAGAGGTGAGAAACCTGCCTCATTCACATCCAGGCCCAGGCTCGGAAGGGCCTCCCCCTCCACCGGGCACAGTGACACTGGGCACTGACACCGGTGAGGCACCCCGGGGCCGCCTCCTCCAGCCCGTCCTGCTGGTGCAGGAATGTCAGGGAGTTGTGGGCGGCAGGGCCCTCCCCTGGACGAGGGTCCCGCCGGTTAAGGGCCCCCCCTCCCTGGCAGCCAGGGCCTGGTCACAGGTGCTCCTGGGACCCTCCCCCTGACTGTGTGAATCTCTGCCCACGATAGAGACCCTGAACCCACGGCTGTGGCGGGTGCAGGAGGAGGAGGAGGGCCCTGCCGGGGCGTGTCTGCCATATTCTGAGCACAGACATCCAAGGGGGTTGGGATGCCGCCCGGCCCTGGGGGATAAGGGGCCACTTGGGACACTCAGCGGTGACCCAGGGTGAGGCTGGAATCCAGGATCAGGTGAGTCCCTCCCAGCAATGCAGCCCCCTCCGCAGACCGGATGGTGTGGCCCTGTAGGAAGCGCTGTGCGTGGGGCTCCATGACCACCCTTGGCTTCCGGGACACCGCTGCTCTCCTGCGCCCGCCCTCCGCTCAAATTGTGTGGTGAACCCCCCTCGTGTGTGAGGTGCCCTGTGGCCAGAGTCTGCATGTGCCTCCACTTACCTAAATCCCAGGGGCCTCTCGCTGGGAGCTGCCCCTGCCCAGCCAGCCCCAGGACCCTCTGGGCTGTGCCACAGCCTCTGCCTGCTGGACACACCAGGCCCCCTTCCCGCCTCTGGGCCTCTGTCTCCCTGTGCACACTCCCCGGTGTGCTCTTCCGGGACCCTTCCCCCCCGCCCCTCTGATATCACTGGGGGACGTGTTCGTTCACCCCCACTCAGGCCTTCCCTGACCTCTGACCTGCCACCCCAGGCCCTGCCCCCTGCTCCCGAGTTGCTCCTTCCGGCCCCCGTGCCCAGGGCTGGGCCTGTCTCCACATTCCCTGGGCTGTGCATTTTCTCTCTCCCCCGCTGACTGATACAGCCCCAGCTACATGAGCCTTCTGAAGCTGACACAAATCAAAGCTGCACTGAGTAAAACATCCAGGTCTGCAGGGCACCAGCCCCGTTTCTGAGAGCTTGGCAGCCACTCGTGGCCAGCGGGAGCCGCGTGGGATGGGGCAGGGCTTTCGCTGTCATGGCGCGTTCCACCGAATGGGGCCTCATGGTCAGCCCGGCGAGGGGGGTAAGCCTGCTCGTCCCCTGCTTGGGTCCTTGCTCAGGCGTCCCAGTCGGGTGAGGGCTGCGGCGGCCTTGCTGCCGGGGTTTACTGCTTGCTCCTTCATTCATTCACGCCTTAAACCACCTGTGGACACCAAGGGGAAAGTCTCGGGGGCCTAGGCCTCTGTCCCCTCTCTTCCCCTCCTGCCCCCTTTACCCCGTCTCCCCCTTCTCTCCCCTCTCCCCTCCCTCCTGTCTCTCCCACCCACTGTGGTCACCCTTTCAAACCATGGTGGAGTGGGCCTTGGGCAGCACGGCCCTGGGTCCTGGCAAGGGCAGCTCTGGGACAAGGTGGGGACCAGACTGGCCGGAACACACCCAGCTCCAATCGATGCTGGGTGTGGGACCTTGGGCTAGTGAGCACCCACTCCAAGCCCCAGTTCCTTCTCGGTAAAGTGGGGACAGCAAAATGCCCTCCTCTTATGGGTGCCTTGAGCGCAGCATAGTCCCCGCATAGCCCCTGCAGAAGCTTCTGGAACACCAGGCAGCCTAAGTGCTGTGTGCCGGCTGTTACTGTGAGGCTGGTGCTGTGGGTAAACGAAGGAACTACTCTGTCTTCTGACTCTGTCCTATGGACCCTGGGGACCGTCGGGGTCTGGCCACCCACACCAGCCCTTCTCCTGGGAAGAGATGGCCCTGTGCCCATGCCCTGCTCCTTGGGTGTGGGGCTGCTGTGAGGAGGGTGATTGATGGCCACGTCCGCTGCACACCCTCTCTCTCAGCACCGCGGAGCACCCGAATCCTTTACAGAGCCGCCTGCACAGGCCGCAGACTGCTCCCCACCTCCCCCGCTGTGGCTGTCTATACCCCTGACCCCAGCTGCAGGCCTGGCCTGCCCCCCTCAACTCTGCCTGGAGATGGTAGGCCGGAGGAAGTGGAGTGCAGGGGAGGAGGCATGCAGGGGGAGTTCGGACACTGCCCCTCACACCGCGCACTCCGGCTGCCAGTGGGAAGCCGAGTGGCTATTTAGTTTCCAGAAAAGTGCTCGGACCTGGTAGAAGCTTAAAACCTCCTGGCCTCCTTTATGGTGAGACGTGGGGTCTTTAGTGGGGCGTGCAGGGCCGGGAGCAGGGCCTGTCATCACCCAAGAAGCCTCTGGCCTGGGCAGGTGCAGGGGGCGCCCCTCTGTCCCTTGCTGTCGCTGGCCAGAGGACACCAGAGTGGGTGTTGCTGTGTGTGGCGAGTATGGCTGGGGCTCTGGCTTCTCCCCATGACTCTGCAGAGCTGGCCTTGGGATGTGGGGAAGGGGCCATGAGCCCAGGAGGTGAACCTGGAGGAGGGACCCACCTCACTCCTGTGGGCCAGCCTGGAGGGTATGCAGGTTCCTCACAGGGTCCCCTGGGATTAGATGCAGCTGAACCTGTCCTAAGCGGCATGGGATCCCCGGCCCTGTGTCCCTGACTGGCCGGAACTGCAAGGGGATGCCTTCCTAAGTCCGGGAGGCATTGGGGGCATTAATGAGGTGGTTTCTGAACAGGAGGATCTATGCTCTGGACAGGACTTGGAAACAGCAAAGCTCATTGTCCCCACCACATGGGCCTGCACCTGCCTCCAACAGGCGGGTCCCCCGACCACCGTGGTCCACTGCCCTTCCGTGTCCTGGTCCCTGGTCCTATGGGGCTCCGGAGAGATGAGACGACCAGCCAGTGTCACACAGCCTCTGAGGACAGTCTGCCAGTTCCGGCCTCTGGTCTCTGAGTCCAGGCCCTGCAAGGACAGATCCCCGTCAGGCCCCGTCCCAGGCCCTCGACTGTTACATAATTCAGGCGTGAAATCCCGGAAGGGGGAGCTCCTGAGCCCGACCAGCACTGGGGATTGGGGTCTCCCCATCACACACCCTTGGTGGCAGGGCCCTGCTGGGGGCGGCAAGCAGGTTGGCCTCGCCTCTGTCCAAGGTGACTGGCATTTGTCATGACTTGGGTTGGCTTAAGAGTCTCCGGAAACCCAGGTGGCTCCATCACCACCTGATCCTGGCCCCAATTCTAGGCAAAAGGGCAGAGCTGACGGGACTGTGGAAGGGGCCACTCCCTCCTGGATGGCCTGGGTGGTGGGCTCAGCCCACTGGAGGCTCAGAACAGCGAAGGAGGCTGTAGCCTCCTGCCCTCCCAACCCCTGGCCCTGCACCCTGGGAGATGCCCGGGTCTCCCCAGGGCACCCTAGGAGCCGGCTGGTGTGGCATGGAGGCTGCTGCCCAGCTACTGAGGAGGCGCCTCTGTACTAGCTGGGCTAAAAATAGCGGGGGGATCTCGGGCAGGGACAGCCGGTGGGAGGCCTGTCAGGGAGGGGCTGGGAGGGGCAGGACAGCAGCCTGGGCCCGGGACCCGCCGTCAATGGCGTGGGTGCTCCCACCCTGTTCCCGGTGGCCGGGCCAGCCGCGGCCCAGCTGACAGGCTATTTTTTCCCCTGCTTGACTAAATATGGTCAGGGAGCGCAGCCCGAGGGGGCCACTTGGCCAGGGCCGCGTGTTTGGGATGCTTGGCCGGGTATATAAGAACTGCAAAGGTGAGGCCGGCTCCTGACCCGAGGGGGGCCCCCACGCCCGCTCTGGCCTCTCAGGTCAGGCCCTCCCCTCCCCTCCCCTCCCCCGCCCCTGTGTCTACCGAGCCGGCTGTGTGCCTGCGAGAGCATGCACACCCGCGGGACCTTCCCCTTTGTTCCACCCTGACCTCTACCTTCTCTACCTTGTGCTGACCCCGCTGGGGTGCAGGGGCTCCCTGCGGAGGAGGCCAGGACTCAAGGTGTGCAGCTCGGCCGCCTCTCCCTAACTCTGCACCAGCGCCTCCTCTCTCTCTCTCTCTCTCTCTCTCTCTCTCTCTCTCTCTCTTTCTCTCTCTCTCTCAAGATCTCCCTCCCGCTAAGTCTGCTCTGCTGCAGGAGGGCTGGGGGAAGGGCAGGGGTGTGGAGAGGGGGTGCCTGGTGTCTTCTTTCTCTCTCTGCCCCCCCACCCCCAAGTGCGGACGCATCGAGCTCCGGCCCCCACCCCTGCATTCGGGATTGGCTCCCGGAGGAGGTGGCTGGTGCTGCCGCCGCTGCAGCATCTCCTAGGGAGCCGCGACCCTGCGCCGGCCGCCGCTGCCGCTGTCACCAGCCCGGCCCCGGGGTGCCCTGGGCTCCGCGGTGAGTCCTGCTCAGCCCATCACCACCGCTGGGCCGCCGGGACGGCCCCTGCAAACTTGCCGGGCGCCGCGGTGGGGGTGTGCCTGCCGGCGAGGTGGGTGCTGCGGGTGCCGGCGCCCTGTGGGTGCCAGCGCCGTGCGGCGCCGGCGGGGGTGCCGGGGAGTTTTGTCTTGGCTCGCGGCATCATCCACATTTGGAAAACTGCAGAGCCAGCAGCCGGCAGGGCCGGGAGGGCGCGTCCAGCTGGGAGGCAGGAACTTTGACTTGCGGGCATTTTGCAAGAAAGCAGCCACCCCCCACGCGGGCAGTGGATGGCACGGGGGCTTCGGGGCTGGATGGGGGCGCGATTCACCTGCCGTTTTGCAACAAAGCCCCGTCAGCCGGGCATGGGGCTAAACTTACCTTGAACTTGCGGTACCCCCCACTGAGGTGCTGGTGGGGGCAGGGATTCCTGAGCTGAGCGGCGGGCGAGGCTGCCCCTGGTCGGACTCGGCACTTCTGCAGCTCGCCCAGCCACGTCAGGGTCAGGAGGCGTTTACAGGGGCAGGGCGGCGGGGGGAGGGGGCACACGTGGGCGGAGACTAGGGGGGCTTTGGGGAGAGTAGCCCTGGTGGTCTGCGTCTGTGCAGGTCCCTGCTGGGGAGCTTGACTTCCGCGTGGCCTCCCGTGGGGCTGATGCTGGGGGCCGGGTGGTATTCACCTCTGAAGAGCCCAGGACGAGGCCCCGGGCACCAGGAGCCAGCTCGGTTCACGGTGGGGTCTGCCTGGAGGTGGCTGGGTGCTCTTTTTCTATCCGGATGGGAAACTTTTCGAAAAGTGACTACAATTCATTTGTGAGTGGGCAGAAGTCCTGTGGGCTCTGGCTGGGTCTGGGGTGACTCTCCTGCCCTTTGGGACTCCCAACTTTCCCCTTGACCCCCAGACCCCATCCAAATGAATGCCTCAGCGGCGGGGAGGGCTTGAGCCAGGCTGCAGGAGTGTCCCAGGCTCTGAGGGCTCGTGTGCCAGGGAGCCGGGGACGTTGAGGAGGCCTCTTCCCTGGACTCCGAGCCCAGTTATTGCGGAGGCCTTGGGAGGGTACAGATGAGCGGTAGAACCCGGGTGCCCCCGAGGTTGAAGCTCAGGCTGCCGTTTTGTATCCTTGGCTATGTGAAAATGATAAATCACAGCAGCTACATGGAAATGGGACATCAGCTTCTGCTTCTTTCTGCCATTTGCTCTTTCCTCTGTAGAGGGGATGCCAGAGCCTTAAGCACAACCCCCACCCCCCACCCCCCACCCACCCGCATGTGAAACTCCAACCCAGCCATGCCTGGCTGCAGACCCACAGCCACACAGCCACAGCATGCTCAGTGGCCTCTGCACACCGCAGGCTCTGCGGAGACATTGCCCTGCCCTGGGTGGTAGAAGAGAACCAATTCGCTCAGGGCTGTCCCCTCGAAGGGACGGGCTGCCTGGGGGAGCAACAGTCATGCTGGACCTCTCTTCCTGACGAGGACAATGGGAGGTCCTTTCATGTCCCAGAGCTGCTGTCCCAACCCACGCCAGGGTCAGTGCCAGGACAGGGGCCAGGGCCCAGGGCCCAGCTGGGCCCTGCCGCTCAGCAAGTTCCCTGTGTCTGTGCCCGGCCTGCACCCCCCACTGGCACCTCCCTGGCCCCCATCCCCACCAGGCACCTGCAAAGCCTTCTTTCCACCTCTCACCACCTCATGTGCCAGGCTCGCCCTGGGCCACTGCGAGGCCTCCAAACCCTGCAGGCCTCTTCTTCCTCCTCCTCCTCCTCCTCCTCCTCCTCCTTCTCCTCCTCTCCCTGCTCCCAGCAGGTTAGGGGTGGCTTCCCTTCCTGCTGGTGAGGGCCTAACCTTGAGGTCCCATTGGTCTCCTTCAGGTTCTTCCTCCACATTTTTCACTCTGGCTTCACAGCTGGTCGTAGAAGTTGGCAGGGAAGGAGGGAGCCTCTGCTCCCCACTCAGGGACATTTTTAAACGCAATGAAAAACATATCGATACAATTAAGTATTCCAAAGTGCTTAGTTTGCCACTTGCTAAGTTTACTTAAACCCTCTTTAACAGGCTCATTAGGAGCTGGTGAGCACCGGGAAATTCATTAACAGGAAGGCGGCCCCCGCATTTGACTGTAAATTGGTATTGATCAGGGGCTGGTAGGGGCTGGTGGAGGCTGGGCGGCCGGCCACAAAGAGCCAGGTGTGGGACCCGCCTCCCGGGGGTGCCACAGCAGTGGTGCTGGGCAGGTGACGGTGGCTGCTGACCCCCGGTGCCCGTGTGAGCTGCTGGCTCTGCGCAGCTGCCGCTTCAGGTGGGCCGCACTGCGCGGCGGTTCAGGGTGGTGACGCTGCGAGGCGGGGGCAGGGAAGAGGGTGAAGAAGAGCACGAGAAGGAGGGAGAGAACCAGGGGAGAGACGCTCCCTCACCCACTGGGTGTCTGCTGTGGCCAGGCTGAGGCGCCTAGGGAGTTGCACCCCTAGTGGACGGCCTCTCAGGAGATCCCGGCCACTCTCTGGGAACCTGGAATCCTCCAAGCATCGTCCTTCTCACTCACATCTTCAGAGAGAGGTACTGAGCCCTCCCTCAGGGACACAGGGTCCCGGGAGGCAGCCTTCACCAGGGACCTGCCCAGGAAACTGTCAGCTGCCCAGGTAAGCCCCCAGGGCACCTCTTGGGTCTCTGGTTTGTAGTCCCTCGTCTGGCCTCGGGAGCAAGGAGTTGTCCAGCTCCCAGAGAAGGAAGAGGCTGGTCCTGTGAGTGGGGTGCTGGGCGGGGTGCCCCCTCTCTGGGCCTGGCTGGGACAAGGGGGCCCAGGGGGACAGGAAAGTGCTGGCTTTGAAAGTTTGGGACATGGATGGTGCCTCCCTGCTCTGGGGTGAGGGTGGAGGGGCAGCCTGTTTCTTCCATGGATGCAAAACCGAGCTACTGCTGGGGCCAGGGACAGGTGCTCAAGACTTTCTGGGGCTCACTGTCCACTTCTGCCTTTCTGGATCGTGTGAGTGTGTGAGACAGAGAGAGAGACGGATTCAGGGATGGAGGGGCGCTGAGGTCAGAAGGGAGCAGGAAGCCCTGGGCCCCTGGGGGTGGCTGGACACCAGGCAGCAGTGGCAGGAGGCCTGTCCTGCTCACACAGAGGGCTCCAGCACTGGATGCCAGGGAAGAAGTTCCACTGCCTCTGAGCTGCCTTCTCTACATCGCAGTGGGGTCAGCTTGTACCGGGGTGGCGTCCCGAGGTCTGGGAACAGCATACTGACTGCCTGCTTGGGAAACATACTTCTTTATATGCCCATATGGACCTGCTAAGCTATGGAATGTAAAGAAGTATGTATCTCAGGCCGGGAACTCTCTCACCGCACTGAGCAGCACTCACGCCATGGGGGCCGCTGGGGCCGCCAGCCAGCCAGGCGGCTGTGGCGGGGGTGAGCCCGGGGCGGCAGGCTGCCTGGGCGTTGGTGGACGGTCATGTCCCCGCCAGCATTGTTCTGTCACTTTGCCTGTGTCAGCAGGTGGAAGTGCTCACCAGACATTAAATATTCAGCTTGCTGACTGCGGCAGAGAGGAGGCGGCCTCCAGCAGGCATGGGGTCCGACGTGGGGCTGGTGAGGCCTGGGGGGTCGGGGCCTTGGCTGGAGAGCACAGAGTGATGGCGGAGGCTCTGGGGGCTCCACTGACGGCCGCCCTGGAAGAGGCCATCAGCCAGCAGAAAGGGCCGCTTGTGGCCAGGGCAGAAACTGCTCAGAGGCACAAGACAAGAGCAAGTTTGGAAGAGGGCAGGTGGCTGGATGCAGGAAGGAGGGAGGGGCTGGGCAGCACATGGGAGAGGCTGTGGAGAGAAGGCACCTCTTGTGCCTGCATCCAACCCTCCTGGCCGCAGGGCAAGGTAGAGGAACTTGGAGGCATGTAGCCTCCAAGGAAGGCGCAGCCTGCACGAGGAGATGCTGAGGATGCAGGCAGGGTCAGGGCCACCACTGCCCTTAGGCCCGACTCCTCTGCTGAAGGCACCTGGGACAAGGTCAGAGGAGCTGAGTCTGTGTAGCTCTGAACCCACAGCCCACCCCAGGGGCCTGGGAACCATTTGACTTTGCCAAATGTCTCTGGCTCATGCCGCCCCCACCTGTACCCCCGCCAAAGCCCCGGTTCAGCTCTCTGTTCCGCCGAATCCAAGCTGAGGCATGTTTTGCTGTGAATGCATGTGAGGCTTTGGCAGAAAGCAGTGTGTGGCCCAGGGCACCTTGCACCGCCCGTCGGGGGCCTGAGAGCCACCTGCTCTGCCGCCATCCCAGTCCCGACCCAAGAAAGGACTGGGAGGATATCCTGGGGCCCAGGGGATGAGGGCAGGTCAGGATCTGTCCGTGAAACCCTTTTCCCCAGTGCTGGTCCTTCAAGGAGAGGATGGGTAGCTGGTTCCTATCCTCTCCTTGGTAGCGGGGTCGTAGGCAGGGGTTGGGCCACTGTGTGAGGGGCGTTTGCTCGGCTTCATTTCTGAGTCTTAGATTGGAGGCGTTTGCCACCTGGGATGAGGCCAGGTCCTGCCTGGGCACCCCCACCCCCCCACAGGCCTCAGGATTAATTTCCGGAGTGTATGTCCTCCTGCCTTGGCACTGCTCCGGCCACAGCAGGTGCCCCTGCACCCTATCTCCCGCACCCTGGCCTCCAGCAGGAATGGGGCGGGAAGGGACGGCAGGCAGCCCCTTCCTGCAGCAGCTCGAGGCCTTGGGTCTGGGGGCAGACAGATCACCTGAGCAGCTGGGGTCAGCACAGGGAGTGCTGAGTAAAGGGATCGGGGGCCATTCTGAGCTTTCAGGAGGCTCCCACCCCTCAGAGAGCCTTCAGTTGATTGGAGGGGAGGGCCTGGCAGTCAGGGCTCCTGGCCTTCAAGTCTTCCTTCTGGAAGCTTCGTTCTCCCAGCCTCGGCCCCATCTGGTGTAGCAACAAGGGAGCGGGTGTTGACCTTGGGCACAGCCTCCTCTCAGCCTCTGGACCCAGAGGGTCAGTGCCCAGCATCCGCTGACGTCATCTCTTCCCTGCCTGCTTCCAGCTCCGGCCACAGGGAGGGAAGTAGCCGGTGTGTGGCCACCGAGGTTGCTGGTGACCACAGACACACCGTTCTCTTCCCCTAGATGCGGCTGTCGTGCATTAAAGCTTTATTGCAGGATGTGGTGTTTAAATAAAAGCATTAGTGTTTTGGAATTAGGTTTGACTGAGCAGTAAAACTAGAGAGTTCACAGGGAGAGAGCTGCGGCCTGCTCGGCTGTAAATCACCTCCAGTCTCTGATCCGCTGAATTGAAAATGAGCGTTGCACGGCACCACCCCTGGCAGCCCGAGCCCCGCTCCCCGGCAGGTGTGGCATGACGGTGCTCCCCAGGGATCCTGCTGCTTTCCTAGAGACACTGGGACCCGGGGCTGGAGTCTCCCACGCGTGAATCTCCAAAGTTTGGCTCCTGGGCAGCAGCCAGGAAGGGAGCCCCAAACTGGCATGGAGCATGGACATGCTGGCACTTTCGTCTGTGGGGGTCTTTGTGCCTGTCCAGCTGAAGGAGGGCAGAGTGGGCAGGGTAGGGGCACGGATCCTCACTGGCTATGTCTTGCCCACAGGGACTCTCCTGAGACCACTTAGGCACGCTACCATGGGGGCTGGGACTCTCAGAGGGAAAGGAGCCTGGACTGGGCTGAGGGGGCTGGACACGGGACACCCACCCCGTTGGGACTTGCCTGCCAGCTTGGGAATCCAGGTGGGAATCCAGGTGGCCATGAGGAGGAGGACAGTGCCTGTGTCTCTCACTCCCTGGAGCAGGTAGCACCAGGTGTAGGCTCCTGGGTTTCCCAGAACACTCTGGAAACTGCCCCACGGTGATTAGAGGGTGGGCCAGGCTCCTGCTGGTGGAAACAGTCGCTGCAGAAATTGTGGAGCCCATAAATTCAGCAAACCAAATTAGTTACATTTTTCTATCCTACGGCTCACAAAAGCTAGCCATGCTCCAGGTGCTGTTTCCACCCGTGAGTGGGACCATCTCTGGGTCCTGGAGCTTGTGTGAAGGACAAGGATGGCCTTTGGGAAGGGACAGCCCCGCTGCTGCCTGCACGCGTGTGTCGCGATGAGTGGTCTTGCATTTCTGCAGCCAGGTGGCCAAGGACATGATGGCACCCCCTTCTAAAGAGGGAGTCACCGGTGATTCTGGTACTAGTGCATTCATCAAGTGCGATGAAGCATTTTATTGCACAAGCATTCAAAGCGGGCATGGGCTGGTGAGAGCATTTGCGAGAGGTGCATCGGCCCTCTCTGGGAAACTGTCGGGCTCACATGAGAAACATTGCATCGAAGAATATACTGCTATTAAGCATGATTAGATTGACCCACAGGACAGATATTTTAGCTGCCGTAGCCGGAGTCAATCAAAATGAACATCGCTTGAATTGCAAATTTTACCCCCAAAATGCTCTAAAGTAAAACTGAGAGAACCTGAGTGGCCCGAGCCATCTTCAGGACCAGGGTGTGGCTGAGCAGTGCTGGCCTGGAGGGTTTCCGGGCTGGGATGGCCGGAGGTGGACGGGGCGGTGCGATCGTGTGAGTTGCTGCCACCTTCACATAAAGGGTAACCCAGCAATCTGAGAGGCTTTGTGCTGACTCAGCTCCGCCATGCACGTCCGATTGCAGAGGCCTCCCGCGCTCTCTGCAGTCCTGCTCCCGCTTTTGATGCCTCTGGGCAGGACACTGACCTCGGGGTGGCTGGGCTTGGGCCCCGGCAAGGGAGGCTCTTGGACAGGGGCACAGGGCTTTGTGAGGGGCCCTGGCCTTGCCCACTGTCCTTGGCCAACCAGCAGCCTCTGTCCCTGTGAACTGGAGGCATCACACCCAGGAAGAGGTGGGCATGGCTTTTGGGAAGGGAAGGCACCCGTGACAGCATTAGCAGCTCCCGGAGCCTCGTGCTGTCCGCTCCTTCCTGAGGTCCAAGGCCCAGCTGGCCAGAGCTTGGGGCGGGGAGGGCCCTCTCCGGAGGCCCCTGGGTGCCCAGGGAAGACTGTGCCTTTGGGGAGGACTCTGCTTTTAGTGCTCAGAGTCCCCAGCCAGCTCTGACCCCTGGAAGCCCGTCCTGCTGAGTGGGGAGGGGCGGTGACTGCAGCAGAGGAGCAGGGCAGGCTGCTGCAGAGCTGCCGCCCAGGACGCTGCAGAGCACCGCAGGCAGCATGCAGGGCTGCGCGTCTCAAGGGCAGGGATCGGAGGGCCACCTCTGACAGCTCCACCGCCGGTCCCTTAGATAGAGGGACACGGGGCTGAGGTTCCCACACCGCGGTCACTGCAAAGGTGCTGTGAGCTCGACCGATTTGCCCGAGTTTCAGAGGCACCACTCAGCCTCAGGCCAGGTCTGCTCCCTGCACCAGGCGGGCTGCCCCCATGGGGTGCAAGTGTGTGATCTGAAGGACAGAGATGCTGGTGGCACACTGGGCCTCTCAGGCCTCCTGCGTCCACCCCAGGGAGAGAACATGGGAGAGAGAGAGAGCTCTGTTTCAGGAGTGCTGGGTGCAGAGGTCACTGGCTGCTCCCTGGCCAGGAGGGGGTCACCCAGAAGCCCTGGTGGTGGGAGGCTGGGGTCCACTCCTCACAGGGTCGACTCCTTGGCTGGGACTGGAGGCAGGTGCATGTGTGTGTGTGTGTGTGTGTGTGCTTGCATGGGCGTGCATGGAGGGCGATTTCTGGGATGATTGGGACAATGACCCAGAATATTTTTAACAGTGGCAGGAGAGGGAGTAGAAGGCAGCTGTCCCTGGAACCTGTCCCGGGGGGCCCCGTGAGGACGTTTTGAGGTTGAAGGACGCCCAGGACAGTTGCACCGTGTGGCCCTTGTCATCCTGGCAAGCCGATGCCCTCTGCCATGCCCAGATATGGCTCCGGGGCTGCATGTGTCTCCCCAGCTGCCCGCCTGCCCACCACGCCAGTATAAATAGTCCGTGTTCTCAGCTGTCCCGTGGAGAGGCTGAACTCGGATGACTCTGCCCGAGCTCTAGGAGTGCCCCCGACCCCGCCCACCGCCTAAGCGCCTGAGGCCAGCAGCGGTAGCGGGACAGAGGCCGGGTGAGGCTCTGGGCTCTTGGGCTCGGCCTTTGTCTCCCCCTCCTCCCCTGCCCCCTTGGAGGGCATCAAGTCCAGGAGGGACCCAGCTACCTTCTGTTGCTCCTTCCCCAGGGCGTGGTGGGGCCTTTGCCCATCAAGAGTGAAGAGGGACAAGAATCCCCACCCCGGGAGTGGGTGCAGGCAGCTGCTTGGTTCCTTGGCCTCGGGCTCAGACCTGCAGCAGGCGAGGCTGTCGCTGGGGTCCCTGTTGCCCCTCCCTCGGGTACCTCCACACCTGTCCCAGCCCTCCTCCCACATCAGCTGTAGCAACACACTTCAGAGGCCTTGCAGCCCCGAGCGCTAGCTTGCCAAGCTCCTTCCCCGGGGAACCTGCTTTCCCTCCACCCTTAGCTCAAGAAGTGACTCTCTAATGGTGGAATTTCAAACACCTCCAAGGCCTGTGGAGCTGACGCCCTTGAATGCAAGCAGGAAAGGCCCATCCTGTGTTCCTCAGACATGGGGTGCTACGCCCCGCCTGAGGACAGATGGGGACACTTCTCACAATGTCTCTGCACGCTGGGTGGCCTCACTGAGCCAGAGAGAGGGCAGAGAACACATCGGCAGAATCGAGAGCGCGATACGCACTTGTACGTGGAGCTGGGGCCTTCCTTGGTGTCCCGAGGCCTGCGGTGGCCGCACGGACTCCCTCGTCATTTCATCCGTGGCCATCCCTGAGCTCCTGGCTTAGGGATCTGTTTCTGCAGGTGGGTGGGAGCAGTGGGCAGGTGCCCTCCCACCCACAGGAGGGGCTCCAATCAGACTCTGTGTGCCAAGGGGCTTTTCCTTATCCTGGGACACGTGGCTGTTCATTTGTCCCCAAGCTGCCAAGCCCTCTCTCTTGACCTCGGGACTCTCTGATCGTGTTCTCAGCCAACAGCCTTCTTCAAATTAAACTAGCTTTTACCCCGGCCCTATCTTTGAGATCATAAGACACAAAAGTCTATCTTGCCATTTTTGCAAAGAACAGCAAAACAATCACGTGTCCCCTCCCGCCCCTGCCTCCCTCCCGCCTGCCCCCTGCTCTGTGGGTCTGTTTGAGGCGAAATTTATCTCTGGGAAGGGCCCCATCAATTTGCCTTGCTCTTTTGTTGACAAGTTTATTAAAAACCCGGGCAACTCTGTATTAAACTTTTATCAGTGTTGAGAAATAATATATTTCTTGTTTTGACTAGATAGAAAAGTTACGGATTTGGGCTGAGCGGGTCTTGTTCAGCATTTGGCTGAGTCAGCGTTGCTGATGATAAGAAACAAGCCCGTTTTGGGGTGCAGGGTTTCCTTTTGCCTTTTAATTAGGGGTCTCTCTGGGGACTGCCCTGCGCGAGCCAGTGCCCCCCACAGAACCCCGAAGGCTCCTACAGAAACCCCAGCGGGGGCTGCCCACACACACCCGGCTAACTGTAATTCTTTGCTATCTATTTTAATAATTAACCAAAATCTGGAATTAAAATTTAATTTAGTGGTGAATCTGAGCGCTAATAGGTAATGGTTTTGCATGGAGAAATATTAGGTTATTGACATTTACATTTTAAAAGCTTCATAGTAAGGAACAAAAAAAGCATCCAGATGGGAGTTGGCAATGTACTCCCCTGGCGGGAGGGGACGGGCACCCTGTCCTGCCCCCCGGTGAGTGCCTGGGGTTGCGGAGGAGAAGGAGAGGGGCTGCTCTTGCCTTTGCCTTGGGTCTCTGAGTCTCTGGAGGGCTTTGGTGGCGCAGGGCTATGCTCTGCAGTCTCTGAGGGCAGCGTCTTTGCTGCAAGCGTGGCCCGGTGTTGGTTGCCCTTGAGGGGAAGATGTTTGGTGCCGCATCTTTCCCAAGGACGCTGCTTGTAGTGTCCCCTGTGCTGGGGCAAGAGACATCTTCCCCTGGGGGTCCTGTGTGGTTTCTGCCCAAAGTGGCCCCTGTTCCCCGAGGTCCTGGGTGAGGGCTTGTGGGTGCAGCAGGACGGAGTGTTGGTTTTCACCGCCCTTGAGGGGCAAGTGCCCAGGGACTCCATGCCAAGCTCAGACCGGGCCATGGCGTGACCAAAACTCAGGTTGCTCAGGGCTGGTGCTCACACACGGCCATTCACACGCCCACATGGAAGACCTGAGGCGCAGGGGGCTATGGAAGTCCCCAAGAACCCCTCGCTAGGTGTGTAGTGCTCTGTGCCCGGGGCCCCCTCTGCCCCACCAGAGGTCAACCTGGGGACGGCTGCGGCTGCAGGGGAGGGCCCGGCGGTTCGCTTCACGCTTGCTCCTCCTTCCACCTTCCAGGACTGTGGGGCTGCCTCTCCTCTAGGGTCCAACAAAGGGGCTGGGGCCCTACCAAAGGCAGGAGGGGCTTCCAGGATGAGGTGGCAGGCGTGGCTCTGGCCCTCCTGCTCCCCCGTGTCCTCACCCCTCGGGGGTCCCTGGGTGAGGCTGCTATAGCCGTGGGTCTCAGTGACACTTCCTACCAGGTCTTTATCTACATCACTATTTGCTCCAATTATAACTAATTGGACACGTACTGCATCTTCATGGCATCTAATTTTCTATTGATTTTAACAGGGCTGCTGGTGTTTTCGGCAGAGATTGCCCATTGCTGCTTAAAAATGCTGAGTGTACTTCCCTGTGTGGGACAACTCCATCAGCAGATGTTTTAAAACATGTTTAATTGTTTGGTTCATAACATGCACTAGCGGTAGGGGCTGCAGCCCTGTTCTCTATAGCACTGGAGTCAAGAGAGAGGCAGAAGGACCCAAAGTGGGTTCTCCAGAGAATCCACGTCCTGGGCTCCATCCCCAGTCCTGCTGTCCCGGCGAACGGTAAAGTCACCAGAAACGCTTGGGCCGCCTCTCTGCCAGGCCTAGGCACCCAGCTGGGGACACAGAGGGCACCAGCCAGGAGCCGCCCCTCCCTTGGCGGGTTTGCCTTTACTCAGGGGACGCAGGGACTCCTCATTCGGTGAGGAAACCACAGTGGCAGCTGGCCCCAGAGAAGGCCAGGCAGGGCTGGCCCTCCCCTACCCAGAGGCCCCTGGAGCCCTCGGGGCCCGGGGGTCTGAGGCCCCGGGAGCTAGGGGTGGTCGCTGTGATGAGGGGCTGCATGGGTCTTGGCAGGAAGGCAGCCCATGCCTGGGAGGCTGGAGGCAGCACAGCTCAGTTTGGGGAAGGCCGGAAAACGTGGGGTGCGGAGGTCTGGGAGGGGTGAGCTCTGTGAAGCACCTGACCTTTGAGCCATGGGGTGGGGCCCTTGGGGAGGTTTTGGGGCTTGTGGGATGCTGGTTTCTTGGGCTTTTTAGAGAGAAAAGAAAACAATACTTACAAGGAAGTCGAGGAACCTCGGAGGCCTCTCCCTTGTCAGCCCTTGCCCCATGCTGGTGAGACCCCAGGGTCCAGAGGGAAGGGGCTAGAGAATCTGCCAGTGAGTGGGAGCTGCTGCCCGAGGGAGCAGAGCAGAACAGGGGGGTGCCCGGGCCCGCAGGGGTCCCCGACGTCCTGCCTGAGGGATGGACCCAGCTCCAGCACGTCCCAAGAACACAAACTGTGCGCCTGTTTCCTTCACACTTGCAAGCAAAGGTGCTGCTCACTCCCTTGGCAAAGAACGACTGGGAACTTCTCTAAGCCAGGCCGTGTTGGGGTGAGTGCACCTGGAGGCTGGCTGCCACCTCATGGGCAGCATGAAGAGGAGGGGCTGGGCCCTGGGACAGGGGACGCTGCTGTGAGTCCCCGCATCCTCCTGACGGGCAGCACAGGACTGGTCTTGAGGCGCAGTGGGGTGTATGGGAGAATACGGTGGCTGTAGGTGCTCAGGGCTGCACCTGGCGCTTGGCCGCTCGGTGTCTGCTCACAGCTCACGCCCACCACCGTGACGGCTGCAACGCCAAGCCTGATGCCTCATCCAAGGCCGTGGGGCCTCCCCGTGGGGGTTTTGCAGCCTGTCCCGGTGTTCTGCTGCCTTTTGGGTGAGATGACCAGTTTGTTTGCTACGTTGACTGGCAAATGCCAGACCTCCCAGCTTCTGATCGGAAAGAATTGTGGCTGGGACTCGAGTCCCCAGCTTGATCTTGTCAAATCTTCCGCTCCATTAGGAATATTGACAGCGGTAAATGGATAAGTGCGTTCCGGCTGCGAGGTCTTCGAGCCGTCCTCACTCCAGGGCCAGGGAGAGGCGGGCTCTGGGAGCTTTGGGGTCTGCCCTGCACCCTCCGTGCTACTGGAGTAAGGAGGAGAGAGGTTTGCAGAGTGTGGGCTGATGGCCCGGAAGCCTCTCTGTTTTGGGATGCGAGACTGACCCCAATATGCAGGGGACTTTGGGAAGGCGACCTTGCTGCACGGCACAGATCTTTCTGGAGGGCACCATGGCAGGGACAGTCAGGGAAGGCAGCTATGGACGAGTCAGAGCAGGCCTGGCAGAGGCTGGGGTGGGGGATCGTCCAGCTCAGTCGCTCCCAGCGGGGCCTTGGAGGGTGGGCATGGTTCTGTGTGACTGTCCCTGTTGCCTGAGGGGCCTGAGCTTCTGTTCCTGCAACGTCAGGAGGGGTCCGAGAGGCCAGAGGACAGGCAGGCGGGGCAGCCCCATGTGTGCAGAGGGCAGGCAGGTGGCACAGGCCCTGGTGCGCAGCCCACACTCTGCCATCCGGGTGGGTGAGGAGCAGGTGCGTCCACCCGTGCTGCCCAGGACGGCCTCTGCTCCCGGAGGGAAGCTCACACATGGTCACTGCATCCCCAGCCCTACCAGAGACACTTTCCCTCACCTGTCATGGCTCCTGATGGATGGGGCTGCAGGGAGGCTCATTTTATAAAAGGGAACTTGCTCTCAAGTCACTGCGGGTGATTGGAGTGGGAGATGCAGGAGCCAGGCGAGGGTTGTGTCACGTTTGGACCTCCATCCTGACGCTCCGTCCCCACAGTTCCCTTGGGCATGGGAAATGCCCCTCAGCAAGACGCGGGCAAGGCTGCAGGGCTGGGGCATGGGGCCCAGGGTCAGGCCGTGAAGGCCCCCTCAGTCTGTCCTCCCACCACCATGCAATGTGGGTGTCCCTGGAATCTTCCTGTCCTGCCCACCCAGAGATATCACGTGGTGTCAGAGTCCATCCCGTCCCACCTAGGCCACGGCAAGCCAGGCGGGAGAGTGTCCTGGGTGGGCTGTCCTGTGGTCGGCCGGGGCCCATGGCCGACTGGGAGGTCTGTTCTGCCTCTGCTCCAGCTATGAGTGTGGTCTGGGAGGAGTTTGCAGGGGAATAAGGGCCTCAAACCCTCAAGGTCAGTGTGCCCACAGATGTGAGCCCCTGGGGCGGGGCCCGATGGTCTGGGCTGTATCCCACAGCTGAGGCTAGTGCCAGGGGCAGCGAGCACTTGGTGAAGCCAGGCCTGTGGAGGAATCGGGCGGTGGAGGCAGAGGGCACTGAGGGCCAATCCCAGAGCGTGGAGGCTGCCTGGTGCTTCTGACCCTCCCCAGACCCCTGCGGGCCCCCGATGGGGGAGCCCAGGCAGAGCAAGAGGATGGTGAGCTGTGTGTGAGTGGGTGTGTGGTGGTGAGTTGTGTGTGAGTGGGTGTGTGGTGGTGAGTTAGCTGTGTGTGAGTGGGTGTGTGGGGGTGAGCTGTGTGTGAGTGGGTGTGTGGGGGTGAGCTGTGTGTGAGTGGGTGTGTGGGGGTGAGTTGTGTGAGTGGGTGTGTGGTGGTGAGTTATGTGTGAGTGGGTGTGTGTGTCGGGGCGTGTGGCCCTTCACACCGGTCCCCGTAGAGCTTGAGGGAACCTCCTCGGGGTGGAGGCCCTCCGGGATGGGGGGTAAGGGCCTGATGCCGGCCGCGAAGCCCCGTCTCCGTCGGGACGTCCGCCTGGTGGAGCTGCCTTCCTCATTGACGTCGCTGTTTCTCGGATCCGGGAGCCAAATGCTTTGCTAGAGCTGGTAAAATGGAACCAAATCGACTGTCCAATGGATTTGGTCCCCTTCAACCAGCTGTAGCTGTGCATTGATGGCGCCGTGCGGCCCGGCTGCAGGTCCTGCAGTCATGGAGAGGACCCAGCAGGCGGTGCAGGGACAGCCCAGCTCAGCGTGTGGTCAGCTCCAAGTAAGCGAAGCCCCGAGTGCTGCCCCTGCCCCTCGGGACACTTCAGTGCAGAGCCCGAGACCCCCCAGCTGTGGTGCCCCTGCTTGCTCATCCTTGCCAGGGCACCATGAAACCAATGTTCATTGCTCACACCAGAGCTTTGCTTGAAAATGTGGGCTGAGGAGCTGGGCCCTGTGGGTTGGGCCTGCCGGGGGCCTGGGCTGGCCCTGCCCTGTCCTCTTCCCAAGGAACTTTCTTTGATTTCTCCTTTCAAATGGCCTGGACACTAAGGCTCCCGAGGGCCCTGCAGAGGTGAGCACGGATGCTGCGCTGGCGGCCTGTGGGTGTTTGTGTCCTCAGTGGGGAGGCCTGGGCCAGTGGCGTCTCTCCAGATGGCCTGAGGAGTGCTGGGCCTGGCAGGGAGACCACAAACAGGAGCCCCTCGGCATGGCCCGTGGCTGGGGAGGTACCTGTGAAGGTTGCTGGGGGCCCCCGGAGCTCCCCATCTCCCCACCCTCTGGGGGGAGGTAGTGATGCCTACGTGCAGGGAAGGCGGGTTACTGACGGGCACAGCTGTAGCAAGTGGAGATCTGCAAGGGGGGCTGCAGGCTGGGCGGCCCCCAGGACCTGCTCGGGGGGGGGTCCCTGACCACCTGCCCTTCTCTGGGCAGGGGCTGGCATGAAGGGGCTCAGGCTGCTGGGCACTGGCAGATCTGAGGCCTGGGCAGGCACAGGGGCATCTCTAGGCCTAGGGTTCCAGGGCCTGTCAGGAGTGACCCCTGACTTCTACCCAGAGTAGCAGAGGCGGGGCCTCCCCTCAGGGGCCACCAGCTGCCAGTCCCAGGGCAGGTGAGACCGAGAGTCAGGACCGTGGGAGGGATGAGCAGAGGGAAGGGGTGTGGTGGGCAGAGGGGCAGATACTCCATGGACTGACGGACGGGCCGAAGAACGGGTCTGAGGACAGTGGCTCCCCTGGCCCTGGCTCAGGAAGTCACGGCTCCCTCCTCACACCCTGCCCAGCCTCAGTGCCTCTAATTCCCAGGGTCAGCTTAACCCTAACCCTGGCACGGTGTTACCACCCCTCTTCACACAGAGTCACTATGTCCCCAGACAGTGGGAGAGGCCGAGAGGCTGGGGTAGTGGACGGCAGCCCTGTCTTCAGCACAGGGGTGGTGCTGGGGTTTGAAAACCAGAGTGTGTGGGATCCACGGGCTCTGCTCCTGAAGGGCTGTGGCCTTGGCCTTTAATCGAGCCTCTATGAGTGGAGGGCAGAGTGGTCAGCTCCTGCTGGGGCTCCTATCCAGGCGCCGCCTCCTGGGAGCCTCCAGGGGCTTCCACTGTTGAGCCCTTTACAGGGGGCAGCCGGGTGGCCTGGGTATGGCTGTGCCTTTCAGGGTGGCCTGACCCCAACCCCACCAACCCCAAGCTGTGTGATGCCAGGCACTGTCCTCCACTGGGGTCTCCTGCCAGGGACATCTGTCCATCGGGTGAGGCCTGGTCCTTTCCTGGAGGGGAGACTTTGGATATCCACCCAGCCGAGGACCTGGTCGGCCTGCCCCCAACCTTCCCTCCTACCTGAAGGGTGGGGAGGAGGCTGGGGAGGTGGCTGGGGTGCAACAGCTTGAGGTCCTGTGTCAAATACATCACCCGGGTGAGGACTCAGGGAACCACCCCGGGCCTGTGGGAGGGTTTTGTGCAAACATCACGCCAAGAACAGTGTCTGCTGTTGACTCAGCACTTGCCAGGGAAGGCTGGAGCCATTGGAGTCCCTTCCAGTGCAGCCTGGGGTTCCTGTCGGTCACCATGCCAGCCGTGAACAGGGACGCCTGCTCCCTGTTGCCCGCCTGGCCCTTCCTCGCCACCCATGGCCAAGCCAGCCCGACCCTCTGGCATTGACACCTGCTGAGGGCAGTGGCACAGCTGCAGAAAGCCCACAGCTGTGCGGGAGCTGCCCTGCCAGGCAGGGCCTCGGGGTACTGAGGAGGGTGGCAGGAACGGAGGGGCATGCAGGCTCCATTCCAGCCAGCTGAGAGCCAGGGCTCCCTGCTTCTGGCCTCCCATCTCTCCTGTAAATTAAAGGATGAGATGAGGCTGAGACCATCCCCGGTTCTCCACCGCGGTCAGGACATCAGCTCCAGATGACTGTAGGACACTGTGGCTGTTACCTGGCCTACCCACTTGGGGCATCTTTGTGGAGTCCCCAGTAAAAACCACCGCACCTGCCTTGCCATCCCCAGGATGAGGCCTTGTCCGGTGAGATCACAGTGCAGCCCCGCACCAGGTCACGCACAGTGTGGACAGACAGGACATGTGGGTGGAGACGAGGGCACACTTGGAAGCAGCTCCCATGCCTGGCGGGCCGCACATGAGGGGCCGTATGGGCTCTGACCCTCAGCAGCCCCAGGCAACGCATGACCGCGGCTGGGTGTCCCAGTGAAACTTTATTGGCAGACGCTGGAATTTGAATACCGTATCATGTTCGGAGGTCACTAAATGGGTCTGTTGATTTTTTTCCTCCCAGTCATTAAAAAGGTGAATGCTGTCCTGACTGAGCTCTCAGGGGCTGTCTGAAAGCAGGTGGCAGGGGGACTGGGCCCTGGTTGCAGCCGCCACCTCCAGCTAGATTAAGAGGATAAATGAGCAGCAGGCACTGTGCGCACAGGACCGGGATACAGGGGCACCGAGGGCAGCCACTGCTCTTCCCAGCTGCTTGCTGCATGTTTGGTCAGTGCACAGGTGGAGGCCCCAGCGCAGCCCTAGTGTTCACAGTGGTGGGACCAGTATGAACAGCCCTGGCCTGCCCAGCAGGAGAGAAAAACCAGGAGGAGGCAGCTGGGGCAGGGCAGAGCCTGGACCCTCCAGGTTTGGGGTGGGGCTATCTCATGTCTCATCCTGCACCCCCTGCAGCCTCGTGGCTTTGGGCTGAACTTGCCCCCAGCAGGTGCCCATCTCTGGAGCAGGTGTCCACTGGGAACAGGGCCCAGCCAAGCCAAGGCTACTCCCCAGGGTCAAGGAAGTGGGGTCAGGGACAGGGACACAGCCCACTGGAGGACCGCAGTTTCGGATCCCAGGATCCTAGCAACCCCGGGTTGGGGTGCACAGGAGCCAGCTCTGCCAGGCTTGGCATGCCGCGGAGTGCCTGGGCATCAGAGAGGGCGAGGAGCTCACCACAGTCACACAGCCAGCCCTGGTCAAGCCTGGAGCAGGATGGAAACATTCCTGTCTGCCCCAGGGCTGTGTCTTCCACTCCGGAATGGGCAGCCCTTGGCTGGACTTGGCCAGGCTGAGTTTGGGACGCTGAGTTTGGAGGGCTGCTGCCTGCAGCCCCCGCACCTGGTCTCCATGCTTTGCTGTGTGTTTAGCTGCGTGGGGGTCCGTGCAGCATCTTGCCTTAGGGGGCTCAAGGGGAGAGGGGGCAGCGGAAGTGGGGCCAATGTTGGGGAAGGGGCTTTATGTCTCCTGGGGCTCTGCCATCTGTCTTTTCATCTCCCTGGGAGGGGTGAGAATGTGGATCTGAGTGATCAGGGGACATTGCCAGCTCAGTAAGCGAGAGGATGGGTCTGAGGGTCCAGTGCTGTGGGAAAGCCTCTCCCTGCCAGGTGCAAAGGTGACAGGAGTTGGCCCATCCCAACCTCAGCCGAGGATCTGCAGGTCCTGGGTCCTGTATCACTGTAAGAAAAGTCGAAGAGCTCATTAGAAATGCAGATTCCAGGCCTCGTATCCCACCCCTACCCCAGTCAGAGCCTCCAGAGCAAGGGCCTGGGAACCTGAGTTTTTACCGAGTGCGTTTGGTGAGTCTTATGAACAAGCCACAAGGGTTCCCTTGATGCCCGCCAGCCCCGCACCTGCCCTATGTACACCTTGCTCAGGTCCCCTCCCTCTGCTCCCTATCCCTCAGCGGACCATGTCCTTCCGGGAAGGCTCTGGACCTCTCAGCAGTAGGTCTCTCTCCTCTATACTCTAGCAGCCGCCACCACACTCGGGACCCTGTTGGCTGCAGTGGGTCCTTGTGGAATCTCCCCTCTCCTTGCAGCCTTGGGTGGAGGGTGAGAGGTGTGTGCAGTTTCCCAGATGTCAAGGGATGAAGTAACGTAGTCTGTGTGTGTGCATCTCCTTGTTCTGGGAGAAAGTGGTGTTGACCACAAACAAGCAGAAAGAAAGTTACATTCTACCACCCTAAGCAGCCCCTGGTGAGATGCCAGGCACTTCCTTCCAGTCTTTTTTTACAATATGTAGCTCAGTTTATCCCCATCCCACCTCCCACCACACACACTAAGACAGCGGCCACAGGGCTGATAAACAGCCGTTTCTGCAGAGCAGTGCCTGGGGCCCCCTCCTGCATCATCAGTGGCTCTGTCCGCCTTTCTGCCCAAGGTCCTGGGGTCAATGCACTGCCAACGCCCCATCCATGACCAGTGTGAGCAACCTCACTGCTGTCCACAAATGCTCCTGTGCTGAGCCTTGGGCACAACGTTCTCCAAATTCTGCTGGCTCTGACATGCCTGTGGTCCCGTGGCATCACCAAAAACATCCTGACTTCCTTCCTCCTGAGCATGGGATGGAGGCAAAGCCCTGAGCAGCCTCCTGTGGGTCACCCACCGCACCTGCTGCACCCACTGCACCTCCTGCGCCCACCACACCTGCTGCCCCCGCCGTGCCCACCACACCTGCCACTCCTGCCATGGCTCCCGTCCCTCTGCAGGTCCCTGCTTCCCTCTCTTCAGCAGCTTGCTCAGACGCTGACCATCTCCCACCCCAGCGCCCTGTCCCTCCTCAGGTCCTGCTGACCGGGCAGCCTCTGGTCTGCAGCAGGGCACACGGGCCTCTGAGTGCTGGGCTGTGGGGCTGCTTGTTGCAGTTGTCCCTCCCAGCCTCTTGCTCCCGTGTGCCTGGCCTGGGACTTCCTCCAGGTGTATTTGTGGAGGAAGCCAGAGAACGGGTGCAGGGTGCAGACAAGACTCTGAGGGGGCACAGGAGGTGGGGTCCCAGGCAGAAGGGCCAGCGCAGCCTCCTAAGTTTCAGGAACAAGCTGTGATCTGGAAGCTTTGGAAACTCTTGAAGACAAGGAGCTATGATCTGTGTTGGACCAAGGATTCCAGATCCCTGCTCTGCTGCCTCCGGTGGGAACACCCACACGCCCTCCCCAGGACCCTGGGCCAACAGCCTGGGTTTGCGTGTTTCAGTCCAGGATCTTGAGCCCTTAGAAAAGAGACCCTGCTCCCATCCTGGCCACTCCATCTCCTGCTTCCTCACTTCGTGTCCACTCGTTCCAGTGTGCTGGGGGTGGGGCTGGTGCTCTAGGACTGAATTCTGGTCCTGGCTCCCACCCTGGTTGTTTTTTTCCTATAGGTCAGCCCTGAAATGTCCATTACTCACTAAGAAAAGGAAAATGCTCATTTGAAAGACAATTCTTCTCTTTGACAATGCTGAGACATTCTCCCAGCCCCAGCCCCACCGTGCTCCAGTGTGTGAAGGACAGCAGCTGTTGGGGAAGTACAGTGCATCTGTCCTAACCAGGGCTGGAGGTGATGCCAGTCTGTGCAGCTGGGAACACCTCCTCTGCTGTGGCTGAAGGGGCTCCACCTGGCACCTGTGCCACCAGTGGCCCCTGAACAGGCATCCAGGCCCACCCTTAATAAAGATGCATTGCTCATTCTGTTTCAGACCTTGTTTATCCTCCCCAGCTCCCCAGTGTGTTCTGGAGGAGATCCCTCCACTGTCAGACAAAGACTTCGGAATGACAGCAGTCATCCCGCCGAGAGTCAGCGGCGTCGGCATGTGCTTCTCCTTCCTGTCAGTGCCCCTCTGGCTCAGTCCAATGCCCAGCACTTACAGCTAGGAAAACACACACAAGCACATACACACCCCGTACACGGGCACAGGCTCACATGCGCACACACCCGCACTTGTGCAAACACACACACAGAGGCACATGCACTTTCTCACACAGGCACACATGCACAATGCACACACAGGCACACCCGCACACATGCTTACACATACACTTACCTGCACATTCCCACACACGGACATGCAGGCACACCCCTCCACACACACATATATGCACATGCATGCACACTTTCTCACAGATACACAAAGCAATGCAGACACTCACGTATGTATACATGAGCACACATGCATACACACAGGCACACACTGTGCACACACATACGTATGCACACACCCACACATGCACAACACACACACAGGCACACATGAGCACACACTCACATGCACACACGTTCCCATCCCCCCACCACATAATCGCACAGACGCCTGATGCCTTGCAGCAGGTGAGACGGCCCGTCAGTAGGATTAGGGGCCAACAGGGGGTTCTGGCAGCAGATGCAGGCAGTTTGGAGAAGGGGCTGAGTGCGAGCTGAGGCAGACAAGGGAGGTTGAGTGAGGGAGAGGGTTGGGTCCCTGAGGTGGGGCAGGGGGAAGGGTGGGAGGTGGCTGAGGGAGCTTCCCGGAGAAGCTCAGAATGAGACAGTCACATGGGGGGTTGTTTGGGCTTTCCCAGGTGAACCCTGTACTTCCCCCTTCCCCTCCCCCTCCCTCTATATTCCCCTCCCCAGAGCCATGGCCCCTCACCACCCCTCTGCCCTGGCACCTCAATAAGACCCTGTGGAAGTTCCTGTAGACAGGAAGTGGGGTGGGGCCTGCTGGGAGGTGGGGCCTGTGGGGAGGTGGGGTCTGTGGGGGAGGCGGGGCCTGTGAGAAGGTGGGGCCTGTGGGGAGGTGGGGCTTGTGGGGAGGCGGGGCCTGTGGGGAGGTGGGTCTTGTGGGTAGGTGTGGCCTGTGGGAAGACAGCTCTTCTTATGAGAAGGCGGGGCCTATGAGAAGGCGGGGCCCATGAGAAGGCAGGGACTGTGGGAATTCAGGGTCTCCCTAAAGTGAAGAAGAGCCCTCCTGGGGAGTGCAGGGAGCATCTTCCTTTGTCTTTTGAGCTCATCTTGATTTTGAGCTAATTTGTTTACAACAATGTAGAGACCAGGCTGCACTCAGGATGCTGGCAGGACCGAGTTGAGTGACGTCCATACCACTGATGCCCGCTGGGTGTCTGCGTCCAGCCACACTGTGCTGGGAGCTGGGGGTGTGGGGACAGGTCAGACCCAAACCTGCCCCATTTGTTCCACAAACCAGCAGCAATGCAAGCCAGGCATGGCTCCAAGTTCACCTGAAGTCGGTCCTTCCCCGAGCAGCCAGAGGGGCAGGTCCTGCTGTTTTCTCCACTCTGCAGATGGGGAGACTGAGGCACAGGTGGCCACACGCAAGTCACCCCGCCAGCGAGGAGAGGAGGCCGTATCCCAGCCAGGGTGTGGAAATGCTGTGCCTGGCTGGTATCCCCTGCCCCAGAGGCCCCTGTGCTAAGTGCCCCGGCTCTGGGGCAGGAGCCACACTCTGGATGATTTTATAAAAACCGTTTTATTTTAAAATGATATGCAAGTATGGAGGGTGCCCCTCAAAGCACACACATGGCTTCATTAGTTACCCTGTGGAACAGCTCCATGCCAAAACCTGGACTTGCACTGTCTCCTCCAGATGTCTCCCCGGCCTCGCCCCTGCCCAAAAGGAACCAGTGCCCTTTTGTTTGTAGGAATCACTTCCTTGTGTTTTTTTTCCCCTCTAAATACTATGATGTAGCTTTGCCTAATTTTTTTTTTTTTTTTTGAGATAGACTGTCAGCCCATCACCCAGGCTGGAGTGCAGTGGCATAATCCCAGCTTACTGGAACCTCCACCTCCCAGGTTCAAGTGATCCTCATGCCTCAGCCTCCCGAGTAGCTGGGATTATAGGCATGGGCCACTACATCTGGCTAATTGTGTATTTTTAGTAGAGACAGGGTTCACCATGTTGGCCAGGCTGGTCTCGAACTCCCAGCCTCAGGTGATCCACCCACCTTGGCTTCCCAAAGTGTAGGAATTCCAGGTGTGAGCCATGACACCCTGCCGGCTTTGCCTAACATTTTATAACAGCTTGATTTTAAAAATGTTTCAAATCTGTTTCAGTCTTTAGGTCCCTCCTGTCGCTCTTTTTTTTTTTTTTTTTATGATGTGTCTGCTGAATGACCAGGTCGTTTGGCCTGAGGTGTGTCCTCTTGATGCAGTTCTGCCTGTTCCTCTGTCCTCTGAGATTCCTGTGCGCTGGTGGCTGGACCCAGAGACTCCTCCCACTCAGGCTGCATCCCTGCCCCAGGACCCCAGGTTCTGTTGTGTCCCCCCATTAGGATGACACAGGTCAGGGCTGTGCACTCCTGGAATGGTGGCCAGGGTTGCTCTGTACTTCAAGTCATTAATCCATCGAGGTTGCAAGATGGTGACGTCCTGAGTCTGGAAGTTCTTTTTCACTTATTTGTTGGGATACTTTTAAGGAAACTCTTCTCCTCCAAGCAGTCTTATCCCCAGTGCCACTGTCCAGAGAAAGCAGGATAAGGGCACAAATCTTCTCCCACAGTCGCTGCCTTCAGGAAAATGCACCGGGTCCCCGAAGCCCTCCTGAGGGTTGGCTTGGTCAATACCACTGTGTGCACATGCCCCCTTCCAGTGGGAACTGTGGACGGCATCGAAGGGAAGAGAAGGTTCTTGCTGCACCAGAAGCCCCTTATGGAGCAGTGAAGGATTTCACAGAACTGAAGATCAGGGGCCTGAGACAGGAGCTTTTACCAAAAGGATGCTTTGAAAGCCAAGGGGGAAGCTGAGTTATGAGAAAGCTTTGCACGACTGCAAGGAATACAGAGCCCAGAGCTGGGATCCGAGTCGCTGCGGCACTAGGACAGAGGCAACTTGTGCGTACCTGGGAGCCCAGACTGGCCTGGCCATTGGGAGCAGAGGGGTCCCCGGTGTGGGCCTGCAGCTTGTGCACCTTTACTGTGTCTTCAAGGGCACCACTGTTCATCTCAGCAAGGCTTCGGTGAACTTGCAGGGGATGGTGGAAGCAGACACCGCACTGTGTGGGGGACCTGAACACGAAGTCGGTAGAAGAGCAGGTCTCTGGGCACGGCTCCAGCAACACCAAAAGGAAGCGGGCCGCCTTGAAGAGCGCTCTTCCTCTGCTGGAGCTCCCGGTCAATACGGCATCGTCTGCATGGAGGGTCTGATTCACGAGATGTACGCTGCTGGAAAACGCTTCAAAGAAGCAAACTACCTCCTGTGGGCTGAAGTTCTCTCCACCAGGTGAAATGAAGAAAACGCCCACTCGTTTTGTAGAAGGTGGGGTTGCTGGCAGCTAGGAAGACCAGACCAGCAGGCTTTCTAGCAGAATGAACTCAGGTCTACACGCTTATTTTTGTAATCAGGTCAGTTAATAAATGGTGACTGCCTTTGAATTTAAAAGAAATATGTATCATTATGCATTCATGAACCGAAATGTGTTTGGTAGGTCTCAATCCACTGCAATTATTATCGTCTTTGCAGCTCAGATCATCCTGTCTCTGGCCAGGGGTGTCTCATCAGGTGAACTCCACGTCCTGCATGCTCTCTCAGGGTCAGCTTGGTTGTTGTATAATTTACATACCAAAAAAAAATGCACAGATTTGAAGTGTAAAGTTTGTAGAGTTTTATTTAATAAATGTTGAGTTTTACACTCATGTAACCACCATCATAATCAAGATCTGGAACATTCCATCAGTTCAAAAACTTCCCTCATACACCTTGGCAGTCATCGCCCTCCTCTGGCCCAGCAATCACGGACTGGCCAGCATGGGTCAGATCTGCTTCAGCTGGAACTTTCTAAATGGAATCATGCAGTGTGTGGGCTATGTGACCGGGGTCTTTCAATGTCGTTTTAAGACTCATCTGCACTGTTGTGTGTTTCTGTAGGCTTTGTTCCTTTTCATTGCAGAGAAGGACTCCATTCTGTGATGACACCATTGGCCTGCTGATGGGCATCCGAAAGTCTCAGCATCCACAGGTGCAGTGGGCAGAGGCCGGGCTGCAGGAGCCACGTGGGGCTGGTCGCTGTCACTCCTGCCATGCTGGGTTGGCTGGGGATAGAAAGTCAACTCAGAAGACGAACCAGGCCGGGCGCGGTGGCTCAAGCCTGTAATCCCAGCACTTTGGGAGGCCGAGACGGGCGGATCACGAGGTCAGGAGATCGAGACCATCCCGGCTAATACGGTGAAACCCTGTCTCTACTTAAAAATACAAAAAACTAGCCGGGCGACGAGGCGGGCGCCTGTAGTCCCAGCTACTCGGGAGGCTGAGGCAGGAGATGGCGTGAACCCGGGAGGCGGAGCTTGCAGTGAGCTGAGATCCGGCCACTGCACTCCAGCCTGGGTGGCAGAGCGAGACTCCGTCTCAAAAAAAAAAAAAAAAAAGAAGACGAACCAACTTGCTTATGTGGCCAAGAGGTTTGAAAATAGGGCTGGATCCAGAACCCAAACCATGTCATCAGAAATCTTTCTCCGTAGCTCAGCTCCACCTTCCTTGCGGCTGGCTTCACTCCTGGCAGGCTGTTTGCAGGCGGAGCACAGGTGGACGCTGAGATTTCAGGCTTATATATCTAATTGGGTGGGACAGAGAGGGAGAGAGGGAGAGAGAGAGAGACAGGGAGGCGGAGACAAATATACAGAGAGAGACAGAGAGACAGAGTGTGAGAGACACACAGAGAGAAAGATACAGAGTGAGAAAAAGAGAGAGAGAGGAGGGAAAGAGACAGAGAGAAAGAGAGAGACAGAGGGAACAAGACACCAAAAGAACACGCATGAGAGAGATTCATTTCAAGAAACCCAGCAAAGGTCCCAAGATGGACACTCGCTGGCCAGGCTTGGGTCACTTGACCACTTGGGGTGGGAGGAAGCCATCCCCTAGAACTACCCAGGCTCCCCAGATTGAAACGAGGGACCTGATAATGAAAGGAGGAGGGATGCTGGGCAGGCAGAGCGAGGCCACTCTGCACCGTTGCCACTGCAGTGTGCTGATGCCAGGCCCTGGATGAGCATCCAGCACCCACCGTGCGCTGCCCTCCCACCTGGTGGGCTGACTCCCATGGCTCCGCCATCTCGATACAGTGGTGAGTGGGTGGTGAGCTGCTTTCCTGTGCTGTAACCTTACTTTACTTCTAAAAGTGAAAACAAAAACACAGGAGTGCCGACACCGGCGACAGAAGGCAGGCTCTGTGAACGCCATGGAGGTGAGGCTGGTGCTGCCCGAGCTGCTCGGGGGACAGGCATGTGAGGCAGGCATGGTGCCGTGGACCATGGGCTGAGACATTTGGGGCCACTTTCCTAAAGAGGGCGGATCTTTAGAGCAGCTGTAGTACACGTTTCCTCATTGGAGGAGAAACCAAGCTGGGTGAGCATCTGGGATTTGACTTCTGCACAGTCAATTTTGTACATTTTCCAGGATTGCGTTGTGGACACAGCGAGAGAGCATCCTGGGAGAAAGGCTGCATTCAGTGGAGACTGAACCCAGGTGGGGGACCGGGGGGTGTGCCTCCTGTGACTCGGGGCAGGTGCCTGACTACCTGGGGTGCTTTCCAAAGAAGGTGGGCAGGGGCATGGGGGAGGGGCCCTCCAGGGCCTCCGTACCTGAGTGAAGCTTCGTCAACAAGCTTCTTGGGAGACGGCCAGAGACAATGAGGGAGACAAAGGGAGCTCCAACTCAAAATCTGAGAGAAAAGCAAAGGGCAAATGTGATTTCATAAAAATGTTGCTTCACTGACAAATCCAAGGCTTTTCCCGCCATGGGAACCCCGTTCCTCAGCTCTTCCCGCCGGAAAAGCACTTGGTGGGGTGGGGCGGGGAGACCCAGTCCCACATGGAATTTCCGGGTGGAGCGTTTCCGTGTCTTTCACACCAGCAGGTGGACGCAGCAGTGAGGAAATTGTCTGCATCTTCTGGACGCGGGGCTGCACGTGGCGCTCTGTGGATAAGGCACCTCTGCTCATCGCTTCTTTTTTGCGAAGTGCGCCTGTCACGCATAAATCCGTCACATCCACGGCCAAAGCCTCTTTCAGAACGAGCCGAATTGCAGTTTCAGGTTTGGCGTCTTCTCTCACTCTCTCTCTTGTGCACGCAGGGACATCCTGACGGGGCCCGGGGTGGTGCTTTCTGGATGTGTGGGGTCTTTCAGGAGAGCAAAGCTGTGACTTGAGGACAGACAGCACAGCAGTAGCAGCAAAGCCCAGCAGCCCCTCGGAGAGTTCTTTTCATTCCCAGAACCAAGAGCGGGAGGAAATGGCTCCTAGGAAGTGTCTTATTTTCTCATTTGTTAGACGCCGCTGTCAGCCTGGGAGAGCAGGCATTCTCTGTCCTGAATTAGCCCAGTTGGATGAGCTCATGCTGTGGGGGCTGCAGCCTGCCGCCCCCGCACCGACTCCATTAGCGGCAGGGAGGTGAGCTCCGTGAGAGGCGGGCCAGGGGTGCCACATCAGATCAGCCCCTTCACAGAACCCAGTCTAAACGTGGGACAGCCCTTTCACGGCACGCACCAGATAAAACTGAGTCCAGGACAGCGCTGTGAGCCCCCACCACACCCTTAGCTGGAGGCCACAGGCGGCGGGTCTCAGGTCCGAAGCCCTTCAGCAAAGTCCTGGCATGGGGCCTTGGAGAAGCCGCCAGTGTCTCAAACCTGCTCTCACTGCCTCATGGGAGGCTCAGGTGGTTCCATGCAGTTGACAGACATCATCATTCGCCACCTGCACATGCGGCCTGGGCAGAGGCTGGCTGCAGTCCCCTAGTCCCCACCTCTGCTCTTCCCCCAGCCTGGCGTGGGTAGTTGTGGGGTGGGGAGTCTGGGGCAGGGGGTGCCGGAGGAGTGCCTGCCCTTGAGATGCTAGAGGAGTGCCGATCTCCCGCTCCTGGATGTGTGGCAGAGGCCTCTTGAGTGCGCCTGGGTCAGTCTCCCTGATGCATCGAGCACCATAGCTGCCTCTCCTTCCTGGCTGTTCCCTACATGGAAAGTCCTTCTCATCCTGTGCAAAGAGCTCTCGGTTTGGGAAGAGACTGGACAGGACCCCCAATGACGGTTCAGGCCAGGAAGGCACCTGAGGCCTGGGTACTGGTTTATGTGGGACCCTGGGCACAACCTTTACCTTCTGCACCTGTGGGAAACCTGCCCAGGAAGCATGGCCCACACCAGGTAGAGTGCACACACCGTTTTTATGAAGCAGAGTAGCAAGAATACAGTGGCCGTGAGGTCCTTCCAGGACCCTGCTTGTGGACAGCTCCCAGCAGCTGCAGCTCACTCCCAGCCCCAGCTGACTCCTAGCCCCTCAGCGAGCCCGGGGCTGGATCAAAGTATGGGGACGATCCTGTGGGTGCACCCCAGCATGGCAAGCTTCCAGGAGACCCTAGACCCCGGCTGGGGGTCAGGAAGGCTCTCCCCTCTGTGTTTCTTTTTTTTTTTTTTTTTGAGACGGAGTCTTTCTCTGCCGCCCAGGCTGGAGTGCAGTGGCCGGCTCTCAGCTCACTGCAAGCTCCGCCTCCCGGGTTCACGCCATTCTCCTGTCTCAGCCTCCCGAGTAGCTGGGACTACAGGCGCCTGCCTCGTCGCCCGGCTAGTTTTTTGTATTTTTTTAGTAGAGACGGGGTTTCACCGTATTAGCCAGGATGGTCTCGATCTCCTGACCTCGTGATCCGCCCGTCTCGGCCTCCCAAAGTGCTGGGATTACAGGCTTGAGCCACCGTGCCCGGCCCCCTCTGTGTTTCTGAGTCCGTAGGAACTGAGTCTCTGGCCACACGAGGACAGAATCAGTGACATCTGAAGAACCGGGAGCTAGAAGATGAGGGTGATTAAGTCACGCGCCTCAGCAAGTTCATTAAACTGTTGACTTGCTAATGGTCCCGGGTGCAGTTTGGAATGAGGGTGTTAACATAGGGACTCCGTGTATTCGGGAAGTCTCTGGTCTGAAAATAGGGCTGCCAGGCTTCTAATATGCCCTCCACAGACTAGAGCTCCCGCACATGAATTATTAATGCAGTATCATATTAACTGTATTGATATGTTAATAATTAATAACAACATGCTAATGATCACCCTGTGGCTACATCATTGCTGCTCACACACGTCCTCCTGGGAGGTGGCTTTGTCCTGCCTTTGGGGAGCAAGGGACAGCAACTCACCCATGGGCAGCTGGGGGGCAGCAGGGCTGAGGCTGGTGCCTGGTCCCTGGGGACCCGGGTGACGTGCAACTTGCCAAGGAATGTGCCTCCGGCCTGCAGGCCCTGAGCGCCCCATGGCACCTGATGTAGGCCCCGCCTCCACCCCGCGTATGTCCAGGAGGGAGTCTGAGAGCTCGGCCCAGCCAGGCGTCTACCTGAGCAGACAGGCAGCTGCAGGCTGTGTGCAGAGGTGTCACCTGGAAAGCTCTGGGCCGCTGGCAGTGGCAGCCCAAGAAAGGGGCTGCAGCTCAGGCTGGTCCTCTTCTCCCAGCAACAGGCCCTGAGCTGTTCTTTTGGTGCTCTGGACTCTGCCTTGGTTTTGTCATCTGCAGAATGGATGCGCAGCCCCGTCACCTCGCAGGGGAGCTGGGACGGGCCGGCACACAGTGCTTGGCAAAAGCAGGCACCCAGAGTAGCTGCTATTGCTATCGCCCCCTAAGGATTTTGCTTAATTTCTTTCCTTGGAAAGTGCTGGAATAAATTCTAGACACTGCTGCATTCCTGAGCATCGCTCCCGGCCCCAACACCACAGCCTGAGGGCTGCATCGAGCCAGGTGGATTCAGCACCCCTAGGAAGCCTGGCACTGAACCCCCTGGCTGCAGTCATCCAAGGGGGGTGTCAGCAGGGTCTCCTGCTGCAGAGCTCACAAGGGAGCTTGGCAGAATTAATCTTTTCTGAGAAACCCAGAAGAATCTTCACCTAACCTGCCCTGAAAAGTCTCTCCAGCACCTCCCCTGGTGTCTGGTGCCCGTTAGCACCAAGGGCCTCCCGGGGGGACAGGAGAGTGGGGCAGGTCCACGAGGCGGGGTTCAGGCAGCTCAGACAAGACCACGGCTCCACAGCCTGGCCTGTAGCCCTGCCTCCTGCTGGGGTGGGCCATGGGCTTGCTGCACACGTGAAGGTCTGCAGGGGTGTCTTTCCGAGCGCACTGTGACAGCCCAGTAGAAGAGGGCCCAGGGGAGTGGCAGGCATCGCGGCCTGTGGCCCAGAGCCCCCATATGCGTGAGACTCCACCTCCATGAGGATCTTTCTGTGCAGGCCGCTGTTATCAGCCATCGTACAGAGCAGGGTATTGAGACTCCGGCAACTTCCGTGACTTCCGAGGTCACATAGCCATGAAATGGCTGAGCTGGGCTTCAAACTCAGGCAGAAGATTCCAGAACCAGCACACAGCCACCAGGCAGCCAGCCTCCACCTGACAGTTGGAGAGGCTGGACATGGGCTTCCAAGTGCCCTCAGACCTCTGACCCCCCAGCTCTGCTCTCTTCCCTTCCTTCCTCTTCCTATCACTGTCTCTGCTTCCCTCTGTCTCTGTCTCCCTGTCTCTGTCTCTCCCTGTCTCTGTCTCCCTCTGTCTCCCTGTCTCTGTCTCCCTCTGTCTCCCTGTCTCTGTCTCCCTCTGTTTCCCTGTCTCTGTCTCCCTCTGTCTCCCTGTCTCTGTCTCCCTCTGTCTCCCTGTCTCTGTCTCCCTCTGTTTCCCTGTCTCTGTCTCCCTGTTCCTCTGTCCCTGTCTCTCTGTCTCTGTCCATCTCTGTCTCCCTCTCCCTCTCCCTCTGTCTCCCTCTGTCTCTGTCTCTCTGTCTCTGTCTGTCTCTGTCTCCTTCTCCCTCTGTCTCTGTCTGTCTCTGTCTCCCTCTCCCTCTGTCTCTCTCTGTCTCCCTCTCCCTCTCCCTCTGTCTCCCTCTGTCTCTGTCTCTCTGTCTCTGTCTGTCTCTGTCTCCTTCTCCCTCTGTCTCTGTCTGTCTCTGTCTCCCTCTCCCTCTGTCTCTCCCTCTGTCTCTGTCTCTCTGTCTCTGTCTGTCTCTGTCTCCCTCTCCCTCTGTCTCTCTCTGTCTCTGTCTCCCTCTCCCTCTGTCTCTGTCTCCCTCTGTCTCTATCTCTGTCTCCCTCTCCCTCTGTCTCTGTCTCCCTCTGTCTCTATCTCTGTCTCCCTCTCCCTCTGTCTCTGTCTCCCTCTCCCTCTGTCTCTGTCTTCCTCTATCTCTGTCTCTCTGTCTCTGTCTATCTCTGTCTCCCTCTCCCTCTGTCTCCCTCTGTCTCTGTCTCTCTGTCTCTGTCTGTCTCTGTCTCCCTCTCCCTCTGTCTCTCTCTGTCTCTGTCTCTCTGTCTCTGTCTCCCTCTCCCTCTGTCTCTCTCTGTCTCTGTCTCTCTCTATCTCTGTCTCCCTCTCCCTCTGTCTCTGTCTCCCTCTGTCTGGGTGTTTATTGGGAGGGCCCTGAGCACATGACTTCAGTCCCTTTCCGGGACATCTGCAGGGTCCTGTCCCCCATGCACACATGCTGGGATACCCTCGGAGCCCCCTGCTTACTGCATACCCTCATGTTCTCAACCTTCAGGGGCTCCCCTGGGTGATGTGACTTGGCTTTGAGCTGAGTTGAAGAAAAGTCTTTGGAGCTGCTTTTATTCCATTTTGGCAGCTTCCAAGAACTGGGCCTGTCACCCCGGAGCACATCTCCCAGGCATCTCAGCAAGACCCCGCGGCGGCGTTGGCCCTGCCAACCTTTGTCCCATGACTGAGGTTTGCTGGGGAAAGAAGGGACCATGGAGGACTTGGGCTCATTTAGAGAGGAGAGGCTTCTCCTGTCTCTATCTCTTTTAATCTCACTTTTAACCTCAGCCCTTGGCAGAGATTTCCACGAAATTAAGCCTCAGGCTAATGCCATCAACATGGGGAGGGGGCTGCTTCTGCACAGAGCCAGGTCCACGCCAGTCCTGCCACAGGGGGAGGGCGCTTGGGGCAGCATCAGCTCATCCCAGTGCCAGCAGAGCCCCTGCCCGGCAACCCTGTGCCTCACTCAGGCTGTGTGGGCACCGTGGGATGGTGCGCGGCATGGCTCTGCGTCCCTGAGGCAGCACCTGTCCTTGAGGTTCCACACCTTGTGGGGGTGGGAACGTGACAGGCAGGTTTGCTGTGGAGCAGGGAGGTGGGAGGGCTCAGGGCGAAGAGAGCCATCTGGGGACCCCAGTGACGGGTGGGATACTATACCCTCCCGGAATGGGTATAGTAGCAGGGGTGAGAGTCAAGGTGGTACCACCAGGGTTGAGGGCGGCACCCCTGCAGCCTGGGTCTGGCTGGGCCCTGGCACCCCTGCTGAGCAGGTGACTTCTAGAGCATGGCGGGAAAGGTGTCCTCACTGGCTGTCCACAGGGGAGGGATGATGGCGCTCAGCTCCCTGCAGCAGGGAGAGATGGGCCGGTCAACGTCGGGAGCCCTGCACGGGGCTGGTGGGGAAGCCTAGTCCCTCCTCAATCCCTCACCCTGAGGCCTGTGGATGCCCAGGCCCAGCTGCCTCCTCCTCCTGAGGAAGCCCTCCCTGCCTGGACGCACCCCTAGGAGGGAGCTCCTGGGCTGAAGAGGCTCCCCCGGCTGGTGTCTGCAATGACAGTGGAGACTCGGCGAGTAAATCTCAGCACAGCCACACCAGAGACAGCAGCAGCCGCAGCACTTGCAGAGGGTCTGCGTGCACCCCCTAACCCAGCCTGTGTGCACCCCCCGGGCATGTGTGTCCCCCACCCCATGCTGGGCCTTCATGCACCACCCCCCACCCAGCCTGTGTGCACCCCCTGGGCTTGCATGCTCTCTCACCCCATGCCAGGTCCCCCCACCCCACGTCGGGCCTTCATGCACTCCCCCACCCAGCCTGCGTGTACCCCCAGGCTTGCGTGCCCTCTCACCCCACGCCAGGTACCCCCACCCCACACCAAGCCTGCGTGCACCCCGCCCCACCGTCCACCACCCAGCCTGCGTTCACCCCCCCGGGCTTGCATGC
Organism: Trachypithecus francoisi; assembly: GCF_009764315.1. Classification (NCBI taxonomy): domain Eukaryota; kingdom Metazoa; phylum Chordata; class Mammalia; order Primates; family Cercopithecidae; genus Trachypithecus; species Trachypithecus francoisi. The sequence continues at coordinate 58,422,033 of NW_022681467.1, forward strand.
CCCCCACCCCACACCAGGCCTGCATTCGTCCCGTGGGCCTGGGTGCACCACCACCCCCACCCCAACAGCCTGCTTGCACCCCCCAGGCTTGCAGGCCCCCACCCCACACCAGGCCTGTGTGCGTCCCCTGGGCCTGCGTGCACCACCACCCCCACCCCAACAGCCTGCTTGCACCCCCCAGGCTTGCAGGCCCCCACCCCACACCAGGCCTGTGTGCGTCCCCTGGGCCTGCGTGCACCTAGACGCTGTGTGGTATGTGCTGTGGACGATTCCCTTTAAAGCATCAACAATTACATGCGAGTTTGAACGAAAACTGCTCTGAAGGGCTTCACAGAAACTGCTGAATGAGGCTATTTGGGGGTGGGGGCAGGATGAGTCCATAGGTTTGGTTTTATTCTGCACTTTTCTTGGTGGTGGGAATGTTAAACTAGCTGTGAGGGCTACTCTTATTTAGAAATTTTGGAAAGCAAATCTCAGGAAAGGTGGTACAGATTCCAGGTCGGGAGAAATCTGGCTGCCCCTCCACGTCCCCTTCCAAGTCACCCTGGGTTTGCCAGAGCCTCCCCCAGGCTGGCCAGCAGGTGGGCAGGCGTGGCCAGGAACCCAGCCTGCGCGGGTGCTAAATGCCCCTTCTCCGGGAGGACGTCACAAGGGCACTGCGGATCCCTCACTCAACTCTTATTTGCTGCACATGTCAAAGCTGTTTAAAAAGAAAGCGCTCAGGACTTTCCCCAGAGTCTGCAGTCAGGGTTGGCCTCCAGCCTAGGTGTGATCTGAAGTTCTATGACTCAGACCCACAAACCCAGGCTGCGCAGAACGCATTCACCCAGGAACTTGGGGCATTCATCCAGCAACTTGGGCGTGGAGTGAGAGGCGAGCCCCCCGTCCCCGCACTCGGGGGCACACGCCAGTCACTGCCCAGCCCCCAGGCCTCTTAGAGGAACTCAGCACACACAGTCACATGGAGCCTAACAAATTGTAGCCCCGGCGCGGCCCCTGTGCCCCGCCCCCACCTGGGCCTTTTGCAGCTGCCAGGCTGGGAGGATCCATCCCATCTCCCACTGAAGGGCAGCAGCCCCTGGGAGGGACCGAGAGGAAGGAGCCCCGACAGGACGGACTGTGGGGTGAAAGGCGGTGGAAAGGTGGAGAAATCCAGCACTCTGAAAGGCAGCTGGGGAGCCTGGAGAAGGACATGTGTGAACTTTAGAACTGCTCATTGGTCCAAGCTGTGACCTTGAAGGCAGGGGCCTCTCTGGCCTCTGTGTCCCCGTTGCTGAGGACAGGGTGGGACACGAGAGGCTGGGGGGTGGCCTCTGCCTCTGAGCCGGTTCTCAGCTCTTTTCTTCCCTCTGAATTCATGTGTTTTCTCAGCCATGAGGGACCCACAGAAATCGGGGCTCGGGAAGCCAGGGATGACTTTGAGTTTGAGAGAAGCAACTAGCCCGGATCACATACTGGAGACGGTCAGGCCCAGCCCCACCCCCTGTGCATGTCTGGCTGAGCTTCCTAAGGAGCAGTGGCCACATCCACACTGCACCAGACCCTGCCACAGCCAATCCTGACCAAACAGCCAGTCTGCTTGTCAGTGTAGGTGACCAGCCAGGTCAGTCTGGGTTTCCCAGAGAAACAGAACCAGTAGGATCCATGTCCACCTCTCTCTGTCTTTATGAATCAATCTATTGATTCTGTCTATTCATCCATCCATCTATGTATTATCCATCTATGTATTATCCATCTATGTATTATCCATCTATGTATCTATCCATCTATGTATTATCCATCTATGTATTATCCATCTATGTATTATCCATCTATGTATTACCCATCTATGTATTATCCATCTATGTATCTATCCATCTATGTATTATCCATCTATGTATCTATCCATCTATGTATTATCCATCTATTCATCCATCCATCTATGTATTATCCATCTATGTATTATCCATCTATGTATCTATCCATCTATTTATCTATCTGTCTGTCTGTCTATCCATCCATCCATCTAGCCAGCTAGCTAGCTATCCATCCATTTTCTTCCTTTCTTTCTTTTTCTTCCTTTCTTTTCCTTCCTTCTTTCCTTCTTTCCTCCCTCCCTCCCTCTCTCTATTCTTTCTTTCTCTTTCTTTCTTTCTTCTTTCTTCTTTCTTTCTTTTCTTTTTTTCTTTCTCTCTCTCTCTCTCTCTCTTTCTTTCTCTTTCTTTCTTTTTTTTTTTTGAGACGGAGTCTCGCTCTGTTGCCCAGGCTGGAGTGCAGTGGCCAGATCTCAGCTCACTGCAAGCTCCACCTCCCAGGTTCACGTCATTCTCCTGCCTTGGCCTCCCGAGTAGCTGGGACTACAGGCGCCCGCCACCTCGCCCGGCTAGTTTTTTGTATTTTTTAGTAGAGATGGGGTTTCACCATGTTAGCCAGGATGGTCTTGATCTCCTGACCTCGTGATCCGCCCGTCTCGGCCTCCCAAAGTGCTAGGATTACAGGCTTGAGCCACCGCACCCGGCATCTTTCTCTTTCTTTATTCTTTCTTTCTTTTTCTTTCTTTCCTCTCTCTCTCTCTCTTCCTTTCTATCTATCAAGAATAAGAGAGATTGGTTTTAATGAATTGGCTCACATGATTGTGGGGACTGGCAATTGCAGGGCAGGCCAGCTGGCTGGAAGTCCAGGGAAGCTGATGCCGCCATCTGAGTCCGAATTCCACAGGGCAGCAGGCTGGAAATTCAGCACGGCTTCCACATTGCCATCTTGAGGAGGAGAATCCCCTTTTCTTCCAGAAACCTCAGTCTTTGCTCTCAAGGCCTCAGCTGCTGGGACGAGGCCCACCCCCATGGTGGAGGGTCATTTGCCTAACTCAAAATCTGCTAAGTGTTCATCCTGCCAGAAACCACCTGCACGGCAGCATTGAGGCAGGTGTGTGGCCAATAGCTGGCCACCGTGGTGCAGCCGAGTGGACACATAAGTGACCATCACCCTCGTGGCAATGGGGGAGGGGGTCTTTCAAGTTCCACAGCAAAGAGATTCCAAGGGCCTTATTATTCCCAAGAATTAGAACAGATTTTCTGTCCAATTTGGCAAGGAGGCCCAAGATCCAGCATCGTTAGCTTCAGACAGGTGGGAACCCAAAGCAGACGCAGCACCTGCCCTGGTGCACACAGTTCAGCAGAGGTCAGCTCACCCCCGGACTGTCTGCACGAGTGTTGGGGCACGATGGGGGCATATCTCATGTTGTGCTTCTTGGCCATGAGGGACCCAAGGAAACTGGGGCTTAGAAAGCCAAAGATGGCTTTGAGTTTGAGGGGAGAAGCAACTCGCGCTTACCTGGTTTGGTGGGTGGTCAGGGAGGACTTCCTGGAGGAAGGAACACGTAAAATGAGGCCCAAAGGATGGAAAGGAGCTTTGAGCAGAGGAATTCCTTCCAGGCTATCCCCAGACCTGCTGGCTGCCTGGGACTCCGGTGCCGTCTGGGGTACAGTGTGTTCTCCCAAACACCAGTGGCACTTGTGTTCAGGGCAAGCCAGCGGTGGAGCTGATCCTGGGGGTGGCCATGGCTTTGCCCTGGGCTAACCCAACAGGGGTGTGAACTGGAGCCCCACACTCAAAACCCAACTCACAAAGCAGACATTTAAATTTCACTCATTCAGAGACCTGGGTCAGTCCATTCTTACCAAGCCCCCACTGCGTGCTGGGTCCAGCGTGAGACAGCTGTGGGGATGCATGGACAGAGGGGCCTTGCCCTCAAGGGGCTCCCCTTCTCGTGAGAGGAAGTCACCGTCTCCAGGTGACAAATGCCGCCAACGAAGATGTGTGCTCAGGGCGGTCAGAGGGAAGTGGTCCCTGGGGATTGGGAATGGCCCTGGGAGAGGCGGCTCCTCAGCTGGACCTGGACAGATGGAAGCGCTTAAACCCCAAGATGGGAGGGGACAGAGGAGCACCAGCTGGGGCCATGGGACTGGACCACCTTCCTGGAGCACAGGGCTGCGTGAGGTGAGGCATGTCTGGGCCACGGAACAGGGATGACATCCTTCATGCACACATACCCACACACCTCTCTCATGTGACACACCCACACCCACAAACGTCCCTCATAAGACACACACACGTCCCTCATAAAACACACACACACACACACATCCCTCACACCACACACACACATCCCTCACGTGACACACACGTCCCTCACATGACACAAACACACACCCCTCACCTGACACACACACATCCCTCACGTGACACACACACATCCCTCACGTGACACACACACATCCCTTACGTGACACACACATCCCCTACGTGTGCGCACACACACACACTCTGCAGGTGGCTGCTCACCCTCCCTGACACGGTGACTGTCTATCCAGTGAGAACCGGCCGCAGGAGGGTTTGGTGCAGTGTGGATGTGGCCACTGCTCCTCAGGAAGCTCAGCCGGACACCTGCAGGGGGCGGGGCTGGGCCCGGCTTCGTTTCCAGCATGTGACCTGGGCAAGCTGCCGCTCCCCTCGGGGCCTCGTTTTTCTCCTCTGTGGAACGGGGATGGCAGAGCCAGCGTGGCGCACGGAGCCCCGGAGCGCCGCTCCACAAAGGCACACCCCAGTGATACCCACCTGGTCAAGCTCAGACCCAGGCAGAGAGGTGGCCGAGCCTGGCAGGGCCCCGGGTCCCACCCGCCCCCGGGCCTGGCAGCTCTGCAGCAGGACCTCTTTCAGGAAAGCGATCCACACAAATTCCCAGCGGCAGCCTGCACGTGCTGGGCTGCTGTGGGCTCTGGAACGGCGAATGAGGACACCTTGAATCCCCTCTGCTTCCAGGATGTCACGTCTGTGTTCCTGAGATAAAGTGTGGAAACTGACTTTGGTAACTTCACGCTGCTTAGATTCATGGTGGAATCAGCCGCTGAGAGCAAGTTTGCCTCTTGGGTGAGCTCAGGGCTGCTAGGAAGCTTTTCGCACCAGGGGCCTCAGGGGCACAGGTTCCAGGCCACGAGCTCACAGGCGTTTGCAGAAATAAGAGTCCCTGGCTGGGCGCAGTGGCTTACGCCCAGCACTTTGAGAGGCCAACACAGGAGGATTGTGTGAACCCAGGAGTTAGAGACCAGCCTGGGGAACATAGCGAGACTCAGTATCTAATTTTTTTTTTTTGAGATGGGGTCTCACTCTGTTGCCCAAGCTAGAGTGCAGTGGTGCGATCTCGGCTCACCGCAACCTCCACCTCCTGGGCTCAAGCGATCCTCCCACCTCAGCCTCCCAAGTAGCTGGTACTACAGGCACACCATCATACCTGGCTAATTTTTGTATATTTCGTAGAGACTGGGTTTTGCCATGTTGCCTAGGCTGGTCTTGAACTCCTGGGCTCAGGAGATCTGCCCGCCTCAGCCTCCCAAAGTGTTGGGATTACAGGCGTGAGCCACTGCGTCTAGCTCCAGTATCTAATTATAAGAAAAGAAAAAGAAAAAAAATAAATAAGGGTTTCTGGTAAATTCTTCCTGGAAACACCTGGTGCCAGTCACACAGCCTCCGTGCTGGTCACTCAGGCTGTGCACAGCCCAGCCTCAGGGCGGCCAGGGAGGCAGTACATACCCCAGCCCTCAGGTGGCCAGGGAGGCAGTACATACCCCACCCGCAGGGCGGCCAGGGAGGCAGCGTGCACGGCTCTGCCCGGCCAGCTCTTGGAGCGTCTGGTGGGGCCAAGTGTTCTGGGGACACATGCTCCGGAAAGATCTGCTTCAGTCAGACTTTCACACAGAACAGCTGGGGTTGACCCCGGCCGGCACAGCCGGCAATGCCTGAGGACTGTGAGGCCAGAGGGCAGAGGCAGGGATTCTCCCAACAGAAAATCAGGCATGACATCCATCTCCAAAGCTGATCCTGAGTCTGGGCCCCAAGACTGCTGTAAGTGCAGAATGCTGGTGACTTCCTTCAAGGTCCTCAGAGCAGACCCTGGGACAGGGTTTGGGGCACAGGGTTTAGGCGGGAGGTGATTCCAGCAGGCAGGGTGCATGGTGGGTAGGTGAGACCGGAGGGAGGGGAGGGGTAGCATGAGTGAGTGGCAGGTGGCCACAGTGAACAACCACAGGTTGTTGTAAAACAGGTCCTTGGAGGCCAATTCTGGATTCCTTGATTGGCTTATGCAAGGAGCTCTTGCTGGGGAGCCCTAGGAAGGGGAGCCCCTCCTGGGTCACCCAGATATCAAAGCACGGAAACATAGGGTTAATGCAGAGGTAATTAGTATTTTGAATTCAATGGAAATTAAAACAACATATCAACGTTTGTGGGATGCAAACTGAGCAGTGTTTAGGATACATTTTACAGCAGTAATTGCTGAAATGATAAAAAAGGAAGAGATCACAAAGCACTCTAAGCCAAGAGCCAGCAAGCTGCAGCCCACTAGCCATGTCTGGCCCCTTCCTGCAGCCCACCGGCCATGTCTGGCCCCTTCCTACAGCCCAGTGGCCATGTCTGGCCCCTTCTTGCAGCCCAGTGGCCGTGTCTGGCCCCTTCCTACAGCCCAGTAGCCATGTCTGGCCCCTTCTTGCAGCCCACCAGCCATGTCTGGCCCCTTCCCACTGTTGAAAATAAAGTTATGCTGGAGAACAACTTGGTACTTACATGTTTTCTGTCACTGCTTTCACGCTACAACAGCAGTTGAGTGGTTGTACACACACCACGTGACTCACAAAACCAAACATATTTACTCTCCAGCCCTTTACAGAAAACACTTGCCAACTATGATAGGAGCTTTCACCTGGAGAAACTAGTAAGAGAAAAATACATACACAATGCAGGCGGAAAGCAGAAGGTGATAAAGATCAGGGCGGAAATCAACTGAACAAAAAACAAAACCAGAAAATGGAGAAAATAAATGAAACCAAAGCTGATTCTTTGAAAAGATCAATACAATTGATAAGCTTCTGGGCGGACTGACCCCAAAACAAAGAGGAGACACTCATGACAAACATGGAAGCTAAAAAGGACATCACCACAGACCCTACAGATGGGAAAAAAGAGTCAGGGAGTATTGTGTCCAATCTTCTGCCCATATATTCCACAACTTGGAAGAAATGAACAAACACCTTTCCTTTCATGCACTAAAGACATTGTTCTGCTGTCTCCTGGCTACCATGGTTTCTGGCAAGAATTTTGTAGTCACTTGAGTCATTGCTTTTGTGTACAAAAGCTGCTTTCTAGATGTTTTCTTCGGTTTTTAGCAATTTGATGATGACATGTCTGGGTCTAGTTTCCTTTCCATTTATCTTATTTGGGATTCACTGAGCTTCTTGAATGCTTACATTTATGTATTTCACCAAATTTGGGATGTTTCAGCCAATATTCCTTCAAATAACTTTCTGCCCCAACCTCCTCCTTGCTTTCTGGAACCAGATATGTGCTGGGCCTTTCAATACAACCCCAGCTGGCCCGTGATGCTTTGTTCTTGTTTTTTCTCTTTATCTTTGTTCTTCAGAGTGGATATTTTCTATTTATCTGTCTTCATGTTCACTGGTTTTCCTTTGTCTCCATTCTGCTATTGAGTCTATCAGCACAATTTTAACTGCAGATACTCTATTCTTTTAGTTTGAAAATACTCATTTGCTTATTTTTTTTCCTACTTCTCTGTGAGGTTTACTATTCATTTCATTTAATGTTCCTTTCTGAGGGGTGTGTGTGTGTGCCGCGTGTGTATGCGTGCATCTCACAAAGCAGTTACTGCGCCTGCTGTAGGCATCTGTGTCAGTCGGGGCTGGCGTTTGAGCATTGTCTGTTCTCTTGAGGATGATCACACCTTCCTAGTTTTGTGCCTATTGAGTAATTTTGTTTTACGTCTGAGCACAACATGTGGACTCTGGGTGCTGTCCTAGTCCTCAGGGAACGTTGCTGTTTCCACTGTAGCAGCCAGGTTCGTCCTAAACCCCACCTCACTCTGTGGGCTCAGATGTCAGTGTGGTTCTCAAGACCTTTGCTGGGCTGGGTCTGTGGCACTGTGAGACTTGTCCGGATTCATGCACAGAATTAGGCAATTGCTATGTCTGGCTCTCCCCCTTCCAGAGTTCTACCCTCTGCCTTCCCTGGCTCTCCCCATTCCGGGGCTCTGCCCCCTCTCTTCCCCCACTGTCCCCCTTCTGGGGTTTGCCTCCTCCCTTCCCCTACTCTCCCCCTTCCAGGGTTCTGCCCCCTCTCTTCCCTGGCTCTCCCTCTTCCAGAGTTCCACTCCCTCTCTTCCCCCACTGTCCCCCTTCAGGGGTTCTGCCCTCTCCCTTCCCCCACTCTCCCCCTTCCGAGATTCTGCCCCCTCTCTTCCCCTGCTCTCCCTCTTCCGGGGTTCCACCCCCTGCCTTCCATAACCCTACCCCTTCCGGGGTTCCACCCCTCTCTTCCCCGGCTCTCCCACTTCTGGAGTTCCGCCCCCTTCTTACCTGTAGGACTCCTTTTCCCAGGTTGGGGTTTCTCTCTGCATTTTAGCTGCTTGTGTTGCCATGTGGATCTGAGAGTGGGGCTTGCCCTCCAGACAGCTTAATGGCTTTGGTTAAAGCATCCTCTGATCGTGCTGGTGCTGGGAGAGGCTCTGAGCTCGGGCTGCACTGCAGGCCCTCTGGACGCTGTCTCCAGGCTGCCGCTGAGCTGGGAGGGAGGTGCGTGGGCTCCTTTCCAGCAGGCCACGCGGTCAGGGGCACCTCCTGCTGCAGCACCTGCCCAGCCCTCTGGGGACCAGAGTGAGCAAATGCTGGTGCTGGACCCCCGACCACCACCAGAGGCAAACACAGTTGGCCAGACCCAGGCCCCACCTTGCCTGTTCATGAGCCGCCCCATCCCTTGGAGCCTCCAGGAGCCCGGGCAAGTGTGGAGGCAGGTGAGACCTAATGCCAGCGTTTGCTTCAACCAAAAACCTTTGGCAGAGCCACTGGGGACAGCTTTCTTAGCTGGTGCACAGTCAGTACTCAGGACTGTGGCTGGTGCCCCTGGTGGACTCAGCCCTATGGGGATCGGCCCCTAGATGTGCCGGAGCTTGGCCACCCTGCCCTGAGGAGTTGTCTGGGCCCAGCACGCGTTCCAGCTTCTGGGATGCACAGTAAGTGCCCAGGCCTAGGCTGCGGGACGACCATGCTCGCTGCTCACAGCACCTGTGGGTCAGAGACTCCGACAGGCCACTTGGGATGGCCCAGGCCTCCTCCCCAAGGTCTGCGGCCTCCTCAGGAAAGCCTCGGGGCTGGAACCCGGATCCTCTGGAGTCTCCTACCAACGATGCCACCATCCGCGGGACTTGCAGCTGGGACCCTGGGCTGGGCCTCTCCTTCAGCCCCACGTGTGACATGGGTGGGCTTCCTGAGGCCAGCACTCGAGAGAGAGGGTGGAAGCCGAGGCACAGAGCCACCTGGCATCCCTTCTGACAGTCACGAGGCCCTCAGATTCCAGAAGAGGGGACAGAGGCCCTTCATGGGAGCAGCCTTGGTCATGTTGGAGAAGAGCCTGGGGCTGGCGGACCCATGGGACATCTTTGGAAAATGTCTCCAGTCACTCGTGTGGCCACCCAGCAAGGCCCAGAGTCATGCACAGCCCACCTGTGCATCCCACCTGCCAGGACCTGCCCCATGGCGTTGGAGCCCTCCCTGCTGCAGGGGAGGGAGCCAAGGCCCAGAACAGCTCCGTATTCAGCTGCGGTCCGGTCAGCTGGGGCGTCCCTGTCCCATTCAGTGTCCCAGGTCTGCATTCAGCAAGGGTTGGATGATCCACCAACCCTGACCCCCGGGAGCAGACACCTGTGGGAGCAGGTGCACCCTGCCTCTGCGCACACACAGACACCTCCAAGGTTTGCCTGAGAGACAAGATTTGGCTCAGGAATCACTGCTCAGAACCTGAAGGGGCAGAAAGTACACGCACTCCTAGCAGAGCTGACCTACTGCTACGCCCTCCCAGCCAGTACCCCAGGTCACAGCCTGCCCCTTCCCCCAACCCTTCTGCCTCATCCACACCCCTGTAGCTTTGGGGGCCCACAGAAACCACTCCAGTGACCTCTCCTAGCAGGCAGGCCTGTGGTGTGCCTGCTGAGCTCAACCCTCTGTGAACTTGGCAGCCCTTGCCAGGCACAGCTCAGCCCTGCATCTGCCGGCCCTGCCTACCACCTGCCCACCGGGACCCAGAATCTTCCAGTAGCCTCTCTAGGGAAAGTGCACTTTTCTCTAGCATCCTCTCTCTGACTGATGGAGGGGGAGCTGGGTGAAAGGCAGGGCCTTGGCCAGAGCGGGCCTGATGGGTGGGATGGGGCTGGGGGTGGAGGAAGTTGGGGGAGGAAGTGTCTCTGGAGGTCCAAGGCCTCAGCTGGCCCTGCCCCCTGTAAAGAGCCCTATTTTTTAAAAGGCCTCCTTACCCAGTTTCAGGGATTTAAAGGGTACCCCCTTCCCCTGGCCATTCCTGGGGACTTCCTGACCATCCACAATATTGTACTAGTATCTAAAGCAGCCAGCAAGTCCTATCTGTCTGGAGAAAGTGAGAGTTTTAGGGGGCTCAGGACCTGCTGAGCCGAGGGGAGCAGGGGGCATGGCATGAGACCTCACAGCAGCTTCCTGAAGCTCAGTGGTGCACAGAGCAGAGCCCACAGGGGAGTCCTTGTTACTCAAGGCCTCCAGGCCATGCCAAATACCCAGGAGCTGCTGGTGGAGACCACAGGGGCATGTGAGCAACGTGTTTATCACGACCAGCTGCTCCCCGTGTCACTCTAAGACCACATAAACAACTGGGCCGGGCAACCCAGAGAAACGCAAACTCTTCCTCATTCAGAAATTGCAAAGAAAGTTCTCCTTCCAGAAGGCTCTCCCCACACCTGTATACGCAATTTAAAAAATACAAATGAGGCTCCTGCCTCATGCCAAGGTTCTTTATTAGTGGAGAGAGCACTTTCAGGCAACGCCTTTATTTAAATATGATGATTAACCTGTTTGGTTTTAATGCAAATGGAAGGCATCATCTGAAATTCTGGAAGGAGAAAAAGACACTGCTGGAGGTGGGAGGGAGGGAGAGGGCGGCAGGAAGGGAGGAGAGGAAGGGGCCGAAGCTGGTGAAATTCCTGCCATCAAGAAACCCGCTGGATGGAGAAAAAGCATGAAAATAGCAAACGGCGGTGAGGCCGAATGGACCACATTGCAGGCGAGGCGGGGGCAGTGTTCAGCTCTCTCTGCTCTCCGGGGACCCACACCCTGACCCCGCGCTGGGGAGCGCTGGGCTGGGGGCCAGCGGAGCACTCTGGCTGGACGGCGGGCCCAATTTTAACAGTGCTATTTCATTAGCAGTTTTACTCAGCTGTTGGCAGGGCCCCAGCATGGTTGCCTCTGTGGCTAGAGGGGTGCAGGGGGTGCTGGGCTCCAGGCCAGGCAGTGCCCGTTTCCACAGAGCCAGTGCTCCCACGCAGCCCCATGCAGCAGCTTCCTTGCTACCCCACGGGGCCTCCCTGGGGACTCCGCACCCGCAGGGCACACACTGTCCCCCTCCTGGCCCTGCCCATGGGGGCTGCTGCAGAGACTGGCTGCCAGCTGTGCTCCCTGAGGAATTTGGAATCCCAAACTGGGAGATGGGGCGGGGGCGGAGGTATAATATCTGCACCAGCTGCGAAGATCAAAGCTCCTGTGCATGAATGGCTGACCCAGAGCGTGGCCCTCACATACGTGAGCCACGTCCCGTGAAGGCTGCGCCCGGAAACCTCTTTGCCACGTCGCTGTCCTGGGCGAGTCTCCAGCTGCACCCCAGCCAGAATCCTATGTATTTGCACACTGAGGACTGCGAGGGTCGGCTGTGTGTCCACCCCTGTCCATGCCAATTTCAGATAATTTGGTTTCCTCTTTAAATAGCATTTAAGGGAACAAGCAAACTGTCACCTCGTGAAACAAGCTTCCAATAATTTCAAGTGGGTCTTGTCTGTCTAGCACGCTCCGAAATGACCCTTGTCCGTCTGGCAGATTAAATGCTCATGTGCTGTCTGTCGCTTGGCCCCCAAATACAGGACCTACCTTCAAACCTTCAAACCTTCAAACCTTCAAACCTTCAAACCAAGGCGGCAGTGCCTTTGCGTGAGCCCCCTTCGTTTTATTGCCTCTTGCCTAGAAAATCATCGCAGGGGTGCACACGCTGCATCTCACATGAACAGCGACCTGAGGCTGGGCTAATAGAATGTCTCATAAACCTTGAAAAGATGTTTCAAAAACATCTCCTCCTCTTGTGGCCATTCACAGCCGAGTTCCAGAATTCTCAGGCCAGCAGGGAGACGGTGTCTGTTGGGACACTGCAGAGGGACCCTTGTTGAGGTGGTGGTCCCAGTCCTGCCTTGGGGACCCAGCGCTGCCCTGTTCCGTCCCTCTGTGTTTCGGGTGAAGCTGGCCAGCTGCAGCGAACGGTCCAGGGTTGGGCACGGGACCCGTGAAGCAGGTGAGTCCATTCCTGGAAGTGGGGAGCAGGCTCCGTTCTTTCTGGGGGGCTTGGAGTCCTGCTGCTACTGTCCTGGCACTGGGAGAGGCCGGCCTGCGAGGACAAGGCAACCTGGGTGGGACCAGGGGAGACATCAGGCCATGGCAGCACCTTTCTAATCTTAAGTCCTTGACTAGCTACTGTGCCCTGGAGACCTGTCGGTGTGGGGGTTCCATGTGGGGCAGCATGGCCATGCAGGGGACCCTCAGGAGGCTCCCACCAGACAGCTGAAAAGGCATAACACTGGGACCCAGGGCCATTCTACCACGGTCCTGACCAGTCCTCAAAACCCTCAAAGTCATGAAAAACGAGGCGAGTCTGAGAAAGCCACAGCCTCGAGGAGCCCACAGAGACGTGAGGCGTAAATGGTTCCTGGGGTCCTGGACGGGGTCCTGGGACAGGAGGGCATCAGGGAAGCACAGTGCCCGGCTCCTCGCTGTGGACAGCGCTGACACTCTGGCCGTGACAGATGTCCCTGCAATGTGAGATATTCTCACCCCAGGGGGCGAGCGTGGGCGTGTGGCGCTCTCTGAACTATCTGTGCAACTGTCTCATAAATCTAAAACAGTTCTTTTATTTATTTAATTTGTCAGACAGAGTTTTGCTCTTGTAACCCAGGCTGGAGTGTGGTGGCGCGATCTCAGCTCACTGCAACCTCCGCCTCCGGGTTCACGCCATTCTCCTGCCTCAGCCTCCCGAGTAGCTGGGATTACAGGCGCCCGCCACCACACCTGGCTAATTTTTGTATTTTTAGTAGAGACGGGGTTTCACTGTGTTGGCCAGGATTGTCTCAAACTCCTGACCTCAAGTGATCTGCCTGCCTTGGCCTCCCAAAGTGCTGGGATTACAGGTGTGAGCCACCATGCCGGCCTAAAACAATTCTTTTAAAAAAGCATTTTAAAAAGAGGAAAATAAAACGCAATTTGAACATTCATTGAGGAAAGTAATGTTTTTTCAGAAATGAACAGGACTTTGATTTATTTGTTCACACTCTGGTCAGAACCCTGGAAGGAGATGAGGAAGCAGGTTTGACAGGCACGCGGCCACCGTGCCTGGGTTCCACGGTTTTATTAGAGAGGCACAGAGCAGCTGGTGGCAAGAATGAAGTTCCAGAGTGGAAAATGCCCTGCCCAGCCCCGGGGTTTCACTGGCCTGCTGGCTGAGTGGATGCTGGTGTTTTTGCACGGGCAGCAAGGGCTCAGGATCCCCATGTAAGACCCCGCAGCCATGATGAAGTTGAGCTTTGTAAAAGTCAGAGGCTCGTGGCAGCTGCTGTGTGAGAGTGGCCTGGGGGAGGATGTGTGTGATGTCAGGGACACCCCCAACCCTGGCTTTGAGCAATAATGCTAACAAGGCTGGGTGCAGAGATGAGATTGGGAGAAACCAAAGCCTTGAAACGCTGACGGACTTGGTGGGGGACATGCTGAGCAACAAGGATCTACCCACAGTGGGGGCAACGTTCGCATCCCGTAGGGGACAGCTGTCCCTCTTCTGCCCCACCGGGTGCAGAAGAACCACAGGGGACAGGCAGAGAGGTAATGCAGAGACTGGGGACTTGGGGGTGACTCCCCCACCCCATGGCATTAGGGAGTCTCTCCAGGTAACAGAAGCTGGAAGGAGCATGAACCCCACAGGGACAGGCCTGCTGCCGTGAGGGGCCACAGGCCAGTGCGGGGCCTGGGATGCCAGTGCAGCCCCAGTGCCAGGAGCGCCTGTCGTAGGTCCCAGGCCAGCTCCTTTCTCTGTGTGAAGGGAGCCTGGAAATTCCAGAAAGATCTAACAGGATCAGCAGAAAGCCAGGATGGAAATGCTTTGGACACTGCCCTCTGTCCACCCTGCTGGAAGAATGTCCTGGGCCATGGCTGGCAAGCAACACTGCCCATAGGCCCTGGCAGAGGAGGGAGGCGTGGAGCACTCTGCACCCTCCAAGGCTAAATTCAGAGGCGGCTGCTGAGATTTCTCAAGCTCATCTCCCAAGCACAGCCCTCAGAGTCAGATGGCGGGGGCTCAGGGTCAGCATCCTACAGACCACCAGAATCATCTGGACCCCAGCTGGGGCAAACATAATAGATTGGGGCAGAAGGGGCACCAGTCTGAGCCGCCCCCTGGCTTCCAGCAGTGTCCCTCTATTGTGCTGAATGTGCCTCCGCCAGGCTTCTAGCAGGACCTAAAGGGAGAGGCTGCTGGCTGAGCTCCATCCAGGACTCCTTGCCACGCCCCCTGCACGCAGGGAGCCACAGGGCTGCCCCGCTGTCACTCAGTGGCCATCTGGACCATCTGTCCATTTGTTAGCTCTCCATGGGGTGCCGGTGCTAGGCCAGGTCCTGTCTGGGTGTGGGGACATGATGATGAGCAAGAAGGCAGGGTCCCCACTCATGGGCCACTGTCCAGCAGGAGAGGCCAGCTGGAGTCAGACAATCACCCACTAACAGAACATGCAACATGATAAGTTCTTAGAATATGACAGAGAGGCTGAGCTTAACCAGGGGGCTTCCTGGAAGAGGTGACATTTTAGCTGAGACTGGGGGATGACTGGAGATTGTCTGGGAGGGAAGAGCATGGCATGGATGTTGCTGTGATTAAAACGTACATGGTACGGGGATGGGAGAGGCAGGAGGCTGGAGATCTGGAGAGGGGTCTGGTCGGTTTCTAAGAGCGGGAGAGAGCTATCAAGGGGCTCCATGCTAGAGGGGACTGGATTGGAGGGGCTGGCTGGGAAGGAAGTAGGGATGCTGCAGGACATAGGGACTATCGTGCTGTTACTGTTGTATGAGGTGATGGCTTGAACCTGGGAAGGGTGACAGAGATGGGGAATGAAGAACACCAAAGATATTTGGGAGATCAACCAATAAGATCAGCACCAGACACTTCTCACCTGAGTTCCTTATTGTATCAGTCAGCTACAGCTGTGTAACGAACAGCCACAGTCAGCTGCAGACAGTAGACAACATTTCTTTCTGAGTCCCATGTCCACGGGCTGATCCAGCTGTTTCTGGCTGTGGTCAAGGGTCCGCTCTGCTTGCTGTTTCTTGTCCTCCCGGGACCAGCAGGCCACCCAGGGCCAGTTCCTGTCATGGCGAGGACAGAAGTGCGAGAACATAGCCTGACTGTCCATGAGCAATTCAAGCCTTCACTTGTGCCATGTTCACCAAGATCCCATTGGCCAATGGAAGTTACAGGATGAAGCTCAAGCCCAGGAGGTGGAAGAAGACTCTTCCTGCCTCGCGGTCCCACGCGAGGGTGTGGGAACACGCTGCTGCTGTGAGGAGGGGAGAACGGTGGCTGAGAGTCCACCCGGGAGTGTGCTCTCATTTCCCGGGTGATTCAGTGACTCTGTGGAGAGGAAAATGCAACAAACTTACACTGCAGGTGAAAGGAAGACTTTCGCAAAGGTGGAGCCCTTGACAGGGAATCATTCTGGGGGAAATGTCCATTAAGGAGAAAGTATCCTTTTCAAAGCCCCCCTTTCCCCCTTCAAATGCCAGTGCAAACCTAGACCAAACGCACCGAGAAATGCTGGCGAGATCAATAGTTCACGTGAGAAAATGGGCAGGTTGAGTGGCCGTCCAACTAAGAGGCCCTGGAAGGACCACCGCCTCCCTGAAGGAGCGTAGGAGGGGAACCAACTCCCGAGTTCCCAGCCCGAGGAGCAGAGCACAGGCAGAGCAGCCCACAGACGCCCTCCTTCCAGCTCCTGCCCTGGCAGGCCGGCAGCCGTCCGCAGACCAGCCAGCCAGCGTCATTACAGTAATCTGCCACGGCGATGCTACACATAAAAAGATTGCTTTCCGGGAAAACTGCTGACACGCGGGTCTGGGAGGGAGTGCGCCTGAGAGAGACGAGAGATGGGCCTCCTGGATCCATACGATGCATGATGGCTCCAGCTTTAATCAATTTGCAACCCTTGAAACTAAAATAGTTGTGATTTATGAAATTCCGCAAGTCAGATCTCTCTGTTGCCCGTGTGCTGTGGGCAGTGAAGAGGCACACCCCCTCAACAGCACCTCCAGGCACAAAGGGCCTTGGGCAGCCTCCTTGGAGATCCTCCCTGGAACACCCGCCTTACCCCAGGCCCCTCGAGTGCTGACCTCCAAATGCAACATGAGCAAACACAGGTACATGGTGTCTCCCAAAGGAATCGTCACACATGTACCCCCCATATCTAGGGGACACTGTCTCTGTGCTTTTTAAATGTTTTAATTAAAATCTTTGATACTTATAATAGATGTGCACATTTTCAGGGTATGTGTGATAGTTTAATACAGTCATGTAATTTGTAAAGGTTCAATCCGTGTAACTGGGATATCCATCACCTTAAATATTTGTCCTATTTAGAATGATTTTCTCCTAGTTGTTTTGAAACAGCTGATTGTAATTATAGTCGCTCGAGTGATCTGTCAAACATTGGGTCCTCTCTCTTCTATTGAACTGGGTGTTTGCCCTCATGAATCAGCCGCTCTTCATCTCCCCTCCCCCTCCCCTTCCCAGCCTCTGGTAAGCATCCATCTACTCTCTGCTGTAGCAAGACCCACCTTTTCTCACTCCCGTGTGTTATATTTGACCTTGTGTGCCTGGCTTATTTCACTTAACAAAATGGCCTCCAGTTCCATCTGTGTTGCTGCAAATAACGGGATTTTATTCTCTTTTTTTGTGGCTGAGTAATACTCCCTGAGTATCACTTTTGTTTGTCCAGCAGGTCCTCAGCAAGACCTGGAGTCTGTACTCTGGGGTCAGCAGTGGTTGAAACTGGCCCCTGGCCTCAGGAAGTCATGTCCCAGTGGACAGAGAGGTGACTGGTGGAGGAAAAACAGTTCTCCCTACTGACAGGAGACTCACAAGTTTGTATTAGGGGAGTTCCTTGGAAATATACAGGAAATATCCACTTCTATACATTTTCTTTTCTTTTTTTTTTTTTTTGAGACAGAGTCTTGCTCTGTTGCCCAGGATGCAGTGCAGTGGCGCCATCTCTGCTCACTGCAAGCTCTGCTGCCTCCCGGGTTCACACCATTCTCCTGCCTCAGCCTCCCTAGAAGCTGGGACTACAGGCGCCTGCCACCACGCCCGGCTATTTTTTTTGTATTTTCAGTAGAGACGGGGTTTCACCACGTTCGCCAGGATGGTCTCGATCTCCTGACCTCGTGATCCACCTGCCTCAGCCTCCCAAAGTGCTGGGATTACAGGTGTGAGCCACCGCATCCAGCCTTTATCCATTTTCAAATCACATAATTAAATTCCATCTGTGATCTCTACTCACTCAACCAAGTATTGAAATGAGCTATTTGAAGTGCAGATGAGAAGTCTTATGTCACCACACACCTAAATCTACTGACAGCTTAATAACTGGAATGGATATAGATCATTTTATGGCCCTGAAATGAGTGAGGCCTTTCCAAGCATCACAAAGGAAAAGATTGGTATATTTGACTATATGAAAATTAAAAGAGTCTGTATGGGTAGAGATACCGTAAACCAAAATTAAAAGCAAATGGCAAACTAAGAGAACGTATTTTCAATAGACATTACAGTCAAAGAGTTAATTGTGTTCTCATAAAGCAATACAGTTTTTAAAGGACAAGCCCACCCCTAGAAAAATGGGCAAAAGATGTGAACAGGCATATCTGCCAATTACACTCTAACCAATAAACTTATGACAAATGCCTGACTTCTCTTGAATCAAATAAATGCAATGAAACCATCCATGATATTCAGTTTATCTTCTGTCAAACTGGCAAATATCGTTTTAAATTGTAAAACCAATTCTGGCCTAAGAACTGGGAAAATACCGGCTAGCAGAAATAAATGGGCACGTCTTCTTGGGGATGGGGGTGGGGGCAATGGTGCATTCTGGAACAATGTACCCAAATCCCAATAAAACTCATTAAAATGTGTCCTAAGAGGATGAGTCTGCGCAAAGATTTGCATGGAAGAACAGTCATTATGTATAATACCAAAAGCCGGAAACGATCTCAGAAGGTAAATAAATTATGGTAGAAAGGCACGCAGCCACTGAAAGTGTTATCGAATATTCATTGGCATGTTATTCATCGACATGGAACGGTATCTAGGTTAGGCCAACACGTAGAACAAAAGAGAGTTGCGGAAATGGTGAACATCATGTGTGTGCTGTTCCATAAGAAGAAGGTGAAGAATTAAAGAAGTAGGTGATGGCCGGGTGCGGTGGCTCAAGCCTGTAATCCCAGCACTTTGGGAGGCCGAGATGGGCGGATCACGAGGTCAGGAGATCGAGACCATCCTGGCTAACACGGTGAAACCCCGTCTCTACTAAAAAATACAAAAACTAGCCGGGCGAGGTGGCGGGCGCCTGTAGTCCCAGCTACTCCGGAGGCTGAGGCAGGAGAATGGCGTAAACCCGGGAGGCGGAGCTTGCAGTGAGCTGAGATCCGGCCACCGCACTCCAGCCTGGGCGACAGAGCGAGACTCCGTCTCAAAAAAAAAATAAAAATAAAAATAAAAAAAATAAAGAAGTAGGTGATAAAGGGCATGTGAGTCCTCGTTCTCCCCAAAACCACTCTCAGGGGAACTGAGGGACCATGTGAACTTTCTTGCTGTCAATCAGAAGAGATTACTAGAGAAGCGGGTCAGTTTCTTATCTAACACGCCGACTCACCACCTTCCATCCCCACTGATTTTGTCCCATGGACCGCTCTCCATTGAGTGATTTCGAAGCATCCTGCGGGAGGGGTGTCCCGGGACTCACAGGCAAGCGCAGAACCCCGGGAAGGCTGCACGCACTCCCAGCAGCCACCAGACCCAGCGAGCCCTGGGTGCAGTGGAGGCAGAGGCAGCATGGTGGCAGGGGCAGCTGCCATCACCATTTTGGTTTTTTTTATTGCAGCTAAAACTGATTTGTTAAAAAGGTCATGTGAGTGACAGAGGTGCAGGAGCATGGCCGGCCTTGCTCAGCCACCTTTTTTTTTTTTTTTTTTTGAGACGGAGTCTCACTCTGTTGCCCAGGCTGGAGTGTAGTGGCTGATCTCAGCTCACTGCAAGTTCTGCCCCCGGGTTCACGCCATTTTCCTGCCTCAGCCTCCCTAGAAGCTGGGACTACAGGTGCCGCCACCACGCCCGGCTAATTTTTTGTATTTTTAGTAGAGACGGGGTTTCACCGTGTTAGCCAGGATGGTCTCGATCTCCTGACCTCATGATCCACCTGCCTTGGCCTCCCAAAGTGCTGGAATTACAGGCATGAGCCACCGCACCTGGCCCTCAGCCAGCTTTTAGACGTGGATGAAGACTGTGTGTGCAGCAGCTGCTCGTGTCTGCCTGCGTTTAAGTGCGAGCTCTATGCTCACTGGAATGGGACCCGGGCAGCCACGGCTCCTCATTGTTTCATCCTAATCTTGAATGTGGGAAATGGTAGTGTCTGGTGTGAGATTCATACAAGTTATCATAAGGGTCACCACTCATGAAGGAAGTGTCCGATAAACGTGCGTTGCTTTTGTTAACCTTGTTATTGTTACTGCGTACATCCAAGCAGACATGGCCTCTTTCCAAGAGCATTTGGCTTGGAGGGAGATTATGAACATCCAGCTGAGGCAGGTGCACGCCCTAGACCAGTGAGTCCATCAGAAGCACATACGTCGTTCCCAAAATGTGTGTGCTAGAAAGTTGACAGCGCCCTGGTCATAATTATCTCAAGCTGAAAGCAGCCCAGACGCCTGCCAACCATTTTGCGTGGGTAAATACACTATGGGATCTGCCACATGCTATGGCCCTGTGGGAGAGCAGCCTCAGCCGAGCTCAACAACCTGGACGCATCTCGCAACCTGACATCTCATGAGAGAGCCCAGCACGCACGACGCGAACTGAGTGACTCTGCCCAGCAGAAGCACAGAACAGGCCAAACTGGCAAATGACGTGGCGGGTCCTCAAAAATCAAAAGTAGAATCACCTTGGGATCCAGCAGTGCCGCTTCTGGAAACCGGGTATGTGCCCCAAAGAACCGAAAGCTGGGTCTGCACTTGTATACCTGTGTTCCTAGTAACCTTGGTCACAGTAGCCCAAAGGTAGAAGCCACCCAAGTGCCCCTCAGTGGATGAATGGCTAAACAAAATGTGGTCTATTCACACAACAGAATATTACTCAGCCTTAAAAAAGAAGGGACTGCTAACACTGGCTACGACATGCACGGTCCTGGAGGACACTGTGCTGAGTGAAATAAGCAGACACAGAAAGACAGGTCCTGCATGCGCCACTCGTACAAGGTTCCTAGAGTGGCCACACGCATAGAGACAGAACGTAGAGTGGGGGTACGAGTGGCAGGGAGTTGCTGTTTCGTGGGGACAGAGCTTTCGTTTGGGACGATGAACGTTCAGGTGTTGGGCAGTGGTGCCGGTTGCATGTACCTGTTTCTGCGTGTTGTTGTCTGTGTACATGTTTCTGTGTGTTGTTTGTGTACATGTTTCCGTGTGTTGCTGTCTGTGTCCATGTTGTTTCTGTGTGTTGCTGTGTCCATGTTGTTTCTGTATGTTGCTGTCTGTGTACATATTTCTGTGTGTTGCTGTCTGTGTACATATTTCTGTGTGTTGCTGTCTGTGTACATGTTTCTGCGTGTTGTTTGTGTAGGCCATGAATCCACATCACGCCAGTGTGTTTGTAATGTTCATGCTGCACATGTCTGTCAAATAAGCTAGCATGGTGTGTGTTTTATGATCTTTCATTCGGCCACATGTTGAGCGGTGTGCCGGCTCAGGTCACTGACACATCATGGGAGCTGCAGAGTAGAGACTGACCAGCCAACCTGGCACGTTGCCCGGGGCTGGGCTTGGATCTCTTGGGGATCGTGGTGGGCAAGAGTGAGAAGGGGTCCCCATTCTGAATGTCATGAACAATGCTCTCATTTGCCCCTTACCCCCAAGATTCCAGTTGGTCAGGGAGTTCCCCTTCTCCTGCCCTCCTGGGTTAGGGGGTCCTGGCCTTTGAGGGGTAAGGGGCAAAGTGATGAGTAGAATCTAAAAATGCTGGTCATGGTTTCAAATGGTGTAAGGCTCTTCATTCACTTCGGGTAACCAGTGCCCCCATCCTTCAGGGGCTGTGGGATTAGAAGCAACTTTTATTCCAGCCTCTTGATTTATTCTTATTTTCTAAACTTCTGTAATGAACTTGTGTTAGTTTTTTAAAAAGAAACAAAATGTATTTCCGGCTGGGCGCAGTGGCTCAAGCCTGTAATCCCAGCACTTTGGGAGGCTGAGGCAGGCGGATCACCTGAGGTCAGGAGTTCGAGACCAGCTTGGCCAACATGGCGAAACCCCGTCTCTACTAAAAATACAAAAGTTAGCCGGGCGCGGTGGCGCATGTCTGTACTCCCCATGCATTTGGTGGTGATGTGAGGCCCAGCTGGACTTCCTGCATGTGGGACTGATTAGAGGCACCTGGGCCTCCCCCACCAGTGTGCTGGGGCCTCCTCCTACCTGTGCACCTGGAGCTTGCGGGTAGACACTGAAGTTGAGCTTCCCTGCACCGTAGTGTTCTGGGATCCAAATCTATCCGCTGCTCCACCTGCTCAGGGTGCCCATCAAGGGCCGTGGCTCATCAGAGACCTCCCTGTTCCTCCTGAGAGATGCTGGTGTCTCAGGACTCCCAGCAGAGGCCTGCGGACATCCACACAGCTGCAGATTCCAGCTGTTTCCTGGGGTCGCTGGGTGCCTGGGCTCAGCAGGGGCGAGGCTGCCCTCTCATGGCCAGGAGAGGCACTGCCTGGGAGGCCAGTGGGAAGGACCCGGGGACTTCAGAGGTCCACAGCCGCAGGGAGGTGTGGACCCCACGCAGGGATTAGGCTGTTGGGGCCTCTGTGCCTCCCGGAACCCCACGCATTTGGTGGCAATGTGAGGCCCAGTTGGACCTTCTGCATGTGGAACTGATTAGAGTTACGAGAAAGACTTTTTAAAAATAGACCCTGAGATGTCAGCTTCGGCAGCTGTACCTTCCAGTGGAAGAACAGGCTCCTTCCCTCAAGCATGACTGAAAACTGCTTAAAAAGAAGTGTTCTGATTCAATGGTTCCCGGTTACACCAAGTTACAGAGACATGGTCCCTGGAGCAGGGCGCGCTGGAGTCCTTCCCTCCCATGGGCCAACGCGGTGGCTGCAGACCCCAGCCAGCCCCGAGGGACCCACATGTGGCCGTGGTCAGCTGCAGCTTTGCTGGAGGCCCTCCCTGCTCTCATGAGACCCCGAGGGTGTTGGCTCTCTGCCCCTGAGACTGACAAATGGCCAGGTGGGCCTGCAGGAGACCTCCTCCTTCCCTCATGGGCAGCAGGAACCAGGTGGGCCCCCATAGTGCCTGGGGCGGCTTACGCAGCAGTTACAGAGACCTGGATCCGGAGGAGTGCTTCCTTTTATTCCTTCCTATAGTGTCAAAAATATAATATGCCTATGCACAGTAAAATGCCCCCAGCATATGCGGAAGTCACCAGCACATACCGGGATGACCCCAGGACACAGCGGGTGGTGAGTTCAGTGGGGTCCCCTATCCCAGAGCCAACTAGGGGCCCAGCCTTGCCTGGGGCCAAGACATCACTGAGCAATGGAGGTGTGAGCCTGGGGCACCTGTGACTCTGCGTGTCGCTCCGAGCCCAGCTCAGGCGCTGGAAGGGGCTCCAGGAAAAGTCAGTTTGGGCACCTGGTGGGGTGACACCTACAGTGGCCCAGACCTGCTTCCTTGAAATCCACGTGGTTGTGATGAGATAAAAGCCACTGGCACCTCCTCGGGGTCTCACAGTCTCATGTGAGCACATTCCGGACACACAGCGGGACAGCAGACCCTGAGGACACTTGTCCCCGCCTGGGAGTCCTCCTCCCTCCTGCTCTCGGATGTGACTCAGCAACTTCAGGGCTCTGCAGCTCTGGGAAGGCCCCAAATCAGCCTGCCAGGCTCATTGTGAGACAGGAGGAGGAAGGGGCGGTGGCTACTAGCCGACACCACCCCAGGCAGGCTTCCTGCTCGTGCCCCACTGGGCCCTCTCCCCTGCACAGCCAGCCCCGAGGGACCCCAGGGTTCGTCTGTTCCTCCCCCAGAGACCAGAACGCTGGAGGGACCCATGGGCCCATTTTACAGATGGTATAGGGCAGAGACAAGGCCAGGCCTAGGCCCGGCCTCACGCCTGACCCCCACCTGCTCCCAGCCCGAGGTCACAACCCTGACCCTCACCTGCTCCCAGCCCGAGGTCACAACCCCAACCCCCTCCACACCCGTAGGTCATGCCTTGGAGAACTGCCCCACCCACACAGAAGACAGAAGATTTTGTCTAAGAGAAGAATGATGGCTTTTCAAATATTTCCACTCTGGTTCCCCATAACAGTTCACTGTAAAACCCCGGTGGCCCCACATGACCTGCCGTTTCCTGAGCAAAGAGGTCCCAGGTCTGAGTAATTTTGAGATCACAAGGTCCCAGGATGTGGCATTTGACACGGGCAGCTGAGCCAGGAGCAGCCAGCAACCCCAGAGCCCAGCCCCTCCCCGGGGCTCTGAGGGGAGGAACTCCCTCCCCCAGGTAGATGCACCCAAGTGGAGGTGTCAGGTCAGCCACACAGACTGACCTTCCTGCCCACGGCCCCTGACTCACCCGGGCTGGAGGACCACCAGGGACCTCCCTGCAGGCTCCGTCCTATGTGGGCTGACTGTGGGGCCAGAGAAAGAGGAAGCTTCCGGGCTGGGCCCCACTACCCAACAGTCCAAAGCAGCCCCCAGTTCTGCACGGGGAGCAGCGTCCCCTCCTTTTCCCTGGCTGGTGAGCAGAGCTTCCTTCTACAAAGAAGGGGGTCAGTGGAGACAGCCGCTCTGTCCCCAAAATACTGGGCCAGTCGGGGGATGGTCCACTCTGTCTCTGAAATGCCAGACCAGGTTGTTTATCTGGCGGGTTTCTTCAGCGCGAGATGAGAGGCCTCCAGGCCCCATCCTAGGAACTATGGCTAGACTGTCCCTGCCTCAGAAGAGTGACATGGACACCCACACACATAGCCACCCCCACAGAGACACACACGCCGACAGACCTGTGCACGCTCATGCCCACTCACGCGCCACACCCCCTCCCCTGCTGGGCAGCACATAATGGAGCTGCGGAGTGCTATGGCTGCAAGCTGCCCTTTCCGAGCTTCTGCTAGGTAGTGTGTTCAAACCTGCAGTCTTCAAAGAGTTTTGTGCATCTAGAATGGTGCAATCCAACAAAAATGTAGCAGAGCCACACACATAACCGTACCTGTTCTGGTAGCCATACTGACAAAAGGAAAAATAAACAGGTGAGATCAATTTTAATACTATATATATATATTATATATATATATTTTTTTGAGACAGAATTTCGCTCTTGTTGCCTGAACTGGAGGATACTGACATGATCTCGGTTCACCGCAACCTTTGCCTCCCGGGTTCAAGTGATTCTCCCGCTTCAGCCTCTGAGTAGCTGGGATTACAGGTGTGAATCAGCATGCCTGGCTAATTTTGTATTTTTAGTGGAGATGCGGTTTCTCCATGTTGGTCAGGCTGGTCTCGAACTCCCAACTTCAGGTGATCCGCCCACCTCGGCCTCCCAACATGCTGGGATTATAGGCATGAGGCATGGCGCCCAGCCAATACTATTTTTATTTAAATCCAATAGAGCCAAAATATTATCACTTGGATAATCAATATAAAGACTTATTATTTTGGGGGATGGGGTCTCACTCTGTCACCCAGGCTGGGGTACAGTGGCACAATCTCGGCTCACTGCAACCTCCACCTCCTGGGTTCAAGCGATTCTCCTGCCTCAACCTCCCAAGTAGCTAGGATTGCAGGCACCCGCCACCCCATGCCCAGCTAATTTTTGTCTTTTTAGTAGAGATGGGGTTTCACCATGTTGGCCAGGCTGGTTTCGAACTCCTGACCTCAGGTGCTCTACCCACCACCTCGGCCTCCCAGAGTGCTGGGATTACAGGCGTGACCCACCATGCCCGGCCTAAAGAATTATTAAAGAGTGATTTTACTCTCCTTTTTTTCTACTAAGTCTTTAAAATCTGGTGTTTGTTTTATACTTAGAGACCATCTCAGACACTAAATTTTTATCAGAAATCCTTGATTGTATTTAGATTTAATAAAATGTAGAGTAAAAAAGCATATTGTCACCCAAACTGTTCCAAACAAGCTTAAAAGTTTTTAATAATGGAGATGGGTGTTGGCTTTAAAATTTTAACTTTAAGACAATAGAATAAAACCCTCTGTGCCAAATTCCCCACAGAGTCACGGCACTGGGGTTTCGAAGGCCTCATCGCCAGCCCCCACCTGCAGGCAGCCCTGCTGGGTTGATAGCCAGGAGATGAGTGCTATCAGTGTGGGAGAAGCAGGGGCTCTGAGGTTGGGCGAGTGAAGGATCAGGTGGGCACCGCACACTGAGGGCACAGGGCCTAGGAAGCCCCACCGTCCGAGGGGCGGACCTGACTGAGCCCAGGCGCCCAGGCCCTTGTGGGCACAGAGTCTGGTCCCCAGGAGACTGTCCGCACAAAGGGGGTGGGGGCTCTGCTCGCCCTAGACCTCTCTTCTGGACAGATGGCAGCGCCACGCCCCTCCCGAGCCCCACACCCCTGTGCAAGCCCTGCCTGCTGTGTGGAGGACCCACGAAAAAGCCGTCATCACCTGGGGGTGGAGGAAGAACACTCAAGTGCAAGAGGCAGACCCTGTGCCCCCACCCCTCCCATGTCTCCCTCACCCCTCCCACGCCTCCCCCGCCCCTCCCACGCCTCCCCCACCACTCCCCCACACCTCCCCCACTCCTCCCATGCCTCCCCCACCCCTCCCACGCCCCTCCCATGCCTCCCCCGCCCCTCCCATGCCTCCCCCACTCCTCCCATGCCTCGCTACCCTGGGGTTGTGGCCTGGCAGGTCCTGTGCACCCCGATCCCCGTCGGCCAGCCTACCATCACCCACACGGTCCGCTTCCCCCACCCAATGCCCTCTACTGTCCTCTGGCATTTCTCTGTGTGTGTCCAGCTCCTTCCTGCCACGGTGCCCTTGCCCGGCCGCTCACCACGTCCCGCCCTCCCTCGACTGGACAGGGCCTGCTCACCCTCAGATCTTGGCTCAGAGTCGTGTTCCCAGGAAGCCCCTGGCCCTGCCGAGGTCAGGGCCTGTGATAGCCAAATGCTCCCGAACACACACCATGATAGCTGTGACCACACCTGTGTGGCTGTGCCTCTGTGGCTATCTTACTCGTGGTATCTGTGGCATCGGGAAGGACCCTATCTGGCTCCGCCGCGTCCCAGGGCTATGATGAAGTCAAAGCTCCAGAAACCAGACGAAAGAATGAATCCACAGACAGGAAACTATGACAAAAGCTTTGAGTGCCCTGCTCCCGAGCACGGCCGAGACGCGGAGCTCACTCCAGCCTGGACAACTCAGGGCAGCCGTGACCCAGGGGCTGGAGGCAGGAAGAGGAGCCGGTCTGGGCAGGTCTGGGGTCCTCGGCACACATGTCCCATCTCCGGGACTCCTTGGGGATGAGGGTGGCTGTCTTGCCTGGGTGCCACTTCGGTCTATGGGAAAGCGTGGATTGTAGGCCAGCAGACACTGCAGCGACCAGGAGCTCATGGGAGCAGTCCCGGCAGCCAGGCTGGCCTCTGGGGAAAGGACCTGGGGCCAGGACCCCGACAGTGGGGAGGACAGCGGGGCTGAGGTGGAGGGAAAGCTCAGGGGCGCAGACACTGCGGGGGCAAAGGCCAGCATTGGAGGAGACCACGCATGGGAGGAGGTCCTCAGAGCGGGAACGCCCTCCAGGCAGGTTGGATGGTGGCCCCCATGACAACCATGTCCTAATCCCCCAAGTCTGTGACTATCACCTTACTTGGCAAAGGAGTTCAGAACCTTGGAATGGGAGGGAAGCCTGGATTATCCAGTTGAGCCCAATGTAATCACCAGGGCCACCTAGGAAGGAGGCAGGAGGGTCGGAGGCAGAGGAGGGGAGTAGAGGTCCGAGGCTGCGAGGAAGGGCTTGAGCCAAGGAAATGCAGGTGGGAAAGACAGGGACATGGATTTTCCCTTAAATCCTCCAGAAGGAGCTCATTCCTGTTGGCTCCTGGTGCCCCAGTTCAGTCCTCTGCCTCCAGAACTGTAAGGTGACCTGTGAGCTGTGGGCCCTTCACTGGGGCTGTTACTGCAGTCCCCGAAACTCACCTGGCCTTCGACAAAAGGAGTGCAGGTCTCACTCTGAGGCCCCCAGAGCCTTGGGAGGTTCCCAGCAGGAAAGGACATGGTCTCCTGCACGTTTCTAACTTAGGAGCCACGGTGGGAGTCCGGCCCGGAGCCAGCCCTGGCCCACGGCTCGCGCTGCTCTGGGCTCTCTATAGCTTCGTCTCCCTGCTCCTCACAGCCCTGGCGTCCCCTGCTTTACAGGTGAACAAGCTGAGGCCCAGTGCTGCCTGGGTGCTGGCGCTTGCAATGGCCCAACTGGTCGGATTGGGGCCACACGGGTGCCAGGCAGGCCGATGCTGCCTCCTGTGCAGTCACCTCCCACAGACACCACTCGGTCACCAAGGAGGCAGCCTCAGTGGTGCCTGCCGTGTGATGCTCCCAAGCCTTGGAGGTGACTGCGGCTCCAGGGCCTATGGCGGGCCCATCAGCCCCAGCAGGCGGGCAGAGCAGCCTGACCTGATTGAGCTGGGACCTCCAAGGCCGCAGACGCACACACCGTCCTCCACAGCCATCAGGCTGCCCGGGGTGCTTTTGGTTCCATCAGTGAAGTTTTCTGTGGTTCACTCAGAGAGGAGCTGGGCATGGCTTCCAAACTGTGTCTCCTCTGAAGCACTTCGGAGCCTTCCCGGGGCCTGTGGAGCCTGAGGTGTGTGCTGGCATGCGTGGCACAGGCCTGGGACTCCCAGCAGCGGCAGAGGAACCCGGAGGGGGTCAGGTGCCCTCCACCCACAGACAGGAGGTGTGCATGAAGAGGAGGGGTGGGACAAAGGAGGAGATGTGTTTTCTGCTTTAATGATTTAATGGGTATTTAAACCTCCCTTGGTATTTGCCCGGCTTCCGGGTGCTCTGAAAAGTTTCCCTAAAGGGGCTGGGGGAGGGGAGCTGGCGCCATGAAGGCATGAGTCAGGTGGGTGAGGCTGTGCTCCCTGGAAGGAGTCCACATCCTTCTGAACACACAGCTTACAGCCTGCACCTGTCCCAAAGGCCATGCTTCCCTGTGACAATGACTGGTCCCTGCCCACGTTGGGAAAGCCTTGGACAGCTTTCCTGGTCTCCAGAGAACCAGGAGAATCGTGCTTGTCAGAGTTCCCGGGAGTCAGCGCTTCTCCTGCAGGCTGAGACCAGCCCAGGAAACTTCACTCACAAACCACCGCCCCAGGGCAGAAACTTCCCTGGCTGCCTGCCCTGGTAATTTTCCAGGGTTGACATTTTCCTCTCCAGGGGCCGGAAGGACCTTCAGTCACTGACAGCTTAACCAGAAACGTTTCTACCCGACCAGAAGTCACAACCGCCCAGAGCATGACTTCACTCAGCCTCAGGGGCGGGGCCGTGGGCGCCATGGTCGGGGCCCCTCCCACCTGTCTGGCCACGCCCCACCAGCAGCTGTGATGGACAGGACGTTCCAAGGAGGCTGAGGACTCAGGACCCTGGCCAGAGGGGTAGGGGCTGCAGGAGGCCACCCGCTCCCCACTGACCTTGGCAGGAGCACCTGGGAAGCTGCCGTGAGCCTGCCCGGGTCTCCTCTCGGCCCTGAGGTCGCAGGACTCCAGCCACTGTGGAGATGAGTGGGAGTGTGGCTTCCCCTGAAATGAAACCAGACCCAAACCAAGACAAAAACTTCCCATGCTGATCTTACATTCCTGCTCTTCCTTGAGGGCAAGGGGCAGGATTTGACTTCCCCCAGGGGTAGTGGGGCACACGTGGCCGCTTGGGCCTGTGGAAAGTGGCTGGAAGGGCCGTGTGTCACCTCTGGTGGAGACCCCTGGGACCCAGTGTGCAGTGCACCCCGGCCCTGGCAGCAACACCTGCAGCCTCCAGGTGGTGCCCGCGGGGGCCCGTGCACAGACGAGGGACCTGTTGACGGACACACCTCAGAGCCAGGATGAGGCCCAGAACCAGGAACCCAGCCTGTCTCCTAAGCAGCTTCCAGGTACTTCCGTATTTAGATATTTTTAGGGGAAGCTCTTTATTATCCAAAGATGTCATCATCAAAAAAGGGAAACGACCATCCGACCACACTTCTGCCCGTTTTACCGAAAGATCAGACTGTGCCGGAACTTGGTGCTTAAAAGGACAGAGCAAACCCCTAATCCAGTCAGAGAGGAAGGGCACGTCCGCCCCACCCGAGGGAGGAACAAGGACTGTCCGTTCAGTGAGTCTTTGCGAGGAGCGCCAGGGTCCTGGGAACACCAGCAGCCTGTGCGCCCGAGAGTCACCCGAGTCCCCACAGTGACCAGACCGGGCAGGTGAGCGTGTGCCGAGGCACGGGCTCCAGGTTCAGGCACACAGAGGCCCCAGCCTTTGCTTTCATCCCCACAAAGGATGGCAAAAAACAGGTGAATCCAAGGCCCAGGGATGAGCCCGGTTTTTCCATTCACAGTGACGCCCCGGGATGTGGAGGAGGAAGCAGCATGAGGCTGTAGTGAGGTGGCCTGGGCCTCGGCACACTGAGTCAAGCAGGTCCACTGCATGAGGATGGGCGAGTGGGCGCAGGCCAGAGGCAGCTGTCCCCTGTCCTCCGTGCGGGCAAGGAGTGTGTTCCTTCATCGTCACAGTCACATCACACCAAGCCCCACGAAATCCCAACCCCTTCATTCCTTAGCTTGTAAGATAGTGCTGCATAAACCAAGACAAAACAACACAGCCAAGGGGCCAGGAGGGTGGCGGGCACCATGCTGCAGGCTGAGTGAGCTGCTGTGCCAGGCGACCACTGGGCCCAGCCCTGCTGAGGGTGTGTTCAGCCCGGGAGAGCCATGCCAAGCAGCGGAGAGGGGAGTGGCCCCCAGCCTCAGCAGGGCATGTGCCCGCACTGCCAGGGGCACCTGGCCCCAGACATGGATTGTGGTGCGGGACGTCGGAAGAGACAAGAAAGACAGGGCTCCATGAAGTGGGAGCAGCCTCGGTCTCCCCAGGAAGTCTCACCCTCCGGAGGCAGGTGGAGATTTGGCCGGACCCCATGTCCTACAGGCCCAGCAGCCCCTTGTGGGCATCTCAGCTGGAACGGGGCATGAGCAGGGCCACAGTGGAGCCGTGCTAGGGTCCCAGAGGGGCTGTTTGGTTCAGAGTGAGAAGCCGACGGAAGATAGAGGGAGTGGCACTGTGAACTACAGGGCAGCCCATTCTTTCCCCGGAGCCCCTCTGGGTGCCTTTCCCTTCACAGCACCTTCCCTCCAGTTCCAGATGCCTCAGGGCCCACCAAGGCCTCACACTGGACGTGCAAGTCCTTGGGGATTCCAGACTGGCCCTGCAGTGCCTAGGGCGGGTCTGTGGGCCTGGGGAAGGGGGCGGCAGGGGTGTGCACCACAGTGGTTCTGCTCATATGTGTCTTATTTACTGGAGTTCTGGGTCATGGTTCAGTCCCGCTGCCTTCAGAGCTAGGAAGCTGAGGCTCTGAGGAGAAAAGCCAGAGGAAGGGCAGGGACGGGTGCCCTCGAGGTGCTACCTGGCAGGTGTCTTCCTGGGCAGTCCTGCCCTGTGGTGCCACTCGTCCCACCTGCTGTGCCTGCTCCCAGACCCAGCTGGCCTTCCCCACCTCAGTCCCAACACAGGGCAGGAGGCGCCCCCGCACTCTTGTCTCACCCGCTGGACCACCCGGGGTGCAGCCTCCCAGGCTGCCTGTGGGGTTGGCAGGACCCGGGGCTTCCTCCTGGCATTGAGCATGTGTTGGCCTCTGGACTGACCTCCCACACAGAAGGGCACCAGGGAGAGGTCAGTAGCCTCTCCTCAAGCTCCCTGGGCATTCCTGGAAGCTGCAGGGCACAAGCAATATGCCAACGTCCCCTCCCCCTCCTGCTGTTCCAGCTCACGCTCACTTTCACCAGCAGTCTCACCCAGAGGGCACCAGCCTTGGTCTAGATAAATGCCACCTCATCTCCACAGATGACCCTGGATTTCTCACCTCTAAGACTAACTGTCCCCAAAACCCAGAACTCCATGTCCAGCTGCTGACCCACTATTGCCTCTGGCACCCAGCAGGTGTCTCAGAGTTTCCCTGCCTAACTCAGGAATTCTTCCAGTTTTCCCCAGTTGGCTCTCCCTGCGCCACGTGTCCTCCTCACCTCAAGAATGAGAGTCCTCTTTCCCTCATTTGCCACCTCTGGCCTAAGAGTGAGTCCTGAGCCCTATCTCCAAAACTTTTCTCAAGTCTGTGGCCTCCTCGCCACCCCTCCTACCCATCACCTCTTACCTGGTCTCCTGTCTCCATCAGTCCTTCTCCATGCCACAAGACCTAAGTACACACATCAAATTATGTCACATGCAGTTAAAATCTCTGTGATTCTCTGTTGCTCTTTAGATAAAGTTCAAGCTCTTTACCATGTGTTGGGAGGAGGACTGGCATGAGGAAGACCTTCATACATCATTGTCATTGTCACCATCACCATAACTCTTATCACCATCACTACCACCATCATCACTACCACCACTAATCTCATCATTTCAACTATTACTGTCACCATGATCATCATCACCACCACCATCCTCATGACAACCATCACCACTACCACAACCATCTCATCTCGACCATCATCACCATCACCAACCCCATCATCATCATCCTCATCACAACCATCATCACCACCATCATCTCAACCATCACCACCACCACAACCATCATCATCTCAACCATCATCACCAAGCCCATCCTCCTCCTCCTCATCATCCTCATCACAACCATCATCACCACCACCATCATCTCAACCATCACCACCACCACAATCATCATCATCTCAACCATCATCACCAACCCCATCATCATCATCATTATCATCATCATCCTCATCACAACCATCATCACCACCACTATCATCTCAACCATCACCACCACCACAATCACCATCATCTCAACCATCACCATCACCACCATCATTACCACCACCATCCTCAATACAATCAACACCATCACCACTACCACCACCATCACCATTGTTGCCAGCATCAACACTATCATCATCATAGTTTGCCTACAAAGCAAGAAAGGGTCTTGGCTCAGTGTAAACAGGCTTTAATACTCCAAGCTCACTCCCTAGAAATGGCAAGCCAAGACCCAGGAGGCAGGAACATCCCTAGATAGTGCCTCTATCACTGGGAATGAGGCCTGTTTAGAGGGAATTGTCCACATTTGTTTTGTGCTGCTATAACAGAATACCACAGACTGTATAATTGATAAAGAACAGAAGTACATTGACTCACACTTCTGGAGGCTGGAAAATCTAGGATTGAGGTCTGGCGTCTGGTGAGGGCCCTCTTGCTGCATCCCCCCCACTGGGGAAGTCGGAAGAGACAGCAGGAGAGAGAAAGCAGGAGGAGGCTGAACTCTTCCTTTTATAAGGAACTCACTCCCAAGATAGTGGCATTAATCCATTCACTCCACCCTCACAGCCTGTTTCCAGCACAAGCATTTGGGGGGACCTATGCAAACGACTACAGGAGTTAACACCTCTCAGGTCATTTAGAGATATAAACAATGAGAGTTACGATGACAATGTTTATTAGCACTCTTGGGGTTTTTCCATTTCCTTGATCTGATGCAGCTGTGAATAATTTGCCACTAGGAGCTGGGTCAGCCAGGCCCAGGAAGCGGCCCCTGCCTCACTCAGCCAAGCGTAAAACCTGCCATCCGGCCAGGGCCAAGATCCAGGCACAGACAACCTCTCGGCTACTTGACCCCCCTAGTGAGATCCACAGTAGTGGGATCAGCAGTAGCCCCGGAGATCAGGAACTCCCCCAGGGCCCCACCCAGCCCTTCCGTGCTCTGTTCCGGCCACTCTAGTGGCCTCTGTGCCTGCCTCCAGGGCTTGTACTTTTGCTCCCCCCTCCTAGGGCATACTTTGGCCAGTCATCCGCTGATGCCTGACGTCTTTGCCTCAATGCCACCCCCTGGGAGAGGCCTGTTCTCCCCACCCCACCCTGGCCAGGTAGGTCTGTGAGATTTCCCTGTATGTCTCATCACTACTTAAAGTTAGCTTGTTTATTTGCGTGTTTATCTTTCTGATCCATCTTCCCGGAGTGCCCTGGGAGAGCCACATTCCTGGAGGCCAGAACCCAGTCCCCTGCAGGGCTTGATGCACTTTGTGGAGTGAATGGCTCACTATGGTTACCTGAGCCTGCCGGGCAGAGCCCTTTCTATGTGTGGTGGCATCGCTGCTCCCAACAGCCCTATGAGCTTGATGTTCTTATTAACTTCATTTTAAAGATGAAAATCCCGAGGCTCAGAGAAATTAATACGATTGCCCAAGGTCACACAGCACGTATCTCTCAAAGTCAGTAATCCCATCCAAGTCTGCTAATCCCAAGCCTGTGCTCTTAGCAGCTGTACACACTGCCTCAGCCTGTGCCACACAAAGCAAGTGCCCATTGCAGGCAGTTTTTATAAATCATTTTTAAAGTAAGGTATGTATATATATATAAATAGGGTATTATTTATATATATACAAACAGGGTATTATATAAGTAATGTATATGTATATACAGGGTATTTAAATTAAGGTGTAAGGCCAGGTGCAATGACTCACGCCTGTAATCCCAGCACTTTGGGAGGCTGAGGCACGTGGACTACCTGAGGTCAGGAGTTCGAGACCAGCCTGACCAATATGGTGAAACCCCATCTCTACTAAAAATACAAAAATTAGCCAGGCGTGGTGGCACGTGCCTGTAGTCCCAGTTACTTGGGAGGCTGAGACAGGAGAATCACTTGAACCCGGGAGGCAGAGGTTGCAGAGAGGCGAGATCACACCGCTGTACTCCAGCCTGGGCGACAGAGTGAGACTCCATCTCTAAATAAATAAATAAATGTGTAAGCAAAGTGAGTGACAGAGCAACAGGGTCTTGCTGTGTTGTGTGGGCACTCCTGCTTCTCCATCCATCCCCGGGGAAAAGGGCGTGTGGTTGTTTCCAGTTTGGGGCCGTTCCAAATAAACCCTCTGGACACATTTGTGTTTGGGCTTTGTGTGGACGTAAGGTCTTGCTTTTCTTGGAGCAGGTTTGCTGGATCCTACAGCAGCTGCGTGTTCCACTTGGGAGGAAGCTGCCACACTTCCACACACAGCACCTTCTGCATCCCACCAGCAGTGTGGAGGAGCCCTGTCTTTAGGCATATTTTTTAAAACTATAAAATGTTTTTTAAAAATACATCACATCAAAGTTCCTACTGTTACTGGATACTGGGTCATTGCTTTGCCAGCTAGGAGCCTCTGTGGCTGCTGGCGACTTTGCCTCAGTTTTGCTGGGGCCTGCTGGGCTTGTTCCACTCACTCAGCCTGGCAGGCTGCACTCAGCTCATGCTACCAGCCTGGATCCCACGCCTGCTGAGGGCAAGCCAGGCATGGAGCCGCAAAGGGTGTGTGAGTGAGCGTGGGATCCGGCCACTGCTCACAGCCAGCCATGCCAGCTGCAGCAGGGTGGGCAGCTCCAGACACCAGCATGGGCACTGGCTCCCTGTGAGGCTGCAACTGGACCAGGCAGACCATAAGCAGCTTCCATGGCTGACACTGGGGAACGCAGTGGTGCCTGGAAGCTTGGAGCTACCAGGAACTGCAGAGCCCTAAAGAGGCTGTCTCAGCCCTAGCTCCAAGAGCTCCTAGGTCTGGGCTCCCTGAAAGACCACAGCTCTTCTCTCCTTCTCTCTTCTCTCCTTCTGGTCACCCTCAACGTGGTGAGCAGGGGCGTTCTGTGTTACGGCTCTTTCAGCCCTGCCATTTGGTGGGTCTCAAGTTCCTGTCCTGCAACCAGGAAGAATGAGGTATGCAGACAAGTGGAGGGTGAGCAAGATGAGAAGGAGCTTTGCTGAGTGTGAGAACAGCTCAGAGGAGACCCGCCGTGGGCAGCTCCTCTCTGCAGCTGGTGGTCCCATCATCTCTTCTGGTCTGGCTGAGTCTGGGACTTTTTATGGGCCTCAGAGGGAAGGAAGTGCATGCTGATTGGCCTGTGGGCAGCCATGGATGGGCCTGCACCACAAGTTCCCACTCTGGTCCATGGGACCAGCAGCCCAGCCCCCAGGTTTCAGGCCCTTCCTGGCTTGAGGGTGTGTCTTCACCAGGGACCCCCCTTTCCACCAAGGAGTGTGTTTGCTGCTGTTCATGGCACCCAGGCTGTTTATGCCAAAGGGCGCCTGCAGGTCAGCACCAAGCTGCCCTCAGCGCCCCCCCGACCGCCCTCACATACTCATGGTGCCCAAAGTCTGGAGGGGGCTGAGGTGGCAGGGAGCTGGCATGTGAGCGCTGCCCCAAATGTGCACGCAACTGGCTGGGTTGCAAAAGTGCCCAGCCTCAGCCTTCCTCCCTGATCAGGCAGGTGCCGACAGGGGGAGGTCAGGCAGTGGGAAGCACTTCTGGGCCTGTGGGGATAGGGGGGCCTTCCTGGGCTCCTGAGAGTGCAGAGATGCTTGGGTCCACAGCCATGGCTTGGGCGGCTGTAGCTGTGGCCGGGAGGGCGGGGCTCTTGCCTGCTCCCCGCTCCCAGAGCATGAGGGTGCCTGCGTTGCAGCTGTGGTTTGGGTGGCTGCAGTTGTGCCTGGGGAGCTCCTGCTGGCTCTGTGGAGTGTGGCACCACCCTGGGAGCCAGCTCTGCCTCAGGACCCCTCTCTGCCCACCCTGCCATGTCCAACCATGCTGCTTTCCTGCCAGCGTGTGACTTGGCTCAGCCTCATTGCAGTGGCTCCCGGGGGCAGCCGGCTTGGGGGTGGGGAGGCTCTTAGGGGTGCGGACTGACTGCATCCTCTCCATGTCTTCCTTGCAGTGGTGGTGGGCAAAGTGCAGGTGGCGAGGTGGCCCCAACCACCTTTGCACAAATGAACCCGACACACTCGAGGCCGGCCCCACAAGTCCCGCTGTGCCTTCTGCCAAGTGCTCAGGGGCTCCCAAGACATAGTAGGGAGTGAGGTTGAGGCCGTGGTGGAGCCCCTGGGCCTGGGAGTGGGTCCTGCCTGGCCATGTGAGGGTGGGAGTGGTGCAGTCAGCTGCCTCGGGGATGTGGGGCACAGAGGTTCCATCACCGCCATTGCTGCTCCTGCAGCCACTCCTGCCACCACTGCCGACACCTTCCTGCTGCAGCTGGCGTGATGGCAGTGGCCGCTCTAGACGCTGCACACGCTGCAGCCATCACTGCCTTTGCCATGTTGAAGGGTACAGTTCAGCGGCACGGAGCACATTCACAATGTGAATTCATCACCACCATCCATTTCCAGATCACTTTCCAGCTTGCACACCCAAAACTCCACACTCAGTAAACAATAACTCCCCCTTTTCCTCTCCCCAGCGTCTGACAACCCCCATCCTATTGTCTGGCTCAGTGAACTTGACTAGGGACCTCCTATACGTAGAATCATGCGGTACTTGTCCCTTTGTGACTGGCTTACTTCACCGAGCAGTATGTCCCCAGGGTCTACCCATGTTGTAGCAGGTGTCAGAGCTTCCTTCGGTTTTCAGATTGAGTGATATCCCCTTGTGTGAATGGACCATGCGTCCGTCAGGAGACACCGCGTTGTGTCCACCTTTGGTGATTGTGAACATGGCTGCTACAAACAGGGATGGACGAATATCTCTTCACGTCCTTGCTTTCAATTTCGGGAGGTATATACCCATAAGTGGAATTTTATTTTTAATTCTTTGAGAAATAGCCCTACTGGTTTCCACAGTGGCCGCACCCATCATGCGTTCCCACCAATAGTGAGTGCAGGTGCACTTTTAAGAAATCCCTGGAGGCCGGGCGCGGTGGCTCAAGCTTGTAATCCCAGCACTTTGGGAGGCCAAGACGGGCGGATCACGAGGTCAGGAGATCGAGACCATCCTGGCTAACATGGTGAAACCTCGTCTCTACTAAAAATACAAAAAAAAAAAAAAAAAGAAATCCCTGGAAATATGACATCAAAACAAAGGCAGCACAAACACAGACACCCACGAGTACATCAGATTAAACAGCTTCAGCACAGCAAGGGAAACAGAGGAAAACAAATATTTCCTCCAGGCGGGAGGTAAGGTTTCCAGTCTTACATCTGATAAGGAATGGACATCCAGATACATGTGGGACTCACACGACTCACCAGCAAGAAAACAAGGAACTCAATTTTAAAACAGGTCAATGACCTCCACAGAGATTTCTCCAAAGAAGACAGGATAATGGGCAACAGGCATACGACAAAAGTGTCCCATCAGCACTCATCAGGGAAATGCAAATCAAAACCAAATGGGCTATTGCCTCACACCTGTTAGGAGGGCAATTATGAAAACACAGAAGCCAGCCAGCGTTGGGGAGGATGCGGAGAAAGGACCCTTGTGCACTGTTGCTGGAAATGTAAATCAGTACAGTCATTATGGAAAACACTGTGGAAGTTCATCAAAAATTAAAAATACAACTGTTCTAGGATCTAGCAATCTCTCTGCTGGGAATGCACCCAGAAGTGGACTCTGCACCTAGGGGAGACGCCAGCACCCCCATGTTCATTGCCGCACTGCCCACAACAGCCAAGATATGGAAGTATCCAAAGGCAGAGGAGTGGATTTTACACGTGTGGTGTAGATACACAGTGGAGTACTACTCAGCCCTAAAAATGAATGAGATTCAGGCAGGGCACGGTGGCTCACGCCTGTAACCCCAGCACTTTGGGAGGCCAAGGTAGGTGGATCGCCTGAGGTCAGGAGTTCGAGACCAGCCAACAGGAGTTTGAGGCCAGCCAACATGGTGAAACCCTGTCTCTACTAAAGATACGAAAATTAGCCAGGCGTGGTGGCGCATGCCTGTAATCCCAGCTACTCAGAGGCTGAGTCAGGAGAATCGCTTGAACCCGGGAGGCGGAGGTTGCAGTGAGCTGTGATGGTGCCTGGGCAACAGAGCAAGACTCCATCTCAAAAAACAAAAAAGAATGAGATTCAGTCATTGGCAACAACCTGGATGAAGCTGGAGGATATTATGCCAAGTGAAATAAGCCAGGCACAGACAGACAGATACTACATGTTCTCACTTACACATGGACTCTAAAATTCAAGTTGAACTCATAAAACAGAGAGCAGAAGGGTGTTTTCCAGGGGCTGGAGGGGAGCAGCAGAGACGCTGGCCAGAGAGCACAAAGTTTCAGTTCTAAGATGAGAAAGTTCTGGAGGTCTGATGCACAACGTGGTGATTACAGCTATTAATGTACACTTAAAAACTGGAAAGAGTGGACTTTAAATGTTCTCACCACAAAAAAATGTAAGTATGTGAGGGATGACTGTGCTAATCGCTTCATCGGGCCATTTCACAGAGCATACGTATGCCGAAAACCGTGTTGAACACTTTACGGAGCATTTTTATTTGTTGATTTTTAAAAAATGAATTAATTAAAATTTGAAACCTGAAGTTCCCAGAAGGCAGACAGTCAGGGACCGTGCGGGAGGCGGCTGTCCTTACTGGCCGCAGTCTTCCCAAATTCAGGCCTGAGAGAGGCTGAAAGGGGGCCCTCTCTTTCAGAGAACGTGCATTCTTCCCAGCACCGAGCCACCCTCGCAGCTCTGGTGCATGCAGCAGCCACGCAGGCGCCCTTTGCTAAGGTCAAAGAGGATGTGCCGTCAGTACAGGAGGGCGAGAATAAACCAAGATCCTTGCAGCTCCGCAGACGCCAGAGGGGCTTCCAGGCCCGGGGAATGGGGTCCTCAAGGGAGGGGGCAGAGGCAAGGCTGGGGCACCACCAAATGCCAAGTGCTCCAGTCTGACACTCGGAACCAGCCCAGGAGAAAGGGAAGTTGGCTGAGAACAGCCAGGCCCAGCCAAGACCCCCAGCCCCCCGCACCACGACGGTCTCCCTGAAGCTTCCAGCATACTCCCTTATTCTCTCCTGGAGATCGTCCTGTGTCACCTGGCCTAGCCTGCCCTGCCTGCCGGGAGCCTCTCTCTCCTGGGACCTTACCCCCATCCAGAGGCCCTGCCCAGAGCCACGGGATTGGGTGAGGTGGGGCAGCTTCTCTGGGGGCTCCAGGTCCCGGGGTTCAGTGGCGTCCTCCTGCTGGTGGTAGCAGGGGTGCTGGGGGCATGAGCCTCCTGGACTGAACAGGGGAACCCAGGGGCATGCTGGCCAAGGGGAATCCTGGACAGGGGTCGGGAGTGTTGTGTTTAGGTGGTGGCAGAGAGGAAGTGCCTGAGCTGTGTGTTGTATGGTGACACCTCTGGTCATGTGGAGGAGGGGCGGGAGACAGAGACAGAGACCGAGAGCAGGGTGGAAGGCACCGGCGGGGTGGAGGCGCCGTCTTCCCAGCCCCTGACGGACCACCCTGGGAGATGCCTGGCGTCGTGGGGCCTGGCTTGGGGCAGGTGTGCCGTGGGCTGTGATTGTGGTGATCCCTGCTGGGTGTGAGGGGCCACCCAGGGAGCCGGCACCCACTCGGGAGGAGTGCGCCCGGTTGTGGTGATCCCTGCTGGGTGTGAGGGGCCACCCAGGGAGCTGGCACCCACTCGGGAGGAATGCACCCTGCCTTAGGACAGGCCCGTCCAAAGAAATACTGCTGTCTCCCAGTGGAT
This sequence comes from Trachypithecus francoisi, assembly GCF_009764315.1. NCBI lineage: Eukaryota > Metazoa > Chordata > Mammalia > Primates > Cercopithecidae > Trachypithecus > Trachypithecus francoisi. The sequence continues at coordinate 58,462,127 of NW_022681467.1, forward strand.
TTTTTAAGACAAAGAAATAGGTGCTCAGTGGACCAAGTGAGGAGCGTTCAGAAGGTGGCACCTTGTCCCGCTGCCCCCTGTCCCGCCCTCCCCACTGGGCAGTCTGCTGGTGCCCCCTCCCTGAAAAAGCACCAGGGTTTCAGAGCCCCAAGCTGCTCTCTGGGATGGCAGTGAGGCCGAGACGTTTCTCCCTCAGTTATGCCCACCGCTCCCACCCTGTCACGCACTCGACAGCTCCCCATAGGCAGACTCCAGGCTGTCTGCAGTTTGCTGAGGTAGGGTTGCGTGCATTCTATCTGGTGACAGGCAACGTCAGGTTATTCTCCCAAAAGGCCCTGGCAGGTTACCCCACACCCAATCCTTGCTGATTTCACCTTTGCCACCTCCCTCCGGGGACCTCTGAGACAGTTCTCCAGGACAAGGAACAGCATGAACATGTCAGCCTGTGTGGATAAAACAGGGAAGACGGCTGCGAGGCGTGTGCCCACACAGAGGTGTGGCCGTGGCCCTCAGCGGGAGGCTGGTGGGGGCACACAGAGGTGTGGCCGTGGCCCTCAGCGGGAGGCTGGTGGGGACACACAGAGGTGTGGCCGTGGCCCTCAGCGGGAGGCTGGTGGGGACACACAGAGGTGTGGCCGTGGCCCTCAGTCGGAGGCTGGTGGGGAGGCTGCAGCACTGTGGAAAATGCAGAGCGCACAGCGCGGAGGCGAGTCCGTCCCCGGAGCTGGCATCATAAATGTGGCTATCACTGGGCAAGGCCAGAAGAAAATATGGAAAATAGGAACATTGCTGCTGGACTCATGTCCTTGGGCCTTCAGCAAATGTTTTCCTTTAAACATTTCCTTTAATACTGTTGTAATGTGGTTTTTGCAATAAATAAAATTCCTGGGACAAATAGAGGAGGCAGACAGAAAGACAGAGGCAGAAGGAGAGAGAGCCCACAGCCCACCCGCAGCCCGCAGCCCAAAGCCCGCAGCCTGAAGCCCGCAGCCTGTGGGGGAAGAGGAGGGCGCCTCCAGGCAGTACGGCGGAGGCTGCAGATGGGGCTGGACCTGAGGAGGGGCTGGGCCGTGGGATTCTCTGAGCCCAGAACTTGGATGCCTTGCTGCAGACATGTCCTGGGGCTGTGCAGGACACAGATGGCCACAGAAGCCAGGGTGTGGTCGGGGCTAGACCTGTCCTGAAGGCTGCTGAGGAGGAGCAGGTGATGGTGGGGTGAGGACTTGAGGAGCAGGGGACACTCGTGTTCCCAGAGGAAGCTGCTCTCCCAGGGGTGCCAAGGTGGAGCAGAGCAAATGGGGCGAACGGACTGAGTTCACAGCATTTTAGGACGTGGGACTTGGGGTAGGGGCTTGGGTAGAAAGGCAGGGAACAGGATTAGCCCTGGGAAGGAAAGGGGGATGTGGCTGCCTCTTTAGGGGCCGGGGTGGGAGTCGGCCCAGGAGGGCGGCGGAGGAGGAGAGGGTGGTGCGGGCAGGGAGAGGTGGCCACAGGCACTGGTAGTGCCCAGGTTTTCTGACAACCTCAGCCACTTGGCCAGAGCCTCTGGAAAGATTTGTGGGAAGCATATCTGGGGGAATCAAGCCTCTGTGACAGCACAGAGGAGCCCAGCAGGCCTGGCTCCAGCGCCAGCCAGAGGAGTGGCTGGGGGATGAGACAGGCCAGGAAGGCACCCCAGGGAGGTGCAGCGCGCACCGGCTGGCTCAGCCCTGGGCCCTGTAAGCAGGAGCCACCCCCTTCCTGCAGATGGAGCAAACCATCTGGGGTCAGGAAATTGAGCTGGCTCATCTAATCTCCCCGAGAGCTCCACGTTCCTGGGGTTTAAGTAGAACATCCAGGCCTCTCAGTGAGCCAGAAAATCCCATTTCTACCCTGTAATGGGGAAAATGAAAAATCTGTGAGTCCCCTACATGGGAAAGGGTCCGGCTTGCCTGCAGGATGCAGACCACATGGCACCTAATCACAGAAAGTTCTGGAAAATTCCTTGCCCCTGTGTGGGCTTAAATGTTGCTCACTAGCTTTGACAGTTCACCCAGCCCCTGGGCAGCATGTTCCAGGGCAGAGCAGGTCGGCACAAGATGGACATGGTCATGGTAATTCCAGGGTCACAGGACTCCAGGGACAGCAGACACCACTCAGGAAGGAATCTCAGGGACCTGTGGGCATCCCTATTTTTGTGCCTCTGGGTTCTATCACCTGACTTCCCCCAATAATGAGCTCTGCACAGGGCCAGGGAGCTCTGCACACGGCCAGGGAGCTCTGCACATGGTCAGGGAGCTCTGCACACATCTAGGGAGCTCTGCACACAGCCAGGGAGCTCTGCACATGGCCAGGGAGCTCTGCATACAGCCAGGGAGCTCTGCACACAGCCAGGGAGCTCTGCACACGGCCAGGGAACTCTGCACACATCCAGAGAGCTCTGCACACGGCCAGGGAGCTCTGCACACATCCAGCGAGCCCTGCACATGGCCAGGGAGCCCTGCACATGGCCAGGGAGCTCTGCACACGGCCAGGGAGCTCTGCACACATCCAGGGAGCTCTGCACATGGCCAGGGAGCTCTGCACGGGGCCAGGGAGCTCTGCACACATCCGGGGAGCTATGCACATGATCAGCAAGCTCTGCACACGGCCAGGGAGCTCTGCACACAGCCAGGGAGCCCTGCACACGGCCAGGGAGCCCTGCACACACATCCAGGGAGCTCTGCACACACATCCAGGGAGCTCTGCACACGGCCAGGGAGCTCTGCACACACAGCCAGGGAGCTCTGCACACACATCCAGGGAGCTCTGCACACAGCCAGGGAGCTCTGCACACACAGCCAGGGAGCTCTGCACACTGTCAGGGAGCTCTGCACACAGCCACGGAACCCTGCACACTGTCAGGGAGCTCTGCACACTGTCAGGGAGCTCTGCACACACAGCCAGGGAGCTCTGCACATCGTCAGCGAACTTTGAAAGGGCCTGGCAGGTCACCTTCCTTTCACCCCCAAGTGAGTGAGGCTGCAGTGGTGTGTCCATGTCCTTGGACAAAGCTCCAAAGCTCCTAGCTTCTCTGAGGCTCACAGAGGTGTCAGCTTGGTGGGGAAGGTGCCAAGGCAGGGCCCTGGAGGCGGGGACAGGGACTGTCCACTTCCATTTGCCAAAGTCCCAGTAAATGAAACATGAGGGAATGAGTGCTCAAAGAGGGCGGCAAACAATTGCCAACAACGCAAATGATTGCATTTAATGCTTTTACCGTAAACACCCTCAATGCAATATAATCTTGCTAGTCATGCTGGGTGGGCCAGGATGAGAGTGGAAGACCTGACAGGTCTGTGCCTCGGCGGGTCCGGGACTGCACGCATGGTTGTATTGGAAGCTAAGGTTATCACTTACCTAATGCCAGGCCCTTCCAGAATGTGAGGTCCCAGCCAAGTGAGCCCTGTGAACAGCTCCACCCCCAGACCTGCGGGCAGGCACAGGAGCCAGGCAGACCGAGGCAGTTCCAGATGCCCTCGGGCTGGCAGACGTTTATCTCTTTGTAAGAGCGTATGTAGAAGACCTCACAAGCAGATCACCAGGGAAATTCAGATGACCCTTCTAGAGAGGCTGTGGGCAGCCAAGGCCCCGGGTGTGGACAGGGCTGGTGCTCTGCAGTGCTGGGGGCAGCACGTCTCTTCCTGCAGCTCCATGTGCCTTTGCCATGGAGCCACCGGCATTCAGTGGCCTTTTCCCCACTTGGCTGATATGTGTCCCCTGGAACTCAGGGCACTCCAGGTGTCCTCAAATCATGTGTCAGAGCTCAGGGCCGTCTGGCCAGGCAGGGAAGTCCAGATTCCAATTTTTTCTACCCCAAACCTAATCTCTAACAGCAGGCTCTGAACACACAGGAATTAGTTGGTGGCTTCTAAAGAGAACATGATACCATAATGTAGCTGCCTGTCCAGATGCTGAAGCCTGTGCTTTCGCCAGACCCCAGTGCTTGTGAATGACGGTCTCTGTTCTCCTGGGTCAAAACTTCCTTCACCACCATCAAGAAGGCCACCCTTTGTCGGCAGGTTAAATGCAGTGTTATTCACATATGGTTGATTTGGGCATCTATAATCCCAGGGCGAGAGCCCACCATCCACCAGCATTTTGGAAGAACGCCTGAGACCTGAGACCTGGTGCAATGGAATCAGATTCCCTGGTGGCCACTTTTAATGGTGACAGAGTCTCTGAAACAGGCAAAGACTGAATTGAGTCTGTCTCCCTGGAGTTGTCCTGCTCTGGGAGATGCAGAGGGAGGACAGCAGGAGGGAGGACAGTGGGAGACCTCTGTTGTTCAATTGCTAGGCTGCTGTCACCGGACGGTGGATGGTGTTTGTATAGCACTGGCCAAGGGCCCAGCTCAGCGGGGCCAGTGCCTCAGGTCACATCGCGGGCGAGAAAAGCAGCGTGGATGGAAGACGAAGATCTTCATCCCACGGAGGGCTTGCTGTGTGCCCCGCAGGACACAGATCACCGGGAAGAGCAGGAAGCAGAAGCCCAGGAAAAGCAATGCCATGCCCGAGGCATGGCCAGCAAGCTGGGCCCTCCAGCCACACCCTGCTCCAAGGGAGCTCCCAACAGGGAGGGACATGGACTGACGATTTCCAAGAGAGAACATGCTTTCTATCATCCATAGAATTTTGCTACCTAAGAGCCTCCCAGCCACCTGTGCCCTTCCCTAACCTGACAATCTTAATGCCCCCATGTAACTCCTCCATCGCAGACATTTGGACAACTCTGGGCTGAGTTTTTCCTAAGGCCACTCCGGTCTTGTGCTTCTCCTGTTTGCTAAGCTGTGTGCCAGCCGCCAGCCCACATCTGGGTCGCACCATGATCCTAACTCGTCACCTGAACTTAGCATTTAACAGATTGAAACGTGCGACTCTGTAGCTGGGGACTTGAAGCCACGTTTTGCCTGCAGCCCGATCACCTTGAAGCTTCAGCAAAACCCTCTTTCTCATGCAAAGCAGTGCAGTCATAACTTTAAATCATGGTTAGAAACTTTCTCGAGAGCCTCCACTGCATGGTCACAGCCTAAGACTTTGAAATAATGAAACAATTAAGCGATGTTTTCATTTCTGAGGCTTATCCATTATCATGAGGCTGAAATGGCCATTTTTTTGGTAAGTCAAGGAAGGACAGGCAGTTTCAAATGCGTCAGCTAAGACACATACCAAATTGACAGAAAATAGAAATGAAATATGACCACAAATGGAAGCAACCACAAAAATATTATCAGGATTTTAAGTATCCTCCTAATCAAGTACTAATAGCTAAGTGAGGTCATTTTTTGGATACCATTCCTGGTCAGAGCCGGGAATGGTGTGTGTTCCAGGCTGGACCCCCCAGGCGGAGGCATCGGGATCCCACGCTGTTTCTGGGTTGGCCAGGATCCCACGCTGTTTCTGGGTTGGCCATCAACCTGTCCCTCGACCTGTCGTATCTCTCTCTTCTCTCTCTACATTTCTCTTCTGATCTTCAGATCGATTTTCCTCCAAGTGACAATGTCCATAGAGAGGGAGGCGGAAATACAGGCTGTCACCTTTCAGCTCTTTGGGGTGCCTCTAAAGATGATGTCAGAGAACAGTAAGTGGCCAGTAAACACGCAGCATCTGTTCCCAGCCTCCTGAAGCCGCCCTGACAGGTAGCAGTGCAGCCCTGCAAGGCCACAGGGGAGCCAGGGGGTTCTTGCTTTCTTTTTCTTTTAATTATTTCCTCTCAAAAAAGAAAAAGAAAAGAAAAGAAAGAAAAAAAGCCCTGCTGGGATAGAACTTATTGAGTTCAGTATGTTCCAGGGCACAAAATCAGGCTGCCCTTGTTCCAAGACACTGCTGTGCTCTGTAGCTGACCCCAAGTCCTCTAGGGCAAGAGTAAGGACAGAGTCAGCTCCCGAAAACTGGTGCAGATGGACCCCACCATGTGGGGCCTGGAGTTGGGCCAGACCTGCAGACCACCTTGATGGCCTGCGGCAGGACCCTTCCGGCAGCTCGCACAGGTGAGGCCTGGGTGAAGGCCTCCTGGCGCTCCTAGGAGCCTCTTGGGGAGCTTGGGTACCAGGGTTTGCCTTTGAGGACAGGACTGAGGGCCTGCGTTTGCATGAATGTACCCGAAATGTTTGCTCTGGATTTACATTTCCAATGGTGCCTATGCAGGAATCCCAAAGAATGCCTGGTGGGGTCTAAGGCAGGCCTGAGGCCGGGAACACTCCACAGGTAGCAATATTTGGCTAGAGTTTAATACCATTTTGTTTCTTTTTATCTATTTTTATGGTAACCTCTTTGTGGTAATTGACACTGACCTTTTTAAAAATAAACTTACCCTTTTAACCAAATATGTGAATTGTTTAAAGGAAAAACATTGTGTAAATAATGTTTTGAGGGGATAGAATCCAGAAGTGAGTTTTGGAAACAGAGTCCAGTCATGCTTCTGACAGTCGAAGTGCTTCTCCAGCATTATCACCAGAAGATGGGCTGTCTCTGCTCACACGCCTCCTGTAACAGGGAGCTCACTACCTCTCAAAGGCACCTTCTGTCAGGTCTGCCTGGAAATGCTGCTCCCGCAGACTCCGCACCCGAGGCCAGGTCTGCAGTGAAGCTCAGCCCCCTTCCTTCGCAGGGGATATACTTCTGGAAGTGCACCTTCCACTCCTGGCAGTGGATACTTCTGGAAGTGCACCTTCCACTTCTGGCAGTGGATACCTCTGGAAGTGCACCTTCCACTCCTGGCAGTGGATACTTCTGGAAGTGCACCTTCCACTCCTGGCAGTGGATACTTCTGGAAGTGCACCTTCCACTCCTGGCAGTGGATACTTCTGGAAGTGCACCTTCCACTCCTGGCAGTGGATACCTCTGAAGTGCACCTTCCACTCCTGGCAGTGGATACTTCTGGAAGTGCACCTTCCACTCCTGGCAGTGGATACCTCTGGAAGTGCACCTTCCACTCCTGGCAGTGGATACCTCTGGAAGTGCACCTTCCACTCCTGGCAGTGGATACTTCTGGAAGTGCACCTTCCACTCCTGGCAGTGGATACCTCTGGAAGTGCACCTTCCACTCCTGGCAGTGGATACCTCTGGAAGTGCACCTTCCACTCCTGGCAGTGGATACCTCTGGAAGTGCACCTTCCACTCCTGGCAGTGGATACCTCTGGAAGTGCACCTTCCACTCCTGGCAGTGGATACCTCTGGAAGTGCACCTTCCACTCCTGGCAGTGGATACCTCTGAAGTGCACCTTCCACTCCTGGCAGTGGATACCTCTGGAAGTGCACTTCCACTCCTGGCAGTGGATACTTCTGGAAGTGCACCTTCCACTCCTGGCAGTGGATACCTCTGGAAGTGCACCTTCCACTCCTGGCAGTGGATACCTCTGGAAGTGCACCTTCCACTCCTGGCAGTGGATACTTCTGGAAGTGCACCTTCCACTCCTGGCAGTGGATACCTCTGGAAGTGCACCTTCCACTCCTGGCAGTGATACCTCTGGAAGTGCACCTTCCACTCCTGGCAGTGGATACCTCTGGAAGTGCCCTTCCACTCCTGGCAGTGGATACCTCTGGAAGTGCACCTTCCACTCCTGGCAGTGGATACCTCTGGAAGTGCACCTTCCACTCCTGGCAGTGGATACCTCTGGAAGTGCACCTTCCACTCCTGGCAGTGGATACCTCTGGAAGTGCACCTTCCACTCCTGGCAGTGGATACCTCTGGAAGTGCACCTTCCACTCCTGGCAGTGGATACCTCTGGAAGTGCACCTTCCACTCCTGGCAGTGGATACTCTGGAAGTGCACCTTCCACTCCTGGCAGTGGATACCTCTGGAAGTGCACCTTCCACTCCTGGCAGTGGATACCTCTGGAAGTGCACCTTCCACTCCTGGCAGTGGATACTTCTGGAAGTGCACCTTCCACTCCTGGCAGTGGATACCTCTGGAAGTGCACCTTCCACTCCTGGCAGTGGATACCTCTGGAAGTGCACCTTCCACTCCTGGCAGTGGATACTTCTGGAAGTGCACCTTCCACTCCTGGCAGGGCCGCGAGCCTCTGCGGCACGCTTCACCCTCGGGGAGGGACCCTCTTCATCTGGGAACAATGCGGGTAGTGTTTTCTCTTAAAGGGCAGTGTCAGGAATGGAAGCGGATGCACCCAACAGCAGTGGGCCTCCCATCTGCTTCCAGAAGTGGAGGCCGGCCCGGGACAGCGGGAACCCTGAGGACACCACCAGGGGGTCCCAGGACCAGATGCGAGTGGGCACAAGCCCCAAGCCCTGGAGGAAGGAAAACCATTTCATAAATAACCGCATGGGGTTGTGGGCCTTTTCTCACAAGCCTCGGCACCTCCTTGGCCTCTCCACGGTGAACCCACCCCCTACCCTATGCGACCAGGCCAGGTCCTGCAGCACCGCCTTCGTGGCTGGGACTTCCTCACCAGCCTGCGGTCGTGGGGTGGTCATTTCCCCCTTACCTGACTTATCTCAGGATACACACACACACACACGCTTGACTTTTGGAAACTTCTTTTAAATTAGTTTCACTGACACTAAAAGGGAAGCTTTGTGGAGTGTGGCTGTGGTTACCTGTTAATACTCGGCAACAATTATGAACCCTGATATGAGCCAACTTCTTCCGTCTTATCCCCTTTGAGGACGCTCTGTTATCGCCCCCATTTTACAAACGAGGAAACTGAGGCTCGGAGGCCTGGGGCAATGTATTCCAGAACGGACGGCAGGAAGCCGGGGCAGGAATTCCAACAGGGAATTCCCTCTGTGGAAGGGAACGTGGCTGGCACCTCCCTGCCTTCCACCCTCAGTGCTAACATGAAAAAGAGGATGGTGTTATGGAAAAGGCAATGGGCTGGAGATCCCCCGGATTCCCAGGTTAGGGCGCCGGTCTCACCGTGGCGCAGATGGGGCGCGTGCCAGAACAGGACCTGGGGTTCAGGCCAGGGGCGGCGGGCACCTTCACCAGGGCCGCCCGTGACGTTCCCCCAGCCCCTCCGCCGCGGGTCCCACGTGGCCCAGACCCTGCGGCGGCCCTTCCGAAGGGCGGAGCCGAAAAACGGCGGCTTCGTTCCACTCGGCCCCACAGCGCCCAGGAGCGAATCCCGAGTCCGCGCGGAACCGCCTCGCCGCGTGGCCTGGGGCGGCGTCGCCACCGCGCGTTCTCGGCTTCCCGGCTGCGGCAGCGATGCCGGTCCTTGGAGCTGGAGCGGGGATTCCGGGAAGCGGCGGCGCCCGGGAGAGAGACGCCCTGGTACCCCGCCGCGCGTTCCCGCCTCTGTGCCCTCAGGGGTGGGGCCCCGGACGCCGCTGCCATTGGCCGTGGGGGGTGAGGCGGACCCCGCGCAGGAAACCCCGCCCTCCCTCTGCGGCGGGGGCGGCCCCAGCCGATGAATGAAGAGGCGCGGGCGGCCGGGGAGGCCAGAGCGTGGAGCGCAGCGCTGCGCGGCGGCCAGGCCCTGGAGAAGAGGACGGTGAGCGCGCAGGGAGCGGGGAGCGGGCGCGGGTGCGCAGGGCCCGACCTGGTGGCGTAGGAGCGCGGCAGGTGCCGCCATCGTGGGCGGGGGCTGGAGCGCCGGGGCGGGAGGCCTGGGCACCGGTTCAGCTCCCCGAGCCCCTCCGTGGGGGAGGGCAGGACCGAGCAGAATCGGAGGCCAAATTGGCCGCTTCCCGCAGCCGGCTACGCAGGTAGGAGCTCCCGAGTCGCCCGCAGGAGGACCGCTGCAGCGGGTGCGGGGAGGAAGCGGGTGAGTAGGGGCTGGGGCCCTGGCGGGGACTGTCGGAGTGGCCGGGGCGGGTGACCTGGGCAGGTGGCCCGGAGCGCGCGCAGGTGCAGGCACCACAGGTCCAGCTGGGGACGAACGCACCTCCGTGGAGCTCCAGGGTTGCGGAGTCAACTACTTGCGGCGGCCGCTGCTGCCGAGTCAAGGAGGAAACCTTCATGCACTGAAGTTTCTCGGGGGCGGCCGGGCTTTGTTCGCGCGCTCGAGACACCTCCAGGAGGGTAGCGCGGGCGGAGCGCACGGGGCTGGTTTCCAGCAGTGGCAGTGCCCCTTTCCCTGCCCCACCACGCGACGTCTTGACCTTGGCTTGGGGGAACTCGGGCGCCCCCCAGGTGCAGGCAGAAGGTCGGGTGCCCTCGCGTTGCTGTTGGGCGCCCCTGGCCAGGGAGGATGTAAAGGAAGGAGCAGGCAGGCTTAGCTGCCCTAGACCGGCCCTAGACCGGGAACCCGAGAGCAGATCTGACTTCCACTTCCAAGGGAGAAACCGCCTCCCTCATTGGCGTCCCGAGGGGAGAGAGAAGCTCAGCTAGGTTTCCATGTGGTCTGCGTGGTTGATGAACCCTCAGGCTGGGGGGTACCCCGCTTGGCGTGCAAGGCCCTCTTTGGAGCTGCCTGCCGCGGGACCAGGCTATGCGTCCTGTTTCTGTCTGGAGGCGGCTGGAACGCGGTAGTTTTCCACATCGATGCAACCAGCTTGTCAGCTGCTGCTGCTCAGCTGTGGTTTTTGGAACCTGGGTTACCTCCATCTAATCAGAAACTGGCTCTGTGGAGCCCGTTGTCAGTGAGGCTTTCATTCCCAGCAGCGCAGAGCAAATGGATCTCAGAGGACAGCTCCTTGGTCTTAGCCGGTTCCACTTGTGAATCTGGTAATAATGACAAAGACAGTGACAGCCGGGGTGAGGTGTTGAGTGCTGGAATGTGCCGGGCATGGTACCCCTGCTTTAAGCATCCTCTCATTCAGTCCCTAACGACCCCACGAGGTGGCCATTATCACTCCCACTTTATAAATGAGTAAACTGAGGCACCGAGAGGTTAAGTGATTGACTCTAGGCCACACAGCTCATAGGTGCTGAAGAGGTCTGACTCCAGGTTTGTCTGATCCAGGCTTGGGCTCCTGCTTTACGACTCTGTTCTTAAAGAGGCAAAAGGCAACTGTGGTGGTGGTGGGGGGCAGGCCAGAGACCCAGAGCAGCGTCCCAAGTGGTGGGCCCGCGGTTACCGGGCCAGAACATCTGTTCTGGGTTTCGGTGACTGCAGGACACCAGTAGGATGTCGCTCGGGCGGAGACTTTCCTCTGTGCTGCTGGAGGGAGTGAGGGCAGAGGCCGGCCACTCGGTGAGACCTGGATGCTGACCGGTCAGGCTGCCCTGACTGCGCTTGGCAGGCTATGTCCTGCCTTCCTGCTGGGCAAGGTCAGCAGGTGGTGCCTGGAAAATTCTTCATGAGGGAGCTTCCCTCCCGAGTGGCCATGACCTAATCTGTGGGTGTGGCCCCCAAAGCAGGTGCTGGGCAAGTCCCTACCATGGTGGAGAGCTGGCTGGCACGTGGCAGGCAGGGCAGGCTGGGCCGGGTGAAGGGTGGCCAGGTGGATGGACGTGCTCTCCTTGCTAGAGCAAGTGACTCCAGTGACTAAGCCCAGAGAGACTGGCTCTCCTTGGGGCTCTGAGGGGCCCCTTGGCTTGACCAAGCCCCATTGCAGTTTTGGTTCCAGGTCGGTCTGACTTCCAAATGGCAAAGTTTTTCTCAGCCCATTGTAGAATGAAAAGTTAACTTATCGAATTTAGTATTGTGCCTACAATGTCCTTGATCTGGATGTCTCCATGAGTGTTCATCCATTTCTGGGGCGGATACTGCTGAGCCAATATACATTCCTGGCTTTCTGGACTGGTCAACCAGAACATGTTGGGTCCTGGTGCTCTCCCCAGCGGTTGGTTGTAGGTGGTCAGAGATGAGCCACAGAAAAGTCAGTGTGCAGCCTGGTGCTGGGGGCAGGAGGGAGCGGGGCCCTGGGAGCACCTGGCCGGGAGGGAGCCACGCCAGGCCAGCCCTCCTGCTTCCTCCAGCGGGGTGTGGACAGAGGCCACAAAACGTTCCCTCACTTGCCATGTGACTGCCTCTTTCGCAAGTGGCAAGGTGCACACTGTTGGCTTTTGGACAAGGACATGGGACAGTCCTCGGACCTTGCTGTTGCTTTCATTCTGGGACACGGACCACTGTCTGGCCCCCAGCAAGCTTACTGAGTGTCAGCTGACTTCAGGCAGGATCTGGGTCTTGCCCACTTGTTGGAACCACAGGCGCGTGGGGATTGCACCCTTGAACAGGGAGGGAGGCGCCAGCAACTCACATGCTAGGTTAACAAGTTCTGGGTGACTCGGAGCCTTGGCCCTGCTAGGGGTGTGGGGAGGAAACTGGCCCTGCTTCTGGGACAACAGTCTCTGGACTTGTCCTCCTGTGGGTCTCTGCAGAGGAAGCAGACTGGGGCCACAAAGAACAAACTGGTCCTGGGGACCCTGCTTCCTTCTCTGGCCCCTGCCGGCCCTTCAGGCTACCTGCTGTCCTCAGATGCTGGGGTCTCCAGCTGTCTCCCACCCTTCAATTCTTTTCCGTAGGCTCCTTCCCACCAGCATCACACAGAATTAGACCCTGGGACTACATTTCTGGGGGAAAGTGTCTGCTTTTTAAAACCACATGCCTTCTGCAGAAGCCACTCTTCGTGTAGCCCAAGTGTAGGGTGAGACTTGCCACCACTGGCCGGGGTCGCATATGGATGCCAGAGAACCCAGATTCCTCTCCCTGCCGTGTACACCCAGGCCCCTCCTGCCCACAGACCTTACCTTTTCTTGGTGTTTGTTTTAAATCTGGCAAGACTTGGGGGGGACCTGAGGCATTGCCCCTCTGGTCCAAGCCACAGGGAGAGCTTGGGATGCTTTGGGTGGCATGTGGTATCCAGTCTGCCCCAGGCTCACTTGGGGCCCTTGCATTTGCCACTGGGCTCTGCCCTTCAGGAGACACTGCAGACCTGACACTTGGACCCATGGGCCTAGGAGGCCACCTGGAAGGAGAGTGGCCCAGCTGTGCTAGGCAGGTCCCTCATCTGGACAGAACCTGCATCCCGTAGCCTCTCAAGCCCCCCGAGGGCCCTGCTGGGTCTTGTCTCTCCCACAGGTTGGCGGTCAGATTTGAGCCCCTTTGCTGGCGGGCCCTCTGAGCTGCCCGCTTTTCCCTCCCACCACCTGCTCTGCCTCCTGTGGTGCACAGGGTTCTCCTGGAGGAGGGAGGTCATGGGCATCCCCCACCTCCTCACCTTCACCCTCAGGAGTCCCAAGGCCCTGGCTGCTCTGCACAGCAGGCTGGGAAGCAGGCTTTGTGCCCAAGGACTAGCCTGAGAACCGGGAGGTCCTTTCCCCTTCCCCAGAGAACAAGGAGAGCTGTGAATACCACGGGTCTGTAAAGAGGACCCCCACATGCAGGAAAAACTGAGTTGTGGCATCACTTACACCTTCAGTCCCCAGTAGCCGAGGCACAGTGGGGGTCCTGAGCATGGGCAAGGCAAGCCACTTCCACTGCAACCATGGAAGGAGGCTGAGGAAGCCAGGGCAGCGGTGCACATCCGCGGCAGGCAGGGCCTGCGGGGCTCCGGGGCCGGTCAGGATGGATTTCCATTCTGAATCTGTTTCCCATAAACTCCAGTGCTGACTGGGCCCACTTTGAATAGGCCGCTCAGTGGCTCATTCCCATTCTCATGATGTCTCTGTTATGGGGGAAACTGAGGCAGAGAGAGCCCCCCCCATGACCTGCGTGGCTTGGAGCCACCCTCTCTCTTCTTCTCAAACATGCCCTCAAATGGCAGGAAGCTTTTAGTTCCATGGATGGGATGATGAGTTGGAAGGAAGAGTAAACCTGCACACCCAGGTTCAGTGGGCGGAGACTGGGTGCAAGTAGGGACCTCTAGGTTGAGGGACGGGTCTGTCTGGGCCCGCCCTGCTGCCGCGCCCCAGCTCCCTCTCACTCAGACAGTCCTTCATTGTTGGCCCCATGCAAAGCAATGGCTTCCTGCCTGCTCGCCTATGCGAGGTCACCAGGTATGCAAATTGGGGTGCACCAGGCACAGCTGAGGCCCCCAGATGCTGCTCCCAGAGTCTGTGCCTCAACCTAAAGAAGTGAAAGCTCCCTTCATTCATTTACCCAGCTTGAGGAAGAGACCCCGGGGTGAATTTGGAGACAGAGGAGAGAGTCCCAGGTGTCACAGGGGGCTGGTGTGGCAGGGGAGGCGGCTGAGGACGGCGTGGGGAGCAGGCAGGTGCTCAGGGCAGCCTCAGAGCCGTCAGGTGCCAGGGGGAGGGACTCAGCTTTGTCAGGCAGTACCTGGGCTGGAATCTGAAGAGAAAGGAGAACCGAGACCCTGTGGCCCTGCCTGGCCTCCAAATTCTGAGTGGGGCCTGGAAGCCGGGCCTGGGACATCCCCTAATGTGGAGGGGGTGCTACCCACCCAGCCCAGCTCCAGCCTCCCTGGGAACATTTGCTGGGCCACAGTAAGTCAGGCAGGTCAGGCCCAGGGGCTGGCAGGCTTAAAATAGGTCTCTCAGAGATGCTGCGTCCTTTCCATGTGCTGCGCTGAGAGCACTTTGCAGAGAGCCAGACTGGGAAGTAAGTGGATGGGGCCTGGGGAAGTAGGTAGGCTTCTAGAAGTGGCACAGGCTGGGCTGTGTCAGCTGCCCGCACATGGGGATACAGGCTGGCACCCCAGTTCCCATAAGCCAGGCCGTGTCAGCTACCCGCACGCGGCCACTGGTTCCTCACAGGCCACTGTCCTGGCTTGAGAGGAGGGGGAGGCAGAAGTCAGCTGGATTCACCTCTAAAAGACCCTAGCAGAGGAGTCGACCTCTTATCCCGGGGATGCAGCTGACTGGCCAGGCCAGCATGAGGAAATTGGAAGAGAACTCTGGCCCCCATGGCCTCCTCCTAAAAGAGCGGGCACAGACGCATACACAGGTGCACACGCATGCGTACACCCTCCCCAGGCCTGCCCTCGGCCGGAGGCTCCAGGGACACATTATCCCCCGGCTGATCGCCTTGGCCTAATTCACGCCCTGGCTGCCAAGGCCTCTGGCAGCAACTTTCCCCCTTCCTCCCCTGCGGGGTTGTTGTGGGTTAGAGCAGGGACAGGGCCTGAGGGGGCTAAACTCCCAGGGAAAGGGCAGCTGGCTCTGTGGATGCACAGGAGGGGCGGGGTGGTTTGTGTCTCTCTTGGGCTGAGAGCCACCTAAGGCTCTGCTCGGCTTCCTCTGGTCTTAGATGGTCTCCCATGGATGGAGGCATCAGGGTGGCAGGGAAAGGATAGGCCCAGAGGTGAGTGGGTGTCCCAGGGTGGGGCAGCCACAGGGGGCCTGGAGTGGCTTGCAGACAGGGCCACCAGTCAGGGTTCCAGGCCTGGGCACATGGGCAGGCTCTGCTTCCAGGGGCTCCTTCCCACCCACCGGCTGCATGGGAGCCGTGTGGCTAGAACCCTGGGGAAGACCTTGTCCCTCATTCTGGAGCAGCCGTCTGGAGTACAAGGCCATGGGAGAGGGCCCTACGCTGTGGAAGTGATGGACCCTCCTCCCTTAATGGGGCAGATTTCAGTGACTGTGTGTGGACAGGAGAGCTCAGCTGGTTCAGGCCTCCAGAAGGTTCCCGGACGGCAACGGCAGTGGTGTTCTGTCAGAGCTTCCTCCCGAAGCCCAGCTCCCAGGGCCTCGGATGGTGCCTGGAGTGGACTCCGGGTTCCGTGCCTCTTGTCCCCGCCGGTCTCTGCAGCCCAGGTGGTTCTGATTTGCAGCCATGGACAGCTTTTGCGCCCTGCTCTCGAGTGACTGCCACTGGGCTCCTCACGGGTGCGACGGTGTCCTGGGAGTCCCTGAAGCCCGGGTTTCCCGCACAGCAGGCGTTAGGAAGTGGGTGCCAAAGCATAGAGGGACTGGCTTGTATTCGTCTGAGTTATCCAGAGAAACACAACCAACAGGATAGGTGGAAAGAGATTTATCCTGAAGACCTGGCTCACGCACTTATGGAATGGGAAGTCCCGAGACCTGTCGTTGGCAAGCTGAAGGCCCAGGAGAGCTGATGGTTTCGGTCCAGTCTGAGTCTGAAGGCCCAAGAACTGGAGAAATACCACTACAGGTTCCAGCCTGAAGGCTGGAGATCCAAGAAGAGCTGGCATTTCAGTCCAAGCCCAAAGGCAGGAAAAGACCAAGGTCCCAGCTGCAGCAGTCACCGGAGGAGGCCTTCTTACTCAGCCTTTGGCTCTTTGTAGGCCCCAGCTGATTGGATGAGGCCCACCTCCCTGCGAAGGACCATCCCTTCACATGCTAATCTCACCTGGAAACACTCACAGCACACCCAGAACGATGCTGGGCCAAATGTCTAGGCACCCAGGGCCCACTCAAGTTGACATATGAAATTCACCATTACAGTGCTCTTGGCCCTGACCCTGAGACCATCGCACATGGCATCAGAGGCTGTAGAGTGGGCCCCGCAGAAGACAGGAAGCAGATACCCTGGTGTTAGATATAGTCAGGGTGTTCAGATGAGGATGACAGTGGACTGGAGCTGGGAGGCTGACAGGAGCCAGAGCAGCCTGGGGGCTGGCTGCTGGCCTGTCCTTCCCGCGGGTGCAGTCTCCTGCACTCCATGGCTGACCCATCCCTACCCCGGGTCTCCCACTCCCTCCTCTGCCACCTGGCTGCCACTGCCCAGCCTTCCACAACTGCCTCTCAACATCACCCCACCTGCAAATTCCTCATCTGCAGCACTGGGGTGCAGTCTGGCCACATCAGCGGGTGCAGTCTCATCTGCGTATAAACCAGCCCACCCATGCAGCCAGCTTGGGATGAGAGGATAGTCATGACGTCCCCGTGGCCCTTGGAAGGAGGCCTTTGGAAGAGGCAGGTCCTTTGAATTTGGTCTGGGGTCAAGGCTGCCTGCAGCTCCCTCCCCAGCCCCGTAGTGGGGGCTGTGTCCATGCATCAGAAGAAGCCACTGCCTTTTCTAGGGGAAGCTGAGGGTGTGGCTCTGGGATGAGGATGAGGCTCCATCCTTCACTGTTGCAGGGACCAGCTTGGGAAGCTAATGCACCTTTTTCTCAAAACCAATTTCAAGTGGAAAGAAACTATAGGCACACGTGCCTGTGTACACGCACCTACACAGCCGTGCATACACAGGCACACACGGGGTGCCAGAAAGAAGATCAAAAGGACAGGCCTCCCTTCTTCCCTGAGCCCAGCTGCAATGTCCTGTTCCCCTTGGCGGGGCCAGTCCAGGGGCCAGGCGGCCTCTACATAGGGCTGCCATGAGGCCCTTCCAGCTCCTGAAACTCCCTTACCCCGTCCCACACCAGCTTATCCATAATGGGCCTGAGACCAAGAAACCAAAGGTGTGGGCCGCCGAGCTGCCCGCCTTAACGCAGACCAGACAGCATTACTCCAGGCACCATTAGCAGCAAACACAGAGGCGACGTTCACCTTCTCACTGAGCCATGAGCTTGTCTGCCTTGGCCATCTCAGAAGCTAGCAGATCCCAGAAGGAAAGCCACATGTGAGTGGCCTGGATGGTCCTCATGGGCCCCAGCAGCATTGTCCTTCAGGGAACTGATTCCTGAGACCAGGACGGGGCCGCTGGCTGCCTCCACCAAGCATGCGTCTGGCTGTCCACATTGCTGGACTCGGCTGCTGCGGCTAAGATGCTTTCATGTCCCGCGTTGGGCTGGTTTTCGCGCCAAACGCTAGCCCTGAACTGTGAGTCCTGCACAGCGTATTCAGCAAGGACTCCTCCAGGTCCAGGCCAAGCATTGACACACATGTTGGGCACCCACTTCTCCAGGCAGAGTTCTCATCCCTCTGGCTCACCAGCTCAGAACGGCAGGCTAAGTAAATTCCAGTGCTTACGATGTAGCCACGTGAGGTCTTGCTACAATCCCAGAAACTTCCTTTGGAAAATGCATGAACATGGGACTGTCCTCATCACCCTGAGAGTTCAGGAGTGTCGCCTGCTCTGCATCACTCAGCAACCCATCCGTCTCCTGGTGATGGCAGGAGCCAGGCAGATGCCCCATCAGAGCCAGCTTTTATATTTGCTTCTGTTGTCCTGTAGCCCCTGAGTCATGGAACGCCCACCCTCCCCTTTGCAATCTAGACGCCACTGTTTAAGGGGGAAATGGCCTCCCAGAGATTTTCAGCTTCAGAAGATAACCCAGAGCTGAAACTCTTGGGCATGATGAAGATGGAATGGGTACTGTCACACGCATGCCGCTTGCGTGAGGGCAAGTACAGATTCAGATAAGGGGAGGCTGGCCCGAAGCCAGATCACTGCTGGATCTCAGAAAGATGTCAGAACCAGGCCCCAACGGAAGCCCCTGGAGGTGCACAGCTGAGTGGTGCTGCGTATTTCTCATCGTGTGCAGCCGTCTGATGGGCATCTGCCAGAAGCCACATGGCTAATATTTAAAATAGGATTTTAAATTTGCTGATTTAAATTTAATTTTAATAGGTGACTTTCGACTGAGCTTTACATATTTATGTCAGAGCTTTTAATTCAGGTAAAACAGCCTTCAGCTTGGAGCTGTTTGGACCCCTGCAACTACCTGTTCTTTCTCAGTTGCGGCTTTCATTTTCAAGAAGGAAGTCCTTCTGTTTCTCTGTGGCCATTGCTGATCACGAAGCTTAGCGATCTGGCTTCCTCTCAAAGCTGTGCAGATGGGAACCTCTGCCTTATCTGCTTTGACCCCCAGCGTCTGGTCCTGAGGCCAGGGCTGAACACACGGCGTGTACAAGGCAAACCCAGTATCGGGCGTTGAGTGCATGTTTCGCGGCAGCCAGTGTCTTGGTCCGCAATGGTT
This sequence comes from Trachypithecus francoisi, assembly GCF_009764315.1. Lineage (NCBI taxonomy): Eukaryota > Metazoa > Chordata > Mammalia > Primates > Cercopithecidae > Trachypithecus > Trachypithecus francoisi. The sequence goes on from NW_022681467.1 coordinate 58,480,774, forward strand.
TACGTGGGTTTGCCCACCACTGAGCATCCCAGGACCTCATCAGACCCTTTGCAGAAGTGCTGGTGAATCCGACCCGCGCCCCAGCCCGCCACCCCCTGTCCCAGCATTGGCAGCTAGGCGGAACCTCTGAGCTCTCCCTTGCCCGCGTCAGGCTGTTCCTTCCTTGGCCCCGCTGAGGCTCCTTCCCTTGATGTTCTGGCCCAGCCCGGAAATGAGGTCAAGTTTCTGCTATTTATGTGTCTGCATGTGTGTGTGTTTGCGTGTGTGTGGACCTTGGCCTCCAGGCAGTCCCCAGGGTACTTCTTGGCTCTGTGTGCGTGGGCTAAGAAAAACGACCGAGGGAAACACACCCAGATGCTGCCTGGGGAGTCTGGGTAGCTCTGAGCCTGGTCTGTCTCTGAGGTTGCTTCTGTTTCAGCGGCCGGTGGAGATCCTCCGGGCTGCTGAGTGGTGGAGCCGTGGCCCCTCCTCACCAGTCCCACCCCAGGGCTGTTGCTCCTCCGTCTTTTCCACTCGATTCCTGGCATTCGAGTTCTTGTGTTAAAAATGCTCCTGGGACGTCCTCCTTGCGACAGCTCACTTCAGTGGCAAGCCTGTGGCTTGGGGGTGGCAGTGGGTGGCTCTCTGTCCCTCGGGGAGGTGTGGAGCATTGCTCTTACAAGGTAAAAGTCTCTCCTTCCTTCCACGCACACTCCCTTTCTGACACAGCAGGTCCCAAACCAGCCTGGCCTGCCAGCTCGTGCATAGGTGTTGGCACTGTAAATAAAACCCCGGGTGTGGCCACGGGCACCCAGGGAGCAGGCCCCAGGAATGACTGCTGTGGAATCTCTGCTGTCCGAGGCCTCCAAATACGGCCTCAAACAGTCTCACAGCAGCGTCCAAGATCAGTGGACGCACGTGAGTGCCACACGAGTGTACACAGCTCTTTCAATAGGTGTCAGAAGGCAGCTGTGACGCAGACTGTCAGCTCTGGGGCCAGACCGCAGGGGCTGCATCCTCATTGCCACCGGCGGGCTGTGTGGCCTTGAGCAAATGACTGACCCCCCTGCGCCTTCTTCCCCTACTGTGAGGCCTGGGACAGTGCCTGGTACAGAGCTGGCGCTCAGTGTGCACAGCGGGTGTCAGCACCCCGCCACCCAGCGGGATTCTTTACAGCAGCTGCCTGCATTCGTCCCAAGGAGCCTGGGGCTGGGGCATCCATTCACTGAGAGGCGAGACCTCCGATTCCACAGAGGAGCTGTGTGGGGACCGCACTTCGGTGGAGGACGTGGGGAGAGGACCCAGAGCCCAGCTTTGGGGGCTCAATTCTGAGATCCGTGTGGCCTTGGGGAAGGGGTGCTGGTGCTGCCAGATCTCTCCAGATGTAAAACAAGCCTTGCCTCGACCTGGGGGAGATCCCACGGCCCGCTCGCAGCCTGACCATGCTAGGCCCGTTTATCTGCCCTCACAGATGAAGTCACCCCTTTATTTAAAAAACAAAACGAAAAACGAAAAAAGCAGTTTGTCATCCCCAAATGCTGCAGTGTCTGTCAACGTAGGCCTGTCCTAGGGCTGGTTCTCACTGATACCCCTGTGTCCCCTTCCACTCCCATGGTGGATCAGCGGCTGTGCCTCTGCTCCCACCCGCCACGCTCACCTTACAGTTTGTGTGTCTGTTAAGCTCTAACTCTGCCTCAACCCCGGGGTCATCTCTCTGGGCCCTCCCCAGGTCTCTGTCATCTCCCAGATTTGGGGGCACATGTGGCACCTGTTTGCCTCCGTGGGGGCTGCTGCAAGAAATGACCACACACCAAGAGGCTGAAAACATACAATTTTATTTCCCCAGCTCCAGAGGCCAGGAACCCAAAATCCACACGGGCTGTGCCCCCCCGGGGCTCTGAGGTGGGTCCTTCCTGCCCCAATGGCTCCCGGGGCTCCAGGTGGTCCTGGGAGCGCCATGCCTGTCTCTGTCTCTTCTGCAGGTGGCCTTCTCTGTGTCATCTTCTTCTCTAAATGCACCTGTCACCAGGTTTAGGGCTCACCCTGTTCCAGGATGATATCTTCTCAGATCACTCATCACATCTGCAAAGACGCTTTTTCCACATAAGGTCACGCGCTCAGTCAGGTTCCAGGTGAACGTGACTGCCTGGGGAACGTGGGGGGCACTGGTCCACCCACCCCAGTCCCAGCGCAGGCCCAGCAAACAGACTCTGTAAGGAGCTGCCAGGAGGATCCTGGGACATCGCCTAGCCCAGGTCCCCATGGGACTGCCCACTGTCCCTGCATCTCCATGCATCTCTGCGCATTGCCAGCTGTGGCTGGAAGGAGACCCCATGGCTGAATACGTGAAGCTTCGAACTCTGCAGAGCCCTGAGCATGGCTGAGGTGGCCCCAGCCTCAGCCTGACGTCAGTGGGCAGCATTTCTTACGCTTTGTGTTTTGGAGCCTCCCGGGGTGCGATGTTTCATGGACTGAAGAAGCTTCTGGAAGCGCCAGGTCCCTGTTGATTGTGATACAATGTGGCCCAATATGGACACGCCACTGCCCACCCCACCCCAGCTCCGCAGTGAAGACAAAAGACCAGACTGTGGACTTAGACAACAGAAACAGGCCCTGTCTTACTGCTGAGGACCGGAAATCAGGGATCATGGTGTCTGCAAGGCCGGCCCTCGGAGCCTGCGAGGAAAGGAGCCGCTCCCGGCCTCCCTCCCGGGCAGGGGAATGGTCTTCACATCCACGTGGCGTTCTCCCTCCCTGCGTGGGTGTTCACATTCCCTTTCTAATATGGACACCGGTCACATTGGATCAGGGCCCACCCAATGTCTCTGTTTAACCTTAGTCATCTCTTTAAAGGCCTGAGTTTCAAAAACTGTCACATTCGGAGGTACTGGGGGTTAGGGCTCCAAGACAGCTTCTTTTGGGGGTCACAATTCAGCCAGAACAGGAGGTGCCCCGGATGGCAAGCGCCTTGAGGTCTGCAGGAAGGACCCTCCCAGGCCGGGGGCAGCACAGGTGTTCCTTCTCACAGCATCCCCAGGAAGGACCCTCCCAGGCCGGGGGCAGCACAGGTGTTCCTTCTCACAGCATCCCCAGGAAGGACCCTCCCAGGCCGGGGGCAGCACAGGTGTTCCGTATCACAGCAGCCGGTTTATTTCTGGTGGGGAAACCCCTTAAGATGCAGCGAGACTGCAGCCACCTGGGTTTCCCAGAAGGCCTTGGGCCGTGGCGGGGACCTGTTTGTCCGGGAATTGGTGTGGGGAGTGAGCAGGCGCCCTGCGGAGCCTCGGGATGGTGGGAAACGGGGCTGGTGAGGGCAACGGGGCAGGGGCAGTGCAGGGTTCAGAAGGAAGGTGGCGCGTGGACACATTTTCCTGGTAACTGGTTCACATGGCTGCCGATTGCAGCTCCTGTTAGCCACAGGCAGCGATGCCAGCTGCCGCAGACCAAGGCCGACCCAGCACCGGCCAGAACTTGGCGGCCGGGGGCGTCTCCAGTGCTGGGGGCACACGTGGCCTGGGAGGCCGTTTCTAGCTCATTCCTGCACCTCCCAAACTGCACCAAGAGGAGCTCCTTTCTCACGCCAAAGGGTACAGAAAGCTGCCAGGGCATGAATTTAAGGATGAACAAGGTCAGGCTCCAGGACCAACGTGGAGACCCCCTGTGGAATTCATCCGGGCCACTCGGCTGCAAACGGCAGGGGACATGGCTGACACAGCGAGTGGGGGCAGGGCGGGTGCAGGTCGGGGTGACCTGGGACCCCAGTGTCTGACTCGGCCTCTGCGTCTCAGCTCCACTCTCCCCTGTGTGGACCCATCTCGGTGGGCCCTGCCTTCTTCACAGCCCCGACGCCACACTGCTGAAGCGGCCGCTTCTCCTTCCAACAGTTCTAGAAAGGGCAGGAACCGAGCCCCTGTGAGCAGGCTGGGCACAGCCCCCTCTTCCCGCAGCGGAACTGCGGCTGGGAGACAGTGCCTGAGTGTGGGTTTGGCCAGACGCCACCCTCGATTTGGGAGACTCTTGAGACAAGGCAGGCAGAGCTTTGAGCCACCCCCATGATGGGTGTGCTGGAATGTTCCCGCCTGGTCGTGCTGTATCCGTGGAGAGACATGAGCTTGCTAACCAGACATTCTTCTCACAGGACACACCAGCCCCTTGGATACCACTTGGCCACTCCCACGGAGGCCACTCACACTGTGGCTGAAGCCTTGAGGTCACCAGGTGGAGGCGCAGAGATGCCCCTGCACCCGCTGGGGGACAAGCCGCTCACCTTTCCCGGCCCCAATTCAGCCATGGAAAACGGGCTTGACCACGGCACGCCCCTGAGCCCTGGCTCCCTGCGCTCCGCTGCCCATAGTCCCCTGGACACCAGCAAACAGCCCCTCTGCCAGCCCTGGGCCGAGAAGCGTGGCACCCAGGGGACCCACGAGGTGCGGTACGTCTCGGCCGGGCAGAGCGTGGCATGCGGCTGGTGGGCCTTCGCACCCCCGTGCCTGCAGGTCCTCAACACGCCCAAGGGCGTCCTGTTCTTCCTGTGCACGGCCGCATTCCTGCAGGGGATGACCGTGAACGGTTTCATCAACACGGTCATCACCTCCCTGGAGCGTCGCTACGACCTGCACAGCTACCAGAGCGGCCTCATCGCCAGCTCCTACGACATCGCCGCCTGCCTCTGCCTCACCTTCGTGAGCTACTTCGGGGGCTCAGGGCACAAGCCGCGCTGGCTGGGCTGGGGCGTGCTGGTCATGGGCACGGGGTCACTGGTGTTCGCCCTGCCCCACTTCACAGCTGGCCGCTACGAGGTGGAGGCGGACACGAGCGTCAGGACGTGCCCTGCCAACCCCAGTGCAGCGTGTGCAGACCACACCTCGGGCCTGCACCGCTACCAGCTGGTCTTCATGCTGGGCCAGTTCCTGCATGGTGTGGGCGCCACCCCCCTCTACACGCTGGGCGTCACCTACCTGGATGAGAATGTCAAGTCCAGCTACTCGCCCGTCTACATTGGTGAGTGGGGCTGGGTGGGTAAGCACGGGGCAGGGAGGGTGGAGGGTAGTGTTGCAGGAATGAGGGTGACCGGCGGAGCCAGCCCCGCCCCCTGCCTTCGTGTGCCCCTTGTCTGCATGGCCCCGGGGCTGCTGCGAGAGGTGGTAGGGGAGGGGAGTCAGGCCTGAGGCCCAAAGCTGACATAAGGGACTACGGCTTTCTCGTGCGGACCCTGCTCAGGGCTCCAGCCTGCTGTGCCCAGGAGTCTCAGTGCAACCCCTGCATAGTGTCCAGCCCACCTTGCCAGGAGACTCTTGAGACAAGGCAGGCATGGCTTTGAGCTACCCCCATGACGGGTGTGCTGGAATGGGGCACAGAGTCACCAGGCGCTGGGTGGCACCAGGTCCAATGGTGGCAGACCTCATGCTCCAGCTGGGAACCTGGCACTTGCCTGGGAAGGAGTTTCATGTGGGGTAAGTGACGAGGGACAGAGCCCGGAGGCCACACCCATGTCTCCCTGAAAGCACCATGTTGGTGCCATCAGCCACACAGAGGTGGAAGGACAGAGCCCTGAGACCACACCCATGCCTCCCCGTGAGCACCATGTCTGCTCTGGCAGCCACACAGGGGTGTGGAAGAGACCGAGCAAATCCGGAGAGTCAGAACTTTGAGGGGAAAAGTAACATGAAGCAGCTCGTGGCTGCTTCACAGCCCTCTGAGAGTACAGATCTGTCACAACCGTATGCCAGGCAGCTGAGCTCACTGCCCTGGGGCAGCCCTGGGCCCCTCACTGGCTTCTGGCTCCTGTTTGTTGAGACGTAGGGAAGCCCCATGGCCTGTCCAACAGGGCCAATTTGACCCTGTGCATGGCCCGCCCGACCCCACTTCTCGGTGTCCCCTGCCTGACTTTCCTGTCCTGGGTAGGGCATCGTAGGGATGGTCAAGGGGAGCAGCTGGCCCCAGCCGGACTCTGCAGTGACCTCGGCCTCCTCATGTCCTCTTTGAGCTCTGCTCATCCCAAGAACCAAGGCGGGCGTTGATCACTTCACTCCAGTGAGGGTCGTCCCACCACCCTGACCCTTTCAAATCCCAGCCTATCGGGGCATAAGCGTGGCTGGGCGGAGGGGCTCAAGCCTCTCTGGTCCCTTTCCCACCCTGGGCCCCTAATTCCTGCCAGGGTCGGTCTGTGCGGCTACTTAGACGTCCTGCCAAACCAGGCTTTGAGGACCTTTGCCCTATTGTAAGGGAAAGACGACAGTGCGCTTGGCTTTGAGAAGGCTTTTTAAAGTTGACGCTGACCCACGTCAGGCCCAGTGGTGGCTGCACGGACTCGCCTAACTTGAGGCCCACGAGGGGAGTGGGCCAGAGATGCAGTACGGTGGGTGCAGGGCTTCTCTCAGGCACAGAGGCCCACACGGCCCTCCGCAGCCCCAGGGTGGTGCACAGTGGCCCTGATGCCTCAGCCTCTCTTGCAGCCATCTTCTACACGGCAGCCATCCTGGGCCCCGCTGCTGGCTACCTGATCGGAGGTGCCCTGCTGAACATCTACACGGAAGTGGGCCGACGGTGAGTGGCCACGCACCCTGCTGCCTGCTGCAGGTCCACACCCACGGGAGCCCACCAAACTGCCTGCGCTGGAGAGACCACGTGTCTCTGGAAGGGGGTTCGGAGCCAGCAGGGCCCACTCTGAGTCTGGCCGGGCGTGGTGCCGGTGCTGGGGCCCCCGGGCTGGAGGGAGTCAAGGCTGGCCTTGGCTCTGTTGGACTCAGGGGATCTTGGGGGCCTTGGGAGTCCGCCCCAGGGCAGGGGGCGAGGCAGATGGACAGTGCCCAAGGCCCAAGCGCTTGCAAAGTCCAGCGAGCCCCGGCCACTAGTTCCCTGATGGAACTGAGATTCTCTTGTTTCTTTTCCTTTCTTTGTATCTTGTGTGTGACGCTAGTTTCTGTAAATGTAAGCAGGAGAAAGCAAGTGGGGGTGGAGGGAGAGGCAGAGGGAAAGACACAGAGACAGGAAGAGACAGAGACAGACCAAGAGACAGACACAGAGATGGAGATGCAGAGAGAAAGATACAGAGAAAGAAGACAGACAGTGACAGAGAGAGACAGAGGGAGAAGGGGAGGGAGAGGAGAAAGCATGTCCTTGCTGACCTGTCAGGGCTCTGTGGGCGCAGATTCCCCCATTCGTCCTGTGCCCAGCCTGCACTTGTGAAGTTTCCGAGGTTGACTGTGACATGGTGTGGGCACTGCTGCAACCTTGGGACTCTTTCTGCAGATGGTGCCTCTCCTGGAGGTCTCTAGCACTCTGGCCTCTTACAAAAGCCCCTCTGGCCTCGGGTTGATAGTGTGGGGTCAATCGTGTGCGTTCTAGGCAGAGCCTGGAGGTAGGTTTGGGGCTCGTGTCCTGGGTCTGGATGCTTCTCAGTCTCTCTGCCCCATCTGGCTCTGGGATCTGGGCCCACTTTGCACAAAGTGAGGAGGCAGCGCAGGGTCTGGCCCTGTGCGGCGTCGGCGTTTCCCTGCTAGAACAAGCCGGTGCCGCCTGGCTGCAGCCTTGCAAGGTGTTGACGCTCCCTGTGTCCTGTCTCTGCAGCTCTGCTCCCGGCCTTTGCTGACCTTTTGCCCTCCCACCTCCCTCTCACTGTGAAGACGCATCCCTGGAAGCCCAGAGCTTGGGTGGGCTTCTCCTACTCACACAGCCGCCTCAGCCCGTGATTCTTTTCCACTCACCTTTTCATTTGAAAGTGCACTTATGTGCAAATTGCCGCGTGCACGACAGTCCCTTTGTGGGGAGCTCTCGGTAAACTCCAGCTGAGCCCTCTGGCATCCCTGGGAACCCCATTTGTCACCCTCTGCTATGGGGAGGGATGCCTCAGCCCGCTGTTGCCTGGAGAGCCTGCTCCTCCTAGCGCCCAAACCCACCGTGGTCTCAGGACCAGGCCACAGGTGGCATCTCCAGACCTGGAGCGTGGGCCAAGGCACGGAGCCATCCGTCTTAGACAGCTAAGCCAAGGTGGTGTTTGCTTTAGTCTGCAAGGAAGGGACAGGACCTGTGGCCAGCAGCGCCAGGGGCCTGTGTTGACCAGTGTGCAGACAGACCCTGGAGGTCTGCCTGGAGGAGGGGCCAGGGCCCCCCCCACCCCCAGTACGTGTGCCGTGGAGGGCACAGGTAGGCTGCACGCTGACCCGTCCTCTTCCACAGGACGGAGCTGACTACCGAGAGCCCGCTGTGGGTCGGTGCCTGGTGGGTTGGCTTCCTGGGCTCCGGGGCTGCTGCCTTCTTCACCGCCGTTCCCATCCTTGGTTACCCTCGGCAGCTGCCAGGTGGGTTCCCCGTCCCCAGCCCAGCCTTCACATCCGGGGGATTGTCCCTTAGTCTTTGTGAAGGGGGCACCCCATTTCCTCTGCTGTTTTTTCCCCGCCACGATCAAGTCTGCGGCACACCCTCATTCTCAGTCTTTGGTCTGCATCTTCCCATCTGGGTGGAGAGATGCCTCCTGGCTGTGGCACAAGGCAGGTTGTGTGTCCGTCCTGTCCTGTGGCCTCCCCTCTGCCCCAGCGGCTTCTCCCCCTCAAGCCACAGAACAGGCTTGTGTCCCAATCGGGGCAGGGCCTCCGTCCCTTCCTTCCCCCAGCCCCACTTGGGGCCCCAGCTCTCCCACACCTCCAGCCCGGCTTGTGGAGCATTCTCATGCAGCTTCTGTTCCAGCGCCGCCTCCCTGGGGCTGCAGGGATGTCAGACAATGACGTTTCCAGACTGAGGAGGGGCAAAGGAGTGGGGGCAGAGCCTCCCTCAGAGAAGTCCACCTCCAGGAGCCCCCAGCCCCAGCTGACTCTGTGCCCTTCCAGGCTCCCAGCGCTACACGGTCATGAGAGCGGCGGAAATGCACCAGTTGAAGGACGGCAGCCACCGGGAGGCGAGCAACCCGGACTTCGGGAAAACCATCAGAGACCTGCCTCTGTAAGCACCGAGGGCAGGAGGGTTCCTAGTGTCCTCAAACCCTTTAAGGGCCCCCATCTTGGGGAGTTGGTGAGACCCCTCCAGGACCATGATGGGGATGAAGCCCCAAACCTCCATGGTGGCCCCCAACCCCTGAGACCTGGGCAAAGAGATTAAGGAGCAAGAGCTAGAGCCTCCAGGGCCAGGGGCTGCAGACCCCGCTTCAGGGCGTCAGAGCCATGGGTGAGTCCCAAAGCGGGGCCAGGGCCTCGGCCTGCACCCAGGGACCTGTCACTCACAGTGTGGAGGCTCCTGCGGGCTGCTCCTGGCTTCCAGTGGCCACGGAGCAAATCCCTTCCACACCAGCAAGTCTCCCCATGGCCTGAGTGTCCCTGGGTCCCCACGGAAGCTGCATTTGACTTGAGACCCTTCCCTCACTGTGACCCCCCCACACTCTAATTCCCTTTCATCAGGTGTCACTTGTGCCATACCCCCCTCCCTGGCCTCTGGGATGCTGCCCTCTGTCTCCCTCCCTCAGTTTCTGAGGACCTCCCCCCTCCACCCTGTGTGTCCTGCTCACCCTCTGGGAAGGTTGCTTGCTTTGCCGTCTGCCTTGGCTGCCTTCCCTTCTTTCTGCTGAGTGTGGTCCAGCCTTGCTTTGCTGTCTTACTGCACTGCTAGGGTGAACACGGAGTCCTGAGCTGGTGGGGTCCTAGAGGGACAACGTAGGGGCCCAGGCCCTCCAGGTCTCTCCTGGGGATCATGCCTTCCCCAGGGGGCTCTCTCCAGGGCTGGGCACAGGTAGCCCTCAGTGTGGTCACCACCCAAGTCCTCAGCCTCTGAGGCCGTAGCACAGGGAGACTCTTGTGCCCCTTTAGCAGCAGGTCCCTGAGCTCACAAATGGCTGCGTCTCACTGGCCATAGTGGGTGGAGGGTGTGGGCAGTGGGTGCGTCCCCACTGCCTGCCCTCAACCAGGACAGGAGGAAGGCATCAGGGCCAAAGGTGGCCCCTCTGAAAGCCCCAAGCTGTGAGCAGGGCTGGATGAAGATGGGAAGGGGAGGCTCATTAGGGCCCTGATAGACCTCCAAAGGAGCTGGGAGCTGCCTGCTAAGGAGGGTGACCCCATGGGCTGAGCTGACCCAGGACCATGTTCACCAGGAGTTGGGAACATCATGCAGGCACCAGCTCATCCTCTCTCCCCCACCTGGCAGCAGAGCGGCTCAGAGCTGAGGGCCAGGCGCCCTGTTCCCAGCGTGGCTGTGAGCCCCAGTGTGGACCTGGGAACCCTGGGGCTCTTTTAGTTCATCGGGTGACAAAGAGGCTTATGTCCAGGGTTAGTTCCCTAAACCAGTTGTTGGTAAGAAATTGTGGGACGTGTTTCCTTTATTTAAAGTCATGACTAATTCTCTGGGCAAATTCAACGTGATAATATCAGCCGAGCAACCCATGATTAAGAAATGAAGTTTGCATAGCACTTCGGAGAGTCATGGCCTCCTAATGCAGCCACACACCCCGGAGTCTGGGCAGGTCTGGGAAAAGCCCCAGAAAGGGACTCCCCCAGGGTGCCCACCCCAGCTCTGTCCCCCACACACCAGGACCCCCCAGGGTACCCACCCCAGCTCTCACTTCCATATGCCAGGACCCCCCGGGTGCCCACCCCAGCTCTGTCCCCCCACACACCAGGACCCCCCCCAAGGTGTCTACCCCAGCCCTGTCCCCCACACACCAGGACTGGCTGGAGGGAAGGTATGGGGGGAGGTATGGGCTGGGGTCTCCTTTGCCCTCAGTCATCTTTGCCTTTTTCAAGACGTGGGCCCCAAGTTACCCAGGAGGAAAGGCTTTGGAATCCTCAGGTCGGGAAATAATTTTGAAAGAATTGGGCTGTCCCATTTTAATCAAGGAAGGGAACAAAAAACCGTGTTCATGGCTGCTGAGGTCAGTCCGAGTCAGCGAACACCTCCAAGCAGGCAGAGTGTGAGGCTGGAGTGGGGTTTCTGTTGCTAACATCAGCTCTGCAAGGCACCTGTAGACCTATCGGAGCTCAGGCTAACCAGGGCTGTGTTGCCCGTTCCTAATTCTTCAGAATCCATTTACATTTGGCCACATCCTCAAACAAGAGCATTTGAATGTTCCAGGCGTTCAGAGTTGTGGCTGGGAGGAAAGAGCCGCCCTCTTGCCGTTGCGGGTGATGTGAGGCCAACACTGCTCTGGTGGGAGGCTAGAAAGCACAGGTTTACAGGACATCGCTAAGCTGCAGACGCAGAGGTCCAAGTCAGCGACACTGTGGAGTGAGCAGTGCGACGTGCCTGGTGCCCCTCCCGTGTGGTGGGTGCGTCATTTATTGCGAAAATTTGCATTATTGTGGGCTGATGTGAGAGGCTATTGTGCCATGACCTACGGCTTCAGGAAAAGTCTCTGCCCCGGTCCGTGTTACTCACGAGTTCTGGGGACAGGAAACAGCTGCGTCTCAAACACCGTGAGGCCAAGAGCCCCCCCACTCAGTGGGGGAGAAGGTCACGCACAGGAGCGTGCTGTGAACAGGGTGTAGCTGTGAGCTGGGGTGACGATGTGAGCTTTGCCCAGTCTGGTGACCTGTGTACCCCAGAGAGAGTCGAGCCTCTCTTCAGAGGCGGTTCCTCTTCTCTGTCTGCCTCGCTCACTGCACTGGCCAGGAGGGCTTCGCTTGGTTTACGCCACATGACACGTTTTCCATCTCAGCATCTTGCGTGCTTAAGCAGCAGTTGGGAGTTAGCCCTGCTCGGCCCTCCAACGCTAACAAAAACGGGGAGAACGCCCCTCCATCCACCAGGGCCCCGTGTGCAGGGATGGGGAGCCCCAGCGCACTGTTGTCAGCCACCACCTGGGTTAGAAACTGCAAGGCCTCACTTGAGGCCTTCCCAGCTTCCAGGGGGGCATGTCCTCATCCTGAGACCCCACAGCCAGGATTGCAACAGGCAGACATAAAGGCTGAGGCTGAGCCCTCAGGGCCAGACAGGGCTGAGTTCCCACAGTTCCCCCCAGGGCTCCAGGTGCATGCACCAAGGAATCGCCCCGGTTGAGGACTCAGTGGCCCCCAAGTGCAAACCAAGCCAGCTAGGTCCACCCAGGGGCTCCTTGGATGGAGGATTCCAATCCCACTTCTCCCGGGGTCTGGTGATTAAGGACTGGCTGCATCTCTTGGTGACTCTGGTGACTCTGTTCCCTATCCCGGGGCCTCTCCAGTCCTGGACTTGGTCTCTGCCTACCCCAGCCAGTTCCCTTTTTCGGGTCCTGGGTCACTTGGGGGGTCTGCCCACCTGAGCTGAAGCTCTGGCCAAGGCACTGATAAGGTTTTTCCCTAATCAGGGGCTGCAGCTTTCAAGACAAGTGGGCCACAGGCTCAGTCTGACACCCTCTGGGTTTCTCCGGAATAAATGTGGGTATCCCCCACTTGCCTGTACCCCACTCCACTGCCTGTCAGAATGGGGGCCCTTTGTGCTCAGAGCGGGGAGGTGACAGCCTCAGGAACAGCAGGCTCCTCGCACCCTGGGTCTGGCCCACTCTGACCCTCGGTCTCTTCTCCACACCCTCACTTCTGCCCAGCTCCATCTGGCTCCTCCTGAAGAACCCCACGTTCATCCTGCTGTGCCTGGCTGGGGCCACTGAGGCCACACTTATCACCGGCATGTCCACGTTTAGCCCCAAGTTCTTGGAGTCCCAGTTCAGCCTGAGTGCCTCGGAAGCTGCCACCTTGTTTGGTGAGAAAACTCTGGATCTTGGGGGTCCTCTGCTTTTGTGTCAGTTCTCAGAGAAGCGAAGAATCCTTGAGGGCATCTTCTAGGAAGACCCAGACAGGGTACATGGCAGCGAGTGCCGCCCTCCTCCCTACCAGCCAGAGCAGGTGTGGAGAGCACCACGGGGGCTGAGCGACTCTGTCCTCAGGCCTGGGGGAGTGGAGGTCCCACCCTCTTTGTGGGACATACTTTCTAGGTAGAAGGGTCCGGGGTAGGCTCCATCCACTCGCTACCCAGCCTTGGCTTCTGTGACTTGGTGCAGGAAGGGTTTGGACCTGGTTGTTCTGTGAGCCAGGTTGCTGATGCCTCAGGACCTCCTGGGACAGTGCAGCTGGGGTTTCTCGGTGCCAGAGGCAGGCTGGCCTTCTCAGGCTGGGCAGGTCTGCAGAAAGTGGGGGCCCCTCAGCTCCTCCTCCTGCCAGCATTTACAGGTACCCTGGGCCATGGCACGTGGGCCACCGCGGCCAATCTACCATGCTCTGCCCTTCCAGGGCCTATCATCTAGATAGGAAGAGGGTGTCAGATGAGGGCTCCCCTCTCTTCCCCATAGGCCCATCCAGGCTGACCTCACAAGCCTACACCCCCACACTCAGCAGACCCCCAGAGGTCAGCTGTACTGCCCCTTGGAGAACCTCCCCACCAGCTCCCCCAAACCTGTCCCCTCCCGTCCTTTCCCCTCCCCACTTGGCCCGGAAGAGGGGTGTCAGCTAATCCCAATTTTGTACTGATGGGGCCACTCAGGCTTCGACAAATGTCCTTGTCACAGCCTGTGGGGACCCGGCAGAGGCCTCTGGGGCAGGAGGGGGTGTGGCTGCCCTGGGCGGGCACTGGAGGAGTCATTGGCTTCCCACTGGGGTATGGGGTATGGGCTGCGGACCTTGGAGCACTCTGGGCTCTCCTCCTCCCCCAGCCCTGCCCATGCCCTGCATCTTTCAGCCTCTGAGGCGTCCTCGCTGCGGGCCCTGGACAGAGGTCCCTCCTAGGACTCCATCAGCAGCTGAGCGCTCAGGTGTGGGGTTGAGGGCTGCCATGCAGGCAGGAATTGATAACTCTGTGCCTCAGTTTCCCCACCTGTAAAGTGGACCCGGCTGATGCGCCGCCCTCTCCCACCACGGTCTCCTGCCTGAGTCCCTGGCTGAGTCCCTCCCTCTCCCCAGGGTACCTGGTGGTGCCAGCAGGCGGTGGTGGCACCTTCCTGGGTGGCTTCTTTGTGAACAAGCTCAGGCTCCGGGGCTCCGCGGTCATCAAGTTCTGCCTGTTCTGCACCGTCGTCAGCCTGCTGGGCATCCTCGTCTTCTCCCTGCACTGCCCCGGTGTGCCCATGGCGGGCGTCACAGCCAGCTATGGCGGGAGGTGAGTGCCAGGTGGCACCTGGATTCGAGTCGGGGCCCTGAGCACCTGTGGTCCCTGGTTGGAGGAGGAAGGGTGCAGCACTTGGGGGAGGTGGTTTTTGGAAAGGGCTACGTCGCAGGACAGCAGCAAGGGCAACACTCGTTCAGCAGGGCGCCTGGCAGCCATCAGAAGCGTCTGCGCTCAGGTCCCGGTTGTGCCCCTGGGCAGTCATATGCCTCTCTGGACCTCAGCCCTCTGCTCTGTCAAATGGAAGAGCAGCCCTAGTGTTTGGGGCCCTCGAGGCTGGTCCCTGTCGGTGACATAGTGTCCCAGGATGTGCTCCCAGCGTTGCCATGTGCTGGAAGTGGGAGGGGGACCTGCTGGTCACGTGGCAATTAGGGAATATCCAAAATACATGCAGGTAGCCTGCACCTCGGCCCTGCCCTGCAGGCCCCGGGAGTGCACCTACAGACGCTGTGCAAGACCGAGAAGCACAAAGCGGCCATTGTGGCATTATCAGAAACAACGTAGGAGTCCTCAGGGTGGACGGGGTTACTATGCTGTCCTCATGACAGAGGCCCCGCCCACAAAGGAATGGAGGAAGGTCATCCTGGGCCACTGCCAAGACACACCGTGAAGTGGGAGAAAGGAAGGAGTTGGACAATGGGCACGGTGTGCCCTGATTCAAGGGAGAAGTGCAGACGTGTGTGACCGCCGAGGGGCGTGTACGTGCAGATGACCCCTGCAAACACATGGCCAGCCTGTGGCTGGAGAACCGAGGGTGGGGGTGGGGCCGGGGCCGCGAGGCTGCCTTCGTGTACCTGGCGCTCGCTTGCTCTTCATGTTTGCATTTGATCCGCGTGAGTGTGTTGCCTGTCCAAAAACAAATGAACTAGGGAAAGGGGCTGTGCATCAGGCGGACGGCGCTGGGGGGCACGGATGTACCTTCCTTGCATGAGAAGGAAAAACCATTCTATCACCAGAAGGCAGTGCCTAGCGTGAGTGCCCAGCGTGCTGGGGGTGGTGCAAGCTTGGCAAGTTTGCAGACCCAAAATGCAGGCTGCATAGGTTCGAGCCCCAAGGCTGACCCTGTGCCTGCCGGGCTCCAGCATGGCTCTGGCCTGGGCCCCACCACCCGCTTGTCCCCCTTCTGCAGCCTCCTGCCCGAAGGCCACCTGAACCTAACGGCACCCTGCAACACTGCCTGCGGCTGCCAGCCAGAGCACTACAGCCCTGTGTGTGGCTCAGACGGCCTCATGTACTTCTCTCTGTGCCATGCGGGGTGCCCTGCAGCCACTGAGATGAATGTGGATGGCCAGAAGGTGAGTGAGGCCGCTGCCTACCCGCCCCTTCCTCCCCTGGACCCTGGGAAGGGGCCCCCATGCCTTCCCCTTGTAATCGGCGCTATTGTTGGGCTTCCCAGGTGTACCGAGACTGTAGCTGTGTCCCTCAGAATCTTTCCTCTGGTTTTGGCCATGCCACTGCAGGGAAATGCACTTCAACTTGTCAGAGAAAGCCCCTCCTTCTGGTTTTCATATTCGTTGTAATTTTCTTTACATTCCTCAGCAGCATTCCTGCACTAACGGCAACTCTACGGTAAGCGGGGCCGGGTGTGCACTTGTCCAACGCTTTCCTTGCAGCACCCCGAGGCAGAGCTCTGCAGATCCTGAGACGGGAGCGCTCCGGGAAACACCCAGGCCCCTGCTAAGCGGGCCTGTCACTGGTGGCAGGAGAGACCTCACTGTCTCTGACCTCTGATGAGGGGCTTCCCGCTTGGGGAGGTGACGATGTGGCTGGGGGCTGGGCCAGGAGGCCGCTGGCCTGGGGGGTGACTTGGCATGCAACCCCACTTCTGTGGGTGCTGACGCTGCGGTTTTCTATTGCAGATGTGTCTGTGACCCTCAGAGATCCTTTGCCCTGGGAATCCAGTGGATTGTAGTTAGAATACTAGGTACTGTGCAGTGTGAGGAAGCCGTGGTCAGTTGTGCGGTGTGCTCACTGCACGAGGGCATGGGCAAGTGTCTAACCACCAAGTGGATGTGCTTCCCAGCAGGAGGCTGTGCCTGCCTGGGACGGGTTCCATTCCCTAACTGTCCACTAGAGGGGCCCATCGTCATTTATTTGCCCAAAGGCTTTCCCTAGGCGATCATGGGGAACTCCCAGCCCCAGTGCCGAATCTCCAAAGAAAGGAACATTTAAGCCCCTTTGCACCTGCTGAGAACTCCAATGGCCAGTATTCCAGGCCTCTTCGCTGCCCGCCCCCTGCCTTGCCCCTTGCCCACTGGGAGTGTGGCTGCTGAGTGGGCTTCTCTCCACAGGGGGCATCCCGGGGCCCATCGCCTTCGGCTGGGTGATCGACAAGGCCTGTCTGCTGTGGCAGGACCAGTGTGGCCAGCAGGGCTCCTGCTTGGTGTACCAGAACTCGGCCATGAGCCGCTACATCCTCATCATGGGGCTCCTGTTCAAGGTGAGCAGGCCCAGGGAAGGGACGGAGGGTCTGCTCTGAGGGTGGCTGGGGGCTCCAGACACTCCGCCATCTTTTGGCAGCTTGGACCACAGCCTAGTACATCACAGATGTCCTCACAGCCAGTTTCTAGAAGGGCCCTTCCCCCATTCCTCATGAGCCTGTTGTGGAGGGAGGCAGGCCGACTGCAGGGCCTCCCCCTGGGGTTCGCTATCCAGGTCCCCAGCAGCTCCTGCAAAGCCCAGGCGCAGGTGCTGCTCGCTTTCCCGCCTCCTGGGGCTGCCCCTCCACAGTGTGGTCTTGTGTGTGCCTGGGGTGCCCGTTAACCAAAAGCTTTGCAGAAATAAGCAGCTTCTCCCATTAGAGCGGCTCGATTAGCTGGTCCACTCCGGGCCTTGGTCTAGGGGGCCAGCGGGCAGGTTGCAGCCTCTCCATGCTCAGTGCACCTTGAATTCCACTGGATCTCTTAGCCTGGCTCTTATTTTTCAAGCTAACAAACTTTCTGTTGTGACTTCTGGCATATGCTACCTGGGAGGAAGCGCGGTATTTGTGTTTGGAATTTGCCCCCATTAGAGAATAAAGCACAAAACCTTCTAAATAAAATGCGGTCCCAGGGCCAGCTGTTCAGAGGATCTTCACGCTCTTCCTTGGGTGACAGACCCAGGAAAGTTGATCCTGCAGGAACCCCTGGCCTCAGGCTTTCCGGGAGGGAGGTTAGAGAAAGGGAAGGAACCCAGCTGGTTCACCTGCCCTGGGACTAACAGAAAATAGGCGAGTCTGAGCAGGGCCTTGCGTGGCCCTGGAGAGAAGCAGAGTGGGTTAATTTAAAGAGAACTATACCTCGGTTTCCCCCTCATCTGAGGTTTCACTTTCCACAGTTTCAGTTGCCCGAGGTCAACCACAGTCTGAATATATTAAATAGGAAATTCCAGAAGCAAACAGTTCATAACTTTTAAAGCGTGCGCCATTCTGAAATCTTAATCGCATTCTCCCTTTGTCCAACTGTGGAAGAAGGCAAGGTCAGAAGTTATTCTGCAGGGAGCTTTGGGGACACTGGATCCTAAGGCCCAAGCCCTGTGTGATACGCCTTTCACTTTGGCATCAAATAACGGCTGACTATCAGGGACTGGCGATGTTTGGGGAGGCCGGAAGGCATATGTGCATCAGGAAATTGACCAAATGACTTCATAAGACATAATCTTTGTCCATCACGTCCAGGCTGTCCACGCCACCACCTGTTAATCACTTAGCTGGTGTGGTTACCACATCCCCCATCACCGTATTGCAGTGCCGTGTTCCAGCCACCCTTATTTACCTAGCCATGGCCCTGAAGCACCGGACCACTGACGCTGCCATTCAGCTCTGCCAGCGGGAAGCCAGAGGCGCTTCCTTCATGAGAATGTGTGGTTCCTTGGCTGGGCTGAGTATCACCCTTGACTCACACGTCCTCATGGGTCTCAGTGTCTGCGATGAGGGGGCTGCTGTACGTTCCCAGGGAAGGTCTCTGTTGGATGTCTCTGTTGGATGCATCCCTTATGCTGGAGCAGCCGGCCAAGAGCCCTCCACACGTAACCATCCCCCCGGGCTCAGCACAGCCAGCGGGAGCCGTGTCCAGGGGTCAGCGTTGGCCTCGGCAGCACATGCTTCCGTATTAATTCTCGTGGGGGGAGCACAGTGGCTCCTTATGAACATCCTCGCGTTCCACTTTGTCCCACACCAAGTCAGAGCAGCCTCACTCCCTGAATGCAGGCTCAGGGCCATCAGCCAGGCTGATGCTCCGGGAGGCACAGTGGCTGTTTCTGGCCCAGGCCCAGCGTGGAAACCGTAGTGGGGCACATGACTCTGCGTGGCACTGCGGCAGCATCCGCGCTTGGACCGTACCGCCTTTGGGGCCCACGTGGGATTCCTGCCACGTCGTCCTCTCGCCCTGCAAAGTCAGTGCGGCCCCTCGTTGTTGACAAACCAAGACCCTGAAGGTTAAGAACTGCCCATGATGGCGGCACCCGGGCTTGAATCCGGGCTGTGGTGGCGACCAGCAACCAGCGACTGGCTCTGTGTGAGGTTCCTGTGGCCGCCACGACAAAGGACCACAAATGGGGTGGCCTAACAGCAGAACCAGACTCACTCACAGATCTGACCCCAGAAGTCAGAATCAAGGTGGGGGCAGGGCTGGCTCCTTCCGCGCTCTGGCTCTGTCTGCAGCTGCATGTGGCCTTTCTCTCTCCCTGCCTCATCTTCCTCTCCTTTCTCTCATGAGGACACCAGTCATTGGATTTAGGACCCACCTTAGATCCAGGATGACCTCATCTCAAATCCTTAATTACATCTGCAAAGGCCCTATTTCCAAAAAAGGTCCCATTCACAGGCGTGTGGCACCATTCATCCCATAACAAACGCCCAGTCCTGCGCCCCTGTTTTTAGTCAAAGGGTACGTTTCCTTCCCTCTTTAACAATGTTGGTGTCGACACTACAAACCGGTTATGGGGGAAAGATACCCTCAGAGCGGGATGGGTTTCCGCGGCCTGGTGAGGGCGCTGCAGGCTGGGGCAGAGACAGGACCAGGACAGGCCCACCAGCGTCCAGAGACTCTGGCAGGGCTTCCAACAAGGTCCAGTGGGCTCCTCTCTCCCCAGGTGCTGGGCGTCCTCTTCTTTGCCACAGCCTGCTGTTTATACAAGCCCCTGTCGGAGTCTTCAGATGGCCTGGAAGCTTGTCTGCCCAGCCAGTCCTCGGCCCCTGGCAGTGCCACAGAGAGCCAGCTCCAGAGCAGTATCTGACCGCCGCCCACGCCCATCCGGCCACGGCAGGCACTCAGCATTTCTTGATGACAGAACGGTGCCCCTGGGTGATGCAATCACACGGAAACTTCTATTTGACCTGCAACCTTCTAGTTAACCTGTGGTTTAAAGTCAGCTGTGAACTCCTGTCCCCAGAGCAATACAGCCCTTCAGTGGATGGGAGCAACTTGCACAAATATATATTTATGGACACGTATTTTGCATCAGAACATATTTATAGAATTATTTTATACCTGATCGTGTGTGGTATGCGTGAGGGCAAGCTCTGCAAGGGCTGAATCCCACTGGGAGGGTGCGGGCCTGCAACCCAAGGAAGGCTTGTGTGTCCTCAGTGAAAGCTGTGCATATCTAAATATATTTTGTATTTAAGCCTGTGTTCCCAATACTGTGTGCTTTATTTCTATGAGTTTGCAGAGTTTGGTGGTCTCGCCATCCTTGGTATGGTCTTTGGGACTGTGTGCTCCAACTGAGACCGGCTCCCACCTCCAGTTCAGCCTCAGGCTTCAAGCCTGGCTCCCCGCCCCAGACACTTCCGTGAATGACTTGAGCTCTGTCTTTGCACATTGGGACTGAGGACAGAAGTGGCCGGCAACTGCTGTTAACGCAAAAATGTGTATGTGTGTGTGCATGGGTGCACGAGAGTCAGCACAGGCTCTCTCGTTTGCAAGGCCCTTGGATAGCCATGCCTCATCCCAGGAGGGTGGTGGGTCACGGGTGGCAGCCCGCGTGGTCCCAAGGCCTGTGGAGCGGCTCTGGGGGCTGCTGGTGGCACAGACCCCAGTGGGAGAGCCCCTTGGGAATGAGGGGAGACACAGGCCCTCATCCTGGTCGCAATGTCCCCGGGTGATGCTCTGAGGTCAGGAGAAGTCTGGGAGGTTCGGGCACCAAAGAAAAGGCAGTTTGAGCTGCCCCATGGGATGGAGGGCCCTAGGATGGTGGTGGTGAAAACAGCAAGCAGGGGGGCCGGGCGCGGTGGCTCACACCTGTAATCCCAGCACTTTGGGAGGCCAAGGCGGGCGGATCACGAGGTCAGGAGATCGAGACCATCCTGGCTAACACGGTGAAACCCCATCTCTACTAAAAAAATACAAAAAACTAGCCGGGCGAGGTGGCGGGCGCCTGTAGTCCCAGCTACTCGGGAGGCTGAGGCAGGAGAATGGCGTAAACCCAGGAGGCAGAGCTTGCAGTGAGCTAAGATCCGGCCACTGCACTCCAGCCTGGGCAACAGAGCGAGACTCCGTCTCAAAAAAAAAAAAAAAAAAGAAAACAGCAAGCAGGAGACCAGCTTACTGGGAAGGCCATTGACCCCTCGCATCCTGTAAGATCGGGGGAGTCTGTTACCCTTCCCTGAATGTCCAGATCTGACCATGCAGTGACCAGGCTGGGCAGGACTGACCCTTCCCTGAACGTCCGGATCTGACTGCGCCGGGACCAGGCTGGGCGGGGCTGACGTCAGAAGTGTCGGATGGAGGGTCGGTTCTGCTCTTGGGGGAAGCTCCTCTCTACCCCCTGCTGATCCAGGCTTTGGCCCTTCGGCAATGGCCTCGCGTGACCCAGGTCAGGTCTCCAGAGGTGCTGGGAACAACAGGAGGGGTGAGGGACAGGTGACTGGGGCTGGGCCCTCAGGGTGTGCACAGGACAAAGAGGCATCCCCAGGAGCCTGTGCGGGGCATTCCGGGGGCACCCAGCCACACGCCCCCTCCCCAGTGGCTGCATCTTGTGTGACCACAGTGAGGGTTGCCGCGTGAGCCGCCTGGGCAGGTGTGTCTAGTGCTTTGCTGTTTACCACACGTGCAGGTGATCAGGCTGCAGAGCTGCTCCCTGGAACCACCCCTCATGCCATGCCCAGCACCCTCCCAGGCATCCCTGCCCCTGTGCCCACTGAGCCAGTCCCCATCTGCAACGTGGCTGCCTCAAGAATGCTACCTGCACGGAGTTGTCCAGTGTGGGACCTTTTGGGATTGGAGTGTTCACTCAGCACTGTGCCAAGACCCACCCCAGAGGCTGCGGTGTGGATGGAGATTCCCACGCATCTGCTCTTGGATTCCTTCTGTAGCGAGGACCCCACCCCACTCTAGGGCTCCCCTTCCCTCGGTCACCTGGTTGACCTCACCTCACAGAAAGGAAGTGGAGCCCCAGAGGCATAAGGGTGCTGGCCCACCGACTCTTGTCCTCACAGTCTTCAGGCAGGGGTAACCCTGGCCACGTGCTGAGTGACAGCGTGGGCTCCTGGAACCCCAAGGGGGACTCAGCCCAAATGACAGGTAGGGTCAAGGGGCAGGCCCAGGAGCCACAGAGGCACCATCCAGGCACCTTGCACATCTTCGTGCAGTGTTTGCCGACAGGAGGGGTTTGCCAAGCACCTCTGCCAGGCTCCATTCCAGGTGCTGGAGAGACAGTGGCACCAGGCCAACACGAGGTCCTCTTCTCCAGAACTGATGGAAAGGGGGGATACAAGGCTCCACACAGGGAGGCCGGGGGTGCCATTAGGGCAGTCAGGGAAGGCTTCTCAGAGGAGGTGATGTGCTGAGACCTCAGGAGGGGATGAACATTTTAGGTAAAAAACAAATAAACAAACAAAAACAGCAAGTGCCAAGGTCCTGAGGCAGGAATAAGCCACAAGGCCCAGGGAGCAAATGGAAACAGTCCCGGCCCTGGTAATGGGCAGGGCATCAGCTGTGTTTTAGAAAGCTTTTACCCACTTTATGCCTAAGCGGGTCATGCCCTCGGGTCTCTGCTGTCATGCGCTTTCTTCCTCCATGCATCAAGAGCTGACTCCTTCCTGTATCATATGGCAGTTGTGATGGACGCTCCCAAACTTAGCCACATCCCCTGCAAGAGCTGTTGGGAAAGTGCCCTTTAGGCAGAGTGGGGGAACTAGAGTCACGCGCACGCACGTGTGTGGGGCCAGATCATCCTCCGATTGTGCCACTGCACTCTAGCCTGGGAGGCAGCATGAGACTTTCTCAAAATAATAAGAAGAAGAGTTGAATCCAGAATATAAGAAGAATTCCTACAACCCAGCAATTAAAGGATGATCCAATTTAAAAACGGGCAAAGGATTTGAATTTTATTTCATCACAAAAGACAAGCCCAGGAGAAGATGCTCAAGATTTTCCCAGACACCCAGGAAAGTGCAAACCAAAGCCACAGTGCTGACTGTATCAAAAACAAAAAGCAAACAAACAAATGAAACCAGAAAACGACAAGTCGTGGAGAACTTGGAATCCTCACACACTGTGGGTGGGAATGGAAAATGGAAAAATGGCACAGCTACTTGGGAAAACAGTTTGGCGGTTCATCAAAAAGTTAACCATGGAATTAGCAGAAGACCCGGCAATTCCACTTCTAGGTATCTACCCAAGAGAAATGAAAGCAGATGTCCACATAAAGACAAGCATGCAAGTGTGCACGGCAGCATCGCTCCTAATAGTCCAAAAGTGAACCAGCCCGAATGTCACCTGGCTGACGAGTAGGTAAATCAACGTGGGCTGACCACACAGTGGGTCTCACTTGGCCGTCAATCAGAAAGAAGGAAGCCCAGCACTACTACGGTGTGCAGGTGCACACCGATCCTGAAACATGCTCGGAGGAAGAAGCCAGACACAGAAGGCCATGTGTTTAGTGATTCTTTTATAAGAAATGTCCGGAATGGACACATCTGCAGAGACAGAAAATGGACTAGTGGTTCCAGGGTCTGGGGGAAGGCGAGGTGGGAGCGACGGTCATGGGTGCAGGGCATTTTGGTGCAGTGATGAAATGTTCTGCAGTTAGATCATGGTGATGGTTGCACAACTCTGTGAACACGCTTAAAACACCGAATTGTACACTTTAAAAGGTGAATATTTGGGGATGTGACTTATATCTCTGTAAAGCTATTATTAAATACATCCATCCATGCATTCATCCCTGGCTGCCTGCCCTGTGCTTTCACTCCTGTAGACCCTGGAGACATGTTGGTGTATCTGTGTCTGTTCCATAACCTTCTGGTGTCTGTTCCATAACTGCAGCTCTGCCAGGAGAGCATGTGTGGGCCCCATGTTCAGAGGCACCCCAACTCCCTCCCTGCTCACTTCCTTAGGATGACAGGAGGCAAGAAGGGGCCGTGGAGACCTACACTCCAACCCCACTGAGGCAGATGATGTTTTCCAACAACAGCCACAATATGTCTCATTCCCTCTGCTGGAGGTGGGGTCTGTGCACCCTCTCTTCGACCCTGGCAGGCGATTGGGATTGCCTCGTGGCAGAGGTGACACAGCTTCTACTGTCAGTGCCTTCTGGGCACACTCACCTTGGGAACCCAGTGCCACGCTGTGAGGAAGCCCAGACCACGGGAGCCCTGGCGCTGTGCACCAGCTCTCAGGCCGAGTTCGCTGTGAGGGGGGTGCCGTCTTGGGTGCTCCAGTCCCCAGCTGGGCTCTCGGTCCCCACTCCCGCTGTAGGGGAGGGAATCAGCCCTTCCCACCGAGCCGCACCTGCAGATTTGGGAAGGAAAGAAGTAATGATGCTGTTTTAAGCCTGAGGGCCTCTGCTGTCAGTAAAGGCTTGAAGGAAAGTGAGGCAAAGGTTGACGGAAGCTGGAGGAAGGGAAAGCCTCAGAGGACAGGAACAGTAGGTTCTGCAGCGCTGTGGCCTGCGGGGACACAGAGGCAGAAAATGTGCAGATGCCCCGGGCGAGTAGCGACTCTAGGCAGAAACACCAGCAGGCTTTACTGCAGCTGTGTGTAAGAATGAGAAGAGAGGGTTTCGTTTTTTAACTTTAGTTTTCAAGCAAAATTTAGATAAAATTAAAGAAGCCAGGACTTAACAGAATTTAAAAGAAAGCTATTGACAATGCCAAGTGCTGATGAAGACTCAGGTAGCTGGAACACTCCCCCGTCACTGGTGGACGTAGAGCTCAGGAACCCAGCTCTACAGTTTACTATAAAGTTAGACCCACACTTTCTTATAACACAGAAACTCCACTCCTAGAGAAAGGCAAAATTATGTTCACACAAAATCTTGTACACAAATGTTTTTTATAGGGCTATTCTTTTTTTTCTTCTTTAAGACTGGGTCTTGCTCTGTCGCCCAGGCTGGAGTGCAATGGTGCAATCTCAGCTCACTGCAGCCTCTTACTCCCGGGTTCAAGCAAATTTTCACAATCATCAACAAAATTGGAAACCACCCAAATGTCCTCTGGGGCGTGGAAGGATCGTCACACAGCCACCCACTGGACTCAGCCGTGGAGGGAGGCACTGTTAATATGCAACAGGGACGAACCTGGGAGGCACCACGCTGAGCAAAAGAACCAGACCCAAGAGGCTAGTAGTGTATGGTTTCATTTACATGACAGCTTCCAAAAGGCAAAGCTGCAGGGATGGAGAGGAGACCAGCTGCTGCCAGGGGCTGGGGTGGAGAGGAAAGTGTGGCTTTTAAAAGTAGCCTGGGGCTGGATAGGGTGGCTCACACCCATAATGCCCGCACTTTGGGACGCCAAGGCATGCAGACCACTTGATATCAGGAGTTCGAGACCAGCCTGGCCAACATGATGAAACCCCATCTCTACTAAAAATGCAAAAATTAGCAGGGCTTGGTGGCGCCTGCCTATAATCCCAGCTACTCCAGAGGCTGAGGCAGGAGAATCACTTGAACCTGGGAGGCAGAGGCTGCAGTGAGCCGAGATCACACCACTGCACTCCAGCCTGGGCAACAGAGCGAGACTCCATCTCAAACAAACAAGAAAGTAGCATGGTGGAGATGCTCCGCGTCATGAAGCTATCTGTGTCCTGACGGTGGACATGGTTCCACAAATCCATACGTGTGTCAAATTCCTTATTTTTTCCTTTTTTTTTTTTTTTTGATACAGGTTCTCACTCAGCCACTCAGGTTGGAGTGCAGTGGTACAATCATGGCTCACTGAAGCCTTGACCTCCTGGTCTCAGGTGATCTTCCCACCTCAGCCTCCCAGGTAGCTGGGACTACAGGCATGCACCACCACACCCAGGTAATTTTCTTTTTCTTTTCTTTTTTTTTTTTTTTTTTTGAGATGGAGTCTCGCTCTGTCGTCGCCCAGGCTGGAGTGCAGTGGCCGGATCTCAGCTCACTGCAAGCTCCACCTTCCGGGTTCCCCCCATTCTCCTGCCTCAGCCTCCCGAGTAGCTGGGACTACAGGCGCCCACCACCTCGCCCGGCTAGTTTTTTGTAGTTTTTAGTAGAGACGGGGTTTCACCATGTTAGCCAGGATGGTCTCGATCTCCTGACCTCGTGATCCGCCCGTCTCGGCCTCCCAAAGTGCTGGGATGACAGGCTTGAGCCACCGCGCCCAGCCCACCCAGGTAATTTTCATATTTTTTGTAGATATGGTGTCTTGCTCTGTTGCCCGGGCTGGTTTTAAACTCCTGAGTTCAAGCAGTCCTCCTGCCTCAGCCTCCTAAAGTGCTGGGATTACAGGTGTGAGCCACCAGCCCTGGTTTATAGAATCACTTCTTACAATCCAGTTTTACTGCACAGTGGCTTAAAAAATAAATCAGAAACACTGTTTCTCATTCCAAGATTTTGCAGGTGGCAAAGGATCCTTAAATTAATGAAAGGGCATCAGGCCCAGGCGCCAGCAGCAGAGGGTCTAAGGAGGGAGTGAAGGGCGTGGCTCTAAACGCCTCTGTTAAAACAGCAGAAAAATTTCAGGCAATTATTCATAGACTCTCTCAAATAAAAGAAAGGTCTGGCCGGGCGCGGTGGCTCAAGCCTGTCATCCCAGCACTTTGGGAGGCCGAGACGAGCGGATCACGAGGTCAGGAGATCGAGACCATCCTGGCTAACATGGTGAAACCCCGTCTCTACTAAAAAATACAAAAAACTAGCCGGGCGAGGTGGCGGCGCCTGTAGTCCCAGCTACTTGGGAGGCTGAGGCAGGAGAATGGCGTGAACCCGGGAGGCGGAGCTTGCAGTGAGCTGAGATCCGGCCACCGCACTGCAGCCTGGGCGATAGAGCGAGACTCCGTCTCAAAAAAAAAAAAAAAAAAGAAAGGTCTGCAGTGGATCTTGAGGGTATACCTTAAAGACGCTCTACACGAAACATGGAGTTTCTAAGAATCTTCGGGGAGGTGTTCCAGGGCAACCCCCAGGAAGCCCGCAGGAGAGGAGGGCTCGTCTTGACAAGATTTGTAGATCGAGATTTGGGCTGATGGGGTGAACCCAAGGAACAGCCATAGGAACCACAATGTTTTCATAACGACTGAGTTTAACGTTCATAGAAACTGCTGCTCTATTTGAAATTTCATTTCCCAGTACCCTCTGCTGGTGTAGAGAGATTACAGTTGAGTCCCGTGTGCTGACTCTGTGTCATGAAACCTGCTAGGCCTACTTTTGGGCAGATGCCATGGGATTTCTACATAAACGGCCATGTCATCTGTGAAGAGGGAGAGTTTTTATTTCTTCCTCTCCAACCTATATTCCTTTCATTTCTTTTTCTTGCCTTATTGCACTGGCTGGAACCTCCAGTAAAATGTCAAATAGGAGTGGTGAGAGAAGGCATCCTTTACATGTTCCTCACCTTAGGAGAAAACAGTCCACCACTCAGTGTGAAGTGTGATGTTAGCTGCACGTATTTTTTTAAATAGAAGCCCTTTATCAGTTAAAGAGGTTCCCCTTCTATTTCTAGTTTGCTGACAGTTTTTTTTTTTTTTTTTTTTTAACCGTAAATGGGTGTTGAGCTTTGATGGCCATTTCTGAGTCTGTTGACACAACCCTGCAGTAGACCTTCTTCAGTGCTGATGTGGTAGACGGCACTGGTCACTTTCGGAATGTTAGGCCTGCCCCCACCCTGGGGTAAACCACACTTAATCATGAGCTATGCTTTTAAATATTGCTGGATTCAATTTTCTGGTGTTGTGTTCAGGATTTTCGTGTCTATATTCATGAAAGATATCGGTGTGTAGTTTTATTTTCTTGTACTGTCTTTATCTGGTTCTGGTATATGGGTAATGCTGGCTTCATAAAATAACTTGGGAAATGTTTCATCCTCTTTGTGTTTTTCCAGACAGGGTCTCACTCTGTCACCTGGACTGGAGTACAGTGGCATGAACACGCCTCACTCTAGGCTCACCCTCCCCGGGCTCAAGGCTCAGCTGATCCTCCCACTTCAGCATCCTGAGTAGCTGGGACTATAGGCACAAACCACCACACCCAGATGATTTGTGTAAATTTTGTTGCCCAGACTGGTCTGTAACTCCTGGGCTCATCTGATCCACCTTCCTTGGCCTCCCAAAGTGTGGGGATTACAGGCATGAGCCACCCTTCCTGGCCTTCTTTTCTTTAAGTTGAAGTAATGTTAGACTTCTATGCAGCTGTAAGAAATAAACAATACAAAGAGATCCCTTGTACACTTTGCCCAGTCTCCCCCATGGTAAGATTCTACAAAACTGTACTTTGGTATCACAAACAGCCAGCCCATCAACCTTATTCCAATTCTGTGGTTCTGCTTCTACTCACTCGTGTACGTGTGTATTAAGCCGTGTGTGCCACTTGTGTGCATGTTTATTAAGCCGTGTGTACACAACTGTGTGTGTGTATTAAGCCATGTGTACACACTCGTGTGTGTGTATTAATCTGTGTGCTGTTTTTATCTCCTGTGCAGGTTCCTGTATTGACTGTGCTCGAATATCCACGTGCAGGCTTTGTGTGAACATGAGCTTATCTCTCTGCGTAAAATCACCAGGCTGTGTGGTAGTTGCAGCCCCTCATCCATTTGTATGTTAGAAGAGATTGAATAAATTGATGTTACTTCGAATTCACTAATGAAGACATCTAGGCCTGGAGATTTCTTTTTCAGAAGGTTTCATTGAAAAAAAAATCCATTTTTTAAATAAATACAGGACTATTCACTTTATCTGTTTCTTCTTGGGTGAGTTTTGGTAGTTTGCAAAAACTTTTCAGCTACAAGGATGAACTAATTTTATGGAAAAGGAAGGTTGACCCAGAGGATGGAACTGAGAGCCAGATGGCAGGGCAGCCCTGGAGAGCCATCCCCTGAGCTGGGACTGAGCCCTCAGCCCAGCCCAGTAATTTCGCTCACCCAGATTTCAGGACCGCATGCCCAGGAGACTGCTGCGTGCCTCTCCCCTCCCTGCTCTTTGAAAGGAGAGCCGACAGTGTGGTCTGTGTCTGTCCCACTACTGGTGTTAGCTTGTGAGGGGCAGATAACTCTTCAGTTCACAGCTCTTCAGATGGAGAGCAGGGTGCACCTGGGAGCCGCATGCCTGCAGCACCTTGTCCATACCTGGACTTGGATTACGGGACAAGACCCTGGGCTTGAGTCAGAGTTTGATGTAACTATGGAAGGAGACCGTAGGGCAGCCAGGGCAGAAGGTGAATTTATTTTGCATGAGGGAGAATTATGAGTTGCCGGGGCCACAGAGTAGACTATGGCAGATGGCACTTTCCCCAAATGCCCGTGCTGTATTTCCCATTCTGAGCGCCCTCCCAGCACCTTGCCCCTCCCTCATCAAGACGGGGAGGTCCGTGTCCCCTCCCCTCAGATCAGCAGGAGTGACACTGTCTTTCCAGACTTGCTTGTCTAAAGTGACACAGCTTCTCCCTGGCTCTCAATAGCAAGTTAGAAATGAATCCTCTGCCCTCAGCAGAGGCCCTGGTGACACTGCAGAGCAGAACAAGCCCTCCTTGCCAAGCTCTGGCCAAACTGCAGATCCAGGAGCACGGTCAGTGCTGACCATTGCTCCAGGTGTGGGCTGGTTTCTTACACAGCAATAGATTCCAGAATGCCACTGTCTTGGCTGCATCCCCCAGAAGCAGGCTCTGCAACAAGGATTTGGGTGCAAATGGATTATCTGGGGGCTGATCCTGGTAAGCACAGGTCGGGGTGGGGAAGGCAGGCAGGGAAGGGAAGGAGCCAATGAGGTGCTCCATCCAGGTAATGACTACCGAGGGCACCTGGGCTTTGTCCTGAGGGGGACCCCTGGGGCCAGGGTACAGCAGCATTGTCCCCTGTGAGGACCCCTCTGAAGGGGAGACCACTGCTGGGACAGATGAGCGTGGAGACCACGGAGGGGACAGGTGAGCGTGGTGACCACGGAGGGGACAGATGAGTATGGAGATTACAGAGGGGTGCAGCTGAGGACCCCCTTGGTGGACCACGGCATGCAGAAGGGACTAAGAATGGCTGTGGGAGGAGGAACTGGTGGATTTCGGAGGGGAATGAGGATCCCACCACTCTGACTCTGGACAGAAAACCCACAGCCAGAGAGACCCTTCAAACTCAGGCAGGTCCCATCTGTCCCCTGGTTTTGGTGGCCACTGGCTGCCCTGCCCGGCGTGGTCCGCCTGCCTCCTCCTGCCTGTTCCCTCCAGTCTCGTGGCTCCCCCACAGGCCCGGCCACCCCTGCCCTGGGCCTTGGCATGCAGCTTCCTCTTCCCCGACATCCCCAGGGCTCCTTCCTCTGCCTCCTCCTGGTCTGTGACAAGGAGGCCCTGATCATCCTGTAGAACTGCATCTTGCAGCCCGCTCCCCCCCTCTGGTGCTCTTGACCCCCCACTGGCAACCTTCTTTTCTGTTTTCCAAAATCTCCATTTCCTTCTAGCTGGTGACGTAATTCAGTGTCTGTAGGGTTGCTAGGACACAGTTCCCCACAGGCTGATATCTTTGTTTTATTCACCTGGCATACAGTTGGTGCTCAATAAGTGTTTGTTGTGGGCGGGACCCAGGAGGCAGGGCTAACACCATCCAATGACCAGCTGACAAAGAGGGGTTTGCCGCCCTGTCCACTGTCCCTCCCTCTCTGCACCCTCAGGGAGCACTGAGGAGGAAACCGTGAATCATGCTTCCATTGGAGGCCAGGTACACTTGCCCATTCTCACACTGCCACAAAGACATACCTGAGACTGGGTAATTTATAAAGAAAAGAAGTTTAATCAGCTCACAGTTCTGCAGGCTGTATAGGGTTCATCTTCTGGGAGGTCTCAGGAAACTTATAATCTTGGTGGAAGGGGAAGGGGATGCAGGCCCATCTTTACATGGCAGCAGGAGAGAGAGAGAGCAAAGAGGGAGGCACTACACACTTTCCAACTACCAGATCTCGTGAGAACTCTCACAAGACAGCACTCGGGGATGGTGCTAAACCATTAGAAACCACCCCCATGACCCAGTCACCTCCCACCAGGCCCCACCTCCAACACTGGGGATCACAATTCAACATGCGGTTTGGGTGGGGAAACAGCCAAATCATGTTGCCAGCCAAAGAGGCAGACATCTCTCCAGCAATCAGAACTTACAAGGGAATCCGTGTGGACTGGCAAGATACATGGTGAGTGGAAACAGCCGGCCACGGTGGGCCTCACGCCCGGCCTCCCCCATGGCACTCTCCACAGTGATGACCCTGGCTGGCCACAGGTGTTGCTTGTGTGCCTGGGAGGGCTGTGCTCCTCGAAGGCTCCCTAGGGATGCCAGCATGTTGGCCACGTAGGTGGGAGCCCAGAGCAGAAGGGTCACGTATGGCCATGGGCGGAACGTAGGTGGGCCTGTGGCCCCGGATCCAAAGACTTTACAGGACTGAGATGGGGGTCCCTGGGTTCCGTGAGCATGGTGACCTCTGCCGGGACAGATGAGCGTGGTGACCACTGAGGGGACAGATGAGTGTGGTGACCTCTGCCGGGACAGGCCCACCCTTCCCACAGTTTCTCACTTCCAGTTTGGGGAGAATCTCTCCACTCAGGGGGATGGTGGGACATTCCATGAGTCTTCAGAAATCTGGGGCACCTGCCAAAATCCAGGCATCATCCCATCAGATAGCAGCATGTGTGTGCGTGTGACCTCACACACACACACGCATACCCCCAAGCACACACACACGTGCACACACAGGCACACACGTGCACACTCACAAGTGCACACACATGCGTGCGGGCACACACACACAGGCACACACACACACAGGCGTGCACACACACGCACACACCGTTGTCATGCACTGTCCCGGTGAACGGTGGCTCCTAGCTCATTCTGAAGTTGGGGTGAAATCCTGGCTTTGCCACTTACAAGTCGTCTGAACTTGTGTGGATCATGTCACCCCCCAACTTAGTGTCCCCATCTGTAAATGGGGCCCATACAGGGACCCCCATCATAGGCATGGTGAGGGTTAACTGCTGCACCTGTGCAGAGCTCTGGGGACACAGCTGGCCACAGCACGAGGACGGCCAGCATCTTCGCCAGGCAGGGCCACACGTGGTCTCTTTCTGTGCTGAGCTGCAGGCTTGAGGCTGTGGACCCTGAAGCTGTGCAGGCTGTGAGGGCACCCCTGCGCTTCCTCTCAGTGGCAGCTCCTTGGGGAACACGAAGGATGAACCAAAGGGAGCGATTACTCAGAACTATAATTTGCACTTAGATTGATTTTAATTGGCAGCACATTAGAAAGGCCCTTATGTGATCACTGTTTAATGACTGTGATATGCGTAATCCATTTTATTCTCAGCTGGCTCCTGTGGTAATTACATTTCTCTTGTGTTTAATTCATAACTTGATCATTTATTCCAAGTCGTGTTGGGCTTGGACCTCGGGCTCTGAGGAACGGCCGCTGACGGAGCTCAGGCCCAGCACTTCTCCTGGAGAGCCGGCCGCTCGCTGCTGCCATACCTGGAGATGGCGAGGACAGGCTTTTCCATCGCTCTTGGTGGGGCACCTGGCCCAGGGGCATCTCCATGGGCGCTTGGTGGGACAAAGCTGCAGGAATAATTGATGTTGAGGTTGATGGTGACAGTGAGGACTGACAGAATACAGTCACGTGCCGTGGGACAATGTTCAGGCTAGTGATGAACCTGTAAGGCCACAGGGTCCCGTACAATGTGAGACCTAGTTTTGCTGCACCTTTTCTAGGTTCAGGTGTGTTTAGAGACACAAATGCTCACCGTTGCGTTACAGTTGCCTCTCGTATTCAGCACAGCAACACATTGTGCGGGTTTGCAGCCTTGGAGCGACGGGCAGCACCACGTGGCCTCGGGCTGTCATGGGCGGCACCGTCTGGGTTTGTGTGAGTGCACTCTGCAGCGTTCACAACCCAACACCGACTTTCTCAAAACTCTCTCCATCAGTAAGTGATGCTGCACCAGATGCAAGATCACGTGACCACGCACTTCCCACACACGCTCACGCAAAGACCTCAGGTGACCACACGCTTCCCACACACACTTATGCAAAGGCCTCACATGACCACAAGCTTCCCGCACACACTCACGCAAAGACTTCATGTGACCACGCACTTCCCACACATGCTCACGCAAAGACCTCACGTGACCACGCACTTCCCGCACATGATCACGCAAAGACCTCATGTGACCATGTGCTTCCCACACACACTCATGCAAAGACTTCACATGACCACACGCTTCCCGCACACGCTCATGCAAAGATCTCATGTGACCATTCGCTTCCCGCACAAAGATCACACAAAGATCTCACATGACCATGCGCTTCCCGCACATGCTCACGCAAAGACCTCCCGTGACCATGTGCTTCCCACATACGCTCGTGCAAAGACCTCACGTGACCACGTGCTTCCCACATACGCTCATGCAAAAACCTCACGTGACCACGTGCTTCCCGCACCCGCTCACGTAAAGACCTCACATGACCACGTGCTTCCCACATACGCTCGTGCAAAGACCTCATGTGACCATGTGCTTCCCACATACGCTCACGTAAAGACCTCACATGACCATGTACTTCCCGCACCCGCTCACGTAAAGACCTCACGTGACCATGTGCTTCCCGCACCCGCTCACGTAAAGACCTCACATGACCATGTGCTTC
Organism: Trachypithecus francoisi; assembly: GCF_009764315.1. Taxonomy (NCBI): domain Eukaryota; kingdom Metazoa; phylum Chordata; class Mammalia; order Primates; family Cercopithecidae; genus Trachypithecus; species Trachypithecus francoisi. The sequence goes on from NW_022681467.1 coordinate 58,513,835, forward strand.
CCACATACGCTCGTGCAAAGACCTCACGTAACCACGTGCTTCCCACATACGCTCATGCAAAGACCTCACGTGACCATGTGCTTCCCGCACCCGCTCACGTAAAGACCTCACGTGACCATGTGCTTCCCGCACCCGCTCACGTAAAGACCTCACGTGACCATGTGCTTCCCACATACGCTCGTGCAAAGACCTCACGTAACCACGTGCTTCCCACATACGCTCGTGCAAAGACCTCACGTGACCATGTGCTTCCCACATATGCTCATGCAAAAACCTCACGTGACCACGTGCTTCCCGCACCCGCTCACGTAAAGACCTCACGTGACCATGTGCTTCCCGCACCCGCTCACGTAAAGACCTCACATGACCATGCACTTCCCACATACACTTATGCCCCCACAGCAGTGGGAGGTCCAGGGACATGCAGCAGCCCCAGGGGTCCTGGGTGTTCCACTTAACCTTTCTGTGCCTCAACTTCTCCCCTCTGAAATGGGGCTGATACCAGTCTTAGTTTCACTGGGGTGATGAGCTGGGGGCCTAGATTACAGGAAGTAGAGTACAGATGTTTGTTAATCACTGAAACCATCATCACCTTTGCCTGACAGGTGAGGAAACCGAGGCACAAGGAGCTGGTTGGCCCGTGATGGCCTCAGAAGAACTCGTCAGCCAATCCCCACCAGGCTACACTGCCTCTTCTGGGAGCCTCCGGTCTCCCCAGAACATCTATCCACTGGAGTTAGATTTGTCCAGTGCTCCCACCACAGTCACAGGGGAGCCTGCTTGTCAGCACAGGGCCGGCCACCCTGGCACCAGAGTTCAGTCCCCAGGGAGGCTCTTTCTCTGGCATCCTGGGGAATGAGCTGTCGTTTAAGTTTAGGCCACTGTCACCTGCTCATTCATCCCCCCACGCCCTCCCTCAAATTTCCCGAGTGTGTACGCAAACCCCCGCCCCACTGCCCTGGACAGCTCATTCCCGCCAGGGTGATCAGGGTCCCCATAGCTCATCAGGGTGGCTCCCGCCCCAGCAATCCCCACATCTGGAAGTTGCTCATTAGGACCTCATTAGCCTGTGCTCCACCTCTCAGCCCACGGCCGCGGTGAGTTTAGTCTGCAGCAACAACCCGACCGACTGCACCAGCAGGGCAATGAGAGCCACAAGAATGACAGCGCTGTTTACTCTCCACTTTCCCCAGAAAGGCCCGGCCAAAGCATGCACAGGCAGCCATGCCAGGGGCTCCTGCAGCACCTCAAGAGACCAGGAATGGGGTGGATTAGCAAGCGTCAAGGGTCTGGGGTGAGGCCACAGTGCATGGAGTGCATGGAGGTTGGGGCACGTGTGACCAACCAGCGTCATAAAACACACAGTCAGAGCAGGGGACTCAGAGGCCAAGGAGGGGCATGGTTGGGAGGCATGGGCAGGCCTTGGGTGCAGTGAAGTGGGCGGGCAGGGGAGGGTGGCAGCAGGGTGTGCAGGCTGGGAGGAGGGAGGTGGTGGGGATGGAGGGCTGCTTCCTGGCTGCCCTGGTTGCCCCCCTACCCCTTCCCCAGCTGGCCAGTGCCCAAGGCTGGGTTCACGGGGCAACGTATCTGCTCCCTTCCACTCTGTCTGCTGTGGCCTGACCCAATGGGCTGTTTTCTTGCTTTGTTTTTTTTCTTAAGGAAGAAGAGAATGAATTTAGAAGGCTGTAAACCCCATCTGAGCCTTACACATCGTTCTCCTCTAATTGGATTTTCACCAAGGCTGTGATGGATGTGGAGTCTCGGCTTTCTGACAACGTCTTCCAGAGCAGACTTTCTCTAGAGGGTGAACCGGCTGTGTTCTCCTGGGAGAGAATGCACTTGCCTCCGATGCCCAGGGCGCAAAAGAGTGGAAGTGGAGGGGGTAGATTCTCTACCTGGGAAACCCAGCAGGGCACGCACACGTTGGAATTCAGATCTTGTAATAAGTGTGTGGATGTGCCCATTCTAAGGAAATAAAGGGTTCTGCCCTCCTAAAAATTCTGCCCTTGCAAGGGGCGTGGAGACTGCAGAGCTGCCTCCTGGCTTCTTCCTCCAGGAAGCCTTCTGTCCTCCTCCGAGCTGTAGACACAGGGCTGGTAAACGGGTAGCCGGGCGCCCCCTCAGCCTCCGTGTGGTTCCATGGCTGAGCAGGTCCTCCCTGGCCACTCCCATCTCTGATGACAGAAGGTACCATGGTGAGAGCCACTGAATTAGGAAGATGGTGAGGGGAAGGTGCCCTCCGGGCGCTGGGGATCTTCTGGACTCCGAGAGCCGCTGCCTCCATTCCTGGTTATCGCGGCCACTGCCCATCTGGGCAGGGCAATCTCTGTACCTGGGGAATGCAGCTGCCCATGGAGATGACTCAGAATAATGAGCAGAATGTCTCCGTGTGGCTCCCGCCCCGGTGCGGAGCTCCTGGTACAGGATGGCAGGTGGTGTCTAAATAGCTCTTCACCAGGACATTATCTCCCTTCCAGCTGAGAAGTGACAGGCACTTCCCTGTTTACTGAGGACAACAGTCGACTGCAGAGAGGCATGGAGCCCCTTTGGGAGGGTGGCTGCCCCCTACACCACTCAGTGCTAGGGCTTACTCATGCGCCCCCAGCCTGTACACCCCCAGCCCATGTACCCTCAGCCTTGTGCAACCCCCACCTGTTCACCAATGACCCCGCTCGCCCAACCCCGCTCGCCCCAACCCCGCTCACCCCAACCCCGCTCGCCCCACCCCGCTCGCCCAACCCCGCTCGCCAACCCCGCTCGCCCAACCCCGCTCGCCCAACCCCGCTCGCCCAACCCCGCTCGCCCCACCCCGCTCGCCCAACCCCGCTCGCCCAACCCCGCTCGCCCCAACCCCGCTCGCCCAACCCCGCTCGCCCAACCCCGCTCGCCCCACCCCGCTCGCCCAACCCGCTCGCCCAACCCCGCTCGCCCCAACCCCGCTCGCCCCAACCCCGCTCGCCAACCCCGCTCGCCCCAACCCCGCTCGCCCAACCCCACTCACCCCAACTCCACCTGCCCCAACCCCGCTCACCCCAACTCCGCTCACCCAATCCCGCTCACCCCTAGCCCCACCAAGTTCTTAAGCAAAAGCTCAGTCTGTGAGTACACAGCAAATACAACTCTAACTCTCTTGTTGGACACTGGAGGCTCTCTTGGGTGAGTAAGAGCAGCAGCTCAGGCTTTTGAAGGCAAAATGGAATGGACGCAGGGCCCAGGAGACACCCACTGGGTGAGAGCAGGGCTCCAGAGCCAGCAGATGGCCGGGGTGGGGCATGCACGACCCTGCCACCCACTCCAGCAAACCCAGTCCCCTGACTTGGGTTGTGTCCAGCAACGGCTTTTGGGGCTGGAAGGCAGAGGTACCAGGAGGAAGGACTCCCTCTGCAATGTCAGAAGCACCAAACACAGGGAGACGTAACTTCCAGGGCCTGGGGGAAGCTGGGGTGGCCAGGCTAGTGGGAAGGAGATATTCACATTTTCCAAGAATCCCTTTAATTCTTCCAAATAAACCAAATGAGTACAAACCTCAGCATGGAAGCACATCTTTCTAGAAGCTGGAAAATCAGACTCATCACAAAAGCTCGAGCAAAGTTAATTTTCTCTGACATTTCCTCTTGTGGTTAGTCTTGGAGCCGGCAGGTGGCCGGAGGCGCCCCACTCTTTTCCATAATGAACGGTCTCTAAGGAATCAAGCCAGGCCCTCATCTCCAAACCCTCAGCCCATTTTCCCCCGGCCTGCACGTGGCTGACTGTGCCCCGCGCCTCGCAGGCCTGTCCCTGGGCAGAGTGGCTCCCTGTCTCCATCAGTCCCTCCTCCATCACACTGGCGCTCGTGCAGAAGCCGGGGCTTGCAGACGTCACCCTAGACACTGAGGATACCAGCTGCCCGAATGGACAGGCAGACGCTCAGCCTCCTCAGGCACTGGCCCATGGCCTCCCAGGCTGGATGAGCGGCAGGTCCCTACGGGGGATGTGGCAGAGGGGACCCCAGGCCCAGCAGGGCCCAGCGAGGCGGGTGCCCAGCACAGCACTCACCTGAGCAGCCATCTCCACTCCACATTGGGCTCCTCCTGGGGACCACCCCTTTCCAAAGACTCCCTGGTCATCTTAGACCCCCAAACACTCTGGAAGGTGACTGCCATGCCTTGAGAACTCACGGAGCCTGAAGCGGAGCCCTGGGGATCCTGCCGAGCTGCCTGATTCTTTGTATTCCTGGCAGGAGATCCACACCATCCTCACCCCACTCCACTTGTGGGAAGGGGCACCCAGGAGCGTTTGGGGCCAAGGAAGGGGGTGGGCCTGAGGGAACCCCGACCTGCAAGAATAATCATGGAAGGTGTGGAGCAGATGCGGGAAACCCGCGTCCTCCCCCTCACCACCAGGACTGAGCCCACACCTGCAGCCAGCGCCTGCATTCCTGTTCACATGAGCTTCCCTGGCCTCTGCCCCTACTTTGCACCTGCGAGGCAGGCGAACGACCCCAGCCCCCTTGCCTGGTGGGTGGGCCTGTCTGCCATGGCTTCTCCAGCTGCACGGTGCGTCAGGTGCCCGCAGTGGTCCTGGCCCGCCCCTGGCGTCGGCTGCCTCCCTGCTCTAGCGGGGATTCCTGTGTGTCCTCCCAGTAAACCTCCTGCACCTGACCCCAGTCTCCCCTCTGTCTCAGGGGGCCCACAGGGAGACAGACAACCTCTGGGTGCTCGTAATCTCATCAAGTCCTTTGATACCCCAGGGGAGTGAGGCTGACAGTTTTCCAGAGGAGGATGGGGTCAACAGAGGGTGTCACCTGCATGGGGTCACCACAGGCTCCGACCCTGTAGCCAAGGAAGGCTCTGCAGGAGGCCCAAGACTCCCAACCACAGACCAGGAGGGAGCTGCCTGCTCTCACTCCACGCCTGCCCGCCACTGAGCTGCAGGCCAGAGCCCTGGTTCCACGGTTACTCACTGTTATCTCAGATTTACCATTCATTTCGCCAGGAGCGAAACTGCAAAAGGAAATTAACATTTCCATACTCTGCAGCGAGACACTTTCATGAACGCCTTCTGAGATTTATTCTTTAATAATGGAAAGGAAACACCCCACTGGTTTCCAGTTCGGGGCCTGACAGTTCATCCTATTCCAGGCAGAGAACTGCAATTCAGTAAACATGCTTTCATTCGTTTTGTTTTATTGACTTCGTTGTGTTAACTTTGTTGTGGGAAATGTCAAACATGGTAAACAGAATGAGGATGGATCATGAACCCCGCCCTCCGGGCCTGCTGTTACAGCTTCCACTGTCAGGCCCCTCATCTCACCCACTTACCCGCACGCAGTCTTCCCCAGTTAGAGTTCTAATATTACCTGGAAAGTCAAGAATTCCCCAACGATCCCTTGGCAGATGGAGAGTGGAGAGGAGCGGTCTCAGGGGAGCTGCCCTCGGCTTCTGTTAAAGGAGAGGCTCCCCAGCTCCGGGGTGGCCCCCGGGGGTCTCCAGCACAGCCCCGCTGGGAAGGACAAGCCCCCAGGACTTCAGCGCAGCCTCTGCAGCCCCCAGGCCGGGGAAGGAACCAAACACAGAGCGTTCGGGAGCGTTCAGAGTAGAAACCAGCTGGACCACGGCCCGGGAATGTTTTGAAAGAAGGCCCTAGGATTATGGATTATGTTTCCTCAAACATGTTTTCTTTTTCCTTTTATTTTTTTTTTTTTTGAGACGGAGTCTCACTCTGTTGCCCAGGCTGGAGTGCAGTGAGGTGATCTCTGATGACAGCAACTGCCGCCTCCCGGGTTCACGCCATTCTCCTACCTCAGCCTCCCGAGTGGCTGGGACTACAGGCACCTGCCACCACACCCGGCTAATTTTTTGTATTTTTAGTAGAGACGGGGTTTCACCGTGTTAGCCAGGATAGTCTCCATCTCCTGACCTCGTGATCCGCCCGCCTCGGCCTCCCAAAGTGCTGGGATTACAGGCGTGAGCCACCGCGCCCAGCCCAAACGTGTTTTCTGAAGTGACTGGGCTGTGTAGACAAACCCGTCTGTGGCAGCGACGTGCTGTGATGAAGCTAATCATTAGCTGTCACAGGAAGCGGCAAATTATCTCCAGTCGGCTCTTCTCAGACCGAAGCCTCTCAGGAACGAATGTCTTTATTATCAAGCCTTTGCAATTTCCAGAGAAGACAAGAATCTATTCATGCACGACGCTGTCAGAATTTTCCAACTGGTTACAGAAAATGGAACCGTGGGCTGGACCCTGCCGCTTGCCCGCCATTTCCTGCTTCATTTGTGGAGTAAGAGGCTCAGAAACCACTGGCGAGAGGCCCCTGGGGGGCATCTGGAGGGCCCCTCTGGCCACCTGGGTTCCAGTGCCCACGCTCACCATGTCTAGGTGCAGGTGAAAAATCCAAGAAAAACCAGCTTGAGGAAAGGCAGGGGGCAGGGAAGAACTCAAGGGGCTAGAGCAACACCCCCAGACCTCGGTGCCTCTTCCATCCCCAGCTCTGCCCACAGCCACCAGGAACCCACTCGGCAACCAGTGAGTGGGGCTGCCTTTCCCAGCAAGCCCAGTGAAAGGGCTCTGGGTTCCACACTGGCTGGTGTCCCCATCCCAAGACCCACCCTTGGAGCCTCGGGAATGGGGCCTCTGGTTGCTGGGAGAGGGCCAGCCCATCCCCCACACCATATGGGATGGGCTCTCTGTGACCCCGCAGAAGGTACAGGGCTGGGGCGGGGCCCCCATGAGTCTGGGAAGCTAAACCAGCACATGACCCCTCCTATGCCTGGGTGCCAGCTGCCCACTGCAGAGCAGGGCTGCCCAGCCGGCTGTGACGGCCAACAAAGAAACACCAGATTCCCCTCCAGAGGACATGCTTGTTAAACAGAAATGACATTTGAAAAGGATTACAGAGCCAGACTCTGGGATGCAAGGGCCGCTCAGGATGTGGACAGCAAGATTCTTCATTTGGCGACATCCGGCAGCCTCAGCCCTTTTTTAAAGAAAAATAAAATAATAGGTCTTCTCGTTTAGCATCAAACCTTTACCTATGGGCATATATTTAATATATCATGTACAACTAGTGTGTGTGTGTGTGTGTGTGTGTGTGTGTGTGTAGAGGGAGAGGGAGGGAGAGAGGCCGGGTGGGCAGGAGCAGGGTGCGTATCAACAGGGGCCATGCGTGTAACAGGATTCAGAGCAACGCAGACACGCAGCATGCACCAGACTCCAGTCCCATGCCCATGTGCGTGTGCACAGGCCAAGCATGTGTCATTGATGAACATGAGAGAGAGCATGAGTGAGAACATGAGAGAGAACACAAGAGAGAACATGAGTGATGTCGGCAAGTCCTGTGGGTTCACAGGGAGTGTCTGTATTCTATCTGCTCATTTCTACTAGAACACATTTTCCTTCAGTTAATGCTCCTTTTTTCCTCCAATGATATTTTTAAAAACCAGATTGCAGAGCTGTGCTGGTTGCTAAAAGAGATTCCAACCAGCCGGTGCCCTCCTGTGCCAATGTTTTTGAGTCCCTGCAGAAGCACATGGCCAGAGGCACAGGAATCCCGCAGACAGCGCCCCAGGCTTCCCAGGACTGTAACCGAAAGGGGGTCCACACTGTCCCTAGGCCCGGCAGAGTCACCCCCCAGGTACCCTCAGGGATGCCTGTGAGCAAGGGCGAGAGTCACTCAGGTTGACGCCGCTGTACGTGGAGCCCCTGGAGAAGGCGGTAGCTTCCTCCACACCCTGCGGTTGGTGTCAGTGAGAGCCCACCAGCAGCAGGCACAGGGAAGCTGCTGCTGTGCCCACTCTGGCTGAATGCCCGCCTGCGCTGCCCGAGACACACCTCCTATGGGCCTGAATGTCTGGAACGTGTCTGCATCTGGCCCCCGCTTGGCCAAGGGTCCCTTAAAGTCTGTGGGCTCTTCTATCTCCTCATCTCATTGTTCCCTGAAGGACCAGGGGTGTCCCTGCCAGTGAATGCCTCCTGGCAGCTCCCCAGGAGCCACCATCACAGCTCCAGTTCCTCAGAAGCAGCCCCTGGTGTAAGTGTCCCCAAGGCCGAGATGAAGTCCCAGGGTTAAGTCCTGGATGCAGCCGCGTCTCAGCCAGGCCCCCAGGGAGCAAACTGCAGCTCAGATGCTGTCCCACCTCCAGGGACCGGGCGGTCCTGCAGCACGCTCTGCCCTGGGGGTGCAGCACCCGGCTGATCTCCACTGTTCTCTGGGTTGGGCGAGGCAGCTCTCAGGATGGTCCTCGAAGTTCCCGGCTGCGGCTAGGCTGAAGATGTGTCCCCGCCCCAGTCCCTGATCCTATAAAGTGCAGGTTTGATCAAGGGTACAGGCCTCAAGGCAGGAAGGTCTGAGAAGATGTGGGAAAAAACCAAATTGTTCTTCCTACCCTCACAGCACTGGACACAGCACTCCCGACCCAGGGGGTGGTCACTAGTCCCAGCACCAAGCAGTTCTCCAGCAGATGCCAGCTGGTGTCCTTCAATTCAATTCTGACACTGTCCACCTAGAGATGGCGTCAGACCCTGCAGAGTGAGGGCTGAGTCCCACAGGGCTGCCCTCACTTTCGAAGTCAACTGCAAGCTCCAGGGGCTTCTGTCCACACAGCTATAAACCGGGTCCCGTGAGCCCCTCCCCAGGCTGGAGTGATTTGCTGCAGCAGCTCCCAGGACTCAGGAACACAGACTCACCGGTTTCTTATGAAGGACGTTGCAGGGGACGCAGATGACCAGCAGGCGTATACCTGGGGGAGGTCCGGGGGGTCCCTGGGTGCAGCAGCCTCTGTCCCTGTGCAGTTGGGGCCGCCCTCGTGGCAGGCAGATGCATCCTCCAACCCCAAAGCTCATTTGCACTGAGTCCCTCTGGGGTCTCATGAGGCTTCATCACACAGGCATGATTGGCTACGTCACTGACCATCGGTGATCAACTCAACCTTCAGCCCCTTTTCCTTTTTCCCAAAGATCAGAGTTTGGGGCAGAAACTTCTAATCTTGTGGTTGGTTCCCGTGGCCACCAGCCCCCATCCTGAAGCCCCCAGAGCCACCCCATCAGCTCGAAAGACGCTCCTATCACCCCAGAAATTCCAAGGAATGGAGAAGCTCTGGGTGGACGCCGCTATCCTTCAGGAAATTGCAAAGGCTGTAGGAGTTCATTGTTAGGAACTGGGGCCGAAGACCAAGTATCAGAACAAAAGATTCTCCTAGCCCCCCTAATGGTCAAGAAACTACAAGGGCTATCGTTGCTCTATGTCAGAGGCCATTGAAATGCGTATTTATTCTTATATCACAACATGGCAGGAGCTGATCCTGGATGATCTGGGTGGGCCAATTTGATCACAAGTCCTCCACAGCAGAGACCCTCCTCTGCCTGGCCTCAGATGCAGCAGGAGTGCCAGGGCTGGGAGGGGCGGGGCATTCCCTCGGAAATCAACGGTAGGGTCCAGTCTGGAGCTTCTCATGCGGGGCGTTACTCACGCAACGGCCCTGATGCGTCCTTCTGCCGTCTGCACCTGCACCCGCTCTGCGGCGCGGACGAGCTCCAGGCTGAGGCGCCTTGGGTGGGCTTTCTGGCTGTTCTGCAGGCTCACTCTGGATTTGAGCAGGAACCTGTGGGCAATGTGGACAGTGCTCTCTTCCTGCTGTGAAGCTAAGGGCATTCCAGGGCCTCCTTGAGCAACAGCAAAATCAGAGAGATAAGGATGTGGCCTCTCAAGGCATTTCCTTTGATAGAAAATATCCATTTTCTATGTTGAAGTTCTGGAAGCTTGGTTAAGCTGCAGATTCACTTTCCCAGAGCCACACATATACCTATCACCTTGTAAGTCCATCCCACACACGTTTACCAACCACCCTTGTTGCCTGGTTAATCTTCCCTCGTCCACTGGCAAGGCAGCTGGCAGAGTTTTCACCATATCATATTCCGGGCACTGAGACTTGGAGGGGCCACGTTCCCTGCCCAAGGGCCTGGTCAGAAAGGCCTTGACTCCCTGGGTCAAACCCCTACCCCTCTGCACCAGCTGTGATGCAGGGACAGCGTCCTCCAGGGCCCCCAGAAGGCTCCGGACAGGCAGCATTTGCTCCCATCAAAGCTTGTCCAGAGCGGGAGGGCCACCGTCTGTCCTGTGGCTGTGCAAGGAAAGGGTGGCTTGGGAGGTCCACGTTTGGAAAGCGATTCTGAGGGAGACGGCCCCTCTCAGTTCTCGTTTTATTCTCTAGACACACACACACAGCAACGCACAGACACACAAACGGGCCACTTGCAGATGCAGCAACGTGTACATGGGGCAACACAAACAGGACAACAGGAATACTCAGGAATACACAAGTACACAAATGAGGCAATGTGCAAACAGAGCAACATGCACACTTATAAATACGGTAACCCCAACATTTGGCAACATGCCGTTGCGGCAATGCACACTTGCCTGTGCTTACGGCAGGCAACCACCCGCCCATCCACCTGCCCATCCATCCCCCTGTCTGTCAAAAGACCACATAGTGGAACATATCATCTAACAACGCCACAACATCTCACTCGGCAATCGTTTGAGGGGAAAGCTCTGGGTTCCAGTGTCTCTTACATGGGTAGTGCGGGTGAGGCTGTGCAGTGGGGCTGTGGAGTGCGCCTGCACAGCGTGGCGTGCAGTGGGGCCGTGGAGTGCGCCTTCGCAGTGGGGTGTGCAGTGGGGCTGTGGAGTGATATGGTTAGGTTTTGTGTCCCCACCCAAATCTCATCTTGAATTACAATCCCCATAATCCGCATGCGCCAAGCGAGAGACCAGGTGGAGGTGACTTGATCCTGGGCGCGGTCACTCCCATGCTGTTCTCATGATTTTCTCATGAGAGCTGCTGGTTTGATAAGGAACTCTTCCCCCTTCACTCAGTACGTCTCCTTCCTGCCGCCGTGTGAGGCGCGTTCTCGCTTCCCATTCGCCTTCCGCCATGATTGTAAATTACCTGAGGCTCCCCAGCCATGTGGAACCGTGAGTCTGTTAAACCACTTTCCCTTACACATTATCCAGCCGCAGGCAGGTTTTTAAAGCAGTGTGGAAATAGACTAATACATGCAGTGAGGCTGTGCAGCACAGCCGTGCAGTGAGGACGTGGAGAGAGTGTGGGGTGGGGTGTTGGGTGGGGTGGGGTGTGTTGTGGGGTGCGTTGTGGGGTGGGGTGTGGGGTGTGGGGTGGGGTTTGGAGTGGGTGTGGGGTGTGGGTGGGGTGGGGTGTGGGGTGTGGGCGGGGTTTGGAGTGGGTGTGGGTGGGGTGTGGAGTGGGGTGGGGTGTGGGGTGGGGTGTGGAGGGGGGTGTGGAGTGGGTGTGGGGGATGTGGAGTGGGTGTGGGGTTGTGTGTGGGGTGGGGGTGGGGTTTGGAGTGGGTGTGGGGTGGTGTGGGGTATGGAGTGGAGTGTCGGGTGGGTGTGGAGTGGGTGTGGGGTGGCGTGTGGAGTGCATGTGGGGGATGTGGAGTGAGGTGTGGGGTTGTGTGTGGGGTGGGGTGGGGTTTGGAGTGGGTGTGGGGTGGGGTGTGGAGTGGGGCTGTGGTGGGGGTGGGTTGTGGGTGGAGTGGGTGTGGGGTGGGGTGGGGGTGGAGTGAGTGTGGGGTGTGGGTGGGGTTTGGAGTGGGGCTGTGGACTGCAGCTGTGCATTATGGCTCTGCAGTGAGGCTTTTGGAATCGGTGTCATACTCAAGTTTTTAACTGGCCTGGGAGGACTTTAATGTCCAAACATGACCTGCCCTTTCTGGGGTTTGCCTTGAGCGTCACTGAGGGGAAGAGAAAGTGACTGATTGTGCAGTGAATGGTTCTCCTTTCCCTGAGAAAGTCCTGGCCACTTCTCTCCTCACAGGGGCTGGCCTCTGAGCCCCGGCCTGTTCTGCCTGCTAAGAGAGTCCTGGTTACCTGCGGACCTTGGGCCAGGCTGGATAGTCTGTGCTATTAATCAGATCTGTGGTGGGCGTTTTGGGCCACATGGTGTCAGCTGTGCCTCTGGAGGGATCGGAGACCGAACCGCCACACGTGGTTGCCTGACGGAGCCTGTGGGACTGAGCCCCAGCAGAGCCCTGAACCCCAAGGCAGCCCATCAACTTGGGGAGAAGCAAGTGCTGTCAGGCTGCCCAGTGGGGAAACCAGCAGCCTGTGCCTGGGCCCTCCTGGACTCTGCCAATTCCCTTCGCCGATTCTAGCCGGCACCCCTTTGCTCTAATGAACAGCAAATGTGAGCACAGCAGGTTTGCGACACTGTGTGAGCCTTCTAGAGAATCGCAGAGCCTTCTGGAGAATCGTGGAGCCTAAGGGTGGTTTGGGGACACCAGAGCTGCAGGGGGTAAGGCAGTGAAGAAAAATAGACCTCGTCTGATTTCTTCCCCTAGGGATTCAGGCTATTTAATGAGCCAAATAGTCATAAACCGTGTTTGGGGACCGTACGGATAATGGTCTTCCAGTGACTGGCAAACCTGCTGCCTGCAGTGCCATGTGTGGAGCCTTGGTCCCTGGTCCCACCACAATGGACTCCAAGAGCTTCCTCCCCGGCCCGGCAAAGGGGCTGGGCTGCTGGGGGCTGAATGCCTGGCCCCGTGGTAGGGACGGGTCTTCCAGGCAGCACAGAACACACCTGAGAGGATCAAACCACGTGTGGTCTCAGCACCTGCCGATGGAGTCATAAGAACAACCGAAAAAATCAGGGAGCTGGGGACAGGGACCGGTGCCTACACCAAGGCCAAGTAGCCTCTCATTCCTTATCTAGAAAGCACAGGGGAGGTGGTGCTCGGGGCCCAGCATCTGTGTCTGTTACTTTTAGAAAAGTTTTACACTCAATTATCCATGTCAAGCTCAACATCATTCATTCTCTGAAAAGAAAACGAGCAACAGTTAGGCACCCCAGCCCACGGTCTGGGCTTCCTCTCCCAGAGCAGTCCTCTGAGACCAGGCTAAGCTATTGGGGGTTGAAAAAGCAGGTCCTGAAGACTTAGAAGTGTAGGGGTTGGGGGTGATTGCGTGGGGAGGGAGAGCTGGGCCCAGTCTTGGGGGAGCATGTGGTCCGACCAGCAAGGCACTGGGTACAACACTGGGTACAGCAAAGGGCTCCTTTCTCATCCCACAGCCTGAGGAGAGGTACCTGGTGACTTTAAATGTGGAGGGGGTGCAGCTGGGGAGGGACCCCGAGGGGAGCCCCCACACTGTCCTTCAGGAGCCTGCCCGAGAGGCTGACCTCTCTCCTGGGCTTAGCTGCTCTGCTCTGTCGGGCCCTGGATCGGATGCCCGTGCCCTGGTCTTCTGCCCACTGGACGCAGTTTCCCCTGACAGAAGAGCAGGGTATCAGGGCCTGCCCTCCAGGTATCCTCATCCCCTAGGAGGTGAATAAGTGATGGAGGTGTCTCCTAAATTCACAGATGACTGTCCCAGGACATCGGGGCACATGGCAAAAACCCAAGTCAAACAGTTCGAGAGAATAAAGGTTCCATGGGACTGAAAGTCCGGGGGGCAGCTGGGGCTGGCCAGGGCCTCAAATGGTGTCCCCTGAAGCTTCAGGCTCCATTTGACTCCAGGAATGGTCCCAGGAGGGCAGGAGTCCTGGGAAGGCATGGGGTTCAGACCCAGAGAGGGGCTTTGTAATCAAATGCATGCCTGTGGCTCCTCCAAGTTCCTGGGTTGGAATTCCAGCCCCCGCTCCTCCCAGTTCTTGTCTTGGGATTCCACCCCCCCGGGCAGTGTGAGAAGTGGGGCCTTTGGGAGGGGGTTTGCTGGTGAAGGTGGGGCTTCTTGCAGGAAGGCGCCCTCCGTGAACCAGGAAACAGGCCCTCGGCAGACCTTGAACCTTCCCTTGATCTTGGCCTTGCAACTCCCAGACTGTGAGAAGGGATTTCTGTTGTTTAGGAACTCCATCCAGCCTCTGGTGTTGTGTGTCAGCACCGCGAGTGGATGGAGACCGGCTCCCTCTCTCTTGCTGCTGGGATGTCTCCCCAGGACCTTCCATGTCTTGCCACCCTCACCTCCCAGCCAGAGGGAAGCCAGGAAACCAGGGAGATGCTGCTTGGCTGGCAAGGGTGCCCTCTCTCCACACCCCCTGCCAGAACTTACTCTGTGGCATGTCTAGCTGCAGGGGAAGTGGGAGATGAAGCCCTTAGCTGAGACTTGGGGTGAAAGGGAGGGGGAATTCAGAGGCGGCCGATGGGCCAGCTCTGCCTGTGTCCGTGGCTCATGGGAGCCCAGACTTGCTGTGTGGACTGGGCTTGGCGTCCCCATGCTGTCCCCCCTGGTGTCCCACATAGGCCCATGCTGGCACCCCTGTGAACCCTCTGCTCTCTCTGAGGGTCATGGAGGGAGGGTGCCACCCTCAGTGAGCCGGGCAGCTGCCCTCAGATCCTCTTGCCCTTGGGGCTCCTTTCCCCATGGCATGGCCTCACGTTGTTAAAGAAAGCATCTCGAATGGGCCTTTGCAGCTCCAAGGCGAGAATGACAAAGGAGGAATCATTTTAAGGTTTTGCTTTTGGAAACTCCTAGGAAGCGACTACAAAATGGAAAACATTTTTCCTGTTTCAATATTTCTAAGCATGGAGGACTCCTGACTGCGGATAAAGGCATACACTTTGGATCTCCGGAGACGCAGAAGTCATGTTTATGCAAACTCCATCCTTAGACCAAGGAGGAAGGAAGCCTGAAAGTCAGAGGGAAGAGATGCCCCCACCACAGCACCCAGTCCTGCCTTTCCCAGAGGGCAGCCTGGCACAGCCATGTGGAAGGAAGGACAGGCATGATAAGACCCTCAGCTTCCTGCTCCAACTCCAACCCTGCCTCGCGCATCTCCTCACCTCCTCCAGGTGGGGGGCCGGACTGCTGAGCCTTCAAGAGAATGCAAGAGCTGCGGGTCCTTTCTCTCCTGACAATAAACGGAAGACTCATATTAGCCGAATGCAGCCCTTTTAGCTTTACATGGCCTAGTGTGCTCACAAGCACGCCTGGAAAGTTAACCACAAATTGGTGCATTTGTAAGAGCCATAAGCCCGCAGCTTCTGGGTGAGAGCAGACAAAATGCTACTTCTGTTTTGCAGATGGAACAGATGGGCTGGCTTGGCCCTCTGCAGCGCCTGTGTTGCCTGTGTGCTGTCTTTTCCCAAAAGCAAATTGCAAAAAGAAAATGGCTTTCTGCTGGGGGCCCAGCAATTAGGAACCCTCCTTCCAGCAGGAGGAGGCAGAGAGGAGAGGATAGGTAGGCCAGGGAGGGTATAAGGAGAAAAGGGAACGGGCTTAGGGGGCTGGGGGCTGATATTCATCAGTTTTAAACCTTCTAGTCCAGAGAAATTGGTGGAAACGTCACAGGAAATTCTAAGGGACACTGTGTCCATCGGCCTGAGGTGTGTTCATAGCAAGCCCTTCCCAGGAATAATTTTTAGGAAACTGGGCTGCACTGAAATATGTCTTGGAAATGGGTCTTCTTTCCTCAGAAGATAATCTGCCTAATTCCCTGTTTCCTCCAAAACATCAGCTTTCTTTGTGTGTCTCTTGGCGATTTCTTTAAAACTGCTGATGGGTTTCACAATCCAAGGTGACTCCAGGCCTTCTCTGCTTCACCCATCCACGCGGTTCTGCTCAGCAGGCCGGGAAAGGCGCACGGTGAGATTGCTGGGTGGACAGGAGTCAAGGCTGTGCTTCTGCGAGGAGTCAAGTTAGAGCCGTGGCAACGAGCCCCCCTCCTTCCTCTCCTCCCACCACCCCACTGCCTGCTGCCTCTGGCGGGATCCCAGAGCCACCAGCCCTGACCCGGGGCCCAGGTTGAATGTGCAGTGTCTTCCACTAGCTCCAGGAATAAAACTCCATGTCACAGGCACAGAGGTCCAGGAGCCACGTCCCTAATCCCTCTGTCTTCTGACCTCGGGCTGCACACTGGCCCAACCCCGTGCTGCCCGCCACCCTTCCTGCTCACACACCACATTCCAGGACTCGGTGAACGTGTCCTCCTGTCCTCCTTGGACAAGTCTTCCCAAACTGCCCCACCTCAGCCAGTTCCCCCAGACATCCGGTGCTCTCCCCATGAACGTGCTTGCTGTAGCAGCCCTGCCGGTCAGCCAGCACGGAGGTGGGCTGGGCAGGCAGGAGTCCCAAGAGCCCACAAGGCCCCAGCAGGGACATCAGGGTGCAGGACGCTCCAGTGCAGGCTGCTGGGGTGCAGGGCGCCCATCCTTGCTCCTGTTCACGGTCCAGCAAGCTGGGGAGGGACATGGAGCTTCATGGGCAAGATTCCTCCCTAACTGTGCCTCCCCCGCTCCACACAGAGCCGCTCTCCGGGCCATCTCCTGGACACCCACCTCCAGGTGCGGAGCAGCTGCAGCCACCTGGACTGTGCCTCTGCCTGCTCTGTCCTCATACCGGGTTGGCCTATCCTGAGAGGCCCCCTCTGTCCTCACTCTCTGCAGCACAGCTTGAGACACCAGAGCTGGACAGGAGGGGAGTAGTCTCTGGGCCGTGTGGAGCTGGGCTCTGGTCCTGAGCGCCTTCTGCTTGGAGGTGAAGGCCAGGACGGGTGCAGCCAGGGTGGGCAAAGAGAGCCTGGGGGACCCTGGGCCCCTCGTGCTGTCTTGGAGGGGAGAGGTCTGGTGTATGGCAGGGACTGGGCCCCAGCAGCCTCTTCCCACCTCCCCAGCCCACTTTAGCCATCCTTCCTTCACTCATCATTCAGCCAGGCTCTCTGGACACGACCAGTGTGGGATGCTCACAGCTGGCCTGCTGTGAGGACAGCACTGTGGCTCCCTGTGCGTCCAATGTGCCAGACCCTCTCAGGCTGCCATCACTCTGGTTCTCCTGCCTCTCTATTCCACATTTAAGGGCCTTTGTGACTCCTTTGGGCCCAGGACAGCCCAGCACAGCCTCCCCATTTCATGGTTGATGAGCTGCCTTAATCCACCTGCCCCCAATCCCCTTTGGCAGGCACCCCAACATATTCACAGGTTCTGGGGAGTCTGGCATGAACATCCTTGGGGTCCTTACTCTGCCCACCATGTGGGCAGCGCCATCGCATCCACACCCATGAACATGAGGCACAGTTAACATCCCCACATTCCGGAGGAGGAAGCTGAAGCTCAGGTCGCTCACTCTGGAGGTGGCAGAGCCAAGACTTGAAGCCCCTGGACTGCAGATCCCAAGCCCTCTGCCTGGTCAGGTGGAGCAGAGTCTCATTCACACTGAGAAACCAACCAACCGCAAGCAGGAGACGGTCCCTGGAGCTGCAGCCAGCGGAGAGGGTCCCTGGAGCTGCAGTCAGGAGATGGGGCTCTGTGCATCTGAGCAGACAGAACACAAAGCATGGCAGAGCAGGCAGAGGATGCCCTCCTCCCTCCCTGCTGGGCACAGCCTTCTTTGCCAGGTGGATGCCAGCCCTGGGGAGAGGAGACAGAGCCTCCTGCGGGGTCTCAGAGAAAGGACAGGAGATGAGCGTGGGAAGACCTGCTCCTGCCAGCAGGGACCCTCTGAGCCCCTGTGCCTGGTAGCCCAACATGCATGCTGGTATACACACATGCGCGGGCACACAGACCATGTGGACAGCAGGCGATTCACAGGAAGACTTGCAGGTGATTCACAGGAAGACTTGCAGGTGCTGGCACTCAGGCGAGGGGAGAGGCTGAGCAGGTGAAGTACCAGCTGTTCCCTCCAGGTGCTCACGATTCGCTCAACACACATCTCCCTGTCCACTGAGTACCAAGCCTGCGCCAGATTCCCACAGAGCCAGGTGGAAGGCAGGTGGCTCTTGGGGGCATGAAAATTAAGGGAACTTGACCACTTTTGCCCACTAGGTGTGAGCCCTTGAACCAAGGGCTCACCAGGAGGCTCTGGCCTCCAGGCAGACGGCAGAGACACACTTGTTGATATATGTCTGACGACTGTGTGAGTCAGACCATCCGGCTGAATCAGAGCCCGGAGGAAATACATGATTGAAAACTGGGCCCGTTGCAGAGCAGCCAGCTCTCCATGGAGCCATGTCAGGTTTGAATTAGAAGATTCTTGGCTTCTTAGCTGCGGCAGGTGAAGGAACCCTGGATGATTTGGGATTTGGAGGGAGTGGTGAGACCTGGTCCCAGTGGGGGAGACCTGGGCTAGGGGGTCAACGGAGCAGGAGAGAGCATGGGAAGGGAGGGAGGCTGTAAGAGCAAACTCCCACAGTACACAGCCAGGGTGACCCTCAGCCCCAACTGCTTGAGACTGAGAAGGCTCCAGCTCCCAGGTCTCTGGACTTGCTGCTTTAAAACCTCGAAAGTCCCAGGAAAACCAGAGTGAATTGTTTGTCCTACCCCGAGCCTCCCAGCCTGCTGGTGCCATCTTCCTCAGGCGACCTGCGGGCACTGTGGAATGGCCATCCCGGCTCACCTGAGGCCCAAAACAGGAATGCTGAGTGTCTAAGACGCTGATGGGGACCTCACAGAACTCTGGTGGCCAATCTCTCTCCATCCTCAGCCAAGCGCACAAGACAGCCACGGCAACGCCCCGAGCATGTCCCCACTCGGGCAAAGACGGAGTGTGTGACCCCACTCTGGGCCATCCTCCTCCCACCCAGCCTCTCCAGCTGCCCTGCAGCCACCGGGGTGAGCCCTGGCCTCTGTGTGGAATGAAGTGTGTGCACATCACAGGATGCTCACAGCAGCCTGGCGACCTAGAGGCCACGTCATGCATTTCACACACAGGAAACTGGGGGTCCAGGCTTGGTGAAGCTGGGATTTGAAACCACCTCTTCTCCAGCCTATCACCCCGACCTGCCCTCTGTATCCCTGGCCTTCCTGGGCCCCATCCCATGCAGCAGCCGCTGCACCTGTGGGCAGCCACACCCGCTTCCTTTTCTGGTTCTTCCCTGAGAACACGGCTCACGTTTCCAGAAAGCTGGCCAAGGTCCAGCGGGCGACCTGGGAATGTGAGGGACAAGGATGCCAATGACTGAGGATTGATCGGTCATAGCACAACCCCCAGAATCTGCCAACAGCCCCAGAGATGCCTGGAGCGCAGCCAGCGTGAGGCTGGAAGGCGGCTCCGCCCTCCTTGCGGGCCTGCAAACACTCGCTGTGCGTACACATGTGCAGGTGCCGCTCTGTTTTTAAAGATCCTCCTTGGAACACTGTACGTCCTGGAACACGTGCAATTTCCGTGCTGTGGGTGGGAAAATCTATAGCCAAGCTCTACCAATTATGTTTATTACTTATCTTCTGTGCCTCTAACACATAAACGTTTCTCCCCCACCTGCCTTCATCCTCACAGGAAACCAACGACTGCTGCCACTGAAACAGTAAATGCCTGTTGTTTTCAGCCACTGAGTGTGGGGGCATTTTGTTATGCTGCAATAGATAACTGATGTAGATGTTATTGTAAACTTAATTTTTTCAGTTTAGTAAGAGGGCTTCCTGCTAGCAAGAGTCGTCCAACAGTAGTTGGGGGCCTGAGGGAAGAGAGGGATGGAGGCTGGAGAGATGGTGACTCTCCTACATTCAGAAGCCTGAAGCCTGCTGCGAACCAGTGACAGGTTTTGCACATCCTGCTGGCATGGCCTCATCCTGTTCACCATCGCATCTGCTCCACTCGTGCAACACAAACCCACTGAGTGCCAACTACATGCCGGGCAGCGTTGGAGGGACTCAGGGTAAGCTAGACAATGAAACAAGCAGGGACCCCCACCCTTGGGAGCATCTTCCAAGGACCTCTCGTGGTGACTCTTTGGACGTGATTGTCACCCCAGGCACAGATGACTACCTTGCTTGGTAATAAGGACATGGCCTTGCTCACACCACTCAGGGAACCACAGAAAGCCAGACTATCCCCAGCACACGGGCTGCCCCTGTTCAGCACTCCTGCTGCACCCTAGCATCACAGCCGTGCCTGTGGACCTCAGTCCTTGCTGCCCTCGGGACCGGCCGGCTCCTCAACAGGCAGCATTGGGAATGTTGGGATCGGGGCAGCAAGTCCCCAAGGTTCTCCAGCTTGCAGGAGACACTCGCCCCTGGAGTCCTGCCCCCCACGAGGCTGTGCCCGGCTTCACGTGTCAGTGAAGGCATCTGGCTGGCCAAGGGTGTGGCTGCATCACCAATGGGCATGACCGGACCCGGCCCAGCCCTTCCCAAGCTTCACCGGCACTTTCTTTAAAGAGTCTCAGCTGTTTAGGAAGGGCTTCTGTCTGCAGACATCAGGAGAGAAAGGGGCAAACAACGTGGAGTTAAAAGCTTCCGGCTGCAGAGCCATCCGGTTGGTGAGTGCACAGAAGAACTCAGAACAGGCGAGCACCTTGGAGCAGCCGAGCGGCGTAGCTGCCAGGAGTCCCCACCGGGGCCCGCCATCCACTGTGTAGAGCAAGGCCTTCCAAGTGACATTTTCCTATGTGGTTTTAAGCAAATGCTCCATCACAATATTTGCACTAAGTTGCCTTTTATGATTTTTTAAGCTCCCAGGCTAACTCAAAGATAAACCTTTGAAAATAAGGGCAGCTTAGCCAAAAGGTCAGGGGTTTGAAAACCAAACAATGAGCTTAGGCAGAGAGAGAGCACAATCTGCTGCATCCTCCTGCTTTGGCGGACAGAGGGAGAGACTCCAGTGGCCATTGCTGTGGCCTTCCTCTTTGTGGGGGTCTCGGCAGAGGTGCCTGACGGCCCAGCCTGTGGTCAGGCCCCAGTGTTACCAAGACAGTGGTGAGTGCCTGGACCTGACACTGTCCAGAACATGTACTCCCTGCGTGGCGTGGACACTAAGGTCCCCGCCCAAGCCCCTGTACTTATCTGGTGAATCATGCCTTCCAGAGGACAAATCCAGCCTATTCCAGCCTACTCTAGTGATGGAACACCTCACCTCGCACCCGACACTTAGCTGAGGGTATCCAGCCCCTCTTCAGCCTGACATCAACCTCTTTCATTCCCGGTGGAGACCCATCAGTAACAGCCCTGCCCTTCGTTCAGCTGCTATTCCCATTTTACAGATGACTCAATCGAGGCACAGAGACGCTAAGGACACTCGTCCAAATGTGAAGTAGCAAGGCCAGCGTTCAAACCCTATCTGCTGGCTTCTGAGTCCACTATCCTGGCTTCCAGCAAAGGGACCGCTGGCATTTCCTTTGATGCCAGGATTTCTAAGCTCTGATGTTTGTGAGCTGCAGCTCCCTGACAACAGTATCAGGCTTCGGTTGAACAGAGAAGCCCAAAGCAGGGCGAGAACGGATGAATAAGCATGGAGTCCCGCTGCCAGCCATCAGCTCAGGAGCCTTGAATTCTCCTACCTGGGTGGGCCCAGGAGGGGGTTCCTCAGCCTCCCAATTCCCTCAACACCCTGCGACCCCTACCCCAGCCTGCCCAGGTTTCCTGCTCCCAGCACAACAGCTGCAGCCAGCAACATCCACAAAGGCCAGGCTGATTCCCCAGCCCTGCACACATGGAGCAGCAGCTCTACCCAACCTCTCCCAGGGGTTCTGAGGAGCAGGGAGCAGGGGAGGGAGCGGGGAGGGCCTAGAGAAGGGACAGTAGTGCCCTGGGGGCTCCTGGGCAACCCAGACATGCGGGGGACAAGCTTGTGCCTGGTCACCTATGCCAGTGCTACCAGGCGCTGCAGGGACAGGAAAAGGAGAAGAATCTCGCTCTCACCTGGCTCCCGAGCCAGGGGCAGGGGCACCCTGTGAGGCGCTCCGAGGGAGGGAGTGTGCAAAGCCTGCAGGGCCTGTGAGGAGGCACTGATGCGTGCTGTGGGGCTGCCCCTCCCAAATCCTGCTGGGGTGTGGGCTCTCAGGGTGACTTCTGATGACAAATCCAGGCAGTAATAAGGGGCCCAGGGGGTCACATCCCATAGCGTCATGAGACCGGCCCAGGGTGCCAGGTGCGGGGCCCTGAGTGGGAAGGGTGCTGTTCTGGGCACCTGCTTTCCGCCCTCCCTCATTAACCCCTCCCCAGACTTTGATGAAACCATCTGTGGCTCCTGGCCTCTGCAGGACCCAGCCCCTCAGCTCCTCAGCCTCCGCAGGTGTCCCTCGGTGCTGCCTCACGGCATCCTGCCCCAGGTGATAACTATGCCAAGCCCCCACCATTCCCGCTGGGCATATCCCAGAAACAGGCGTTCACAGACCAGGCACGCCCATGACCGCGGCCAGATTTTTTTTTTTTTTTTTTTTTTTTTGAGACGGAGTCTCGCTCTGTCGCCCAGGCTGGAGTACAGTGGCACGATCTCGGCTCACTGCAAGCTCCGCCTCCCGGGTTCACGCCATTCTCCTGCCTCAGCCTCCCGAGTAGCTGGGACTACAGGCGCCCGCCACATCGCTCGGCTAGTATTTTTGTATTTTTTAGTAGAGACGGGGTTTCACCGTGTTAGCCAGGATGGTCTCGATCTCCTGACCTCGTGATCCGCCCATCTCGGCCTCCCAAAGTGCTGGGATTACAGGCTTGAGCCACCGCGCTCGGCCAAAGGAATCACATGCAATGTAATCTCTAGTGGTCCTGGAGCCCCCCTGGGCACCCGGCTTCTGGCACCCTGTGGACACCCAGGAGTCGAGGGGCGGCCCAACCAGCTGCGCAGCCGCTCAGCCCTGCCAGCGGGGAGCTTCCTCCCTCCCTGCCCTCCGGATACGCCCCCACCCCCACTGAGCGAGCCCAGGGTTGGGGGAGGTGCATGGTTCCCTACTAGCCGGAGAGAGAAATTGCCGAGAACAGGGAAAAGGGTGGCAAGAAGGGCCCGGTGCACGATTATCCGCCGCACCCGCCCGGAATCCTGGTTCCCTGGAGCGCTCAACCCAGCCCGCCCTGCCCCGGGGAGCGCGAGGGGGCGACCCGCCAGGCTGCAGCCGGGTGGGGCGGGGACGACAGCAGGGGCTGCCTCTCTCCTCCGCCGCCACCCCCAACTGCTGGGCGCGCCGCGCGGCCGCCGGCTCCGTGGAAACGCGCAGAGCCGGGAGGGCGCGGGCGCGGCGGGAAGTGTGCGGGGCTAGGGTGCGCGGAGAGCGCGAGGGAGGAGATTCGGAGCGAGGGAGGGGAGCGCGCCGGGGCAGCCGAGCGTGCATTCCTCCCGGCGCCACAAGCTCGCCCCGCGCAGCCCGAGCCAGCCTGGGCGCTGTCCTCGGGAGCCTGGGGGAACCGCGCGATTTGGAGATCGGAGGCACCCGGAACCCGTGGCAAGGGCCGAGCCCGGAGACAGCCCGAGGAACTGCGGAGTCTGGAGCCAGGAGCTGGGAGTCCGGAGGAGCGCGGAGCCCGGAGCTCAGGGCGGCGCGTCTGGGTCTGGCGCTTCCCGGCTGGACGGCGCGCCCGCTGGTCTTCGCCACGCGCCCTCCTCTGAGCTCCCGTTCATCGGTCCCCGACCGAGACGTGCCCACTCCTGCCCGGACTTCCAGCCCCGGAGGCACCGGACAGAGCCGCGGACCCCAGCGCCCACCATGCGCCTCAACAGCTCCGCTCCGGGAACCCCAGGCACGCCAGCCGCCAACCCCTTCCAGCGGGCGCAGGCAGGACTGGAGGCGGGGCTGCTAGCCCCGGGATTCAGCAACGCTTCGGGCAACGCGTCGGAGCGCGTCCTGGCGGCACCCAGCAGCGAGCTGGACGTGAACACCGACATCTACTCCAAGGTGCTGGTGACCGCCGTGTACCTGGCGCTCTTCGTGGTGGGCACCGTGGGCAACACGGTGACGGCGTTCACGCTGGCGCGGAAGAAGTCGCTGCAGAGTCTGCAGAGCACGGTGCATTACCACCTGGGCAGCCTGGCGCTGTCCGACCTGCTCACCCTGCTGCTGGCCATGCCGGTGGAGCTCTACAACTTCATCTGGGTGCACCACCCCTGGGCCTTCGGCGACGCCGGCTGCCGCGGCTACTACTTCTTGCGCGACGCCTGCACCTACGCCACGGCCCTCAACGTGGCCAGCCTGAGTGTGGAGCGCTACCTGGCCATCTGCCACCCCTTCAAGGCCAAGACCCTCATGTCCCGAAGCCGCACCAAGAAGTTCATCAGCGCCATCTGGCTCGCCTCGGCCCTGCTGGCGGTGCCCATGCTGTTCACCATGGGCGAGCAGAACCGCAGCGCCGACGGCCAGCACGCCGGCGGCCTGGTGTGCACCCCCACAATCCACACCGCCACTGTCAAAGTCGTCATACAGGTGAGCCTCCGTAACCAGCCCGGGGCTCCCCTCTCCTTCACCCCAAAAGCAGTGCCAGGGGTGTGCCTTCTGGGTAGGGAGTGGGAGAGATGTCACAGAGACAGTCGACTCCTGTGAGGCTGGGAAGGCGGTTGGGGCAGCTTGGGGGCAGCTCCAGAGTTGCCAGGCTCAGCCCCATCTTCTCCCCTCCTGTTGAGGGGATGGAGCCACTGCCTGTGACCTCCCTGGTATTGGTGGCTGGGCCTCGGACGTCTGCGAATTCCTTAAGTTCTAATGGAAATGTGCACTGGCACCTGCGTCTCCAGAGGAAGAGGTCCCTTTCATCAGCTTCTCAAAAGGCTTTGTGCCCCCAACAGGTGACGTTCCTCTCCTCTGCAGAGAAGCCCCCAGAATGACTCTGCCAGTGCCTCCCAGCTGCCTGCCCTGACCCAAACTGGGGAGTCAGAGCAGAACCTGATGCCATCTTGGGCCAGTTCCTAGTTTAGCCTCAGCTTTCCCATCTGTATGAGGGGGTAGTCATAGCTTTGACCTCAGAAGGTAGAGCATTTGAGAGAGAACGCGTGGGAAGTGTTTGCATAGCAGCGCTCGCAGGTACTATTACTGCGGGATGGTGGGGACGATGTTTCTGCCGGGAAGGTTGTGAGGCTCTGCGTGTGGCGGTGGTGTTGTGGTGAGGTGCGTAAAACTGGAGCCGAGTGACCAAGGGCCCCCCAAGGGTCTGAGCAAAGCGCCGTGGGAATGCAAGTGGAAAGCCCCCCGGGAGTCAGTTTGGCTGAGGTTCGTGGCTGGAGGGGGGACTGATCCAACCAAAGTCCCGAGCCGGAGGTTGGTGTCCAGGGAGGAAGTTCAGTTTGGCTGAGGTTCGTGGCTGGAGGGAGGACTGATCCAACCCAAGTCCCGAGCCGGAGGTTGGTGTCCAGGGAGGAAGTCAGGGCTGGTCGGGCACTTTGAATGGCATCTTGGACATGAGCAGCCTCAGAGGTGTGGGTTTCTTCCATTTCTGGTGGGCTAAGGAAGCCAGAGGGTGAAGGATCCAGGCAGAGTCGCCCACTTCTGCCCAGCTTGAGGGGCTGGGGTGGTTGGCCCCCCCCGGCTCCCCACAGACCAGCATTGGCAGCCTCCCAGCTAAGCTTCTGTAGTTGCCTGGGCAGCCCGCATATGCCAGTGTGCCCGGTGGGGGTGGGGGCAGCAGTGCCGGGCAGGGCATCACCTGGGCCCTAACTGACCCTCCACTGGCCACCACCCAGGTGGGCTGGGGGTAGGGGGTAGAACTGAGCTCCCAGTCTCCCCAGCTGCACGTAGAACTGGTGGCTGCAGGTGTCTCCTTTCGGGGAGGCCCCTCCCACAGACACTGGTAGCAGGCAGTGAGTCAGGGCTGCTTTGCCTCTACCGCAAGAGTCCCTGCCCTCACCAGAGGCAGAAGTAGGCATGGACCGTGGGGTAAACGCAGTGATAAGTGACCTCTCGCTCCCGTTGAGGCTTCATCTGCTCTCCCCAAGCTCCTGCCTTTGATTGGCATTGGCCAGGGGGAACCTCTCCCCAGTCAGCGTGGAGGGGCCCCAGGGGGACAGCTGCTCAATCCTTCGGAAGATGAGCAGTGGAGGGGTCAGTGCTGTCACTGCCCACCCAGGAGGTGTCCCCGCTCAGACCCCCGATCCTCCCGCTCCCCTGGCAAAAGGCCAGGAGCTCACCAGCCTGCTGCAATCCTCGAAAACAAACAGCGGAAAAACACAGGGGCGTGACGACAGCTCGGCTCCGCCCCCGAGAAAGTGTCCTCCCCGGCGTGCGTGGGCTCTCTGCTGGGTACTTGGGATTGGGCACCTGTGGGACATCACTTTGCCTCCCCAGGCACCACCTGCCCAGCCTTGTTGCTTCGAGGCTGCGAGGCAGATTTAGCCAAGTCATGCTGCGGCCAGCCACAGGCACTCGTCCACTCACAGAGGCCTGCGACACTTCAATCCTGGGACAGCGGCCCCACGCCCTGCAGACGCCATGCTGGCCGAGCGTTGCTGAATGCCCCTGGCGTCCTCCACACCCTTGGAGAACATAGTTTCCACTTTTCTTTAAAGGGCTCAGCTGCGTGCCTGGGAGCGGCTGATTACAAGGGTGCTCCTCCGTCCAATGCTGGCGGCCTGGGGCTTTCCAGGGCCCTGATGCCGGCTGCTCCGTGTGCTCGAAAAGAACATTCCTTGTAGGAGAGGCCTTGGCTTCCCTCGACCCCTGCTCTGCCATTTGCCGTTTTACTAGAGGTTTCCCTAGAATTAGGGGGTTTATGATCCCCCCGTGGCCTTCTGGGCCACTGGCAGATCTGGGTGAACATTCAGTTTTCAAACGATGATGTCTGACTGAAGAGGGGCTGGATACCCTCAGCTAAGTGTCTCCCTCTCAGTGACCACGTTTGGAAGTGTTGGGGCAGTAGCCAATCAAATGGCCCCTCTTTCCAAAACAGAGGTCCTTTCCTGCCCCAGGGGCCCCTACGAAATTTTGGCCTAGGCACTTGCAAACAGAAATTGTGTTTAGAAATGAGGTGGGTTGGTGATAACACTTTGGAGCAACTTACGGTAATCCTCCCTGAAGCCAGCTGGGCATTTTCCTAGTGTGTAGCTGGGGCTGGGAGCCGACGGTGGAGTGGGCAGGGCTCTCAGGCCAGCAGACAGGACCTGGTGCCCAGGACCCTCCCAAAGGCCCCAGACCTGGCCCCAGTGCCAGCAGTGTGACTGGGAGGAGGTGCTGGGGGCTCAGGGACTTACGAGTGCTCCTGGGTTCCCCTGGACGTCCTACCCCTCCTCTAGCCCACCCACACACGTGGCCCCACACAGGCAGATGGCCCTTGCTTCTTGGATGGTCCCCCATGGCACAGGTCCAACCTCCAGCTTTCACCTCAGCTGTGACAAGGTCCCGGTGGCACAGGCTCTGTGTGTCAGGGCTCAGGGCTGATGGCCCAGATGGTGGGTCATCAGAGTCCCATGCTTATCCATCCGCGGTGTGTATACCGAACATATGCACACATGTGTGTATCCAGGAACCCATGGTGGCAGGGGCCTGGGACCTCAGGTATCCGATTCAAATCAGGTGAGGTGGCTGCAGCCTTTGAAAGTTTTAGAGATCCGCCCCTGACCATGGCCCCACATGAAAGCAAACCCTCTCAGCCTCACAGGCATGAGTCCATTAGCTCCTTCTGAGTGGCCGTGAGGACTCCTTTCATCACTGCCATGTTCTGCACCAAGGGAGTCCTGTTCCTGCAGGCTCAGCCTCCCTGCCTCCTCCTTCGTTTTCTCTGCAAGCCTTCTTCATATTGAGTACAAACAGCAGTGCTCTTTGCTGGGTTAGATCCCAACTCAGAGGGCACCTGCTCCCTCCCAGGGGTAGACGGGGGCCTCGATTCATGCAGGAGGAGCTGGTGTCCTACAACCCCTGATCCAGAGGCATCCAGGAACAGACAGATCACAGGGCGACTTGGTGAACACCCCGGCTGTTCACAGCTGGCAGAATTCCAGGAAAGGAGAGGCAGCTGAGACAGGGAAGGAGACGGGTTCCAGTGAAATCCGGCCATGGATTATTTCAGGGCTCCTGTCCCGTGCCCCAGGCTGTGCCCAGCAACCTCCACAGGCAGCATCCTCATTCTCAGGAAGGATACAGAGGTGTTTAGAGTGTGGAGTCTGCAACTTATTCTCAAATCGTTCAGAAAAAAAGGTGTGGCCAAATGGAAGGAGAGCAAGCAGACAGTGAATCAAGGGAGGAGACTGCTCGTAGGCCACGCGGCACTGGGCTGCAGACTTGCCACGGGCAGTCGAGCGTCCTGCGTATTCTTCCTGCAACTGTTCAGCAGTGGGAACTATTTCAAGTTAGAAAGTTGCAGAAGGCGGGGCGCAGTGGCTCACACCTGTCATCACAGTACTTTGGGAGGCCAAGGTGGGTGGATCACCTGAGGTTAGGAGTTCAAGACTAGCCTGGCCAACATGGGGGAACCCCATCTCTACTAAAAATACAAAAATTAGCCGGGCATGGTGAAGGATGCCTGTAATCCCAGCTCCTTGAGAGGCTGAGTCATGAGAATCGCTTGAGCTTGGGAGGCAGAGGTTGTAGTGAGCCAAGATCACACCACCACATTCCAGCCTGGGTGATAAGAGGGAAAATCCGTCTCAAAAAAAAAAAGTTACAGAAGAAGGAGTTCTTCGAGGGGTCCTTAGAACAGCCTGCCCCACTCTGACCTCCCCTGGGGACGGGAAGGGGACCCACAACATGCAGCTCTGGGCGGCTCTGGCTCTGGCTGTGGCAGCCACAGTGTCCTCACCTGCAGCGCAGGGCTTCGAGTGCTGTTGGTGTGAGGCCAAGAGTCACACACTTCCTCCAGTCTGAAAAGCCCATGACCCTTTAGAGGAAAGGAGTGGAGCATTTTTCCTGCCTTTTCTATTCAAACGGTACTTTAGAATAACCCAAGAAGGAGGTAAAGGGCAGAGTCTCAGCACAGAAATGTTCACCAATAAGTGAAGAAGGAGCAGGAGTGTCAGAATCCCACTCATCAGGTGCAATCCTGATCAAACGATGGATGCAGGCATGGATTCTTGGCAGCTGCTGGTGTCACAAAGGGGAGAGAGTTAGGTGTGAGGTGAGCCCTGGTGTGCACACAGCCCCATGGCATCCTTGGAGCAAAGCCATTGAATCTGAATCTGATGGAGCCCCTGATGCCACTGCCAACACACAGGACACACCAGGGACAGAGGAACAGGGACAAATGCACCATTAGGATGCAGCCAGCAAAACCCAGACCACAAGAAACACCTCCGGACAAACAACTCATTCTGTTCTACAAATAAACAGGGAATTGGAGACGGTGGCCTGGATTCTTGGTGAAGACTCGGACAAGTCAACCTGTCGCAGGATGCCGGCACCAAAGCCGATCATTCTTCATGCCAAGAAACAGCGAAAAAAGCCTGGGTAGTTGAATAGCTACAAATTCTTGCTGTCCAGAGCTGTTATGGGTGTGGTTTTCAAAATGGTCCTGATCTCTTAGAGGTACATATGGAAGTGTTTACAGACAAAATGATACAATGTCTCAGAGTTACTGAAGCATGATCTGGAGGAAGGGGCCGTAGGATGGGTGTTGATGACATTCTTGGTGTATGTTTAAAAAATTTAGTAATTACAAGTTTTCAAAAGGTTAAGGTGCTATATGTTGGAAATAAAGAATTTGGCATGTGAAATCAGACGTTCAGATGGTGACTCTGAGGCTGTGGGGGGTGAGAGGGCAGGACAGGACAGGGAGGTGACCTTGGCCTTGTTCCAGGCACCAGACCTGCCTGTTGGAGCCAGGTGGGAGACGGCAGGGAGAGGACCTGCAGACATGCAGGTCCATGTCTGTACCCTGTAACCCCATTTCCCAGATTAAGCGGAGGGCAGAGCCACCTGTGTGTGTCACGTGGCTGGAGAGACAGGGCCTGGAGGTGCTCTCAGCCGGGGAGGCCTAGTCTGACCCTATGGTGCTCCCCATGGGGACAACGGTCAGGCTTTTGAGTGAGATGGGTAAGGGTGGGAGTGTGAGGGTCCCAGAGCTGGCCATGGCTGGCTCTGACTGGGCTTGGAGTCCTCAAGAGTGACTTGGCCCAGAGCGGTTCAGGCTCACCTGTTCACGGCTCTGCACTGGGACCCAGGGTCAGCTCTCCCAGGCTGTCCTATACTTGGACTGACAGTATTCTGAGGACATTCAACTCCAAGGATAAGTGGGGTCATGGGGCTGTGTCTGCGGTTCTGTGGGTGCTGAGGGCAGCAAGGGGGTACGGCCACCCTGTGCTTGCCAAGAACCACTGCAAGCCACCCCACAGGCGAGGCAGGGCCTCGGGCAGCAGCCCAGGGATCTCCAGGTCTGTTCTCAGGGGCACCAGGGCTCCCAGCTGGTAACATCTGATGATGGGCAGAGAGGGCCCTGAGTTGAGCAGGGCCCGAGAGGGCATCCGGCCTGTGCACAAACCAGAGGCTGCCTTTGTTTTTCTCAATCACAGAAATAAATTCCCAAGTGGTGATCTAGTAGTTTGTATTAAGAGGAGAAAAAAAGCTTTTCTTTATTTTTGAATCATGGTGAAACACACATCACTTAAAATGTGCTGTTGTACCCTCTGTAAGGTCGCAGTTGAGCGGCGTGGAGCACGTTCACATTGCTAAGCAACCGTCACCACCATCCACCTCCAGAACCTTCTGTCTCCCCAGACTGAAACTCTGTCCCCATTAAACCCTGACCCCCAGCGCCTGGTAACCTCTTGTCTGCTTTCTGGCTTGGTGAGGTGGGCGACTCAGACTGGCAGAATTTCAGGCCTCCCCTGGGTCTTCTTTAAAATGCAGGTTCAAGAAGGCGCGCTTTATGCTGAAAGACACCAGACTCCAAGGCCCTGGGTGATTCCAAGCACTTGAGGTTTTGGAAAAGGCTGAGCCGTTGGGACAGGAGGAAGGTCAGAGGAGGGATGGGGTGGCCGTGGGGGCGCTGGGAACTCTGGGGTGATGGAAATGTTCTGTATCTTGGTTGTGGTTCAAAGCTCGTGGTTTCAGCGTGTGTCAGTCCTGGCTCCGTGAGTCTGTGTTGGTTGTGGTTCAAAGCTCATGGAGCTGTAGGCTGAGGGGTGGATTTCAGCGTGTGTTAGTCCTGCCTCCGTGAGTCTGTGAAAAACAACAGCAGCAGAGAGTGGCCGAGCTGCCGTCTGCTCAAGGCTGTTTCGGGTGGCCAGGTCCTCCCTCCTGCCGGCCTGTGTGCACTCAAGATCCTCCTCCTCTGCACGGCCACGAAGGGCTGTGGGGACACGAGCCCCCCACCCCACAGCCCCTCGTGCCCTGACCAGGCTGCTGCCTGCACTATGCTAGCTCTGCAAGGCGGGCACGGAGGGGAATAGAGATCCTGGTTCTTGGCACTTGGAGAGATGGTGTTCCTGAGGTCACAGCCATGGGGTCTGCCTGCCCCAGAGACCCCCTCTGTTCCCCAGCCACACCCTGGAGTTTGACCTTACCACCGCCAGTGAAGGTGCAGTCGCCGAGGGGCTGGCCCCATCCATGTGGCATCCCAAGGGGAGTGCACAACTCCAGAGGGGGACCACCAGGCTCCGCAGCGTCAGTGAAGAAACTGAGGCCCAGAGAGGGGCAAGGCGCCTGCCCCACCCCCGTTCCCACTGCTCTTCCCAAAAGCATCGCCAGTGGGGCACCACCCACTCCAGGAGGCCAAGGAGAGACCCTGGGTCTGGAGTGCCACGTGGACCTGGTGTAAGTTGGAGAGGGGAGGTGCCCAGCGTGCTGACCCACCCGAAGCCACCCACACCTGCTTTGGGACTTTACATCCCTGTGCACCTGTGGGGGCTGCGTCCTGCATATCCAAGGCTGGCTCCTGAAGGCAGGCAGGGGAGCAAGAAGGAGATCAGGAGAATGCTTCCCGAGAATCGGTGGTTTTGGGTTGTGCCCAGTGGCTCGGAATAGTTGGCTTGCTAGAACCCAGGTTCAAATCCCAGCTTCATCGCTGGCCAGCAGCATGACTCTGAGCAAGTGGTGTGACCATCTGTGCCTCTGTTTCCCCATCAGCCAACTGGAGGTGGCAACTGCCCAGCGGTCTCATGAGTTAATGACATAAAACGCTAGAAACTGTGCCTAGGGCAGAAGAAGGACTCAATTACCCACGCATACTATTTGTGTTCTCCCCTGAACAGCAGCAGAAATGCAGCAGCACTCGGCAGGGCCGGGAGCCTCCCCAGGCAGGAGGAATTCTCTTCTGAGCATCTGGGCTAACATCTTTCCTTCCTTCCTTCATTCACTCATCATTCATTCACTGAACACCTACTACATTCCAGGATGGGTGTATAGTGGCCCCCAAAAAATGGCAAAAAGTTCTGGCCCCCTGAATTCATGTCCCACCAGAGAAGATAGAAAATAAGCAAAATAAATAGGCACGATACATGACTGGCAGGGAGTAACAAGAGCTGCAGAGAAAACCACATGGGGGGAGCGTGGGGGTGCAGGCAGGTCAGGAACGCCTCATGCAGACCCTGCAGGAGCACTCTGGTGGGCGTCGGGGAAGATGCCAATAGGGGAACAGCAGGTGCAAAGACCCCGGGGCAGGCACGTGCTGCGTGTGCTGGAGGAACAGCGCTCGCCTGGCTGCCAGAGCAGAGTGAGCAGAGGGCCGTGTGAGAAGCCACCAGCAGATCCCGCCAGGCCTCATAGACCTCGCTGCAGCTTTTATTCTAGAAGCAGTGAGTGGGCGTGGGAGATTCTGAGCAGAGCCACCACGCAACTTACATATTAAAGGGACAGTTCCGAGTGCTTTGTTGAGAATGCATTTAGGGGTCAGGAGAGTGATTGGGAAGCTGCTGCCAGGTGTCTTGGGAGTGACCAAGGTGACCTAGGCCAGGGTGGGGATGGAGAAGGTGGTGGAGGGGGTAGGATACCAGATACATGCTTTTCTTTGTTCCTACTTCATTTTTCAACTGACATGCAATAAGATTCCCTTCTGTGCTTGTTCACACCTATGAGCTTCGATAAACGCAGCCCTGTATCCCCACTTCAGAAGGCAGACCAGCCCCAGCCCCCACACCCCGTGGCCCACCTACCCCGATGTCAGCCCCTCCACCCACTGGTCTGCTCTCCTTCCCCACAGCTTTGCCTTTTCTGGGATGTCGCATGAGTGGAGCCAGCTGGGCCGTGGCCTCTCGAGCAGGCCTTCTTCCTTCACTCCATCCTCTGAGCTGTTGCCTGCATCCACCAGGCGTTCCTTTTTATTGTGGAGTCAGATCCATTGTGTGGATAGACCACGTTTTGTTGATGCATTTGCCCACCGAAAGACTTTTGAATTGTTTCTAGGTTTGGGCGATTATGAATAAAGTAGCTACAAATATTCACATATGATGAATTTTGTGTGAATATACATTTTCATTTCTCATGAGTAAATACATTGGTTTCAGATTGCTGGGTCATACAGAAAGTGTATGTTTGCCAGCATTTCCAAAGCGATGCACTGTTTTGAACGTCCCTAACCCTAGCCCTAACCCACAAGAAAGCACCGGTCACTCTGCATCCTGGCCGGCTCTTGGTCTTGTCTCACTGCTCTGGCTATGACTTCCAGTATGATGGTGAATAGGAGTGATGAGAGTAGACATCCTTGCCTTGCTTCCAATCTTTTTTTTTTTCTTCTGAATTAGGATCTTACTCTGTCACCCAGGCTGGAGTGCAATGGTGCAATCTCAGCTCACTGCAACCTCCACCTCCCGGGCACAAGAGATTCTCCTGCCTCAGCCTCCTGAGTAGTTGGGATTACAGGCACATGCCACCACACCCGGGTAATTTTTTGTATTTTTTATGGAGATGGGGTCTCACCATATTGCCCAGGCTGGTCTCAAACCCCTGGACTCAAGAGATCTTCCTGCCTCGGTCTCCCAAAGCATTAAGATTACAGCTGTGAGCCACCAACCCACCCTGCTCCCAATCTTAGGGGTAAAGTTTTCAGTCTTTCTAATTAAGTCTGAAGTTTTTACTTTTTAGTTTTTTGTCAGTTTTTTTTGTTTCGTTTTGTTTTGTTTTCATTTACCCATTCTAATAGGTGTGTATCTTCTTGTGGTTTTAATTTGCATTTCTTTAGTGACTAATGATGTTAAGCATCTTTTCTTGTGTTTAAGTGACATTTACATATCTTCTTTGGTAAAATGCCTGTTCTAATTGTTTGCTATTTAAGAAATTGGGTTGTTTTCATATGGTTTAGTTTTGAGAGTTTTAAAAATACATTCTGCATATGAGACCTTTATCAGATATGTGATTTGCAAATATTTTCTCCCATGTAGCTTTTCTTTGCATTTGCCTAACATTGTATTTCACACGGCAAAGAGGTGCAATTTTGATAAAGTCCAACATATCACAAATTTTATGGATCACTCTTTTGGTGTGGTGTCTAAGAATTCAATGCCTAGCCCAAGGCCACAAGGATTTTCTTCTGTATTATCTTCTAGAAGTTTTATAGTTTTATATTTATGTTTATCAGCTACTTTGAGTTCATTTTTCTGTAAGGTGTGAGGTATAGGTCCTCTTTTGCATATGAATATGCAAATGTGCCAGCATCCGATAACACGATGACAGCTTTCTCCATGGAAGCTTCTTTGTGCCTTGGTCAAGATAAGTAAGCTGACCACATCTATGGGGTCGACATCTACTTTCTCTTTATTATTATTGGTTTTTTTTTTTTTTGAGACTGAGTCTTGCTTTACTGCCCAGGCTGGAATGCAGTGGTATGATCTCACCTCACTGCAACCTCCGCCTCCCGGGTTCAAGCTATTCTAGTGCCTCAGCCTCATGAGTAGCTGGGATTACAAGCAGGTGCCACCACACCCAGCTAATTTTTGTATTTTTAGTAGAGATGGGGTTTCACCATGTTGGCCAGGCTGGTCTCAAACTCCTGACCTCAAGTGATCTGCCCCTCGGCCTCCCAAAGTGCTAGGATGACAGGCATGAGCCATCGTGCCCGGCCTATACCCACTTTCATCTGTTCTTTTAATCTGTGTATCCCTAGCATCTCGATCCCACACTCTCTTGATTACCTTAGCTTTACACTAAGTTTCAGGTAGCCTGAGTCTTCCAACTTTGTTCTTTTTCAGAATTGTTTTGGTTATTCCAGTTCCTTCACTTTCTATGGAAATTTTAGAATCAGCTTGTTAATAGCTACGAAAAAGTCTGCTGGGATTTTGTTAATGTGTAGTGGAGATTTGGCAACCTAACCTTGAGACTTTCAATCCATGAATACAGCACATCTCCCCATTTATTCAGGTCTTCTTTGATTTATTTCGTCAGGTGTAGTTTCCAGCAAGTAGATCCTACTCATTTTTTTTAGATTTATACCTAAATATTCATGGTTTTGGTGCTATTGCACGTGGTACCTTTTTTGAAATTTACTCTCTTCAATTTGTCATGGCTAGTACATATAAATATAATTAGTTTTATATATTGACCTTATATTTGCATCCATGATAAACACACTCATTAATTCTAACAGTTTTTTTGTAAGATCCTTGGGATTTTCCACGTAGGCAGTCATGCTGTCTGTGAATAAAGAAAATTTTATTTTATCCTTTCTAATCTGTATATGTTTATTTCCTTTTGTTGCCTTATTACTCTGGCAATGACTTCCAGTATGATGGTGAATAGGAGTCGTGAAAATTGACATCCTTGCCTTGTTCCTGATCTTAGGCAGAAAGTTTGTAGTCTTTTTACTTGAGTATGAAGTTTTTCGTTTATTTAAGCTTTTGGTAGAGCTTTTTATAAAGTTAGGAAAGTTTCTTTGTATTCCTAGTGTGCTAAGAGATTTTTTTCTTAATCGTGAATGAATAAATTTTGTGCAATGATTTTTCCGTCTCATCATGCGGTAAGATCATGTGGATTTTCTCCATTAGTCAGTTAATGTGGTGAATTATATTGATTACTTTCCAGTTGTGATAAAATGTACATCACATAAAATTTACCACTTTAATCAATTTAAGTGCACAGTTCTGTGGCACTAAGTACATTGTCACGTGTCCATCCCCGCCCTCCCTCTCAGTACATTGTCTTGCGACTTTCTCCACCCTCCCTCTCCAGAGTGCTTTTCATCTTTCCAAACTGAAGCTCTGCACCTGTTAAACACTAACTCCCCATTTCCTCCTCCCCCAGCCCCTGGCAACCACCGTTCTACTTTTTGTCTCTATGAGTTTGACCACTCCAGGTGCCTAATATAAGTGGAAAACCTTGGTTAATTTTTGAATGATGAACCAGCCTCACATTCCTGGGATAGACCTCATTTGGTCATGTATTAGCTGGTTTTGACTTGCTAGTATTTTGCTAAGGATTTTTGCTTATGAGAAGAGCTATGCTTATGAGAAATATTGGTCTGTAACTTTATTTTCCTGGGTTATCTTCATCTGGTTTTCTGGCCTCATAACATGAACTGGGAAGTTCTTGTTCCTTTTATGTTTTCTGTCAGAGGCTGTGTAGAATTGGCATGATTTCCTCTTTAAAGCTTTGGTAGATTCTCCAGCAAAACCATCTGGGCCTGGAGTTTTGTAGGAAGGTTTTTATGAATTCAATTCTTTTCAAAGAGACCGGGTGTAGTGGTTCATGCATGTAATCCCAGCCCTGTGGGAGGCCAAGGAGGGTGGATCACCTGAGGTCAGGAGTTTGAGACCAGCCTGACCAACAGGGTGAAATCCCATCTCTACTAAAAATACAAAACTTAGTCAGGTGTGGTGGTGGGCGCCTGTAGTCCTGGCAACTCAGGAGGCTGAGACAGGAGAATCACTTTAACTCAGCAGGCAGAAGTTGCAGTGAGCCGAGATCACACCAGTGCACACCAGCCTGGGTGACAGAGTGAGACTCCATCTCGAAAAACAAATTATTTTAAAAGATAAAGGAATATTCAGGTTATATATTTCTCCATGAGTAAGTGTTAGTAATTTGTATCTTTTGAGGAATTGGTTCATATAATCTATTTTGTCAAATTTTAGAGCATAGATTTATTTGTGGTATTCTCTCATCATCCTTTTAATGTCTGTGGGGTCTGTAATATTGGTAATCTGTGACATCTGTCTTTTCTCCTTGGTCAATATGGCTAGGATTTTATTAACATTATTGTTCTTTTTCAATAATGAGCTTTTGGTTTTTTTTTTTTCTAATGTCTTTTAGCTTTCAATTTTATTTATTTATATTCATTTCCTTTTTCTGCTTGCTTTGGATTTAATTTGCTCTTCTTTTCCTACATTTCCTAAGGTGGGAGCTTAGATTATTGACTTAAGATCTTTATTCTTTTCTAACATAAACATGAAATGCTATAAATGTCCTCCTAGTTAGTGCTTTTGTGGTATCTCAAAATTTTTGAACATTGTATTTTAATTTAGATCAAAATATTTTTATATCTCTTGAGACTCCCTCTTTAACCTTTGAGTTACTTAGAAGAGTGTTGTTTAGTTTCCAAATGTTTGGGATTTTCCAGATATTATTTTGTTATCCATTTCTAATCTAACCCTATTATGTTTAGAGAACAAACTTGCATGATTTAAATTCTTAAATTTGTGAATACTTGTTTCATGGTTTAGGATAGTGGTCTATGCTGGTGAATGTCACATGCACACTTGAGCAGAATGTGTTGTGCTACTATTGCTGGGTATATTATTCTATGAAGGTCAATGTGTTTGATAGTGTCATAGTATTCTAGAATTTTTATTGTTTCTTTTAATATAGTTTCTTTTTCTCTTTTAAGAACTTCCATTTTTCCATTTATTTCAAGAGAGTTACTTTTACATCAAGGAGCATGGTTATAATGCCTGCCTTAAAGTCTTTGTCTGGTAAATCCATCCTCTGGGTCATCTTGAGGGTGGCATATATTGATTATCTTTTCCTTGAGAGTTAGTCCCATTTCCATGGTTCTTTTTCTGTTAAGTAATTTTGAATTAATTCCTGAACATTTTGAATTTTGTTGTGGTTGTTTGGGTTATGTTAAAATCCCCCGGAGAGGCATCATCTTGGTCAGAGCTGCCGCTTTTGTCTCACCGTCTGTCCGTGGTGGTTCTGATGTCAAGCCTGTTTTTGAGTCTTTTGCTGTTCAACCATTCCACATGCAAGCACCATTCAGGGGCAAGCTTAGATCTTGGAGATGGTTTATATCATAGCGGGTTTCAAGCCCTTGACTATAATTGTTTAGCTATGTTCCTTATATATGGTAACTCAGGACTTGTACTGACTCATACACAGAACTGGGGGATCCCCTTGTTCAGCTCTCGCCTCTCTGAGATTTCCTCTCACGCTCTCTAGTTTCCAGGGATCCTTTACTTAGTCCTCCAGCCAGGAAGCTGGAGTATTCCATGTTATGTCCTCTGCTGACCTCTTTAGATCCACCTCTCTGTATTTGTTCTTGGAATGGTTGCTCTGGAATATCAGTGTGCCTCTGAGTGGACTCTGAGTGGTCAGAGTCTGATCAGATTCATATCATGCTGATTTATACCTGACATTTCTTGCTTCTCACTTCCACCTCGAGGTCTGTTTCAATGGACTCATTTTCTTCTTGTCAGTGGGTCCACATTTTCCTTTCTTTGCATATCTAGTCATTTTAAATCTGTACTAGACCTTGTAGATGACACATTAAAGAGACTGGATTGTGTTATGTTCCTTTGGAGAGCGTTGATGCTTATTTTAGCAGGCAGTTCAGTGGCAGACTCGTCATCTTGAACTTGGATTGGCTTGGTGTCATGCTTTGTTGAGTAAACAACTACGGAAAGCACAAGGCATTTTCCAATTCCTTCTCACTTGGAAGAACTCAGCGTGTACCTTTAGCCTCCTCTGTGGATTCTGTCTTGGCTGGGGTGGCTTTGGAGGCCTCGCTCCAGGGCTTCTCCATCCTCCTGTGCCATGGGCTTTCTGGCATCTCTGTTGCCTGCTCCATGTGTTAATGAGACGTCTTCCCTCTAGCTCTGCCAGGATACCAGCCGCCCTCCAATAAGCCTTTCATGGCCTTGTTCTGTACACACTGGGCCAGCACAGCTCCCATAGGAAAGCCAGCGGAGGCTTCTGAGGAGTGTCACCATGCAGTCCCCCTCTCTAGCACCTGGCTCTGCAGATGCAGCCACGGCCGCAGACCCTGTCTCTGATCTCTGTCTTCTTGGCTCAGACAGTCGTGTTCTGCCTGGACCTCAGCTCTTATGTCTCCATCAGGAAACTGTCCCCAAACAGAGGCGTGGTGATGATGGGCTCACCTTGCAAGTATCCCTGCCCTCCGGGGCCACAGTCCTGAGGTTTGTCCAGGGTCTGAAAACAATTGCCTGATACATTGTGTACAATTTTATGGCTGTTTAAGGCAGGAGAGTTAGTCCAGTACCCCTGGTGAAAGTCATCCATAGATTTTAAACACTGCCTACTTTCAAAAAGATCTGGGGCAGCTTATGCTAAAAGGCTCGGGCTCACAGGAATTATTAAAACAATGTTGTAAAAGAACACAGAACAAAGAAATAGAGTTATCCAAGAATCATGAGGCTGAGGACAGCCACTGGGTTTGAGTAAATCTTACACTGAAGCTTATGAAAAAGAGGAACATTATTTGGACTTAAACATTTTTAGCCTGTTGTCTGTGAAAAGGTGACCTTACTGTAAATTTCAGTAACTCTCCTTTGACATATTTAAAGGCTAAGAGAATTCTTTCAAGAGCCTTGTTTTCTTGTAACTCAAAAACGGTTCCTCTCCTTAAAAACTCACACTGCCAGGCTCTCAGCGTTCAGCGAGTACAGGAGCTGTCTGGGAATCAGTCCTGCTTGGGAATCACTAAACTGTGACTGCCCACAACAGCCGTGGGATGCTGCTGTCTGGGTGTCACTTCC
Organism: Trachypithecus francoisi; assembly: GCF_009764315.1. Classification (NCBI taxonomy): domain Eukaryota; kingdom Metazoa; phylum Chordata; class Mammalia; order Primates; family Cercopithecidae; genus Trachypithecus; species Trachypithecus francoisi. Next base: position 58,553,237 of record NW_022681467.1, read on the forward strand.
CAGTTGTTTGGCAGAATCACGAAGCCCCCGGCTCCTGCGAGTCAGGGAGGGACCGCAAGTGTGTCTGGGCCGTGTCACTCTGGAGCTGTGTGCGGAGCTGTCTGGGATTTGCTGGTCGGGAGCCAGGGCAAGGAACGCTCATTTGTCCACCTGTCGACTTCAGGCTGCGTGCCCAGCAGGATGTGCACAGTAGGAAGCGGCTGTCGGGGGTCACTATTTATTGCCTGGAGCTGAGGGATGAGCTGTTCCATCTGGGCTGACCCCATGGTAGAGGACCAGATCCAGGATCCCCAGACCAGGGTTCGCCAGCAGTTCCCATCACTGCCGCCCTGCCCTGCACCCTTAAAGCACAGAGGCTGGCAGCGGAGACAGAGGTCTTTCCAGCCAGGGGCCTCCTCAGACACAGCAGCCTGAAGCTCTCCTGTCTGGACTGTCCTCAGTACAGGGAGTCCCCAAGCACAGGGCTTTATTTCCCTGCGCCTGTAATGGGCTGAGGGAGTCAGGGCCGAGCCAGCGAAACACTGGGGTTGCTTTGAAGCTGCTTCAGGTGAACACTTGCCCCCTGGGTGGTCTCCAGGTGGTCTTCCCGTGGCAGCAGGTCAGGTAGAGGCAGCAGCCCCTCGGGCAGGATGCAGAGATGAGAGGGGCCATGGGCAAGGGGTCTGGCAGCTCTGTGTCTGCCCAGTGGCTTCAGCCAACTTGTAGGAGGCAGTGGGGAGTGGCAACCCAAAAGGCCCCACTGTCCCTACAGGCCTGGCACAGGGTTGAGGGTCCAAGATTCTGCCCCACTCAGAAGTTTGCTTTGCCGAAGTGGCCCGAACTCTCAGGGTACCCGAGCCACGGCCTCCCGAGTCCTGGGAGGAGCTAAGAGGACCCTTGCTGCACCCAGACCCCAGCTCAGAGGGTAGCAGCTCTCAGTGGAGCCCCAGGACAGTGGGCCCAGAAGGTTAGGGACAAACACTCAGATGCTAGCGCAGTGACCTGGAAGCCTGAAACCGAAGGACGCGTGCCTGGAACGGTGAGGGTCCCCGAGGCCCTTCCCTGGTGAACTTGCCACAGACTAGAAGCAGGTAATTGCAGGGCACTCAGACAAGGTTAACACCCATTAAACTTCCTGCAGTGGACTTTCCTGACAGCTTCTTCAAAAGGAGCCCATCCAATGTATTAAAAATACCTGCATTTGTGTCCAATCAGCACAGAGATGCTCAGAAAGCCTCCAGGTAAAACCACCGGGGCGGAGATCTGTGTTTTGACAGCTCCAACCCCAAACACCTTTTGTGCTTCTGCCTGTCATGAGGAACCACAGAAACCTTGAGGGTCTCCTGGGCAGTCACTGGTCTCTTGGGGCTGCAGACTGAGGAGCTCAAAACACAGAAATGTGTCTTCCATGGCTCTGGAGGCCGGAAATCAGGGTCCCAGGCCCACAATCCCCAGACGCTCTAGGGGAGGACCCCTCCTGCCTCCTCCAGCTCCTGGAGGCTCTTGGCATTCCTTGGCTTGTGGCCGAATCGCTCCTTTCTCTGCCTCTGTCTCCACGTGGCTTCTCCCTGTGCGTCTCTGTGTCATCTAAGGATACTGGTCATTAGATTTAGGGCCTGCTCCAATCCAGGATGATCTCATCTCAGTCCTCAGTTACATCTGCACACTCTTTTCCCAAATAAGGTCACACAGGTTCCAATGGACATATCTTTTCGGGGCTGCCAATTACTCCACAATACCACAATTCAAGGGGAGAGGCAGCGGGCACCAGGCCTCCTCTCCTGGCACGCGAGAGCTCGCTGAGGGCACTGCTTCCCAGGGCACAGGGTGGGACTCCCTGGCTCCTGGTGGAGAGCAAGCACCAGAGCCCCAGATAGGTGCAAGGGGAGAAACAGGAAGGGGCTGGGGAGCTACCCCAGCCCCCAGCCCCAGCTCAGTTGCCTAGAACAGCCCCAAGACCAGCATGATTCTGGCCTCCCTGTGAGGGGGAAGTAAGAGGAGCAGGAGTAGGAGTGACTTTTCACAGCCTCATCCTGCAGGGCCTCCAGCCAGGTCAGGCCATGGGAGACATGGTGGGAAGTGGGAGGCAGGAGGTGACTGGGCTCGGGGCATTTGCTGCTCTCTCCCCATTGCACTGTCTCTGCACTGTTGGCCTAGTCTCCCCATGGCTGCCTCTCGGTCCCGTCACTGCCCACTCCTCTTGCTCCCTGGGGGATAAGGTGGAAAGAGGTCCCCTGGATTCAAGCCTTAGAATCCTGCAGCCACCCAACTGGCCGCCCCATCTGTCCATACCTTGTCCGCTGTCCCTGAGCTCAGTGTCTTCCAGTTGCTGGTTAGAGGTGCCAGCTGGTTCCTGCTGGGTCCATCTGACAGTGACACAGGTTCAGGCGGGCATGGGCACTGCCACCTCAACTCTGAGTGTTACTAGTATCACCCCCCACCTTGAATCCCAGCAAACCAAGAGGAGGGAGGAGGAGGGAGGGAGAGGGAAAAGGAGGGAGGTGGAGGAAGGGGGAGGGAGAAAGAGGAAGGAGGAGGGAGGGGGAGGGAGGGGAAGAGAGAAGGAGGGAGGAGGGAGGCTAGCAGTGCCCAGGATCACCCAGCCCAGGAAGAGCGTGGAAAGGAGGCCGGCCCTGACTTGGGGGTGGGGGGACTCTGGGTGGCTCTGCCGTGCACCCTGAAATCTCTGTCCACCAACCTCGTGGGCCAAGAGATCTGCTGCCCTGTCCCTGCCCTAGGGCTTGACGAGAATGTTAGGGACAGCGTTTGGGGTAGAACAAAATGGACATGCTCCCCTGCCCTTGGGGTGAGCAGCCCCCACCGGGTCGCCGGCAGCTCCATCCCAGCCCGAGGGGTGAGCAGCCCCCACCGGGTCGCCGGCAGCTCCATCCCAGCCCGAGGGGTGAGCAGCCCCCACCGGGTCGCCGGCAGCTCCATCCCAGCCCGAGGGGTGAGCAGCCCCCACCGGGTCGCCGGCAGCTCCATCCCAGCCCAAGGGGTGAGCAGCCCTTCCAAACCGGTCTCAACCCTCTCTGTGGGGCTGCCATTCTCCTGATTCCCTCCCCAAAATTGTCAGCTGGGATCACCTTGCAGAAACCACAGTTAAAACCCAAGCGCAGGACTCCAAGGAGACGGGATCTCCCAAGAGGCTCCAGTCTCTGAGAGCCGGCAGATCAGCCTGCATCTGTCAGGGGAACTGCCATGACTATTTGTCCATAAATAAAATCTGTTGCCATTTCTCCTGCCCTCAAGAAACTGCTGCTATCGGAGACCAGACCCAGGAGGGTGGGCTGCTTATAAAGGAAACCCAAGAGGCACCAGCAGGGCCTCGCTTGGCACTGCATCCCCACTGCCTGCCTGCCTGTCCCCAGGAGAATCAGCCATCCCGGGCACAGCAGGCTTTAGGATGCTGAGATTGCCTGGGCATGCTGGCCGGTGCCTGTAGCCCCTGCCATGGAGGCTGAGGCAGGAGAATCACTTGAGCCTGGGAGGTCAAGGCTGCAGTGAGCCGTGATGGCACTACTGCACTCCAGCCTGGGCGGCAGAGCAAGACCCTGTCTCAAAAAAAAAAAAAAAAAAAAAAAAAGATGGCGGGAATGGCTTCACAACTGTGGAGTGCTTTTCTCATTTTACTAGGTGAGGAGGAACAGGTTCATGTCCCCGAGGCACAGGAACCTAAGACAAGCCTGTGCCGGCCGCGTTCATGGAGGAGGCTGCAGATGGCCAAGATGCTCACAGGCCAAGTAGTTCCTGCCCAGGCTTCAAATGTGGCCTTATCCACACTGGGATGGTTTTGAGAACCAGATGCCGGCACGTGCACCTGTCCCTCTGAGCCCCATCTGGAAACTGCTTTGTGGACAGCCGTGGCCTTGGATGAAAGGGGTCCTCACCGGAGCTTGCCAGGGTGCAAGGCTGGAGGAAAAGGGTTTCTCTTTTTTTTTTTTGAGATGGAGTCCCGCTCTGTCACCCAGGCTGGAGTGCGGTGGCAAGCAAGATCTCGGCTCACTGCAAGCTCCGCCTCCCGGGTTCACGTCATTCTCCTGCCTCAGCCTCCCAAGTAGCTGGGACTACAGGCGACCACTACCTCGCCCGGCTAGTTTTTTGTATTTTTTAGTAGAGACGGGGTTTCACCGTGTTAGCCAGGATGGTCTCGATCTCCTGACCTCGTGATCCGCCCGTCTCAGCCTCCCAAAGTGCTGGGATTACAGGCTTGAGCCACTGCGCCCGGCCTGGAGAAGGGTTTCTGTGTCACCTGTTTTCATTGGTCCCGAGGCTCAAGGCCCTCCTGGAGTCCCCGAGAGACTGCCTCGTCCACCTGGGAAGCAGGTTGCCTGCTTAAGCCAGGGCAGGACACGTCAGCCCCGCACAGGAGCCCTTGAGGGCTCCTCACTGCCCCCCTCCTGAGCTGGCTCCTGCAGGCTCCCTTGCCCCACAGACCTGTCACCATGTGGATGCGCTATCTGCAGCTCACAGGCCTGAGGGTGGGTTTCCTCTCCACCCTCGGAACAGCAAGGGCTGGGTGGAAGTGGGGGTTCCTAGCGAGTCCCAGCCCAGAGTGCCAGGAACAGGTGAGCTGGAGTGAGAAGGAACACTGAAAACACACAGGCTGTCTCCGCCTGGGGCCACGGGTTCTGCCCCAGAGACAGTGCCAACCAGACTGCCGATGGGTCTGGAGCCACCTCTGCACCCTGCCAGGCTGCCGGTGCTCAGCACTGGTCTGAGGAGAGTCCACTGCGATGCGGCTGCTGGGCAGGAGCTCTGAGCCCCCGCCTCCAGCATCAAGGTGACTGAGGGGATAGCACAGAGAGGGCAGATGGACGTGGATTTCCTGGAAGGGAGGCGGAAGTGCCTGAGCAACAAACAGGTTCCATCACAAAACCTGTGTCTGGCGTGGTGGCAGGGGGACCTGTGGGCTGAAACCAGCGGCCCCTGGACCAGCAAATGGCCGTGGCCTTAGAACTGCACAGCAGTAGCCAGGGCCCACGGCCTGGGGCCAGACCTCAGTCTTCTGGAGTTTCCTGAGGGCCAGAATGGGAGAAGAGCAAGGGCAGGTAGGCATGGCTGCCGTGGCGAGGGTGGGGCCAAGTGGGCAAAGGGACAGACCTGTGTTCCCGGTGCTCCTGGCGTCGGCCGACCCAGCACCCGGGGCCTGCACTCATTCACCTCCTGTCACAGCAGACAGTGCTGCGGACCCAATGAGTCCTCAGGGCTGCCCAAGGCCCACAGTGCCTGCAGGGCCAAGGCAGAGCCAGTCTAGGCCCGGCCCTGTCATCTGGCCCTTTACGCACCCTCCTAGGGCTCCTTATGACCACAAGGAAGAGCCACATTGACGGATGAGGGGTGTGCACTGGATAGCAGGGAGGGCTTCCTGGAGGAGGCGCCAAGTCGGCTTTGAAGTCAGGGAAAGGGAGTGATGCACGGGTCCCTCCCAAATCTCCCAGCATCTGAGCCTTGATCAACAGGAAGGAGACAGGTACCTTGGGGTCAGGGCTCTCCCTTTTCCTCCCCGGTTACTCAGCCAGACCCCAGGGTCACCTCATCCATCAAGCCCCGTTTCCCCATCCCTGTGGTCAGTGTGTGCAGCGGCCCCACCCTGAGAAGGGGCGGAGCTGGGTGGCTGCAGACACTGCTGGTGATGAACAGACAGACATCGTCGCTGCAGGAGCAGGCGGAGCTTCTGTTTCCAGCACCAGCTTCATTCCCGGGGATTTTACTGTTCGGTTTCTAAAAATGGCAGAGAGTTCATTTCTCAACATGCCCTTGGCAGGGCTGCTTCCATTTCGGTGAAAGTGGGGGCCGTTCATGGTTTTCTCTGCCTGCCGGAGTCTGGGCCACGGTGTCTGCCGAAGACGCCATGTGCACAGCTGGGCTTTCTTTGTGTGTGCCAGCATTGCTCAGGAAGGGGAAGGAAAAGGAAAATGAGTCATGAAGGGCAGGCCAACACCCGGAGGCCAAACAGGTTTCGCGGCAGCTGCTTCCACCAAACGCCAGAGGCACGTCCACCAGGTCACCTGGACAGCCCAGCCAGGTGCCCAGCCAGCTGCTGTCACCTGCACCCAGAGCCAGCCCTCAGTGGAGTCTGCACTCCAGACAGAGGGGCTTCCAGAGTGCAGACGCCAAGGCTTACCCCAGACCAACTAGATCAGAATCTCCAGGGAACGGACCTAGAACCTGGGCGTTGGGGTTTCTACTTTTTTTTTTTTTTTTTTTTTTTGAGACAGAGTCTCACTCTGTCGCCCAGGCTGGAGTACAGTGGCACGGTCTCAGCTCTGCACCTCGCAGGTTCAAGTGATGCTCCTGCCTCAGCCTCCTGAGTAGCTGGGATTACAGGAGCCCACCACCTCCCCTGGCTAATTTTTTATATTTTTGGTAGAGACAGGGTTTCACCATGTTGGCCAGGCTGGTCTCAAACTCCCAACCTCAAGTGATCCACCTGCCTCGGCCTCCCAAAGTGCTGGGATGACAGGCCTGAGCCACCATGCCTGGCCATCTAAATTGTTATTAATAGGCTTTATTTTTTAGAACAGTTGTAGAGAAGCGTTGAGCCCACAGGACAGTGGCTCCATGGTGGCTCCTGGCCCCCACTTGTTAATAACGGGTGTCTCCCTGTTACTAACATTTTGCATTACTATATTGTTACAATCAATGAGCCAATACTGATACATTATTAAGAAAGGTCCGCAGTTTATATTAGGGTTCACTCAGTCTTGTATCTTCTGTGGGTTTGAACAAATGTGTAATGTCCTATATCTACCATCCCAGGATCCTGCAGAAGAGTTTCATTGCCCTAAAAAGTCCTTGGAGGCCGGGCGCAGTGGCTCACACCTGTAATCCTAGCACTCTGGGAGGCCAAGGCAGGCGGATCATGAGGTCAGGAGATCGAGACCATCCTGGCTAACACGGTGAAACCCCATCTCTACTAAAAATACAAAAAAGTAGCTGGGCGTGGTGGCAGGCACCTGTAGTCCCAGCTACTTGGGAGGTGAACTCGGGAGACGGAGCTTGCAGTGAGCCGAGATTGCGCCATTGCACTCTAGCCTGGGTGACAGAGCGATTCTCCGTCTCAAAAAAAAGAAAAAATCCTTGGATCCCCATGTGTTCACTCCTCCCTCCCCACAACCCCTGGCACCCACTGATCCTCTTGCTGTCTTTCCAGTTTGTCTTATCCAGAACGTCATACAGCTGGGGGTTATACAGTATGCAGCCTTTTCAGACCGGCTTCTTCCCCTTCATAGTATGTAGCTACGGTTTCTCCCTGTCTTTTCATGGCTCGATAGCTTGTTCTTGGTGCGGCTGAATAATAAGGTTTCTCCCTGTCTTTTCATGGCTCGATAGCTTGTTCTTGGTACGGCTGAGTGAATATTCCGTTATCTGGATGTCACAGCTTGTTTACTCACTCAGCTGCTGAGGGACATCTCGGTTTTTGGCATTTATGAAGAAGGCTGCTAGAAACATACATGTGCAGGTTTCTGTGTGGCTTTCTCCTCCTTTGGGAGTAGAAATGCCAAGGAGGGCGGTTGTTGGAACACGTGGTACGAATATGTTGAGCTTTGTAGGAAGTTGCCCAAGTGCCTTCCAGTGGGGCTGTGCTGCCTCGAACCCCAGCAGCCGCAGTGAGGGTTGTTCTGTCTCCACAGCCTCGCCAGCGTTCGGTGTTGTCAGGATCCCAGTTCTGGTTTTTGTAGCCATTCTCATTTGATCTCAGTGTTGTTTTCATCGACATTTCTCTAATGACATGTGATGTCGAGCATTTTTCGTGTGCTTATTTTTCCATCGCTACGTCTTCTTTGATGCGGTGTCTATTCAGACATTTTGCCCATTTTTTAATGTTTGTTTCCTTATTGTTGAGTTTTAAAAGTTCTTTATATATTTTGGATAACAGTCCTTTATCAGGTATGTCTTTTGCAAATATTTTCTCCCAGGCTGTATCTTGTCTTCTTATTCGTTTAACAGTGTCATTTTTAGAGTGTTTTTTTCTTTTTTTTTTTGAGACACAGTTTTGCTCTTGTTGCCCAGACTGGAGTGCAATGGCGCAATCTTGACTCATCACAACCTCCGCCTCCCGGGTTCAAGTGATTCTCCTGCCTCAGCCTCCCGAGTAGCTGGGATTTCAGGCATGCGCCACCATGTCCAGCTAACTTTGTATTTTTAATAGAGACGGGTTTCTCCATGTTGGTCAGGCTGGTCTCGAACTCCTGACCTCAGGTGATCTGCCAGCCTCGGCCTCCCAAAGTGCTGGGACTACAGGCGTGAGCCATCTCACCTGGCTGTGTAATTTTTTAATTTTAATAAAGTCCAGCTTATTCATTTTTTTTCTTTTTGTGGATTATGCTTTTGATATTGTATCTAGAAACTCATTGCCAAACCCAAGATACCTAGATTTTATTACCTAGAAATTTTATCTTGCATTTTATATTAAATAAAATGTGTTATTATCTATAAATTGTATAATCTTGCATTTTATATTAAGGTCTGTGATGCCTTTTGAGTTAATTATCCCAAAAAGTATAAGATCCATTTTCTTCTACATGTGGATGTCCAGTTGTTCCAGCACCATTTGTTGAAAGACAGTCTTTTCAACATCAATAACCTTTGCTTCTTTCTCAAAGATCATTTGCCCGTGCATGTGTCCGTCCACTTCTGGGCTCTCCCTTCTGTTCCATTGGAATATTTGTCTGTTCTTTAGCCATGATTACACTTTACTGGCCAGGAGAGGTGGCTCACGCCTATAATCCCAGCACTTTGGGAGGCTGAGGCGGGTGGATCACTTGAGGTCAGAAGTTCGAGGCCAGCCTGGCCAATATGGTGAAACCCCATCTCTACTAAAACTATGAAAATTAGCCAGTTGTGGTGGCAGGTGCCTGAAATCCCAGCTACTCAAGAGGCTGAGGCAGGAGAATCACTTGAACCCAGGAGGCAGAGGCTGCAGTGAACCAAGATCATGTCACCACACTCCAGCCTGGGCAACACAGTGAAACTCCATCTAAAAAAAAAAAAAAAAAAAAAAAGGTTACACTGTACAGATTACTGGGGCTTTATAGCAAGTGTTGAAGTCAGGTAGTGTCCATCCTGTGAACTCACAGTATGACATTAAATAGGAGTGAGGATAGGGGGCCTCCCTGCCTCCTTCCCTATCTTAGGAAGAAAAGCGTCAGGTTTCTCACCATTAAGTATGGATATGGGCTGTAGGTTTTTACTAGATGTTCTTTACCAAGTTGAGGGAGTTCCCTTGTATTTCTGGCTTGTGAAAGGTTTTTCTCACAGGTGAGTGTTAGGTTTTGGGAAATGGTTCCAGTTGCGGTGACGGATTTCAATCATCTGTTTCCGAACCCTGCAGCAGCCTCGCATACCTGGAATAAATCCTGTGGTGTGTAATTCCTAGCATGTAGTGCTGGATGGGATTTGCTGCTATTTGTATAATTCTTAGTATGTGGTGCTGGATGGGAAATCCTGTGGTGTATAATTCTTAGTATGTCATGTTGGATTTGCTGCTATTTTGTTGAGGGTTTTGCATCTGTGTTCATGAGACACCTTGGGCTGCGTTTTCCTTTCTTGTGACATCCTTGGTTTTGTTAGTGGGTGGTGCCGGCCTTGCAGGGTGAGTTACAAAGTGTGCCCTCTGCTTCTGTTTCCTGGAAGAGACTGTAGAGAATATCTATCATCTGTTCCTTAAATGCATGGTAGAATTCGAAGTCCGTGTCCCTGCATGGCTCTGGGCATGCTGGTTCCCGATATGATCTCTCCGCTTCCCTTCCTTGGGCTCTTGCTCCTGGGCCTGGAGGGTCACAGTGGGCACAGGAGGCGGCTCAGGCTGAGAACCAACGGCGCTGACGTGGCCTAAAGGAGGTTCATGGCTGGCAGCCTCCAGGTGCTGGAATGTTTCTCGGTGAGAAGCCACCAGGGGAGTCTGTGGACTTGTCACGTCACCCGCAGGCGTGGCCGAGGCCATGTATCCAAGCAGCAGTGCCGTGCATATTCATGTCGGCATTGGACTTGCAAATTCCGAGTGAAGTAAATGTCATCGGCAGCGTGTAGACATCCGTTCTTTCAGGAGAAGATCTGTCGGAGAAAATGCAAGCTGATTACCAGCCTAACAGAGAAATGTGCATCCCGGTCCCCGCAGGGCCACCCTGGAGGCGCCTCTGCACCTCCCAAGCGCAGCTCTGGGGAGGCTGAAAATTAGCGCCAATTAGGGGAAAATGAAGCTCTTGGTTCCCTCCTGAAGCACTTGGTTGAAGCTTGCTGCGCTCCTTTCTGGGGGCAAATGAGCATCTCTCGGGACAGTTGTGTTTCCCTTAGGCAGGGAGCCACTGGCAGCTCCCCAGTGGGACTTGTGCCTTCCAGTCCAGATTTCCACTTCGGAAAGGGAAGGTTCTAGAAAGTTCTAGAAAGCTCAGCTGTGGCTGACTCCTGGCTTAGGGCTCCAGCCTGTCTCACCTAGCAATGTGGGGTGAGCCATGTGGGCCGGCTTCTGGGGATGGGGAAGAGAGAGACAGAGAGACACACAGGGAGAAACAGGGAGATAGAGAAGAGAGAGGGAGAGAGAAAAGGAAAGACAGGAGAGAGGGAAAGGCAGAGAGAGAGAGACAGAGGGAGAAACACAAAGGGAGAGAGGAGGAGAGAGACACAGAGAGAAAGGGAGGAACAGAGGAGAGAGGGGAGGAGTGGGAGGGAGACGGCATCCTCTCCTCCCTACCCTTGCCTGAGGTCTCGGCTGAGGGAGGGAAGGCTCTGTGCTGGGGAAGAGGCCTCCAGCGGGGAGTAGTGACTGATGAATATATGATTGCTACTTTATCTCAATAGAGGATTCGAGCAGCCCCCAGACAAGGTCGCATCTTTAATGACGGTTTTGGGTGCTGAGCCAGCCCAGCTTGGAGGGGGCTTCATTTCACAGATGAGGAGCCTGAGGCTGGGGGGAAGCCACTTGCTCAGATGCACACAGCTGGGGACTGCGGCAGGTTTGCCCGACCTCAATTCTGTGCTTCTCATCCTGGAAGCGACCGCCTTGTCCCCTCTGCAGCCTCCTTCTCTGGTTCAGCCACGTGGTTACTACTGAGTTCACTCTTCAGCCCTGGTGGGGGACGGACAAGAGAGGCGGCGTGAGGGGCGGGCAAGAGAGGCGGTGTGAGGGGCGGGCAGAGGCAGCGAGGCCTGGGATGAGAGCTTTTCTGGAGCCTTCTCTGGATTGTGACCCCCTCCTCACCAAAAAAAAATCTTGGCTCAGCTCTCGGGCTTTGGTGCAGCGGGGCCAATGCAAAGGAGGCCGAGCTCTGCGCCCAGAAGGACGTGGCCCCGCTCATCTTACCCAGGCTTCATTTTGGGGCTGTCTTTTTAGATGGTTGAAAATGAGTAACTCATCCTTGACCTTGTGCAATGCCCACGTCCTCTCTCCAGGGCTGACCTGGAGGCCCTGGGTTCTCTGCTGAGCAGAGCTAGGGCCAAGACCACGCCTGGGGAGAGAGGGGCAGACGCTGGTATGCCTGGCCCAGGTGGCTTCCCACAAAAGCTGCAGGCAGCCCTGTCTAATGTGGCAGCCCTGGGCCACACGTGGCCACCGGGCATTGAGACACGGCTGGTCTGAGTGAAGATGAGCTTCGGCCTGAAATCCGCACTGGGTTTTAGAGAGTTAATGCAGAAAGGCGGGTGTACAATAGCTCACTAATACTGTTGCACATTGAAATGATATTTTGAATACATTAAGTTAAATAAGATATCATATTAAAATTATCATAACTGTTTTCTTTCCACTTTTGTAACATAGCTACTGGTACATTTAAGCCTCGCGTGGCCTGCGTCCTATTTCCACGGGACTGTGCTGCCCAAGTCCCTCCCCGCCAACGAGAAGAAGCCCTCAGGTGGCTCGGAACATGTCCAGAGCCTGGGCAGCCTCCCCTTGGGGTGGGGTGCCGCGTGCGGGGTGCCAGGCACCAGCTGAGGCCCCATATGGAGGCTGCCCTGCGAAATGGACAGCAACCAGCGGGATGCCATCGTGGGCAGTGATGTGCACGCTAAAGAAAGATGCCCAGCTCCCTCTTCCCCCCCCGCCCGGCCACCAGCTCAGTGCCAAAACCGTGGGCAGAGGGTGGGAGGCAGCGGGCGCCCTTGGGGAGCTACCAGGCCTGTGGGGTCCTTGGCAGAGGGGCAGTTCTCAGCACCGGGAGGAAACTGTGCAGGACGGTCAGCCTGTCCCCACAGCAAGGGATGCTACCTGGGGCTCCCGGGTAGCCCCATTCATAGTTATTGGAACTGCTGCGATGGAGGCAGGTGGAAGAGGCGGGACTGCCAGGGAAGCAGGGGCCCCATGAGGAGACAGTGGGTGCCTCCTTCACTTTCCTCAAAGCCTGGCAGCCTTGCAGTGAGACTGCCACTCTCTACAACAAAGAGCCAGCACCACGGCGCACGCCGGAGTCTCACAGATAAGCCGATTATGTCTTTGTGACAAACACATTATTAGGAGTGAGATGAATTCCTTCTGTGGGTGGGGATGGTTCAGCAAGAGGCATCCCAGCCCCAGGAACAGCCTCACTGCAAGGTGGCGTCAGCCTCCCCCATGCTCCCCTGGAGGCCGCTCCCTGGCTTGGGGGGTGGGTAACACGGGAGCCCCCCGACACGGTGAGGTGAGCTCACCTCCTGAGGCTGGAGCGCAGGGAAGGAGGAAAGGGCACACACGATGCCCGAGGACCAGGACGGGGTCTTCCCCACTGGGACCTGCGGGGCCGTGCAGGGGGCAGGAGCAGCCCCCATCCCAAAAGGAAATGGGACAGGAGTTGCCGAGAACCGGCCCCCTCACCCTTCAATTCCTCACGGGTTCAGCACTTTCTCTGAGGGGGTCTGGCCTGAATCCCAAATCCACATTCTGTATTCAACTGTTCCCTTCATTACAAAGAACACATTTCAGAGCCCAGTCATTCCCGATTAAATTTGTCAGTTTTCATCCCTCGATAGAAACGAGTGTGTGGTGATTACGAAAACCAGGGTATTAGCCCAGTGGACAGTTTGTTCTGAAACCTGTCCCTTCAGGGCAGGGCCTGGATTAGGAGGCCTGAGATCTGCCTGGAGCCTGGGCAGGGGCATCGTGGCTACGGGTCCTCCGCACTTGCCCCATGTACCAGGGCGGGAGGGGTAGCCAGCCTCCTTTCCCAGTCTGGGTCTGGGGCTACTGCCCTTGGCAGCTGGGGAGACCCTGGGAGCCCAGAGGCAGAGCCCCACTCTCTGTACCCTCAGGCTCAATCCCCTGAAAGACAGGTGCCACTTGGTTTTCAAAAAGGCAGGAACCAAACCCCTCTCACAGTTCCAGAAGCTTCCCTGAGTCCCAGTTTAGATGCAGAATCTCCTCTGTGGATCACTCCAACTGGGGAACCAGGAGAGGGGGTTTGGGAGAGGAGGGAAGTGACTTCCACCTGTGGGTGGGGCAAAGCGAGGGCCTCAGCTATGCAGGGCGGGCCCCACCCTCCAGGAGAGCCCTTTTCCCAGAGAGGACTCTGAGGCCCTGGCCTGTGTCTCCCAAGGAACAACCTGGACCCTCAGCATAGGACCCGCAAGCCAAGACCCTCCTCTGTTTTACTGCTTTGTTTTCCATCTGTGACCAGGACCCAGGCCACATGCACACACCTTGCCTAGGAGTTACTTAGTGATGTGTTCAGCGGCGTCCCCACCCACATCTCATCTTGAATTGTAATCCCCATAATCCCCCGTGTCAAGGGCGGGACCAGGTGCAGCTGACTGGATCATGGGGGCGGTTCACCCCAGGCTGTTCTTGTGATGGTGAGTGAATCGCATGAGATCTGATGGTTTTAGAAGCGTCTGGCGTTTGCCCTGCTCTCAACTCCCTCCGTCCTGCTGCCCTGTGAAGAAAGTGCCTGCTTCTCGCTCCACCGTGATTGTAGGTCTCCTGAGGCCTCCCTAGCCCTGCAGAACTGTGAGTCAGTTCAGCCTCTTTCCTTTATAAGCTGCCCAGTCTTGGCAGTTCTTTAGAGCAGTGTGAAAATCGACTCAGACACTCGGCCTGGGCCCAGTCTTTTCCGGACGGATGGTGCGATGGTCAGCCCTGTGTTCACGAGGACGGGGCCAACCCCCCGCACCTGGAGCTAGAAAGTTTGTCAGCCCCACCTGCCCCTCTACGTACTGCTGTGGCCGCGTCGGCCACCGTGAGTGGTTCTGCTCAAAAGTTGAGATCCTCTGGCCCACGAAGCCACCGCGACGGACTCTCTGGACCTTCACAGAAAGCATCCACTTGCCCCGCCCTGGGATGTGTGTCCAGAGGTGAAGTGGCTCACTCTGTGCTGTCGGAGAGCCTCTGGCCTCACAGCTGTGCCCCTGCTCATCGGGCACAATGGCAGGCACGTGACCCTGTGGGGCCACTTGTCCCACTTGCAGGGAGGGGCCGAGCATGGGACGCAGCATCCACACCTGCACTTCAACTAGCCCTCGGTGGCCTTGCCCCGCTCAGGGGCTGAGGAGAGCCTGGAGAGAGATGCCATCCCTGCCTGGGCGCTGCGATTCTCCTTCCTTCCCACCTGCCCTCGCCCCCACATCTGCCCATCTCCAGGTCCCGCCCCAGATGCAGGCCACACCTGAGTTCCTCCCTGGCCCCAGCCCTGAGAGCAAAGCCAAAATGCAACTATGGCTGCAGCGGCCTCCTCCTTTACCTCCGGCTGCTCCTTCCCACTTCTGAGCAGCTCCAAGGCCAGGACTGATGACTTGACCCCTGTCCCTGGTCCTCCCCGCCCCCCACACCCCTGCACCACCTCACACACTCTTACCTCCTTCCTCCCGACCCACAGATGCCCTTCAGCCCTGGAGCCTCTGCGTAAAGCTCCCTCCTCTGGAAAATGGCCCCTTGTCTCCCTAAGACCACGCTGCATGCCCCCTGGTCCTCTGTCACAGCCGCATCCCTTTCCCTGCAGTGCCCATCTGCTCAGGTCTGCACGCCCCACCCCTCCTCTGCCTCTGTGCGAGGCGCCTCGGATGCCTCAGGTGCACCGTCAGGACTTGTGAAGGCTCCATGAGGCAGGTCTGGGCACACAGTGCACACAGAGGGTGCTGGAGGGTGCAGATGGCCGGCCTGGCTGAACCCAGGGAAAGGACAGACAAGGCAGGCACAGCCACTGAGTTCTGGAACATTCCAAGAAGAGTCAGGCAAACTACTCCCTGCTCAGGTCTGCAGCCCAGCCTGGGGAGAAGCCTGAAGCCGCAAGGTTGGCCTCCCAGCTGCCAGTAGTAATAGCCTGAGCCACGGGGAGGCCTCATTTCCTAAAATGGCCTCAGCTGCCACCGTGTTCCTGCAGGGTGGAAGGACAGGCTGATGACCACGAGCAAAGCATCAGGAAAATCTCCCAGCGAGCCTATGAGCCATGCATCTGGCTCTCTAGAGACAGACTTCTGCTGGAGCCAGTCAGCCTTCTCTGGCTTTCACCAGCTCATACCTTGCAAGGTGGCCACAGGCCTCAGCCAGGCCTGGGTCGGGGCCTTCAGCCACACCTGGGTGGTCAGGGAGCCCTGTGCACAGCCTCTCTTCTTCCCATGGGGTTAGCATGGCAGGAACCCGGGCTGGAGGCTGGAGCACGCCCAGGCTCGCACTGGTCCTTCAGGTGGCTCCAGCCTTGCTGCTCTTGGCAGCAGAGATGGCGGAGGGTCTAGGTCTCAGGCCAGAGATCTCTAAAATGGACCAGCCCGTCCCTTTCCATCATGAGGAGGAGACAGGGCCAGAACCAGAAGGGAAATAAGCTCAGGGTCGTTTGGCCAAAATCCTGGGCTGCCTTGTTCTTGACTCTAGGATCTAGAAACAGGGAAAATCCGGGACTTGCCGCCTCCCTAGTGATCCGTCTTTTACACACGCATGTTTTCAGGCACTGAGCCATTCATAGAACAGAAAAGCCTGCTCACTGTTGGAAAGGAAAGCCCTGCTTGGCTGTGAGGGAGACGCCTGTGGAAGCTCATGTCGTGTGGCGACGTTGGGGCCTCGTCGGGCTCTTGAGACTGAACTGGGAGAGGCTGAGAGGCTCTCCAGGACATTTCTGGGCAGCAGGCCCCCTCTGGCTGTGCTTGGCCCCGGCCCCTGGGCTCTCTTGGTTCACGGAGTCTCCTGTGTCCCATGCTCTTGAATTCCCAGACTCGGCATTTGATGGGGCGGCCCTGGGTCCCGCTGCCTTTCCAGAGCACTGGTCCTTCTTCTCAGTCACGCAGGGTGGAGGCTGGCGCCCCTGGAATCACACAGGAGGGGCCTGGCTGAAGCACAAAGGGCAGAGATCCAGGGTTAAGCCAGAGCCTGGGGCCCCTCTGAGCCCAGGGGCTGGGCAGCTGGGAAAGCAAGGAGAGCCAGGTATCACTGAGTTAGTCCCTCCCATGCAGGTACTTGGGGGTGTGAGGGGTAGCCCTGGCCCTCTCTCTCACCCCTGCAGCCTCCTCCGGTGGGTGAGGACCCTTGGCTCTGTGTCCTCTGTAATCAGATTCACCACGGCGGGGCAGAATTAATTCCATTGACACTGCTGAGATGCTGTGTACAGCCAGATGTCCATGGGACACCGTGGCCAGCTTTGCCAGTGCGTGGCCACTGGGCGCTGGGAGGGGCAGGATGTGCCTGATGCCCATATGGCTGCATGGCAGAAAGGCACACAGAACCATGGGGCTGGAGGTGCAGCGGCCAGTGACGGCCAGAACTGAACAGGCCAGTGGGGTGCAGGGCATGTCCTGCACATACAACCCGGGCATGGCTGTCCTGCAGGCAGCTGGGAACACTCGCTCTTTTCCAAATGTGTGCTCTGAAATGGAAAGTTCAGTCCTGCTGGGACTGCTGGCCCCCAGCAGCGCCACCTCGTCCCCAGCTGCAGGGCCTCCCCTCTTGGTCATAGCTGGGGCTTTGCACAAACTCCCCGGAAACCCACGGCTTGCATTTGCAGGTCTCTGGGCTTTTCCTGCATGGAACATGGCTTGGCTTTTGTCGAGGGACTGGGCTCCAAAACGCTCTGTGCTAAGTGTGTTGGCCCCACTTCTAATCTGTCAGGTTAGTGCCCTGCATTCTAGAAAAGTGTAAACAAAAGCCTTAGCAAACCTGATCGAATGGGCTCATTCTTAGTCATAGGGTGAGCGGCAGGCAGATCGTACAAGTCGTGCAGGGCAGAAGGAAAAGGGTTGTGCCAACAGTCTGAGGGTAGAGACGAGAGCTGTGGACTCAGGCCCAGGGGAGCCCCCACCTGGCCACGGGTTTCCTCATCTGAGAAACAGGAGTGTGAGGCCCCACCTGGGATCCTTCTGCTCAGATCCCCAGAAAGGTGGGGGCCGTGACTGGGGCCAGAATTCCACCCCGACTCACTGCTCTGCGCAGCCTCCTGTGCTTGTCAAGAGTTTTTAAAGCCGCATCGTTTCTTCTCAGCAGGTGCCTTGTGGGTGTGAGCATTCTCATGGGCTTGAAGCTGGCAGGTATTTGAAAACATGGCAGAGACCTGCAGCCTCAGCCGCTGGCTGTCACCTGTCACTGCCTGGGATTTACTCTTGAGAAATGCTGGAGCAGCTGAAAAGCAATTCACCAGCCCAGCACTGCCCTCAGAGTGACTAATGGGGCATACCTTCCCCAGATGTTGCTGAGGGTCCTGGGCCCCGGCCAGGCTGAGCGAGGGGAGGGCTGTTCCCAGGGCTAAGGGCACCTGCCCAGCACAGGTGGAGGAGGTGAGGATGTCAGGAAGGCTCTTTCCCTGATCCAACTGAGGCCCTCTGGGCTAAGTCAGTGGTCTCCTGGCAGCCAGGCTGTCAGCCGGGCACAGACAGGATGTGGCTTCCAGGGGCTTCTGTTCTGCCAAGTCCCCACTCAGACAGTGGCCTCTATGGCTCCAGCAAGGGAGGGAAAAGATTCCGACTCCCACACTCAGGGATCCCTGCTGCCTGGAAGAGGAGAGGAGGGCACACCTCTTGCAGGGGTGACGGGTGACTCACCTGCCCCGCTCAGAGGAGGGGGTCTGCAGGTGGCCAGAGTTCTCCTGATGGGGTCCTTGCCCCCCGCTGGCTTGGGGGTCCCCACACTGGCCCCCTGTCCCACACCATGTTCCTCCCCACCCCAGGTCTGTGCGCCCCTTCAAGCATGCCTGGGCACTGTCCGTGGTACTGAACCCCTGAGGCTCCCTGGCGCTCTGGCATTCTCTTGAGCCTCTCCCAGAAATTCCAGACCAGAAGAAAATTGCAGGGACCAGAATGGAGGAGCCATGGACAGAGGCTGTGGGGCAGGCTCTCCCTGAGAGATCAGCAAGGAGCCACAGCCTTGGACTAGATGCTCTCAAAACCTGGCAATGGCCCACAGAAGGCATCTGCTCAGGTGAGGCACGTGCCACCAAAGCTTCACCAGTGGGGAGGAGGACCCTGCTTGTAGGATGGTCCCTGATGGAGGAAGTGAGATCTCATGCTGTGGGATCAGGCCCCTGGGTTCACACCTGTGCCTCGGTTTATCTACAAAATGAGGCTGACAGGAGCCTCTGCCTCACAGATAAGACCTGTGTGCCTGAGGTGGTGCACGCAGAGTTGTGTAGACCCCAGGACAGTCGATGTCAGCTAGAAAGTGAAGGTTAGAGGAATTCAAACCATTTTTTTTTTTTTTTTTTGAGACGGAGTCTCGCTCCATCGCCCAGGCTGGAGTGCAGTGGCGCCATCTCTGCTCACTACAAGCTCCACCTCCTGGGTTCACGCCATTCTCCTGCCTCAGCCTCCCAAGTAGCTGGGATTACAGGCGCCCGCCACCACGCCCAGCTAATTTTTTGTGTTTTTAGTAGAGACGGGGTTTCAATGTGTTAGTCAGGATGATTTCGATCTCCTGACCTCATGATCCACCCACCTCGGCCTCCCAAAGTGCAGGGATTACAGGCGTGAGCCACCGTGCCCGGCCCAAACCATTATTTTTTAATACTGAGCCAAAACTTGCACATCAGAGCTCTCTGATGAAGGTGTGGACGGGGTCGTGATGGGCCAAGTACTAGCCAAAAGCTGTGCTGTCCATTTCATCCCCTCCCCACGGTGGTCCCACAGACACCATGGTGGCTCACATGGCCCCTCCAGATCATATGCCTGTCCTCTCCCCGGTCCTGCCCTCGGGGACTCAGAAACCCTGGCATTCCAGGAGGTGGTGTGTGGGCTCCTCCTCAGGCCAGGTCTGCGGTCACTGCTGACCACACGGCAATGCATGGCTTTCCAGGCTCCCGTCCACCATGGGTCAGGCATGTCCCCACTGGGCAGCAAGTCCCACAGCTTTGCATTCCAGATCCCAGCAGCATCGCGAGCCGGGCCTGGTACTGCTTAGATGCCTGGGAGGGATGACCGAGGGCAGAGACTGGGGACTGAGGGACAGCACAGTATCCCAAGCTGGCCACTACCAGAACCTTCTAGAACAAGGTCACACCACCAGTTCTTTATGCCTTCCGTCCTCTGCTCCCCAGACACCTGCTTCCACAGAGTCCTAGGTCTCCGGTGTCCTGTGGGTGGCCCAGGGTGGCCACTGCTTTTCCCTGGGTCCCCCCATGGTGTCTCTTCTGAGGACAGCCACTGGTCAGAGCCTCCTGGATGACCTCACTCCTGGAAAGCACTGGGCTGTGTCACCTTAAAGATCCCTTTGCTCTCTTGGCCCTGGCACCCCACCTCTGGCATGGGGAGCAGGGACCCACCAGGGTTCCCATCCCTCTCCCCCAGTGTTTCCCCAGTTTCAGGGCTGTGAGGTGGTCACAGTGGCTTTGGTGTGGCTGCAGGGTTCCTGTTCATCCCAGGGCACCTGTCACAGGACACATCCACAGCAGAGGCAAGTGGAACGTTCTCTGAGTTTCAGCTTTGTGTTGGTAGTTCACTGTGGGAATCTAGCTTTGGGGGAACACACCTGAGACCCTCCCAACTACCCTGCCCTCTCCCCAAATCAGCTCAGTGGGCTCCAATCCAGAGAGTCAGGCTGGGAGGGGAGCACAGAGCCGCCCCTGCTGGACGCGTATCCCAGCCATCTCAGGCCCACCCATTGCCTCATTGCCCCCTGCCCCCAGTCCAGTCAGCCGAGTGCCCCGTGGTGTGAGTGTGTCATGACATGGTGACCAGCCCCAAAGGGTGGGCCTTTGAGTTGTTCCCCAGTCGTTGGTGTTTTGAACAAGCCTGTGCTGACAGCCCTGGCACACAGCGTTTCTGAATTAACTCTGCCGTCGTTCCTGGCCTCAGCTGTGGTGGGAAAGGCAGGTCGGGGTCATGAGAACCCTGAGGGTTGCTCCCAAGTCAGTGTTTGCTGGGTCCAGCGGGGGCCTCTCCACCTGGAGTCTGTCTGGGAGGTTAGAAGAGACCGTCCCTGAGCCGGGGCCCTGCTGGGGCTGGTCATCTGCTCAGGGAGGGGCAATCCCCTGCCAGCCCAGCAAGGCCACCCCAGCGGTCACCACCTTGGTGGTGTGGTGGTGTGGGCAGGAGCCTCCCCTCCCACCCGCCGCACAGCTTCTGCAGCCATCTTACAAAGCCTCTGGGTTCTGCAAAGCAAAAGTGTTTTGCACCTTCCCACTCAGCACAGGCTGGCCATGGAGCCGGGAAGCAGTGGGCCAGTCTGGGGCTGTCTCTTGATCTAAACACAATGGGATTAATTAGAGAGAAAGGCAGAATACAAAACAAGCAATTGCTCTCGAAGAGTGAGGTGAGAACGCCCTGCCTGAGGTTGAGGGGCTGAGGCCGGCTGTCTGGAGCCTGTGTCGGGGGCACCCTCCTGCTGGCTGGCTGTGCACTCACCCGTGGGCAGGCATACCGTGTGTACCCCTCCCACTCCCCACCTGGTCTCCACGGCCAAGCTCGGACCAACCACCCAGAGGCTGCAACCCCACCCAGATCCCTCTAACACACCTGCTGTTTCATTGTCTAATCTTTCACTCAACCTCCCTCCTCCTCAACAAAATTACAAATGCAAGGGGCAGAGGCCAGGCTGTCCCTCCCATAGGCCTGGCCCCACCAGCCGTCACCCCAGCGTGTCCCATCCCAGCCTCCCGAGTCGCAGCCCTGTGCCCCCCAATTTGCTCCCTTTTCTACACCCAAGGGAGCACAGTCAGTGCTCCGGGAACTGAGGCAGCACCTCTGGGGTCACTCTTCTAGAAATGATGCTGAGGGGCTGGTCGCGGTGGCTCACTCCTGTAATCCCAGAACTTTGGGAGGCTGAGGCGGGCAGATCATGAGGTCAGGAGATCGAGACCATCCTGGCTAATGCGGTGAAACCTGTCTCTACTAAAAATACAAAAAAATTAGCCAGGTGTGGCAGCTAGGCACCTGTAGTTCCAGCGGCTGGTGAGGCTGAGGCAGGAGAATGGCGTGAACCCGGGAGGTGGAGCTTGCAATGAGCTGAGATGGCACCACTGTACTCCAGCCTGGGTGACAGAGCAAGACTCTGTCTCAAAAAACACTAAAAATAAATAAAAAATAAAAAATTAGCTGGGCATGGTGGCACGTGCCTGTAATCCCAGCTACTTAGGAAGGCTGAGGCAGGAGAATTGCTTGAACCTGGGAGGTGGAGGTTGCGATGAGCCGAGATTGCACCACTGATCTCCAGCCTGGGTAACAAGAGCAAAG
The DNA here is from genome assembly GCF_009764315.1 of Trachypithecus francoisi. NCBI lineage: Eukaryota > Metazoa > Chordata > Mammalia > Primates > Cercopithecidae > Trachypithecus > Trachypithecus francoisi. Next base: position 58,574,765 of record NW_022681467.1, read on the forward strand.
CTCAGTCTCACAAAAAAAAAAAAAAAAAAAAAAGAAAGAAAGAAAGAAAGAAAAGAAAAAAGAAATGGAGCCCAGGAGGACCTGCCGAGCTCAGAGCTGGCCACCCCTCCTAGCACCAAACCCCAGGCACTCGGCTGCCTCCCAGAGACTTGAGGCCCTACCCGCCACTCAAACGCCATCCCCTAGACCCAGACAGGGCCAGGAGGCAGGGGATGGCTGCTGAGGGGTGCACACAGCAGAGGAGACTGCCCAAAGCACGAATGAGATTCCCATGGAGGCAGCCCTACCTCCAGACCACCACGGCTGTCACAGCAGACACCCCTGTTTCCCACCACGACCTTCTGCTCCGAAACAATCATCCCCAAAACCTCAGACCCAGCCACTGAGGCCCACGGCCCAGAGCCCAGCTACCCAGCCGGCTCCGAGGTGGGTGGCCCAGCCAGTTCCTGCCACCTGAGGGTGTTGATGCACACACCAGACTCAGAGGGTGACCCAGACAGACAGCGACAGAGACAGAGAAACAGACACCCAGAGGAAAACAGAGATACAGAGAGAGACACACAGGGAGACACAGAGACAGAGATACAGAGACACAAGGAAACAGAGAGATAGAGAGACAGACACAGATAAGATACAACAGAGATAAACAGATGCAGGAAAACAGACTCAGAGAGAGACACAGGAGAACAGAGACACAGAGAAACAACAGAGACACAGAGACAGAGACACAGGAAAACAGTGAAAGACACAGAGACACAGAGGAAAACACACAGAGAGGTATAGAGAGAGAGAGACACCACAGAGGCACAGACACAGGAAGGAAAACATACAAGGAGAGAGAGACAGAGACACAGAAAAACAGAGACATCACAGGAGAAAGATACAAAGAGAGACAGAGACACATGTTCTGTCTCACCTCCAAATCCAGCTGTGGCATGGACCCCGCTGGGACTGGACAGCCTCGCCATCCCCAGGGCTTCCCTGATGTTGGCAACGACCCTCCCCTGCTGCTTGGAATTGCAAAGCCAGGTGGTCTAGGAGTCACAGCCACCACGCGTCCCCCAGAATATTCATGGGGCTGGGCCAGGTGACTCCCTGCTCTCTTTAGAGACAAATAGAAAGGCTCCAGGGTGCTGTGGCATCAGTGGCACTGAGGCATCCTCTGGCCGGCCCTGCATGACCTTCAAGCTGCTTGAGTCCACTAGACAAAGTCCCTCAAGGCCACCCTATATGGCCAGGGCTGAGACGCCTAGAGAGGTAGATGCTCAGCCTGGGCAGGGACGGGGGCCAGACCTAGCAGGGGTCAGAGAAGGGGTCAGCCAGGAGGAAGGTCCAGGCTGCCGCCCGGCGGGTTAGCACCAGGCCCCCACACTACCCCAGCCTGGCCGTCTGCTTCCTGTTCAGTTCTCACCCCCTGAGTTCTCAGGTCCTTGAGTTTGCTGGACCATCTGCCAGGAGTGCTCAGGGTCCCTGCAGGCTCGTGGGTGCCATCAGGTCAGAGATGAGAAGTCACCTCTGAGCAGAGGCCTTCCCAGAACCCCCAGCACTACCGCAGCCAGGCTGCCACAAGCATCGCTGTGTCTGTAGCTCTTATTGACCCTGAAGTTACTGCAGGTGGTTCTGTCAGTGGTCTCTCCTCCCCAGGATCCAAGACCCCTGACGGCAGGGGCTCCTATGCCTTCTCCAAGGCAGTGATATTTGTGGGAGGGGACGGAAGGAGGAAGGGAGAAAGGTGGAGGGAAGCTAGACTAACCAAGAGAAAAGGGAGAAGGCGTAGCTAAAATCAGAAGTGGAAGAAGAGACTTTACGAGATGCCACAGAAATCAAAAGGATCATAATAAACTGTGAACAATTTTATACAAACCAGCTGGACAGCCTGGAAGAAATGGATACATTCCTAGAATGTAAAGAAACTCACAAGCTTCCTAGAGTCAAATGTGAAGAAATGGAAAATCTGAAAGGACCAATAACAAATAAGGAGACTGAATCAGTTACCAAAAACCTCCCAAAAAAGAAAACCCCAGGCAGGGCCAAGCGGCTTCACTGATGGATGCTACACACATTTGAAGAAGCATTAACACCAGTCCTTACACAGCCCCGAAAATGTGAAGAGGAAGGAACACATTCTCACTCATCTCACGAGGTCAGCATTGTCCTGACACCAAAGCCAGAGAATGACGCTATGAGAAAGGAACCAAGAGGCAAAAATCCTCAACAAAATACTCGCAAACTGCATTTGACACCACGTTGAAAGGATCATCCTTCATGAGCAGGTGGGATTTATCCCTGGGATGCAAACATGGTTCAGACATGCGAATCAGTAAACGTGATTCACCGTATGAACAGAATGAAGGACAAGAGCCATTCGATCATCTCATTTGATACAGAAAAAGCATTTGACAAAACTCAGCATCCTTTCATGATAAAAACACTCAACAAACTGGGTATTGAAGGCATGCTACACAATAAAGGCCACGTATGACAGACCCACAGCTAACGCCACACTGAGTGTAAAGGCCACGTATGACAGACCCACAGCTAATACCACACTCAGTGTAAAGGCCACGTATGACAGACCCACAGCTAACACCACACTCAGTGTAAAGGCCACGTATGACAGACCCACAGCTAACACCACACTCAGTGTAAAGGCCACATATGACAGACTCACAGTTAACACCACACTCAGTGTAAAGGCCACGTATGACAGACCCACAGCTAATGCAACACTCAGTGTAAAGGCCACGTATGACAGACCCACAGCTAACGCAACACTCAGTGTAAAGGCCATGTATGACAGACCCACAGCTAATACCACACTCAATGTAAAGGCCACATATGACAGACCCACAGCTAACGCAACACTCAGTGTAAAGGCCACGTATGACAGACCCACAGCTAATACCACACTCAGTGTAAAGGCCACATATGACAGACCCACAGCTAACACCACACTCAGTGGTAAGAAGTAGAAAGCTTTTTCTCTAAGGTCAGGCAAAGCAAGGATGCTCTACTCAACATGGTCCTGGAAGGCCTAGCCAGAGTCATTAAGCAAGACAAAGCAGTAAAAGGCATTCACATCAGAAAGGAAGAAGTAAAATTTTCTCTGCAGATGACATGAACTTATGTATAGAAAACCCTAAAGACTCCACCAAAAAAAAAATTTTTTTTAAAGCTGATAGAACTAATAAACACATTGAATAAAGTTGCAGGATAAAAAATTGACATATGAAAATGAGTTGTGTCTACACTAACAATGAATTATCCCAAAAAGAAATCAAGAGGGCTGGGCACAGTGGCTCACACCTGTAATCCCAGCAGTTTGGGAGGCCGAGGCGGGTGGATCACCTGAGGTCAGGGGTTCAAAACCAGCCTGGCCAACATGGCAAAACCCAGTCTCTATTAAAAATACCGAACTAGCTGGGCATGGTGGTACGTGCCCATAATCCCAGCTACTTGGGAGGCTGAGGCAGCAGAATTGCTTGGGCCTGAGAGGCGGAGGTTGCAGTGAGCCAAAATTGTGCCATTGCACTCCAGCCTGGGCAACAAGAGTGAGAATCTATCCCAAAACAAACCAAAAAAAAAAAAAAAAAAAAGGCAAGAAAACAATCCCATTTACAATAACATCAGAAAGAGTAAATTTAACCGAGGAAGTGAAAGACTCGTACACTGAATGTAACATGATGAAAGAAATTGATACAAATAATGGGAAGATATCTCACATTCATGGTTTCAAGAATTAATAGTGTTAAAATTTTTGTACTACCCAAAGTGATCTACAGATTCAGCGTAATCCCTGTCAAAATTTAAATGACATTTTATGCAAAATAGAAAAAAAATCCTAGGATTCATATTTAACCACAAAAGAGCTCAAATAGTCAAAGCAATATTAAGAAGGAACAAAACTGAAGGCATCACACTTCCTAATTTCCTTTTATATTACAAAGCTATAGTAATCAAAACAGCATGGTACTAGCACCACACAGATCCATGGAACAGAACAGAGAGCCCAGAAATAAACCCACTTCTGTACAGTCAAATAATCTTTGACAAGGTGCTGTGGTTTGAATGTCTCCTCCAAAACTCGTATTAAAACTTTATCCCCGGTGTGACAGGATTGAGAGGTAGAGCCTTTCAGAGGTGATGGGATCTGTGAGGACTCGGCCCTCATGAATGGATTAATCCGTTCATAAATAAATGAGTTAATGGATTAAGGGGCGATCACACAAGGGGAGCTGGTGGCTTTATGAGAAGAGGAAGAGACCTGGGCTAGCATGCTCAGCCCCCTCTGCATGTGATGCCGCGCCCCAGGGCGGAACTTTTCCAGGAGTCCCCCCCAGCAAGAAGGCTCTCATCAGTTGCATCCCTTGGGCCTTGGACTTCCCAGCCTCCATAACCATGATAAATACATGTCTTTTCTTTATAAATTACCCAGTTTCAGGTCTTCTGTTATGAGCAACATAAAATGGACTTAGACACAAGGGCACCAATACACAGTGAGGAAAAAGCAGTCTCCTCAGTGATGTGAAAACTGGATATCCCCATGCAAAAAATGAAATTGTACCCTCATCTCACACCATGCAAAAAAAAAAAAAAAAAAAATCAGCTTAAAGTGGATTAAAGATCTAAACATAAAACCTGAAACTATAACACTGCTAGGAGAAAACATGGAAGAAAAGCTTCTTAACATTGGTCTTGGCAATGATTTTTTTATGACAGCAAAAACACAGGCAACAAAAACAACATAAATGAGACTACATTAAATTGAAAAGTCTCTGCACAGCAAAAGAAACAACAAAATGAAGAGACAGTCTACAAAATAGGAGAAAAATAAGCAATTTAAAAATGGAAAAGGGACCTGAGTAGACATTTTTCCAAAGAAGAGCCACATATGGCCGATGGGTTTATGAAAGGTGCTCAACATCACTAGTCATCAGGAAACTGCAAATCAAAACCACAGTGAGCTACCCCCGTACACCTGTTAGGGTGGCGATCATCAAAAAGCAGGCAGATAACTAGTGGTGGGGACAATGTGGCAAAAAGGGAACCCTGGTGCACTGTTGGTGGGAATGTATGAAGTGGGTACAGCTGTTATGGAAAACAGTATGAGGGCTCCTCAAAAAAATTAAAGATAGAACCACCATAGGATCCAGCAATCCCACTTCTGGGTCTTTATGCAAAGGAAGTGGAATCTGGATCTTGAAAAGATCCCTGCAAGCAAGCCCATGTCCACTGCAGCACTGTTCACAATAGCCAAGATACGGAATCACCCCAAGTGTCCCTCAACAGACCCCCGGATCAAGAGAGCGTGGTGCAGATGCACAGCGGAGTGCTGCTCTGTCTTGAGAGCGTGATGCAGATACACAGCGGAGTGCTGCTCTGTCTTGAAAAACAAGCAGATCTTGTCATTTGCAGTAACCTCAGCAAACCTGGGGACATTATGCTAAGTGAAATAAGCCAGGCGCAGAAAGACAAACACTGTGTGATCTCGCTTATGTGTGGAATCTGAAAAAACCAAACTCGTGGAAACAGAGAGCAGAGCACTGAGTGCTGGGGGAGGGAATGAGGAAGGGGAAGAGGACAATCAGGGGCTGCAAAGTTTCAGGTATAAGGTGAGTAAGTTCAGGAGCTTTGAGATATGGCATGAGGACCAGAGTTAACAATACTGCATGGCACACTCAAAATTTCCTAGAATAAATCTTGTGTTCTCACCACGATAAAAGGGGGCCACTATGTGAGGTGATGGATGTATTCATTAGCTTGATGGTGGTGATCACTTCACAGTTATCCATAGATCAAAACATCACATCGTACACAGTAAATAGATACAAATTTTTTGAGATGGGCGTCTCGCTCTGTCACCTAGGCTGGAGTGCAGTGACGCAGTCATAGCTCACTGTAGCCTCAGCCTCCCAAAATACTGGGATTCCAGGAATGAACCATGATACCTGGCCAATAGATACAATTTTTATTTGTCAATTATCCCTCAATAAAGCTGTGGGAAAAGGTTAAAAATATATACATTAAAATTTAAAACTTCCATGAAGGTTTTTGGTTTTAGGTTTTAATCTTTTCAATCATCTCACCATCTGGAATTTTTTTGGTGTAAGATCTCTATGAGTTATGGTACAAGCTCCAGGAACTAAGTCAAATTGTCTTATTCCTTAAAAAAAGGAATATTTATTTCGCTCAAGACACACTGAAAGTCCAAGAGTAATAGCTGCAGGCACAGCTTGATCCAGGAACACAAACAATGTCCTGGGGTGCTCTGTTCCACCCGTGCTGGCTTCACTCTTAGGCAGGTCTTCCCTGAAAGGTAGGAAAACGGCACCAATGGCCACAGATGTATTTCCCACTCAGTGAGCCCAAGCAAAGTGTTGTCTAGCAAAGGCCTGGGGCTGGCCCTCATCAGACAAATGTGATTGGTGCAAATCTTTGGCTGACCTGTCCAATGAGGGTCCACCCAGGCCTGTTGGGATGTGTTGATTGGCCAGGTCTGGGCCACATGCCAGCTGGATGGAGGGTGCACGGCTCCCCAGGGGAAGGAGGCTGTGGTCCAGGCCATCAGCTGTCCAGCACCATGCCTGGGTGGCCAGTCTTCTCCCCGATGGTCTGGATGCTGTCTCCATCCCAGACAGAGCTTCTGTCTGATCTGGCACAGTCAATGCGTCATTTTCCTCATTAAGGTCACTCTCAGTGACACTCAGGTACATCCCAGTGGCTGGCAAGGCTGAGGCGCCCTTGTCTCAGCGACCTGCCACACTGCCTTTCAAGAGCCTTCCTGGCCGTTCTGAGACTATTTCCCACTTGAATTGTGGAGTCCGTGTGTCTACGCACATAGCTCTCGTGTTTTATGGGGACTGGATGTACAGAGGTGATCTCAGCGGGTCCTTCTGTCCAGGAAGGGGCCTGTCCTTGCCCCTGCTCAGTCCTTCCCTCACCCCGGCAGCATCGCAGCCTTTCCTCCGAGCCCCTGCGCTGCTTGCGGACGTGCTCCCTTTGCCTATCGTGGAGGTGGGGGCAGCTCCTTACCCAGAGAGGGACAGAGGGTAAGGATGCCACGAGCCAAAGCCCCTGCTTCCAGCTGTGCGTCTGGGAAGAGAAGGCTGGCCCCAGGAGTCAGGGTGCATTCCCCTCACCCCCCAATCCTACTCAGCTTCAGTCTCCAGGGTGGACAGGTGGGGGAGGCGGGGGAGGGCCGCACTCCCTCTGCAAGGCAGGGCTGCCCTGCCTCTGTGCCCACACATGGCCCTGCGGCAGCCCCTGCTCCCTCCCTCTGGAAACTGCAGGATCTTTCCACAGGGGCAACCAGGGGGTCGGGGCCAGACCCCACAACCCACCGGCCCCCAGAGGGGCAACCAGGGGGTTGGGGCCAGACCCCACAACCCACCGGCCCCCAGAGGGGCAACCAGGGGGTTGGGGCCAGACCCCACAACCCACCGGCCCCCAGGGGTAGCTATTTTTGCCGCCTGTGTTGGTGAGGTTGGTATTTTAAATGTTTTGACATTTAAAATCTGTGTTGGATACATTGGTGCTGTTTAAACTATCCCCGGATTGCAGTGACTCACAGGGAATTGGTTTGTCTCCTGAGGCGGGGCCTGGCCATCCCCCCGTTCCCGCTCCCAGCAGCCCAAGTGGGAAGAGGGAGTTTTTACCTGCCCCCAGTCTCACCAGCACCTTGTTGTCCTGCAGAAGGTGAACTTCAGCCAGAGTAGCAGAACATGAGGGACGTGGGACAGCCTCAGATCCAGACACCCATGCGGGGGAGGGCAGAAGAGAGCCGTCACCCAGCCACGGTCAGCAGCAGTGGCAGTAGCTGTCAGGAGCCCACACAGGTGGCAGGAGCGAGGGACGCGGGGCTGGCAGGTGCAGGACGCTGCCTCCCAGGGGTTTGAGTGCCCCCTCTCCATGCATGTCTTCTGATCTATTAGCTGAACTCTGCTCAAATGGAAAATGTGGGTGAACTCAGGCTGCCTCCTCCCTGAAGGCCTCTGAGTGCTTCTGAGTGGAGCCGGGAGCTTCAGTGGGAGCAGGAAGGACCTTCAAAGGTGCCACAGTCAGTGCCCAGAGGGGGCCAGGGATAAACCCACCGACATACCCACGACCCGGCACCTCTCCGTGGCTGCCCTGTCCCATGGCCACCGCCGCCTTCATTAGCGGGACACGGCGAGGATTGTCCTCACTGGGACCGTCCTGACTTGGACTGTTGAGGCCACACGGCTCTGCTCTCCCTGGTGGGAGGAGGTTGGAAGGGAGGTGGCCCCTGCAGCCCAGCCCAGGGAACCCCATGGCTGATACCTCTGAACTTTCTACTGAAATCACAGCCACGGGCCGCAGAGCCAGTACACACCATTTCTCCAAGATAGCCAAAAGCTTCTTGGAATCAGAAATTCAGCATGAGGATCCCAGGCAGCTTGGCAGAGAGGGAGCAGCCTCCGTCTCTGGCACAAGATCGAACCCGCAAGTGTGGAAGCCAAAGGCACCAAGATCTGGCTTGCAGAGAAGAACATCTTACAAAGAATCCAAGGCCAAGGAAGATTTGAAAGCCATTGATGGCTGTTATTCCACTGCCCCGGGGAGGGGTGCCGGTTTCTCCACTGGAAGCTGGGCCATGGCCGTCCTGGCAGGTTCTCCTGCTGCGCGTCCACAGATGCATCCCCTTCCTGTTCTGAGCAGCAGCTCTGGTTGAGGAGGAGGCTGGGCCACTGCCCCATTTGGGAAGCCACAGCCACGCTGCCAGTGCCTGCAGAGTCACGTCTCAGCCAGGAGTCGCAGAAGGAGCAGGACTCAGCTCAGGCCAGGCTCAAATCCAGGCGCAGCCCCTCCTGCGCTGGAGTCTTTAGGCAGGACCTCTAGCCTGTCCAGGACTCGGATCAGGTGCCGAGTAGCTGTGATAACCCAGCCTTGTGCGTTGCTGTGGAAGCTAGAGTTGGGGAGCGGGGGCTCCAAGTGCTAATAACAGGGGCCCTGTACCTTTCAATGCCCTGAGAGGTAGCTGGGGTGGGTGAGAGGAAGGGGCTTCTATTAGTGTGAGCTGTCAGGACCTAAGAGAACCATCTGCACACAGCTGCAAGGCCAGGGCTTGGCTGTCCCACAAGACGGGCCTCAGAGAGGGCAGCCACGTGCTTGTGGGCTTCAGCCATAGACACAACATGTCCAGACCTGGGAACCAAGAGCCCAGGGCCTTTGCCACAGCCGGGACACCCCCGTGTTTGTGTTCCTTGCTGTGTACAAGTGGGACCCTTGCGAGGGGCCCATGAAGGTGGGGGAGTCTGCGACCTTCTTCCCAGTCAGAGGCAAGGTTGGGGGCAGGCTGAGGGCCAGCTTGCAACAGCGGCTGGGGTGGCTGTGTCTTCCGGGCAGCTGGGATAGGGCCGGACCTCCTGAACTTGTGTTGATTGAGGGCCTTGCACCTAGCAGGCCTGACACCCCAGCCAGCACAGCAGGGATCCCAGTTGGGGGTGCATGAGTCCCGCTGCTAGCTCTGACGGCCTCCCCGTTCCTCTCCGCAGGTCAACACCTTTATGTCCTTCATATTCCCCATGGTGGTCATCTCGGTCCTGAACACCATCATCGCCAACAAGCTGACCGTCATGGTACGCCAGGCGGCCGAGCAGGGCCAGGTGTGCACGGTTGGGGGCGAGCACAGCACATTCAGCATGGCCATCGAGCCCGGAAGGGTCCAGGCCCTGCGGCACGGCGTGCGCGTTCTACGTACGTAATCTCTGGGCCCTCCAGGGGCGGGAGGCAGGCCAGGGCCAGCAAAGGCGGCGAGCGCTGAACCACCCCAAGCCTGGGCAAGGTTTAAAGACATAGGGATGGAGCTATCAGTCCAAGACCCAAGGGTGCCAGCTGCCCCCAGGGGTGAGTGCCATTCTGCACTCCATCCCTCCATCCATCCTTCCCTCCATCCATCCATCCTTCCTCCATCCCTCCATCCATCCTTCCCTCCCTCCATCCCTCCATCCATCCCTCCATCCCTCCATCCTTCCATCCCTCCTTCCCTCCATCCCTCCATCCCTCCATCCCTCCATCCCTCCTTCCCTCCCTCCATCCATCCATCCTTCCCTCCCTCCATCCATCCATCCTTCCCTCTATCCATCCATCCTTCCTCCATCCCTCCATCCCTCCATCCATCCTTCCTTCCCTCCATCCATCCATCCATCCTTCCCTCCCTCCCTCCATCCATCCTTCCCTCCCTCCATCCATCCATCCTTCCTTCCCTCCCTCCATCCCTCCATCCTTCCTTCCCTCCCTCCATCCATCCTTCCTTCCCTCCATCCATCCATCCTTCCCTCCCTCCATCCATCCATCCTTCCCTCCATCCATCCATCCTTCCCTCCCTCCATCCCTCCATCCATCCTTCCCTCCCTCCATCCATCCATCCTTCCTTCCCTCCTCCATCCTTCCCTCCCTCCATCCCTCCATCCATCCTTCCCTCCCTCCATCCTTCCCTCCCTCCATCCATCCATCCCTCCATCCCTCCATCCATCCTTCCTTCCCTCCCTCCATCCATCCATCCTTCCTTCCCTCCCTCCATCCCTCCATCCCTCCTTCCCTGCCTCCATCCATCCACCCCTCCCTCCTCCCTTCATCCCTCCCTCCATCCAACCATTCCTCTCTCCCTCCCTCCATTCACTCCTCTACCTCTCCCTCCCTTCCTTCCTCCCTCCCTCCATCCATCATCCCTACCTCCCTCCATCCATCATCCCTCCCTCTCTCCCTCATTCCATCCCTCCCACTCTCCCTCCCTCCATCCCTCATTTCATCCCTCCCTCTCTCCCTCCCTCCATCCATCCATCCATCCCTCCTCCCTCCCTCCATTCACTCCTCTACCTCTCCCTCCCTTCCTTCCTCCCTCCCTCCAGCCATCCATCCCTCTCTCCCTCCCTCCTTTCATCCCTCCCTCCATCCATCCATCATCCCTCCCTCCCTCCCTCATTCCATCCCTCCCATTCTCCCTCCCGCGATCCCTCATTTCATCCCTCCCTCTCTCCCTCCCTCCATCCATCCATCCCTCCTTCCATCCCTCCCTCCCTCCCTTGTTCACATTCTCCAAGCAGGGCTTGGAGAGTGTGATGGGAATAGGAGAGAATGAAGCCCTTTCATGCCTGAGACCCAGGTCTTCAGTTTGATTTGCCTGAAGCATTTGGCTTGAGCTCCTCCCTGGTGCTGGCCCATTTTCAGGGCTTGTTCGAAGATGTGGCCAGTCACAGGAGAGGCCCACAGCCAAGTATACTACCCTAAGAGAGCCTGGCTCTGGGCTGAGCCTTCCCTGCTCATGGGAACCAGCCAGGGCTTTGGACACAGAGCTCTCAGGGCTGGTGAAGCCCAAGGTGTGGCCCACAGCAGGGCAATGCCCATTCTGTCAAAACCCTGAGGACCAGCCCCAGCTTAGGACTGTTGGCTTGCCAACCTCCGAGGTGTGTCCTGGGCCTGGCGTGTGCCTGTTGTTTTAATAGTAGCCATCCTAATAGATTTGAGGTGGCATCTCGTTGTGGTTTAGATTTGCATTTCTCCAGTGATTTATGATTAATGATTAATAACATCTTTCATGTGCTTGTTGACCATTTGTATCTTCTTTGGAGAAATATCTGAGTCCTTTGCCCATTTTTGAATTGGATTGTTTGTTTTCATGTTGAGTTTTAAGAGTTATACTCTTGAGGTTAACTCATTATCAGATGTGATTTGCAAATATTTTCTCCCTTTCTGTGTGCCGACTTCCACTCTCCCGATGGCATCCTTTGATACGCAGAAATGTAGTGTTTATGTTGTTCAATTTATCTACTTTTTTCTTTTGTAACCTGTGCTTTTGGTGTCATACCTAAGAAATCATTGCCAAACTCAGTGTTGTGAAGTCATTATGTTTTCTCCCAGGAGTTTTATGGTTTTAGTTCTTATGTTCAGGTCTTTAATCCACTTCAAGTCCATTTTTGTATATGGTGTGAGGGGAGGATCCACCTTCATATAAGTGGATGTCCCGTTTTCCTGACACCGTTTATTGAGTAGACTGTCCTTTCCCCACTGAATGGTCTTGTTGAAGATCGCTTGACCATAAAGGTGAGGGTTCGTTTCTGGGATTTCTAGTGTACTCCCTTGGTCTATTTGTCTATCTTTAAGCCAGCACAATACTGTAACTTTGTAGTAAGTTTTGAAATCAAGAAGTGTAAGACCTCCAACTTTATTTTCTTACAAGATTGTTTTGGCTGCCCAGGATCCTTTGAGATTTCATATGAATTGTAGGATAGATTTTTCTATTTCTGCAAAAAGCACTCTTGAAATTTGATAGGAATTGAATCTGTAGAGGGCTTTGGGTAGTACTGACACCGTAACAATACTGAGCCTTCCAATCCATGAACATGGGATGCCTCCCTGCACCTCCCTCAGGCCATGTGTTTCTGTCTCTGAGGCCGTTATTGCTCTGTCTCTGAGACCATGTTTCTGTCTCTGAGCCAGTGTCTACCTCCCTGAGCCCATGTCTGTCCCTCTCTGAGCCCGTGTCCTGTCTCTGAGCCAGTGTCTACCTCCCTGAGCCCATGTCTCTCCCTCTCTGAGCCCGTGTCCTGTCTCTGAGCCAGTGTCTACCTCCCTGAGCCCATGTCTGTCCCTCTCTGAGCCCGTGTCCTGTCTCTGAGCCAGTGTCTACCTCCCTGAGCCCATGTCTGTCCCTCTCTGAGCCCGTGTCCTGTCTCTGAGCCAGTGTCTACCTCCCTGAGCCCATGTCTGTCCCTCTCTGAGCCCGTGTCCTGTCTCTGAGCCTGTGTCTACCTCCCTGAGCCCATGTCTCTCCCTCTCTGAGCCCGTGTCCTGTCTCTGAGCCAGTGTCTACCTCCCTGAGCCCATGTCTCTCCCTCTCTGAGCCTGTGTCCTGTCTCCGAGCCCACGTCTCTGTGCCTCAGGTGCAGTGGTCATCGCCTTTGTGGTCTGCTGGCTGCCCTACCACGTGCGGCGCCTCATGTTCTGCTACATTTCGGACGAGCAGTGGACTCCGTGAGTACTGGGAGGTTGGGTGCTGGACAAGTAAGTGCTCCCAAAACAGAGGGCGGGTGTGGCAGGCACTGCTGAGAGGACCCACTCAGGACAGGGGTGTGGTGTGTCCCCCGGTGACCCCCTGGGCAGGGGTGTGCTGTGACTGGGGCCAGGAGAAGGCCTTGGAGGGATAGGTTCAGGGCAGGGACTCTGCAGGCCAGTCTGGTACAGAGAAGGCAAGTCGGTCCTAAGAGAGATGGCCCAGCCAGGCAGTTTCCCGAAGGCGTAAAGAGAGACATCCCTGGCTCTGCTGGGGACATGGTGGGGGTGTCACCTCCTCATATGGCAGCTGTCAGAGCCCCAAGGCCACCCAGGTTGGACCCACAGGGCTCAGCCTGGAGTTATTCTCAGGGCTGTGACTTATCGCAGCAAGAGCTGCAATACTGACAAACCTGGCTTATACAGCAAAGTCAGCAAAGGAAAAAGACACACGGAGTGGCGTCGGGGGAGACCAGATGCAGTGTCCAGGGCCCCTCCCAGAGGAGCCTCACGGGACGATGTGGGGGCTGATCACAGGGGCACCCACTGCCTGGCAAAACCCCTACTGTTTGCACCAACAATTCAGGTGCAGGGAGCCCCTCTCATCCGAAAATGGCAGAGCCTTCCCAAATCCAAAGCCCCAGGTGCCAGCCAGAGGCCAGCCTTGCCAGCTGGCCGTCCTGAGATGGCAGCTTGGGACCTACTTGTGAGCCGTTTTCTGTGCAGTGGAGCTGCCAGATTCCAGAATAACAGGTTCCTTCCAGTGACAACCACTGGGGAGGGCACACCTAGGACCAATGAGGGGGAGAAGGCACAAGCAACAGAGTGCGGCCACCGCAAAAGCTTCTGAAACTCAGGACTGCCTGGTGGTAATTGAGCTGCCTGGTGAGGGAGGAGGCAACAAGTTGAGGGCAAGGTGTGTGCTGGGGAGATGTGAAGGGGGTTCCTGCCCTGGCTGTTTGGTTGGGCCAGGACCAGCCGAGCCCTTGACCCTTGGATGCACAGAGCTTCGAAGGGCAATGCAGGCGGCTGCAGGGAGAGGTAGGGATGGAGAAACAGAACCCACGCCCGGCCTAAAGAAGGCCAGGCTGGGCAGGAGCACAACCAGAACTTGCAGCTGCTCAGGAGAAGCCAGACCCTGGAGTTTGCTGTGAAACGTCCCCATGCGCAACCATTCTCAAGTGCTGTTTTAATTAGCATCTGAGCCGCCACGTCCCTCGGCCACTGTGGTCCCAGCTCTCACCCCCGCCTTGGGGCCCTCAAGAGCTCTGTCTGGGGTCTGAATGCCTCCTCTCCCCGCAGGTTCCTCTACGACTTCTACCACTACTTCTACATGGTGACCAACGCACTCTTTTACGTCAGCTCCACCATCAACCCCATCCTGTACAACCTCGTCTCCGCCAACTTCCGCCACATCTTCCTGGCCACACTGGCCTGCCTCTGCCCTGTGTGGCGGCGTAGGAGGAAGAGGCCAACCTTCTCGAGGAAGGCCAACAGCGTGTCCAGCAACCACACCCTGTCCAGCAATGCCACCCGCGAGACACTGTACTAGGCTCTGCGCGGCAGGCCGTGTCCAGGAGGAGCCTGGCCATGGGTCCTTGCCCCCGAAAAACAGAGCAGCCCCCACCCGGGAGCCTTGATGGGGGTTGGGCAGAGGCCAGCCTATGCTGGAGTCTGAGGCCTGGGACCCCCCTTCCACCCCCTAACCCCTGTTTCTCATCTGCGTCTCCCGGGCCTGTCCCCAACTCCTCCCCACCCCTCCCCCGTCTCCTCTTTGAAAGCCAGAACAAGAGAGGGCTCCTCTCCCAGATAGGAAAAGGGCCTCTCACAAGGAGAAATTAGTGTGTAGCCAAAGGCCGTTTTCTTTGTTCCCGGACTAATGGATGGTTCCAGAGAAGGAAATGAAAGGTGCTGTGTGGGTCTGGGCCTCTGGTGTCTGGGCTGCTGTTCCCATGTCCACATCTCTGAGGCCTGCACCCCTTCTGTCTAGCTCGGGGAGTCCAGCCCCAGTCCCACAGGCTCTGTGCCTTTGCGCCTTGCCTGCAGACCCTGCCATGCAGACGCATGCCCCTCTCCCTCAGGCAGTTCCAAGAAAGCTCCCTGACTCTCCCCTTCAGGCCTGGCAAGCTGGGGGCCCACTGCTGGGGCCAGGGTGTCCCTCCCACCACCCTTGCCGCAGGCAGCCGTAGCCCCCAGAAGGGACCATGAGCCCAAAAAGGACAAAAATGGGTTGACCTGGAATCGCCCAGACCTCAGCCTCCCCTCCTCCCTCCCTTCTTCACCCAGGCCAAGGCCCAGGGGCTCTGCCAGGACACCAAGTGGGAGGGAGCTCAGGCCTCAGCCTCATGATCTTTAGCTGTGGCCTCTCGGGCTCCGCAGAAGGGATCAGGGGCCTGGTCTCCCGCACCTGCCCATGTGGCCATGGCTGGGATGGGGTGCGCATTCCGTGTGCTCTGCCTGTGGCTGTGCAGGCTGATGTCTGGCAGCCATGCCCAGAGCTGGCTTCGGGGGGGGCCTTGAAAAGGGGAATGTGGGACAGGGACGATGGTGCCTGGTCCGAGTAAGACGCCAGGTCCCAGGAACTCAGGCTTCAGGTGAGAAGGAGCGGTGTGTCCAGGCATCGCTGGCCGGCAGCCCTGGGCTGAGGCACAGACTCATTTGTCACCCTCTGCCGGCGGCAGCCCTAGCCCCAGCCTCCAAGCAGTTGAAAAGGCTGGCGCCTCCTTGGTCTCTAGATTCCAGGCTCCACAGAGGACAGGACTGGCCAGGCCCCTGGCTTAAGAAGGTTGCCTGAGCCCAAGAGAAGACATTCCCAGGAGAAGCTGGCCGGGACCAGCCAGGAGCTGGGAGCCACAGGAAGCAAAAGTCAGCCTTTTCTTCAAAGGATTTCCGTGTCTCGGAGCAGCCTTTGCCCAGGGGAAATGGGCTCTGGGCAGGCTGCCTGCACCGGCCACGTGGACCCAGGACCCGGACACCTGATCTTGGGCTGTGTTCAGCCACTTTGCCTTCTCCAGACTCAGTTTCCCTGTCTGTGAAATGAGAGTTGAAAGCTATAGTATCTGCAGTCACTTGGATCTGGCTGTTGAGTTGACGGGTTTCTTGAGCCCCACAAAATCCCTCTCCAACCACAGGACCCTTCGGCTCACCAAGAACAGGGCCCAGAGGAGTCAGGCCCATTCGCTGCACTTCCTGTCAAACCTTGCCTCCCACAAGCCTGGTCGTCAGCCAGGCAGCCCTCCCGGCAACCCAGGGCCACCAACCCCAGGGAAACAGAGGGACCTTCCTCCCCCGCAGAGCTCCCATGACATGGTCTGCTCTGGGCAGAGGAGCTTTGCTGCCAGCCAGGGGGGTCCAGAGGCCAGTGCAGCCCCTACCCCTGCTCAGGAGTATCAGGAGTGGGCTCAGAGTTCAGCAAATGCTAAGGCCCCTCAGGCTGGGCTCTGAACGCGGACCTGGACTCGGAGCCAGACAGGGGAGCCTCAGACCCTTCTCTGGGGCTCCTGGACCTTGGGCCATAATTTCTGAGCCTTGGTTTTCCCGTCTAAGAAATAGGTGTGGTCGTTCCACCCTCTCACCTGGATGGGACTGTCCTGGAGGACACGCCCTGGAACAGACAGAATAGTGTCTCTCAGGATGGTGCTCTGAGAAAGGGCAACGTGGATGCCCCACTGCCCCAGACCCTTGGTAGACGCGGGATCTCCAGGGCGGGGTCTGTGACTGACTGTGACTGAAGTCGGCTTTTCCTATTGATGTCTTTGTGCCCCTCTCTGTGCACTTGCTGTAGTTAGGGACACATGTCCACGCACCACAGACACACCCACGACACCTGATCCCATATCATTAGCTTGCAGCCAGGTCACGATGTGTGCCCAGAAGCTGGCCCTGCCTGCCATGAGTGCATCGGTCATGGAGTCTGGAGCCCCTGAGCCACCCCCGGGGATGATGCAGCTCCATAGCTCAAACGCCCACCCCCACTCCCACCATCTGCAGTTGATGAAAACAAACCCCTGTATCTCTCAATAAAGGTGTCCGAAGGGCCCTGGATGTGGACTTGAGTGTTGAGGGCCTGCATGTGCCCACCCACTCATTCATTCACTCACTCATTCATTCAGACACGCACCGACGCAGCAGCCAGCCTGCACTGGGCCTCTTACCAAGCACCACAGGGCTTTGGCTGCAGAGGCTGGCGGGCGGGGGCGCCAGGATCCCTCTGCTCACAGCCCACCCACCCTCCCTAATTCTTCAAGGAGCAGTGGACCTCCTGCAGGGCCTAGTGACCACTGAGGGGCCTGTGTGGGCAGGTCCTCACCGTCTCCTGAGCTTCAGTCTCCTGATCTGTGAGCTGGACACAGAGGAGGCTCAGTGAAGCGGGGAGCCCAGGGTCCCGTGACCGCTCAGGTCAGATCTCCATGGCCCCCTCTAGCCAACCCAGGGGTCCTGTGGTTGGAGGGGTCATGGCCCTGTCAAGGCCTTAGCAGTGGACAGATAGGCCTGGGTGCAGTACCGAGCCTCTGGCCTGGGCCCAACCCCGTGCAGGCCACTGAGGAGACAGAAGATGCAGCTGAACCCTCACCCCAGGACTTCTGCTCTAAAAATGAGGGTTCCCAGGCACTTCCCTGGCCCACCGTTTCCGATTCTCCCCCGACAAGGCCCTGGTCATTCTACATCACTGGATGGGCGGCTCTGGCTCTCTGCTGTGCTCCTTTTTAGGGCACCAACAGCTTTTCTCCTGCTTGCCTGAGCCTGAGCCACAAGGGGCTGGTGACAGCAGAGTCTGCAGGGTGGTGCCCTGGAGTCTTTCTCACAAGCCTCCTGGACCTCAGGATTAGGCGTGCTGGCCTCACCCTGTGGAGCCCAGCAAAAGAAGCATTTGCTTGGGCTTGAACAGTCCAGGAAGGCTGCCTGGAGGAGGAGGCAGGTGGGCTGGTGGGAGGCAGAGCCTGAGCAAGGGAGAGTGCAGGAGTGAGGGGTCTCCCCAGGGACATGAGGGGCTCAGAGTGGCTGGAGAGGAGAAGGACAGGTGCTAGGGGAGCAGCAGGGGAGGGAGAAGGCGGGTCGGGAGCATGGGGGATTTGAGCGCCCACAGAGGGGCTGAGTAGGGCCCTGGTGGGAGGCAGAGGGGAGGAGCCTTGGGGCCCCCGTGGTCAGGAGACTGCCGTGGTTCCTGGCTCCTGGTGGCAGAGAGCACCCCTTTCTGAGGGGGTCCTCTTGGCCACCTTCAGCAGCCCTGGCCCTGCCTGTCCCTCCCTGCAGCACTTAGAGATTCTCTAAGTGTTGTTTTCCTATGCCTGGGGGCTCAGGACTCCTTCCTTTGGGGGCAGTCGGCTGGCAGCAGGGCTTGGAGGGGTCTGAGTGAGGGTGGGGAGATAAACTATAACCCTGATCATCTCATGGGGTCTTGGCACGTGCTGCCAGGCCCCTCCCTCCCAGCACCCAGCACACACCTTCATGTGCCCTCCCAAGGGGTGCTGCCCTAGATCCCCACCAGGCTCAGCCTGTCCTTGTCTGTGCTAAAGTGTTAGTGGCCACAGCATCTCCTGGTAACAAAGATCCCCCCACCTTAACCCAAAGGACAGCAAAAACACAGGACAACCCCACCCACCCTAGGGGCATGGTGCCCCACCTTCCTCTCCATGCCGCACCTGCCCAGCTCGGAGGTGGGGATGGCTGGAGAGAGGACTCCTGGGCCCCTGAATCGGAAGAGGCTGCAGGGTCTCTGGGAAGACCCTGCCACCCAACAGCTGCTCTCTCCAGGTAGCCTTAAATCCCCGACAGAGGAAAGCCCAGAGCCAGGAGGAGACCGGATGGGGGCAAGGAGAGCCTGCTGCCTTGGGGTCCCCCTTCCCTTTGGCTGTGAGTGGTCACAAGGTGGGCACAGGGAGAGGGCACTCACCATGTGGAGCCCTTGGGGGGCCTGCGTTGTGCACCCAGAGGCTGAGTGGCGAGCGTTGGGTGAAGAGGGGATGCCAGCTCTTCCCTCTTCCCCAGGCAGCACAGCACAGCCATGAGGGCACAGGTGCGGACGCACAGGGTCCTGGGCTGAACTCCAGCTCTGCCACTGTGAGCTGGGACGTGGGATAAGGTGGAAGTTAGCACTCAGGGCCCTGCCCGCAGGACCAAGGTTGGCCCCGCCAGGGGAGCTGGGAGGGAGGCGGAGGCTGCCTTCCTTGGCTTCGGGCCTTGGCGGCCAGGCCAGTGTCCCTCCTGGCCCAGAGTGGCACCTGGACCCTCGACTGCTGCCTTCCACAGGCTCCCTGCCTGAACCTGTCTACACTCCCAAGCCTTCAGAGGAGGACGGTGGCCCGATTCGTCCCCAGGGTTTGACACTCTGCAATGTATAAGGTTAAGGAACTGGTATCTTTCATGAGCCTCGTGCCTGGCTGCCTGGCTCCTTCTCTGCCCTGGTCTAGTCTGACCCCCCTCCACCAACCATGGAACCTGATGCCACCCCTCCTGTCACTCTGGAGGTGGCCCGGGGTATAGCACTGCCTGCAACCAGGTCCTTGCTGTCCTCTCCACTTTAGAGCCTCTCTCCCCTCCAAGCCTCTCCCTGGTCTGAGCCTCCCTCCCCTCTGAGCCTCCCTCCAAGCCCCTCCTCCCTCTCCTCTCTTCTCCCTGCCCCTTCCTCTCGCCGCTTCCTCCCTGGAGCTGGGAGCTGTCTCTCTGACTGCATCTCTGGAGGAGGAGGAAGAGGATTGAGAGATAGGACTTTAAGGGCAGATTCTGTCAGGCATCGCCCGGGAGCCCCGGCTGAACCCAGCTGTGTGCAGGGAGCCTCTGGCCGCCCTGGGGCTGAGTA
Organism: Trachypithecus francoisi; assembly: GCF_009764315.1. Taxonomy (NCBI): domain Eukaryota; kingdom Metazoa; phylum Chordata; class Mammalia; order Primates; family Cercopithecidae; genus Trachypithecus; species Trachypithecus francoisi. The sequence goes on from NW_022681467.1 coordinate 58,594,572, forward strand.
TCCTTAGGTCACTGTTCCCATTTGACTGGCCGAGGAAGCCAAGGCTCTGGTAATCTGCCAGGAGCCCACAGCCTCCCTGAGCTTGAAGACCATGGTCTCATCAACCAACCAAGGAAGGAAGGAAGGAAGGAAGGAAGGAAGGAAGGAAGGAAGGAAGGACTCATCCACCATCTGCTTGTGAGCTGATGAGGAGGTCCCTCCCATCCCCACAGGAGGACACCCCCACAGGAGGACAAGAGGACACCCCCACAGGAGGACCCCTCCCCGAGAGCTGACAGCCCCACAGAAGTGCCTTCTGTGCTGAGCGTGTCCCTGCCTCATCCCCCTTCCCACCTCCCTGCCTCTGCCTCCATCTCACGTAGCAGGGTCCCTCAAGCCCCCTGCCCAGCCCCAAGCCTCTAGGGCAGAGGCAGGGCCTTGTTGACGGCCAAAACGCTGTCCTCTGGGGGACAAAGAGGAAAGCCCCTTTCCCAACCACAGGCCTGCAGTGCTCCCACTGCCCCGAGCCTTGTGTCTCCTGGGCAGGCAGATGGGCGGGCTCACATCAGAACCACCAGGAAGCCTGTTCCAGACCAGCTTCCCAGGCCCCAGCTGAGCCCCAGGCAATCAGAAGCTGGGGTGGCCTGGAAATCTGCATGTTAACAACTTCTCCAGGAGAGTCAGATGTGCCCTGGGGTGGGAGAGCCACCTCCCTATACCTACCCATCCATCCATTCATTCATTCATTCATCCGCTCCGTGCTCCTCGGGACCTGGCTGACTCGCCACCCCCCTGGCAGGCACAGAACGGAGGATGTGGGGCTCTGCTGCCCCAGCCCCCTGCAGGGAATTCTCACAACCCCTGTTCACTGCAGGGCGCAGGAGATCAGTGCACCCCAGCCCGAGGAACACTGACATTGATGAGAACATCACAGGAATGGAAATACAATTGTGGAATTCCACCGTCATGGAGCAGGAGATCTGGGGACACTGGCCGGGCAGCCTGCCCTAGGCGCCCTCGAACACCAGTCCCATGAAGCCAGAGCCCAGGTCAGGCCCTCCCCACCCAGCAGGTCTGCTGAGCTCCGTGCTGTTCCAGCACAGAGACAGAAGCCCATCAGCTGTAAGACCCGCCCAGGAGGACAGTGCTGGCCCGTCGCCATCGCGAGGCAACAGGGGAGCTCCTGGGAGAGAATTCTGTGCACTCTAAATACCTCTGAAGGAAGAAAAACCAGCCACAGCCACTGAGACCTGAGCTTCCTGTACAGAAAAGGTTCCCTACCGCCTCCTCCCTTTCTCCCAGCTCCCTCACTTAATAATCCCTGCAATTATGACTGGAATTCCAGTTTTATCAGAGCACCATGGAAACCATGGCCAGGCTGAATTTATGAAAGGAATGACGCCAAGCAGAGAGAGAACTGGGTAGGGGAAGGCTGGGAGCCAAGGCAGGGCAGCGAGAGCAAGGCAGACAAGGAGGGGCTGGCACCCGCACGGTGCCTGCAGCACGTGGTGAGCAGGCCCTCCCCAGCACACATGCACGTACACAGCATGCACACACACCCATGCACACACACAACCATGCACACACACCATGCACATGTGCCAGCACATGCATACACACAGGCACACTCGTACATACACACAGGCACACTTGTGCACATACATGCACCCATGGGCACACACACCATGCACATGTGCCAGCACATGCATACACACAGGCACACTTGTGCACATACATGCACCCACATGCACACATTTACACTCAACACCCACACACGCGCAAGTGCATATATACATGCTTGCATGCACACACAGGTATGGCATGTGAACATGAGTGCACACGCACAAGTGCTCACACTCGGGCACACTCAGCCTGCATAAGGCCTCCCATGTCACTAGGAACGGCTCGTTCCTTGGGTCTGTGAGACCTGCCACTTCTCATACTGCCAGGCCAACTAACCAGGTGACTAGCAGAGCCACTGGGGACACCCCCAGCCAGGGCCAGACCCCAGCCAATTACCCAGGGCCTGGAACAAGGCCCTCTCAGCTCAACCCCCACCACCTGACCTGGTTCAAGACCCATGGCCACTGAGGGCCAGTCTGCAGTTAGACAAAGGGGCCCTGAGGGTTAGCAGCTGTGTCTAGAGCTCGCTGGACAAAGGCCAGGCCAGGCACACTTCAGAAAGCACCTGCCTCCCACCCACTCTTGTCGGTCCCCCACCCCAGGCACCACACGGCACTGAGGTCTCATCTCGGGCCCCCAATGCCAGGCTCTTGGCCAGCCCTGTCAGGATGGGGCAGAACCCTGGGGGTGGGGGGGTCCTGTGCCTGGGCCACCACGCTGCAAGTACAGCAGTGAGAATGATAGCCAGGAAAGGACACTGGCGGCAATAGGGGGCTCTGCCCAGGGCTCTCTGCCTGGGTCGGGGCAGGCCAGGTGTCAGGCAGTCGCATCCCTAGAGTGGCCTCATTTGTTATCCCCACAGGCAGGAGTTGGATAAATACTCAGCCTCCTTCCCGCTCCAGGGGAGCCACTGAAGGGTGCTCAGCAGGGGCACTAAGTCATCAGCCCTCCCAGGCGTGCCCCCTTCCCTACTCCCTGTCTTCCTGAGTCACCTCCCAAAGAAATGAATGGCTTCCACGTCAACCCTGGCCTCACATTCTGCTTCCAGGGAGAGTCAGCCAAAAACATCAGGAGACAGCCATGGTGTGGGGACTGTGAGGACTGGGACCCAGACGCCAGCACTCCAGCCTGGACGCCTGCTCACCGGCATGCGCACAGGTGAATATGGAGGAGGGCAGGGGAACTAGGAAAGGAAGAGGAGGTCCCCTGGAGGGAAAAGTGTGGAAGCCGAGGCCTGGAGGGGGCAGATGAGAGGAATGTTCTGGGCAAAGGGGCAAGTTCCTGGCCCTGTTGTTACCATGGCCCAGGGCTCCCCTCACCCAGCTCACAGCACAGCCCCACAGAGGCCCCAGGTGAGGGCCTCATCTGCATCCCCACACAGCCCCCGGGGAGGGTCCCCCCTCACAGAGCCCCCAGGTGAGGGCCCTGCCTCACAGAGCCTCATGCCTGCAGACAGCGCCGGGTGATGGGGACGTCTCCTGCACCTACACATCCTCACAACAGGAGGATGCATGTTGTACAGATGGAGAGACTGAGGCTGGGAAAGGGAAGATGACCTGCCCATGATCCCACAGGTGTGACTGCCAGAGCTGGAACTAAAACCAGGGTCCTTCCCCAAACCCAGATGTGACTCGAAGTCCTGAGTGCACAAAGATCACATGAGGACAGAGGCTCCTGGGGCCGGCACACACCACAGTTACGGGCGCCCCAGCTCCAGCAGGCCCGCACACTCCACCAGGGCCTGTCCCCACATCTGCCCTGGGACAGAGGCTCTCACCCCACGCAGCCACGCACAGAAAGACCACCCCGATTCTTACCGGCAGAGGTGCCCAGCAGGGTCCCGCCTCCCGGGGACAGCGAGTCACACCTGGCTACCCACAGGAGCCGCAGGAGCTTTGCTCTCTAAGAATCATGTTGTTGGAAGACCAGAGCCTTTGGGGGCTCAGTCATGCTCTTAGGGTCCTAAAGCCACGTGAGGGTAACTAAGGCCACCACGGCCGCCCACTCAGGCGGGGAAGGGAGGGCAAGAATGACATTGAAGCTGGCAAACAAGGAAAAACAAGGAAGAGGGTATCTGCCCTCTAGGAGGTCTCTGCCCTCTCAGGGGTCCCTACTCTCAGGGGTCTCTGGCCTCTCACAGGCCTCTGCTCTCTTGGAGGTCACTGGCCTCAGAGGTCTCTGACCTCTCAAGAGTCTCTGCCCTCCTGGGATCTCTGCCCTCTCCGGGTCTCTGCCCTCCCGGGGGTCTCTGCTCTGGGGGTCTCTGCTCTGGGGGTGGTCTCTTCCATCTCAGTGCTGTGTCCCTCCCCTGCCTTTCTCCTCTCTGGCAGTCCTGGGCTCCCAGGACCTAAGCTGGCCTTGGATGAACCCAGTACAGTGCCTCTCCTGCCTGTCTCGGGGCATCTGGACACCGCCAGCATCCCATTACTGGACTCTGGTCAAGGAGCTTGGTGTGGATAACAGATTGTTTTGGAAACGTCCCACCCTTACAGGGACTGAGGGGAATGCCCAGCCCAGCCACAGCCGTCCAGGGCTTTGTTTCTCTGACGTGCCTTATGAGGAGACAGAGTGGCCACCGAGGGGACGGAGCCTGCCATATACCGTGTGCAGTGGTGGACCACCAGGCAAGAGCACCACAGGGAGTGTCCAGAGATCCAGCCTGGGAAGAGCCGCTTGCCACTTCCAGCAAGGAGCACACAGGCGCGTCCGTTCTTTCTGACCCACACTTTCTAGGGACAGCAGGCCGAGCACCTGGTGTGCACCGTCCCAGCACGGGCTCTGCAGCCTCTGTCCCATGTGCGGCCGGCCCAGACCCTCGCTGCTCGGTGTGCAGCTCACCTGGACCCTCGCTCTTTTGGGCCGTCACTTTCCCTACTTTGCAGACCTGGAATGCCATCCCTGCCCCAGCTCCACTGCCCATGGGTGGTCATCCAGGAGCCACGGCGGAGTACACACTGCACTGTGACGCCCAGGGACTCCCAATGCGATGTCCCCGGGGATGTCCAGCCCTTAACGGCCTGCCTCTCTGGGCATTGCACTGGCAGAAGAAAATGTCCTTGCCAGGTTGGGCGCGGTGGCTCACGCCTGTAATTCCAGCACTTTGGGAGGCCGAGGCAGGTGGATCACAAGGTCAGGAGATCGAGACCATCCTGGTTAGCATGGTGAAACCTTGTTTCTACTAAACATACACACAAAAAAAAATTAGCTGGGCGTGGTGGCGAGTGTCTGTAGTCCCAGCTACTCGGGAGGCTGAGGCAGGAGAATGGTATGAACCCAGGAGACGGAGCTTGCAGTGAGCCGAGATCGCACCACTGCACTCCAGCCAGGGCGACTGAGCAAGACTCTGTGTCAAAAAAAAAAGAAAGAAAAAGAAAATGTCGTCACCCAAGGTCACGGCCACCAAGGTCACAGGCTGCCAAGGTCATGGCCGCCCACACCGGGCAGCTGACCTCCAGGGTCATCCTCGGGAAATGCCCACCTGGTCCCACCTGACTGCCCTGACTGTCTGCCCCATTACCCCGCATCACTGTACTCCAGCCTGGGAGACACAGCAAGACTCCGTCTCAAAAAAAAAAAAAAAGAAAAGAAAAGAAAAGAGGAAAAGAACTCTATGTTCTCCATTTCAAATGCAGGGAGCATCTCTCGGTTTACACCGTAAGTGCCCTTCCCAACTCGGCAGACCCGCGCCAGTGAAGAGCATTTTCATGACTTGGGAACAGGACACTCGCCTCGTCACTAGGCAGGGCTGTACTCACTGGCTCGGGTGGGCGCCCAGGCAGGAGACAAAGCACTTCCCCATGGCACGTGGACGGCTTCCGTGTGCCACATGACCAGTCAGTGTGAGAAAAACGCAACCCCCAGTGACTGCTGTAGAGGACAGTTCAGCCAAAACTCAAACTGCCACCGTCATCTGTGGAGCCCTTGATTTCACAGGGCCTGGTGGTGCTGAAATACTCAGAACATCTTGAACGAATGAACGTCCACTTCCTTCACCAGCTCTGTGCTGGGGAGGGGGCAGGGCCCTTGCGGGATCAGGAGCCCGTCCCCCGGGGCCCAGCCTGGAACCCCTTAAGTGATCAGGAGATACAGACGACACCCTGAATGATGACACCGAGCTGTTTCCAATCTCTTGCTTGTCCCTGCGAGCACAGCGAGCACATCTTTCCTTGTGCTCTGGGCAAACCCCTGCGGCATCAGCTGCTACCGAGAAATTGGTGTTTCTGGGTCACAGGGTTTGTGCCTTTGTGATTTTGTTGCTATTGCCAAATACCCTCTGCAGAATTGTGCCAGGGCACCTCCCCGCCAGCCTGAGTGTTTGCAATGAAATGCTTTAGCTCTCCTGACGTTTCTGCCGCATATTCCACAGCATACTCTCTTTGCCACATTAATCAACAGGAGCTCAGAAGAAAACTTGAACTTCAGGCTGAGCCGTTTCCTGCAATCTGAAAAATGGACGTGGCCTTCGGACACAGGGTGGTCCCTTGCCACGGACTGGACGGAACTGGTCCAATTCCCCACTCCTGGGCTTCCTGGTGTGCAACGTGAGCCATGCTCACCCCAGGGTAGCCGGGAAAAAACACCGGTCCGCTCTGAGCATTTGTTTCCGTGATGGCTGTTCTCGTCCAAGTGAGATGTGCCAGCTCTAAAATACTCAATCGTGGGGCGAAGCTGCGAGGGCAGCACCTGGGGAGGGGCAGCGGTGGGCTCCAGGTTGCCCGAGGCTGTCATGGGTTCCCGGAGACCCCAGTCCAGCCCGGCCTTGTGCCTGCAGGGGGTTTCCAGCTGCGAATGAAGGAGCTCCAAGTACCTTGTCTCGGCCTTTGCTTGATAATGAACTACCTCTGCCAGGTGCAGCCGCACTGCACACCTACAGCTCCACACGCTCTACCCACCAGCCCCTCCACTCTGTGGCCTCTTCCACAGGGAACCCCGAGGGGACAGTGGAGCAGGCCCGGGGCTGTTCCAGGCTGCAGGGGGGCACCTGGGTCAGCGTCCCCACCCGCTGCCCTCCCCGGCCTTCCAACTTGCTGTGTGCACATTGACAACATGGACAGCCTTTTTCTTTTATTATAAAAGTGATTCATTCTCTTGTGAAGATTTAAATATGAAAGAGTGGATCATACAGAGTGAAGGTCTCCGCTAATCCCACCCAGAGATGATCGTGGCAGACAGACGGGTGAACACAGAGCTCAGACATTGCAGCAGCCTCGGATCCTTACATGTCCAGAGCACGGCTCACACGCCACTGCCCTGCTGGCTCTGTCAGCACCGCCCTCGGCGACACCTGGGGCTCTCCCTCCTTCCTTTGTGTGCACAACCTCAAAGCCATTTTTTCCAGACTTGGCATTAAGATGATTTTCCGATGCTTCTGAAGCACAAGGAGAGCCCTGTCTCCGTGGTGTCCAAGCAGAGGCTGACGTCCTTTCATGAGGGAGGTGATTCGGGGCGCAGCTGAGCTGGCAGGAGGCATGGAGACTGAGTTCCCTTCCTCACTGCTCTCTACCTGGAGAAGAAACCACGAGACCATGAGGCCGTGCTGGGGACAGCTCCAGGGGGTTGCTTGGGCCCTGTGCTCCCTCCACTGGGGCAGGTGGAGGGCCCTGCGTGCTCCTTCCAGGCAGGGACTGAGGGGACCATGGAAGCCACAACAGGGGTCTGTGTGAAGAGGAGACCCCAAGACAAGGTGCCCCAGCACTCCCACTGACTACCAAGGATGAAGGGGTGGCCTGCCCCTCCACACCTGTGGGCGTTTCTCGTTAGGTGGAACGAGAGACTTAAGAAAAGAAATGAGACACAGACACAAAGTATAGAGAAAGAAAAAGTTGGCCCAGGGGACCGGCGCTCAGCAAACAGAGGACCCGCGCCGGCACCGGTCTCTGAGTTCCCTCAGTATTTATTGATCATTATCGTTACCATCTTAGAAAAAGGGAAGTGGCAGGATAATAGGATCATCGTAGGGAGAAGGTCAGCAATAAGACATATGAATAAAGATCTCTGTGACATGAATAAGTTTAAGGAAAAGTGCTGTGCCTTGATATGCATATGCAAACATCTCCATAAACCTTTTTAGTGCATCAAGAGCAGCATTGCCGCTAGCAAGTCCCACCTTTCCTCCTAAGGCGGTTTTCTCCTTTCTCAGGAAACAGAACATACAATCAATCGGGTTTTATACCGAGATGTTCCATTGCCCAGGGACGGGCAGGAGACAGATGCTTTTCTCTATCTCAACTGCCCAGAGGCCTTCTTTCCTCTTGTACTAGTCCTCCTCAGCACAGACCCTTCACGGGTGTCAGGCTGGGGGACGATCAGGTCTTTCCCTTCCCACGAGGCCATATTTCAGACTATCACATGGGGAGAAACCTTGGACGACACCTAGCTTTCCTAGGCAGAGGTCCCTGCCACCTTTGGCAGTGTATGTGTCCCTGGATACTTGAGATTAAGAAAATGATGATGACTTCACAAGCATACTGCCTTCAGGCACTTGTTTAACAAAGCACACCCTGCACAGCCCAAAATGCGTTAAACCTTGAGTCACCACAGCACATGTCTCTTGCAAGGACAAGGTTGGGGGTAGGGTCACAGATTAACAGCATCTCAAATACAGAACAAAGTGGAGTCTCTTATGTCTACTTCTTTCTATACAGACACAGTAACAGTCTGATCTCTCTTTCTTTTCCCCACAAAGGACAGGCAATTTTCAAACCTCTGCCCCAAACTACAACCTGAGGAAAAGGGATGGAGAAAATAAACCCCTTTGACAGAGATACGGTTTTCACCACCACGATAGGACAGTGATGAGGGAGGAAGCTGTGGCTGGGCGTGGGAAGACTGGGTGTGCAAATGTGGGTGGGGTTCTGAGGCCCCGCCCCCTGCCAGTCTTCCACTTGGTCCTCGTGAGGAGCCACATGAGGGAGGTGTTGCTTCTGGGCTCAGAACCCAAGGCAGAGCAGGCTCGAGTCCCACCCCATGGGCCACAAGCCCACACTGTGACCCCCGAGTGCCCATTCTCCTGGACACCTGCAGAGGGAAGTGCATGAGCCCGGGAGCTCCTGTCTCTGTCTTAAGAGTGGAGCAGCTGGCATGAGGATCAGAGGGTCCCTTCAGTGCAGCCTTCTAGAAGAATGACGGCAACCAGGGCCTCGCGAGGGGAGACGCACCTGCTGGGGCTGAGGAGCAAGTGCAGCCAGCCCCTGGGACATGTGCCCCCAACCCCGTCCTACCCTCGCAAGGGAGGGGGAGCCTCGCGTTAAGCATTCAAGTCCCAAGTCGCCGGCCGGCGTCGGCTGCAGCTCTCTGTGTGTGGAGATGTCTCATTCCGGCGTCTCCTTTGCTCAGGTCGGCACTCACAGGTTCGGCTGTGTCTCAAGACCCAATTCCTTCCAGTTCCTGAGATGCCCCAGGACAAGGGCACCAGAGAGTGTGAAAAGATGGAGTAGACGGGACAGAAAGCAGGGTACAGCATCCCCCAGGGTGGCAGATAGCCCAGCCCCAGGGACCCCACAGCCATGGTCACCTGTGTGAATGAGCCCCAGGAGCAGGGCAGTGCACGGTCTGCATAACGGTGCGGGGCGGCCCCGGGTCTCCCCAGGCGCAGGGCAGTGCACGGTCTGCACAACGGTGCGGGGCGGCCCCGGGTCTCCCCAGGCGCAGGGCAGTGCACGGTCTGCGCGACGGTGCGGGGCGGCCCCGGGTGTCCCCAGGGGCAGGGCAGTGCACCGTCTGTGCGATGCTGCGGGCAGCCCTGGGTCTCTGCGTCAGGGGAGGGTTTGTTTGTTTCCTTGCCTTTTGTGGTTTCCAGAGGCTCCTGCCCTCCTTGGCGGCACAGCAGCTCCCAGCCTCTCTCTCCCTTCCGCTGTGCCCTCTCCTCCTCTGACTCATCTCCCAGCCTCTCTCTCCCTTCTGCTGTGCTCTCTCCTCCTCTGACTCTGACCCTCCCAAGCTCTCTTACAGGGGCTATGATTACACTGTGCCCACCCTGACCATCCAGGATAATCTCCCATCTCAAGGTCCTTAACAGCACGTGGGACTGCATTAGCCACCCCAAGGGCCCCAAAAGGCAACCCTGGAGTGGGCCGCCCGAGTTGCCTGGGATTCATGGCCACTGCCCGGCTCGATGGCTCCAGACCAAAATGCACCCAGTTATGGAAACAGACAGTTCCTACCTCTTGAATGTGCACGTGTGTGAGGAGAGTGTCACACCCGTCGAATTAAGGTGGACCCGCCATGAGTGGGGGCAACGCTGGCCAACGCCCACCTGGCCCAGCACCCGCAGCTCTCGACCTGGGACTCCCTCTGTCTCTGGAGCCCACACTAAAGTGTGTGTCTCCATCCACGACTGGCAGGGCTTGGGGCATAAACACCCTCCGCCTTGCCCGGCGGCCCCGGCCTCCGCTCCCCCACTGTCCCAGGGCTCCCCGGGTCTCGGCTCTCTTTGCTCACAGTGGCCCCGGCTGGGGTTCATTCTTGGTTTCCGGCTGTGCTCTTTCCTTCACTTTCTCGTTCTCCCTTGCCTCAGGGTCTGCATCTGGGGGCCCACTCGGGAGGATTCAGCCTCTCCCGCCCTCCTCCATCCCACACACCTGTCCCTGAGCAGCCACGGGGAACAGGAGCACAGAAGCCCTGGAGACAAGAGGGTGTCCTGGGGCCAGAAGGCAGAGGGCAGCACCCGGGTGGAAGGGCCTTTCGCCCTTGCTTCATGCAGCCCTGGTGCCAGCAGCAGGGCAAGACGAGATCCCAGAGGCGGGGTCTCGGCCGCAGAACTGCAGGGCCAAGGCACCAGCCACTCAGGGGCCTGGAGAGCTCAGATCACAGAACTGCAGGGCCAAGGCACCAGCCACTCAGGGGCCTGGAGAGCTCAGATCACAAACTCGAAGTCAGCTGCCCAGAGAGGAGGGCAGGGCAGAGGGATGCACTGGGCTGTGAGGTCACCTCTACAAACCTTGGCTGATCCCAAGGAGGTCCACAGTGGATGTGGTCCTTCAGGGGTGCCCTTGAAGGAGAGAGCGGGCCAGGACTTTATATTGTTCCCCCACCCCTTGGAGCAGTGACCAGCTGCAGCCCAGATGAGGTCAATAGGTACAGAAAGGAGGGGACAGGACAGGAAAGAGGGGCCAGGACAGGACAGAGGGGTCAGGACAGAAAGGAGGGGGTGGGACAGAAAGGAGGGGGCGGGACAGGAAGGAGGGGGCAGGACAGGAAGGAGGGGGCGGGACAGGAGGAGGAGATGAGAACAGGAAGGAGATGGAATGGGAAGGAGGAAATGGGACAGGAAGGAAGAGGTGGGAGCAGGAAGGAGGTAGGACTGGAAGGAGGAAATGGGACAGGAAGGAAGAGATGAGGCAGGAAGGAGGAGATGGGAAGGAAAGGAGGGGATAGGACAGAAAGGAGGGATCAGGGTCCTATTCTAAGCTCCTGGGGGCATGATTGCAGGGGGTGACATGATGACTTCCAGTCAGCTCTATATGAGCCACCCCTGTCCATGGAGTCAGCCCTGCCAGGCCAGCAGAGCCCTGGGTTCGCACAGGGAGCCAGGGTGGCGCGGGGCCCGCATTGCTGGCTCCATTGTCCACATCAATCACTTCTCTACGGCCCAAATCACGCTTAGTTGCCCAGTTCCTGCTCCGCGGCAGTCTGGCTCCTGCTGGCGCCCCAGCCATCTGTCTGCATTAGAGAATGACGCTTGCCAGGGCCTCAGGGAGGTGGCACTGATGGGCAACACTGTACTCCCTGACCAGGTGACAGCAGGCACCACCTCAGGCCCCATGGCTTGGGCCTCGGCCTATCTGATGGCTTTGTCCCCAGCCTGTCTGATGGCGTGGTCCCCGGCTTCTCTGATGGCGTGGTCCCTGGCTTGTCTGATGGCGTGGCCCCCGGCCTATCTGATGGCTTTGTCCCCAGCCTGTCTGATGGCGTGGTCCCCGGCTTGTCTGATGGCGTGGTCCCTGGCCTATCTGATGGCGTGGTTGGTGTGGTCCCCAGCCTGTCTGATGGGGTTGTCCCCTGTTGGCCGGCATGGTCCTGCGTCTTGTCTCATGTTGTGCACACTGGCCTGCAGGACATGACCTAAGGTTGATGACCCCTCCTCCAGGGCCCTTGCACCACACAGCCTGGGCCTGAGCAGCCCCTGGGCTCCTGTGCCTATTCCCACAGCCCCCGCTCTACCAGTTTGCAATTGTCTGTTTCACTCAACACACATTTAATGAGCACCTACTGTGTGCACCGAGCCCAGTGGGAGCAGCACATCAAGGAGGCTGGTGTGGGAGGCCTTGGGTGCCCTCGCTCTGGCTCCCCACCCCAGCGCATGAGGCTGCCTCTCAGGGTCTCAGGCACCCACACCACAGTGTCTAGGAGAAGGCCTGGGAGCCTGCATTTGGGCAGTGGCTCTGCAGCCCGGCCTTGCTGGCCTCCAGTGGCCCCAGGCAATGACTCCTCCCTGTCTCCATTTACAGATGAGGAGAGGAGCTGAGGAGGGTGGGCCCGTGACCCTTAGCGGCCAGTTCATTCCCCAGGCCCTGACTGGTGTGGCAGGAAAGAGAATCCACCTTGGGTTGGGGTGTGTGGCATGGACTTTAAGATCCACCCTTTTCCACCCTGGGATCCTGGCTCCCGTCCCCCATCCCAGTCCCAGCCAGGATAGCCCCTGGCCATACCTTCTTGGCACATCAACAGTCATGAGAGGCAGCATCTGCCACCAGGAGGCTTCGTCCCACTGGGCTACCTGGCCAGGGCAGCTGCGACAGGAGAGAGCTGAAGCCCTGAGCCCTCCCCTGCCCTTTCCCAGCTCACCCTCAGGGTTCTAGCTCTGTGTTGATGCCCCTCTGATCCAGAAACTTGCCATAGGCCCCCTCTCTACCATGCGCCCCTCTGAGTGACATCCACCCCCTGCAGCCCCCACACGCCCCCACCTTCCCTTCAGAAAGCAGGAGCTGTTAGCCCCGGGGCCCCGCCCACAGGCCACGGTGCCAATGGTGGCTGTAGTCCGCTGTGCTCACCAATCCCCTGCAGTCTCGTCCCTGTAATACCACTTGAGGAATGAACTGGCCACGCAGTCATTTCATGAAGGGGGAAACTGAGGCTCAAGGGTGTCTGTACTTCGGACTGGATCACCCCGCTGTGAGAAGGGGCAGGGCAGAGACTGGGAGCCAGGACCACTCTGCACTGGGAGCACCCACCCTCCCGCACCCCATGTGCTGACATGAGCTCATCCCTGCTGCTGCAAGGCCAGACAGACAAGACGGACACTTCGACAGTGGTCCCTGCAAGGGTCAAACACAAATGAAAAAAATTTTTAAATCTTCTTTCCTGCAAAAAGGAAAAACAGACCCCTTTTCTTTCAGCTTTTACTTCAGAAAGCTCTTCGTTGTGGATTCTTTGAATGTGGGTAAATCTTTTTTTTTTTTTTTTTTTTGAGACAGAGTCTTGCTCCGTCACCAGGCTGGAGTGTAGTGGCACGATCTTGGCTCACTGCAAACTCCGCCTCCCAGGTTCAGGCGATTCTCCTGCCTTAGCCTCCAGAGTAGCTGGGACTACAAGTGCCTGCCACCACACCTGGCTAATTTTTTGTATTTTAGTAGAGACAGGGTTTCACCGTGTTGGTGAGGATGGTCTCGAACCCCCGACCTCGTGATCTGCCCAGTTCAGCCTCCCAAAGTGTTGGGATTACAGACATGAGCCACCATGCCTGGCCAAATGTGAGTAAATCTTTTTAAAAGCTGAATAAGTCCCCTGCCTGGGGACAAGCTGGGGATGTCTTTCCCAGGGGCAGGATACACCACCTTTGAAACGTGGACATCAAGGAAGGCAGCACCTGCCTCCCTGCTCCCTGCCCAAGGCTAGAAGCCTGACTTTGGCAGCCACGATGCTTCAGAACCACCTCCTGTCCTAGAAATACGAGGAGTTTGTTTTTCCTTTGGATAAAGCCAGCTAATTGCTGGCACAGATGGTCACCCCAGTCTCCAGGTGGATGTGAAATGGAGTCTGTGTGACAAATGGTGCCGTCAAGCCGTCCCGCTGGAAGACAAGCTCCTGTTTGTCTTTCAGGGAGAGATGCATGTAGCGGACTGCATCCGCCCGGCTGTGCGCAGGCTGAGATTTCTCTCTGTCTTTGCAAACTCTCAGCAGCTTGCATGTCATGCACCTGGCATCCTGGTTTAATGCTCAATCAATGACCAAACAGTTTTCTTTCTTTTCTACCTTGGTGGAGAGGTCTGGGGGTAGCGGGAGATTTTGCTTTTAATTGTATTTCTCCCACATCCCATGAGATGCTCCAACTCTGTGTGACTAGGAAGGGGCAAGGGAGGAACCCTCTGGAGTCCCCTGCACAGGATACTGTCTCCGCTCTGCCACCACGCTTATTCCTGGCTGCAGCTTTGCTGTTGACTCTCACAGGCAGATGAGGCGTCTGCTCAGAGAAGAACCCAGGTGCCACCAAGGGAGTGCAACGTGCTGCACCCCAAGACATCAAGCTTGTGAGAACAGTGCGGCCCAGCCCCCACTCCGGGCACAGCCGCGGACACCCTGCCCGCCTCTGCCCAGGGAGATGCAGCCTGCAGAGCATACCTGCTGCTGCCTTCCCATCCCTCGGGAAAGCCAACCTCATGCCCAGTCTGAGGAGAATTCTAGCGGACGCTGCCGGCTGCCTGCAGGCTCCGGGCTGAGCTCAAGGGAGGGGCCGAGGATGGCTTTAAGAGGCCTTCACTGATCATTTGCTAGGAAGCCCAAAATAGCTTCCCAGTCTACCAGGCTCCATGTGTGCCATGACCAGGACATGTCTGAGTCTTGTCTTTTCATTTTTTGTGTTTTTCAAAAGTATACAATTTATAAATAAGAGTATAAGGCTGGGCGTGGTGGCTCACGCCTGTAATCCCAGCACTTTGGGAGGCTGAGACAGGTGGATCACGAGGTCAGGAGTTCAAGACCAGCCTGGCCCAGATGGTGAAACCGTGTCTCCACTAAAATACAAAAAAAAGCCGGACATGGTGGCAGGTGTCTGTAATCCCAGCTACTCGGAAGGCTGAGTCAGAGAATTGCTTAAACCTGGGAGGCACAGGTTGCAGTGAGTCAAGATCACGCCACTGCACTCCAGCCTGGATGACAGAGTGAGATTCTGTCTCAAAAAAAAAAAAAAAAAAGTACAATTTCCAATAGGTAACACGTGCGTGCACATGGAGCCACACACAGGAGGCAAAAGCAAAGTCCACGTCCTCCCAGTCCCAGGCCTCCTCCTCGAGGCAGCCCTGGGAGGCGTTTACGTGCTCCTAGAGGGATGAGGGGAATGGGGTCCCTCCTGTCCCACCTATGGACAATTTGTCCCTTTGAGGCAGAGAATAGGGCCTGGTCAGGGAATCTAAGGCTGTTTCACGCTGACTTACTAGAACTAAATTGAAAGGAAAACCCTAACATTCCAGGCCTAAGTAACAAAAGGACCACAGGCTACTCCCTTTGCAAACCTGGCAGATGTAAAATTGAATGAAAATTGGTTTTTGCAACTAATCAGATGTTTGCATAGGAGTGTAACTTTGTTTTGTGTTTTTTTGTGTGTGTGGTTTGTTTTCGTTTTGTTTTGTTTTGTTTGAGATGGAGTCTTGCTCTGTTGCCCAGGCTGAAGTGCAGTGGGACAGTCTCAGCTCACTGCAACCTCTGCCTCCTGGGTTCAAGCAATTCTCATTCCTCATCCTCCTGAGTAGCTGGGAGTACAGGTGCACACAACCACACCCAGCTGATTTTTGTATTTTCAGTAGAGACTAAAGCAGGGTTTCACCATGTTGGCCATGCTGGTCTTGAACTCCTGACCTCAGGTGATCCGCCAGCCTCAGCCTCCTGAAGTGCTGGGATTACAGGCGTGAGTCACAGTGCCTGGCCAGGGTGTAACTTTGTAACTTCACTTCAGCCTCTGATTGGTTGCTCTCTGCAGCCAATCAGACTGGTTGCAGGTCACCCCTTCATTTACATAAGGTGAGCACCAAGTACCAATGGGAAACCTTTACAGGGTATTTGAACCCAAGAAGATTCTGTATCCAGGGCCCTTGCACCCTCCCACTCCCACATTTAAGGCATACTTTCATTTTCAATAAATCCCTCCTTTCATTGCTTCATTCCTTCCTTGCTTTGCTGTGCATTTTGTCCAATTCTTTGTTTAAATGCCAAAAACTTGGACAACTTGCAGTCCAGACCCTCCACCAGTAACACCTTCTCCCTGCCCAGCACCAGCGTGGAGGTCTCTTCATCTCACTGCAGCCCAGAGCTCTTTCCACATGAGACCCAGCACCACCTCCTGCTGGGAGAAGCAGCTCAGTGTCCGTGGGAAGCAGAATGCCCACATTCCAGTCCCTTCATGCACTACCTGACGTATGGCAGGGTCTTACAGGAAGTCAGAGACCCCGAACGGAGGGACTAGGTGAAGCCATGGCCGAAGAACATGATTGTGAAGATTTCATGAACATTTATTAGTTCCCCAAATTAATACTTTTATAATTTCTTATGCCTGTCTTTACTGCAATCTCTGCACATAAATTTTGAAGGTTTCATGGACACTTATCACTTCCCCAATCAATACCCTTGTGATTTCCTCTGCCTGTCTTTAATCTCTTAATCCCGTCATCTTTGTAAGCTGAGGAGGATGTGTGTCGCCTCAGGACCCTGTGATGATTGCATTAACAGCACAAATTGGGTGTAGAGCATATGTGCTTGAACAATATAAATCTGGGCACCTTGAAAAAGAACAGGATGACAACAATGCTCAGGGAACAAGGGAGATAACCTTAAACTCTGACTGCAGGTGAGCCAGGTGGAACAGAGCCATATTTCTCTTCTTTCTTTTCTTTTTTTTTTTTTTTGAGGCAGAGTCTCGCTCTGTCGCCCAGACTGGAGTGCAATGGCCAGATCTCAGCTCACTGCAAGCTCCATCTCCCAGGTTTACGCCATTCTCCTGCCTCAGCCTCCCGAGTAGCTGGGACTACAGGCGCCCACCACCTCGCCCGGCTAGTTTTTGTATTTTTAGTAGAGACGGGGTTTCACCATGTTAGCCAGGATGGTCTCGATCTCCTGACCTCGTGATCCGCCCGTCTCGGCCTCCTAAAGTGCTGGGATTACAGGCTTGAGCCACCGCGCCCGGCCTATGTCTCTTCTTTCAAAAGCAAATAGGAGAACTATCACTGAATTCTTTTTCTCAGCAAGGAACATCCCTGAGAAAGAGAATGCGCCCCTGAGGGTAGGCCCCTGAAATGGCCGCTTTGGGGAAAGCTGTCTTTTACGGTCGAAGACAAAGGGATGAAATAAGCCCCGGTCTCCTGTAGCGCTCCCAGGCTTATCAGGGCAAGAAAATTCCCGCCTAATAAATTTTGGTCAGACCGGTTGTCTGCTCTCAAACCCTGTTTCCTGATAAGATGTTATCAATGACAATGCGTGCCCGAAACTTCATTAGTAATCTTAATTTCGCCCCATCCTGTGGACCTGTGATCTCGCCCTGCCTCCACTTGCTTTGTGATATTTTATTACCTTGTGAAGTATGTGATCTCTGTGACCCACACCCTATTCGTACATTCCCTCCCCTTTTGAAAATCGCTAATAAAAACTTGCTGGTTTTACAGCTCAGGGGACATCACGGAACCTGCCGACATGTGATGTCTCCCCCGGACACCCAGCTTTAAAATTTCTTTCTCTTGTACTCTTTCCCTTTATTTCTCAGACCAGCGGATGCTTCGGGAAATAGAAAAGAAACCACATTGAATATCAGGGGTTGGGGTTCCCCCAATAGCAGGGGAAGGAGACTTGGCAGCTGTGGTTAAGATTAAGGTGGGGACAGTCCTGGAATCCCCAGTGAACCCAGGGTATGAACCCTTAAAGGAGAGTACATTGGCCACAGCTTCTCCCTGGAGGCCGAACCATAAGGCAGGAGGTGGGGGCAGAGAGATTCAAGGTAAGGACTTGACCTGGTTTTGCTCTGAAGATGGAGGACGGAGCCGTGAGCCAGAGAACGGAGCAGCCTCCAGAAGCTGGGAGAAGACTTTGGCCAACAGCCAGCAAGGATAAGGGACCCGAGTCCTGCAGCAGCAGGGCCTGGATTTTGACAACAGCTTGTCAGAGCAGGAAGCCAGTTATTCCCGGAGCCTCCCAGCAAGAACCCTGCCAGCTGAAACCTCCATTTCAGCCTCATGAGACCTTGAACAGAGAAACCAGAAAAACCCAGGAGAACGTCTGACCTCCAGAGCATGAGATGAAAAATGGGGCCAGGCGCGGTGGCTCAAGCCTGTAATCCCAGCACTTTGGGAGGCCGAGACGGGTGGATCACGAGGTCAGGAGATCGAGACCATCCTGGCTAACACGGTGAAACCCCGTCTCTACTACTAAAAAAAATACAAAAAACTAGCCGGGCGAGGTGGTGGGCGCCTGTAGTCCCAGCTACTTGGGAGGCTGAGGCAGGAGAATGGCGTAAACCCGGGAGGCGGAGCTTGCAGTGAGCTGAGATCGGGCCACTGCACTCCAGCCTGGGTGACAGAGTGAGACTCCGCCTCAAAAAAAAAAAAGAAAAATGGACGTTGGTTTTCGCTGCCACGTGTTCTAATTTGTCCCACCAGCAGTGGGAAGCACACAGCATCCCCCTCGCCTGCTCTGCCAATGTAAAGGCACATTGTTTTCAACCTTCTGCTATGAAGAAAGCTTTGCATTAACTCTCTTTGCTCATATGCACATGTAGTGGAGGACGAATCTGTCGAGCCCTGAGTTGGGTTTTGAGACACTGTCCGTCAAAGCACCCACAGTGTGTCCCTATGCAGAGGCTACGCACACACAGCCCCACCAGCCACAGGACGACAGAGGCTGGCTCGGCCAGCCCAGGACCATCCGGCCCCCCAGGAGCTGCCTGATTCCAGAACCTCGCAGGCCATGCCCGGGCTCCTCCCGCACAGGCTGTCTCCTGGGTCTGAGTGGGGGACGGGAAGGCCTCAGCCTCTCGGGTCACCAGAAATGTGCTCAGATGGGCTGAATGTTCTGGGTCCATTTCCTTCTCAAGCCCAGAAGGGTTTGCTTTGTAGGAACCTGTTCCAAGTGATTTCTAAGTACTCAAAGGCTCTTTGGTGGATGTGTCAGGATCCCAATTCCTAAAATTAGAAAGTTGTGTCAAAAATCACAAAACAGGCCGGGCGCGGTGGCTCAAGTCTGTAATCCCAGCACTTTGGGAGGCCGAGACGGGCGGATCACGAGGTCAGGAGATCGAGACCATCCTGGCTAACACGGTGAAACCCCGTCTCTACTAAAAAATACAAAAAACTAGCCGGGCGAGGTAGCGGGCGCCTGTAGTCCCAGCTATTCGGGAGGCTGAGGCAGGAGAATGGCGTAAACCCCGGAGGCGGAGTTTGCAGTGAGCTGAGATCCGGCCACTGCACTCCAGCCCGGGTGACAGAGCGAGACTCCGTCTCAAAAAAAAAAAAAAAATCACAAAACAGGCTGGGCGCAGTGGCTCACGTTTGTAACCCCAGCACTTTGGGAGACTGAGGTGGGCAGATCACTTGAGTTCAGGAGTTCAAGAGTGTCTGGCCAATATGGTGAAACCCTGTCTCTATTAAAAATACCAAAATTAGCTCAGTGTGGTGGCAGGTGTCTGTAATCCCAGCTACTTGGGAGGCTGAGGCAGGAGAATCACCTGAACCCAGGAGGTAGAGGTTGCAGTGAGCCGAGATCATCATGCCATTGCACTCCAGCCTGGGCGATAGAGTGAGACTCCATCTCAAAATAAATACACACATACATACATACAATCAAGAGGAACTGGCCTGGCCCAACATCCTGGCCGCTGCGTCCTCCTCGCTGCCAAGTCAGATTCCTCGCTCTCCCTGTGGGTTTTCAATGACCCCTGCACACAGTCTGCTAAGTGCCTGACTGGGCCACTGTTGGAGCCCCTGATCCCACAGAGGTGCCTGTTCAGAGAGAAGCGATGGGCTCAGTGTTCCCCAGGCCACACTCCACAAGTAGGTGGAGGAAGAAAAGAGAGGCAACACTTGAGGCCGCTGGGGCTCAGCCCCTCCAGGGCCCTTGAGAGGGGTGTATAAACCTCCCACCCAGGGGTGAGGAGCTGGGTGCTCCCCACCAACACCCATTGGCATCAGCAGCAGCTGCTCCTGGGGCATCACCTGCCCAAAAGCCAAGGAAGCCCCGTGCAGAAGGCAGAGTGTCTGGAAGTGACCCCTCGGGTGGGGTCGCCTTCCTCCAGCTCCCATCCCAGCGAGGACTCCCTTCCCTCAGGCTCTCAGCATGAGGACGGCTCTGGGCATGGCACCCGCACCCAGCAGAACTTTGCTAACCGGGTCAGATCTCCGGGGGCCAACACAGCCTGGCCTCTAGGACGGGCCACACAGCGAGGGGAGAGCGGCAAGCGTGGCCTCTAGGACAGGCCACACAGCGAGGGGAGAGCGGCAAGCGTGGGAAGGGCGGCTTCCACTGGTTTGGTTTTTGATTAGGGAATGGCAGAAACCCGAGCTTCGCGGGGCAGGGAGTCAGCTCTCCTCACGGAGGTGGCCTTGGTGGGGATACTTTCCAGCAGGGACTCTTTTACCTGGAGTGTTTTTGCTGTGTGCACGATGACTGGCTCAGTTTCTGTAATAATCGTTTCCATCAGCATAGAGACAGCTGTTTATATTCTTCAACTTTGTATTATGAAAAAATCAGACAGAAAAATGGAGAGACTAGTATCGCATGCACCTGTGTGCACAGAGTCCAGACTCAACAGTTACGAAGGGAAAATTACACATTTTCTTTTAAATTTACCAAAGACCGAAACACACCAAGTGCTGCAGGAAGGATAACCTGGGTGGAGGAGGGGCGGGGCTGGAGGGGCGGGGCTGGAGGGGCGGGGCTGGAGGGACGCAAGGGGGAAGGGAATGGGGTGGGGGGGACAGAGGTGGGGGATGGAGGTGGGGTCGCATGGGGTGGAGTGCGGGATGGAAGGTGGGATGGGGCTGGGTGGGGCCAGGTGGGGAGATGGAGGGTGGGGTGAGGCAGAGGTTGGGGAATTGATGGGTGGATGGAGGTGGGTGAGGGCAGAGTGGGATGGGTGAGACATGGCAGGGATGGAGTGTGGGGTGAGGCAGAGGTGAGGGGATGAAGGGCGGGGCGGGCCAGGGGCAGCCCCCAGTGCCCACAGCTGGAGCAGGCGAGGGGCAAAAGGGAGCGGCTACCTGCCCCTGTACTGGGCGGGTGGGCCCTGGGGTGCCCCCTGACCTGCTGCTGGCTCTCCTGAAGGAGGGGGTTTGTTTCCGCCTCCCAAGCCCACAATCTGGTCTGTGTGTGCCTGTGTCTGTTGACAGCTCCATGAGTGAACTGTGATACGTCAAGGCTTGGGGGACGTGTGGGAAATGCTCGTGATTTTCTTTCTCTGTAGAAGTCGAGCAGAGAGAGAGAGAGCAGCTCCCCCAGTGTGAGCGCCTGACACCGAGAAGGCCCGGGGCTCGGAGGCCTAAGGCACTCACTCCAAAGACCTGAGAATTAAGGGAACCCGGGGGGCCTCTTGCCCAGACCTGGAGGAGCAGCAAGTGCTGTGAGGGCCTCTGCACCCCCTGAGGACCCCGAGCCCCCTGGGGACCGCTGCACCCCGTAAGGACCCCCGTGCCCCCTGAGGACCCCTGAGCCCCCTGGGGACCGCTGCACCCCGTAAGGACCCCCGTGCCCCCTGGGGACCCCGAGCCCCCTGGGGACCGCTGCACCCCGTAAGGACCCCCGTGCCCCCTGAGGACCCCGAGCCCCCTGGGGACCGCTGCACCCCGTAAGGACCCCCGTGCCCCCTGAGGACCCCTGAGCCCCCTGGGGACCGCTGAGCCCCCTGGGGACCGCTGCACCCCGTAAGGACCCCCGTGCCCCCTGAGGACCCCGAGCCCCCTGGGGACCGCTGCACCCCGTAAGGACCCCTGAGCCCCCTGGGGACCGCTGCACCCCGTAAGGACCCCCGTGCCCCCTGAGGACCCCTGAGCCCCCTGGGGACCGCTGCACCCCGTAAGGACCCCCGTGCCCCCTGAGGACTCCTGTGCCCTGTGAGGGCTCCCGTGGCCACCTGAGGACCCCTGTAGCCTGTGAGGGCCCTGTGCCCTGTGAGGACCCTTGTACCCCTGGGCCTGGGCGGAGACCCACACACAACCCCACTGATTCCAGGGGAAGAGAAAGGGACCCGGTGGGGCTTGTCAACCATCACAGACCCAGAGACTCTGGGCAGAAGCGTCTGCCTGCCACGCTCAGCCCGTGAAGGCCCCACCAGCAGAGCCCAGCTATGGGTCCCAGAGGAAGCGGCTTAAAGGTCCTCTTTCCACCGGCCGCCAAGCCCCTCCAGGCTTTGCTGAGGCCCTGAGATAACCAAGCAAAAGCCAGCCTCACTTCCCAGGGGCTCAATTACCAGAAACTTCAAGGAAACAAAAACCCACCCAAAGACATTTTCCCTAATTACCCCAACAAGTCACAAAGGCCATGTAGAGCCTTTCCCAGAGTTTCCCAGCAAGCACCGCGGCATCTGGGTCCTCATGTGGCCGTCAAGCCTGTGCACCTCCCCATGGAGCTCAGGAGCCACCCCCAGGGCTCCTGGAGTCAGCTCGGCCTCTGCCAGCAGGCAGGCCCCAGTGCCCACCAGCATTTCTGGGTTTGCAGGGCACAAAGCCTGACGCTTTGCTCCAGCTCCCAGCAAACAGGAGAGGAGCCCATGTGGCTGTGGCGTGGGCAAATGCACAAGCCCCCCACTCTGCTGGAAGCCCAGATGGCCGAGGAGTGCTCCCGGCCTGGCCAGCTGCCCACGCCTCTGGCTTGGACTGTCTGAGGTCCTGAGAGGGAAGCCTAGTCTCCAGCCGCTTAGCCCCAAGAGGAAGGTAGGGCTCACAGGCTGGATGGGTCAGATGCAGCAAGGACAAGAGGCCACTTGACTCTTGCCAGCACCTGCCTGTGTCCCAGGGCTGCAGTGTGTCCAGTAGGGACCAGCAATGCCCATCTGTCTTGCCTTGGCCACTGCCACAGCCAGCTTGACCACCCAGACCTGAGAGATTTGCTCACCAGGGCACTTGACACGCAGGCCACAGAACTGCCCAAAAGCCTTAAATCTGCTCCCACCTTTTCATTCTTGATCTCAGTGTAGACATGCTCTGGAAGATGGTCCATTTGGGGCATTGACGCTCCTTCCACTTGCCACAGTTTTTCGTAGTTACTGCATTATTTTCAGACGGCCAGTGGATACTTTATACCTGTAGGCAATGCACTGGAGCTGTGCCTCTTGGCTGGTGACTTCTGACTACTCCCATGGAGGGAAAGCCTGGGTTCCCCCTCCCACCCTCATTCCCACCTTCATCTTTTCCTTATGTCCCCTTCAAGATCTTGGACATTTGCCTTCTGTTCAATCACACATTAGAGACCTTCTTTTTCGTCTATAGGATGATTCTAACCAGGTGATATGGTTTGGCTGTGTCCCCACCCAAATCTCATCTTGCATTGTAGCTCCCATAATCCTCACGTGTCATGGGAGGGACCCAGGCGGAGGTAGTTGAATCATGGCAGCCGTTACCCCAGGTTACCGTTCTCTCAACAGTGAGTGAGCTCTCACAAGATCTGATGGTTTTATAAGGGGTTGTCCCCCTTTTGCTCGGCACTTCTCCTTCCTGCCACCCCGTGGATGGGCTTGCTTCCCCTTCCACCATGATTGTAAGTTTCCTGAGGCCTCCCCAGCCCCGTGGAACCGTGAGTCAATTAAACCTCTTTCCTTTATAAATTACCCAGTCTCCGTTATATCTTTATTAGCAGTGTGAGAACAGACTCATACACCAGGCCATCCTGATAAACAGCACTTAAGTATTATGACGATTTAAATATCATCTTTTGAGAAGCCAAGTGCTATGTTTATGTACTAGGGCAGGAAATACAATTCCATTCTAAACCCTTCCGTGTTAACCAGACTCCACGGAGCACAAGCTCTCTGTACCCCGTTCGTTTTCACTCTAGACTTTCACCTTTTCTCCACGACCTTGCGTCCCTCTGGCCTCCTTCTTCCCAGCTGCTGTGCCTCAGGTGCCTCAGGTGCACTGAGCGCCCCAGGTCCTGGCAGATACGTTGTCCTCACACGGGAAGACGTGGGCTGCAATCGAGGTTCTTGGTTCCTTGTGAACTTTGTCTTCGAGCATCCGGTGTTGCTGATCCAAGCAGCTGTCACTCTGGCTCTGAGTCCTGTGGGCACTCAGTTCCTCTCCAGAAGCTCTTGGGCCTTCCCTCCTTACCTCCAGATTCTGAAATGTCACCAGAAGGGGAAGCAACACCCTTTGCCTCAATCCAGCTCAGTACTCGGGAGCCTGGCTCATGTCTCTCTGTTCCCTTCTGTGTTGTCCTCATGGAGCTGCAGATGACACCCACCGAGTTGGCCCTTGAAACTCCAGCATCTCCCTCCTAACAGTCGACAGAAAACGCATCCAAAGCCCAGGTGCTACAGAGCCCGGCTTAAGGGACGTGCTAGGGCAGAGGGACTTACTTCAGAAGGACTTTTCTTGCCTGTGAAAAGAATTGCTCCTTTTACAAAGAGGACATTGGCTGTTTTCTATGTTGACCCAAAGAATAATTTCCCTTTGTTGCACAAAAAAAGCAGAGCTGGCCTGTAGAAGCTGAATGAATGGGGAAAGTTTCCATCTTTTTAAAAAATAAATTCTGCCCCTTGTGAACCCACAGGAACCTGACTGGAGAGTTGAAACCTCTGGGAACCCAGGCCAGCCTCCTTGGCATTTTGCAAGTGTCATGTCTCCATCCTGAGTGTTTTTAAAGTCGTGGTTGTCCCAGGGTTTTGAGGGATCCAAGGAGATGAGAACAGCAGTGTGAAATGATGCATGACACTCGCCACAGATGGCCGTGTCAGAGCCTTATCTGGAAACATGCAAGCAGAGGCTGGCTCCATGGGCAGAGGCGCTGCTGGCGCCAGGCTCCCCATCAGCCTGGGGAGGAAGCTTCATGGCCAACATCAGTGAGACTCCAGCCTCTGGGGTCAAGGGCCCAGCCCGGCCAAGAACCTGAGAAGCCCTGTCCTCGCTGCCGGACGTCATCGCCCCTGAGAGCTGGTCTCTTGCTGTGGTCAAGGTCCCTGGGGTGCCCCCCCAAGCCTGCACCCCAACTCCCCACCACCCTCAGCTATCTGACACCTCTCCTGAAGAGGATGGTTCCTGCCAACCCTGCAGAAAACTCCCAGGGGCACATGGGAAGGGGAGCAAGATGGGCAGGACTGGCTATTCCCAGGCAGGAGAAAGGAGGGCTGCCCCCTCAAACCCACCATTCAGGGAAGGGGAGGGCAGGTGATGGGCCCTGGGGCACCACGGGCACAGCACATGCCCAGTTCCTCCACCTGATGTAGGAAACCCATTACTCAGTACTCCTGAGCCTCAGTTTCCCCATCTGCAATGGCGATAGCAATGGCTCTACCGGGCAGTTTCTCTGATGCATAAGTGATGTCATGCCATGAAGAGCTGGCACAGCACGGGCAGAGAGTGACCAGGAACACACTCCCACATCCCGACAGCTTGGCCCTTGTTGTCTGGGCTCTGGCTGAGCAGGTCAGGACGAAGGCATGGCCCCTTGGCTCTCAAAGCCGCTATTTGCCAGCTGGACAAAGGTCCTTCCAGCTCAGCCTGTTTGTTTGTTTGTTTGTTTGTTTAGACAAAGTCTCAATCATGTTGCCTAGGCTGGAGTGCTCGCTGCAGTCTCGACTTCCCAGGGTCGGGCCATCCTCCCTTCTCAGCTTCCTGAGTCACTGGACTACAAGTGTATACCACCACACTCAGATAATTTTTTTTATTATTTTTTGGTAGAGATGGAGGGCTCCCTATGTTGTCCAGGCTGGCCTCAAACTGCTGGACTCAAGCAGTGTTCCCACCTCGGGCTTCCAGAGTGCTGGGATTACTGTCCCTGGCTGAGCTTGGCTCTTGGTGACAATGGGGCAGTGACTGAGGACTCAAAGGGCCACACATCCCATGGCAGGCAGGAAACGTGAGGCTTATCTCCCCAGCAGATTGGAAAAAGACAATGAGAAGCAGCTCAGCCTGGCACTCCCCAGCCAATGTAAGCCAACTTAAAAACAGCTTGGGCCAGGCGCGGTGGCTCATGCCTATAATCCCAGCACTTCAGGAGGCCGAGGCGGGCAGATCACGAGGTCATGAGATCGAGACCATCCTGGCTAACACGGTGAAACCCCGTCTCTACTAAAAATACAAAAAATTAGCCGGGCGCGGTGGCGGGCACCTGTAGTCCCAGCTACTCGGGAGGCAGAGGCAGTAGAATGGCATGAACCCGGGAAAAGGAGCTTGCAGTGAGCCAAAATCGCGCCACTGCACCCCAACCTGGGCGACAAAGTAAGACTCCGTCTCAAAAAAAAGGAAAAAAAAACAACTTGAGTGGCAATTGCGTGGCCTTTCCCACTGTGGTACTTGCACCCACCACCCCGTAGAAGTGCTGGGCCCCGCCCCAAAGCATCTGATGCAGCAGAGCTGTGTGTTGGGTGTGCTGACCATGTGCGTGTGTGCACAAGTGTGTGCGTGTATATATGTGTCATACACATGCATGTGTGTGCACCTGGGTGTGCATGTGTGTGTCCATGTATGTGTGTTGTGTACATGTGTGCACGTGTGTGCATATGTTGTGCCTGTGTGTACAGGTATGTACGCATATGTATACACACATGTGCACATGTGGGAAGAATACCCATTTCTGACAAGTCTCCGGGTGAGGTTGAGTCTGCCGTTGCAGGGCCCGCATTCTGACCACCCTGGGTCTATCAGAACATAAGCCCTCCTCCTCCTCTTCCTGTCCTATCCCACAGGCCAGAGGATAAGAGGTGCGCATGTGGACGGGGGTTCCAGGACAGCATGGCTTCTTACAGCAGAAACACACAGCAGAAGCTGTCCATCAAGGCAGGCATGGTGAAATCATGCCTAGGAATCCTCCGCGCCCACAAAAGCAGTACCTGGAGAGCCAGGGCCCAGATCTCCCCTGGGCTATCATGGCCTGCCTCTCTCCCTCCCTCTACAGACCCTAAGGAGCACCCAGCAGGGACAGCACCACCCACCCTGCCCCTCACTCATGCAGCTCACATCAGGCAGACGTGACGCTGTGGACCTGGGTAGGCCCCACGTTTCAAGGCAAATCAAGCAGCTGACCAGGAGGTAATTCAGGCAAAGGAGCAGAATCATCAGATAAAATATAGGATGCCCAGTTATATTTGCATTTCAGATAATTCAAATTTGATTCAAATTTGATAATTAAAATGTGAATTATTTTATAGTATAAGTATGTCCCAAATATATACATGGATTATATTACATTGTGCTATATTATATCATATTATTTTATTAGGAAGGTGGTGACCACTGCTAACCAGAAGGCACCCGTCTCCCAGCCTCATGGGGACACGTGGTTCTTGGTCACAAGAGCTGGGTATGGTGGAAGGGATGTTTAGAAAGCTTTGGTCAAACACATATATATGTGTGTATATATATACACACACACATATATATATAATATTTGGGACATACTTATACTACAAAATTATTCAATGTTTACTTTAAATTCAAATTTACCTGAGCATCCTATATTTTTATGTTAAATCTGGCAACCCCTGAAAGGAGCCAAAACCCCCTCAGGCAGTCGAGAGTGTGGCAGCCAGGCCAGCACGCTGCAGCTCCCTCCCTCTCGGGCCGTGGCCTGGCCCTGCAGGGGATGTCGTAGGAACAATAATTGTCCACGTCTAGTGCTGGGGCATCATGGGCGCTGCCCCAGAGCCACGACCAGCCCACCTTTCGGTCAGCATGGTGAGTCTTCAGATGCCCCATGTGAAGAATCATGCTTCTTTTCTAAATGCTGAGAGTGGGCCCCTGGTGGTGGGCAGGTTCCCAGAGAAAGGAAACGCCTTCCCTTGGTTCCCTACAGCAGGGTTCAGACAGGAGCCAAGATCTGGGTCCCAACAGTGGGTGGAAAACGACCCCTAGAGGTGTGATGTGTTGGCTGCAAGCCTGGCGGCTGGCCCTGGGGGCACCCTCACCAGGTTGCCTTCAGTCAGGGGTTCCTCTGAAGCCCAACTTCTAATTTATCTGCAACCACAGGCTACTTTGGTCAGAAGGGAAATAATTAGATCAGAACCTCAATAGCATTAATTTCCCCCAAATAGGAAGAAAGCGAAGGGAGGGGACATGAGAGCTGTTAATTAGGTGACAACTTCTCCCACCTGGCTGTGCTGGAAAAGCGCCTCTGTGGAAGACACAGCCTCCAGGGCGGGAAGAGGCAGGCTCGGTGGTGTTGGGTCAGAAACCCCCCGCCTCGTCTGGCTGCCATGCAGTCCCCAGCACCTCTGAGGCCACTCAGCCCGGGAAAGGGGACGACACAGCTGTGCTCGGCGTCTGGCTGCCATGCAGTCCCCAGCACCTCCCGGGCAAGGCCAGCCATCTGGTGGCCATGCAGTCCCCAGCACCTCCGGGCAAGGCCAGCCATCTGGTGGCCATGCAGTCCCCAGCACCTCCCGGGTAAGGCCATTCAGCCCGGGGAAGGGGACAACAGAGCTGTGCTCGGTGTCCAGCTGTCTGGATGAGGCCCAGGAGGACGGCCTGTGGTGGAGCAGGAGGACCTGGGGGAACAAAACCCACAGTGGCCACCCAGCTCCAAAGGCTGTGCTCTTTCTACGATGTCTGGGGTCTCAGGTGTGAGTGGCAGAGGGAGCAGTTCCACCAGCCATGTCAGCCTCGCTGCAGTGGAATTCCACTTCTGTCCCAGGGACTCAGCCAGAGGGGAGGAAACTGTGACCACAGGCATGTGGACACGCAAGGGTATGTTTGAGCAAAGTCTTCTAAACCTCCTTTCCCTTACACGCAACTCTCATGACCAAGAACCAGGTGTCCCCATGGGGCTGGGAGATGGGCACCCTCTGATTAGCAGTGGTCACCCCTTTCCAGAGATGACATCAGCTCACCAGGCAAGAAACTCCACTTAGTCAGAATCCAGAGCCGATCTGGGGAATGATTCACACTAGCTAGACTTATACAAGACTGATCTATAACCTGGAAGGCTTGTATGTTCGCTGACCATGGGAAAGCCTTTCTAGGGCCTGAGCATTTCCCACCTGGGATCCAAGTTGTCTGTTCCTAGGATCAAGATATGTGGGGAGCCACATCCATCTTTTGAAGGAAATTTGAGCAACAGGGATCATAGAGTGAGGATCATTCATTCCATCCCCATGAGTCAGGGAATGGGTCAGTAGGTTGCCATCCACAAATGGTCACTGTCCACCTGCTATGTGTTGGCCTTGTCTGGGAGGTGGGGGACAGTGGTGCCACACCAGACCCAGCCCTGGCCCCCTGGAGCCAGCTGATAGCCTGGCAGTGGAAGCACACGTTAAACAAATTATCATCCATGATTCAGAATGACAGGTGTGCAAAGTGTGTCCCACAAAGAACTTGCTGAGTGAGAAACACAGGTGTGTGGCCATAGAGACCAAATGGGACCCTCACAGCTGGGTGTGCGCAGGAGAGAGACAGGCAAAGGGGTGGGGGCAGGCATTTGCACCCTAGGGGCTGCAGGGTGATTTGCAAGGGGAGCCCAGGTGAGGGTCCACAGGGACTAGAGCAGGCCAGGAAGGGAGGTGGTCAGGAGTTGGCTGGAGCCAGGCTTCTGAGGGTTGATTCCTGGCTCTGCCCTCAACCCAGGCAGTTCTCCACTCTACTCATCTCTGACTCCTCCCCTCAAAGCAGGCGTGACAGTGGCACCTGCCTCAGAAAGGAGGGGGCGTGTGGGGAAAGCAGGTATTTCATGACGAATGCCCAGCATAGAGCCCTGGAGACAGTACCCCTGCCCAGGTTCCCACTAGAGCAGGCAGACAGCCTCAGCTGGGATGAGCCAAGCGTGTGTCTCCATGTGGACTAAGCCCAATCTGGGGCTCAGCACCCTCGGGTCTCCTGGTCCAGGCTCCTGTCTCGCCTTTTTATGCCATCTTTTCTCAATAGGCACAGGTACAGGGCACCCCCGAGGGAGGAGGTGCTCCAGACTGAAGGAGGAGAGTACCTGGCTGGGATAGGGTGGGGAGGCGCAAGGACCCCAGGGTGTCCAGGGAACAGTAAGGAGATGAGTAATGGTGAGGGTCCTGTCTCCTGAGCGTGTCTGTGCTAAGTGGCTGTAGGCTGGGTTTCATTCCTCTTTAGAGCAAGGCTGAGGCCAGGCCCACCTGGGGGCCAGGGTAGAGGACGTACCACGTGACAGCAGTGGCCTAGACCCCTCACGAGGTCTCACTGGGCAATGTCTCCACCAGGCCATGGCAGGGACCCGCATCACCAGCGGCACCCTGCACAGATGGGGAAGCTGGGGCCCAGGTCCCAGACAGCCAAGCCAGCTCTTCGACCACTCAGCGGTCCCAGCAGGTGAGGCTGACAACAGTCTGCATGGGCTAAGAGGCTGAGCTCACCAGTGCCAGCTCTGGTTGGTCACCAGGCTGCCAGAGCGCGCTGGCACAGGCCCAGGGCACCCTGCAGAGCAACCAAACCTCCCCGAGATCCTCAGGGAAGGGTTTGTTGGCCCATTGTACGGAGGAGGACACTAAACCCTCAAGAGGCTCAGGGCCTCGCCCGGTCACACAGCTGGAAGGCGCCAATGCCAGGAAAGGGACCCGGAAGACAGACCCGGAGCCTACACCCTCAGAGGCGAAAATATCTGAGCAGCGGGTGCCTGGCCAATGGCCCGTGGTGGGCGTGGCCGAGAGGGAATGGGGCGGAGAGAAGCCCGTGAGGGCAGGGCGGAGGCGGGGTGGGTGGAGCCGGCGGCCGCGGCAGCCTTGATTGGATGCCGCCTTAAGCTCGTCACGGGTGCTTTTTGACTGGCGGCCCCGCCCCTGATCCGTCCCCGAGCCGCCCTCCCGAGCGCTGCCCTGCCCGGCCCCAGCCTAGGCCCCGCCCTGGTCACGCCCCCTCTGCACCTCCCGGCCCCGGCCCCACCCCGCGGTGGGGCCTCCGCAGAGATCCGCGGTTAACGCTTCCCCAGAGCTCCGGCTGCGCGGCCGGGAGTCGGAGGCAGGCGGTCAAGGCCGACAGGGCCGGACCCCCTCCTTGCCCCTGCTCCCAGGAGGCGCTGGACTCCGGGGGCGGGCGTGAGGCCCTCCATCCCGCGCCCAGACCCGGGCAGTGAGCCCTATGCCTGCAGTAATTGTGGGATTGCTGGTTTTGTTTTTTCCTTAACACCTTTATTGAGATCATAGAGTTCACCCGCTTAAAGCGCACGAATCGGTGGGGTTTTGTTGCGAGCAACCGTGGCCATTATCTAATTCCAGAGCATTTCACCTCCTTAAAAAGAAGCTGGGCCTAGCCGGGCGTGGTGGCTCAAGCCTGTAATCCCAGCACTTTGGGAGGCCGAGGAGGGAGGATCACCTGAGGTCAAGAGTTCGAGACCAGCCTGGCCAACATGGTGAAACCGCGTCTCTACTAAAAATACAAAAATTAGCCGGCCGTGGTGAGCGCCTGTGGTCCCAGCTTCTCGGGAGTCTATCAAGAGAATTGCTTGAACCCGAGAGGCAGAGGTTGCAGTGAGCCGAGATTGCGCCATTGCACCCCAGCCTGGGCAACAGAGCGAGACTCTGCCTGAAAAACAAAAAAGCCGATCCCCATTCGCAGTGACTCGCGTTTCCCTCCCCCTCCCCCGTCCCCGGCAACTGTGCGTCTACTTTCTATTTCTATGGAGTTGCCAGTTCTGGCTCTTCCTGTGAATGGATTCCCATGCTGCGTATTTTGGTGTCTGAATTCTCTGACTTTCGTCTCAGCCCGCACCCACGCTGCCGCAGTCCGCGCTCGCGGCTTTTAGGCTGAACGCGGCTGCGCCGTGCGGGTGCCCGCGCTCCGTGCGCCCCTAGCCGGTTCAGCCCCGGTTGGGGGTGGCGCTTGCCTTGTGGCTGCAGATCCCAGCCTGAACCTGTGTCTTGTTCCACCGCCGCGGGCGCCCGCCACGGAGCTGCTGCCTCCTCGGGAGACGGTTCCATCGTTGAAGGAACGGCCGGACTGTCTTTTGCAGCAGCGGCCCCATCTGGCCCCACAGCACGACCGCACGAGGGTCCCGAGCCCCGATCCTCGCAGTACTCGCCACCCCGGCCGCGTGGTTGCGGCGGTCTCGGCGGGGCAGGGGGTCCCCACGCGGGCTGGTTCGCGTTTCGCGTGACCGATGGTGCTCATTGGCCATCTATACATCTTTTTTTTTCTTTTTCCTGAGTCGGAGTTTCTCTCTTGTTGCCCAAGCTGGATTGCAATGGTGCGATCTCGGCTCACTGCAACCTTCGCCTCCCGGGTTCAAGCGATTCTCCTGCCTCAGCCTCCCGAAATAACTAGGATTACAGGAGCCCGCCACCACGGCCGGCTAATTTTTTTGTATTTTTAGTAGAGACAGGATTATGCCATGTTGGCCAGGCTGGTCTCGAACTCCTGACCTCAGATGATCCTCCCGCCTCGGCCTCCCAAAGTGCTGGGATTACAGGCGTGAGCCACCGCGCCCGGCCCATCTGTACGTCTTCTTTGGAAAAATGTGTATCCAAATCCTTTGCCGTTTTATAGTTAGATTGTCTTTTTGTTATAGAGTTATAATAATTATTTATACCTTCTGCAAGGAAGTTCCTTATCAGATATAGGATTTGCAAATACTTTCTCCCAATCTGTGGGTCGTCTTTTCACTTTTCTGATGGTTTCCTTTGAAGCAAAAAAGTTTTCTGTTGTTGTGCGGGTGAAGTGTTAGAACACTTACTGTGCTTTAAAGAGGAACACGTTTTAAGCACCCCCGCACGGGGCGGAGCAGGGCCGAGTCCCCGGCGGGAAGGGACTCGAGGCCTCGGCTGCGCCTGCGCCGACGCCGGCGCGTGAGCCCAAGCTCGTGCCTGGCGGAGCGCGCGCCCGCCCCCGAGTGCGCCTGCGCGGAGCTCGTGGCCGCGCCTGCTCCCGCCGGGGGCTCCTTGCTCGGCCCGGCCGCGGCCATGGGAGAGGCCGAGGTGGGCGGCGGGGGCGCCGCAGGCGACAAGGGCCCAGGGGAGGCGGCCACCAGCCCGGCGGAGGAGACAGTGGTGTGGAG
Organism: Trachypithecus francoisi; assembly: GCF_009764315.1. Classification (NCBI taxonomy): domain Eukaryota; kingdom Metazoa; phylum Chordata; class Mammalia; order Primates; family Cercopithecidae; genus Trachypithecus; species Trachypithecus francoisi. The sequence goes on from NW_022681467.1 coordinate 58,627,236, forward strand.
CCCCGAGGTGGAGGTGTGCCTCTTCCACGCCATGCTGGGCCACAAGCCCGTCGGTGAGCGCCCAGGCCGCGGACGCGCGTGGGGGCGGGGCGGGCAACCGGCGGGGCGGGGCGGGGCCTGCGCTCGCGACACCCGCGCCCCCACGCGCCCCGCCGAGCCTGGGCCGTGACACCCCCGCCACACCCGTCCCGGGACCCCCGCCCCCTCCCACGCGCCCTTCGGACCCCGCCCCGGACCCCGCCCCCGGCCCCTACCCCCGTGACACCACGAGGCACCAGCCCGCAGCGCCCCACCCCCACCCCTGCCCCGGGACGCCCCACCCCCTCCCACACACACCACCCAGCCCTGCCCCCAGACAGCACCTCCGCACCCTGGCCCGCCCCATCCCACCGCGGCCACCCTTGCCCCTCCAGTCCTCAGGGCACCCCGTCCCCTCCATCCTTTTTCTCCTGCCCGCTGACCGCTTGTCCCGCCGCCCCTCCTCCCCCCAGGTGTGAACCGACACTTCCACATGATTTGTATCCGGGACAAGTTCAGCCAGAACATCGGGCGGCAGGTCCCATCCAAGGTCATCTGGGACCACCTGAGCACCATGTACGACATGCAGGCGCTGGTGAGCCCACCCGCCCTCCCTGTGCTGCCCGATGGGGGCATGAACCCACACACCACTGAGGGTCAGCCTGAGCTGGGCAGAGGCCCCTCCATGCCTGCTGGGGTCCGCTGGGCAGAGCAGAGGCCCCTCCATGCCTTCTGGGGTCCGCTGGGCAGAGCAGAGGACCCTCCATGCCTGCTGGGGTCCGCTGGGCAGAGCAGAGGCCCCTCCATGCCTGCTGGGGTCCGCTGGGCAGAGCAGAGGCCCCTCCATGTCTGCTGGGGTCCGCTGGGCAGAGCAGAGGCCCCTCCATGCCTGCTGGGGTCCGCTGGGCAGAGCCCCCTGCAGTGAGACCTGTCCTTAAGGAGGGCATCCCAGGGGTCCAGAGCCTGTCATGGAAAGCACAAACGCAGTGCTAGCAGCTGGCCAGCTTTTTAGGGGGCCTGCTTTAGACTGGGTGCTGGGCCAGAGCCTCCAGCTGAGACCCTGGGGAGGGAGGGAAGGATGCAGAGGCCCCGGGCCCTTAGGCCCTTGTCAGCCTCCTGGGATGCCCCGGAAGTGCTTTAGGCAGAGGGTGACCCTATCTGCGTCACACCAAGGTGAATTTGGTGGCTTCTGTGGGAGTCAGGCAAGTAGAGTCCCAGTCCTCACAGAGCTTGGAGCTGGCAGTGTGTGACAGGTGAGCGGGTTAACTAGGTAAGCAGGGTGGCCAGAAGAGACGGTGTTCCAGGCTCTGTGGCAGCAGGAGGTGGTGGGTCCAGGAGCTGAAAGAAGGTGGTATACTTGGAGAGTGGGGTGGGGGTCAGGGGTCAGGTGACCAGGAGGAGTGGGGACCTGTGCTGGTGGAAAGAGAGTCTGTGCCAGCCACGCTGGACTCAGGGCCACACCAGCCCTTCCAGTAAGACATAGGGGCACCACTGGGGCAAGGAATGCTTGCCGTTGACATTGGTGGAGTGACATGGGTCTCCTTGTCATAGCTGTAGAAAGGGGACAGAGATGCCAGCCGTGCAGGGGCCTGGCTGTCTGAGGAGAGGAAGGATGCTCAGCCCTAGAAATGCCCTGGAAGCTTAAGCCCCTGTTGCTACCACGTCATGTGTTGAGGACGTTCTGAGCCAGTGCGGCATTTGCACTGGGTGACCAGTACCTAGTGGCCCAGACACAGCTGGCTACTAAGCTCACAGGGTCCTCCCTGGACCCGCTCCTGCCTAGAGCGTATCCATCAGCCATTGAACCCTGGTCACCACCCCTCAGGGTCAGAGGCCCCCTATCACCAAACTCCCAGCAGCTTCTTGGTTGTGGGAGAGGGCACCTGGTCCCCAGACACCTCCCACACCGAGATTTGGAGAGATCGATGCAAATCTATGCCTGTCTCTGGGGAAGACAAACAGCTCCAAGGCCCGTAATGTCCCCTGGGGCATGGGTGCTGGCTCAGATGAGCACAGCAGCCCACATGACACTCAGGAAGCCATGTGGGACCGGCAGGCCTTTCAGCCCTAGGACTGTGGCCCTGTTCCTTATTCCTGCAGTGGCCTATGACATCAGTAAGGACTGGGCAAGACCATAGGCTGGCACGTTCTCTGGACCGTGACACTTCTGTGTGACTGAGATCTGAGTCTTTCAGACCTTATGAAATACAGAGCCCCTGGAGTATCCCCGAGAGGCTGAGCAGCTGGCCCAGGAGATTTTGAGGAGCACAAATGTGGCCTGACGGCCTGTTCCACACAGCACCCAAACCGCCCAGCAGAAGCCCCCTCCTGAATCGCCTCCCAGTCCAAGGCTCTTCTCGCCAGCTCCACTTTTCCCTGGCTCCGGGTCTCTCCCTCTGGCTCTGTGACCTCAGGAGGGCAGTGACTGGCAAGCACTCGGGTGGCCCTGCTCCATCTGCTCTTCTTTGCCTGGTTCTGTGCCTGTGGCGCTCCCAACTGACACCCTCAGTGTCCATGGGTTCCTGCCACGTGGATGAGAACTCGAGGCGCCTGCGGCCTTTCCCCAGGGCTGTCACCGTGCCCTCTGCATGCCGCCTTGGGGAACGCAGCCTCTTAGACCGTAGGCCGTGGTGGGCAGGCAGGGCCCACAGGTGTGTGTCACCAGGGCTGCCTGGTCCTCAGGCCCCACCTTAGTGATGCCGGCCCCAGTGGGTCTTCCTGACCCCTGCACATGCTTCCACTGGTTCTGCCCTCCCTGGGTCTGTCTGAAAAGCCCAGCTGTGGCAGGCACTGTTCACAAAAGGAAGAAATGCCCCTTGCCCACGCCCCGCCCACCGCAGTCTCCCAACACAGTGATGTGTGCTCATGGGCTGCTCGCCAGGTGGCTCCTACTGGCTGTAGTGGCTTCTTGAAACCGCATCTTCACCCTTGTTTCTTAAAACTCTCTGTTTGACATCAGCATGAGTCTGAGATTCTTCCATTCCCGAATCCAGAGAGGAACTTCGTCCTTCCGGAAGAGATCATTCAGGAGGTCCGAGAAGGTGAGACTCGGGAGAGGTTGGGCTTGGGAATCAGAAAAGGCCAGACCCTGGCCAAGGGCTGGGAGGTGAGGGTGAGGACCCCGGGCCTCCAGGGAGGTGTGAGGGTCCAGCGCAGACCCCGCCCCACCTGTGCTTGGGTGGTCTTGGAACCTCCGGGATTGGAGAGGACTTTGTTTGAGAGCAGTGGCTGGACGGAAGCTGAGGCCCGTGTGGGCAGCAAGCGTCGGAGCAGTCCCTGGCCTGACCATCCCCCAGCGTCGGCCACCACCGTGGGTTTTCGGTGAGCGTCAGCTGTCTCCTCCACAGGAAAAGTGATGATAGAAGAGGAGATGAAAGAGGAGATGAAGGAAGACGTGGACCCCCACAATGGGGCTGACGATGGTGAGTCTGGAGCTCACCCTGCCCTAATGCCCTTTGGGGCTCAGCACCCTGAGGCCACCCTCCGGCAGGGCACAGTCAGGTGGGCGTAGAGCCTGCGGTGCACAGGCCCCGGGCAGGACATCTAGGCACAGGATGGATCCTGCAGTGCCCCCTCCCCAGGAGCTGAGTTCCGGCTCCATGTTGTAGGCCGGGGTCTGAGCGGCGGTCCCTGCAGTGCCCACAGCAGGGAGGTCCTCAGGAGGACCAGGCCCCTCTGCGGGCCCACATGCAAAGGGCTCCCAGCTCAGGAGGAAGCTTTGGGTTCAGAGGGTCACGTGTCAATATGCAGATTTTTTAACTGAACGGGAAGACAAAAATAAGATTCTGGATATTCTGTTTTCAGCCAAGTGATTTTTCGTTTCTCAGTTTTTTCATCTTCAGGGAGTTTGGGGAAAGCAACAGAAAAATCCAGCAAAGACAAAGAGAAGAACTCCTCAGACTTGGGGTGCAAAGAAGGCGCAGACAAGCGGAAGCGCAGCCGGGTCACCGACAAAGTCCTGACCGCGAACAGCAACCCCTCCAGTCCCAGCGCTGCCAAGCGGCGCCGCACATAGACCCCTCGGTCCTGGTGGCAGCAGAGAAGCGGGTGAAGAGCTGTGGTCACTGACGGGGTCGGCTGGGTCTGAGTGCCACCCCCCAGGCCACAGTGATACCACCCCAGTGCCGTGAGCCCACACTGCCCGCCCTCAGGCTCTCAGGTGAACGTGGCCGTCAGCGGGGAAGCGTGTGTCAGTTGGACCATGTGGGACCCTGATGGACCTGAAAGACCAGGATCAGTCCAGCTCAGATGTTGAGAGCTCCGAAGCCTTGTTCTGTCTTTTCTGGAGCAGCTGTGGCTTCCCCGGGGCTGCTTGGTGACATGGATTAGCTCTACATGGGCTGCAGCATTTGGGATCCAGGCTACCTAGAGGGGCATCAGGCCAGGGGAAAACCTCGGATTAGCAAGCAATAAAAACATGACCTCACTCTTCCTCAAAGGAGCCACTGGTCTTCCCTGCGTGACTCAGTTCTTTCCATCTGTTTGTCCCGCTGCAAGCCTCTTTCTGCACTGACTGTGACATCAGAACATGGCCTTCCTGTTACCCGTCCGTGCCACGCACTGACAGCCCCCCCTCCACCTGGGAAACTAAGAACTGGATATTTTGCCTCATTCACTTGTACTGTAACAATGTATATAATTTGGTTCGTATTTCACTATTTAATTTTTAAGAAGCCTATTTTGCTAGTGTTTTATATGAACAAAGTACTGCAGAAGTTAAACCTGTGTTGTATTTTTTCTGAGATGTTTTGCTTTAAGAGATACTTTTTGCTCAGTTTTTATATGCCAGATACAGAGAATTTGTAGCGGTTATTTTTGTATGATCTAGTAACTTGCAAACAGACCAAATGGGTGAGAGGCGGGACCGTGCAGCTGTCGGGCTGATGAGGAGGAGGTGGCCGCCCCAGTGCTGATGGAGATACCACTTTTGTGTGACTGCGAACATTAAAGCACAAAAAAATCCATCCTGGAGTTGTGTGATTTTCATACCAAAGTAAGTTAACTTTTCCTCCAAAACGAAGTTTTTATTTTTCCAAGATTTATAAGTAAAGCATACACTTAGATGACTTGGTAACATTCACTTGATACAATGTATAAACAAAATAGTAACAGATTCTGAGTGGTTATTTTGTGGACTGTTACAAGCACTTAAAATACAGAATGTTAGGAGGGCAAAACGGTGTGGGCCCTGGTAGGTCAGGCAGGCACCAGCAAGCTCCTTCCTGCTGAAAGCTGCGGCTGCGAGATGAGACCGCTGGCTGGGCCGCAGAGTGAAGTCCAGTGTTCCATGTGTGGACAGGGAGACAAGCTCTGTCCTGGCCAGCCAGCGCACCCCAATGTCTTCAGCTTGACGCTGCTTCTCTGCCAGTGGAGTCTCCTCCACCACATGGGAACGTCCCTGGCCATCTGTCCCTGGAGTCCTCCTCACCATGATGCAGATCACAAGGCACCCACTAAAGAGGCAAAGCCAGGAATCCTGTGGTGTGATCGCCCCGTGTGGCACTTGCTGCTCGTCTGCACCAAACCTGCTGTTGCTTCTGGGGCAGAAGAACCCAGGGAAGCTGCTGGTCTACGGCCTGCCTGAGCTGCACTCCCAGGGTAGAGCAGCTGCCTGGGAGACCCTGTGGGTCCCTTTTCTGTAGAGCCGGGACAAATCCACAGCCCTGCTGTAACAGCCTGCCACAAAGAGCAGGCACCTGGAGGGCCCCACACCCACGGACCGAAGGACTGAACCCGCCTGGCATTCTTCCACTCACACCCCAAATACTCAGCCCTGCAGCCAGGGAAGGGTGGGGTCTCCCTTTGCTGCCCAAGTGTGCCCCCTTGCCCGTCCGATCTCTCCTGTGAGGTCAGCCTCAGTCAGGGCTTTGTGCCAGGTCCTGTCCTGGAGTCTCGGTCTGGGACAGCAGCGTGGCTCTTAGGTACTCCAGAAGCAGCAGGGGAAAGGGGGACAAACACTAACACGGGGTGTCACGGGATGGCCAGAAGGAGTCCTGCTCTACCCAGGCTCACTGTTGTAAACCTCCATCTGAAACTGCATCTTGGGTGACCTCAGATTGTGCTGGGAAAGACTAGTTAATAAATCTGCCTTGGGCTGGGCGCGGTGGCTCAAGCCTGTAATCCCAGCACTTTGGGAGGCCGAGGCGGGCGGATCACGAGGTCAGGAGATCGAGACCATCCTGGCTAACACGGTGAAACCCCGTCTCTACTAAAAAATACAAAAAACTAGCCGGGCGAGGTGGCGGGCGCCTGTAGTCCCAGCTCCTCGGAGGCTGAGGCAGGAGAATGGCGGTAAACCCGGGAGGCGGAGCTTGCAGTGAGCTGAGATCCAGCCACTGCACTCCAGCCTGGGCGACAGAGCGAGACTCCGTCTCAAAAAAAAAAAAAAAAAAAAAAATCTGCCTTATCTCGATTACTGTAACATTTTGCTGCACTTCCAGGAGAAAGCGAGAGCCCACAGAGTAAGCCCACCGGGCAGGCAAGCAGCATGCCCCCCGCCCCGGGCCTCCCCTTCTGGACGAGAGGCTGGTTGAAGTCAGGAGCCATGCAGCCCTTATGGACTCACAGGGACTTCCGGGCTTCCTTGTGGGGAGGCCCAGTTCACGCTCTGCTGGCAGGTGGGACGACCAGGTCAAATTCACAAGTGTTGGGGCAAGGGTGACATGGCCTCCAGTCCTGGTCAGCGCTGTATTTACCCCCTCCTGGCCCTAGGGGTCCTGTCTCTAACCTGGGGGCTTTATGTAATGCATACTCCACCATGTCATGTAGAAGGTGCAGACCGAACACAAATCTGAAAAGGAAAACGGAGCTGGCATGAGGCTGGCCCGCGCACGGACGCTCAGGCACCTGCTGCTGTAGAGGCGAGACATGGCACAGTGCGCGCTCAGGACAAGATCTGAATGGGTCAGAAGCGGCTACTGATGTTGAGCCTGGAAGCCTCAGCAGCGGCTCTGCCTGGGACACCCAGGGCCCGAGAGCACCTGCGGCTGCAGAGACATTTTCTCTATGGCTGGCAGCTGTGGGTGGGGACTCAGTGAAGGCTGAGAGTGGGAGTGATCTGAACTCCCCTGCCTCCCCCACCCAGGGCGACCCAGGGGTGACTGGGAAAGGCAGTTGGGCTCTACTGCTCCCCAAATAGCAGCAAATAAATACTGAGCGGCAGGGCACTGGCAGCGAGGCTCCCTGCTTGGCTGATTGATTGAGGACAGGGCATGTTTGGGCCAAATCACGTGGCTGCCACTGGTCTTACGTGGAGAAGATATGAAGGCTGAAATCCAAGCCCCGAGCCACACAAAATTCTGCTGGGCTCCTTAGCTGTGAGCGATGCCTGCTCCAGGCACATCGCCTACTGCATGTACAGAGACCATTGCCCTTCCTGGGTGCCTGGGAGCTCTGTGTGTGTGTGTCTGTGTGTGTGTGTGAGAGAGAGACAGAGAGAAAGAGAGAGAGAGAAAGTGACAGAGAAAGAGAGCCCCTTTCCCCAGCCTCAACAGCAAACCCTTCTGGAATGCCGAGCCATACAGGGCGTCACTGAACTGCAGAGGACGCTCTGAAGAAGCAATGCTGTTGCACAGTCCCCTGCAGCAGCTCCTGCACTTCTTGGATTAGCATGCCCCTGAAATGAGCTCTGCACACGCACACACACACACACACACACACACGACACAAAAGCAACTAAAGAAGCAATTTGGTGTGGTGATATTTGTAAAGAAGCAATTCAGTGTGGTGATATTTGTAAAACAGAAGTTGGGCAATGTCTCTAATACTCTTTTTAGGGAAGTGGTTCTATATCCTGCCAACAGTAGGGCAGCAGCAGGAATGCTGCCCCCTTGGAACAATGTTGGCAGCACCCAGTATGCTTGTCTTTCTGTTTTCTGGGGCAGTGGAGGGAGCAGCGTGCCCACCCAAGTCTCAGATCATCCAAACCCTATACAACCGCCCAGCACCCATCAACATCCCCGTCAGAGCCTCCCCACCCCCTCCCCACCATCTATTCTGATGCTGTAAGCAGATCCCAGCTGTAAATCATCTAACAAGAAGGTTAGGCAGCTCACTCACTCTCCCTGGGAAACCTGCCCTGGCCACTGCAGTAAGTTGATTTGCAGAAATGTCCAGAGCCCCAAAACTTCGGGGAATCACTACTGTCGTTTTAAGAAAGGGAGATGTATGTCCACAGGTTCCAGCCAGGTGAGACTGCACCTGCTAACAACGGTCAACAGGTCAGCAAAGATTAGGGCCCAGAGAGTCCTTAACCTGTACTTGTGACCAGGATTGGAAGACTTCCGTTCACGACTGTCCCTGGCACATAGTACAAGGAATGTCACCAGTTCCCAGGTCCAAGCAGCCTGAGGCCTGCCAGTGGGCCTGCAGGGCTAGGAGATGGCAGTGCCCCTGGGGGCTGGGCTGGGGCCCACTCCACCTGTCCACCACCATCATTCCAGGGACAACTCTGCCAGAAGCTATCCTCATGGCCAAGTCCAAAATCCAGATTTAGTTTTACCTAAATTTTTTGCAATGAAGTGGTATAGTAGTTACAGAAGAAGTTATCTGGGGTGGCCACTCCCGACTTTTATTCCAAAATGTCACCAACTTTGCCATGTATCGCCAGCAGATGTCAAAGGTGGATGAGCAAGGGACCCGCGGTGCTGGGAAACGGCAGCTGAAAGTGACTGTGTGCTGCCCCAGATCTGCCAGTACTCAGAGAGATGGCCCTGAGAAGGCACTGAACTGGCATCAGCTGTGTTGAACCATCCCCAGGGTGACCCTCCTGGTGGCGCAGGCTTTGTGTGGTCCTCTCCCCTAAGTGCCTTCTTACAACTGAGAGAAGATGGCGAGAGAGGATGACAGCCTGCCCATGTCATCTTGGTTATATAAGACTCGGCACCCTAGAGAGAAAGACTCCCCTGGTGGCTTCAAAAAGAAAACGGACATGCTTTGCACTGCCTGTGGAGTGACAGGGGTCTGCCAGCAGCTTCCGGGAGCTGAGTAAGGCCCCCAGCCCGCAGCAAAAGGACAGGGACCCCCACAAACCCAGCTTGGGGAGAGAGGCCCCTGTGGACATGTGGCCCCTCCAGGGGTTATCCTCCAGGGGCCATTCTTCTGATGGGGACATCCTCTGGGGGAATTTCTCTTGGGGGACAGAAATATTCTTGGAAGGGGGGATTATCTGCGGGGCAGGCATCCTCCGGGGAGAGAATCCTGCTGGGAGAACATCATCGGGAAGACATCCTCCCGAGGAGCCCGGCTCATCTTCCGGGAGACGGTCCTCTGGGGGGCGGGCAGGCTTTGGGGACATTTTCGGGAGGGAGGATCTCCTAGGGCGGGCATCCTTGCGAGACGGGGTGGGGCGAATCCTCCCGGGTGGGCATCGTGGGGTGGGGGTGGGCGTTCTACGAGGCGCATCCTCCCGGGCGGACGTTGGGGAATTCTCGGGGGAGGGAGGGGCGTTGCGCGCGGACGCGGGCGGGGCCTGGGCCGCTCCCTCCCCTCCCCCCGCCCCGCCCCCCGCCCCCTCTCCCCTCCCCCCGCCCCGCCCCGCCCCGCCCCCCGCGCTTCCTCCGCTTTAGGTTTCGCTTCCGCCTCTAGCGCCAGCCCCGCCGCAGCGAGCATGGAGGACCCCGACTGCGACTCCACCTGGGAGGAGGACGAGGAGGATGCGGAGGACGCGGAGGACGAGGACTGCGAGGACGGCGAGGCCGCCGGCGCGAGGGACGCGGACGCGGGGGACCAGGACGAGGACGAGGAATCGGAGGAGCCGCGGGCGGCGCGGCCCAGCGCGCTCCAGGTGCGGCCCGCGGCGCTGACGAGGCCTGGGGTCCCCGGCGCCCCCCGCCTGGCCGCGTGGACCGGAGACCCCCCTCTCCTGGGCGGAGACACCTGGGGTCTCCTGGAGCTCCCGCAGCCCCGGGGACCCCACCCCAGACCGGCCGACCCCCGGCCCCAGGGCCTGGCGGGGAACTGCGGGCGCCGCGCGTGGGGGATAGAGCCTCCCGGGCCCCATCGTGCGTGGGCGCCGTTTCCCCCCGGGGTGCCTCAGGCGCGTCCTGTCTCCGGCCGCCCTGGCCGCCCGCGATGGGACCCCCCGCCTCGGGCCCGCGCCTCGGCCTCCTGGCGGCCCCTGCGCAGGCCCCATGGCCTGGGGCTGGGTCTGGAGCCGGGGCCGGGGCCGGGTCTGGCCTGGGAGGCTTCGCTTCTGCACCTGCGGGAGCCCGGGGCTGGCTGCTGGGGCCTCCGCCTGTTACTTTTGTTACCGCCGGGCGCCTGTTAACGCCGGGGTTACTTTTGTTGCCAGCGGCTCCCTGAGCCGCGCTGGGAACGCCGCATTGCCGCAGTCCGGTGCCGGGTCGGGGAGCTGGGATTTATTTGGGAGCGCCCTTCCAGCTGAGTGCCCGGGTTGTGGAGGGCTGGGAAGTGTCTGGAACTCCGAGCCATGGGCTCCGCATGGTTTCTCCCGTTGGCACCCAGCACTGTTTGCGTTTGCGCCTGGCCATGGTGGAGTGGGCAGTGAGAGAGCACGGAGGGGCTCGGCCCTGTCGCCGGGAGGGCAGCTGCCAGGCAGGCTGGGCAGGGGGGCGGGGCCTGGCACTGTCCCCCAGGACGGTGTGACCCCTGGGTGAGCTCTGACGGGCTCCCCTCACTGGAGTTCCTCAGGCCACTCTCCTGAAGTGGTGCTCAGAGGCCCTGACCATCCTGCCAGGCGCCTGTGACCTTTGACCTCTTCCCTTCTGCCTCCTGCTGCGGCTTCTGTCCCCAAGCCCCTCCCCTTCTCCTTCGGACCCCTCAGGCCTCCCGAGCTGCCTGCGCTGGACCCTGGCGGGGCTGTTGCACTTTCTCCTGGGCAGTGTCATGTATGCACCTGTGGGCTGACTGTGGCCGCATCCAGTCAGGACCCAGCCTCCAGAACTGACCCAGGGAGGCTCCCACTGGCCCCAGGAAGAAGCAGAAACTGATGGCTGGGCGAGGCGAGAGAACAACACGAGCAGGCCCTGTTGAGAAGTGAGGCTGGTGGCGGTGGCTCAGGCCTGTAATCCCAGCAATTTCGGAGGCCTAGGCGGTCGGATCACCAGAAGTTAGGAGTCCAAGATTAGCCTGGCCAACATGGTGAAATTCTGTCTCTACTAAAAACACAAAATTAACCAGGCATGGTGATGGGCACCTGTAATCCCAGCTACTCAAGAGGTTTAAGCAGGAGAATCACGGAAACCTGAGAGGTGGAGGTTGCAGCGAGTGGAGATTGCATGAAGCTCCATCTCCGGGGGAAAGAAAAAGGAAATCAGGCAGCGAGTGGAGATTGCATGAAGCTCCATCTCCGGGGGAAAGAAAAAGGAAATCAGGCAAAGAGGCAGTGCCAGGCCCCAGCCTGAGCTCAGCGGGCAACCAGGGGATACAGTGGCTGACCGGGCCTCCCAAACCCCCTTCTAGCACTCCCCGGGGATCCTGGGTCCCAGTTGTTGCCCTGGATGAGCACAACCATTCCTGCCCTACCCACCGAATGGGGCTCAGCCCCAGCCCCCCTACCCTCATCGCAAGGTCAGGGCTGTGTCCTAGCATCCTCATCACTAGGTACTTCCAGTCCTTTGCTTAGCCTCATGATGCTTGCCCTGCAGAGATAGGGGCTGAAGGGCTTGGGGCATCAAGGGGACCTGACATCTTGCTGAGAAGCCATCCCCAGACAGGGCTGGAGGCTGGAGACTCAGGGCCTGACCTCACCATGGCCTGTGAGGTGTGGGGTTGGACAGAGAAGGGGCATTCATTCATTAGACCCTGCCAGAAGCACCTGGGTCCCCTCCTGGCGCTATAGGTGGTGAGACCACTGCCCCCAAGAACACAGCCTGGTGACTTTAGAGCACAAAGCAGGGGGAGTCTTCAGGGGCACAGAACAGAGGCTAAACCCAGGATGGGGGGTGGCCAGCGAGCCTAGGAGGAGGAGAGGGTCAGGGCCATACCCCAGGGCAGGTGCATGTCAGCCAGGGGCCATCCTAAGGTGGAAGCCAGGAGTCCCAAGGGGGCCTATAGAAGGAGCAGGCCCCCACTTGGCTACTGCAGCCCTCTCTGGTTCTGTGCAGGGTGTTGGGGTGCTTTACTGAGGCCCAAATCTGCCCCACTGGGAACCCCCAAAAAAGAGCCAGGGCGGGAGAATGAAAGGGAGGAATGAAAGGGAGAATAAAGGAGTGAAACCCCCATCCTTTAAAGACAGGCCCAGGCCCTGCAGCCCTCACCACGGTGGGGGCTCACTTGGGGGTCTCCCATGGGGGTCCTAATCCCATCTCTTCTCTTCCCAGTCCAGGATGACGGGGTCCCGAAACTGGCGAGCCACGAGGGACATGTGTAGGTACCGGCACAACTACCCGGTACGTGCCTGCCCCTGCCCCAGGACACAGAGCCCTCCCACCAGCTGCTCTTCTCAGAATGTTCCGGCTTCTTCTGGAAGGCAGGCCTGGCTTGCTGCGCCCGGGCCACAGTTCTGGGCAGGACCCTGCCTGGGGCACAGCCTGGTGTAGATTCAGAGCCCTGCCCATCCCCTCTCATGGGAGACCAGCGGTGTCCCCCTACGTTTCTGAGCTTCAGCACACCGTAGCCTTGCAAATGTGGCCATAGTGCTAGCCATGATGTCACCCACACGGCACCACACCCCCATGCCAGTCCTGTCTCCTGTGGGTGGTGGTTGTCCTCAGCAATTACCCTCCACACCCCTGAATCACAGAAACCCCTGTGCTGCCTTCAGGGTGCTGAGGAGGGGACCTGCCAGGCCTGGCCTGGCCGGCGAGATGGGGAAGGGGGGTCCCTGCCGCTTGGAGGCAGCTGCTGTCCTCTGAATGGCCCCCACCTGCAGAGTGAGGAGCCATGCGGGCTCTTGGGGTCTTGGGCCAGCCTGGAGGTTTGCAGGTGCTCCTCCCCGAAAGGCACGGAGGGCCCAGGGCAGCTTGTGTCTGATGGGTCCCTGCTGTCCCCTTTCTCTGGCTCTTCAGGATCTGGTGGAACGAGACTGCAATGGGGACACGCCAAACCTGAGTTTCTACAGAAATGAGATCCGCTTCCTGCCCAACGGTAGGTGCCCCACAACCACTGGCAACCGGCACTTCCATCCTTGCCTGGCGGGGGTGGTCCACTGGGGCCTGGTTTGGGATGTACCGGGGGATTACCAGGACCACGGCTTTCAAATAGCGCCACAGTGCCCCCTGGAGGCGGCCAGAGGGACTGCAGGACCCCAGCCTGGGATTTCTGCAGAGGTGTTTGGATCAGGGTGGGCTAACTCGGTCAAGAGCCGGAGACTGAATCTCTGCAGCTTTTCAGGCCACACCACTGAGCTCCTCCACGACCTCATGAAAGCCACACGTAAACCAAGGAGCGAAGGATGGTTTTTATATTTTTAAATGGTTGGAAAAAAATTAAAGTAGAAGCCGGGCCTGGTGGTTCATGCTTGTAATCCCAGCACTTGGGGAGCCCGAGGCAGGTGGATCACACAGGAGTTCGAGACCAGCCTGGCCAATATGGTGAAACCCCGTCTCTACTAAAAATACAAAAAAAAGTTGCGGGGTGTGGTAGTGTGCGCCTGTAGTCCCAGCTACTCAGGAGGCTGAAGCAGGAGAATCACTTGAACCTGGGAGGTGAAGGTTGCAGTGAGCCGAGATCACGCCACTGCGCTCCATCCTGGGCGACAGAGCGAGACTCCCTCTCAGAAAAAATAGAACAGTATTCTATGACTTCAATATTATAGGAAATTAAAATTTCAGTGTCAATAAAGTTTCACGGGCACGTGCCCACACCTGTTTATGCATTTGTCATGGCTGCAACATGAAACAGAGACTGGGTGGCTGCACACAATACTGTCAGGCCCCCATTTCGGGAGACTGTGCCTGCCACATCATGGGGCTGGCTTCAGCTGGGGGCTTTGTTTGAGGACAGATTTCTGTGGTTGACAGGCCACCTTTTGTGGGAGGCACTGAGGCCCCCTCCTATACAGACAGGTCCTGGTCAAGGACCACTGGTTCCCCCAGAGGGACCTGCCGGGCTCTCACTCGGGTTTGCCGCCAGCCAGCAGCAAGGGTCCAGTTCACAGATGGCAGCAGGGCAAGGGCTGTGCGTCGGAGGAGGGACGGGTAGCCCCGCTGAGCCTAGCACCCTGAAGTGCCTCAGGAGACAGGGACGAGGGGTAGCTTGGGAAAGCTGCTGGCAGCACTGTCTCCCTTTGCCCCCCTACACACCCCGTCCTCCTGAGCACGGGCAGGGTAGCTGCCACAGCTGACTTGTCCCCATGGGGCTCCCAGGCTGTTTCATTGAGGACATTCTTCAGAACTGGAGGGACAACTATGACCTCCTTGAGGACAATCACTCCTACATCCAGTGGTGAGTTGGGGAGAATGGGAGGATGGGGAGTGGGGGAGGCTTCGGGGGAGGGCCCTCCCAGGCAGGAGCCCACCCCATGCTGCTTCCTTGCGTGACTGAGCACTCCTTGTCCTTCCTGGAAGCTGGTGTCCATATGACACGAATGGACATTACTGGACATGCAAGAGCCACTGAGGGAAGGCTTAGGTCTGTCCCCAGTCTGTGGGCTCTTGGTGACCAGGGGGACAGGAAGGGTTGCACACAAGCTCCCTGAAACAGGAGAGGGGCGGGTCCTGCCTGCCAGAGGGGCAGCCTTGGTGTCAGGAGGCCTCTGTGAGCCTCAAGAGATGGCCCCTGTGTCTGACTCAGTTGGAGCAGGGTCCTGGCATAGTGCTGGGGTGAGCCTCGTGGCAGGCGTCTCGGGGATCCACAGTGTAGCCTCGGAAACACAGCATGGCCCTACTTTGGGGACAGCTCTCTGGGCGTCCACAGGGAGCCTCTGTTGGTGTGCAATGTGTCACGAGTGACAGCACAAGAGAGCACAAGTGAGGAGTAGAAAGGAAGGCCCTGGTCTGCCCGGGGTGGATGGCTACAGGGCCCCTTGCTGTCTGAGTCACCTCCCCAGTGCTGCGGTGGCTCACGGCCACACACCTCCTGTTCTGAGCCCTCGTCCGCTCACCTGAGTTCTCCCACCCTTGCTCCTCTGCCTAGCCACTCCCTCCTAGAGTTAAGCCTGGGAGCCCAGAGAGGGTGGGAGCTGCCCCGGGCTACACAGCAAGTGCATGCCTGAGGGCTGGAAGCAGCTCTCCTAACCCCTTGCCTGGGCATCTCTTCTCCTGCAGGCTGTTTCCTCTGCGAGAACCGGGAGTGAACTGGCATGCCAAACCCCTCACGCTCAGGGAGGTCGAGGTGAGCCAGGCCTTGGATGTGGCTGGAGGGGGAGATGGGGAGGCCTGGGCAAGCCACGCCTCTTCAGAGACAGGGTCACATCTGACAGCAGGCATTGAGTGCCCCCTCAGGGGCCCCTTGAAAGGCAGAGGTCCAGTATGATGACCTTCCGTATGATGCCCTTCCCTCCCCAGTGGTCCTCGCCCCACCAGGCATCTCGAGAAACCCGGTTTCCGAGGCTGTTTGTCCCCATGCGGGAGTCTGGGTCTGAGCCTCTGAGAGACCTGGAATGGCGGGATCTGCCTTTCTCACCACTGGTTTAGGCTGGAGTGGGGTCACCCAAGTCTGGAAGCTGCCCCTGAAGGATGCAGGGACTTAGAGAGCCAAGGGACCCCTCCTGGCGCTCCCATGGCCAGCGACTTCCTCTCGGGGGAGGGCCACAGCCTTGGGCCCTGGCAAGAGCTCAGAGCAGCTCAGAGGAGAGATGAAGACATGAATGTGTCTCTTGTCATTTTACCCTAAAAGTCTTAAGTTCAGGCCAGGCACCGTGGCTCACATTTGTAATCCCAGCACTGTGGGAGGCTGAGGTGGGTGGATCACCTGAGGTCAGGAGTTTGAGACCAGCCTGACCAACGTGACGAAACCCCATCTCTACTAAAAATACAAAAAAAATAGCCAAGCGTGGTGGCGGGCACCTGTAACCCCAGCTACCTGGGAGGCAGAGGTTGCGGTGACTGAGATTGCACCACTGCGCTCTAGCCTGGGCAACAGAGCAAGACTCTGCCTGTGTATGTATGTATGTATGTGTGTATGTATGTCTGTCTAGTCCAGGCCTCTGAGTGAGTCGGGACCCAAGGCCACTCCCACACTCCCCGAGAGAACTGGGGCTTCAGGGATGGTGCCCTGAGCTCTCCAAGGGGGTCTTTTCCAGGTGTTTAAAAGCTCCCCGGAGATCCAGGAGCGGTTTGTCCGGGCCTATGAACTCATGCTGGGCTTCTATGGGATCCAGCTGGAGGACCGAGGCACGGGCACAGTGGGCCGAGCACAGAACTACCAGAAGCGCTTCCAGAACCTGAACTGGTGAGGCCCAGCTACTCCTGCCCACCCTCAGCACAGAACAGGGTCACGTCAGGTTTCGGGCAGGTCACAGAGCGCTGCTGCAGACAAAGAACTCCAGGGCCGCTTGGGCAATAGACCAAGGCTGTGAGCCCCTCCTTGCTGCCTGTAGAGCCAGGCGGTCCCTCCCCAGTAGGGTTGGTGAGAAGGTAAAGAATGCTGTTCTTACAGCCGGGAGGTGGCAGTCCGCACAGAGAAGCAAACGGGTGATGGAGAATCTGCAGGCTGTTCCTGCACCCGGGAGGGGGCAGTCCGCATAGAAAAGCAAGCGGGGGTGAGGGAGAATCTGCAGCGGTACAGCCAGCTCTCACAGGGTGATCAAGGCCCCTGTACCCTGGAGGGGCCCCTTGTCGTTCTTGTCCAGCCAGCTCCTCCCCACCAGGGGGACTCGGGGTACAGCCACCCTGTAGGTGATGTGTCAGTATCCCTCCCAACCCCCAGGTGTCTAGGGCCCACAGGCCATTTTCACAGGGACAGCGTGAGTCCTCCCCTGGGCCCAGGGAGGCAAGTGGAGAGAAAGACTGGATCGTGGGCCAGGATGGGGGGACTCCGGTGGAGCTGGGTGGGAGTGCAGACTGGGACAGGGCGCGGCCCAGCAGGAGGGGCCCCGGCCATTGACCTCCGCTGACCTGGACCTCCCACAGGCGCAGCCACAACAACCTCCGCATCACGCGCATCCTCAAGTCGCTGGGTGAGCTGGGCCTTGAGCACTTCCAGGCGCCGCTGGTCCGCTTCTTCCTGGAGGAGACGCTGGTGCGGCGGGAGCTGCCGGGCGTGCGACAGAGTGCCCTGGACTACTTCATGTTCGCTGTGCGCTGCCGGAACCAGCGTCGCCAGCTGGTGCACTTCGCCTGGGAGCACTTCCGGCCCCGCTGCAAGTTTGTCTGGGGGCCCCCGGACAAGCTGCGGAGGTTCAAGCCCAGCTCTCTGCCCCGTCCGCTCGAGGGCTCCAGGAAGGTGGAGGAAGAAGGAAGCCCCAGGGACCCCGACCGCAAGGCCAGCACCCAGGGTCGGACCTGTGGGCCAGAGCACAGCAAGGGTAGGGGCAGGGTGGACGAGGGTCCCCAGCCACGGAGTGTGGAGCCCCAGGATGCGGGACCCCTGGAGAGGAGCCAGGGGGATGAGGCCGGGGGTCATGGGGAAGATGGGCCAGAACCCCTAAGCCCCAAGGAGACCAAGAAGAGGAAGCTGGAGCTGAGCCGGCGGGAGCAGCCCCCAACAAAGCCAGGCCCTCAGAGTGCCTCGGAGGTGGAGAAGATCGCTCTGAACTTGGAGGGGTGTGCCCTCAGCCAGGGCAGCCTCAGGACGGGGACTCAGGAAGTGGGGGGCCAGGACCCCAGGGAGGCCGTGCAGCCCTGCCCCCAACCCCTGGGAGACAGGGTGGCCGACAAGGTGAGGAAGCGGAGGAAGGTGGATAAGGGTGCTGGGGACAGTGCTGCGGTAGCCAGTGGTGGTGCCCAGACCTTGGGCCTTGCCGGGTGCCCTGCCCCATCGGGGTACCCCAAGGCTGGACACAGTGAGAACGGGGTTGAGGAGGACACAGAAGGTCGAACAGGGCCCAAAGAAGGTACCCCTGGGAGCCCATCGGAGACCCCAGGCCCCAGCCCGGCAGGACCTGCAGGGGACGGGCCAGCTGAGAGCCCGTCGGAGACCCCAGGCCACAGCCCGGCAGCACCTGCAGGGGACGAGCCAGCCAAGGCAGGGGAGGCAGCAGAGGTGCAGGACACAGAGGTGAAGCCTTTTGCCAAATCTGGGAAGCCTTAAGGAAAGGATTCCCCGATGGCATCTTGGCCCTCCTGGCCCTGCTGCAGGGGCTGGGGCCTCCAGAGCTGCTGCGGGCTCCCCTCAGGCTCTGCTCCGTGACCCATGACCCACAGTGCTGGCCTCCTGTGGTGGCCACTGTAGCAGCCACCGGAAGGTGCGAGGCCCTCAGGGAAGGCCAAGGCCCGCAGAAGCCTCCTGGCCTGGCTGTCTTCCCCACTCAGCTCTCCCCTGCACCCTTGTCTTTGTAAATTGACCCTTCTGGGGTGGAGGGGGTGGGGGGGCAGGGCTGCTTTTCTTAGTCTGGTGCCAAGCAAGGCCTTTTCTGAATAAACTCATTTGACTTTGAGTCTTTGGTATGGAGTGGGGTCCTGTTAGGTGGCTGGTAAGGCTGGTATCACAGCTGCTGTCCCTCCAGGCTCTGGTGGCCTGGCCCGGCTACTGCCTCACATTGCTCCACCAGGTGCCCATGGGGGCAGAGTGGTGGCACAGCCCTCCCCACACACCCACTTGGCCACAGTCACCAGGCGTGCACAGGTGGGCAGGCTGCAGCCTCTCAGGGCCTTTGAAGGTCGGACCGAGGTCCCTCAGCAGGCTTTGCCACCTGTTGCAGATGAGTCTGGGGATCCCCCTGGGGTTGGCTGGGGGCAGTGCTTGTGCATGGTGGGGGTGTAGACCTGGCCTTTCTGCCTGCTGTGATGTAGGGTGCGATGCTGTGCCTCAGGCAGGCTTGGCAGTACTTTCTGTCAGGCCCCTTGGCTCCCTCAGGTCTGGTGAAGGCAGGTGTACCCCCTGGGCAGCCCCTCCCTGCAGTCTGGTCTTGTCACCCTGGGCCAGGACCCCCACCCTTCCCGGTTCACCTACATTTCTGCATATGCGGGGTAAGGAGCTTTTGTGGGGCCTCAGAGGAGGGGCCGGACACTTGTCTTTGCTCAGTGAAGGACAAGGCAGACCCGGGGCACCCCTGGGTGGGAGGATTAAAGCTGTAGACCTGGTACCACTTCAGGGAAAATGCCCAGGGCCCATCTGGTGGCATTGGATACACAAGCCAGAAGTCACTGGGAGGAGACACCCCAGGTTCAATAATCCCCCAGAGCTGGGTGGGGAAGCTGTGGGACCCCTGGTGCCTCAACTCAAGTGTGGGTGGCTCAGTGAGGGGATTCCTGCCATGGAGGGAAACCGAGGCAGTGAGGGGGACATAGGGCTAGAAATGCAGTCACTGGGGCAGCACCCAGCAGATCCAGCGTCCCTGGTTCAGGCTGTTGCGGGGCTGCAGTCGGTGGAAATCAGCACCTGAAGTGAGGAGCCCCTGTTGGAGCAGCCCTGGGGGCTGGTGCCTGGTGGTGGGCGCCTGGGGACAGCAGGCAGTGCTGGCCAGCCAACCCGGGCTTCAGGGAGAGTGATGACCCACAACGGGTGGGCAGCAGGAGGCTCTGCACCAGTCAAAGGTGAGCCGGGGGAGGCTGAGCTCTGGCAGCATCCACCCTCTGCCTAGGATCTGCCTGGAGCTGGGGGTGGTTTTTTGAGGGACTTGAAGGTGGTTCAGGGGGACACCAAGTAGGTGTCCCAGGCGTGAGGCGGCTCCCCTGGCCTGAGGTGAAGGCCAGCTCTTTTGTCTCATTTGGATCAGATAGCAGTTCTTGCTGACTGCATGCTGGGCATCGTGGGGATAGGCAGAGTGGGGTGTGGGGCCAGGGACCAGGGGAGAGCTGCTGAGGAGGGGGCTGGCCACAGGGTCATCTTGCCAGGTGGAACTGGTAGGGAGGACTCATCCTGTCCCCCAGACCCTGGGCTTGGGGTGGGGCTGCTGCTAGGAGCCCCTAAGTCCCCCAGCTGTCTGGGCTGACCTACTCCACCCACCCCTCCCCCTTGTCAAAAGTCCTCTGTGAGGAAGCTCTGTGCCAGGATGACTTGCACTCCTCAGGAGGGTGGGCCTTTCCAGCTCCTCCCACCTGGCTGGAGACCCTGGTACCACACTGATGGAATTCACACACCCCTCGCAGTCACCGCTCTCCCCCAGCAGTGAAGGGAGAATCTCCCTCCACTCACTTCACCTCGGGAGAGATTAGAGTGACACTTCATGATTTTGAGACAGGGTCTCACTCTCTTGCCCACGCAGGAGTGCAGTGGCGCCATCTTGGCTCACTGCAGCCCCAAACTTACGGGCTCAAGCGATCCTCTTGCCTCAGCCTCCTGTGTAGCTGGGCCTACAGGTGAGCACCACCATGCCCAGCCCATGTTTTAATTTTTGGTAGAGATGAGGCCTCCCTCTGTCACCCAGGCTGACTGCGTCCGGCGGGAGTGCCGCACTCCTGCTGAGCGGTTTTGCGCCCACTCCCCTCTCATCCTCTCCTGCCCTTGCTAACTCACAGCATCGCAACAGTCATGAGTCCCCACCTGCCCAAAGGAAGCTCCTGCAACCTCCTACAACCCCCAGGGCAGCCTTTCTCGGGGAATTCTCCAGACTCCTGGGGGAGAGGCTGCCATTCTGCGCCTTCATGGACCCTGCAGGCAACTGGAACGTTTGAGTCCCCCAGGGCAGCGACTGCCCGGGCAGCCTGAGACAGACCTTGGCCGGGCTTGGCGACCCCCGAGCTTGTGGGAGATGGACATGGCCAGCACCGCCTTCAGGTTCCTGCTCAGGACACAGTTCCTTCAGGCCAGGGATCTGGGGAGGCACCCTTCCCCTGGGCCAGGGTCATCGGTTTGCGCTTGCTCCCGGGAGTCTGGGATTGGAGTCTTGTCTTAGGCAGTGGCAGCTGACGTGGCCTGACCACCCGGCCTGTCCAGGTCCACAGGTGAGGGGCCGCAGTGGGGGTGCTCCCAGCCCAGCAGGCAGCCCTGGACAGTGACCCCAGAGCAGGAACCAGGGCTGCAGTGGGCACTGACCCGGCCCTGATACCGAGGATTCGCCCTCCCCGGGGTCTTCCTGGGCCTTGGGCTGCCTGGGTCCGCTCCAGCGACTGGAGAGGGGTCTGCGGCTTCGGAAACTCGCGGGTCCCCCCTGCCCCTTCCTGAAGGGAGCCCTTCAGCGCCGCACGCCTCCTCCCCCACACTTGGGTTGAAGAGCAAGGGGAGAAAAGAGCGTCTTTCTCTCTTGCTCAAAGCTGCGTGTGTGCAACGCGCCAGTCCCAGGATAATTTTAACTCGCGGCCGGAGAGAAGGCGGCGCCCGCCTGGCGTCTTTTTTTTTTTTTTTCACCCTGGAGGGCTGGGCTGTGGCGCGGGGCGGGTAGAACCCCCCGCCCAGGTGGGCCCGGCTGAATGGGGGGCTTGTGCAGGCGGGGGCGGGGAAGGGGAAAGGGAAGGGGCCGCCCACCTCGCTCCCCGCCTGCCCGCCCGCCCGCTGCCAGCCCCGCCGCAGTTCAGACTCCGCGCAGCCATGGCCCGGCCGCCCGCGCTCGCCCCGCTCCTGCTCCTGCTCCTGCTCGGGGAGCTCCTGGCGGCCGCCGGGGGGCAGGTGAGCGTGAGCTCCGGGCTCTGACGCTGGACGTGGAGCCGCGCGGCCCAGGGACGGCCCCAGCCCCGAACCCGCCACTCCGGGGTGCCCGGCGCAGCCTCGACGCCCCCAGCCCGTGTGTCGCCGTCGGGGTGCGGAGTCGCCAGAGCCTCGGGATGAGCCCGGACCGACCGCGTCCTCGATGGGTCCTCGCTGGCCCTGGTCGGCCGGCGCCGCCGCTTCTGCTGGGAGCACAAGGAGGCCTTTGTTCCCGTGGCCCGAGGGAGGCGGGGGACACACTGCCCGGGGTGCCTGGCTCCGCCCGAGGCTTTGGGGCTCACCGAGGAGAGCAGGCCCCGGAGCCGCTCGGGACCCGGGAGGAGGGAATGCTGGGTCAGGCCCCCTGGGGCACCTGCGCTCCTTAATGAGTTTTCTCCGTTTCAGAAAGTGGGACTCCCAGGCCCTCCAGGTCCCCCAGGGCCACCGGGGAAGCCCGGCCAGGACGGCATTGACGTGAGTTTGGGGGTGGGGAGGGCCCCGAGCGCTCTGGGGTTCTGACTCTGGCCCCCACCTCCCTGAGCTCCCCAGCCTGATGGAGAGAAAACCAGGCCCCACCTCCCAGAGCCAGGGTGACATCAGGGGGCAGCCAGAGCCTTCATGGGATGGAGGTGGCCCTGCGGGGATTGCTGGTGGATAGGGGTGGAGGGTGTCACGTGGTGGTCCTCGACCCAGAATGCCAGCACTGAGGTATGTGTGTCTGGGTCCCCTGAGGGGCCTGTGCCCCCGTGTTCTGGGTTCTGGCCCCTTGGGCTGAAGTGGGGAGGGGCATGTCCCTCGGGTGGTTGGGGACCGGGGGTGTTGTTGGAGGTTGCTGGGCTCTGGAGCCAGCCATGGAGGGGGCTCAGGAGCCGACTCGGTCCCAGAGATGGCGTCCCTCACGGGTATCTCAGGCCTGGTATGGACCAAGCAGCAGGAGGGGGCAGCTGAAATTCTACAGCTGTGTGTCTCTCTGAGGGACCGTCTGGGGTGAACCTCCCATGTGGCCACTACCAGGATAGGGGTCCCCTCAGGGCCTGTGCTCGCTGCGTGGTTCTCCATGGAGGGCTGTGGAGGGCTGTACCAAGAGCCCCCCGTGACCCACCCTCTGCCCCCCGCCCAGCTCGGCCTCAATGGCCACAGCCTCCTTGCCCGGCCACAGGGCTGTGCTCAGGACAGGCATGTGGGCCTGAACCCCCATGGCCCACGGCCCTGGCCTCCCTAAGGCTCCTCCTGGGCCAGATACCTGGACCCCAGGGCTCCCACCTGAAGCCTGGTCTTGACGTCTCAGTTAAAGACCCGGTGGTCGTCAACAGGGTGGGGAGCTGGGGGATCTTCCTGGAGACTGTGGGGAAGCTGCCCTTAGCAGCAGATGGAACAGAGGGGCCTCCCAGCCCCCAGGCCTTCTTCCTAAAGCCCCAGGCCATTGATGGAGGGGGATTAGTGATGCATTCCCATTACTCCTGGGAGCTGTGTCCCCACGCCTGCAAAGTGGTTCCCAAATGCCCTGTGGCTGCAAGCGCTGAGCCCCTCTCTCCAGGTCACCCCTTTGCCTACTGCTGCCCCACACATGGGAGGGCGCCCCCTAGGTATGGATCGGGGGCTCAGGGACGCCTTTTGTCTGCTTGAGCTGGGCCTGCAGGGCTGATGTGGAGGCCAGCACTGCTCTTTTCCCTGAGGCGGGGTTCTTGGGCGACCTCTGATTTTCAGGGTTACATGTGGGTATCTTTCCTCACAGGGAGAAACTGGTCCTCCAGGTCTGCCTGGGCCCCCGGTGAGTGTCCCTGGCTAGGGAGATAACCTTTTTCCAGTCTGGAGAGAAAGAGAGGACTCGGAACAGAGGGGTCATTGATGTCCTGTCTCATCCTGCCGGAGCCCGGGTTGCCTAAGGGGAGGCCTCAGAGGGCCCGGAGCAGGCCCGGAGCCAGGGGGCGGGAGGGGAGTGTGTGGGCTCACCCTCTGCATGTTCTGGGCAGGGCCTGACTTTGAAGCTTTCTTTGGACCAGTGCCAGGCAGGCCAGGGCCGGAGCTGGTACAGCCCTTCAGGTCCCCCAGGCCCAAGGTCGCACGGAGCCCTCCCACTTTCTCCAGCTCCAGGGATTGAGGGTCCTGGGGCTCAGAGTCCTGTCTGGGCCCACTGGGGGTCCAACAGAGGTGCCTGCTGGCCCTTAGCCAGGGAGGCTGAGGTGACCAGACGAAGATCTTACAGATGCCACTGAGGGAGGAGGCGGGCAGCCTTCCTGGGCCAGCAAGGTGTGGGCAAGCAGGACATGCGTGCCCCAGCTGAGCTGGGTCTGCCAGACGGCAGGGAGGACCCAGGTGGGGGGAATTGGAAAGCATTTTGCTTCCTTGCTGAAGGACTGGGCTCGGAGCCAGACCCCACCCTCACATCTCTGCCCTTTCCTCCTGTACAGGGACCCAAGGGGGCCCCAGGAAAGCCGGGGAAACCAGGAGAGGCCGGGCTGCCCGGACTGCCGGGTGTGGACGTGAGTGCGCCTGCCCCTCCCCCCATACCCCACTCCCCGCTCCGAGGCTCTGGAGGAGTCCAGCCTTAATTGCTGTTGTCCAGCTGGGCCTGCTCAGGCGGGAAGCCCAGTCCTGAGAGAAGTCTCCAGAAGTCCCCAACAGGGGTCCTTTGGCCTTTATCCCAGATGCCACTAGCATCTGGCAGAGGACAGAGCCAGCCCAGTGGAGTCGGAAGTCCCGCCAGCCTTCGCTTGTCCAGGAACGAGTGCCCATTGTCAGGCCCCTCTGCCCACTGCTGCCCGGGCCCCTGTGAGCCCCAGGCTGGCCTCGCTCAGTCATCATGGGCTCCAGGCCTGACCCCAGGGCCACTGGAGCTTTATTCGGGAAGCCAGGCCTGAGAAGTGAGCTGTCCGGTCCTACTGGGTTGTTCCCCGAGGCCTGACTACAGCAGGGGCCTCCGTTGCTGGCTTCCTGCTGGCTGCCCCCCTCCTCCCAGGCCCTCTGGGCACAGCAGGTAGACAGTGGACAGGGCCAGGAGAGGAGGCTGCCAACCTAAGGGTCTTCTGTGCCTCTGGACGCGCCAAGGGAAGGGTCCATGCTTCCGTTTTTGCCTGGGAGTGGCACGTGCTTCCCATACGGCCCCTCGAACTCGCCCTCTGCCTCTTTCCCCAGGGTCTGACTGGGCGAGATGGACCCCCTGGACCCAAGGGTGCCCCTGGGGAACGGGTAAGTGCCTGTGCAAAACCCAGTGGCTTCAGTTCAGCAGTGAAGTCCCTCGGCCACCTCTGGCTGTTCTGTGTCCGCAAGGCCAAGGAGCTGGTAGTTCCAAGGACAGCTGCCCTGCCCGTGCCTGGGGTGGAGGGGCAGAAGGGAAGGGTGCCACGTGGCCAGTCCCCTGTGCCTGCCTCCCTGCCCCACCCCCACATAGGGTCAGAGTTGTCCTGGTATCCAGACCATGGCAGGGAGAAGAGGGATGGTTTGGGGGAACCCACCCCAGGTGCCTCCTCAGAATGTCCCTGCAGCCCCCAAGGACCTGGGCGGACCACCACCAGGGACCCCTGGGCACGCAGCCTGCAGAGTCCCCTGTGCCTGCCTGCTGGACACTGAATCTTTTACCCTGACTGAGCGGCACCACCGCCCAAGGGTGCCTTTCTCCCCTCGTGGCTTCTGAGTACAAAACCGAAACCAGCATTCTCTCTTCGGCAGTCAGCCAACCGGGTGCCACTGACCCCAGACTCAAAGCATCACAGAGGGCAGGAAGGCTGGGCTGGGGACACAAGGACACAGCCCTGCCCGTGGGCCCCTTGAGAGCTCGTCAGGCATGAGGCGGATTCTGAGCTGAAAACAGGAGGGAAATAGTAGCTGCTGGCGGCCGAGTCCGTGGTGCCCGGGGGTGTGGGGTGGGCTCGTCTCCAGGCTTTCAGGAGGGGCCTCCAGCCTTAGAGCAGGGCCCGTGTGTGCCGTCCAGGGAATGAGACAAGCAGCAGGGGCCAGACAGGGTCCAGAGAGTTTGGAGAGCAGACAGGACCTGGCTGCCCAAGGCTCCGGGGACTTGCTGACGACGTGGGCGGGGGCTGAGGATTCAGCAGGCTCCATGGGTGGGTTATCGGGAGGGCTTCCTGGTGGAGACGGGCACCTGGGGTCACTTCTGTGCATCTCAGACCTGCCCCAGGTCGCGCCTTCGCCTTTCTGTAGCAGGCACTGGGACTCTGGTGCCATCTGTCTCCAGCAGCTCCCCAGGATGGCAAAGACCCTCCAGGTCAAGAGGGCTCGAAGGCCCTGCCCCTCTGCGAAGTGCAGACTTGGACCCTGTTGCCCTGGGAGTTGGAGTTGCGGGTCCCACTTCAGCGGGAGGGGATTGGGTTTGCAAATAGAGGCCCAGCCCAACCTAGATGCCTGCTTTCCTCCCACAGGGAAGTCTGGGACCCCCGGGGCCGCCTGGGCTGGGGGTGAGTATGGAGTGTGGTCTTCTCCTCTCCATGGAGTTTGGGGAACTGGAGAGTCTGGTCTAAATGGCATCCAGGAATCTCAGGGGCCATCCCTGGCCCTCTCCTCTGCAGCCTCTCCAGAGGCTGGTGCCTGGACAGAGTCCTGGAGCCCTCTCTGGGCTGGGACCAGATGCCCATGCTGGAACCGCCCTTTCCCCGGGACCCACCTGGGCCATCTTAGGGAGGGGTGAGGCACAGCCCATGTTGTGCCCAGCAGGCTCTGACCCCATGTTTGGCTTTGCAGGGCAAAGGCCTCCCTGGACCCCCCGTGAGTACTGACAGCCCTCGGGGCCCTGAGCAAGCACGCAAGTACCCAGAGCCTGCCAGGCTGGGATGTCCCAAACCGTGCCTGGGGGTGGGGCTTCTCAGGGGCGGTGATCTGACCACCCCATACCTGGAGCCCCCCTCCCTTCGGAGGCGGCACACCGACCCTGGGTGGGGATCCTCGGGGTTCCCAGGTGCAGACCTCCTCACCTCTCTTTACCTCCCTCCAGGGAGAGGCAGGAGTGAGCGGCCCCCCAGGTGGGATCGGCCTCCGCGGCCCCCCGGTGAGTGGCTGTCCCAGACCCCCTTAGAGTGCTCACCTGTGGCCTCCACCCCCAGACTCAACAGCCAGGGACCCTCTTCCCCTTTCGCCTTTCCCTTTCTTTCCGACCCCTACCTTGGTAGGTGTTGGTAGAAGCCCTGGCCAATGATCCAGACCCGACCTCAGGACGCAGACACCAGCAGAGGCGTGGGAGTGGGGGCTGGCGGGAGCTGGGCGTGTCCACCTCCCTGGGAGAAGCCAGGCACCTCACTTAGGTGGGGGCTGGTCCCAGTCTAAGTCGTACCACTCTAAGAAATAGCCTCTCTCCAGGGACCTTCTGGACTCCCCGGCCTCCCTGGCCCCCCAGGACCTCCCGGACCCCCTGTAAGTACTGGGCAAAGGCTCTAAGAAGTGCTGGGCATGGACTAGGGCACCGGGTTGGGCCCTCCCCCTTCCCCCTCCCCCTCCCCCTCCCCTTCCCCCTCCCCCTCCCCCTCCCCCCCCCCCCCCCTCCCCCTCCCCCTCCCCTTCCCCCTCCCCCTCCCCCTCCCCCCCCTTCCCCTTCCCCCTCCCCAGGCTCCATGCCCTCCGAGATCTCCTAACCCTAACTTGGCCACTCCCAGAAACAGTCAGTGGTGGGGGCAGTGGCTATGGCTAGGCCAGCCAACTTGGGGATGATCAGGGCTCAGGTCCCCATGGCCACCCTGCCCCAAGGACAGGTGGATTCTGTCATTGTCACATGCCCTGTGGGTGGGCCAGCAGCACCCAGCACTGGCCACTTGGGGGATGGGATGAAGGGTCTCCAAGTCCCCTGGTAGATGGGGAAGATTGTGGTCCATCAGAGAGTGGGTGGATGGGTTGGGTGGGTGCAGGTGGACAGGGAGGGCAGGAGAATGTCAGCTGTCTCTTTGTGTCTTAGGGACACCCAGGAGTCCTCCCTGAAGGCGCCACTGACCTTCAGGTAGGCACTTGCAGCCATATATGAAGGGCGCTGGGAGGTGCCTACCTTGGGGGGCGGGGTCTGGCCTGGAGAGGGACTCGTCCATCCTGGCAAGAAGGCAGGGCCTGAACACTCCCTGGGAATGAGAGCTCAGTGCAGACAGCTCAGATACAACCTGGCAGAGAGCCTGGCTGGGACCTCCCCCTCCCGCTTCCCACCCTCCTCGCCACCGCCTAGACCTGCACTGTCCCTCACGAAGCCACCAGGCGCATGGCGCTGTGCAAATGTAATGAATCATAATCATGTTACAGAGCCCTCGAGCTCCCCTGCGTCATCCGCAGAGGGCACCCTTGGCCACAGATGGCGACAGAATAGTCCCTCGCTGCATTCGGGACTGGAGTCTGAGGCCCACCTTTATCTTGATCTTTGAACCATGTCAATCGCCTGAAAAGAAAACAGGTTCAGGCCAGGCACAGTGGCTCACGCCTGTAATCCCAGCACTTTGGGAGGCCAAGACAGGAGGATTGCTTCAGCTCAGGAGTTTGAGACCAGCCTGGGCAACATAGTGAGATCTTTGTCTCTACAAAAAATGTTTAAAGTAGCCAGACGTGGTGGCATGCCTGTTGTCCTAGCTACTTAGGTGGCTGTGATGGGAGGATCACTTGAGCCCAGGAGGCAGAGGTTGCAGTGTGCTGTGATCAAGCCACTGCACTCCAGCCTGAGCAACCAAGCTAAACCCTGTCTCAAAAAAAATTTTTTAAAAAGTGAAGAGGAAAGGCCGGGCGCGGTGGCTCAAGCCTGTAATCCCAGCACTTTGGGAGGCCGAGATGGGCGGATCACGAGGTCAGGAGATCGAGACCATCCTGGCTAACACGGTGAAACCCCGTCTCTACTAAAAAATACAAAAAAAATTAGCCGGGCGAGGTGGTGGGCGCCTGTAGTCCCAGCTACTCAGGAGGCTGAGGCAGGAGAATGGCGTGAACCCGGGAGGCGGAGCTTGCAGTGAGCTGAGATCCGGCCACAGCACTCCAGCCTGGGCGGCAGAGCGAGACTCTGTCTCAAAAAAAAAAAAAAAAAAAAGTGAAGAGGAAAGAAAATGGGCTTGGGAGGCCACGGATCTGTCTCTCCTCTGTTTGGCAGTCAGTGCCTTGTTTCCATAGAAAGGTTTGATAGTTTTGAAGGGAAAAGCTCGGCCCACTCTGACCTGGCCACCGGTGGCTGTCTACCAGCCTCTCTCCTCACCCCACCCCGGGACCTGGGTGCCTGGCCAGCCTGTGTCTCAGAAGGGAGGCTTTAGGGAACCTTCCAGAATGTGGTGTGTGATTGGGCCCCTGACCATGGGATGAGTGGGGCGGGGGCTGAAGATACGGGTCTGAACCCTTGGCCCAGCCTGCCCATTGCAGCTGTGGGATAATCTAGAAGCAGCCCTGGGTTTCCTGAGCATCAGGCCTGTTGCCTGGGCTCATGGTGTCCCTCCTAAAAGCCCCGTGCCAAGCACATTCCTGTGCTGAGGACAGCCCCCGACCTAAGGCTGCTGCAAGGCTCCCTGCAGAGCCGACTGCTGTGCTGTGCTGAATGGCTGCTTTGAAACCCAGTGTCTGCCGTGGGGCTGAGAAATCCGAGCCGGCTGCTCTATGCAGCCTCCGCTGCGCTTGGCCAGTGCTGAAGGAGACTCTGTCTGTGTCCTGTCCTGGTGCTGTCACCGGGGCGGAGTGGCCTCCTGGGGTCCCGTCACCCATGCGGAGTGGCCTCCTGGGGTCCCGTCACCCGTGCGGGGTGGCCTCCTGGGGTCCCGTCACCCGTGCGGGGTGGCCTCCTGGGGTCCCGTCACCCGTGCGGAGTGGCCTCCTGGGGTCCCGTGGGTGCTGACTTCTGCGTCGGAGGGTCCTGCTCTGTTTGGCTGGGAGGGGTCTGACTGCTCTGTTTTCTGCCAGTGCCCAAGTATCTGCCCACCAGGTCCTCCAGGGCCCCCTGGAATGCCGGGGTTCAAGGTGAGTCACTGGGACCCAAGCACTGCCCTGTGCTGGGCAGGAGGCAGCTGGGCTCCCATGGGGCTGTGGGGGTGGCAGGTCCAGAAAGCCGGGCCCTGGTTCCAGGGTTGCCCCAGGAAGAAAGCCAGTCCAGCCTCCCTGTCCCGCCTTCAGCACCCCAGTGACAAGCTGATGTGGCCAGGGTGGGACTAGTAATGGGCATCAGAGAGAGACTGTGGGGGAGAGCTAGCCTCAAGCCCCCACCCACCCCCCAGCCCTGGCCCGCTTCTGACCGCAGAGCACCCTCAGGTGGGTCCCAGCGCCTCTCAGGCCTCGGTTTCCCCGTAAGGGCCCAGGCCCACAGTCCTGCACTGCCGTGTGGCGGGCCCTGGGCTGACCTCACTTCAGTGTTGCCAGGGAGGGGGGTGTCCGGGGGTGGGGTGGGCAGTGACCCCATGTTTGCTTTCAGGGACCCACTGGCTACAAAGGCGAGCAGGGGGAAGTCGGCAAGGACGGCGAGAAGGTAAAGCTACCGCACAGCAGCTGGGGAGGGGCTGGGGCCTGGGGGCTGGGCTCAGGCAGGAGAGAGGGGCTGTCTCATGGGTGTGCCTGTGCTGGCACCTGCTGTGCCCGTCTTCTGGGGGCCTGGCTGGCCAGAGCTGCGCGATTTGGGCAGGGTCCCTGGACAGATCCCTCCTGCCTGGCCTGGCTGTGGAAGCTCCCTGGTTTGTGTCTGTGGCCAGGGCAAGAGGCGTCTGTGAGGATGACTTTCTTTAGGCTGTAGCGTTCCCTCACCTGTGGCTGCTATCCATGGAGGGTGTCCATCGTCACGTGCAGGCCAGGGGACCAGGTCTGGGATGGCCTTTAGCATGACTGGAGTGATCAGATGAGGAGACACCAGGTGCACATCAGAGGGGTCTCTGCTTGGCCATGAGGAGGGGCCTGGACAGGGCTGAAGGGTTTATGGGAACGGTGACCACGGACCCAGCCCCGCAGGGCGAGGCCACCGAGACTCGCAGGACTGCTCCGGAGCTGTGGGCAAGTGACCCCTTCACAGAGCCTCCAAGGACAACTGTGAAGGGGGCAACACCCCCAGCTGCTTGGGCTTGACTAGGGTGACTGGAGGCAGCGAAAGGTGCAAGGAGAGCCAGACTGGGCCACTGACCACCCTGTCCCCTCTGTTTCAGGGCGACCCTGGCCCCCCTGGGCCCGCCGGCCTCCCGGGCAGCGTGGGGCTGCAGGTGAGGCTAGGAAGGGGTAAGGCTGGTGGGATGGGAACTCAGCCCTGCACATATCTACCCCCGAGGGGCCATCTCAGGCTGGGGAGCATTTGGCCAATACCCAGGCACAGGAGCGCGACCTGGCTGGGGGTCTCACCTCTGCCAAGGCTGCTGATTTCAAGGCTGGTGCCCCCTACCTCTGGGGGACCTGAGCTGAGGCTGAGGGCTCATGGAAGACACCAGGGCTCCCAGGGGTACCCCGAGGGCCGAGGCCCTGGGTACTCCCCGGGGTGGAGGTGAAGCCCTAGTCTCTGCAACTGTGCCTCTCCCGCAGGGGCCCCGGGGATTACAAGGACTGCCAGGGCCACTCGGGCCCCCTGGGGACAGGGTAAGTCCTGCAGCCCCTAGTGGGGGCCGGCCAGGTGGCTGGGGGCCTGGCTGTCCACACCTCCAGACTTCAGATGGGCCCCATGAGTGACGCTCTGAAGCAGCCGGCACCCTGGCTCTGGCCGCCGCCGCTGTGGCGCAGGCCTTGCTCTGGGCCCCTGTTCTCGCGTGTGCCTGGGCTGACAGTCAGCAATCACTGACACCCGCACGCAGTCCCAGGCTGCTGTGGGGGCTGTTCGCACGTGT
Source organism: Trachypithecus francoisi (assembly GCF_009764315.1). NCBI lineage: Eukaryota > Metazoa > Chordata > Mammalia > Primates > Cercopithecidae > Trachypithecus > Trachypithecus francoisi. The sequence goes on from NW_022681467.1 coordinate 58,658,561, forward strand.
GCCTGGGCGAGGGCTGATGAACTGCTCGCTGACACCAGCACGCAGTCCCAGGCTGCTGTGAGGGCTGTTGTGGCTTAGGCCAGAGCAAGGGGCAGGAGGGATTTGGAGACGATCAGGTGGCATCTTGGGGGAACTTGCTGGGGAGCCCTAGAGGAAGGGCTGCTTGTGTCTGGGCCTCCCCTGAGGGAGCACTGGGGGGATGCCAGCTAGGCCTCAGACAAGATGACCCCGGATCCCCTCTCTCTGCAGGGTCCCATCGGGTTCCGAGGGCCGCCTGGGATCCCAGGAGCGCCTGGGAAAGCGGTACGTGTGTCCGTGGACGGTGGGCCCCGTGCCTCATGGCCTCTCTCCCCTTTCCCTGTGCTCCTCCCAGATGCCCCCAGCCCCACTGGGGCCCCCCTTCTGTGGCTGAGCTGTTCCCTGGACACCCTGGGAGGGCTTGTGGCATGAGTAGTGGGTGCTTACCAATGGAATCCATTCTTCGTGGGACATTCACCTCCTTTCTGGTTCTGGATGTGGAATGAGAGGTCACCATTGTCCCTGTGGCACCTCCAGCCATCTCTGACCACTCCTGGAGGGCTGTCCCCTGCTCAGGCCTGGAGGGCCCCCATCCCACTCTGACCATCTCCGTGGTGTTAACTCTGTCCCTGTCCCACCTTATCATTTCCAGGGTGACCGAGGCGAGAGGGGCCCAGAAGGGTTCCGCGGCCCCAAGGGTGACCTCGTAAGTGAGAAGGAACTTGGTTCCCTGGGTCCTTATGTGGAAGAACCCAATTTCCCTCCTGACTCGTGCTGGGGATGGGGCACACTTGGGAGTGAGACTGTGAGGGGCCACCCTGGTTGGGCCTGGGGGTGCATGGGGGTGAGCCTGGCCCTGGAGGGCCCCAGCTCTCTCCCTGGCCCCAGCCGTTCTCCCAGAGCCGCATGGGAGCTCTGTGGCCCCCTGCAGAGCAGCCAGTGGGCCGGGTGGAGGGACCAGGCTCCAGGGCTTGGATCCTGCCCCCAGAGAAACGGCTCTTTGGGTTGAGCAAGTGAACATAAGGAAAGTCCAGAGACATAAGGAAAGTCAAGCGTTCCAGGAGTGGAACTGAAGTGACCGTCCCCAAACTGGTCAACCTCCACACCTCTCTCGACCGAGCCCTCGCAGCCGGAGCAGCAGGGAGCCACGGAGCCGTGCTGCAGCATCCATGGATCCAAACACAGTTTTCTCCGCGCACCCACAGGCCCCAGGGTGGTGGTCAGGGATGGCCCCTGCCACTGCCCCCCACAGCTCCTTGGTGTCCCCGAGCAGCTGGCCGGGGAATGCGTGAGGCCATCTGGGAAGAGACTGCCACTGCCTCTGTCACTTGTGTGTCCTCTAGGGCAGACCTGGTCCCAAGGGAATCCCCGGAGTGGCCGGGCCAAGTGGGGAGCCGGTGAGTGCATGTGGCTACTCCCCAGAGAATGCTCCTCCCCTGGGTGCTGGCTACGTACAGGCAGAGACCGCACTCAGAAGGGATGGAGCTCAGTGCCCTCTGCTGTGGCCATCTTGAAATCCGGGTTAACGGTTGAACAGCCCCACTGCCCTGCACATTTCTCTTTTGCCCAGAGCCTCACGAGTGTGCAGGAGTAGGGCCCTCAGGCTGGGTTTGCCTGCATGGAGGACACGGGAAGTAAGGGTGGGTGGGCAGCACCAGTGGGCAGAGGTGGCTACTCCTGGGGTCCCAGGCACCCGTGCAGGCACTTTCCTTCCTACTGTGTGCCCACCCTCAGCCCAGACTGGAGCTCCCTTCCAGCCCCTCATGTTGCCTCTACCCCTGGAGCGGTGCCCTCTCTTGGGACACCCAGCACTTGGCTGTGTCCTGATTTCAAAACCAGTCCAGGGTGGACGAGGCAGGCCTGGCCTAAGTCCTGGCTCCCAAGCCTCAGTTTTTCCACCGTAAAATGGGCCAGAACCGAACTTCCCTTAGGGTACCATGATGTGCCTCGTGGACGAGGCCTCGGGCGTCAGCGCTGCTTCAGCACTGCCTCTGCCACCCCCTGCACCCCTCGCCTGTGTGGTCACCAAGGCAGCACTGGTTGCCACAGGCCACCTCGATCATGAAACCAGACAACTGCCAGGGTTTGGGGGCAGACACAGTTTTAGGTTGATGGGGAAGGAGGCTGCCCCCAGGGCGGGACTGTAGAGGAAGGGAGTGGGGGCCGCCTGCCCAATGGGCCTTACGCATCCCTTGTTCCCAGGGCATGCCGGGCAAGGACGGCTGGAATGGCGTGCCAGGACTCGATGGCCAGAAGGTTGGCATGGGGCTCAGGGTGTGATGAGAGGGAGGGGACTGGAGAGGAGTTCAGCCTTCTGAGGCCTCAGCCTCCCCTTCCCCACCCCAATCTTTGTCCTCACAGGGAGAGGCTGGTCTCAACGGTGCTCCGGGAGAGAAGGGCCCCAATGGGCTGCCGGTGAGTGCCTGGTGGGTGGGGCCAGCCTGGGGCACCACAGCTTCTGCCTGCCCAGGGGCCCCTGTTGGGCTGGGTGGGTTGGCCGCTGTAGGACTGGCTCCCTGTGAGGGGTTCTGGGGCCTGTGTCCATCAGGGCCTGGCACAACCCCTGGCTCCCAGTGGGTGCTGTGCCGGTGGGTTTGCATATGTGTGCTTATTCATATGTACATGGGACATGTGTGAACATGTTTATGGCCATCCCTGGATGCCGTGCAGTCATCACCCCCAGGGGCCCTGAGTAGGGGCTCCTGCATCCAAGGCCAGGGAAGCTCTCAAAGCTGCACGTAAGGTCGACAAGGCTGGGAGAAGTCAGCCCTGCCCTTTGGGTGCACTCACTCTGGCCCCTGCACCCTGCCTGTGTGCACATTGCCCTGACCGGCAGGCCTGACCTCAAACTCTCTCCTGGCAGGGCCTCCCCGGACGAGCAGGGTCCAAAGGCGAGAAGGGAGAAAGGGTATGTGGCTGCAGCCGCTTTCTCTCTGCAAGGGGAGGCGAGAGGGCGGGAGGCGAGGGGCCGGGAGGCCAGTGACCTGGCCCCAATGCAGGTGCAGGCAGGCACTCACAGCTTTCCTTTCCCTGCAGGGCAGAGCTGGGGAGCTGGGTGAGGCTGGCCCCTCGGGAGAGCCAGGCGTCCCTGTGAGTATCTGTGGCGCCCCAGACCCCACCCCATCTCGCATGTGTGCAGGCCCTGCCCTCACACCCTCCTTCCCTTCCCTGTAGGGAGATGTTGGCATGCCTGGGGAGCGCGGTGAGGCTGGCCACCGGGGCTCAGCGGTGAGTGCAGGGATGTGGCCCTGGGTTGGGGGTTAGCACTGAGCCATTGGCACATGGGCCCAGTTTCTGAGCAGGCCGAGGTGGCATTTGGTTGCCTTGATGAGCCAGGCTCACAAAAGCTGAGGATGCCGGGAGGTGTGGGGCCCTGCCTTCGTGTCCCTCGCCCACTGGGAGATGGTCCGGGCCAGGCCGGAGCTGCCCTGTTTTCAAGCCCTCTATGCCGAGCCTAGCCTTGTGGCCCGTAGACTGAGATGACAGCACAGGACCCTGGTCAGGGGAGCCATGGGCATGGGTGCCTGGCCCCGAGTCTGGCCTGACAAATTGGGTCCAGGGCATGCCTGAGTTCTGAGACCCCCTAAACTGCCCTGGGAGGTAGCCCTGCCTCTGTCCCCAGCAATCCAGCCAGGTGGCTTAGAACTGGCTCCAGTGTCCACCCAGCTCTGGGGGGAGGCCAAGCCAGGCTCCCTGGGACCTCTTGGGGGCTCCTGGAACCCTGAGACATCCGCTCACACCTCACCTTTGTCTTCCAGGGGGCCCTCGGCCCGCAAGGCCCTCCTGGAGCCCCTGGCATCCGAGGCTTCCAGGTGGGTGAGGTTGGGGCAAGGGCCTAACAGGGGGCGGCACACCCAGATGGGTGAGACCCGACAGGGTACGGGCACTGATGAGCCAGGACCTCCCTCCCCAGGGCCGGAAGGGCAGCACGGGAGACCCCGGCCTTCCAGGCCCCCAGGGCCTCCGAGGTGATGTGGGCGACCGGGTAAGTGGCCCTCTCAGCAGGAAGCACCCCTGTGCCCCCACCCCCACCCCCTACCGCAATCCCCCCACCCCCTACCACAGTCCCCCACCCCCTACCACAGTCCCCCACCCCCTACCACAGTCTCCACCCCCTACCACAGTCTCCACCCCCACCACAGTCCCCCACCCCCTACCACAGTCCCCCACCCCCTACCACAGTCCCCCACCCCCTACCACAGTCTCCACCCCCTACCACAGTCCCCCACCCCCTACCACAGTGCCCTGGGACGCAGACAGGGAGAGGCCCTCATAGCTCCCGGTGGCAATTCTGACCATGGGCAGTGTCTCCCTGCATGGTGGAGGCAGTGGCATCGGCCCCAACTGTGGCGCCTTCGGCCCCTCTGACCTTCCATGTGGTGTTCCTTGTGGGTGGGCGGCTGCAGGAGCCTGGGCTCTGCCTCCTGCCCTGTGTAGAGGCCTGGCAGGGGACCTGGCGGGTGACCTGTACACAGGCAGTGCTCATTCCTCAGTGGAGGCTGAGGCTCCAGGAGCCAGGCCTGCTCCTGCCTGCAGTGTCTGGGGAGGCACCATTGACAGAGGATTGCGCTGCTATAAGATGGGTTTGAACACCAAGTCCCAAGTGACTGCAACAGTCACAGTTTCTACCTCGTCAAGACTTTTTCCTGCTGGTCTTGCAGCAGCTGCAGCGTTGGCTCCTTGGGGGTCCGGGCAGAAGGGGGACATGGCCTGCCCAGGGCCCCAGCTCACTGGGAGGAGCCTATGGGTCTGGTCTGGGCCCCAGCCACGCTCCACCAGGTCCCTGGGGACCTCGTGTGCCTGCTGTGGCCACCTCTGCCCTGCAGACAGGCCCCTTTTTAGACGTGAATCCTGAGAAGCCACCAGGACACAGCTACAGATGCCCATGCCTCCAGGGTGATGGTCATTCCAGGGTGGTGGCCAGGGCTGTAGACACCACCGCCCCATGGGAAATAGCGGGCTGTTCTCTAGCCTCCAGGCAGGACATTCCAGAGGTGGGGGCCATGCCAGCAACCTCAGGGCCTCCGAGAGATGTCAGGGCTGGCACTTGCCCTGCGGGTACTGCGCCTGTCCCAGGTGTGGGTGGGGCCTGGTGGCTGAATTTCCCTTTTGCTTTAAACTCACAGGAAAGCCTCCTGCTTTTCTGCCCCTTGGGCAAGTTCTCACTTACACGGCCATGTGAGCACGTGGACGTTTTTTAAAGGGGTTCATAGCAACTCCCGGACATGTCCTAATTTCACAGTCCCAGGGGAAGGTGATTAGCTGAGCTTTTGCATCTTTGACTCCACTGTGATGGAATTATCCTGCGATTGCGCAAAAATACCCGCACGAATTCACGGGTGCTACAGACAATGCCAAACCTAACGGGACTGCACTACCCACAAGGGGAGACTGGACAGAGCCATCGGGCCCAGAGGCTGTGAACCGGACCTTGGTCTCTGGGCCTGTGTCTGGGAGCCTGTGTTCACAGAAGCCCTTTGTACAGCACAGATGGGGATGTGGGGAGGTGTTTACCATTTCTGGGCCCAGGGCAGGCTTACTTTAGGGATTCCTGTCATTCCTCTAATCCAGAGCCTTTTCTCCACTCCCAGGGTCCGGGAGGCACCGCAGGCCCTAAGGGAGACCAGGTGAGCTGGGCGCAGGCCGGGGCAAAAGGAATGATGGCAAAGCTGCACAGCTTCTCCCAGACTCTGCCTGCCCTGGCTCTGGCCCTGGCTGTGTTTTAGGGATGCTGAGCCTCCTTTCTCCTCTTGCTGTCTCCGTCGGTCGCCCTTTCTGGCTCCTGCCACTCCTGCTTAGGACAGCGACAACAGCACTGGGCACCCAGCCCCCAGGCATGCCCCAGCGTGCCCCGCTGCCTTCCTGGGTGCAGATGGCTGGCCAGAGTGTCCCTGCATGGTCCTGGGTGCAACAGCAGCTACTTCTGGTACAGGAGGCACCAATAGGGACCCTCCTAAGGACCGAGGTGTTTCCTGTTGTCCTTTTGGAGAACTAACAGAGGGAAGGGGCTAGGCTCTGCATGTGTGTTTTGCAGGCAGATTCGAAATGCATTTCTACTCTTCCAAGCACTTTTCTCTCTGGAAAAGTGTCAGGGTGGGGCCGTGGTCGTGGCTGCCCTGCCCTCCTGCACTGCCTGTCTGGGTGCGTGGGGCGGTGGTTTTTGTGGCTCCTCTGCAGTGCTCTCACTTCTGGGCACAAGGCCTTTCCATACAGCTGGAGGGCCTGCAGCAATCGAACCCCCACCCTAGGTTCTACTTGGCAGAAAAGCCTCATTATGCAAACAAATGTCTTCCGTTTTTTTGGCCCCGCCTCTGCCTGCAGGTCTCCCAAGGCAGGGTCCTGGGCTGCCTTTGGAGCTGATGAAAAGGCAGCCCTGGGGCCTGGGCCTTTGGCCTGGACCTCAGGATGAACTTTACACCCACGGAGGCTTGAGAGCAGGGAGTTTAAGGCATGAAGTCTCTACTCACGCATCAGCAGCTCTTTTAACTTTGGGGTGTATTGTTTTCAGGGCATTGCAGGTTCCGACGGTGTTCCTGGGGAGAAAGGAGAACTGGTGAGTAGGTCACCTCACTGTCACCAATAGCTGGGAGCGAGGTCGTCACTGTGGCCGGGGAGCAGTCCTGGGGACAGGGTCAAAATCTGCAGCTCTCCGTGGAAGATCTGCAGCTCTGCTGGGCAGCGTGGGGATGGGGCAGGGTCGGGCAGAGGCCCTGGCAGGAAAGCGAGGCGGCTCTGAAGTCTGACCTGACCCGGTCAGACCTGTGGGGCTCCCGCACTCTGCCCCGGGGAGTGGCACCTGCCTGAAGCAGTCACAGCGGCGTTTTTGTTTTGTTTTCTTGTTTTTGTTTTTTTGGGGGGCTTTTTTTTTGAGACGAAGTTTTGCTCTGTTGCCCAGGCTGGAGCACAGTGGCGCGATCTCGGCTTACTGCAGCCTCTGCCTCCTTGGTTCAAGCAATTTTCCTGCCCCAGCCTCCCGAGTAGCCAGGATTACAGGCCCTCCCGCAGCCGACTAATTTTTTATGTTTTCTGGGTGGGGGGGGGGTGTTTGTTTGTTTGTTTGTTTTTGAGACGGAGCCTCGCTCTTTTGCCCAGGCTGGAATGCAGTGACGCGATCTCAGCTCACTGCAACCTCCCTAGTTCAAGCGATTCTCTTGCCTCAGCTTCCTGAATAGCTGGGATTACAGGTACCTGCCACCACACCCGGCTAATTTTTGTATTTTTAGTAGAGACAGGGTTTCACCATGCCGGCCAGACTGGTCTCGAATTCCCGACCTCAGGCAATCTGCCCACTTCGGCCTTCCAAAGTGCTGAGAATACAGGTGCGAGCGACCGTGCCTGGCCTAATTTTTGTATTTTTAGTAGAGATGGGGTTTCACCATGTCGGCCAGGCTAGTCTCAAACTCCTGACCTCAGGTGATCTACCCGCCTTGGCCTCCGAAAGTGCTGGGATTACAGGCGTGAGCCGCCGCGCCAGGCCCACAGCTGGGTTTTAACTGAAGAAAACTCCACTTCCACGGGCCTGAAACTCAGGTGAAGCATAAAATTAGGTTCTTGTTTGAGTCCCTTAATAGACACATTTCTCCTTCTGGAGGTAACAAATGGAGCAGTCATGCGTCCGAGGGAAGGAAGGCCTTTCTGGCTTTCCCGAGGCCAGGGTTTTTAATCTATGATTAAGTCTTTCCTTTGTGATTGGGTGAAACAGAAGCAGCCTAGCCTCAGGGACCCCAGTCTCTGGCAGACCCCCGCAGCCCCATGTGAACTTTCTGTGCCTCTGGCCAAAAGATCTCAGTTGTATGTGTTTTGTGTAGTGAATTCTTTTTTTAACTTTTTTTTGAGACGGAGTCTTACTCTGTCCCCAGGCTGGAGTGCAGTGGTGGGATCTCAGCTCACTGCAACCTCCGCCTCCTGTGTTTAAGCCATTCTCCTGCCTCAGCCTCCCGAGTAGCTGGGACTACAGGTGCCTACTACCACACCTGGCTAATTTTTGTATTTAGTAGACACAGGGTTGCACCATGGTGGTGGTCAGGCTGGTCTGAAACTCCTGACCTTGTGATCCGCCGGCCTTGGCCTCCCAAAGTGCTGGGATTACAGGCATGAGCCACCGCGCCTGGCCCATTTAGTGAATTCTTAGACAACCCTGACAAATGGACCCTGGAATCCCAGAAGCTGCCCTACCTGGCTACTGTTGCTTGTGGGGTGAGGGGCAGAGCCCCTGGCAGGCATTTCGGGAAACCTAAGGCTTTGCTGTCAGCTACTCGCACGGTTGGGCTGTGTGAGGTGACCCCAACCCTCCTGGCCTCAGTGGGGCATGGTACCGGGTCCGGTTGGTCCCTCAGATGTGTGGTTAGGCTGTGTCAGTCCGTTTTCTGCTGCTGTAACAGAACACCACAGCGTGGGTAATTACAAGGAAAAGAGATTCATGTGGCTCCTAGTTCTGGAGGCTGGGAAGCCCAGACCGAGGGGCACATCCCTCGAGGGCCTCCCCACTGCGTCATTCCCTGGTAGAAGGCAGAAGGGCTGAGAGGAGGTGCCAGAGCGGGGGAAGGGGCCCAAACCATCCTTTTCATGAGAAACCCACTGTGGAGACAATGGCGTTAGTCTACTCCGGAGAGCAGAGCTCTCAAGCCTAATCACCTCTTAAAGGCCCCACCTTTTTTTTTTTTTTTTTGAGATGGAATCTCGCTCTGTCGCCCAGGCTGGAGTACAGTGGCCGGATCTCAGCTCACTGCAAGCTCCGCCTCCCGGGTTTACGCCATTCTCCTGCCTCAGCCTCCTGAGTAGCTGGGACTACAGGCACCTGCCACCTCACCCGGCTAGTTTTTTTGTATTTTTTAGCAGAGACGGGGTTTCACCGTGTTAGCCAGGATGGTCTCAATCTCCTGACCTCGTGATCCGCCCGTCTCGGCCTCCCAAAGTGTTGGGATCACAGGCTTAAGCCACCGCGCCCGGCCAAGGCCCCACCTCTTAACAGCATCGCAGTGGCCCTTCAATTCCAGCATGTGTTTTGGAGGAGACATTCAACCCAGCCGACTGTGTGTTGACGCACCTGCGGCCAGTCATTCCTGAGGACCTGGCTGGAGGGGGTTCCAGGGTTTTAGGGCAGAGAGGTTCAGCCTAGCATTAGGCATGTTAGTAAGAAAAAGGAATGGAAACGAAGTAAGCGTGTGTAGGAGATAGCACCGCACAGCTACCACAGTCACTCTTCCCGGGAAAGTAAGTTTTTAAAAAGCTTCAATCAATCAACACAATCACAGCAATATAAAAAATGTATATAGAAGAACAGAAGGAAGGAACCACTGTCAATATTTGGATGTAGTCTAATAGCAGGTGTATGGATGAGTTGATTTGTTTTATCCTCGACTGGCTACTTCCCACCCACCCAACAATACACACTTAGTTAAAACACACAACTCTTTTCTCCTCAGGGTCCCAGCGGTCCGGTCGGACCCAAGGGAGAGGTGAGTGCCCGGCAACTGTTCCGACGACACAATCTGTGGGTGCCTGCTGGCTTCCTGCCCACTGCTGGGCAACCAGGCAGTCCTGCAGGGCACTGCTCAGTTCTGAGATTGTAAAAAAGCTTGCTCTGGTCAAGGCTGGGTAAGATGGCTCCGTGCCGGCCAGGAAAAGAGCATATCAGGGTGGGTCTGGGCTCCTGGGCTCGCCCCTGACCCGCCTTCCTCTGTTTCTCTGCAGTCTGGCAGTCGAGGGGAGCTGGGCCCTAAAGGCATCCAGGGTCCTAACGGCACCAGCGGCGTTCAGGGTGTCCCCGGGCCCCCCGGTCCTCTGGGCCTCCAGGGCGTCCAGGGTGTTCCTGGCATCACGGGAAAGCCGGGCGTTCCGGTACGTCGCTTTTCCAGCTTTCACAGGATTGAGATCGTGTTTTTTCCGAAGGAAGTTACTTTGCGGGATGATGGTGGGAAGGCCTTACAGAGGCTGCCGCCCGCATGCTGACGAATGTGTGGGGTGAATTCCAGGGGAAGGAGGCCAGCGAGCAGCACATCAGGGAGCTGTGTGGGGAGCTGATCAGCGGTAAGTCAGACACCTGCACGGCTGCGGCAGGGCCTGTCCCCACCTGGGGTTCCCGTGCCTGGGGCTACACACAGCCTTCGCACCACCACTTTCCAGCCCGACTGAGCCGCTAGCACTCACCCTGCCTGTTAGCCCTTGGGGGTCCACGTCCGCCTTGGCGTCTGCCCGTCCTCTGCACCAGAGGATGGCCCACTCTCCGGCCCCGGATTCAACCAGATGCCCGGCACGCAGCAGACGCCCTAAAGTCTACTGAATGCGATGGGTACAAGAACAGCGGAGTGTACCCCTGTGGCTGGCAGGGCAGGTCCCCGGACACCCTCAAGGGCACTTCCTTCACCTTCCCTCTCTCAGGCTTCTCAGGCTCCAAGGGGTTGGGGGGGTCCTTTCTAGCTCCGGCCTTCATCACCCCAAAGCAGTTAAACCATTTTCCATCAATCAGAAGGAAAACTTCCTTCTGGAAGGCAGCACTCTGTAGATATTTTAGGCTTTACGTAACAATACTTTTGATGATCCTCTCTCAAGTAAACGTCTGCGCCCTTGTTTTCCCGAAGAACAAATTGCACAGTTAGCCACGCACCTGAGGAAGCCTTTGGCACCAGGGTCCATTGGCCGGCCCGGTCCAGCTGGCCCCCCTGGACCCCCAGGACCTCCAGGCTCCATTGGTCACCCTGGCGCTCGAGGACCCCCCGGATACCGCGGTCCCACTGGGGAGCTGGGAGACCCCGGGCCCAGAGGTGAGTGGTCGACCCCACGATACGGTCACCCTGCTGTAAAAATCCTTGAGACTGACTTGTTAGTAGGCGCTGCTTCTGGTGCCTGCCAAGCGCCCTCAGTGGTAATTCCCAGAAGGCAGGGGCCCCTCATATTTTGGGGCCTAGCGCAGTTAACGCCTTAGTAATCCTGTGGGAACTGGAACATTTTTAAAATGTGATATTTTTCTCAAATACCATTAGAACAATATTTGGCAGGGAGAGGTTGATTAAAACTGTGGCGAAGGCCGGGCAGTGGCTCCCGCCTGGAATCCCAGCACTTTTGGAGGCCAAGGTGGGCAGATCACAAGGTCAGGAGTTCCAGACCAGCCTGACCAATATGGTGAAACCCCGTCTCTACTAAAAATACAAAAATTAGCCGGGCCTGGTGGCACACGCCTGTAATCCCAGCTACTCAGGAGACTGAGGCAGGAGAATCTCTCGAAACCCAGAGGCAGAGGTTGCAGTGAGCTGAGTTTGCACCATTGCACTCCAGCTTGACTGGCGTCTCCATAAAAAAAAAAAAAAAAAGGAATGGCCGGATGCGGTGGCTCATGCCTGTAATCCCAGCACTTTGGGAGGCCAAGGCAGGTGGATTACAAGAAGTCAGGAGTTCAAGACCAGCCTGGCCAATGTGGTAAAACCCCGTCTCTACTAAAAATACAAAATTAGCCGGATATGGTGGCATGCACCTGTAATCCCAGGTACTCGGGAGGCTGAGGCAGGAGAATCGCTTGAACCTGGAAGGCGGAGGCTGCAGTGAGCTTAGATCACGCCATTGCACTCTGGCATGGGCAAAAAGAGCGAAACTCTGTCTCAAAAAAATAAAATGTGAGGAATGAATAAGTCAGAGTTGCATTTATATTGACAAGATGCACCTTCATGAAAACTGGCAGCATGTGAAAATTTCTGTTGGAAAAGGCAAACATACGAAACTCAAAGTTCTCTCCATATTAAGGGCTATAAAGAACACAGAAAGCTTTAATTTAGAAACAAGACGAAAATCCCTGACATTCGCTGATGAACTGCTGATCCTCCATGCGGCTGTGCTGTGTGCATGGCTGGCAGTGCTGACTTGCCAGAAAGGCTTTGAGGTACCCAGGTATAAACTGGGGAGGTCTGGAGGCATGGAAGACACACAACTGTGTTAACCGTTGGACACGAACCCTTACCAGAATTTTTAAATGTCAAGATGCCTTCCATCTGCGACATCTGGTCAGCTGCCCTTTAGCCCAAGTGAAGGATTTAAAGCTCACGATTCCAGTGGATCCCACCTTCCGGACCAGATAATGTCCTGCTTCCCAAAAATAGCTTAAGAAAAACGTTTCTAAAGGAAACTTAACTCTGCGAGTTCGTCTTCATCTCTGAGACGAAATTGAACTATTTAGCAAGGTGGTTGTATTCCATAGTTAGTGATATTATTTCACTTATTTTAAAGATACTGAGATTGAAGATTTTCAGCACTTCGGTGTCAAATTCATTTTGTTGTCCTTATGTCCAAATTATCAAATAGCTTCCTGTTTTCCTGGAAACTTCTTTAAGTTATGACCTTCTCAGGCCATCTAGGTGAGTCTTATGCCACATGAGGGACTGCAATCTTCAGAAAGAGACCACATAAGATTTTCTCCAGATAGAGACCTGGACTCCTTCAAGACTTTGAAAATAAAATTCAGGCCAGGCGCGGTGGCTCACGCCTGTAATCCCAGCACTTTGGGAGGCCGAGGTGGGTGGATCACCTGAGGCCAGGAGTTCGAGACCAGCCTGACCAACATGGTGAAATCCCATCTCTACTAAAAATACAAAAATTAGCTGGACGTGGTGGCGCGTGCCTGTAATCCCAGCTACTCAGGAGGCTGAGGCAGGAGAATCGCTTGAACCCAGGAGGTGGAGGTTGCAGTGAGCCGAGATCACACCACTGCACTCCAGCGTGGGCAACAGAGCAAGACTTCGTCTCAAAAGAAAAAAGAAAAGAAAATTCAAAAAGCACATTAATGACCATTACCAGTTCTCAGAGAGGGGTGTGGTGGAATTAGTGAGCAGAGACCACAGTGACCCATGTGCCTGACCGTCCTGACCATCCTGGCCATCCTGGCCGGCCTCTGGGACAGCTGCACTTTTGCGCCCTGTGAAGATGGGCACGTCTGCGGCAGGAGCCACTCCCTGGAGAGGTGCTTGGTGCCTCGGGCCGTGGTCAGTGAAGCTGGCACGATGCCCAGAGCTGACCATGGGAACTGAATGTGAATATAAATGCACTCTTGGACCCACTGCAGGTCCTCGCTTGGAAGCCTCTGTTACTGCTGTGCCTTGAGCCCCCTCCCTGGAAAAGGAGCACCAACAGGACCGCCTTCTGCTGCCCAAGGGCACAGTAGGTCAGCCCGTAGTGTCGGGCCATTCACGCCAGACACACTGGGCACCAGGGACCACTGAAGCCTGCTGCCCCGCTGGGGAGGCCCACCCGAGTTCCCAGGCCATGGGCACTGCTCCCGCCCATGGTCGTGCGTGATGTGCAGATGGGCAGTGACTGCCTCAACGTTGGCACCGCCAATGGCACCTGTGCTTCTCATCAATTTCAGAAGGTAGCAGGATTGCAGAAGTGAAACAGACACACAAACACCAAGCAAAACAAAGTTGGTGCTGCCGCAATGACCATCAGACAAAACAGACCGGCTCTGTGGTGCTGCCTGCCTTACGGGATCCCTGCGCTGACAAAGGCTCACTCTACTGGGAGCAAATCCTAGAGTGACCTGTATGCATCCAGCCTCGTGGCTTCCGGGCACACAAAGCCAGGGTTGACACGGCTGGGCGTGGTGGCTCAGCCTGGAATCCCAGCACTTTGGGAGGCCGAGGCGAGAGGATGTGTTGAGGCCAGAAGTTCAAGACTAGCTGAGGCAATACAGTGAGACCCAATCTCTATAAAATTAGCTGGGCATGGTGGCACGCCTGTAATCCCAGCTACTCAGGAGGCTGAAGTGGGAGGATCCCTTGAGTCCAGGAGGTTGAGGCTGCAGTGGGCTGTGATCATAACACTGCACTCTGGCCTGGGCAACAGAGAGAGATCCCGTCTCAAAAAAAAATAGATGGCCGGGCGCGGTGGCTCAAGCCTGTAATCCCAGCACTTTGGGAGGCCGAGACGGGCGGATCACGAGGTCAGGAGATCAAGACCATCCTGGCTAACACGGTGAAACCCCGTCTCTACTAAAAATATAAAAACTAGCCGGGCGAGGTGGCGGCGCCTGTAGTCTCAGCTACTCGGGAGGCTGAGGCAGGAGAATGGCGTGAACCCGGGAGGCGGAGCTTGCAGTGAGCTGAGATCTGGCCACTGCACTCCAGCCTGGGCGACAGAGCGAGACTCCGCCTCAAAAAAAAAAAAAAAAAAAAAAGATGGTAACACACCCCTCTCCTCACCCAGCAAAACACAGGCGTAAGGTTTGAATGACGCAATTAGAGGGACGTGAAAATGCCCTTAGATGACCCATGGGTCGAAAATCATTTAAAATAGGATTACAAAATATTAATAAATACTCAACTGCTTAATAGGCATAAATATTTTGAACAAAACTAAAATCCCATTCAAATTGGCTGCCGGAGGTCCAGGAGGTCGTTCAGCCATGCAGGGCTCAGCAGCAGGCATATGTTCTGACCGCTGTGCCACTGGGCGGTTTCGCTGTGAGAACATCTGAGTTCACTTGCGCAAGCCCGGCCTCCCTCACCCCTGGGCCGTGTGCTTATGGCTGCAGCCTGGGGCTTATGGCTGCAGACCTGCACAGCCTGTTACTGTGCTGGGTCCTGTGGGCGGGTCTAACACAGTGGTGGGTATCTGTGTTAAACACATCCAAACACAGGAAAGGTATGGTGAAAATTGGGTATGATAATCTCATGGGACCACCATCGCCTATACGGCGGGTCGTCGACTTGCAGCCGTCCTGCAGCACAAGACTGTGTACAGGTGGGTCCCTCTTGTCGGACCCCGTCAAGCCCTGTGTGTGACGTCTGTACTTTGGTAAAAAGCGGGAACCCTGTTTGTTACAAAAGTCGATCAGCCATCCTGGCTAACACGGTGAAACCCCGTCTCTACTAAAAAACACAAAAAAACTAGCCAGGCGAGGTGGCGGGCGCCTGTAGTCCCAGCTACTGGGGAGGCTGAGGCAGGAGAATGGCGTGAACCCGGGAGGCGGAGCTTGCAGTGAGCCAAGATCCGGCCACTGCACTCCAGCCTGGGCGACAGAGCGAGACTCCGTCTCAAAAAAAAAAAAAAAAAAGAAAAGTCGATCAGACACCGCTGTGCTGTGGCTGCAACAGATACTCTAACCATGTGTCCGTGTCCACACCTCGTGACAGGAAACCAGGGTGACAGAGGAGACAAAGGCGTGGCAGGAGCAGGGCTGGACGGGCCTGACGGAGACCAGGGGCCCCAAGGTACGAGTGCGCGGCCAGCACGGCTTCACTGGGTGGCATCTCCTCCGCCATCTTGTAGCTTTATGTGGGGTGTGCTTGGGTTACGAATGGGTCTCTTTTCCTCTTCTCTTGGCAAAGCAATCTTAGAGGCAAGATTAGGAATTGTCTGAGTAACCACTGTAATACATAAAAGTTTAATGTATGGGCGCGGTGGCTCACACCTGTAATCCCAGCACTTTCGGAGGCTGAGGCAGGTGGATAACCTGAGGTCAGGAGGTTGAGACCAGCCTGGCCAACATAGTGGAACCCCATCTGTATTAAAAATACAAAAATGAGCTGGGCATAGTGGCGGGTGCCTGTAATCCCAGATACTTGGAAGGCTGAGACAGGAGAATCGCTTGAACCCAGGAGGCAGAGGTTGCAGGTTGCAGTGAGCCGAGATCGCACCACTGCCCTCCAGCCTGGCGACAGAGCGAGACTCCGTCTCAAAAAAAAAAAAAAAGTTTAATCAGTAAGCAGATCCTCCTGGATCTATTTTAGCTCAGTCGATTTGGTTAGATTCTGTTTAAGCTATTCAGTATCTATTTCAGTTAAATTCAGACAGAATTTTCTCTTAATTGACCCGTGCATATATTGAATGTTTCCATTTCTAATGTCAAAAATAAATGCTTTGTCACGGAGGGAGGTGTGCCAGGATCCCTGGCAAAGGCCATCCCCTGCCCGCCCCTGCCTTAGCCTGGTGCCTTCTCAAAACCAGGAGGCCTTAGACCTCAAGGATGTGTGCACCCAGGTGAGAAGGATCCCAAACAGTCTTCGAGAAGGCACCCGCTCCCACCTTTCCCTGGTTGCCCTGGAGCCCTGTCCTCTCCTCCATGCACTCACACTGCTCTCTGGGTGCCCCATGCTCCTGGGCTCTCCTTTGCTGACCTAGGTCTGCCTCTACCTGGTGTCCCAATGCGCAGGTGTCCCGGGCCCCCAGCCGCATCTCTCCACCTGTGTGGCTTTGAACAGCATCTGTGGTGCGCTTGCTGATGGACAGCAGCCTCCCAGCTGTGCCATGACCACACCATTCGGGACTTTGTCACCACATCTCAGTGAATGGCTCTGACACCTCGACTTAGGCGGTTGACTCCCTCTTCCCTCACACCTTCCCCCATGGTTCCACTGTCATCACTCACCAAAGCCACCCTGGGCCCCCACCCCGGGCCCCTGCCCACTACAAATCCACTCCTCACTCACACAGCCCCCACCAAACCCGAGTAAGTCAGAGTGTGGGTGTCCTCAGGACGGCTCCGTGCCCTTGCCTGGGGCTAGCCACGCCTGGCCTTCTCGGGGCACTCCCGACAGCCAGCCCCGCGGAGAGCCTTTGTGCGCCCTGTTCCCTCGGCCTCCCCGACCCCCCACGGCTGATGGAAGAGCAGGGCTGCCTCGCAGCTGGACACCAAGTACCCCTGTTTTCAGTCCCGGCTGCAGCTGAACTCACCCTTCTGCTCTGTCCCAAGGACCCCCAGGCGTGCCCGGCACCAGCAAGGATGGCCAGGACGGTGCTCCCGGCGAGCCTGGGCCTCCCGGAGATCCTGGGCGTCCAGGTGCCATTGGGGCCCAGGGGACACCGGGGATCTGCGACACCTCAGCTTGCCAAGGAGCCGTGTTAGGAGGGGTCGGGGAAAAATCAGGCTCTAGAAGCTCATAAAATTCAACGTAAGGAAATAAGCAAGTGACAAGAACGCCTGAAGCACAGTGGGCGGTCATGAAGGAGCAGGGGTGTGGCAGGCTGGCGACGTCCAGGAGAGTGAGCGCCCCAGCTGCCCCTTGGCCGCCGACTGGACGTGTGGGCCCTGCCAGCAAGCACCCTCATCGGGCTGTCGCCTGAGCGCATACCTCAAAAGGCCCTAGCTAATAAACATGTAAGCCCAGCATTGGGGAGAAGGCGGGGTGTTTGTATAAAACATTGTGTACAATTCCATGAGATGAAAAATATTCAGTAACTTGTTTACATAGCATTTGTGTAGAGACTGTGATCTCATCCCAATAAAATGATGTATTAAATCTTCAGATTAATGACTGGCTACAGAGTAACAAAAAATAAAGAATTTAATGTACAGTAAATTCTCTCCCATACAAAGGTGTAGTCTGATGTTTTGTGTACAAACTTGCATCTCCAATTAACAGTATTTATTGAGGGTGACTTTGTATTGCACTAACGTCTATTGCTATTACCTGTTGTGATAAATAAAGCCACTCATGTAAAAACTCAATTCCAAACACCACAGTTTATTACACATAAAGTAATGACTCTCGATATGGAAATGTGGGCATTTAAGCATCTACTGTTACAGTATTTCATTTGTGGAAAAGTAGCTTTAAAGCAAGTATCTGGAAAATGTTTAGCACCAAGGTTTAAAGTGGGCCTGCATGTGGCAGTACACCACCACGCGACTCGGAATCATTACAAGGGGGTGTGACCTAACAAATGAAATAAAATTTCCAAACTGTTTTCAGTTAACAATTTAACTCGTTCCAATTGCTAAAGGGGCGTATTTAAAATGTAAGTACAATAAGTAAAAAGCAGTGTACTTTTTAAGATTAAAGAAAGTACAAGGGATGTTAATTTTTTATCATGTTAAGAAAACATGATGGAATCAGGGCATTGAAAAAATGCTTACTAATTATTCAGATGGCTTCATCCCCAAATGGTCTAAGAGGACATTCATGGATAAGTATTTGGTTCTAGATAAATATTTTTACAAAATGTGCTCTCAAAGTCCCTACTGGAGTCCCGTCAGCTTGAGTCACGTCCTTTTCAAGTCAGACGATCCGAGCAGAGTTCCAGGATTGTGGAAAATGTGCATAGATCACAAAGGAATGGCTGTTCACTCCCAAAGGATTCCTGTTCAGTCCAATCACTTGATCTCCATCGAGGGGCTACTCTGTAGACTCTGCTGTGCAGGACAGGCCGCCACGGAGTCTGGTCTGGTCAGCTTTAGCCTTCGGCCAGTTTTACCGCAAAATACACTCTCAAATTCCTAAAGTTAAGAAGTGATGGTTAATGTACTGAATTAATAGACATGAAAACTGCTATCTTCCAAAGTGCAAAAGGTTGAAATTAAAAGCCACGTAAATGACTTTAAAATATGCTGTTTTAAGGTGTCATTCATGAACCTGGGTCATACTTCACAATGGGGTTTATGTAATAAACAGATTTGAACTTTTTTTTTCAAATAGCAGTTACACTGTACATGTACTTTTATTTAGTTTTTCCAGTACTCAGAATGTCTGGCCACATTGTATTATTGTGGTAAAATATACCACAATAATGAATGTTCCAACCATTAACAGGCCCTAGCTATAAATCTGTAACCCCAGCATTTGAGAGAAGGTACAGTGTATATACTAAACGTTTCAGGCCGGGCGCGGTGGCTCACGCCTGTAATCCCAGCACTTTGGGAGGCTGAGGTGGGTGGATCACCTGAGGTCAGGAGTTCAAGACCAGACTGACCAACATAGTGAAACCCCGTCTCTACTAAAAATACAAAAATTAGCTGGGCGTGGTGGCAAGCACCTGTGATCCCAGCTACTTGGGAGGTGGAGGTAGGAGAATCTCTTGAGCCTGGGAGTTGGAGGTTGCAGTGAGCCGAGATCATGCCATTACACTCCAGCCTGGGCAACAAGAGTGAAACTCTGTCTCAAAAAAATAAATTTTTTTTTTTTTTTTTTTTTTTTTTTTTTTGAGACGGAGTCTGGCTCTGTCGCCCAGGCTGGAGTGCAGTGGCCGGATCTCAGCTCACTGCAAGCTCCGCCTCCCGGGTTTACGCCATTCTTCTGCCTCAGCCTCCCGAGTAGCTGGGACTACAGGCACCCGCCACCTCGCCCGGCTAGTTTTTTGTATTTTTTAGTAGAGACGGGGTTTCGCCATGTTAGCCAGGATGGTCTTGATCTCCTGACCTCGTGATCCGCCCGTCTCGGCCTCCCAAAGTGCTGGGATTACAGGCTTGAGCCACCGCGCCCGGCCAAAAATAAATTTTTAAAAAGTTTCAACCATTAGGCCGGGCACGGTGGCTCATGCCTGTAATCCCAGTACTTTGGGAGGCTGAGGCAGGCAGATCACCTGAGGTTGGGAGTTTGAGGCCAATCTGACCAGCATGGAGAAACCCTGTCTCTTACTAAAAATACAAAATTAGCCAGGTGTGGTGGCACATGCCTGCAGTCCCAGCTACTCAGGAGGCTGAGGCAGGAGAATCGCTTGAACCTGGGAGGCAGAAGCTGCGGCGAACCAAGATCAGGCCATTGCCCTCCAGCCTGGGCAACAAGAGTGAAACTCCATCTCAAAAAAAAAATAAACTTTTAAAAAGTTTCAACCATCAACAAGTCGGGGCATCTACCCCCATCCCAGGGCGACTCCCTTGCCCTCTGCACTGCCACACACGGAGGGTTCTGAGGCCCGCACGGTGGAGGTGCTGCTTGCTGAGATGGCTCTGTCCTTGGGGAGACCCTGCCAGCAGGGTGGGGGTGGGGTGGACTTGCTCCTGTCACACCACCTGTCTTTTACAAAACTTCTCAACCTCCCAAAGGAGAGACCGAGACGCAGAGAGAGGCGCAGGTGACGGCCCAATGACAGGCGCCCACCACCACGGGTATGCCAAGTGCAGAATGTGGAAACGTCTACAGGACAAATCATTCCCTTTCAACAAATGAGCGGTGAGGAAGAAAGGAAGGGGGAGCTATTATGGGATAAGATACATTTAAAAACTATCAACCAAATGCGACGTCTGGCCCCTGATTCAAACGAGCTGACTGCAGACACCTGTTGGCTCACGGGAGCCTCTGCTCAGATTGGGGAAGGAGGCTCAGAGGTGGGTACTAAGGAACGAAGGCGTCTGGGAAGCAGACTGATGGTGTGGTCGTTTTTAAACAGGCCTTTTCTTTCTAAAGATATATTTATGAATGAAATGATGTTTGGAATTGTTTTAAAATAATTCAGTGGGGGAGGGTGGGCGAGGGCATAGGAGAAACAAGCTGATGCCTGACACTGAGTTAGAGGGACCTGGGAGTTCATTATTCTCTCCATTTTTGTGCACATTTGAAAATTTCCGTTAAGTTTGTTTTAAAACATAGCATTCTACACGATTAAATCCAGGTTTATATATAGTTTATTGCGGTATTAAAATATAGAACAAAATTTGCCTTTTGAGCACACGTAAGTGAACAGTGGAGCAGTGTGAAGTCCATTCACAATGCTGTGCAGCCGCCACCACCACCGTTTCATCACCGCAAGCAGCAGCTCCACACCCACTGAACCCTGACTCCACACCCGCTCCGGCCCCCAGCCCCTGGCACGCACCATTCCGCTTTCTGTCTCTATGAATCTGACGGATCCAGGTGCCTCGTTTACGGAATCCTGCAGGATTTGTCCTTTTGTGACTGGCTTATTTCACTCAGCACAACGTCCTCAAGGGCCATCCACGCGGGAGCCTGGGTCAGAATGTCATTCCTTGTCATGGCTGAATAAGGTTCTGTTGTGGGTAAACATCTGTTTACTCATTTGTCTGTTGGAGCCCACTTGAGTCAGTTTCTGCCTTTTGGCCGCTGTGAAAGGTGCTGCTATGAATATTCCTAGAAAAGCATCCATTTGGGTCCGTTTCACCTTTTTGGGGTTTACGCTTCTCTGGTGATTCTCTGTTTAACCTTCTGAGGAGCTGTCATACCGTTTTCCACAGCGGTGGCACCATTCACACCCCCATCGGCAACGCACGGGGATTCCTATTTCCCCACATCCTTGCCAACACTTGCTATTTTCTGGGTTTTTTTTGTTTTGGTTTGTTTTTTTAATAGCCATACTAATACGTGTGAAGTAGTATTTCATTGGGTCTTGATTTGTATTTCCCTAATGACTAACAGCTTGGCGCATCTTTCACGGGCTTATTGGCCATCTGTGTATCTTCTCTGGCAAAACGTCTATTCAAGTGCTTTGCCCATTTTTCAGTTGTCTTTTTTTTGGACAGGGTCTTGCTCTGTCTCTCAGGCTGGAATGCAGTGGCACAATCAAGGCTCACTGCAGGCTCAGCCTCCCGAGTAGCTGGGACTACAGGTGCGTGTCAGCACGTCCAGCTTTTAAATTTTTTTTTTTTTTGAGATTTACCCAGGTTAGAGTGCAATGCCATGATCTCGGCTCACTGTAACTTCCGCCTCCCCTCGTTCAAGTGATTCTCCTGCCTCAGCCTCCTGAGTAGCTGGGATTACAGGCACCCGCCACCACCAGCTAATTTTTATATTGTTAGTAGAGACGGGGTTTCACCATGTTGGCCAGTCTGGTCTCGAACTCCTGACCTCAGGTGATCCACCCACCTCAGCCTCCCAAAGTGCTGGGATTACAGGCGGGAGCCACCACGCCCAGCCTGTGTAGTCTCTTTGCTGATGAGCTGTGGTAAGTTTGTACTGAATTCAAGTCCAGAGGACGTAAGAGGCATGCTGCCAAGGATTTAACTTCCAAACCATCTGGAGTGGCTGTAACATTCCACCCATCCACTTTTAAGCAACTTCCCAACCAAGCAAGCTGCCATTTCCAACTACTGCGTACACTCAGAATCTACGCCTGCATATAAATATACTCATTTCTTCCCAATTTTTCTTTTTTTGAGATGGAGTCTCGCTCTTGTCACCCAGACTGGGGTGCAATGGCACAATCTCGGCTCACTGCAACCTTTGCCTCCTGGGTTCAAGTGATTCTCCCACCTCAGCCTCCTGAGTAGCTGGGATTACAGGTATGTGCCACCACACCTGGCTAATTTTTGTATTTTTAGTAGAGATGGGGTTTCAATATGTTGGCCAGGCTGGTCTCGAACTCCTGACCTCAGGTGATCCACCCACCTCGGCCTCCCAAAGTGCTGGGATTACAGGTGTGAGCTACCACACCTGGTTTCCTCCCAAATTTTAAAAGGTTTTAGGATGCAATTTAAGATGACCCCACATTTTGATAATTTCCTACATTCTGATACCTAAAGCCTACATACGAAAAACATTGGCAGGGTGCGGTGGCTCACACCTGTAATCCCAGCACTTTGGGAGGCCGAGGCAGGCGGATCACGAGGTCAAGAGATCAAGACCATCCTGGCTAACACGGTGAAACCCCATCTCTACTAAAAATACAAAAAATTAGCCGGGCGACGTGGCGGGTGCCTGTAGTCCCAGCTACTCGGGAGGCTGAGGCAGGAGAATGGCGTGAACCCGGGAGGCGGAGCTGGCAGTGAGCCGAGATCGCACCACTCACTCTAACCTGGGCGACAGAACAAGGCTCCATCTCAAAAAAAAAAAAAAAATTGCCTGTATTTGGTAAGATAGAATTCACCTTTTAGGATAATTAAATGAAAGTCAGAGCCCAGGCCGGCTCCACCACAGTTGGACCCTCGGAGACGGTCTCAGACTGCCAGGGCGTCACCCCTTCAGCGACCCTGCTGACCATGGCAGTGTTCCGCGACGAGGTGGAAATCGAGCACTTCCGATATGACGAGGACTCGGAGACGTATTTCTGTCCCTGCCCATGTGGAGAGAACTTCGCCATCACCAAAGAAGATCTGGAGAATGGGGAAGGCGTGGCAACGTGTCCTAGCTGCTCTCTCCTTACAAAAGTGACTGATGACAAAGATCAGTCTGTGTGTGCAGAAACGGTCCCAGCCCCTTCAGTCAACAAAGAATTAAGTGCTGACGAAGCCTTCAGGAATCCGAATCCTGGAAATGAGCCCAGATAGAAATTTCAAATGCAAAGCTTCCGGCTTCATTTGTGATCTGCTGTTCGGCAGGAGTGTCGTGGATTCTTTCCATCAACTCTGCTGATTTCATCTGCAGGAGGCAAGTCCATAACTTGACGTATCTGGATTTTGTGCTTAGAACCTTAAATTGGAATCATTCTTAATTATCCATCTAAATTTAAAAGAAGATAATTTCAAAAAAAAAGAAAGGAAGAAGAAAATAATCATTCTCAGACATAACCAGGCACTGGCGAGATCTCAGCTCTTTTCACACAGTGATGAGGCTAGCCCCAGCGTCTGCCTTCACCGTGGACAGTTGGGCAGAGGCAGGGTTAAGCTGTGGTTCCATCTGGACCCTTGCAGGGCCCGCCCACAACCCGTCTCCTGGGAGTTGGGGCAGCTGTGAAAGAGGGGAACAGATCCCTTTAGTCCCCCTCAACCGAGCCCAGGCCAGAGACATAGTACTGATGTCACTGCACTCTCAGTCAGCATCTATTTGCAACAGAACATATGTGAAATAGTCGAGTTTTAAAGGAATTTTTATAACATCAAAACATATTGAGATGATAACGTACCAAAGTAGATACCCATATTAGATTTGTGAATATGAGAAGAATAACAATAAGACAGGCGTGGTGGTGATGGGTGCCTATAGTCCTAGCTACTCAGGAGGTTGAGGCAGGAGGATCACCTGAGCCCGAGAGGACAAGGTTGCAATAAGCTGTGGTTGCACCGCACTCCAGCCTGGGTGACAGAATGAGAGCCCCTCGCTAAAAATAAAAAAAGAGAGAGAGAGAGAAAAAAAAAAAGAAAAGAAAAGAAAAAGAAAAACAATAATACCAACAATAAAAAAAATTTCTTGGTAGGAAAAAAGAAATAGTTCTAACTATATGTCAGGAAAATATACCAGGAAGTTATTAACAGGAAGAAAGCGGCCGGGCCTTTGGGAGGCCGAGGCGGGCGGATCACCTGAGGTCAGGAGTTTGAGAACAGCCTCACCAACATGGAGAAACCCCGTCTCTGATAAAAATACAAAATTAGCTGCGTGTGGTGGCACATGCCCATAATCCCAGCTACTCGGGAGGCTGAAGCAGGAGAATTGCTTGAATCCGGGAGGCAGAGGCTGCAGTGAGCCAAGATCGCGCCATTGCACGGCAGCCTGGGCAACAAGAGCGAAACTCCATCTCAAAAAAAAAAAACAAGAAAAGAAAAAGAAAAACTGCAAGCTACTTAGAACTGAGAAACAATGGGCCGGGCGCGGTGGCTCAAGCCTGTCATCCCAGCACTTTGGGAGGCCGAGACAGGCGGATCACGAGGTCAGGAGATCGAGACCATCCTGGCTAACACGGTGAAACCCCGTCTCTACTAAAAAAAAACTACAAAAAACTAGCCGGGCGAGGTGGCGGCGCCTGTAGTCCCAGCTACCCGGGAGGCTGAGGCAGGAGAATGGCGTGAACCTGGGAGGCGGAGCTTGCAGTGAGCTGAGATCCGGCCACAGCACTCCAGCCTGGGTGACAGAGCGAGACTCCGTCTCAAAAAAAAAAAAAAAAAAAAAAAAAAGAACTGAGAAACAATGAAAGCATTACGTCCTCACCTGTGAAATGTTTCAAAAACACACCAGGACAAATTTACTATAATGCATTGATTAGAAAACAAGATAGATGAAATAAGCTTTCAACCCAAGATGCCAGAATAAAATTAAAGAAGGAAATAAAAGAAATAAGGTGTTTGGATAATAAAGATAAAAGCAAATTATGACAGAGAAAGCACTACCACTGACCCCACATGAAAAACCAAAAAGTGAATGACTGAGCCCCAGAAAGACTCCAGCACAGCCCAGGCCAGGGGGGTAAAGTGGACCAAGGAGCTCAGGTGGCCAGAGCTAAGGAGACATAAACTCATGAGGTCAAAGAGAATGGCTTTTCTTTTTCAAGATGCTTTATTTTTAAAACAGGTCACAACACAGCGTTCGGCTCATCCTGCCACGAACAAGCGGCAAAGGCTTGCTCTGCAGCCGAGAGGCCCTCCAGTGGCATGTTCAAAACCAGAATGAAAATCTGAATGTAGGCCGGGCGTGGTGGCTCACGCTGGTAATCCCAGCACTGCGGGAGGCCAAGGCGGCCGGATCACCTGAGGTCAGGAGTTCCAGACCAGCCTGGCCAATATGGCAAAACCCTGTCTATACTAAAAATACAAAAATTAGCTGGGCATGGTAGCGTGACTAAACAGCATGGGAGGCCATGGTCACAGGCTGCTGGGAATGGATCCAAGAGAGGATGCAGTGGCTTAAGAGGTACAGACAAGCGCCGGGCAGCCAAGGAGAGCAGGGAAATGGGCGGTTGCCAGTACAGGACACGAGGTCCAGGGAGTTCTCACAGGAGGATCATGAGAGAAGTCACAGTGTGTCCGCAGGAAAGGAGGACAGAAGGGACAGGCCAGTCCGAGTCTGCAGCAGGGCCTGACGCCAGACAGCATGTGAGGGACAGCAACACCAGGGCCTGATGCAGACGGCAGGGAGACACGAAGTGGGATTCAGCCACCTGCTGGTGTGAAGAAGGGAGGGACAGACACCACACGGGAGGCCCCAGGTGTGGCCGGCGCCTTCAGGGCCCCCAGTGTGCAGGGGCATCTCACAACGACACACAACCAGCGTCCCAGATGCCATCCCGACTGGGGAAAAAGTTGTAGTGGGCACTATCGCAACAGCAGGCAAAATGTGAGTAACAGTCTTGCACCAATGTTAAATGTCCTCATTTTCATCGTTATGGATATTAAAAAGTAAACACGGGCCAGGCGCGGTGGCTCAAGCCTGTCATCCCAGCACTTTGGGAGGCCCAGACGGGCGGATCACGAGGTCAGGAGATCGAGACCATCCTGGCTAACACGGTGAAACCCCGTCTCTACTAAAAAAATACAAAAAACTAGCCGGGCGAGGTGGCGGGCGCCTGTAGTCCCAGCTACTCAGGAGGCTGAGACAGGAGAATGGCGTAAACCCGGGAGGCGGAGCTTGCAGTGAGCTGAGATCCGGCCACTGCACTCCAGCCTGGGCGACAGAGCGAGACTCCGTCTCAAAAAAAAAAAGGTAAACACGTGGGCCGGGTGCGGTGGCTCACGCCTGTAATCCCAGCACTTTGGGAGGCCGAGGCAGGCGGATCACCTGAAGTCAGGAGTTCGAGACCAGCCTGGTCAACATGGGGAAACCCTGTCTCTAATAAAAATACAAAAATTAGCAGGGCACGGTGGCGTGCATTTGTAATCCCAGTTACTCGGGAGGCTGAGGCAGGAGAATCACTTGAACCCAAGAAACAGAGGTTCCAGTGAGCCAGGATCACACCATTGCACTCCAGACTGGGTGGCAAGAGCAAGACTCCATCTCAAACAAAAAAAATTAAAAACTAGGCCAGGTGTGGTGGCTCACGCCTGTAATCCCAGCACTTTGGGAGGCTGAGATAGGTGGATCACCCGAGGTCAGGAGTTTGAGATCAGCCTGCCAACATGGCGAAACCCTGTCTCTACTAAAAATACAAAAATTAACTGGGCGTGGTAGCGCGCGTTTGTAATCCCAGCTACTCGGGAGGCTGAGGCAGGAGAATCACTTGAACCCAGGAGGCGGACGTTGCAGTGAGCCGATATCACGCCATTGCACTCCAGAGTGGGTGACAAGAGCGAGACTCCATCTCAAACAAACAAAAAAAGTAAACCGAGTGTGGTGGTTCATGCCTGTAATCCCAGCACTTTGGGAGGCTGAGACAGGCAGATCACCTGAGGTCAGGAGTTCGAGACCAGCCTAGTCAACATGGTGAAACCCCATCTCCACTAAATACAAAAATTAGCTGGGCGTGGTGGCTCAACTGCAATCCCAGCACTTTGGGAGGCTAAGGTGGGTGGATCACTTGAGGTCAGCAGTTTGAGACCAGCCTGGCCAACATGGTGAAACCCCATCTCTACTAAAAATACAAAAATTAGCCGGGGGTGGTGGCGCACGGCTATAGTACTAGCTACTCGAGAGGCTGAGGCAGAATTGCTTGAACCCGGGAGGCAGAGGTTGCAGTGAGCTGAGATCGCACCACTACACTCCAGCCTGGGCAACAGAGCAAGACTCCGTCTCAAAAAAACAAAAACAAAAACAAAAAAACACAGACGTACTTAGGTATAAAGAAGCATGGTGTCTGCAACTTACTATCAAATGGATCCCAAAGATACTGGCGGGAAACTGGGACTGGCAGGGAGAATGGAGCAAACCTGGACAGGCCTACAAAGAGCTCTTTGTACTGTTCTTGCAATTTTTCTGTAAGTTGGAAATTACACCAAAATTTAAAACTACCAAAAGTAAATAGAGCCATCTAAACCCAGAATGTGGGGCACTCTCTAGATAACTGACCTGTCTCTTCAAAACCTCAATGCCATAGTTAATAGCTGTGGGTGGGATTCTTGCAGCTCAAAGAGCTTGAAAACCGTCATCAAATGCAGTGTATAATCCATGGCTGGGTGCTGGACTGTGGGAAAAAAACAGCTATGAAAGTCATTTTTAGAATATTTTGGCTGGGTGTGGTGGCTCATGCCTATAATCCCAGCACTTTGGGAGGCCAGCCTGGGCAACATAGCAAGACCCTATTGCTACAAAAATTTAAAACATTGGTCAGGCATGGTAGCTCATGCTTGTAATAACAGCACTTTGGGAGGCTGAGGCAGGAGGATCACTTGGGCCCAGAAGTATGCGACCAGCCTGTGAAACATGTCAAAACCCCATCCCTACAAAAATAAAATTAGCTGGGCATGATGGCACACACCTGTAGTCCTTGCTACTTAGGAGGCTGAGACAGGAGGACTGCTTGAATCTAGGAGGCAGAGGCTGCAGTGAGCCATAATCTTGCTACTGAACTCCAGTCTGGGAGACAGCGAGACCCTGTCTCAAAAAAATAAAATAAACATTAAAATGAAAAAAATTGGGCACATATGGTGGCAATAAAAGAACATTTTGGACAGATCTGAACACAGTCTGTGCATGGGAGGATATGAAAGCGACCAGCCATCATCTTGGTGAGGCATAATGGTGGTGTTGGGGTTCCGTGGAAGGCCTGTCTTTCAAAGATTTATGTAGAAATATTGAGAGATGAAGGTTCGTGTCTATAATTGTCTTTGAAATTGTGCGTGTGTACAAAGTAAATACAGTAAATGTTCACTGCAGAGATTGAAGGATAGGCGTACAGATGATCACTGTACTTCCTATGTTCACTAGAAAACTAACAGGAAGTGAATCACTGATGGCTGACGCCGCCCTGCCCTCACCCCATACTTGTCTATCCCCTGCCTCCCGATGTCCCCACCTGATGCCCCCAGAATGCTGAGATCCTGCTTCTCCGAGTCTTCCCTCCCAGTAAACAGCCCCATCCACCCAGTCACTGAAGCCAAATCCTGACGCCTTTTTCCCATCACACCCCCCAACTGGTACCGCCACAAACACAAGAAGCCTCGTGCCTTTCCTCCTCCCCAGCGCCGCCCCCTGGCAGCCACTGCCCGGCCACCCACATCTCCCGGCTGCTGCAGACTCCTGGTTTCCACTCTCACCCCAGTCCAACACCTACTTCCCAGCATCCGGTGCCCCCAGCAGTGGGGTGACGTGGGTCAGGTCATATCACTTGCTGCCAGAAGACTGCCAAGGCCCCCAGCCCTCAGGACTTGGGGTCCCCCAGGTCCCAGCCTGCCCCAGGGCCCTGCCCAGCAACGCTGGCTGGCAGACAGGCACTCCTCAGACCCTGCAGCTCCCAGGTCCCGGCTGCCAGCTCCCTGTCATCATTGGGCCTTGGTTGGGAGCCTCCCTCAACCACCCAACCAAAGCAGCGCCCCAGTCAGACTGGCTCAGAGCAGCATCCTCCATCCACAAGGCCCTGCTCCCACTGTCTTCACGTTTACTCATCCCCACCTCCCTCCATGCCAGACATGCCTCTGTCTTGCCCAGGGTACCCCAGCATCGTCAGCAGTGCCTGGTCACACTGGAAAAGACTTGCTGAGTGAAATGTATACCAAATAATATACAGAAATTACTTACAACTCTAATGTATTATGTCTTTAAGGACAAAAATACGCACGCAAGTAAAAGGGGGACGCCACTAAGGAAATAATTAAGAACCCATGTGTTTTGGCTTTTTAGGTTCTAATTCTCCGAAAAAATTGTGAATTGACTTGACCTCAGCCTATTTCTTGGTGGGTCTAATAATGTGACCCAGAAATAATCAGGTTCAATGTAATTACATTTCAGAAATATTCAGCAAACAGAATGTATATAAAATATCATATCCATAAACATCTGGTCTACTTAATCTTTGACTGTACATACAATTAACATTTTTTAATTTCAAAAATTATAAATGTCTTTGTCTTATTTGAGTAAATTAGATCAATAATGATTTGCTGATACACAAAACCAAAACATTAAAGCATTTTTAAAACACAAAAGCTTTATTTTATCAAAACAAATCAACAGTCTTCCTCTAACAACAATTTTCAAGAGTAACTGCATTGTAAGTAACCATAAATGATCCAATTAGAATACATTTAACATAGTATCGCTATAGAACGCAATTAAATGCATAATGAAAATAAAGAACCTAAATTATACAACTCACAAGATGTAAATGTCATGTGGACATAAAAAAGGGACAGAGACAAGACAAACTATTGCCTGGCGCTGAAGAGAAGAGCCCTCACTCAACATAGCCCAGCTGCGGGGGGCCTCTCTCCAGCCCCACCACAACATAGACACAGAAGCCCTTCTTTTTTTTTTTTTTTTTCTTTGAGATGGAGTCTCGCTCTATCGCCCAGGCTGGAGTGCAGTGGCCGGATCTCAGCTCACTGCAAGTTCCGCCTCCCGGGTTCACACCATTCTCCTGCCTCAGCCTCCCGAGTAGCTGGGACGACAGGCGCCCGCCACCTCGCCCGGCTAGTTTTTTGTATTTTTTAGTAGAGACGGGGTTTCACAGTGTTAGCTAGGATGGTCTCGATCTCCTGACCTCGTGATCCACCCATCTCGGCCTCCCAAAGTGCTGGGATTACAGGCTTGAGCCACCGCGCCCGGCCAGAAGCCCTTCTTTTGAGATGGAGTCTCGCTCTGTCACCCAGGCTGGAGTGCAGTGGCGCTATTTTGGCTCACTGCAACCTCCACCTCCCCGGTTCAATTCTCCTGCCTCAGCCTCCTGAGTAGCTAGGACTACAGGCACATGCCACCACGCCCAGCTAATTTTTGTATTTTTAGTAAAGACGGGGGTCTCATCATGTTGGCCAAGCCGGTCTCCAACTCCTGGCCTCAAATGATCCACCCGCCTCAGCCGCCCAGAGTGCTGGGATCACAGCATGAGTCACTGCGCCAGGCCTGGGAGCCCTTCTTGAAAGGGGTCCTTGTTTGTTGCAGCAACCTTAGCTCGTTCTCTAGTCAATTCCTGCCTGGGTCAACAGCAGCAATTCCCCCACAGCTTGGACCAGGTACAAAGTCAGGGCCCTGTGGATCTATCTCACTAAGGTGTGCTCACTCCTGGAGGGCCAAAGAGCCACTCACCCTGGCCACTGCAACGCTGAGGCCGGGACCTGGAACTCGGGTCCCCCTAAGGCAGGGCCCAGAACCAGCCCTGTGACTGACACCGTCTTCCTTTTGGGCCACTGAGGGGCTGACTGAACTCCCACATTCAAACCACACGTCCAGTTCCAGCCAACCATGATGGCTTGCTGCAGGCCACTGCCATGACCACACAGACAGGATCACGGCAGGGTGGCTGTCCTGAGAGACTGGATATGCTGGCGCTAACACGCCGGTTCCTCCCTAGTCACCCAGTCCACAGAAATATAGTCACCCAGTCCACAGACGTACAGTCACCCGGTCCACAGACGTATATTTCTTACTAACCTGCTGGGCATATTTGAAGTCCATATCAGACTATTTGTCACTTACCTGCATTTTTGTTTCTCTTTCTTTTTTAGGGTGGGTGGGGGTGGGGCAGGGTCTTGCCCTGTTGCCCAGGCTGGAGTGCAATGGTATGATCTCAGCTCACTGCAGCTTCCACCTCCCTGGCTCAATCGATCCTCCCTCCTCAGCCCCCCACCGAGTAGCAGGGACTACAGGCATACGCCACCACACCAGGCTAATTGTTGTATTTTTAGTAGAGATGGGGTCTTGCCATGTTGCCCAGGCTGGTCTCAAACTCCTGGGTTCAAGAGATCCTCCCACTTCGGCCTCCCAAAGTGCTGGGATTACAGACATGAACCACTGTGCCTGGCCGGTTTTTCTTTTTCTATTCTTGCTTCTATCCCTTTCACAAGTTTTTCTGAGGGCAAAAATCATGTCCTACACACCCGTCAGCCCCAGTACAATATACCGTACAGAGCAGGGGCCCAATCTGCTATCTGACAATTGACTCTTCACAGTCATTTATACACTGCAGTGTAACACATGTAGGCTGTGACTAACACTTCAGTAAATGACAAGTTATATCATTAATGAGCAGAGCTTTGTTCATACTGGACTTAGTATTTGACATTAGATTCCAGGAAGCAAAGGATAGTCTGAGTTATCCTTAGGAAAAAAGAGGGACATTGATAAGTAAAATTTGTAAAATTCTGGAAATCTACCTGGCCTACCACTAACCTTTTTAAGAGAATCTCCGTGTCTTTCCTGGATATATTTCAGGAATGCTGTGGTCCACTGCAGAGTTGTGGCCTTGTCAGTCTCGGCATTGCAGAACGGTACTAAGAGATTCAACTCATCACAGCAAATGCGGATTCTGCGCCTACAGTCAAAACCCAAAGTCATCACCAAGAGAGGCCGGAGCAAAACAAATATGTAAAAGGAAGCATCTCGCTGTAGTACTTGAGGGAATCAGAGCCCGTGAGGCCTGGCCACTGAGTGCCACGGAAATGCCCATCACCACAGGAAGTCCCACAGCTTTGCCACGGCCTCGTCTACAGAGGCAGCTACTGCCTTCGGGAGGCCAGAGCATCCTTGGGTGCCCTCGGCAGCCCCATGACCCACACACTCCCTGGAGCTTTCCTTATTTACTTCTCACGGGCCAGGTTCAAGTCTCTGGATTAGGGATGGTTCCAAAGCCCCTGAAATTGGAAGCAACATTTTTTGTCTGACACCTTCTTCCGTCTGGACCAGTGAGGGGTCCAAATTGGGCAGATTACTCTTTCATTCAAGACTGATATTACTTGCCCTTTATGGGCTAAAAACCCTACCAGGAGCTCATGCACAGCTTTCAGATTCTCCAAGGGGCCCTGATTCTGAAAGGATCGCGACCCAACACTCTGGTAATATTCTGAAACTCGGTCTTCGTAGAGAAAAACAATTGGAGTCTTGTTATTAGACTATTTTTTAAACTTTTACATATTACATTCAGTACCATGCAAAGTCCTAAACAAGCAGATACTGAGCAACTTATTCAATATGGCCCTTGTTACTCATCTTCACACCGTGTATTTAGAATTTTAATTAGAGACTCTGCTGGTAAAACAGCAGCTGGCATGCACTAGGTGCTTTTGGACTTCTAGGTATCGAGCCAAACACTCTTTACGCATCAGCTCATTCAACTCTAACCACAAGTCTATGCAGTAGAGCTAGAAGTCAAACTTTCAAACTGTCAACTACAGTGTAAGGCTTTCTACATAGCAGGTACTCAATGAATGTCTATTAAATAAATGTCAGAGCAAGCAAAATGCCCTTCATAATTCACAGTAGGCTGAGGAAAGCCCTCAGTTAGTCTATGTGTATATAAGTATCATAAAAAGATACATAGCTAGCTTTTTTATTTTCTTTCTTTGGGAGATGGGTCTCACTTTGTGGCCCAGGCTGGAGTGCAGTGGCGGGATCACAGCTGACTACAGCGTTGACCTCCTGGGCTCAAGCGATCCTCCCACACCTCAGCCTCCCAAGTAGCTGGGACGACAGGTGTGCACCACCACTAGTATTGTTGGTTTTTCTTTAGAGACAGAGACTTGCTATGTTGCCCAGGCTGGTTTCAAACCCTGGGCTCAAGCAATCCTCCCACCGCGGCCTCCCAACGTACTGAGATTACAGCCATAAGCCACTGCACCCTGCCCTAGCTAGTTTGAATAGGTCCCTTTAAAAGAAATTGCCATGCCGGGCGCGGTGGCTCACGCCTGTAATCCCAGCACTTTGGAAGGCCGAGGCGGGCAGACCATCTGAGGTCAGGAGTTCGAGACCAACCTGACCAACATGGAGAAACCCCGTCTCTACTAAAAATACAAAATTAGCCGGGCGTGGTGACGCATGCCTGTAATCCCAGCTACTAGGGAGGCTGAGGCAGGAGAATCACTTGAACCTGGGAGGTGGAGGCTGCAGTGAGCCGAGATCGTGCCACTGCACTTCAGCCTGGGCAACAAGAGTACATCTCCATCTCACAAAAAAAAAAAAAAAGAAAAAAGAAAAGAAAACCCAATTATAAAAAAAAAAACTAACCACCTCTTAATTCTACAAAGGAGGATACCACAAATAAAATCTATAGACAAAACCACTTAAATAACAATTTTAACCTCCTTCTTCCCAGTAATCTTAAAAGAACCAGGCAAAACTTGCAGAACTCAGTTGGCTGGTTAAGCAGCAGTTCCCATAACAGCCTGATCACCCTCCTCAGAAAGGCCTGCAGTCAGCGCTGGCCCTTAGTGGAGTCTGCGATTTGTAGAGTTAAGAGTGGCTCCCAGGACCTACACTGTGCAAACAATATGGTTGACACTGATCACCTGTTTTCCTTCTGGGAGACTGGACTGTGGCTGCATGCAGGGAGGGCGTGCCTACGTGACACGCCCCTGGTCTCTAGCAAGCTTTCCCGGTTGGCAACACCTCTCCCATGTTTTCAGACCACATGACTGGGGGCATGAGGGGCATCCTGCCTGACTCCACAGGGCACACTCTTAGAAGCTTGCACCTCATCTCCTGCCTTCTTCCCATGTGCCTTTGCTGATCTCACCTGGCATCCTTTCTCCATAGTAAGTCACAGCCTAAGAGTGACTGCATGCTGAGTCCCGGGAGTCCTCCTAATAAGCCAGCGAGCCCAGGCACGGTCTGGGGGATCCCTGATCCATCTGGGAAAGTTAACGACGCTCCTACCTCCTTTCTATCCTCTGAACGAAGAAACGGCTAAGGATCATTTTATCTGTGATAACCATGTATGACTAAGGTAATCATTTATGAGTCAGCCTGACAAGCAGTCGCAGGTATTACCTTCTATCTCTTTCCATTCGGTTATGCCTCTCCCTACGCTGAGACCTTCCTCCCTGGGGCCCACTCTGGGCCTGCTCCCCCAGGTTTGACTGTGAGGACTCCGAAGACTGCCAAGCGCCCTGTGTGGCAGTGGCACCTTCGCCCACATTCTGAATCTCTCCAAGGGCTCTTCGCTCTACATTTGTGTCCAACTGACGCATTCTACTCCGATTCCTCTTCAGTGCTTGTTTGCATAGCGCTTCTTCTTTGCAAAGGAAGAAAAAAAGTGGTTTTTAATTTTATATCTTATCTCAATTAATGCTGAACACAGTTTTGGCCTTTTCAATCCAAGATATAAACATTATTGGGTAAGCAGCACAGAGAACCGAACCACAAAGAGATGTACTAATGTAGTTACTCAGTGTCAGCAGGGAACGGGAAGTCCAAGCCTATTTTATACAACAAAACTGAACGGCCAGGGCGGTGGCTCACGTCTGTAATCCCAGCACTTTGGGAGGCCAAGACGGGCGGATCACAAGGTCAGGAGATCGAGACCATCCTGGCTAACACGGTGAAACCCCATCTCTACTAAAATACAAAAAAAAAAAATTAGCCAGGCATGGTGGCGGGCGCCTGTAGTCCCAGATACTCGGGAGGCTGAGGCAGGAGAATGGCGTAAACCCGGGAGACGGAGCTTGCAGTGAGCCGAGATCGCACCACTGCACTCCAGCCTGGGCGACAGAGCAAGACTCCTCCTCAAAAAAAAAAAAAAACAAAAACAAAAACAATGAAACTGAACAAGAATCAATCGTCAAATTAAACACGTCTTCCAAGTGCTATGCAACCAATATGACCTCATCCAAAGTCCCTTTTTTTTTTTGAGGCGGAGTCTCGCTCTGTCGCCCGGACTGGAGTGCAGTGGCCAGATCTCAGCTCACTGCAAGCTCCGCCTCCCGGGTTTACGCCATTCTCCTGCCTCAGCCTCCCGAGTAGCTGGGACTACAGGCGCCCACCACCTCGCCCGGCTAGTTTTTGTATTTTTAGTAGAGACGGGGTTTCACCATGTTAGCCAGGATGGTCTCGATCTCCTGACCTCGTGATCCGCCCGTCTCGGCCTCCCAAAGTGCTGGGATTACAGGCTTGAGCCACCGCGCCCGGCCTTTTTTTTATTTTGAGATGGAGTCTCGCTCTGTCGCCCAGGCTGGAGTGTAGTGGCGTGGTCTCCACTCACTGCAAGCTCCGCCTTCCGGGTTCACACCATTCTCCTGCCTCAGCCTCCCGAGTAACTGGGACTATAGGCATGCACCACCACACCCGGCTG
The DNA here is from genome assembly GCF_009764315.1 of Trachypithecus francoisi. Taxonomy (NCBI): domain Eukaryota; kingdom Metazoa; phylum Chordata; class Mammalia; order Primates; family Cercopithecidae; genus Trachypithecus; species Trachypithecus francoisi. Next base: position 58,694,024 of record NW_022681467.1, read on the forward strand.
ATTTTTTTGTATTTTTAGCAGGGACAGGGTTTCACCGTGTTAGCCAGGATGGTCTCGAGCTCCTGACCTCGTAATCCACCCGCCTCAGCCTCCCAAAGTACTGGGATTACAGCTTGAGCCACCGCGCCCGGCCCAAAGTCCCTCTTTTTAATCAACAAGTGTTATCTATGAATACAGAAAACAAGAAGTTGTTTACTTTTTCTGAAGGTCAGAATGGAAAAAAAAAAACCACTTGGACATATTTCCTCCCAAAATGTTTTCTTTATATACAATTATTCTAAGAACAAGAAAAAAATCCAATTATTCTAATATGACAGTATTTTACTGCAATGCTCAGAACAAAACTGAAGCAGCGTAAGTGTATGCCCTCGCCTCAGAAGTGGCTCTCCTCCCCAAAGCATTACGTAAGTAGCGTCCGAGCTCTTCTGCTGCATAACAGGCTGTGCCACGTGTGCATATATGGAACTGTATCCATCAAAGAACCGCAGGCACGTGACTGTCAGGCGTGCTCATGTGCACGTGTATGCCACACAGAGCACATATTCCAAAAGGATGATGAAGCTTTCAGCAGGAGAGAGGAATTCAGTTGTTTTGGTGACATTTTATTCCTTAACCTGAGTAGTCAGCACAGAGGCTAACTTAATACTCATCTTTGTATCTTACAAATGTGAACATACACTTTGGCATAAAATTTTGTATGGAGGAAAAGGAGTGACTGACACAGGAGAAGGCAGTGGCTCTCATCCCCGTCCTGTCTTCACCAACTCCTGGAAAGCTAAGTGTAAGGAGTGTTCTTTTCATCGGGTCACTTGACAAACCAGTTTCCCAGGGAGGAAGGGGCTAGGCAGGTGAGCACAGCAGTGCCTTCAGCAGTGACTTTATTTCCAAACTTTCTGAATCACCTTACGGCCTCTCACTGGCAGCCCAGGGTCCTCCTATTAGCATCCACCCATCCAAAGGCTTTCAGCAGATGTGAGATGCCTGCCTCACTCATGGAGTACAAAATAAAGAAAATAAAAAACTATAAAGTACTTTCAGTAACTTGAAGATAACTGAAAATTTATGTAAGTCTGTCACTTTAATGTTATGAAAAAGCCCTCAAACTCAATGTTCCCACATCAAGGTTAATTATATTTGAGAATCAGCATAATGTTTAAAGTGAGAAGATGGGGAAGCGGGTGGACGGATCCCTGAGATACACAGACACCTCCAAGACTGTTTCTCATGTGTACAAACCATCTGTCTCCCCTACCCCCCCAAGGCCAAAATACCATCAGCCACACGGCTCGGTCACAAGAAAGCTCCCACTACCTGCTGCTTCATCGCTTACCTCCCACTTTAATCCACACTTGCTCAGGCAAAGCTTTGTTTCTACTACCTAATGTCTGTTTAGTGGATTCAATTTCTTGCTGATAACAGAAAGAAAATGCTCTAGGCAATCCAATATCCTGGTGCTTGGCAGCTTCAAGTACAGAACATGAGTTACTAGAACTCTGGAAAAAAATGAAGCAACAGGAATTTTATCAATATGTGGCTTAATGTCCTCTTTACTGCACAAATAAAATGCACTTAACAAACATCAAAGCTAGCAATACGTAATTTGGAGAACTTTAGTTGCACTGAAGATTTTAAAACATTCCCATACCACATACTCAACTTGTACTGGTGTTTTTTTTTTTTTTTTTTTGAGACAAGGTCTCACTCTGTCGCCCAGACTGGAGTGCAGCGTCGGGATGTCAGCTCACCACAACCTCCACCTCCCAGGCTCAAGCGACTCTCCTGCCTCAGCCTCCTGAGTAGCTGGGATTACAGGTGTCCACCACTACCCCCCGGTTAATTTTCGTACGGGGTTTCACCATGCTGGCCAGACTGCTCTTGAACTCCTGACCTCAAATGACCCACTCATCTCGGCCTCCCAAAGTGCTGGGATTACAGGCGTGAGCCTCGGCGCCCGGCTTAAAAGGTTATTAAGCTCACTGAAGGGAAAAAAAAGTAATTGGGACCTAACCAAAATAAGTTAAAATTTACCCATTTAATACAAAAGAGCAAAGCTTCACAAATCATGTTCCCTACCTGTGACTGTGAAAGGTTAGAGTTTCCACTAGTAGAGCAAGCATTTGTAGTAAACAGTGGGTACGTAAACTGCAAAGCAGTAGTTGTAGCAGCAGTTTTATTTTTCACTAATGTTGTACATTTGTTTTGTTGTTGATGAAGAGGAACATTCATTAATTCAGATGGATGTCGAATGAGAGTTACCAAACTGCCAAGACAAAAGAAAGCCCAGAAGTGTCAGGAATACGTGGCAGACAAGAATCCACCATCCCACTCTCACGGCTCTGGCCACTTCTTCCAGACAGCAACTCAACTCTCATCCTGGAAATCTCTACACAACAGTTATCAACTAGTGCTGCTGTGGACGTCCCAAATCTGTGCCACCTCCCTGCTCTCGTCACATCCTGACACCAATCTTTCTTCTGCCATCCTCCAGTCTGACCACGACGGGCAACTACAGGTTGGGATGAGCAACAAACTGCGGACTCAGCCCCTTCCACAGCCATTCCTGAGGGTCACCAAGGGGGCGGCTGCAGGCTGGAGCCTCATTTTAGAGTTCAAAGCCTGCAAACCCGCGTCGGGCCTTCCCAGGCTTCCCTGACATCTAAGAGTGCCACCCTGAGCACATGGTTCCCAGGAATTCTGCGCGCTCGGCCCCACTCTCCAGGCGGGGCCACTGCGGGGGGTGTTTAGTTCCAGGAAGTACCTGCTCCCCGGGGCCCGCACAGCGCACACAGCCTTTCGGGGAGGCCCCACACCCGGTGGGGTCCGCGCCCTGTGCCGCCGGGAGGGAGGCTGGGGGCGTGCACAGCGAGGGCCCCCTTTGCCTCCGCCCCGGCCCCGGCCTCGGCCTCCACCCGGGCCCTGCCAGCCCCCGGCCGCCGGGCACGCACTTGTTGAGCGCCACGCCCGGCTCGGGGGCCTCCGGGCCGCGCGGCGCGGGCGGCGGCTCGGCGGGGATGCTGTTGAAGCGGTCCTCCAGGCGGACGCGCACGGCCGGCTTGGCCCGGGACTCGGGCGCGCCCTCGGGTCCAGCAGCGCCCGCGCCCTCCTTGGCGGCGCCGTCAGCCCGGGCCCTCGCTCCATCCCCGCCGCCCGGCGTCTTCTCCGCCGCGCCCGCCTCGCTCAGCAGCATCATGCGCAGCTCCTGGAAGTCGATGTGGCCCAGGCAGGACGCGTCGGCCGCCAGCGCGGACGGGCACAGCACGGGGTACACGGGCGCCGCGCCCCCAAGACCGCCCGTCGCAAAGCCGCCCGCGCCCGCGCCCGGGCCCGCCGCCGCCAGCAGCGCCGAGTTGAGGCGCGTCTCGAGCTCGCCGTCAGCCGCCGCCTCCATGTGCGAGTAGAGGATGTGCTGCAGCTGCGTGTACTCCACCTCCGTCATCTCCACCAGGCTCAGGTCGGTGGTCGTGAAGCTCAGTCCCTGCTCGCCCAGCGCCGCGTCCCCGCCGCCCGCGCCCTCGCCGCCCGCGCCCTCGACGCCCGCCTCGCCGCCTGCCGCGCCTGCCTCCGGCGGCGGCTCCCGCGGCCCGGGGCCCGACATGGCGGCGCGGCGCGGCCCAACGGCGGCGAGGGCGACGCGGGCGGCGGGAGGCGGGAGGCGGGAGGCGACCCCCGGCCCGAGCACTACGCTGCGCCGGCCACAGCTGGCGCGCCGTTGGGGGAGGGAAAACCGCTGAGTGCCTCGCACTGCGCCTGCGCCGCCCCACCCCGCAACGGCAACCCCACCCCTGCGCTAGCCCCGCCCCCTCCGTTACCCGCCGCCGCCGGCCCCGCCCTCGCCCAACCGCCCGCACGCCCGGCCCCGCCCCACGTCGGCGGCCGCTTGCCTCCCACGGCCCAGCCACGCCCCCAGTTCCCAGCCACGCCCCTGCTGTCCGGCCACGCCCCGCTGAGGCCCTGCGAGGGCAGCTGCGCTGGAGTCAGCTTGGTACCTGCACGGTGACACCCTGGGGAGAAGCCACATCTGTGTGTGCACGTGCGCCCCATTACAGCCGCAGGGATGAAGACGTTGTCAAAACAGCTACCTGGACCCACAGTGCCCAGGCCATCCGCTTTATCCGCGTAAAATGCGCAGCGCATGGCCGGGCGCGGTGGCTCATACCTGTAATCCCAGTACTTTGGGAGGCCGAGGTGGGTGGATCAGGAGGTCAGGAGATCGAGACCAGCCTGGCCAACATGGTGAAACCCTGTCTCTACTAAAAATACAAAAATAAGTTGAGCATTGTGGTGTGCGCCTGTAATCCCAGCTACTCAGGAGGCTGAGGCAGCAGAATCACTTGAACCCAGGAGGCAGAGGTTGCAGTGACTCAAGATCGCGCCACTGCACTCGAGCCTGGGCGACAGAGCAAGACTCCATCTCAAAAAAAAAAAAAAAATGCACAGCGCGACGGTAGTGGTGCATTCCCAGCGCTGGGCTGGCCTCCACTGCCCCTGTCACCACGGGTCCCCTATAGCAGTCAGCACACTGCCCCTCCCCCACCTGCAGCCACTAATCTCCTTCCTGAGTCCAGGAGTTTGCCTAGGCTGGGCCTTCCCTGTTAATGGAACCATGTAATATATGGTCTTTAAGAGATTTATTTTTGCAATCTTGAAATAATTCCTGTACTTAACCTCTCACCCACATTTCCATCTCACACAGTAGTTGCCTGTTCTCTGTCTAGACATTAGGACACTTAAAGGCCTGTGACTTGCACATCGTCTTCTAAGCCAGGTCTTAATCTTTCGCTCATTTCATCACAGTTTAGACACAGGCCAATATATTACAATGATTCAGCAATGGGCTATGAAAGTTCAACCATGCAAAGCTAAACTCACACACATATACATGAAAATAATATATCAGTTTTGGGCAAAACATCAGGTTTCAGAAAACAATACCAAGGAGGAAAGCATGGACTTAAAACTCTCAGGGACATGGCAACAGAAGTCATCTAAAGTAAAACAGAGAGAGAAGGCTAAGTGAGCAGAGCATCAGTGAGCTGTGGGGCCGTTTCAAGCAGTGTGATTTGAAGCCCCCTGGGGGTGGAAGGATGTGGAGAAAGACATTTTAAGAAGTAATGATTGCCAGGTGAGGTGGCTCACGCCTGTAATCGTAGCACTTTGGGAGGCCGAGGCAGGCAGATCCCTTGAGGTCAGGAGTTCAAGATCAGTTTGGCCAATATGGTGAAACCTCATCTCTACTAAAAATATAAAAAATTAGCCGGTTGTGGTGGCATGTGCCTGTAATCCCAGCTACTCAGGAGGCTGAGGCAGAAGAATTGCTAGAACCCGGGAGGTGGAGGTTTCAGTGAGTAGACATTGCGCCACTGCACTCCAGCCTAGCAAACAGAGCAAGACTCTGTCTCAAAAAACAAAAACAAAACAACAAAAAAAGTAATGATTGAAAAGTTTTTTAAAACTACAAACCTACAGACCCAAGAAGTTTAACATATCTCGAACACAAGAAACACGAAGGAACTACACAAAGACGGAAAGCAAATTGCTTTATTTATTTATTTATTTATTTTTGAGATGGAGTCTTGCTCTGTCTCCTAGGCTGGAGTGCAATGGCATGATCTCAACTCAGCACAACCTCTGCCTCCTGGGTTCAAGTGATTCTCCTGCCTTAGCCTCCCAAGTAGCTGGGATTACAGGCATGTGCCACCATGCCTGGACAATTTTTTGTATTTTTAGTAGAGACGGGATTTTGCCATGTTGGTCAGACTGGTCTCGAACTCCTGACTTCAAGTGATCTGCCCACCTTGGTCTGCCAAATGCTGGGATTACAGGCATAAGCCACCGTGCATGGCCTCAAATTGCTTTAAATCAGTGAAAAACCTTAAAAGCTGCTACACACACACACACACACACACACACACACACACAAAAGAGACATTGTGTACAGAGGAACAAAGATAAGAATGATTGCAGGCCGGGCGCAGTGACTCACGCCTGTAATCCCAGCACTTTGGGAGGCTGAGGCCAGCAGATCATGAGATCAGGAGATGGAGACCATCCTGGCAAACATGGTGAAACCACGTCTCTACTAAAAATAAAAATAAAAATTAGCTGGGCATGGTGGCACGTGCCTGTAATCGCAGCTAACTCGGGAAGCTGAGGCACGAGAATTGCTTGAACCTGGGAGGTGGAGGTTGCCGTGAGCCAAGATCATGCCACTGCACTCCAGCCTTGCAACAGAGTGAGACTCCTTCTAAAAAAAAAAAAGAATGATTGCAGACATTTTTTCAGGAATAATGCGAGTCCGAACACGGTGGAATCACAGCTTTGAAGTGCTGAGGGAAAGGGAAAGTTCATTGACGCTGTCAGGCATCTGTATCCACAAGCTGTGTGTCTGTGAATCCAACCAAGGGTCGAAATCCTCAGAACAGAAAATTCCTTCTGTACTGAAATGCGCAGACTGCTCCTCCCTGTCATTGTTCCTTAAACAATATGGTATAACAAGTATTTATTTAGCATCTATGTTGCATTAGGTATTATAAGTAATTTCGATATGTATATATTTTAGTAACAGGGTCTCACTCTGTCTCCCAGACTGGAGCGCAGTAGTGCAGTTACAGCTCACTGCAGTCTCGACCTCCTGAGCTCAACCGATCCTCCTGCATGACTCTCCCGAGTAGCTGGGAGCATAGGCACACACAACCATACCCTGCTAATTTTTATTTTATTTTATTTTTTGTAGACATGGGATCTTACTATGTTGCCCAGACTGGTCTTGAACTCCTGGCCTCAAGTGATCCTCCCACCTCAGCCTACCAAAATTACGGAGATTACAGGTGTGAGTCATCACGCTCACCCCTACAGATGATTTAAAGTGTATGGAAGAATGTGCATAGGTTATATGGAAACACGATGACATTTTACATAAGGGGCTTGAACATTCATGGATTTTGGTATCCATGGGGGGTACTGGAACCCACCCCACAGGGCTACTGAGGGATAACTGTAATTCTGTACCCAGCAAAGGTATTTTTCAAAAACAAAGGCAAAATAAAGACTTTTTTGGACTTAAAAAAGCTAAAATAATCCATCACTAGCAGACTTGCACTATAGGACATGTTCAGGAAGTCCTTCAGACAAAAGGAAGGTGAGACTGGATAGAAGTCACGGTCTCCACAGAAGAATGAAGAGACTGGACGAGTTAAAGCTATTTATTATGAGCCTTAGCACAACCACTGCAATACAACAACAAAGAGTGATGGCTAATAATCGATAAAGGAGAGAAAATGGAATCAGACTCTCAAAGGGGCAGAAAGTGAGATGCGATTGTGCCACTGCGCACCAGTCTGAACGACAGAGACCTCACCTCTAAAGTAAATAAATAAATGATACAAAATTTTAAAATGCAAGAGGCAGGAAAAAGAAAAATAGAACAAAGAGCACATGGGACAAATAGAGAATAAATAGCAAGATAGCAGATTTAAATCCAATTAAAAAATCACATAAGATGTAAAAGGTTTAAACACATCAATGAGAACGCAGAGACCAGAATGGATAAAAAGTCAGACCTTGGAGGCTGGGCGCGGTGGCTCACGCCTGTAATCCTAGCAGTCTGGGAGGCCGAGGCGGGCGGATCATGAGGTCAGGAGATCAAGACCATCCTGGCTAACATGATGAAACCCCGTCTCTACTAAAAAATACAAAAAACTAGCCAGGCGACGTGGCGGGCGCCTGTAGTCCCAGCTGCTTGGGAGGCTGAGGCAGGAGAATGGCGTAAACCCGGGAGGCGGAGCTTGCAGTGAGCTGAGATCCGGCCACTGCACTCCAGCCTGGGCGGCAGAGCGAGACTCCGTCTCAAAAAAAAAAAAAAAAAAAAAAATTAGCCAGGCATGGTGGTCGGTGCCTGTAGTCCCAGCTACTTGAGAGACTGAGGCAGGAGAATGGTGTGAACCCAGGAGGCAGAGCTTGCAGTGAGCGATCACACCACTGCACTCCAGCCTGGGTGACAGAGCAAGACTCCATCTCAAAAAAAAAAAAAAAAAGCCAGACCTTGCAGTGCCTGTAAGAAACTCATTTTAAAGAGACAAATAGGCCGGGCACGGTGGCTCAAGCCTGTAATCCCAGCACTTTGGGAGGCTGAGACGGGCGGATCACAAGGTCAGGAAATCGAGACCATCCTGGCTAACACGGTGAAACCCCGTCTCTACTAAAAAAAAATACAAAAAACTAGCCGGGCGAGGTGGTGGGTGCCTGTAGTCCCAGCTACTCGGGAGACTGAGGCAGGAGAATGGCGGGAACCCGGGAGGCGGCGCTTGCAGTGAGCTGAGATCCGGCCACTGCACTCCAGCCTGGGCGACAGAGCGAGACTCCGTCTCAATAAATAAATAAATAAATAAATAAAGAGACAAATAGTGAAAGGATGGAAAAGGCATACCTCCCCAGCACTGTCGAAAGGAGCTGGAATAGGCACATAAATACTAAAGTCAATGTCAAGGGGGCAGGTCTGAAAAAAAAATAAAAAAAAAATACTGAAGTAGATTTCAGAGCCAAGAATTTTGCCAGAGATACTGGTCATTTCACAGTGAAATAGGGGACAGAACATTTTCCTAATTAAATGCATCTAATTAGAAAGCTTAAAAATACATAGAGCAGGACCGGGCGCGGTGGCTCACTCCTATAATCCCAGCCCTTTGGGAGGCCGAGGCGGGCAGATCACTTGATGTCAGGAGTTCGAGACCAGCCTGGCTAACATGGCAAAAACCCATCTCTACTAAAAATACAAAAATTAGCTGGGCATGGTGGCGTGCACCTGTAATCCCAGCTACTTGGCAGGCTGAGGCAGGAGAATCACTTGAACTTGGGAGGCAGAGGTTGCAGTGAACTGATATTGTGCCATTGCACTGCAGCCTGGGCAACAGAGCGAAACCCTGTCTCAAAAAAGTAAAAAATAACGAAACGAAACAAAAAAAACATGGAGCAGACCGGGCGCGGTGGCTCACACCTGTAATCCCAGCACTTTGGGAGGCCAAGGCAGGCAGATCACAAGGTCAGGAGTTCAAGACCAATCTGGCCAACATGGTGAAACCCTGTCTCTACTAAAAATACAAAAAAATTAGCCAGGTGTGGTGGTGTGCACCTGTAATCCAGCTACTTGGGAGAACGAAGCAGGGGAATTGCTTGAACCAGGGAGGTAGAGGTTGCAGAGAATGAAGCAGGGGAATTGCTTGAACCAGGGAGGTGGAGGTTGAAGTGAGCTGAGATTGTACCACTGCTAATTTTTAGTATTTTTAGTAGAGACGAGGTTTCACTATGTTGGCCAGGCTTGTCTCGAACTCCTGACCTTGTAATCCGCCGGCCTCAGGCTCCCAAAGTGCTGGGATTACAGGTGTGAGCCACTGCGTCCGGCCAGCATTAAAATATTTTATGTTATGACTGTCATTGTCTGTTTTCTGTAACTCAAACTGAATGACTGAGCCTGGGTAACTTATAAAGAAAAAGAAAGTGTTTCTTTTCAGTTCTGGAGGCTGGGAAGCTCAAGGTCGAGGGGGCACACCCGGTGAGGACTTCTTGGTGCTGGGACTCTGCAGAGTCACGAGGTGGCACAGGTGTCCCACGGCGAGCGGGCCCACGAAGAATCTGTCAGCCTACACTTGGCACATGGCCCAGCAATGACAGGCACTCATCCCAGAGAAAGAAAATTTACATCTCGTCACACACTTACCCACGAATGTTCATAGCAGCTTTATTTGTAATAGCCAAGAACTTGAAACAACCAGTAGGGGAACAGTCAAACAAACGAACTCATCCTTACCATGGAACTGTACTCGGCAATAAGAAGGACTGAGCACTGATACGCACAACTCCGATGGGTCTTAAGGGCATTGAGCTGTGTGGAAAAAAAACACACAGTCTCAGAAGACCACATACAGTAGATGTCATGGGCTGAACGGTGAGGCCCCCCAGGTCATATATTCATGCCCTAGTCCCTAGTTCCCCAGTACCCCAGAATGTGGCTGTTTTTTGTTTTGTTTGTTTGTTTTTGAGATGGAGTCTCACTCTGCCGCCCAGGCTGGAGTGCAGGGGCACGATTCTCGGCTCACTGCAACCTCTACCTCCCAGGTTCAAGCGATTCTCCTGCCTCTGCCTCCCAAGTAGCTGGGATTACGGGCACCCACCACCATACTCAGCTAATTTTTGTACTTTTAATAGAGACGGGGTTTCACCACGTTGATCAGGCTGGTCTCAATCTCTTGACCTCGTGATCCACCCACCTTGGCCTCCCAAAGTGCTGGGAGTACAGGCGTGAGCCACGGTGCCCGGCCTGTGGCAGTATTTGGAGACAGGGCCTTCAAAGAGGTGATTACGTTAAAACAAGGACGTGAGGGTGAGACCTAATCTGATATGACTGGGGTCCTTATTAAAAAGAGGCAGCAGGGATTCATTAAAAAGCCACGTGAGGATACAGTGGAAAGGCAGCCATCTGCGACCACAAAGGAGGGCCTCGAGGAAGCCAGAGCTGCCCCGCTTAGAGCTTGCACTTCCAGCCGTCAGAACTGTGGGAAAATTAACTTCTTGTTTTTATTTTTTTATTAAAATTTTTTTTTATTTTTTAAAATATTTTTGAGGTGGAGTCTCCCTCTGTCACCCGGCTGGAGGGCATTAGTGCGATCTTGGCTCACTGCAACTTCGGCCTCCCAGATTCATGCAGTTCTCTTGCCTCAGCCTCCTGAGTAGCTGGGATTACAGGCACCCGCCACCACGCCCAGCTAATTTCTGTATTTTTAGTAGAGACGGGTTTTCACTGTGTTGGCCAGGCTGCTCTCAAACTCCTGGCCTGAAGTGATCCACCCACCTTGGCCTCCCAAAGTGCTGGAATTACAGGCGTGAGCCACTGCGCCCGGCTGCATTTCTTTTTAAAGCCACCCAGTGTGTGGTGGTTTGTTACGGCAGCCCCAGGAAACTTATATAGTATAATTCCATGTATATAATGGTATTGAAATAACAAAATTATAGAAATTGATAACAAATTTATGGTTGCCAAGGGGAAGGAATGGGGGGTAGAAACACGGGTTGACCCTAAGGAGTAGCATGAAGGACTCTGTGGTGAGAGGGAGAGCTGGGTCTTGGCTGTGGCTGCATGAATCTGCACATGTGAAGATGCCACAGAACTGGACACATGCAGTGGACCCATATTTGTTCCCAGGTGTTTTTTTTCTGGAGATGGCGTCTTGCTCTGTTGCCCAGGCTGGAATTCAGTGGCACAACCTCGGTTCACTGCCATCTCTGTCTCCTGGGTTCAAGTGATCCTCCTGCTTCAGCCTCTGGAGTAGCTGGGATTACAAGCGTCTGCCACCATGCTCAGCTAATTTTTGTATTTTTAGTAGAGATGGGGTTTTGCCATGTTGACAAGGCTGGTCTCTAACCCCTGACGTCAGGTGATCCACCCGCCTCGGCCTCCCAAAGTGCTGGGATTACAGGCGTGAGCCACCGCGCTCACCCTCTAGTTTTGATATTGGGCTATAGTTATGTAAACTGTAACCACTGAGGGACACTGAGTGAGAGCTTCATGGGACCTCTCTGTACTATTTTTACAACTTCCTGTAAATCTACAATTATTTCAAATTTAAAAATTTTTAATTCAGTTGTATTTCTATACAATAGCAACAATCAGAAACCGAATTTTTAAGAGATGGCATTTACCATGGTATTAAAAAAAATATGAAAAAAGTTAGAAATAGGGCCAGGCATGGTGGCTCATGCCTGTAATCCCAGCACTTTGGGAGGCCAAGGTGGGCGGGTCACCAGAGGTCAGGAGTCGGAGACCAGCCTGACCAACATGGTGAAACCCCATCTCTACTAAAAATACAAAAATTAGCCGAGGCTGGTGGCAGGCACCTGTAATTCCAGCTACTCAGGGGGCTGAGGCAGGAGAATTGCTTGAACCTGGGAGGCAGGGGTTGCAGTGAGCCGAGATCACGCCACTGCAGTCCAGCCTCAGCGACAAAGTGAGACTCAGTCTCAAAAAACAAACAAACAAAAAGCTTAGAAATAAATTTGACAGAAAGACCTGTACACTGAAAACTACAAAATACTGTTGAAATAAATTAAAAAGATGGACAAATATAGAGTATACTATGTTCATGGATTAGAAGGTTTGATAGTGTTAAGATGTCTGTTATTCCCAAAATTGATGTATGCCGTTCCAATAAAAATCCAGCAGTGTCTTAGTCCATTTGTGCTGTCATAACAAGACACCTTAGACTGGGTCACTTATAAAAAACAGAAATGTATTGCTCCTAGTTCTGGAAGCTGGAAAGTTCCAGATCAAGGCACCAGCATATATGATGACTGGTGAGGGCCTGTTCCGCTCAGATGGTGCCTTCCTGCTGCATCCTCACATACCAGAGAGAGAAAATCAGTTCCCTCAGGCCTCTTGTAAAAAGGCACTAATCCCATTCAGGATGGCTCTCCCATCATGACCTAGTCACCTCCTAAAGATCCCTCCTTATTTTTTATTTTTGTTTTTGAGATGGAGTCTCAATTTATTGCCTAGGCTGGAGTGTAATGGTGTGATCTTGGTTCACTGCAACCTCCGCCTCCCAGGTTCAAGCAATTCTCCTGCCTCAGCCTCCTGAGTAGCTGGGATTACAGGCACATGCCACCATACTCGGTTAATTTTTTTGTACTTTTAGTAGAGAGAGGGTTTCACCATGTTGGTCAGGCTGGTCTCGAACTCGTGATCTCAGGTGATCCTCCCACCTCGGCCTCCCAAAGTGCTGGGATTACAGGCATGAGCCACTGCACCCAGACATTGTTTTAAAGACCCCTTTTCTTTTCTTTTTTTTTTTTGAGATGGAGTCTTGCTCTGTCGCCCAGGCTGGAGTACAGTGGCGCGATCTTGGCTCACGGCAACCTCCGCCTCCTGGGTTCAAGTGGTTCTCCTGCCTCAGCCTCCTGAGTAGCTGGGACTACAGGCGCCCGCCACCACGCCCGGCTAACTTTTTGTACTTTTGATAGAGACGGGGTTTCACCGTGTTAGCCAGGATGGTCTCGATCTCCTGACCTCGTGATCCACCCGCCTCGGCCTCCCAAAGTGCTGGGATTACAGGCGTGAGCCACTGTGCCCAGCCAAGACCCCTCTTCTTAATGCCACCACAGTGGAGATTAGGTTTTAGTATGACTCTTGGAGGGATACAAACTCAGACCATAGCAAGCAGGGTTTTTTTTTTTTTTTTCTTTTTTTAATTCTTGGAAGGTTGAGCAGGATGGGGTCACCAGGCCAGCGGGCAACTGCTCCCCCTTCCTCCCATCCTCTTGTAGCTTCTTGGACTCCTGGGCCAGTTGGTATTTCTGTTCTGTGATGTGGAGTGATCAAAGCTGATTCTGGGTTTTCTGGAGCTGGATCTTTGATTGCCTTTGATTTAAAAGCATTCATGACCCCGTTTCCCTCATGAAAGAGGCGCTGATAATTCATGCAAATGGTCATCGATGGGCAGAATTCACCAAGTGCCTCTGGAACCAAGGCTGCCATTGAACATTCTAGTAAAAACGGGTGATGCTTTCACCCAAGTGCCCTGGATAACCTGGGAAAAGAAAATGGTGAGTCAGTGCTTTATTTATTTTTAATTAATTAATTAACTTTTTTGAGGCAGAGTCTTGCTCTGTCACCCAGGCTGGAGTGCAGTGGTGTGATCTCGGCTCACTGCCACCTCCGCCTCCTGGGTTCACGCGATTCTCCTACCTCAGCCACCCGAGTAGCTGGGATTACAGGCACATGCCATGATGCCTGGCTATTTTTTGTATTTTTCTGGTAGAGACAGGGTTTCGCCATGTTGGCCAGGCTGGTCTCGAGCTCCTAACCTCAAGTGATCTGCTTGCCTCGGCCTCCCAAAGTTCTGGGATTACAGATGTAAGTCACCATGCCCAGCCTGAATTCTTTTTTCTTTCTTTTTTTTTTTTTTAGATGGGGTCTCTGTCACCCAGGCTGGAGTACGGTGGCATGATCTTGGTTCACTGCAACATCCGCCTCCTAGGTTCAAGCGATTCTTCTGCCTCAGCCTCCCGAGTAGCTGGGATTACAGGCATGTGCCACCACGCCAGCTAATTTTTTTAGTAGAGACGGGGTTTGGGGTTTCCTCATGTTAGCCAGGATGGTCTCGATCTCCTGAGCTCGTGATCCACCCACCTCGGCCTCCCAAAGTGCTGGGATTACAGGCGCGAGCCACTGCGCCCGGCCTTTTTTATTTATTTATTTAAAATAGAGACAAGGACCATCATGTTGCCCAGGCTGGTCTCCAGCAAGCTCAGGGGATTCACCGCCTCCCCAACAGGGCTCCCCCAGGCGTGAGCCACCGCGCCCGCCTTATGTATTTATTTTTCTGTATTTTAATCTCCAAGGTGGTTTATTTAAAGGTTTCACAACTATGTCCAGGTTTTAGGCTTATGGGAAGTAAATGGGGACACTTTTTTCCTAAGAAGAATTTCTTTAAAACCAAGCACATTGCTAAATAACAACATTATATCTGGCAAACAATAATTGGCAAGAAACTAAGTTTATTATTCTGCCCAAGCCAGTCCCAGATGCTGTTTCTTAACCAACATACAAACTAATTTTGCTGTAGCAAGCCTGGACCAATTTTATCAAACATGTCTTTGGTTAGATGTCTAGTTTCCATTTAATGTTTTGAAAACTCATTTGACAGCCAGTCAAGTCCCTCATCCACACCAGCTCCGTGTTGCACAAGTGGCTTGAACATGCCATGTCCTATTAGGAAGAGACTGAAGAGCTGGCTCATCTGTCGTCGCACTGATGGCCCAAGCGTTGGGCAAACCCTGTTTGTTTGCAGAGAGCAGTGGTGCTGCGTCTCCACACTCACCTGCCAGAAGCCTTTTCTGCAGCACATCTGCCGCTTCCCGAATTCTTTCATGATCATTGCTGTCTGCCAGCAAATGTAGACCCTGGGTATTCTGGAAGTAATGCTTCCAGAGAGGTCTCATTATATCTTGACCACCAACATCCCACACTGTGAAACAAGTGTTCTCTTTCTGAGTCAGAGTCTCGCTCTGTCAACCAGCCTGGAGCGCAATGGTGTGATCTCAGCTCACTACAACCTCCACCTCCTGGGTTCAAGCAATTCTGCTGCCTCGGCCTCCCAAGTAGCTGGGATTATAGGAGTCCACCACCACCCCGGCTAATTTTTGTATATTTAGTAGAGATGGGGTTCCGCCGTATTGGCCAGGCTGGTCTTGAATTCCTGACCTCGTGATCTGCCTGCCTTGGCCTCCCAGAGTGCTGGGATGATAGGCTGAGCCACCGTGCCCGGCCCAAAACAAGTGTTCTTACATTTTACTGCTTCCATGTTAAAACCAATGGCAAGAACTGTGGTGAGTACCTGCCCTAACTTCAGTTTATACACAATGTGTAGGCAGCATCCAATCAAACCATCCAAATGTGCACCTGCTTCTTGCTGAAGAGGTGGGAGAAGAGAGAGGAGATGGTGGGGACCATAGGTTCATGGCACTTGTGATGGGCAGAAGCAGAGGGGTTGGGGGCGGCCCTGTACTTTCTTCTTTCATGCTTCCAAGCAAATTGAACAAGGGGGAAGAGAAAGAGCTGAGGAAGAAAGAGGGAGGCAGGCATGTCTCACTGGCCCATGTGCTGGTGACGCTGTAGACGGGAATTAGCAGGACAAGGAGCTGCTAGTGATGGACACAGCAGCTCCAGCTCTCGGTGCTTTAAATTCCTAGCTTGGAGTCCGAAAAAGGAACCTGAAAGCCTCTATGCCTTGAATAAGTCCTTATCTCCTGTAGCCATGGGGCTGAGATTTCTGCAAAACAAACCTGAAGCCTCGTCTCCTGGATGATTTAATTACAGCGTAATCTACAGTTTTGACTTTGCAGTGCCTCTTTTGTTAAGTTTAAGGGAAGTTGGAAAAGAACTGGAACCTGACGTTGGAATGGGGGCATGTGGGAAGATCCCAGTGACGCTGAGGACCACAAGCCCCGCAGGTCTGTTGGGATCTGCCCGTAAACTCCGCAAGTCTTCTTTGAAGGCACATGCGGCTCTTCCACCACTGCCTGGGGAGCTGAGACCCCTTTGCCTGAAGACCCTCAAGCGCCTTCCCTAGGGAGCTGCCCTGTAAGGCGCCACCATCCTGCCCAGGACCCACCACCACCTCTGTTTTCCTTCTAGAGCTAGATCCAGACTGGAGTTCCAGCAGGCCCCAAAAGAGAAGGTGTGAGGTGTGGCCCACAAATGCTTCCCTACCAAAACCTGGGGAAAATGTGTGGAAATGGATGTTGAGAGTGTGGGATCTGGGTGGAAGGAATATAAGCTTGCATAAGTGAGACAGGGACTCAGATACGAGATTCTGGACTTGATGTGTTGGAGTGAACGGCTGGGAGTGACCACCCCTCCCGCCCCCATTTTCTTGACCAATCACCAAAACTGTTGCCCCACAGGTAGCCTACCCTAAATTAAGTGAAATCCAGAACTTTCCTAGTATACTGGAGAGGACAGTGGAACCCTAGGATGGATTTATCACGAAAGACCAGCTTGATGTCCTTGGGGCTTGGAGGTCACCCCTTCACCAGGATTCTAAGGAGTGAATTCACGGGGTAGCCCCATACCCTCACCCTCACCCGCACCCTCACCCACACTCGCACCCGATCCGTCACCAACACCCACACCCGATCCCTCACCCACACCATCACCTGCACCCACACCCTCACCCTCACCCGTACCCTCACCCGCACCCACACCTTCAACCACACCCTCACCCTCACCCACACCTTCACCCATACCCTCACCCTCACCCACACCCTCACCCACACCCACACACTCACCCTCACCCACACCCACACCCACACCCCTCACCGCACCCTCACCCGCACCCTCACCCGCACCACACCCTCACCCACACCCTCACCCTCACCCTCACCACACCCTCACCCACACCGCACCCTCACCCGCACCCGCACCCGCACCCCACCCGCACCCTCACCCGCACCCTCACCCTCACCCGCACCCTCACCCGCACCCTCACCCACACCCTCACCCTCACCCACACCCTCACCCACACCCTCACCCTCACCCACACTCACCCACACCCTCACCCTCACCCTCACCCACACCATCACCCCACCCGCCCCCTCACCCGCACCCGCACCCGCACCCACACCCTCACCCGCACCCTCACCCTCACCCGCACCCTCACCCGCACCCTCACCCGCACCCTCACCCTCACCCACACCCTCACCCACACCCTCACCCTCACCCACACCCTCACCCACACCCTCACCCTCACCCACACCGCACCCTCACCCTCACCCGCACCCTCACCCGCACCCTCACCCTCACCCTCACCCGCACCCTCACCCTCACCCTCACCCTCACCTCACCCACACCATCACCCACACCCGCACCCTCACCCGCACCCGCACCCGCACCACACCCTCACCCGCACCCTCACCCTCACCCGCACCCTCACCCGCACCCTCACCCGCACCTCACCCGCACCCTCACCCACACCCTCACCCACACCTCACCCTCACCCTCCCCGCACCCTCACCCCACCCTCACCCACACCCTCACCCTCACCCACCCCTCACCCTCACCCTCACCCGCACCCTCACCCGCACCCTCACCCTCACCCTCACCCGCACCCTCACCCTCACCCTCACCCTCACCCTCACCCACACCCTCACCCACACCTCACCCACACCCTCACCCTCACCCACACCCTCACCCTCACCCTCACCCACACCCACACCCTCACCCTCACCCACACCCTCACCCACACCCTCACCCTCACCCTCACCCTCACCCATACCCGCACCCTCACCTGCACCTGATCCCTCACCCACACCGTCACCCGCACCCTCATCCTCACTCGACCCCAGGGAGAGCTCCGTGATCATTCTTTTCTGTAGGCCAAAAACTGCGGTGGGAACTGCTGCCATGCAGCTGGACTCCCAATGCAGTGGGGATGGTGGAGCTCCCGGCTGGCGGGAGCCGACGTGATTCCCAGCACAGCGGTGAGGGGCAGCAGAGGCGCCGTCATCTGACCCACGTAGTTCCCGCGTTGCCTGATGGGCGCGGCTTCCCTACAACTGAAAAAAATGGACATCCTGCCAAAGGCGTCCCCGTTTTGTGCTGGCAGAAAGGCTGTAGGTTCGAGAGCAGGAGTCCTGAGCTCTGACTGGAAGCCCCAACACAGAGTTCTGGGCCCTCGGCCAAGTTCCAGACTCTGGACAGACCCAGGCCCCTGGAATGGAGGAGAGACTGCGTCTCCCAGAGGAAGGGGCCCTGCTAAATGTCAAAAATATACAGCTAATTTTCCCACCACCCCTTCCCAAATGGATCTTCCTCTGCTTATCAGGAGTCTGTGCAACGGGGATGGGAAATAATCAGGCCTTTTAGGAATTTCTGGATCTGAAAGGAGGCCTTTTAGACCCTGGATCTGAAAGGAGGCCCAGATGCCAGGCAGAGCTGTGGTTTATGGAGGCGGATGATGGAGTTGGTTCAGGTTTTCCTCTGAGTAAGCCCAGTGAGCCTCCCAGCCTCCTGTGGAACAGACGTACTCAGCCAATGGCCGGGTCCCCACATGGGTACCCTGAGCCCAGGAGTGAGGTCGGCTGGAAGCAGCAGAGCAGCCAGAGGAGGAGCAAACCCCAGGCCACAGCGTGCTCCTGCAGGGACCCCGATTTTGTCAAAATTTAGATGCAGAGAGAGAAAAAGATTAAGGAAAATACCAAAATAACGACAGTGGTGACTGCTGGGTCTGACGTTTTGGGCAGGCTTGGTTCTTCTCCCTTTTGCTAGGTGTCCCACAGAAAGACAGACCCAGCGTGTGGGGACCCGCACCCAGCCAGTCTCGCCCTGGCTCAGCCTGTTTACTGGCCCTGCCCTGCCACTGAGGGCTGAGGTCACTGTCCGTCTGGTCTTGTCTTTTCTGCCCTTCTGGTTAGGCCCCCTGAGCTCAGCCACAGCCACGGTCCCCACTGCCGCCTCCTCCCTGGGACTCACTGACGCCTGATGTGAGGGGTGGGCAGGGAGGGTGCTTGCTGCTTTGGGTGTTACCGCCTGTCGGAGGCCCCCGTGCCAAGTTCTCCAGTGAGATGGCTCTTTCCATTTTCCCCGACAGCTGCCTCGGCCTCCCTGCTGGAACAGGGAGCCACAGCTCAGTGACCCTCTGGTGCCTTGTGGGCCTGTGGGCACCAGGGCTCCGGGGCCTGGGCCTTTTCCTGTTTCGTGCGGCCCCACCGGGCCGCGGATGAGCCCAGAGGCAGACTGGGGCTGAGTCTTCCTCGCCACTTTTCCGCACAGTGAGCTCTTTGGCTGCAGGGTTCATGGTCTGGAGCTGTTGGAGGAGGCTGGTCAGAGCTGTTGCTGTCCCACCAGACACTTGGCCAAGGGGTCTGCACTGGTCTGCACGGGAACGTCCCACCAGCGTCTGCTCATGGCTGGGCTGTGGACCCATAGGCTTGTTCAGAAGCCAAGCGCAGGCCAGGCGCCAGCTCACGGAGCCTGTCCCTGCAGCCACGCTGTGCGCAGGCACGTGGGGCACCGTGTCTCCTCTACTGGCACTGCTGGGTCTGGGCCGCCAACCCCGCCTGCCCACCTGTGTCCTCAGCAGCAGCCCACGCCTGGCAGAGCCACCAGGCACACTCTCTGCTGCAGCCCACGCCCAGCAGAGTCCGCGGGCGCACGCTCTGCTGCAGCCTGGATGGGCTGGGGCTTCGGGGCTCACTCCTCAACCATGAGACCCCTTCACCACAGCTGAGGCTGTCGCGGTGGTCTCGGGCTCCCACTCTGAAAGCCCCAGGAGAGGGTCTGAAGGGGGTGAGTCCCTCCTCCCGACCTTCCTGCCCATCGTCTCCGGAGCTGGATGGCACCGAGTCCCCGCAGGCAGCGAGAGAGTTGCCCCATGACGGAAGGATGTGGGGACCCGCACCCAGCCAGTCTCACCCTGGGCTCAGCAGGAGTTCAGGGAGGGGTCCAAAGGGCACTCCTGCCCACGCCCAGGCAAAGCAGCAACAAGAAACTGGGTGGCCAGGGCGTCCGTGCATGACCCCAAACTCCTCGGCGTTAGAAAAAGGCTGATGAAGACCCGAGACAGAAGCTTCCTGTGGCTGTTTATTCTACTGCGAGTAACAAACTCTAGGTCGTTCCATGTTCTCATGTACAGTGATAGAAGCCTCCGCAATATAAAATACAATTTACAGGAATCTCTATCAAGTAAACTAAAGAAACACACTTGATTTTTACATTTGTGTATTTAAATTAGAAAAATTTGCTTTATATGTTAAACAAACAAAAAAAAACCTTCACATCGTACTAGATGTTGGAAAGTGACACCTACTTTAATTTAACCTATGGACACTTGGCTTTCAACAGCAAACATCTCAAACTGATACGTTCTCAATGTTTTCTTAACTTAAGAAATCTGTGCTATAAAGTGAAAAATCTGTAGTGACGTACAATGGAATAACAGACTCCAAAGGACAAGTGAAGTTCTTTAATTTTATATCTGTAAAAGTAACTTTATGAAAATATAAAAAATTATCAAAGTGTATTTGTACAAATAAATTAGCCAGATGTTTTTTACTTCACACTTCAGTACTCAAAAAATACACAAGCAAGAGACTGTTTCACAGTGAACAGCTTCCTATCTCATTTGCAGTTCTTGAGCTAATAATCACTATTTCTCATCTCAGACTTTATACGAGTATTGTTCCACTTTCAAGGACAAAGTTTTAAATATATCATCTGACAAATACCAGTTTGAGGCTGACTGCACTTTTCTCGGGACACAGAACTGCTCAGAAGGTGAAACTGGACGAACAAAACGTTCCGATTATTCAGATCAAGGACTCCTCCCCACCCCCAAAGTACACTTAATTGGTTTGTTACTTTTTTTTAGGCTGGTCAAACTTAACATTTTTCAATAAATTGTTATTTAAAATGCAACAATTATACTAGGACAGATGTTGCTTTAAATCATGGTTTTGAAAAAATTGATAAGGTGACATATAAAAGCTGAGCTCGCTAAGAAATGTGTTTTTGTTTCCCAGTTGAAAATTGCAATTCAAATTTTATGACAAAAGAAAGATGCATTTGTAAGTTTTGTGTTTCTCAAGACTCCAGATACAAGCTACTAACACTTCTCCCCCAGCCGCAGGGTGGACGCCTGCAGGTCACGCCCACACCGGCCTCCGGGACAGCGGCTAAGACCTGTAAAAGCAGCTTTTGGAAACACAAACAGATGAGATGTCACTGAAGGTATGGCTCTAGGGTCCAACGAAATTCCCTTAAAATTTACAATAGTCAAGTTATTGGAAAAGATAACTTTATGATCTGAAAAAGCAATATGCTCTGTAGGCAATTTCCCATTTCTTTAACTTTAAATGGAAATATTAAAGTTTAGTTTTTTTTTTTAAAAAGCATCAGAATTGTAAAGATGTGAAATCTAGTAAGAAACCATTTACACAAAATTACAGTAATTTTTAAGTCCAGAATATTCTATCCTGAATCTAAGATCGTGGCTATTTCAAAAGCTACTTGTTCAATGCATTTTACGAACGTGGCTTTAAAAAGGGTCTCTGCCCGGCCGGGGCGTCTAGGCCTGCGAGGTGGTGCCAGCGTCGGAGGCCCTCGAGGCCTCGGGCTTCGGGTCCCGAGCGCTCTCTTTGCTCTTGCTCCGGTCCTTGCGGTCGCGGCCCCGCTCCCTGTCCCTGGCCTTGTCTCGGTCCCGCTCTCTGCTCCGGGACCGGTCCCGGTCGCGCCTCCGGTCTCGCTCGCGCTCTCGGTTCCTGCTCCGCTCCCGGCTGCGGTCCCACTCCTTGCCCCGGTCGGCCTCGCGCTCTCGGTCGCGGTTGGCGCTCCTCTCCCGGTTTCGGTCCCAGTCCCGGCTGGAGTCCTTGTCCCGGTGTCGGTCCCAGTCCCGGGCCCGGTCCCAGTCCCGCTCTCGGCTCCAGTTTCGGCCGCGCTCGCGCTCTCTCCGCCGGTCCTCGGACGCCCGGCCCTGGGCGTCGGGCTCCTCCAGCGGCTTCTCTTTGGGGCCCGCGTCAAAGCGCTCTCTCTGCCTCCCTTCGAAAGTCTGGTTTCTGTATTCGTGGCCTTTGCCCTCTCGGAAGTCGGGCGATGCCCACTGTCCGTCGGCCTCGGGGCCCTGCCCGGGCGCACTGGAGGCGAGCGCGGAGGGCGGCCCGGCCTCCTCCCAGCGGTCCTTCCGGTGCTGCGGGGGGTGGCTGGGAAGCTCCAGCAGGGGCCTGGGGCCCGGCTTCATCACCGGCGGGGCCTGGCCCTGGAAGTGAAATCGCGGCGGGGTCTGCTCGCTTTTTTCAGAGAAGGGCGCAGACCCCCGCAGTCCACCGAACTGCAGGGGTGCTGGCGCTCTTTGGTTTGTGAATCTTGGTGGTGAATGGACCCTCTGGTCTTCGAACTGCTGAGGCTGAATGCCCCGGGGACCTGGCATAAAGTTAGGGACCTGGCCTCTGGGTCCTTCGAACTGGCTGGGATGAGGGCCCCGGGTAGCTTCAAACTGACTAGGATGGGGCCCTCTTGGGCCCACGAAATGGCCAGGGGGCGGTCCTCTCTGACCTCCAAACTGAGAGGGAGGGGGGCCGCCTCGGGGCCCTTTCAGCTGGGACAGCAGCGGCCTTCTCTGGCCTCCGACCTGGAAAGGCGCGCCGCCTCTGCCTCCCAGAAACGGCGCTTGCTCTGTCCCTTCGAACTGGGCGGGGCTGCCCGAGACCTCGTTATACGGGGCGTCCTGGAACTCCCTCTTCTCCCCATGGGGATCCTTGCGTTCTTCAAATTGGGATGGTGCCACTCCTCGTGGTCCACCAAGGTAAGAGGGTGCGGGGCCTCTGCTGTCCCCATAAGGAGGTGGCCCATGTTGCCCCGAGAATAAGGAAGGGATGGGCCCCTTCTGGGCTCCAAATCTGGCTGGCGGCGGCCCTCGTGGCCCCTCGTTAGAGGCGATACCCTCTTCTGGAAACGGAGGGGCTGGCCCCCTTGGTCCCGGGAAACTGGGGCCATGAAGCCCTGACATCCCCAAAGCATGAGGTCCAGGTTCACGCTGACCTTGAAACTGGGGCTGCGCGCCCCCTGCTTTCTGTCCTGGTGTGGGGAGTGGGGTGGTGCCCTCGCCGGGTCTGGCCTGTGGCTCTCTGTCCCCCTCGGTTTCAACTGCAGGGCTGCTGCTCCTTCCAGCAGAATGAAGATTTCTTGGGTCCTCATACTGAGCTGGGCCAAGAGCCTTGTCCTGCGACGCGAACCCTGGGCTGGTGAAAGGGTCCCTCTCACCGTCGTGCTGCAGCGGGAAGCTGGGCTGCAGGGCACCGCAGGGTGGTGTGGGCAGCAGCACCCTCCGGGCAGGCCTGGCTGAGCTGTCTCCAGCCGTGGCAGGGCGGGTGCCCTCACCGGGCTCTGCCTTCCAGCCGTCCTGCTCGGACCCCGCTGGGGGCTTTTCGCCTGAAGACCAGGGGGAAGAGGCTGGTTCCTTTTCCTCCAGGACTGGCATGGGTGCCTGGCCCACAAGGCCGCCCCTGCAAGCATCTCTCTCAGGCAGGGCACCTTGGGCACCACGAGCCGAAAGCCTGGAGAGAGGCTCCCCCTCCCCCTCCCCGGTCTCGGCGGCCAGGCGCCTCGCCTGCCGTGGGTCTCTGTGGTTTGACGCCTGGCTGGCGGGGGGCAGTGAGGCGGGCTTGTCTGCGGGTTGCTGCTCTTGCTGGAATAGCTCCGCCTTGGGCAAGGACGACTTTGGTGGTGGAGACATCAAGGCGTCCGACACCGAGAAGTGGGCCATGGAGACCCCGACAGCGGCCCTCTGCTGCCTCAGAGCTTCTTCCTGCTCCTCCAGCTGTCTCTTCTGCTCCTCGATCTGTTTGTTCAGCTCTTCTAGCATCTTCTGTTGTTCCACCAAGGAGGGCGTGGTGGCCCCAGCCACCGGCTCAGCAGGCCTGTCCACGGAGTTCCTTCTCACGTCGGCACACATCCTGTTGGGCAAGTCATCAACAGTCACTTTCGCTTCTTCTAAGATGGTCTCATCCTCGGGGTCGTAGGCCACCTCTTCCCGCTCGGCTGCAGCTGCTTCAGGAGCCCTTTCCACCTCGTGGCGCCGGCCTCGCTCCACAAGCTGAGTGTCGAAGGCCCTCTCGGGGTCATACTCCTCCTCGGGGTCGTATGGCCTGTCATCCTCCTCTTCCTCCAGTGCCTTATCTTTTGATAACTGACCGAACTGCTGGACGATCGGATCTAACAGTGGAGGCGCGGGCACCCCGTCCTCTGCTGTGGTTTTGGGCTCCTGGGGGAGACCTGTGGTGGACCCAGGCGGCTCCCGGACAGAGGGGTCGAATGATTTCTTCTTTCCAAAGAGAGTCTGCAGGATGTGCTCCAGTGGTGAAGCTGTTTTGGAAGCAGAGGAAGCGGCGGAGGAAGCTGCCGTGGAGGCTGCTGCTGCTGTTGTGGCTGCTGTGGCTGGGCTGGTGGCTGCAGGTTTGAGGGATGACAACACTTTTAGCACCGGTGGTTCTGGAAGAGGGGGCGGAGGGGGAGGCGACCCAGGGGGTGTGCTGCTGACAGCCGTGTCTGCAGAGTACAGCTGATACTTGGAGGGCTTCTTTTCGGACTGCGGGGCTGTGGTTACTTTTGGATAGGCCGGAACGTCCACTTCTTCTTGTTGCAGTCGGGTTCGCTTTTCGTCCATCTTATCTAACTCTCCAGTGTTTGCGGGACGTTTTATTTTTTGGCAGATTACTAATCCAAGAATTATATTCGGACGTGGTGACTCAAGACCTGAAAAACAAAATATTTGTGCAAATTTTAGAATCTAAATCCAGCTTTCACCCTTCAGAGGTGAATTTTATTAAGGGCTTTCATGGGAAATGTTTAATAGAAATAAGCCATTCTGTGGCAAAATAAAATCAAGTGTCAAGATAGTTGCAAAAGCCTGGATGATTCTGCCCCAGAACACATCATCCCGGGAACGCACCATCCCGGGAACGCACCGAGCCAGTCCTCCCGGAGCCATGTGAAGGGGGCGACTAACCCCTCGTCACCAACCACAGAACTGAAGGCCCAATTCACGAGGGAATTCATCCCAATCATCGGAATTTGTTACATATTTTAAAGAAATTATCTGTAATGCTAGAGCAGAAGTGTGGAGGGGAGGGAGGCTGTGGTGGGAACCTACAGGGGTGGAAAGGGCATTGTCCCAGGTGCCCTCAACACAACAGCTCAGCTATGCTCTTCTTCCCCTCGTGCCACTGCCAGGAAGGTAACAGCCCTTTTTTTTTTTTGAGATGGAGTCTCGCTCTGTTGCTGCAACCTCGGCTCACTATAACCTCTGCCTCCCGGGTTCAAGCGAATTCTCCTGTCTCAGCCTCCTGAGTAGCTGGGATTACAGGCACACACCACCATGCCTTGCTAATTTTTGTGTGTTTAGTAGATAAGGGGTTTCACCATGTTGACCAAGCTGGTCTTGAACTCCTGACCTCAGGTGATCCACCCGCCTTGGCCTCCCAAAGTGCTGGGCTTACAGGCATGAACCACCACACCTGGCCCTCTTTTTGTCTTTAACTTAGGAGTTGCAACACATAATTACTCTAAATATACTAATATTAAATGTTTGATTAGGTGCCAATTCAACTCAATTCAGAATTATCAATAAAGCACAAGCATGAGGTCATCCATTAGTCTCTGGTGTCAGAATTACAACTAGACAGAAAAACGGCATTAAATGAAATGGCTAAAATAAATTCTTTGGACTGGGCGTGGTGGCTCATGCCTGTAATTCCAGTACTTTGGGAGGCCAAGGCAGGTGGATCACGAGGTCAAGAGTTCAAGACCAGCCTGGTCAACATGGTGAAACCCTGTCTCTACTAAGAATACAAAAATTGGGCCAGGTGTGGTGGCTTACACCTGTAATCCCAGCACTTTGGGAGGCCAAGGTGGGCAGATTATGAGGTCAAGAGATCAAGACCATCCTGGCCAACATGGTGAAACCCTGTCTCTACTAAAAATACAAAAATTAGCTGGGTATGGTGGCGCACACCTGTAGTCCCAGCTACTCAGGAGGCTGAAGCAGGAGAATCGCTTGAACCCAGGAGGCGGAGGTTGCAGTGAGCCGAGATCACACCATTGCACTCCAGCCCGGGCAACAGAGTGAGACTCTGTCTCAAAAAAAACAAAACAAAACAAAAAACAAAAATTAGCCAGGTGTGGTGGCATGTGCGTGTAGTCCCAGCTACTTAGGACGTTGAGGCAGGTGAACTGCTTGAACCTGGGGTGCAGAGATTGCAGTGAGCCGTGATCGTGCCACTGAACTCCAGCCTGGGCGACAGAGTGAGACTCTCCGTCTTGGAAAAAAAATAAATGTTTTAGGTTTAGAAAGAAATTCAGTGAGCATTAACATATCAAAGACTGCCTAAGGCTTGCGTCTTTGTAAACACAGGACACTGTGCTCACATGAAGCACAGAGGTGCTCAGCAAACAGGTGGCAAAGAGCAGAGCAGGTGAACGACGCGCACTGGGGGTTTTAGGGCACAGTATTAGTTAAAAAAAAAAAATTCTTCAAAGATAACTATTCCCAACGTTGTAAGCTGTGGTAACTTAGATCAGGAGTACTAACATTCCAGTAACAACCCTCCCCACACTCATAATCAATCAAGAATGCCAAAGGGGAATAGAAAAACCCACATCCCAAAGCAGTAGCTAAGAATGCTACACATGGGCAGAGCGTTTCAGCAGCGTAACAATGTATGAAACTAAACCGTCAAAACTCAATGCACAGATAATTTAACATTACTGTGGTATAGAAAAGGTGCTCACGTTACAGCTTTTTTTTCCCTTACAATGAAAACCAGTACGATTTCCCGTGCCTCTGGTGATGTTAAAGATCATCACAGATCGCTTCAGGTTGTTTGGACAGGCACCACC
Source organism: Trachypithecus francoisi (assembly GCF_009764315.1). Taxonomy (NCBI): domain Eukaryota; kingdom Metazoa; phylum Chordata; class Mammalia; order Primates; family Cercopithecidae; genus Trachypithecus; species Trachypithecus francoisi. The sequence continues at coordinate 58,720,959 of NW_022681467.1, forward strand.
CTGTAGTTCTAAATACATTTGTTGTTACTCTCCCTAAATTCCACTAAGGAATTGATGGACAGGCTGAGCACACAGGGTAGTGGGTGTCCATCTCACCCTTAAGGGGGGAACACCAGGCCTGCCAGACTGAGTTGGGACCAGCCTGCTCATGGGACACTCCCTCCCTCCTGGCGAGAGGGCCAAAGGCCTCTTCCTCACAGGCTGCCGGGCAGAGCTGAGACTCGAGCGCAGCGAGAGGGGTGAGGTATCCCAGCACCTCACCTCCACCTCCTCTTCATTCTGTTCCCCGGATGGTAGCACGGTGCCAGTGAAAGGGCTGGGTGGGCACAGAAGGAGGGAAGCAGGAAAGCCAGCCAGGCCACACCGAAGGGCACAGCTGAGCTCTGCTGCTCAGCAAATACGAAGGGCAACCTGTCAACCTCACGTTCTGATTACCATGAGTTAAGCGTATTTTAAAATAGTACTTCTCTCACCACAATAGCTATCTTTTTACTGAATAAGCTATTACACAGCTTACTCAAATCCACTTTTCAGGTCTGGTCAGTTGTGAAATTGGCTATTATGGCCTTCCCGGACCATATATCTGCAGAGCCCACCACGCCCTGGTGGGAAGGGCACTGAGGCTCAGGCTGAGTTCCTGTAAGCCAGGCCTTCTCCCTGCAGAACCTGACACGGGGAACAGACACAGGCATGGGCTAGGCTTCGGGAGGGACCCCCCAGGCAGTCGGGCTTGTGGGGCCTCGTGTGGGGAAGTCACCTGGGGGAGCCTAGTGCCGACTCATTGAGACAGAGGGGACATGCCGCCCAAGGGAGACTCTCAGCTTCTAAAGGGCTGTCAGGGTGGCGGAGTGATGTACAAAATCACGGTTACGTGGTCGTCTTGTGGTGTCACTCCAACTCAAACTTTTAATGGCTAACTTGCTTGTTAATGAAAAAAATAATGAGTATATCCCAGCTCTGGCAAGATTCTTCAGTCTTGAAAACAGCAACCACCTGGAGATTGGCATCAAACACGCAGCTGGCGCGTGTGAATGCTCCCACTCTTGGTGCTCTCGTCTGCAGACACTGGTGACTGAGCAAAGCTGCAGAGTCAGATCGGTGTTCATTCTGAATTTCCCCGCCATTTAAAATTTAAATTGGGCTGTCCAAAAAAGCACACCCGTTGTGAAACAGTCAAACTTGTCACCCACTCCTGTTTGTTACTATGGTTGCATGAACATGTAAAACGTGGCCGGCACCCACTCCTGTTTGTTACTATGGTTGCATGAACATGTAAAACGTGGCCGGCACCTTGGAAATAACTCCTCATGGAAGCAGCAGTGCCGTTCACCTGACTGGACCTTGGGAGCCATCTTCCCTGGAGGAGAGGGAGCGCCTGGCAGTGCCTGACATGTCCAGCAGACCGGTAAGGTCAAAAGGTCACAGAGCCCACACCTCAGGAGGGGCACTTGAGGTTGCCCAGGGGCTGTTCCCAGGCTCACCCCTCCCCTCGGCAACTGCCCCGTGGTGTGTGTGAACCCTGGGAGGGAGTGTGCCCCGGGAAGCTGCAGAGACTGAGGCCTGCGTGAAGCGGGCACCAGCCAGGCCGCAGGCAGCACAGGGCACGGCAGGCTTACTTACCCACCTCCCTCCTGAGGGCTACTGAGGCCCTCCGTTCATAAAGCAGGCGGCCAGGAGCAACCAGGGCCCGGGGCCCAGAGATGCCAGCTGCGGCTAAACGTGCCCCTGCACTTCCACTGAAGGGTACTGATCAGGCCTGGAACAAGGGTGTGGACGTTCCCCCAACACCCTCTGAAAGGCCAGAGGGTGAATGGTTTTCTTCTGGGCGTATCATGTGCAAGCAAACAGGCCTTTTTAGCACCATGTCTGTGTCCTTTGCATATTCATGAAGGAGGCGTCTGGACTCAGTGGTCAGAATCAGACCACACGCACAGGAAAAGAACGCAAGACACCGAAGACAAGGGGTGTATTCGAAAAGCTGTGTGGGCCAAGACCAAAACCAGGATCTGTGTCCAGGTGTGTAGGCAATAGGGACTGGGGGACAAGGCAGCTGACGAAGGGAACCACCTGCTTCGGAGGATGCAGGAAGCGCCCTTGGTACTGAACCTGAGGCTGCAGGAAGACACTCCCTCTTACTAATGAACCACCTGCAAACCTGACTCCTCCCAACCCCAAACTATCACAATGAGGCCTTTACCCCTAAACCCACCCACCGAGCACATCCTACTACCAGTGATTTAAAATGAAAACTCTCTCAATGGTCTGCTTCTGTCAAAACAAAATGTTCACACCTGCTGGAACAGAAACTGTGTGGAAGTTAATCAACAAGGGTTCCGAGTATGACTTGGATAGAAAAGACTTGGCAATTAAGGTGGGAAGAAGTGACTTCCCCCAGCCCACCAAACACACCCACTCACACACACACAGACCCTCCCTCGTTCCAACTGGGAATCCCTATGACCTGCACAGAGCCGCTGGGTCCAGCACGCCTCAGGTGAGAGAGCGATGTCCATCTTCTTCTGGGTGCCGGGGTGCCAAGAAGGGCCCCAGGGCAGCACCAGCCTGCACTGCATCAGCTCCAGCAGCTGCCAGGTGGGCTGCAGGGCCGGGGGCACCACCAGGGTGTGCTGCACTGGCTTATGGAAAGCAAAGGAGGGCCTAGGATAGGTGACCAGGAGCCACCAAATGGTTCCAATTCAAACAAACAAGGACCAGTTTCCACGAAATATGTTTATTGATTTAGGAGAAGGCAGTACATTCCATTCAATACTGTATGACTCTGATTACAATTTCCATGCAAAGCTGCTACTGTTACATACACACGTGAAAACTGAAGAAATGCTTACCTGACAATATTTCAAGTCAGAATTTCTCAGCTAATTTAGAAAGCAGTTAAAAGTGAATACAGAAGGACACTATGGATTCACTCTTCCCAGAAGAGCTTTCTAATGTATAAAGACCTCAGAGAAAAGAGCCCTTTCCATTTGAGCAGCTACAGAGGGTGGTGTTCCTCCTGCCCTGTACTTGGGGGGAACAGACTGTGCACCCATGTTTATGGACCGAGGTCACTTGACAGGCATTTCAGACCAAGGCTCCGAGGCCTGCGGCTTCATGCAGAAATGACGAGGGCTGGGCATGGTTTACAGGCAGGCATCTGGCTGTGGTCCAGTCCCGTAAGGGCCCCACACAGAACCCTCCACAATGAGCCTTCAACCCGACTCATCTCCCTTCCATGAACAAGGCCCTGAGACAGGCCTAGACTCTGCCACCCCAAGTCCCTGCGGGGGGCCCTGTTGGTAGAGCTGGAACTGAGTGGGGTGAACGTCTAGGTGGAGAAGGTCACCCGGACCCAGGCCTCCCAGTTGCCCCCCAGTGATGCTGAGTTACGGAGAGTGCCCCACTGCAGGGCAGAGGGCAGAGGAAGAAAACCTGGTGTTTCTGTGGACAAATCATTCACATATGCAAGGACCAACGTCCTCAGGGAGATCCCGCTACTGCTGTGACCTGCACGGCTCCCGAGGGTGCTGCGGGGGCAGCTCCACTCTCACTACCCGACTAGGGCCAAGTGTTGACGGGACGGGTGACTTGGTTTCCCCTGAGGGCACAGCTGGGCACCTTCAGTCCTTCACTTGCTGAAATGTGAACAAGCACCCACGGGGCTGGGCATGGACACCACGCTGCCAGAGCCCATTAGGCCCCACGTGTGGGAGGCAGGACACCTGCAACTGGGTGGTATAAACCGAGGCACATGGATGAGTCGGTCACTCTTTTCTGTGTGGATCTCTACCCCCAACAGGACCTTCTCCTTAACACCCCAGGGGAAGATGCTCCCCCATCCGTGCCCTGATGCAGATGGGCAGCTCAAGGCTGGGGCGCCGGGTCTCCTTCAGGCCTGTGCTGCATGTGCTGCAGCGAACTGAGGCTCTGGAATGGCACTGGGCCCTGCAGACCCTCGCCCAGCACTTCCAGGGACATGACTCTAGGCCACGCAGCACACACTCACCCCTGACCACAGCTCTGTGGAGTCAACACCATCAGTGCCCTCAGGTGTGGCCTGTGCTGTCCAAGGGCTTCTGGGCAGAGACTAACTCCATAAGGACAGGGTCCGCTGAGACAGAGGAAACGTGCCAGGACCTAGCCCTACACACACACACACGCACTACACATTTACACCACAAAGCCAGGACACACATGTACATGTTTATATCTAGAAAACGCCAAGTCAAGTAATCAGTACGTGAAGTGGGCCAAGTACCCAATGGCCTGGCCCGGGGAAAAGGCTGTTTAGTGACCATGGAAGTGTGTGAAATTTCACGCAGACATATTCATGTCAACAAGGACATCAGGAGAATTAACATTATACTGAAGCCTTAAGTTAAAACATTTCTGAAGTGTATGGAAAAGTTTCACTCGCTGTTACTTCTCTAAAGTCCCTTGCCCTGTGTTACTTTACCCAGACGCCTCTGCTCTTTATGGTGCGTCAAAGTCCCCGGAGCGTTTGTGTGTCCCCCGTCAGGCGGCGTCGTGGCCTCAGCAAGTGCCTTGGTGGGCGAGTGTGACGTTTCCCCAGCTGGTCGCGGAGCTGACAGTGTGGGTGGTTGGCACCATTGCACTCAGCAGACAAGGTGAGTGACCCCAGCCCAGCCCTCCTTGTCCCGGTGCCATCCGGGAGGTGCCGGGAGACCGGTCCTCTCCCTCTGCCCCAGGGCTGCACCTGCCCAGCCAGCCCTCGCTGTGGGGAGAACGGGGGTGCCGCTCCTCTGGTGGCCTCCCTGGGCCCCATCACTGCCCAGTGTGGGGAACCCTGTGCCCGGCATGTGCTGGGGCTCGCTCAACCCCCTACGTACAACCTGTGCTCACCTGACAGCTCCAAGTTTGGAGACAGAGTAGGGAGAGGAGCTCAAAAAGGGATGAAATATCGCTTCAATTTTTTTAAAAAGGGGAGGCTCGCTATCTATGAATTCACATTCCTGTAAATAAAAAGTGCTCTTTTCACCCCAGCAGTGAGGCGCTGAGGCGCCGCAGTGTCTGCACTGACTGCACACACACTGCTGCACTTGCAACTGACCAGGCGGTCTTCACAGGTGCTTGAGAGGTCAGCTTCTCGGTCTTCACCTCCAGGAGGGCCGGGCTTTTCCTCTCCCTGGTCACGCGGAGCTGGCCAGAGCTCTTCACAAGCGTCACCTAGGACATCTACCAGGGTCCTTTCTGCCACCCATTAGGTGGTTTCTCTTTATCCCAAGTAGGATTTGAGGGGACACACTAAAGCACTTTGCTTTTAAAAATGTATCTGGCACTAAAATAATTTAATGCATCATGCCAGCAAATATTTAACCCTGAAATTACTGATACCAACCAATCCCTTTATGGACATACAATTCCACAACACAGGCACAGGCCGAGCCCACTCCAGCTGTGAAATGGGCTCCAGTAGGAACATGGGCTGTGCCTGGGGTGACAGAAGTCTCGCCCAAGATGTGGAGTGGCCCCTACAGAACCTCAGCTAGCTACGGTGAGGCGTAAGGAGTGTGGGTGGGAGCACCCTGCACAGCTGTGGCAGAAACACCCGCCGAGGCCCAGTGACAGGGACAGAGGGCACTGAGGCACAGGGTCTAGACAGCACCTGCCTTTATGACGAAGCACTTAAGAGAACACTGTGTAATTCACGCACCCATTTTTAGAGAACACGGATCCTCTGGGGACTGCATGGCCAAGGAGACATTGCAGTTGGGCAGCAGATACTTATCCCTACCTGAAGTCACATCAGCTTCTGCTAAGGGGCTATGAAAGAGCTGGTCACTGACAGAGCATGTGGCCCCTGGAACCACCCTCAACTCTTGACAAAGATATATTTTAGGCTATTTGTAAATAATCGTTTAAGTACAGTACTTCCCAAGGAATGTGCAAACACAAAGTAGCTGGCCAAAGATGAATGAAGCTATTACAATTTGAGCCGCAGATCTGAAAGTAATTCTTTCTAGAAATAGTTTTCTATGTCATTATTTTTAAATCTCCTGGAAATCCACCCCTGTTAGAGAAGTGACCCCTGATGGAGCCACTTTCTGGTGTGTGCTGGCTCCTGAGTCTATCTGGAGGAAAACACAAGGCAGCTGGGAACGTCACCTCCCTTTCTGGCTGAGCCTCGGACTCCTGGGCACTGTGTCTTCTCTGACCTGAGGCCAGGATGAGCTGGTTGCAAGCTGTGGGTTTTCCCCTCTAAAAAACTCTTCTGAGACAATTTATGCTGTGAATAGGGGGCCCTTCTAGTGCCACAGTCGTACGCCCTCAAAGATGAATCCTATTGCTAATCGCTGAGTCTGTGCTCCTAACTCCTGCTCCCAGAGAGCCCTGGGCTGGTCAGGACTCAGCGGGGCATGTCAGTGGGAGGAGGGGTGCGGGTGCAGGTGCAGGTGCAGGTGCAGGTGGGCCTCACCTCCACCCAGAAAGCCAGCGCTTACCTGGTCCCTCAAAGGGCAAGAGTTTGGATGGAACAGGGTCCTGGGCGCTCAGTGGGATCAGGTAGAGGTCCTTGACGTGCCTGTTGTTATTAGCTACAACACCAAAGCGGCCACGGCTGCTAAAATAGGAGTAGAGAGAGATATAGGCGACCTCCTCTTCCTCTGTGGCGGGGTGGAAGCGGATCAGACAGAGCTCCTGCAATGGAAGAGTGGGAAGCACTCATAAAGAAGATGCGGCTCAAGCATCACACGCCCGATTCACATCCTGCTTTCAACAGGAAGCCTTGTAAAATCTCTCCTACTCACAGCCACGATCCCATAGAGCTCCTGTCTCAGTGAGGCAATTCGCGTGACATGTGAGCCCAGCAGTGTCTGGAGCAGAGCCGGCTTTTCCTACATGCACGATGGCCCCAGTCACGAGGAACCAGCTGCATGATCTGCAATGGCTGGCTGTGTACCTCCCCAGAGGAGGGTTAAACTAGACAGGATCTAGCCCTTTTGTGAACCTGACAAAGACTACAGAGCTTCCCGAGAGAAAACTACAGACACACACAGCTGTAGCTAAATCTCAGGGGGTCCCAGAAAACCAAGACCGTTTAAGAGCCCAGGTTGAGTGCCCTGAGCCTGATCACCCCCGCAAAAGACACCTTCTGCTCCTTCAATCATAAAAAAAACAAGAAAATAAAGCTTATATATTTCTTACTAAAATTTAACTGCACATACATTATAATAAACTAGAAGCAACCCCCTACCACTGTATACTCAAACACCTTCACAAAGTAATACAACTGTAGAAACTTTTTTTTTTTTTTTTTTTTGAGACAGTCTTGCTCTCCCAGGCTGGAGTGCAGTGGTGTGATCTCGGCTCACTGCAAAACTTAATTTTTAACATTCACCTGGAAATATCTAATAAGCTATAGGCTAACATTTTAAGTGTTAACCCATCAAAATAAGAGGTTAAAAAAAGATGTGTTTAAATAAACACAATTTTCCGTGGTTGCAGAATTTATACTATAAGCAGATACCTTGGACACAGAAGACTTGAGTTTGCCAACATAATCCCAAACTGTCTTCGGTGCAATCCTCCCACCAATGTGGATCGTGTCAGGCAAATCCTAAACAGAAAGCACTGGAGTAAATCACTTTGAACTGCAGTAGTCACAAAAAGATGAATGCAGTCATTTGAATGTAGTCATACTATCCAAGATTCAAGAAGACCACAACTATTCCAAGGAAAACAGTCATTCTTGTATTAAATGTATTAAATGCTGTATTAAATCCAGGATTACAAGTTACCAAATCCAAGGGGGGTATGATGCCAACCTTCTGCCAAACAAGATTATGTTTAGAAATTACTGCCCAACACTTCTATGCTGTCTTTACGTACATACACAGAGAGTAACAATTCACATATGAGCCAGGGTGACTCCTTGCATTAAAGTCATAAATGCCAGTGCTGTTTTCTGGTTAATTCTGAAACTAAAAGGCCTGCCATGGGGTCATATGCACCACCCCACAAGTGGCCAGGTGTGTGTAAAGCTGGCTCCGAACACCTGGCTGTGCTGGTGGCTGTGCGCACAGCCATCTGGTCAGTGCCCCAGCGAAACCGGTCACTGACAGGCCAGACTACAGGCTCACATTTCTGACCCTGTCCAAACTGCTGAACCTGTGGACTCATCACAGCATCACCACTTTGCATTTAGAGGCATTTCTGTATCCAGACAGTCAGTTGCAAGGGTGTCAGGCATTTCTGTTTCTCTCCTACTTCTTGAAAGTCATGCGTTTGACTCTAGTTTAGAAACTCCTATGAAAGACACACACACACGCACACACGTTTTCTTGGTTCTAACCTCACTGAGGTAATCGAAACACCCAGAGACAGGATACGCCTTAGTGACAAATTTTGCCACACTCTGCATGTTAATAAATCCTTTCCAAATGGTGCTGAGTCGAGACAAAAAGAGGGTCGTGTCTCCCTCTGGAGGGGACCGTGACTCTGAGGTGCTGTAAAACAAAACCATGGAAAAAAAGTCAATGTCCCTCTGTGCAATGAGAATTTCAAAAGTAGATTTTTTTTTTTTTTTTTTTTTTGAGACGGAGTCTCGCCCTGTCGCCCAGGCTGGAGTGCAGTGGCCGGATCTCAGCTCACTGCAAGCTCCGCCTCCCGGGTTCACGCCATTCTCCTGCCTCAGCCTCCCGAGTAGCTGGGACTACAGGCGCCCGCCACCTCGCCCGGCTAGTTTTTTGTATTTTTTTTAGTAGAGACAGGGTTTCACCGTGTTAGCCAGGATGGTCTCGATCTCCTGACTTCGTGATCCGCCCGTCTCAGCCTCCCAAAGTGCTGGGATTACAGGCTTGAGCCACCACGCCCGGCCGATTTTTTTTTTTTTTTTTTGAGACAGGATCTCATTCTGTCGTGCAGGCTGGAGTGCAGTGGGGCAACACGGCTGGCTGCAGTCTCCACCTCCCAGGCTCAGGTGATCCTCCCACCTTAGCCTTTCAAGTAGCTGGGACTACAGGCGTGCATTACCACGCCTGGCTAATTTTTGTCCTTTTTGTAGAGATGGGGTTTTGCCATGTTGCTCAGGCTGGTTTCAAACTCCTGGAATCAGGCACACCTCCCACCTCTGCCCTGCAACATGCTGGGGTGACAGGTGTGAGCCACTGTGCCCGGCTTCGAGTACAAAGACTTTATACGTAAAAGCAAAAGTGAACTCTTGTAAGTTTTACGTTTTTGGTAGCTTACTTTTGCCAATTACTTACTTAAATTATAATGATACAGACATTTTGGTTAAAGAAAAATAAAGTGAACAGACAACAAAACTGGATGAGCACAAATCTAAATGTAAATTTCCAAGATCTCCACTTCCAGAAGGACAAGAAGGCACCCTACAACTGGGACGTTCTAAAAGATGAGAGTGAAGCTGTATTCCAGGTTAAATTTCCGAGTTCAACTATTTAATCACCAGTTATCTTTCCTTTTGTTAATCTAAAAAAAAGTTTGACTTGTTCAGACCACACCTGAAGGACGCACCTGATATTTGGTGACGGAGGAACTGACAAGTATCTTGGGTCAGGAGATGAGGACGGCTTAGCTAGGATGGACTTGGGCACCATCACAGAAGTCAAGACAGGCTTCGGCACGTCCTGTCTGGCTTCCACCACGTGGGTGCTGTCTGGGCGGGCTGCTGCGGAGGCCACGGCTGTGCATGAACTGCTTGGAGCGGTCCTGGGGTCCCGGCCGGACACTGTGACGGTGGTGACCAACCCGCTCCCACAGGAGGCTGGGCAGGGGGACAGGTCTTCCAGCGGGGAGGGCTCGGGATGGCCATCTCCTAGAGGCCCAGGGAAGTATGTTCTGTCCGTGTTTGGATGAGAAGCACTTTCGAGGCCTGGCTCAGAGGCAACTTCAGGCAGAGCCTCCGGCATTACCTCATCAGCTGGATCAGGAGCCGGGTCAGGGGCAGAGCTGTCAGGCTTTGATTTGAAGTCTTCTTTCTTAACAGAAGCTGACAGTTTTTGTTTTTTTGGAGCTGGCTCATCTTCTGCGGAGGGAACCTGGCCTGAAGAAGGCAAGGAAAGGCTCCGTGAGAAACCCAGCCTGCAAACGACTGTCTCTCACACAAAGCCGAAAGCAACGCTCTAAAGGCAGGGCGGGAATCATTCTGGCCTTTCTGCACGTTTAAGCTTGGCTTAAGTGTAGTTGCTTTTACAAGGATTCAGTGATATTTAACAAAATCAAGTTTAGTCTTGGCTTCAAGGCTCCATCCCCCAAACTGTGCGCACCTGTGCAAATTTTACAGTTGAGATCGAAGAGGTGTGCGCGGTGCTGACTGGTGGTGTCTTTCAACATGCAGCTGAAGACGTCCAGGAGCGGCGCTGTGCTCTTCTCAGGGGCAGCACGTGCCGACTCTTGCTGTTCCTAAAAGAAAAACAAAAAAAGTGAGGTCATTTCTTCTCCAAACTCAGCTCCAAATTAACAACACCCAAGACAAGTGGTCTCATGGGATTGAGACCCACAGGGAGAAAAAAGGACCACCGAAAACAAGGACTGGGGAACGCCATAACGACACACACCCAATACAAGGACTGAGGAACGCCACAATGACACACACCCAATACAAGGACTGAGGAATGCCACAATGACATACACCTGCTGTAAGCTCAGTGTTCTGCCCAGTAATTTAAGATAACCTCAAAACATGTGGGATGGATTGATCTATCTTGGTGAACACAAAAGCACCCAAACGCTTACCTCTGAATCTGACACTGGCGGAGAGTCCTCCAGATCAGGGATGGCCTCCTGCCTGGGGGCCGTCTTCTTGCTTTCATTGTGCAGTTTAGTTCTGGACTCCATCACCTGAAATGAAAAAGACACCACAGGGCTGAAGCCTTGTTTTCTAGGAGGAAAGCATTGCTCATGCGGCCGCCTACGAATTTGTTCCTGTTAAACTTGAGTCCCGGGTGCCTCCGCGGGTGCCCTCCGCACTCACAGATCTCGTCGGCCTCTCTTTCCACGTGGAAAGCTCTTTAGATACAAGTTCTTCTGGCTTCAGTCTCACAAGTTTTGCCAAAGAGATTTCCTCACGCAGAACACGATGGAAGAGTCCCTGTAAACAAACATTTTTCATTTACTCAAATACTATTCCTGTATCTATCAATACAGAGAGCTTATGGAAAACAGAGCTGCCCAGAAGTTTAGCGGGCACAGGAAAAACGTCCTCAGGGCCCACTTGCGTGTGGCACTGGGCAGACCTCTCTAACTCCCCAAATGGCCCTGTGACAGTGCACCCTGGGTCATCCCTGCTGTGAGCAAATGGGGGCCCAGACAGCACAAGCCATAAGGTTAAACAGTGGATCTCACGGCCTATGCTGCACTGGCTCTGCTAAAAAAACAACACACACCACCTAAGGAAAAACAATTATGTACACAAGGTGGACACAAGTCAAAAAGGTAGTGTCAGGGACAAAGGAAGGAAGAAATCATTTGTTTGTGGCTGTTTAATGGTGAGATGCAAAGTCAGGGTCTTTCAATATTCTAAAATTCTAAACAGGGAGGGGTTTGGAGGCCGATGGAGAGAGAACACCAGAAGGCTGTAAGCCTGGCGGTGAGAGGCCACCAGGCAGGCGGCCTATCCCTCCCAGCTGGAGTTTCTGTCCTTGTTGCATGGGTCAAGCACCACCCACCCCACACTGCAGTGAGGAAGGACTGATTCCACAACCTGGGCATAGCAGCCCCTGCTCCAAGTGGTGAGAACTCACTAAAGCAGCCCAGACTGTCAGGCTCACTCAGCTGGTGAGCAATATGAGAAAATAAGGTGGAAAAGGCTGTCTGAGGCCATAATATGGACACCCTCATATGCTGGGATAAAGAATTGGACTTTGGCCGGGCGCGGTGGCTCAAGCCTGTAATCCCAGCACTTTGGGAGGCTGAGACAGGCAGATCACGAGGTCAGGAGATCAAGACCATCCTGGCTAACACGGTGAAACCCCGTCTCTACTAAAAAATACAAAAAACTAGCCGGGCGAGGTGGTGGGCGCCTGTAGTCCCAGCTACTCGGGAGGCTGAGGCAGGAGAATAGTGGGCACCCGGGAGGCAGAGCTTGCAGTGAGCTGAGATCCGGCCACCGCGCTCCAGCCTGGGCGACAGAGCGAGACTCCGTCTCAAAAAAAAAAAAAAAGAATTGGACTTCATTTTGGAGCCAGTGAAGTGACTGGCTTGTAACTTTACAGCAATGTTTAGAGGAGACTAATCTGGTGATAAAACGTGGACTTCAGGGAAGCCAATAAGCAGACAGGACCCCAGTTAAGGCAGGGAGGGGAAGGGCCTTCCAGGACCCTCAACACCAATATGACAATACACGGGCTGGCGAAAGGGTCACAAAGGAGAAGGAGACGTCTCAGCTTTCCTGGAAAGGACACAAACATCTCAAAATACTGTTTGGTTTATCCCTTTAGCATCCAGTGAACAGAACAGGAATACTCCAATGCACCGACACCAAGCACACACCTGATTTTTGGGGTCCTTCAGGTTGAACATGATGCTGCGGTATTTACTCTTGTAGCGATTATCTGTGACTTGAAACAAGCTGAACATCTCCTTCTCAATATGGAGGGCGATTTTTCCTACTTCGCTTTCTGTCATGATTAAGTCATCGCTGTCATTGACTCTGAACAGAATAAAAAAAGGAACTACATAAGACACTTGCGTATATTAAACTTTTTGAACAGTGAGGCCATCCTGCAGCCACACTCTAATGAAAACCCTTCCATTTTAATGGGTAAGAAATCAAGCAGAACAGCCCACCTTTTCCACAAAATCTCTTTTAAGGAGCGTCTGATATTTTGCCGAATTTGTGAATTTGGCTGCGATGGGGCAGCACTCATAGCCCCAAGGCGTCCTGGGGCTGGCGAGGCCGTTGGAACAGAAGGTACCACTGGCTTCCTTACGGCTCCCACCAAGGCAGCAGAGCCGGGGAACTTCTTGGAGGCAGCTGCAGGTGCCGGTCCTGCCTGCCTGGCAACTGCAGCACCACTCGATGGGGTAGCGGAGAGCCACGGCCTCTTGGGGATGGTGCCCTTGAAACCTGAGGGCGGCTTTTTAACGGCTGGTGTGGCTGCTGCCACATTAGCAAAAGAAGATTTCTTTGGCACGAGGTTTCTAGGTGCAGGCTGCTTGCCCACCGCAGAGCCCGGAGGGGCTGTTTTCTTTGAGGCTGCCGTGGCTGCCGCTTTCTCCTCGGACCTCCTGTCTTCCTTCGTGGCTACAAAGGAGAACACAGGCGCTGAGTGAGGGAGGACACCGCGGGGTGCTGTCACCTGACTCTAAACCTATAAGTGCCCACCTGGCATTACTGAATAGGATACACATAGAGAAAAGGATTTGTAAAATCTTAACATTCAGAGGAGCGTAAGGGAAGACCGCCAGCAGCATTTATGACAGTGACTACATTTTATTTCAGAAAGAAAAATGCTTTATTACATCTTTCACCGTCAACCAGCAAACTCTAGTTATTAAAGGCTTGACTTGAGCACTAGCTAAGCTTCAAAACTGAAGGACCATCTCACATTATCAATTTTAAAAAGGCAGATTTATAACAGCACATCATTAATTCAACTGCAAGCTTTTTTGTAAACTTCAGTGAAAAAGATCGTTTTAGAAGGGTAAAACAGGTTCTCTTATCCTGGTGGGTGGGGTGGACACATCTCACTTCATTGTCCTTCCAGACTGGAGTCCACTGGAGGTGATGCCATTAATAAAAATAAGGAAAGCTGGCATACACCTGCACCACGGGAAGAGCAGCCACACCTTTACACGAAGAGTGAGAAGCTGAGAACGCAGCAGTGCTATTACAGGAATGTTTCCATTCACAACCCTCACGCTGTAATTCCATTAAGTATTAATCCAAACAAGGATTATAATTGAAAGCTCAAAGAGGTCAAACCCCCTCAACTTGCACAAAAAGCCTTCTATGCCAGTGGAGAATCAATCACTTTATAACCCCGTGTGAGACTGTCAGAGCTCAAAGGCCCTCGAGCAGGGGACAGACAGTGTGCCAGTGGACAGGGCTCACTGGGGTGTACTGCAAGACAGGGCAGGGATCCAGCTAGTGGGACAAAGGAGTGAAGCGCCTGGGGAATAGGGGGCCCCCGTGAGGGCCCCAGGACAGCAGAGGCCGTCTCAGCTCCACGGGCAAGTGCCTGGGAGCTGCCTTGGGTGATCAAGTAAACAAGGCCCCTCCTAGGGAAAGGCTTTTCCAACGATCTGTGCAGCAGCAAGCCTCCCAAACTCCCAAAGGCCTAACAGGAGAACGTGACAGATGCTCTCAAGAGCGCTTCAGTTTTATCCAGGGATTGAAAACAAAACCGCGCTCCTCCACCGTCGTCTTACTGACTGCTTTCAATAAATGAGGGAAGTCTAAAAGCTCAGGAAAGAGCCAAGACTCTACAAATAAGGCCCGATTCAACAGCCTGCCCCAGCTTGGTCCTGCAGGACGCCCTGCATGTGCTGCCAGGCTTGGCCATGTTGGCAGCGGGTGCCAGTCCTCCCCAGCAGCCAATCCATCAAGCAGCAGCCTCACGGCTGTGAGTCTTCCCAACTTCCCAGATAAGTACAATTCCTTCCATGTTACAAAACTTGCAACAGTATGACATAGATCCAAAAAATGGTGTCACTGTTAACAGATAACCCAACTTCCAAACAGTGGTGTCACTGTTAACATATATTCACCCCGACTTTCAAGATTTCCATGTGTTCTTTCCTAACCATCATTTTAATGGTAACTAAGTAAAGGCAAATCCTGTATTTTCATTTTAGAGCCCGTCGAACCTCATGGCCCCTGCCTACCCCGTGCTAGATGTGGTCCAGCCACAGGACGCCCTGCTTGGCAACACCGCCAGGCCCTGCCTCGCTCACCCACAACCGCACCCCAAAACACTCATTCCTGTTGGAGCTGGATCTTAAAAGTGCACTATAAAGCAATGGCAATGTCTAACAAAACAGGAACAAAGGTGAGTTTTTATCTGTCCTGGAAACTCTGCTTTTAATTCTATATGTACTATTTCATCAGATCAGGTCTAAACACCCAAGTAGTCACTACCTTAGTGTTTGCAAATCTGTAACAACTCAGTTTAACTCAGACTTAGCTCACAGGTCTGTAGCATCTTGCCTGCAGGGTTCCAATAGGTCAGTCAGGTTAAATAAAAATCACTAGAGGCCCTTTTTCTTGGGGGAAGCAGCGAGGGGGTGGGGTGGGGAGGGAATGAAAAGGCACAGCAGGCCTAGGGCGCTGGAGGCCCACAGGCAGGAAGCTGAAACCAGGCAGGCACCCAGAATCAAGCCCTGGTCTCCAGAGGCGGCAAACACCTGCCAGGAAGCCAGCCATCATGATTCAAACTGAAACCTCAAACCAATTCAGTGCCTGCAATAGAAAACTGTGGAGTGTTTTAGTATCACGTTTAAAGAACTCTAAAAAGCTGGCTTAAGGCATTTCCAGAAACCTCAACAAAATGCCTTGGCTGTCACACACAGAACACCTGTGTGCTGTGACCTGAACGGTATCTTTAGTGGTGTTTAGTGTTCACCTTGTTTCAAGTTAGGGTTATATGCTAACTTTAAAAACATCAACTCCATTTCTCCAGATCGTAAGTGTTGGAATGAGAGGTCATGGCCATGCTCGGTCTCTCTGCTCGGGTAACTAGAGTACTGTCTCCCTCACTTAGGAAAAACCCAAGTTGAGACATGAATTTTAGGGCATTCCCAATACACAGGATTAAAATCACCCATTACTCGAGTGCGGACAGCAGATGAACGTAATTTATTTGAAAAGCAGGAGATACCTTTCCTTAACCATTGCTATTTTAGAAAATTAACTGCTCCCTTTCTAGAGGCAACTTTTGTCATCCCTCATCTGTGCTTAAAGAGCATGGAAATGGGCAGTCAGGTGACTGAACGGCAGAACGTTCCAAGACGGGCCTCTGGGAGCAGCGTCCTACAACACACAGAAAGCCCCATTCCTGCTCGGAAGGGACATGTTCCATCCAGCGACTGCTCCAGGGACCCGAGCACACAGCCGTTCCACACCAGGTGGGACAGCACGGCTGGTGCTCAACTTGGGTCAGCTGCTGCCGAAATGGGGACAGAAACTCACTTTTTAGTAGAGCTAAAATTCGATTTGCAAGTTCATCCAAATTCACTTTGAACTATTATGGTGTACAGCATTAGAGAAGGACAAGCAGCAACTCCAAGCAACCTGGGAAAAAACCCACTGCAGAGAAACAGGGCCCTGTCAGGGTATGAGCCTCCCCTACACGCTGCTGGGTTCCCTGAAGGCAGCAGAGGTGGTGACCTGGTCACACCACACAGCACTGATGCCTGAGAGCTAGGGGTTCCCTGCCCCTCCCCACACCTCTCTGCCCCTTGGTCGCAGCGCTGTCTCCTTTAGCTCCCATATTCTGGGGGCCTGCCTAGGCCACTGGCCCAGATGAAACTGTTGCTGCCGGGTCTGGGTTTCAGCCAACTGCAGAATGGAGCAGGTCGTCGTCGTGCACATGGATCAGCAGCACACTCTAATTGGCCAATTTCCCCAAGCAGAAGGCTGGCTGGTTTGGGTGCTACTGCGCCGCTGGCCACTGGGTGGCACCTGGGCTTGAGCAGAGACGGGGAGGAGAACATCAGGCCCCCACCGGAGGATGGTGCTACTCGGCTCCTCTCTAGAACCCATCCAATTGCCCCAGTGGAAGTTTTAGCAGGACAGGGATTAAAATATGGGGCAAGAGACCAAGTCTGCTCAGTTCTGGCCTGTCCAGAGGCCCACGTGTAGCGACCTTATGTGCTGGATGGCTCCTCACAGGGAAAGGAACTGGTTATAAAAAATCACTAAAAACCACCTCTCGCCCTCGCTAGGTGTTAACGATGAAGTGGCCTGCCCTGTCACAGTACTGCTGGCTGGTTTAGGGAAGCTGGGGCACTCAGACCTCCAACCGGCCTCCCGCGGTGTCCTGAATGCTGCCTATCACCGTCCGCTACAGCTCTAAGGGCTGTTCCTATGCTATGCACCTGAAAATAGACTCAAGAGACACAGGGAAGGAACCGTGGAAGTAAATTCTGTAAACTGTGACGTCAGGCCTATTTCCAGCCCTCAGTGAGGTATGTGTACAACAATGTTTTACACATTTTCCCGCTTTACCTGTTTCTTCACTACCAAGATTGCCCCCAGTGGGAACCATCAAGGTGACAGTGGCAAGAGAAAATGTTCTGCTTTTGCTCTTCTCAACGTGCTAAAATGTGTTCAAATGAATTAGCCTCTTACAAGTAGTTACTAGCTTGCTTTCATGTTGGGGGGAAATGGTTAATTCCCAAATAAAGCAGGCAGACTACATCCCAGATGCTCCTCAGAGGAGACCATCACTACAGCCAGGACACCCTTGCAGGGTCCACAGCTAGACCGCCATGCTTTGGAATACTCCAGTTTTCTTACTAATACCCACTATTTGAGTGCCTTCCAACTTAATGGAGAGGTAATTCTCCTTAAGAAACTCGTGTGAGGGCCATGTAGACAGACGGACGTTCCACTCAACTGCAATTTCAGTTGTGCCCAGCTGCACATGGTGTGTGCCTGGCTGCCAAACCCATTTGGGAGCAGAGCTGCTGCTCTTCCCAAGATCTCCCACACCAGTAATTTAACCTTTATCTAAATTGTTTACTACTTAAACCAACATGTTAGGGGCAGGTTAAATTAGTCCACAACCCTCCCCTCTAATCCCTCCAGTCCCAAAGGGCCATACTCAGTATAAAGCCCCTAGCTGACAGCACCAAGCAGGTCAGTTGAGGATAAAGTCAGTTACCTTACGCTCTTCTTGCCGAACTCTTCCAGGTTTGCGGCAAATCAAAGTTGCCACAACCTTCATTTAAATTAAGTGCAAAAATTCTTGTCAATCTTCTAAGTTACTTCTCTAACTTTTAGAAGCTAGGAATATAACGTGTATGCTGATGTGTTAGCAGACAAAAAAAAAAAAAGAACCCAGTATTATTCTACAACTTCATAGAAATCTACCTGAAACTTGGGTACCACATTGGAGGAATTGTAGCAGGTGTCTTCAGAGCTGACCTCTGCACTCTGTGACACCGATAATGCCAAGGCGGCTTTCCTGAGTATTCATCTTTAGACTATTAGAGTAGATCCATAGCTCCCAAAGGTCCTACGAAGGTCACTGAAGAGGTGGTGAATTCAAGGGGACCGATCCTGCTGGAAACTTCCATCCCTGCACCCACCTGCCCAAGGTGGGTGAAGCGTAAGCACAAAGGGAGCAGCTGAGGGGCCGACAAGGGCGCCACAGGGCGGTGATGACGTGGGCGTCACCGTGCAGGCTCACGGTGACGGAGGTGTGAAACCTTTCCCTGGTGTAATTTTTTCAACAGCAGGCTGCTTTTTAAGTTTATAAAAAGTAAAACACTTAAAAATACCAAAAGAATGTTACTACTGACAGCCCAAGAAACTTCCAGTTATATGGATAACATAAAAAACAACTCTCAAGCTATAGCTTTCTCAGTACAAATTCTGATTCTTCTAATTGGGAGGAAGAGATTGGTGGACACGTAGAGTCTGATGACTCTCAGCCTCATTTTATTGCCGCTGACAACTCTGGAGGAGACAGATAAAAAGAGCTCACGGGACCAGTGAACAAGCCACCCTCCTCTCCCGGCTTCAAATTCCTGCAAAACACTCTTAGGTTCTAGAATCCCCCATGTATTGTTTTATTATTGAAAACTGAAAATGGATCCTCTTAGGATTTCAGTGACATGTGTTTCTGGAGCTCACACCATGAGTTATCGTTGTGAACGGTGTTCTCCGTCCATTTCACGCCACCAGGGCCATCTCTGTGGCAGCACGTGGGAACAAGAGGCAGTGCTTCCACCTGGGCACCATGCTTAACACAGCATCTGGATTTGGGTTTACAAACTGGCAAGGTTTTCCATTTTAATTCCAACGGTTAGATGAAAAGAACTGTAGAATCTGCTTTGCAGTCAAAATCTGTTCAGATCCTCAGTGTTTAAGTCACTTAGGGAGTCCAAAATACTAAGAATTACACCCATAAATACCAGAATTCCATCTCAAAATTCTGGTCAGTCAGGTACATCTCAGAAAAAAATTTCCAACTGACTTCATGCCTGGACAATAATGGGAGGTGAACAGTGGAAATAAAGAGAAAAAAAATGGAACAAGAATTTATAAAAACACAAAAGAAGTATCATGATCTTATTTGAGAAGTTATGTGCCAAATGTTTACGTAAGCTAAAGAAACTGTATATGTAAGAAACAATTTTTAAAAACAAATGGGAGGAACAAGTTGAGGCTGTGAAGGACCTACTGATACCTTAATGGGGGGCATAGCCTCCTTCCAGCAGCAGCAGAACGTCTGTGCACACGAGACCTCGCCTGTCGGACAGGAGCCCCCAGGTCAACTGAGTACCAATGGGAAGGACAGGAGGGTGCCTAGGTGCACTCTGGGGAGCAGCAGTGGCAGCTCCACCACGTGGGTCTTCTGATGGCATGTACGGTGAGGCAAGTGCAAATCAACTCATGAGACAGACCCACACCAGCCTCTCACTTCCAATCTCACCCCCTACCAGGGAGGGCCAGCTCTGTGGCCAGCAAGGGAGGTAGGGCGGGGGCCTCAAAGGCGGACAGTGGTGGCAGGCTCCCCAGTACCTGTCAAGCCCGCGAAAGTGCAGAGGTTGTTTAGGAGAGAGACAGAGACATGGTAGCTGCTCTCACCAATGCCTCTAACTCTGCTCCAATCAATCACCTTTTGGGAAGATGACATTTCCGGGATAACAAAACGAGCAGAAAGCTACTAGCTCAAAAGTGTGTCGTCCCCATTCACATCCTGTATAAATTCTGGAAATCTACCAATTTTAACTTGAGGTGATGTGTTGGGAAGGCTAACATTAGGCAATTTCCCCCACTTCCTGTCCCTGGAGCAAATCAGCTTCCCAGAGGAGCTGATGTGTGGCAAAGAAGAGAAGGAGGAGAAAAGGTCAGAGGACCCCGCTATGGGCAGAGCAGCAGCCTCCTGGTCGACCTCTCCCCACTCATAGTGCAGGAGGCAGGCAGGAAGCAATAACCCAGGGCCAAGAGCCCCTCATTTCCCCATCTTCCCACCAATGCTCCCTTCCCGCAGTGTACTCGGACTCTTCCAGCTACACGTGTGGAGTCTCTGGCAGCTTTTCAATTCTGGTTGACACAGACAGAAATTAACCAAGCTGAAATTATCACTGTTCTATTGTAGAGGTGCTAGAATCTGATGAACATTTGAGACATTTGCTAGCATAAAATTCTCAGCTCAAACAATGTAAGGTATCTCAAGATTCATTCTAATGCAGCAATTGCATGGTTCAATTTATGTGCGGCTCAATTTCTTAGGTCTAGGCTGTTTACATGATCAAAACGAATGACATATTTTTCTTCTTTTATTCAGTTATTCATACTCAATAACTGCGTATTTTTCGCCAGGCGCAGTGGCTCACACCTGCAATTCCAGCACTTTGGGAGGCCGAGTTGGGCGGATCACAGGAGGCCGGGAGTTCAAGACCAGTCTGGCCAACACAGTGAAACGCCGTCTCTATTAAAAATACAAAAATTAGCCAGGCATGGTGTCAAGGGCCTGTAATCTCAGCTACTTGGGAGGCTGAGGCAGGAGAATCATTTGAACCTGGAGGTGGAGGATGCAGTGAGCCGAGATCGCGCCACTGTACTCCAGCCTAGGCGACAGAGCAAGACTCTGTCTCTCTTTCTCTCTCTCTCACACACACACACACACACGTACACAAGCATATTTTTGTAAAGCACACCAGACCTAGCACAGCGCCTTCCCTTAGGGAATCTGCTCAAAGTCTGACGACGGGGAAAGCAGGGCACTCTGTGATCGTCTCTGAATTGAGGCTATTTAACCTTTCAGTGCTTTTTTTAAAAAGCACAAAATGCACTATAGACAGAAGGCATTAAAGACTGAACTGAAAATAGTTTTACAGCAGAAAACTGAGAAACAAGAAAACATTAAAGTTGCACCACAGAATCTGAGGTTTCAAAGATCTGTTTGAAATATCTTCGTCTCATTAATTTGAAATTTGGGGCAGGATATGATCTTAACACTCTAAACATTCGAGAGAGGAGGGCAAGAAAGCCAGTCACATGTAGAATACCAAGTCCAAGCCACGCGTCCTGTGGTCAGGACAGTGTTCTAGGTGTGAACTCACTTACCGTGGGGCCTATGAAGCAGGATTGCGTGGCCTTCGAAGTTCAAATGTGTTCATGCAGGTGTGTAGCATGTGAATCAGACATGAATAAAAAAAAATCCCCTATCTGCCCAGTCAAAAATAAATGTACACCTGAAAAGCATACGTTAAGTTGAGCATCAGATGCAACACGAACTTGCAAAGATTCCCACAACATAAAAAAGAAGTGATGCGTTCATGTGCTGGCCGTGGATAATGTGGAAAAACTGAAGCGTATACAGCGCTGTCATCAAATAACTGATGGTGCAGACAGGGGTGGATGTGGAGTGCCGGGCAGTGTGGCTATGCAATCAGACTGGCATGAAGAGAATACGAATACTTACCAGAGCCTGACAGTGAAAACAGAGATTAAAAAATCAATCATTAAGGTGAACGTTCACCAGTGAGGTTTGTACAGCTTTGGAAAACAGTGACAGGAAGTCCCGACAGACTAGGGATGGACACAGGGCAGCAGGAGGCATCCTGGACATGGGCTCTGCTTCCCGCTGATGGTGCAGCCGGTGTCTGTCATCAGCTTAACACACAGCTGCAATTCCCAGTCCTGGACAGGCCCAGGGGATGGCTATCCAGAAAGAACGGGAGGGGTCCAGAAGGCCAGCCCCTAGGTGATACATACATTTATACAACAGTGATGGCGAGGGAGCAGCAGTCTTTTCTGGCTTTACTGCATTGTAATTGTGATCGCTCGCCCACGACGGCGTGCTGCTCTCACAAGCTGCTTCCTTCCCGAGTGCTTCACTCCGCGCGGGGACCACCACTGCCTTCTTCACTGTGGTCTCTTTTTTTTCTGGAGCTGGTCTCTTGTGCACAGAAGAGATTTTAGTACCTGCCTGGATAATCAGTAAAAACCCCAATCATTAAGAAGGTAAGAAATTACATCTTCACTTCATTTCACTGAGAAATGAAGGTGGGGACCCAATGTCTTCTTGTGGCCATCTGAAGACCCTGCACCACCCTGCGCCTGCTTGGCAGCTGTTCAACACACTTGCGTATCCAGTGGGCCGCAGTGTGTCCGGGCAAAACTGAGGACTTCAGCCACTTGCGCTCCATGAAGGGCGCCTGGCATGGAGTCACCTGCAACCCTGATGAGGTGCCAGGTTGCCAAGACGACAGGAGGAGAAGCCACTGGACAGGCTGCCAAGACAGGAGGAGTGTGGCAATGAACCAAATGAGCCAAACGAGTGGAAAGGCCTGCGCGGGAGGCTGTCCAATGCCAAGGGTTCAAAAGGACCAGTCTTAAAAATTAAGTCATTCGAAGGCTAAGGAATCATTTGAAAATAATCAAGAAAACTCCTCAAACAGTGCTAGTTATGCTTTGCTGGTCACAAACATTAACGGGGCGGTGACACAGCCACAGCCACCTGAGCCTCAGAAGGGGCCTTCCAGTCTAAGACTAGAGTCTGTGATTTCTGAACATCCTCGATTCTTTCCAAATCACATGGAGTACAAACAGGAGACAATTCTGAGAGCCAGGTCTTAAATGAAGCCCACGGCCTTGCCCCAAACCCACCTCCCACTCCTGCCTGCCTGCAAGTGTACGCTTTACAAACTCCACCGGGTGGTTACCAACTCTTCTCGCAAGACAGCAGGGTGTGTCCTGGTCTTACGCCCCCTGTGCAGTGCCACTGTCAGCATTTGCTTTACTGCACTTGTTTTAATTAACCCGTCAGCTAACGGCAGAAAAGGGAAAACTGGTGGGAAGGTGGAAGACAAAGGTCAAGGCGACACCACATGTGCGCCACCTACACCTGCCACCCCCACGCGGTCGACAAACCGACAGGTCTGCAACAAACGCTCTGGTGCCCATGCGTCCAGCGCCCAGGCGGCTGGTCCCGGTTGACTCACCTGAACACCACACTTCGGAAGACTGGGCTTCTCTGGCTTCATCTTCATCTTCTCTTTAGGCTTTGGCTTCTGTTCTTTACCTGAGCTTAGAAACTTCATTGTTGCTGCGGCATGTTTGAGGATACAGTCATTGCTGCAGTACACCGAGTCGGGCTGCGCCACCTGACAGCACCCGGGGCCAATACATTTTGAGGCACCAGGCGTCTCTATCACCTGCAGAGCGAAACAGATGACTTCAAACAATGTACTTGCCAATTTTAAGCAGTTAAGTGTGTGGCTTGTAAAATAACCACTCATAGGACCAAGGCCACAGTTTTAAAATGAGATACTAATAGTACTTTTAATATGAAGAAACATTTATTTTGTTGATTCAAGCTATGAAAATCCCCTTACTCCAGGTAAGGCATTCACACTGTCACTGCCTGTCACGCCCTGCAGGGGGCAGGAGTCTGAGGAGACCCCTGTACTCCCGCCCTCGGTTAGGTGCACCCTCCCGAGGGTGGGCCGGGCCCATGGGACCTCACATCCACAAAGAGGCTCAGCTAGAGGACCCCCATGCAGGGCTTTTGCTCTAACTGGGATGACTGCAAGTCAAATGGGTCAGACTTCATCAGGTAAAAACCCTTAAAAGAGGAACTGGGTCTTTTGTGAAGAGAGAAGACTTCAGAGCTGGTTTTGAAGTAAGCTTCCCTGCTTTGAGAGGGTTACCTGTAGCTAGGATCTGAGGGCAAGGTTGCCAAGTAAAATACAGGATGCCAATGAAATCTGAATGTCAGATAAACAATGAGTAATTTTTCAGTGTAAGTATGCTCCCCAAGGCTGGGCGTGGTGGCTCACACCTGTAATCCCAGCACTTTGGGAGGCCGAGGCGGGCGGATCACAAGGTCAGGAGATCGAGACCATCCTGGCTAACACGGTGAAACCCCGTCCCTACTAAAAATACAAAAAATTAGCCGGGCGTGGTGGCGGGTGCCTGTAGTCCCACCTACTCGGAAGGTTGAGGCAGGAGAATGGCGTGAACCCGGGAGGCGGAGCTTGCAGTGAGCCGAGATCGCACCATTGCACTCCAGCCTGGGGACAGAGCGAGACTCCGTCTCAAAAAAAAAACAAACAAAAAAAGTATGCCCCCCAAATTGCATGACATATACTTTTTTGTTTGAGACAGGGTCTTACTCTGTTGCCCAGGCCGGAGAGCAGTGGCACAATCATAGCTCACTGCAGCCTTGATGTCCTGAGCTCAAGTGATCCTCCCATCTCAGCCTCCCCAGTAGCTGGGACTACAGACACATACCACCACGCCCAGATAATTATTTTTTTGTAGAGATGGGACTCTCACTACATTGCCCAGGCTGGTCTTGAACTCTTGGCCTCAAGTGATCCTCCCATCTTGACTTCTCTAAGTGCTGGAATTACAGGTGTAACCCACAACACCCAGCCAGACACACATATAGTAAAAACAGTGTGAGGGAATCCCCCACCAAGCCTCTCGAGACCATAGCCCCCGCTGCACCGTGACTGCAGTCCTGGAAGACCTGAGCAGCAGGCCCAGGCTTCCCATGGAAACGGAGGCATAAACGTGTGCTCCTTTAAGCCAGTACTGCTGTCACTCACCACGCAGCAGGAGGAAACTCACGCACCACAGGCAGTGCGACTGCTGCTGTTTACAAAGTCTGTCTCGATGATCAGGCCTCAGCACACATGAACGTGTCCTTCACACATACATAAGCAAAACCTTATTTCTCAAATTAAATATTTAACAGAATCGGTTTTCCTCCACAGAATCTCAGTTTTACTGAGAATACAATTTAGGTTTGTGCAGGGTTATGTCAAGCACATTGACAATAAAAAAAAAAAAATGTTGGGTGTGGTGGTGTGTGCTTGTAGTTCCAGCTACTTGGGAGGCTAAGGTGGGAGGATCACTCAAGCCCAGGAGACTGAAACTGCAGCGAGCTGGGACTGTGCCACTGAACTCCAGCCTGGGCAACAGAGCAAAGCCTCAACTGCACAAAAACCAGAATCAATACATTTAAAAATAAAGACATAAAATCACCGACTTTTCTCATGAATTCCCATTTCCATTCATCTCTGAATGCCTAGATGTGGTCCCTGACAGCGCTGCAGCATGAGCCTTCAGTCCTTCCATGCCTCCAGGGCACGCTCCTATGTGCACGGCCCGGCCTTCCCACATCCTCACCTTGCAGCTAACCCAGTGCAAGAGTGTGAAGGCAGAGATGCTTCTAGATACATCCATCTCCAATACCTGCCAGAGGACAGGCAGCTGGGTGGGGACAGGCCCGGGACCCGGGAAGGCCCATAGTGAAAACACACCAAGTCAGACCTGCCCTGTGGGGACTGGAATGGAGGCTGCAAACAAGACGGCATCAGAAGCTGACAGCGTGTGGAAATGTCATGAATACCAGGGGGAGAGAATTAAGTCAACACAGCCGCAAGACAAACCACACTCTCAACACAAACACCCCGAGGAGCCAGCACCAGAACCACGAGGAAGCTGGAGATGGCAGGTGACCCAGGAGCACCGCCACTCCCATGGTTCAGAAACAATTCCGCTAGTGCACACAAAACATACACGCAACATCCAAATACTCAAAGATGGGCTGATTTCAAAAATTAAGTCATTAATAGTAGAGGAGGTAGACAGGGTAACAATAAAAATAGAAAGGCCTCACCCAGGTGGAGTGAGGCAGGAACCCAGGAGAGGCACTGCCCCACAAGGGTGCAGCTCCCGTCCTGGGAGGAATTCCTATCGAGAGCAACAGCGAGGAAACCCACGAGGCCGACCGCGGAATGATTGTCTCAGCGGACAAACACTTACAGGTTGGAAGATCTTGAGTTTCTTCTTGCCACTTGGATTTGCAGCTTTCTCAATTCTACCCTTTATCCCTTGGTCTTCGCTAGACTTCTGCTCTATTGTTCCTATACTTGTACAATCGGTGCCATCAGCATCTCCAGGTCTCAATTTAGCTTCTTGCTGATCTGCGGTTTCTGAATTAGTCTCATCCTGCACTTGCAGAATGGTGCAGTTTGGGCAGATATAGTCTTCCCCATTCCTTTCCAAAAGCCTCCCTCGAGCCTCAGAAATGCCCACACAATCGCCATGAAACCACTCTTCACAGCGGTCACAGCAAATCATAAACCTGAAATTATAAAATAACAGTATTAGCAATGGGAAGTGACAAACACTTTTCAACATATTAATAAGCCAATTGGTTTTAACATTATGAAAAAATGCAAATATACAAAGTAAAGAATAAGAACATCCTCATGCCTTTCCCTTAATTTTAACATTCAACCAAATTTGCTTCACCGTTTTTTAAGAGTAGGGCATTTTAGGAGCGAACTCTAAGGCATTCCACCACAGATACCTCAGTAAGTCTCCCCTTAAAACTGCGACAATGCCTTTATCCCAGCACCAAGCCAACAGGCTGCCTATCATCATCTGACATCCAGTCCTAGCAGAGATCTTTTGAGCTACCCCAAATGTTTGTACTAGGCCAGTTGCAGTCTGCACATGGCCCTCTGCTAAGACTCCCAAGGGACAGTCTACAGGAGAGGTCTCAGACAGACAGTCGCCCGAGTGACAGACGCATTCTCCTCCGTGCCATCTACACAGAGCCACTGGCTGCATGTGGCTCACGTGACTGGGGTGGGGAGCTATTCATCTCCTCACGTGACTGGCAACAGTCATGCGTGGCTGGTGGCTACCAGGGTGGAGAGGTGGCTCTAGGAAGTCCTCAGCCACTCTGTGTTTCTTTTTTGACAATGACTTGTTCATTGTTTCCAACTTAACAAATTGCTCATCCAGCCCAGCTTTGTAGCCCTTTAAAATGAAAACAAATGGAAAATTCTGTTTGCAACCTGGGATTTCTGTGGGAGCCGAGGCAGCATGCCCACACATGACCTACCTGTTGTTGTGAGGCTGGCGGCAAATGCAATATAGGGCATTGGGGTCATAACCCTCACATTCAGGCTTCGGTCTGCCCGAGTCTCCAGGCTCCTCATCTTTGACATCCTGAGCCGCCTTTCCCTCCAACTTACTCTCTCTGTCATCTTTCCCAGCCTGGGACGCAGTCCCCTGATCATTCTCGGGCTCCTGCTTACTGGGCAGGACACCCTCCACAGTGTCACTGGCCTCGGAGCCCACAGTCTCAGCGGGACCCTCCTCCCGGCGCTTCTTCCGCAGGCGACTCTGGATCCCTTTCAGGGGCCTCTCGGTGGGCTCCTGTTCCCGCTTCCTGCGAAGGCGATTCTGAAGCTCTTTCAAGGTCAGGCCATCGCTGTCACTATCGGAAGTGTCATCATGGTCATCCCCTTTCACCTTTTCAGAAGAGGCTGGTCGTTCCTTCACAGGCGTGGAAGCAGACTGGGGGCCGCTTCTGGCCTCAGAAGCACTTTCCACGCTGCCCTCGGAGGCTGTCTCGGCATCTGTGGCGGGACAGGACGTGGGCTCACCAGAATCCTCCAGGGAGACAGGCGCGCTCCTCCTGCCGCGGCGCCGCGCAATGGTCAGGAACTGCTCCACGCGCTCAGTGCGCTTGGGCTGCCTCCCACTGCGCCGCAGGGACAGGCCCAGCTGCTGCTGTGGGGGCGGCGGCTCCAGTGGGTCAGCCTCTGCATCCCCTGCACCCTCTCGCTTGGCGATAGTGGTCCTTCGAAAACCCCATGTTTTCCTGAACTCTTTGCTGGTGGGTTTGATGGCCTTAGGTGCCTCCTCGTTGCTCGGGTCACCTTTGTCATCCATACCTAGCGGAAAAGTGTAAGCACATCGTGACCAACCAACCACAGAACAAAAGATGACACTGCCACCAAACACGTGCAAAGCAAGTCCTTCTGACCAGTGTTTCCTAACGTGTGCTATGTGAGATGATTCGAGATAATTCGTAAAGATAATTTTAATAAACAACTACTGTTTAGACAAAAATACAGCTAGCAAATCAAATGTACAATTTCATCATTTAACTGCCTAGGAAAAGGCTTCACAAGCCAGGTAGCAGGGATAAATATGAAATAATGGACAGTACAGTGGGGTAGCTCAGAGGCGGCACGAGTTCCCCAGTACCTCTGCAGGCAGATGGGCTGCTCTGACCACAAGCACAGTGAAGACGACGCTGTGCCAGTTTGGACATGGCCTGCAAGGGGACCCAAGTGTGTTCTGGACTTTGCAAGCATGGGCTGGCCACTACCATGCTGAAAAGAGGCTATGAAGAAGCTGAGTCCCGACTTTCAGCTCCCCAACCAGGGGCTGGGGCCAGGAAGGATGCTCTCACTACCTGGGACCCTGCGTGCCAGCCCTGCTGCCAAGGGAATAGCCCTCATTGACCCTCATGGAAACAACATGAGAGAACTGCCCGACTCCCAACCCACAGACTGTGTCATATGAAACAAACCTTGTCTTAGTCTACTGAGCTTTGGAGATATTGTTATAGCAACAAACAACTGGGACACTTAGGAAATATGACCAAGGCGAACACTTTATGAGACAGAGTCTTGCTCTGTCCCCAGGCTGGAGTGAGCCACCATGCCAGGCCAACACATGACTTTTCTGTATTCTTTGTCACTTTCATTCTAATACATTATTAAAGAATCTTATTTGTGAAACTTTTAGTCTTGTTGAAACGATAAAAATCTGAAAAAGATAGTATATACTTTGAGAATTCTTTTCCAAGTTGTCCAAGTTTTAGTTACATGTAAATGCTAATGATGTCTCTGATTTTATGCGATGTTCCATCCTGGGGGAAGGACAGGCATAAAATGAAAGCCTTAAAAAATATACAAAATGGGGCCGGGCCTGGTGGTTCAAGCTTATTATCCCAGCACTTTGGGAGTCCGAGGCAGGTGGATCACTGGAGGTTAGGAGTTCGAGACCAGCCTGGCCAAGATGGTGAAACCCCGTCTCTACTAAAAATACAAAAACGAGTCGGGCATGGTGGTGGGCGCCTGAAATCCCAGATACTTGGGAGGCTGAGGCAGGAGAATCGCTTGCACCCGGGAGGCGGAGGTTGCAGTGAGCCAAGATCACGCCACTGCACTCCAGCCTGGGTGATACAGCAAGACTCAGTCTCAAAAAAAAAATTAAAAAAAAAAATTAAAATTAAAATTAAAAAAAAAAAAAAAAAAAAAAAAGATGGTCAGGCACGGTGGCTCACGCCTGTAATCCCAGCACTTTGGGAGGCCGAGACGGGCGGGTCACGAGGTCAGGAGATCGAGACCATCCTGGCTAATACGGTGAAACCCCGTCTCTACTAAAAATACAAAAAACTAGCCGGGCGAGGTGGCGGTGCCTGTAGTCCCAGCTACTCGGGAGGCTGAGGCAGGAGAATGGCGGGAACCCGGGAGGCGGAGCTAGCAGTGAGCTGAGATCCGGCCACTGCACTCCAGCCTGGGCGACAGAGCAAGACTCCGTCTCAAAAAAAGAAAAGAAGAAAAGAAAAAAAAAAAAACAAAATGGAAAATTACGTGCAACCTGTGTTTGTTCTTTCTGCTTCCCTCTAAATGCCGTCACTTCTCATTTTCCTGTGATGCTGCCTGGCCGTGGCCTCCATGCTCTGTAAACGTGACCCACACCCCCAGGTCACTCCACAGACGCCTTGGAGATAAGGGACCCATCACTTCTCTGTTCGCCTGAGCTGACCCCATTGTTAAAGGACACAGCTAAACCCGATCAGGGTGCCAGCAGCGACTCCAAGTCAGGGTGCAAACTCGAGGCTGCTGTGTGAGGGGGCACTAGAGACAGTGGTAAACAGAAAGGGGGCTTCCTTCACCAGCCAGGTGACTCCAGGCAAGTCACAAGGAACTGCTCTGACCCAGGAGGCAACGCTGACCTCAAAGGTTAAGGGCAAAGCAGAGAATACTGCTTACAAATATATATGGTAGAGCAATTATTAAACCACATCAGTTAAAATGGCTTATTAATTCTCATTGGAAATTTTACATTTAGGGAAAGTTTTTCTGCTTGTGCAAGCCAAAATATTTGCAAGAAATGTGACAGTCATCTCAAGAGGGTCAAGCCTGCGATTTCATGCAACACTTGGGGAGTTTCTATTGAAGATGGAGTTTGAAGGGCTCGCACTAGCCTTTGCCCAGAATGGCACAAAGCTGCAGTCCCCTCTGCCTCTGGGCCTATGAAGTTCCAACCCAGCTGAAAAGGGCTGGTGCCTCCATGCTGATAGCTTTCTATGGGAAGAGCTCTAGTTTATAAAACTGGATTCTCATTAAAGAGAGAACAGACTATTTGCATATGACTTATGCACAACCTCTCAAGTATTTAAATCACCTCTAGATTACATCATAGAAACAGCTGCTGTACTACACTGTTCCATAAAATTTTTACTTTTTATTGTTATTTATTGTTTGCCCCCCAAATATTTTCAATCAGCAGCTGGTGGAATCCACAGATGCAGAATCTGCTGCTACAGAGGCTGCTGATACAAATGGTCGAGTGTATTGCAAATAAATACGAGTACTACATTCCATCAGTTTCTTTACAAATGTCACTTTATAAATAGCAAACACAGACTCATTCAGTTAAAATTTTGTTGCTACTGACAGTACTGATACCTTACCTGCTCCAACACTGAAAGCTTGGACACTTTTCCCTGAAATCCTAAATACAAGCAAAAAACCCTGGCAGACGAAACCTCTTGGTCCAAGCAGACAGCCAGGCTCACAACACCGTTGTCAGCCACTGTTCACGAGTAACAGGCTTCGTATTTTCAACAACTCAGATTATCTAGAGGCTGTTCCCATGGAGTAAGCTCCTAAAAGAAAATAAGAAAATATTTTACATATCTTAAGTAAATTACGTACCAACAACAATGAAAAGGGAGCACTGAATTCTCGAGTAACCTATTATTAGAGTTATGCTGTGTGACCCACAAAGACAGCTAGGGGGTTGAAAACAAGCATGCGAGTAGTGTCCGTAAGGACTTCTACCCAGGACAGCAGATGCTACCAACCCCCGAGAGAAAGGGGCTGGGGCAGCGCAAGAAGGAGTGGAGTCCTAGGCTTGCCCCAGAGAGACAGGCAGAGGCACAGCCAGAGCAGGGCCAGAGATGAGTCGCCAAGCATCAGCTTCTTTTCCATTTGGAGCCTATGTCCGAGATGGATCCCACTCAATCAAACCCACCACAAAACAGAAGAACAAGAACAAAAAGTGAAAAGACTGAATAACGAAATTATATAAGAATGTAATTATTGAAAATTCTTAATATTGTGGCTGTATTATTTTCATTAAAAACTCAAGAAAAATTTTAGAAGACTAATGTTTGACTTACTAAAATCAGCACGATACAGTTCACCACGTGTATTTAAAAAACACTTCTTCTATATCCTCTTTCAAATAGTCCTATCAAAACACTCAAAGGTTCCAGGTGCCTGGTTTCTAGCTAGCTCCCTGCCCCAAAGCCCACACTCCCAAGCTGAGCCCCAGCTCTCACCTCTTCCTCAGCCTCAAGACCAACTGCCTTCCCTCTGTGGTCTCCCTGGCAACCTCAGAACAAGGGACAAACATTTCAACTCCCCTCCTTTTAAAGGGACAGTGACAACTGGGCACAGCATTTCGCATCTGTGATCCCAGCTGCTTGGGAGGACTGCTTGAGCCCAGGAGTTCAAGACCAGCCCAGGCAACATGTCAGCATGTAGACACCGTCTCTACAAAAACTAAAAACAAGACAAGGATCACGTAGGCATTCCCTTTGATGAGCCAAATGTATCTTCATAGTCACCATCTCTTCAATGTGGTACAACTATCATACTCAAAACAATTACTTCAAGAAATCAGAAATGACTGTTCAGAAAACACTGGAAATAAACTTTTATATTTCGCAACACTGAGCATTTAATTTATTTTATTTCACTTTTTAAAGAGTTGGCATCTTGCTTCATTGCCCAGGCTGGAGTGCAGTGGCCCGATTATGGCTCACTACAGTCTCAAACTCCTGGGCTCAAGTGATCCTCTTGGGCATAATTAGCCACTATGCCCAGCTAATTTTTGAAAAAATTTCTTTTAGAGATAGGGTTTTGCTATGTTATCCAGGCTGGTCCTGAACTCCTAGCCTCAAGCAATCCTCCTGCCTCAGCCTCCAGAGTTTTGGGGATTACAGGCACGAGCCACTGTGCCCAGCCAACACTGAACGTTTATAAAAGCAAAGAAATTTAGAAGTTCTCAGGAATGAAAACTGATTTTTAAAAATTCAATTTATGTTAATCTGCAAAATAAGCACACTACTAGATTTGAGTCCTGAGTAATCAGAAAAATGTAGTTATTTCTGTTAAGCAGAATTCAACGAAGGATATATACCTTCAGAAAAGATCAGATCACTTTCCATTTACAAAACTGATTTATTTTCATAATGTCTTCAATAAAGAAAACGTACTATAACATTTCAGTCAGCTTGTAAAATAAAAACATGTATATCAAGGCCCAAGCAAAAAATATCGTGTTCTAACATAACTTTTGTGTGTGTAGAATTAGTGTGTGATTCTACACACCATACAGCACATCGCGGAGGGAATGTGCTCATCAAACTGCAACCGTATTGTATCAGTAACAACTTTTCCCCAGAAAGAAAAATGTGGCTATCCTCGAAACTGGGAAGTGAACAAACTAC
Organism: Trachypithecus francoisi; assembly: GCF_009764315.1. NCBI lineage: Eukaryota > Metazoa > Chordata > Mammalia > Primates > Cercopithecidae > Trachypithecus > Trachypithecus francoisi. The sequence continues at coordinate 58,753,685 of NW_022681467.1, forward strand.
AGGTTAAAACAGAATGTAGCAAATTTAATATTTCTCTACACTTCTAAGCACATTTTTCCCCCCAGCTGAAAACTGCTTCATTTCCTCTTAACTAGAAGCAGCTGATGAGTGGTGATTCCAGCAGAGGACATACACTGATTTCTGAATGCTTGAATGGTGGCTCTCAAACCTTTCGTCTCAAGACACTTTTACTCTTACAAGTTGAGAACACCAAAGAGCTTTTGTTTATGTGGAATATATTGCTGTTTTCAAAATTCTAAATATGTATTAAAAATAAAACTTAATACATTAACAGTATCTTTAATGAAAGTTACTTCTAAAACAAAAATGTACAGGAAGGGTGGCCCTGTTGTATATTTTTGCAAATCTCTGGCTTCACAGAAGATAGCTCCATGTTCATCTCTACTTCTGCCTTCAATCTGTTCCCACAGAGTGTTTCAGCTAAAACACGTCATCAAAATCTTGTCTCACACAGAGAAGTCTTTAGAATAGAGTATTGTAACCATGTTCACGTAACTGTGGATGTTCACTGATACTACACCAACTCTTGTCAAGTAGCAGTTTCTTACACGAAAATTGACTGCTGTGTTTACTCTGAACACGTCCTTGCACTCTGGACCCATGTGCACGCCGGTCACCTGGATGACACGGGTTCAAGTTGCAGACAGGGATTCTCAATGTCCACACATCTCATCAGATAGCATAAAGCAAACATTTCTTTTTTTCTGCTGCCCAGGCTGGAGTGCAGTGGTGCAATCGCGGCTCACTGCAGCCTCAGCACCTCCTCCACCCACACTGCCACCAGGCTCAAGTGGTCTTCCCGCCTCACCCTCCCCAGTAGCTGGGACTACAGGTCATGCCACCATGCCCGGTTAATTTTTACATTTTTTTTTGTAGAGACATGGTCTCAAACTCCTGGGATCAAGCATCTATCCACCTCCGCCTTCCAAAGTGCTGGGATTACAGGTGTCAGTCACCTCACCTGGGCGATAATGTCAGGTCCAATCTCCACGAAGACTTTAGTTACTAGAAAGCCATCGAGTTTACAATGGCAGATACAAGTTTTCTAAACTTCCAATTTTCACCCCAAAGCTCAAATTTTATCCTTAGCAACAAATACTGTTCGTTCTTTCTTTGAGACATCATTCGTTTTGGACAAAACGCCTGCCACATGCCAAGTCTGAAAACTATCCTCCGTCTGTTGTTCTGTCAGGGACCGTGTTCCCGGAGACCACTCAGCTCCCAGCTCAATGCCCGAGGGCTGTGCGTGGACAGTACCCACGTGGGGATGCAGCGGGAGCTTTATCTGCGACTTGACATTTAATCACAGAGAAAGTTAAAAAGATGTATGTTTGGGGGTTCCAAATGAATAAAATTAATATTTACTGCATCATCAGGGACATTATTTGGGAAAATTGGCATATTCTAAACATTTGGTGCCCATGCACGGTGCTGAAGAGGCTCCAATCTGCCCTGTGCCACCGGTGCAAATGTCAAACTCCACAGAACAGGCCTGTACTATTAAATGACTATTATGCAGAAGTCATCTTCACCTCTTAGCCTCAGAAAAGGCTTCAAGGACTTCCCCCTCAGGGGTCCATGGAACACAGAGAACTGGGGCAACAAGCCATTTCTACCAGTTTAGGGGTACACTGGGTGTGTGCAAAGCAATAATACACATCTATGGTTAAGACATCAGAAGAGACTTTAAACATGTCCTTCCACAAGTGCTCTCCTTCCCTCAGACTCCCCAACTCACATGTCCTTCCACAAGTGCTCTCCTTCCTTCAGACTCCCCAACTCACATGTCCTTCCACAAGTGTTCTACAACTACCTGTTCACCTTCCCTCAGACTCCCCAACTCACCAAAACAGTAAGCAGCCAAAAGGGAAATTTCTTAAAAACCAAACAAAAATATCCTCCCGAAAGGTCAGCTCTATGTTACTTTAAAAAGCCCAACGACAACTATTACAAAAGCATGGGTGTGCGACCACCCATCTGTGCGCTCAGCTTGTGCTACTCTAGACTCTGCTGGGAGTCATCAACCCAAGCGTGCCCACTTCCAGGCTGGGGTGCAGCCACACGATCCGGGCGCCCTGCAGCCTCCACCACACAAGTTCAACCGATCCTTCCGATCCTTCCGCCTCCACCTGAGTAGCTGGGACACCACAGGTGTGAGCCATGTTGCCCAGCCCCCACCTAAAGATTTTCAGTTCCAAAAACCTGAGACTAGTTTCTGAGTAATTAATCTCCAAGACACTTTAACATATGACATATGACCATAATTAAGTTTCTATTTTCATAATCGCATCTCCAGGAAAAGAGCTCTGACTTCTAAGCAGAAAGATAAAACAAAAATGCATATTTTACCTCACCTGGTGGCAAACATTCTGTTTCTTCAAACCTCATATTCCCCTGAAACAATACTCAAAACAATTTTAACCCACCAGTCAGAAACTATAACGCTACAGTAAAACCTCACTATTCTAAACTTCATTATTTTGTTAATTCTCACAGGGTAGAGGCCAAAGTTTCTGTTTATTTCTATTTTGCCTATTAAGGGCCTCCTGGCTCATCAATCTGTTTATTATGCAGATGAAGAGGGAAAGAGAAGACACTAGCTAAAAGTTCTTTACCACAAATGAAGGAAAGATTACCCAATAAAAGACTCTTGATAGCTCAGTTTTCATTAATAGAACAGTCACTAGGAGGATCTACCTAAAAACTTCATATGACATCCCCAAATGCGATGTGTTCGGCAGTCACCAGCAGCAGCCGTTCACGTACCATGACGGCCACTCAAAGCTTCACCAGCTTGCAGCAGGAAACACTGTGCCGCACTCACCAAACAGGGAGAGAGATCTGGGCCCACAAGGAAACGAAGAAGCCCAACTTTCATTTATTTTAGTATCTATGCAGAATCTGACTCAGTTGCATAGATTACATTTAAATCCTTCAGAAGATAAATTCAAAGTTTTGCTGCTTACCAAGTAACACTGTCATTATAAAAATTATTCTGGGCCGGGTGCGGTGGCTCAAGCCTGCACTTTGGGAGGCTGAGGCAGGTGGATCACCTGAGGTCAGGAGTTTGAGACCAGCCTGGCCAACATAGTGAAACCCCCATCTCTACTAAAAACACAAAAATTAGCAGGGTGTGGTGGCGGGTGCCTGTAATCCCAGCTACTTGGGAGGCTGAGGTAGGAGAATCACTTAAACCGGGGAGGCAGGGGTTGCACAGAGCTGAGATCGTGCCACTGTACTCCAGCCTGGGCAACGAGAGCAAAACTCCCTCTCAAAAAAAAAAAAAGCAGCAAGGGTGCCACAACACAGTATGTTTCTCACAAGGAAAATACAGAGAAAAATCCAGAAACAACCTATATTGTTGTTTTACATTTCTTGGGTATTTGTGTTTTTATAGATACGCGAGACAAAAAGCAAAACTTGTTACTGAGAAACCTGCTGAGGACTAACGCCTTGGTCAGCCCTGGGCTACAGCCAGGCCGCCAAGCTCCCCGGTGTGAGCTTGCAACAATCCTGCCATTTCCCTCTATCCACTTTCTCATGCAAAACGCAGGCTTGTGACCTCGGTGGGCAACTCAGGTGGGAAATTTCAACTCTCCAAAGGAATGCCAGGAACCAGAAACAGTCACATAAAATCATTTATCGAGGTGAAGGAGAAGTGAGGTTTATTGTTCTCTATTTAACGGCTGGACATAAAGTCTCCTAAACTACTACCTTTGATGGGCTCCTCGTCTCTCAGTAAAAAAGAAAATACGGTTTCAAACACTAAGATACAGCCCCAATTCTATATACCAGGATTCCAGCTAGTTAATAAAAGGTTACCACCTGGGCCTTGGTGAGGACCACAATGCACAGGTTCTTGTCTCCACGAAGAAATCCACCTCATGCCACATGTGTGGCAGTGTGAGCTCTCTGGAGACCATGCCAGGTAGGGTGCGCTTTGGGAGGTCATCCCCGCAGGGTACTGCGTGGGCTGCTTCCCCTCAAGCGCATCTGTTTATTACGGGTTTAAATCACTGTTCCTTTATGTCCTCCTTGGTCCACACCCTTAGAGACCTGCATAATTCCATGGCCCCAAGCACAGCCTACTCTTGCCTCCCACCCAACCCCCGATTTTCACTGCTGCAAGAGTTGCTGCTAAGGATTCAGCAAGGGGATGTGTAGGGCACTTTGAGGGAGAGGTGTGTACTGGAACAGCTTTACAGGTGACAGCGAATCAGACTGACTCCACACTTGCCCCAAGTGGCAACCACATGGTTGAACCACTAAAAACTGTTCAAAGACACAGCTTATCTTCCTAGAAGTCATCAATTTCCCCAAGTGTTTACAGCCAACTATTTTACAACTCCTAGAGAAGTGGTTCTCAAAAAGGGTGGTCCAGGGGTCCTTTTGGGAGGCCCCCAGGATCAAAGCAGTCTGCACAACACTAACATTCCGTGCTGTTTCCACGGTCACTCTGAGTATATGCTAGAGCATTTCAGAAGCTGAACGAAGATGACACTAAGTTTGAATTCGGAAGGAGATGTGCAAATCCAGCAGCTGTCAGTTAAGCCAAAGAGATTTGTGAAAAAAACAAAACCATCTTTCTCATTAAATTGTTTTGGTCACTGAAAACAGGTTCCACAAAATGTTACTTATGTTAATATATAATGGTTTACAATTTTACTTATTTATTTTGAGATGGTGTCTAGCTCTCACCCAGGCTGGAGTGCAGTGGCACGATCCTGGCTCACTGCAAGTTCGGCCTCCTAGGTTCAAAGGATTCTCCTGCCTCAGTCTCCAGAGTAGCCGGGATTACCGGTGTGCCACCACACCCAGTTATTTGTGTTTTTAGTAGAGAAAGGGTTTCACCATGTTGGCCAGGCTGGTCTTGAACTCCCGACCTCAGGTGATCCGCCCACTTTGGCCTTCCAAAGTGCTAGTATTACAGGCACCAGCCACCGTGCCAGGCTGGTTTACAATTTTAAATAGAAGGCACTTAAGCATTTAAATGACTCTTTTTTTTTTTTTTTGAGACCGAGTCTCGCTCTGTCGCCCAGGCTGGAGTGCAGTGGCGCGATCTCGGCTCACTGCAATCTCTGCCTCCCGGGTTCACGCCATTCTCCTGCCTCAGCCTCCGGAGTAGCTGGGATTACAGGCGCCCGCCACCTCGCCCAGCTAGTTTTTTGTATTTTTTTTTTTGTAGAGACGGGGTTTCACCGTGTTAACCAGGAGGGTCTCGATCTCCTGACCTTGTGATCCACCCGTCTCGGCCTCCCAAAGTGCTGGGATTACAGGCTTGAGCCACCGCGCCCGGCCTAAATGACTCATTTTTAAATGTCAAACGTGGTGACTATCAACAGATATAACAAAAGCTCTTTGGAGTCTTCCTGCTTTTTAGGAGTGTAAAGCAGTCCTGGGTCCAGCCAGTCTGGGAACCACTGACACAGAGCAGCGCCTTCCACTGCTGGAGCCAGAAAGGCTGCTCTCCGACTCTCAAGAGCAACCCCGAGGCCATTCCTATTCAGTCAGGATCCTTGTGGCAGTGACAGGTACTGCTTTCACATTCGATTTTTCCAGATACCCCGTCTATTCTCATTCAGTTTCATGTGATTACTGACAAGGCCAAGTGAGATGATGTCCACCTAAGTTCAGGTGGAGAGAATGCGGTTTCTTCTTTAAAACCCCTTCTCTCACATGAATTGCTTCTCAAATTGGAGCTGCAGCCAATTTTTTTGTTGTAGTTGAGATGGAGTCTCTCTCTGTCACCCAGGCTGGAGGGCAGTGGAGCGACTGATCAGGGCTCACTGCAGCCTCAATCTCCCTGGGCTCAGGTTATCCTTCTACCTCAGCCTCCATGGTAGCTGCGACTACAAGCATGCACTACAGTGCCTGGCTATTTTATTTTTATATATATAAATTTATATATGTACAAATTAATATATATTATATATCTATATATGTGATATATAATATATATCATATATATAAAGATATTTATAATGTATACATCTATGAATTTATATATATATTCCCCCCCAACCAATAACAGGGTTTTGCCATGTTGCCCGGTCTGATCTCGAACTCCTGGGCTCAAGTGATCATCACGCCTCAGCCTCCCGAAGTGCATCAGCCCTCACACCCCACGCCTCAGCCTCCCAAAGTGCATCAGCCCTCACACCCAGCCTGGAATTCCAACTCATGAAGGTCACAGCCTAAGGGGCAAAATTACTGCTTGGGGACCTTGTAAACTCAAAAGTCAAGAATTAACTTTGTATTTCAGCTGGAATCTTCCTTTCTTTCCCTGGGATTGAGAGGCCAATGTCTAGTTCTGTTTTAGGGGGTGGGGGACGGTCCCAGCTGAAGACAAAGAGGAGTTTTGACATAAAAGGGCTTTTTTTCCTGTATCCATTTTTACATGTACAGCTGGATTCGACAGAGTCAAACACGTATGACAAGCAACTTCCCGGGCCCCCAGTCACTGCTGCATGGGTGGGAAGAAGTGAGCAGAAAGGTATTTTACTACTCAAACATGTGAAAGGGAAAACAATATCTTTTAGTTACAGCCTAGCAAATCCAAAGAGGCCAGGCCAGTGTCTACCTGGCCTGTGTCTCCAGGGTCTTGGGAGTATCCCTGGGGCCCACTCCCCTTGGTGCAGGTTCGGGGGTCCCAGTCCTGACAGTTGCAGCCAGCAGTGCCCACCCCCACCCAGACATTTACAACCAGGACAAGTCCTCAGTGAAGCAGATGGGAGGTTGGGGGGCTCAAGGGGGAACCTGTCTATGAACGCAGGGTTAGACCCCAGCTGCAAATGGTAACAGCGGCAGTGGGGGGGCGGGGGGAAGGGGCCCACAGTATACCAGGCAGTGCATCTGTCTACAAATGCGGGGGCCACAGGGTACCAGGCAGTGCTTCTAAGGGCCGCACTTTCCTGTCTGTGAAATGGAGATGGTAATGACCTCACGGCGTCCTACAAGGTTTTCTGAAACGACATGTCAAGTGCCAAATCATCTGTGGCAAGTGTGCAACAGACAGGAGGCGCCACCTGAGAAAGCGACACAGCCTGTGCTGGCGAGGGTTTGCAGAGAAACGCCCTCTTTGGCGAGTCTATTTGTCCGACATATTTGCTAACAGCCCCATATGGGCTTGGCACAGGGAAGAGAGCAGGAGACATACTGTTTTCATGGAGGGCAGGGAGTGCTTCACGGTCACCCAGAAGAAGTAAGTAGGAAGTACACACAAACTTAGGAGTTTTTTTTTCTCAGGAAGGTGACAAACGGAACACAAACTAACAGACTACTTTGAAAAATCAGGAAGCATCTATATACTGAAATTCTTTTTTTTGGGGGGGTGGGGGGTGGACAGAGTCTTGCTTTGTCACCCAGGCTGGAGAGCAGTAGGACAATCACAGCTCACTATAGCCTGGAACTCTTGGCTTCAAGAGATCCTCTGGCCTCTGGCCTCAGCCTCCCAAAGTGCTGGAACTACAGGAACGCATCTGCATGCTTGGCTTAAGGGAATTCTTTTTTTTGGAGTCTCGCTCTGTCGCCCAGGCTGGAGTGCAGTGGCCAGATCTCAGCTCACTGCAAGCTCCGCCTCCCTGGTTCACGCCATTCTCTTGCCTCAGCCTCCCGGGTAGCTGGGACTACAGGCGCCCGCCACAATGCCGGCTAGTTTTTTGTATTTTTTTAGTAGAGACGGGTTTTCACCGTGTTAGCCAGGATGGTCTCGATCTCCTGACCGCGTGATCCGCCCATCTTGGCCTCCCAAACTGCTGGGATTACAGGCTTGAGCCACCGCGCCCAGCCGGGAATTTTTTTTTTTTGAGACAGTCTCATTGTCACCCAGGCTGGAGTGCAGTGGTGCGGTCTCGGCTCACTGCAACCTGACCTCCCAAGTTCAAGCGATTCTTCCACCTCGGCCTCTCAAGTAGCTGGATTACAGGCAGGTGCCACCAAACTCAGCTAATTTTTGTATTTTTAATTAGAGACGGGGTTTCACCATGTTGGCCAGGCTGGTCTCGAACTTCTTACAAGTGTCTTGGCCTCCCAAAGTGATGGGATTCCAGGCATGAGCCACCATGCCCGGCCGGGAATTCTTTAAGGGTGATGAATCATCACATGCACAGCCGTGAGAAAAACTCCCTGGCACGCGAGTGAGAGCCGGGGACAAGCTGGCCAGGGCAGTGGCCACAGCCTCCAACACATCCCGTTCATTAGTGCAAAACAGCTGTAATGTGGAGCTTTTCCGGACAGTGCCCTTTCTTGGTGTTTTTACTATTTTTACATAATGTTTAAGTTTCCTGTATGTGTATTATTTTTGTAACCAAACACATTAAGGTATCTTCATTTTGGAAAAAAAGTTGATTTATCTTATTAAAAAGGTATATTAAATACCACTTAAATGTCTGTATCAGCATACGCAAAACAAAACCACGGCATCAAAATTTGATACCCAAGGAGAGAAATGCCTCCTTTACAATTTAACACACGATTATTACCACCTGTTAAGTTTTATGGTCATGGTTACAGAATTCTTATCAAAATATGTACAATCACCTATTCATATAACAACTTACCCTCAAAATTACTACTCAAAAAATAAAATGGGCCTGGACAGCACAGACTGTCTCACAGATGAGTGTGGACACGCACAGGAAATCAGCAAAGCGGACTTCGTTCTTTGGCCTCCTCTTTCCCAATCAGTACATTTCCATTAACTGTTCATCACAGAACCTTTGTAATGCAGTTAACGAACATCATTTGATAGCAGCCATAAAGAGGCTGATCTTAGTATACACTGTAAGGGACCCCATCATTTAAATAAGAAAGGTAAGTGAGAGACTCTGTTGACAGAGAATTTCCGAGTGGTCTTCTAAGCCTGCCAGACAGAGATGAGACCTCTCAGGCAAGTGGAGAGTGCAGGGACCACGGATAGTAGGGAGTCACCTGTTAAACACATTCAATCTTTGCTCTTCAAGAGCCCAACAAGCCACTTGGTATCATGTATACACTTGGACAGGTATACAAAAAGGAAAAACGTGCCTTGTTTACAGAGATTCCAAACACTGAAGACGTGGCACAGCTTAAAAATAAACACTAAAAAGAAGCACCCCACTGGGCTCCATCCACAGTACTGACCTTAAGGAATTATGACCCTAAGGCTGTAGAAAAACACAGTATCAACAGCAGAACCTGCCAACTTCACCGCGAAACAAAACGGGAGCCAATGCCCATTCCAATCATTCCCTCCTCACATGAAGAAACTCCACCACCCTTCAAGGCCAAACTGATGATACACACGTCCTAGACAAGCCTTTGTGATGCTCACACATACACATGCAACGTGGGCTGGGCTGTCTGGTAACCATAGGTACAGCTGGGCAGTCAATCACAAATTATCTTATTTGTGCCCTGTCTTCTCATCACAGCACAATTCGCTCTGCTTGCCATAGTCTGAATTCAACCAACTACTACTAAGGGTCAGCCTCTGGTGGAAAGCCTGAAGAAAATTCAAGATATACGCTTTTCCAAAACAAGGTAAGAGGTATCGTACTCATGAAACTTGTTGAAACAAGTCTACAAGAACAGACAGACACCTCCTCCCCATGTACACAGCAAGCAGGAAACCAAGTGTGCATTAGGCAGGGAGTTTCACAGCAGGGCTGTGTCTGTCTTCCTGGGTGACACTTCTGAGATGTCTATGCTGTATTTAAAATAGAAAAATAGTGGAAGAGTCACAGACACACATACATACACACACAGCAACCCAAAGGGCCACTACCGAGCCCTACGCTCCAGGGTCAATGGGTTGGCAACATCTGATTTAAAGGAAGGAGCTGGAATAATCTCTCAAGTTCCCCACTGAACTTGTCTCCAGGAGGACTGGGACGGGGCCACCTTGGTCACTGCTGTATCCCTCGTGCTAACACAGAATGCGATGAATATCCAGTAATAAAAGGACTGTATTTACTCCTTAAAACGCACTGCTAAGGACCTTTTCACTGCTGAGAACTGTATTTCAACCAAGTCATACGTGGCCCTAGGGAAACCATGCAAAACGGGGTATAGCTAGGCTATGTGAATATATCGAAAAGGCGTTCCCATCTGCCCTTTCCCTCCTCTAAGTCCCTGAGTACACTAGGCTCAAATCTCATTCCATCAACAGGCAGATGACATGGACATCGACGGCCCAAGCACAAGTTAAAGAGTATTTTCAATAACTGGTAACTCTGTAAGCTACTGCTACCTACGGCCCAAACTCTAAACTTAAATATTAAGGTGCTTTATTCACAGCAGAAATGCCGGCCCTGACCTCCACTGTCTCAAAACTGCGGGAAGGAGCCCCGGACGCCGCAGCGGAGGCAGCACGGGCACCCCTCCCGCCGAGCGCAGGAACTGGCCTTTTCGGCTTCCAGGGTCACTGGAAGGCAAAACGTGTCACAGATACGGCCAGTACACACCAACGCAACAAACGATTCCACAAAAAAACTGAAAACCAGCGCGGGGAGGTAAGGACACATTCTCTGGGAAGCGAATCCGCGCTCTTCGCGCTTCCCGCAGCGCCAGCCGCCCCGCAGTGCCGGAATCACCCGAAGGCACGCCAGAAGCTAAGCCGGCCACGGGGTGGCCGCACCCAAGGCCCGGGAGGAAGCGCCAAAGCTCCCAGGGATGCCTAGGGAAACCAGCTGCGCTTACGAGCCAGCTGCGCAGCCCCCCGAGCCCCGGGCCGCACTCGCCCAGGCCAGCCTTCCGCTCCTCCCCGCGAGCTGCCGCCCCGACTTCCAACCTTGAAACCATTCCTGCCGCGACCACAGAGTGCTCGCCAGTCGCCTCAACCTCACGCAGCCCACCAGGGCCGGCGTCTGAGGCCCGCGCCCCCTGCCCGGGACTGCTCTCACCGGCCCCGCCCGCCCGCTCGCTCGCTCCCTTCCGCGGCCGCCATCTTCTCGGCTGGAGCGGCCTCTGAGGGATCCGCGGCTCTCACCGGCCGGGCTCCGATGCCGGCCCCGCCCCGCTCCCAAGGGCGGCCAAAGCGGCAGCCGGCTCCTCTACCCGGCGCCCGGGACGCCACTTACCGCAGGCCGCAGGCCTGTAGGGTCTCGCAGCCATTTCCCCGAACGCCGCGGAGTGGGCGGCCGGCCACCGAGACGGCGCGGGGCTAGAGCGGCGCCCCCGCGCGGCGGGCGGAGGACGAGGCCGGCCACCGAGACGCTGCGGGGCTAGAGCGGAGCCCCAGGCTGGGAAGCCTAACCCCGTACTGCGCGCATGCGCCCGCCTTCCCTACCTGCACTTCGGGTGCGTCCTTTGGGTCTGCACTGACGATGACTTGGTTGCATCCTTTGTGGACGCCTTATTTCCCCGACCCCAAGGGTGAAAGCTGGAGCGCTGCCCTTGCAGGGATCCCTCGGAACAGGTCGGGCAGGGCAAAGGCGGAACGTGGATGCTAGCCCCGAGGGACTGCACTCCGCCAGGACTTCGCTCTTAAGACCGATAAACCCTTCAAGTCGGTGGGGATAGGAAGCTCCTAGGCTAAATTTGTAAGAGGTGTGGGGGGCAGAGACAGAGGATAATGGAAGAAAAGGCCGAAGTTTTCTCTTCCAGATTGTATTTCTCAAACCGCAAGCCCCTGACGGCCTCGGCTGGGAGTGGCAGGGAGCGGCGGGGTCCAGCCGTGGGCGGGGTTTCTCTCCAACTTGAAGACCCTATCCAGCTGCCTCCCCACCCCAAGCTCGGCGCCAGAAAACAAGAGCGTGGGGTGGGGGGAGCGGAAGGAGGACAGCGAGGAAGGGAGGCGGGCACGCTGGACCTCTAGGCCCCAGGGACCTTGGCTGTGTCCCACCATGTCAATCCTACACTCAGAACTACTGACCAGTAGCTAGAACTCAAAAAGAATGCATGGATATGTTTGCCCACAGGGGTTGGAGGGAACGATTAGACATTTACAATCAAGCGAGGGGAAAGTGAGGTATGGTAGATGTTAACCCTCCATGTGGATTTTCTTCAGTTCGCTCAATAGTAACTACAGTGACACCCCATCACCTGTCTGTCCCCAGATACTGCAGGAAAGAGACTGGGAGGGGGCAGGAGGGGCAGCTGCTGCCTTGAGGCACCATGGGCACTGGCCACTTGCTGCGAGGGCAGGGACTTGTAGGGGGAGGTGGCCCCAATGCTTCCGCTTCTGTGAACAGTGATCCGCTACCTGGAAGCATGCACCATCTAGCCTTTGGCGTCGGCCCTGGTCAAGAGCAAAAGGGGCCCACAGTGCCGTAAAGCTGCCCCTAATACAGAGAGGCTTCTGCGATGCTTCCGTGGATGAACCAGGGGCTTTGAGGCAGGTGTGCTTTTTTAAATAATACCTCTGAAGATTACAGGGTCTGCCAGTTTCTGAGGCGGACTTAGTTTTCTTCAAAGGAATCCAACACAGCTTGTTTCATGCTGGTGTGGCCCATTAGGACCACATTAATGGAATCTGGCAGGGATGGCCTTGACAGTCTTACATCTTGAGTGTGTCTTCAGGTTGTAAAGAGGGGTTTTTGCCCTCAGACATGGGGTAGTGGGAAGCTTAGACGGGGTTGAGACCACAGTACCTTGGTCTGTGTACTGTGGTCTTGGGCGAGCTCTCTCTTAAAGGAGGGCTCACATGCTGAGGCCCAGGTAAAGACCACGTGAGGCCTCCCTACAAGAGGCTCTCTGAATCCAACTGGTATGGGGGAACCTCAGCCCACTCTCTTTGGCTGAGGATCTTTAAACCAGGCTCAATTTCTTTCTGCAAGACGGTGAGATTTATTTAAGAGATTTTAACTCTTGGGTGCAGTTTCAGGTTGGGCACTCAGGAGATAGATGGAAAGGCCCTAAGGGAATAGAAAGAGTGGACAAGGCGGCTCAGAACAAGAGAACCAAGAGGAAGAAAAAGGCAGGAATACATGAGTAAACGGAACGCTTACCGCAGTGCTCAGCGATACGCAGAATGCCTGCCTTCCTGCAAGTCCAGAGGATACTGGAACCTGCCTCCCGTTCTCATCTCCCCCGCCACCCAGAAGCTGGCTCAGCTGTAGAGGCCTGGCCAGACTATCCATTCTGGCCTTCCCCACCTACAAGGTGATGAAGTCAGCCTACCCCAGCTTACCTGTCGTCACTACTCCTGGGAGCTGCCCTCCCTGGTGAGAAAGGCATTTGGAGAATCTAGTTTGGGTATTTGAATTTGAATTCCACTAGCAAAAGAATGCTTTTTCCTAACCGAATTTATTTAAAAAGTAAAATCCAAAGGAGGAAACAAAGTCTTCAGTAGTTTCAATAAATTGTTCCTTAAATATCCCCAATCCACAAACAAAACTCCACAGGCAGCACCGATTTACAACAGGATGTGGCCTGGAAAGCAGGAAGGGGGCCAAGAGCGCTCCAGCAGGAAGTTTAATAGGTGGTCCATGGAAAAAGAACACGATGGGTGCATCACAAATAGGTGTAAACAGTACACTTTTGTAACGTGTAGACACCAGTTTCTGCAACACACACGCCACGCAAAGTTTAAGGAAAGTTTTTGAAAGTACAATCCGGAAAACTCAGCAATTCTTTCAAAAAAAAAAAGAAAATTGCTTTCCGCGATTATAAGCCTCCTCCATTGGGACTCAGGGTCCGCAGCAGAATACCCTGATCCCAAAATAAAAATACTATGACAAAAATACTCCAGCAGGCAGCCGGCTTTACTTGGTTTAAAGTCGGATTTCGATTAGTCCCGTGAAAGCGAAGGAGCGCCAGCGCTTCCTGACTCCGCACAGTTCTCTCGGCGGAGAGTTCCCGCCCTCTCCAAGAACCGGAAGCCGGACAGCGTCAGGACGTTTCATTCTTCTCACTTTGGATTCAGAGCGGCTAAGGCCAGGGCCCCCGCCGAGGCCACCTGGCAGCGTCCCGGTCTCCCCTTTGCGAGGGGAGCAGCGGCGGAGGGGCACAGGGAGGGGCGACGGCGGGGCGCGCTTGGGCCTCGGCGCTGAGCTCCTCCTCTGCTCGCTCTGGAGGACGCCCGCAGGATTCTTGCAGACTTCCGCCGAGGCAGGATGGAGGCCTGCAGTGATGCATCCTGGGCCCGCGACCCGGGCGGCCGGAACATAGTTCTTTCTGGCCGGAGACCGACCCGGTCCTGAGTCGTGTCTGCGCCAGGCCCCCCACGCCGTGCTCCAGGGACTCAGTGCCCGACGCGCTGGGGCTGTATCGCTAGCCTCTTGGGGCAGGAAAAAGGAATCACAAAATACAACCCTCTCCTTTACCCAGGAGGAGAACGTGAATTCCCGGGGGGGGGGATATATATATATATATATATATGCATATATGTGTGTGTATATATATATGCATATATATATGCCTACTGTTTTCTTATTGCTAACAAAAACTTCAGCCACTGTGTGCTCTGTGTGGTGGTGTTGCTGTTTTTTTTGGAGAACCTGAATTTTCATTACTTTTATATTGTATAAGACCAGCTAACTTTAACAGTTAACTTTAGATAAATCAAGTCACCAATGCTAAAAGGTGTCACAATCAGATCGGCCACTACTTCCCCTCAAAGCAAACAGTAAAGCACTGCCTTTGGCTCCTTTAAAGAATATTAGCCAGATTTGCCGGGCGCAGTGGCTTACGCCTGCAATCTCAGCACTTTGTGAGGCCGAGGCGGGCGGATCACCTGAGGTCCTGAGGTCAGGAGTTCAAGACCAGCCTGACCAACATGGTGAAACCCCATCTCTACTAAAAATAGAAAAATTAGCCGGGCGTGGTGGCAGGCGCCTGTAATCCCAGCTACTCGGGAGGATAAGGCAGGAGAATTTCTTGAACCCGCTGCACTCCAGCCTGGGAGACTCTATCTCAAAACAAAACAAAAACAAAAAACCAAAAACAAAACAAAACAAAACAAAAAAAACCCAGATCTTTGTCTACCAAAGGGCAAATGCCACGTTTGTGCATCACTGAGCAACAGCACTGCCAGAAAAGGCAACTTCACAGAATTCACCCACTCAGTGAATTCCGCTGAATGCTGTTTTGAGACAACCAACACAGAGGGGGAGTACGGACGACAGTGGGTGGTAAGTTAAGGGGAACTGACAGGATGGAAAAGGGCCAGGAAACAAAAGAATTCAAGGAAAAACAGAAACAGAAGTTAAACTTCGTGTTCCAACCCCGAAGACCTCTAGAAAGCTGTGGGATGTGATGGAGCTACAGCTGCATAGAACATAGAACATCCCACATGTTCTATGCAGCATATGAGAATCATACCAATTTTCTGTCTTAGGCAAAAGAATAAATGTGAAATACGAAAAAGGGAGGGAAATGAGATGGGAGGAGGGATCACCCCCCTTAAATGCTGTACCAAATTACTTTAATACTGCATTTTTGTAATTAGCATTACGGACAGTGTCTTATCATTTGAATGTTACTAGAAACCTGTGCTATGACTTTTAACTAGAAAAACAAGGGATGAATCTTTCTTTGATCACATTAGCCTCTGTACGTTACTCAAGACAGCTACAATGAACTAACAACAATATCCACAAACGAGGCAAAAGGAATTTCTCATGGTAGGGAACTGAATCTGGATGTGTTACTCTCTCTTCTGTCATTTTCCAGATATCTTTAGAAAGAATGAGCTGCAGTTTGTAGTGCTGCTTTCCTTGCGACAAGGTCTCACTCTGTCGCCAGACTGGAGTGCAGTAGTGTGATACTGGCTGTCTGCAACCTCCGTCTCCCAGGCTCAAGCAACCCTTCTGCCTCAGCCTCCTGAATAGCTGGGACTACAGGCGCGTGCCACCACACCTGGCTAATTTTTGTATTTTTTGTAGAGATGGGGTTTCACTATGTTGCCCAGGCTGGTCTCGGACTCCAGGGATCCACCCGCCTCTGCCTCCCAAAGTGCTGGGATTACAGGCATGAGCCACAACGCCTGGCCTGAGCTGCAGTAGTTCTATATCCTCTGCTAAGGAGAGAACACATTAATGCAGAACCATGCTCATTACTCCTTCCTCTGAGAATGTTTCATGTTTCTCTGAGTTGTCTAAGTTTTCCCTTTGAGGTCAGTGAAAAGTAAATAAAGACAACTTTGGAATAAATTAATATTTTAATAAGTATAAGGCAAAAAACTTTCCTTTCTGAGTGGTTTTATCTCAACCATCTTTAAAGGAACACAGCAAACAAGAAAGCCAAAAAAACGCTTTCACAGATTCTGACAGAATAAGAGTAAAGTGGTTGTACCCAAATAGGATATTTACCCTTACAGGCTATTCACACCATGGAATATAGACCACGGAAAAAGGGGAAACGAACCCATGGATGACTGAATTCCTACATCTGCTGGTGAGCACCAGGAAGAAGGTGCAGGGATGTCCATGAGGTCAGAGGCAGCCATCAGTTCCAGAGCAATGGGCCCTGGCCCCATTCTTGTGCCTTCTGCCTAACCTCAATGCCTCCAGAGTATGGGACCTCACCGGGAGGGATAAGGCTACAATTGGGTAGACTACAATTAAAGACTTTTTTCTTAAATGAAAACACTTTAAGAAGTGAAAGAGGCCAGGCGCGGTGGCTCAAGCCTGTAATCGCAGCACTTTGGGAGGCCCAGACGGGCGGATCACGAGGTCAGGAGATCGAGACCATCCTGGCTAACACGGTGAGACCCCGTCTCTACTAAAAAATACAAAAAACTAGCTGGGCGAGGTGGCGGGCGCCTGTAGTCCCAGCTACTCGGGAGGCTGCGGCAGGAGAATGGCATAAACCCGGGAGGCGGGGCTTGCAGTGAGCTGAGATCCGGCCACTGCGCTCCAGCCTGGGCGACAGAGCGAGACTCCGTCTCAAAAAAAAAAAAAAAAGTGAAAGAGACTTCAGTAACCTTTCAGAATTTGTCCACATAGGATTAACTGTATAAATTAATTCCTGTTCTTGCTTAGTTCACAAAAACAAAATGGTAAAACTGAGAGTGTGTTTGGAGGAAATACCAACAGTAACAACAAAGGCTGAGCTATCAGCAGTTTCCAAAAGATACCCAAATGGGAACTTCAGAGTTTTTCCCTTCTTTTAAGAAACAGCAGGGAGGTCTCACTTTGTTGACCTGGCTAGTCTCAGACTCCTGGCCTCAAGGAATCCTCCTGTCTCAGCCTCCCCAAAGTGCTGGGATTATAGGTGTGAGCCACCCTGCCTCTTTCATTCCAATAGGAAAGTATTTAAAGAGTAAATGTAGAGCCAGGCACGGTGGCCCACGCCTGTAATCTCAACACTTTGGGAGGCCCAGGAGGGAGGATCACTGGAGCTCAGGAGTTGAAGGCCAGCCTGGGAAACACAGGAACTCTATTTCTACTTCTACCTGCCCATCAGACATGTCATCACAACAGCTGCATGCATACAAAAAACTTAAGACACAGAACTATCCACATGTAGGTGTGTATATTTATATATATATTTTGTTAATTTTCATAAAAAAGATCCCAAACTAATAACTGTCTATCAAATCCTAACCAGCCAGGTTCAAAGTGCATAATCAAACTCAAATGAAATAGTACATACATGATGCTTTGACCATGTACATTGCTACTCAAAACACTCTTTGGCCTTTCCCACTGGTCTGCAATGGCAGGACTGTATTGCCTTCCCTCCTGCCATGTGTGTTTCAGGTAACAGTATGCTAGATAGCTTATGTCTCAACCTCAGCAGCAGTTAAAGGTTTAAACAAAAAAAAAAATCAAGAAAAGATTATTCTTGCTCTCACCCAAACTTATAAAATATTCAGTGCTTCCTGATTGAGTGGTATAATCTAGAAAGGGAAATAAAATAGGCAAAAAGAGGGAGGGGGAAGGGCACATATATCAAACAATCGCCAGTTAAAGATGCTCCACAGGGTCTGGGTTCACCAAACACATGGTGTCAGAATATGTGCAGCAGGGCAGGGGTGGTGGCTCAGGCCTCTTATCCCAGCACTTTGGGAGGCCGAGGCAGGCGGATCACCTGAGGTCTGGAGTTCGAGACCAGCCTGACAACCATGAAGAAACCCTATCTCTACTAAAAATACAAAATTAGCCGGGCGCATGTCTGTAATCCCAGCTACTCAGGAGGCTGAGGCAGGAGAATTGCTTAAACCAGGAGGCGGAGGTTGTGGTGAGCCAAGATCACGCCACTGCACTCCAGCCTGGGCAACAAGAGTGAAATTCTGTCTCCAAAAAAAAAAAAAAAAAAAAAGGCGGGCGCGGTGGCTCAAGCCTGTAATCCCAGCACTTTGGGAGGCCAAGACGGGTGGATCATGAGGTCAGGAGATCGAGACCATCCTGGCTAACACGGTGAAACCCCGTCTCTAATAAAAAATACAAAAAACTAGCCGGGCGAGGTGGCAGGCGCCTGTAGTCCCAGCTACTCAGGAGGCTGAGACAGGAGAATGGCGGGAACCCGGGAGGCGGAGCTTGTAGTGAGCTGAGATCCGGCCACTGCACTCCAGCCTGGGCAACAGAGCAAGACTCCGTCTCAAAAAAAAAAAAAAAAAAAAGAATATATGCAGCAGACTAAATAGGATTTTTCCTTACCCCTTTCCAACGTCTAAGAATAATTGTTTAAAATACTGTGAAAAGTGAAGTCTATGAAAATTGAGGTCTGCGTGTTTCCTTCCTACTTGTGCTAATCATTCTGAGCATCAACAACAGATGGGTTTATCAACTATCCTGAAAAATAAGGTGGTTTGATTTGCCCAATCTCTTTGAAAGCCTGAAGTCTCCAGTATGTAGGGGTTTGATTTTATGCTTTTGGGTTTTGAGAGTAAAACAAAACATCCATGGGAATAATGTGGTTTTGAAACATGGCTGATATCCTGGTTTTTCAAACATTCTATGATTTGAGTACAGGAAACACTACGTAGTGGCTCACACCTGTAATCCCAGCACTCTGGGAGGCCGAGGCAGGAGGATTGCTTGCGCCCAGAAGTTTGAGAACAGCCTGGGCAACATAGTGAGAACTCTCCTCTACAAAAAATAAACGAAATGAGCTGGGTGTGGTGGCTTCCGCTTGTAGTCCCAGCTACTCAAGAGGCTAACATGGGAGGATTAGCTGGGAGGTGTAGGTTGCAGTGAGCTGTTATCACGCCACTGCACTCCAGCCTAGGCAAACTGCTTTCCCCTTTTTAAAAACTCATTAATGTTCTTTTACAACTAATATACCTTTAGCACTCTTCTTTCTGTTCATCTCTTTCAATATGAAACAACTCAAGTTCAAAGCCACTACCTCAGCTTGCAAGACACTGGAAGCTCTGAACACCTGGTTGCCCCTCAGCTGACAGTAAGGGCCAAGCCTGTGGTTTCTCTAGTCCACATGCCCACCTCTGTCACAGGAAAGCTCAGGCAGTTGATGAATCCAGCGGGCTGAAATCCTTGTCACTGTCCCAGATGTCAACCGGTGTAGCCCTGCACCCTCTCGAGCTGTCCCAGGACCCACCTACCTCTTTCCTGCTCTCCTGCACCCTTGGTGACCCTCCATGCTGGTGTCTTCAGAGCTCTGGCCTAGGTTCTCCTCCTCTCCCTCCACCTATACCTTCTCCACGGAGACTTCATGCACACCTGGCTGTAGGTGCCTTTATCTCTGCCTGGATCCAGGCACCGTCATTCACCTTGCTCCCCTGGCATCTCCATGTGAATGCCTCAACTGCACTTCAAAACCTATCTAATACAAGCAAAATGAGCTTAGGACTTCCAACCTCCCTACTACATACATCCAGACTCTTCTCTGGCGTTCCCTATCCAGAGGATGGTCCCACCACCCTATACATTCATAGGCCAGAAACTGAGAAATGATCCTTGACCCCCCTCCCTGCTCCTCAGTCTCACCTGCTGCTGCAACATTTGGTGGCATCTAGCTCACTGCTCACTTCTCAGTACATACGCACGTGGCCCTAATGGCTTCTGAACGCCTTCAATATACTACGCTGTCTTCACCTCACCCCTGTTCACACACTCCAATGTTTCCCATTCCCATCACATCACTCAACTTCTTGCTCTCTCACCAAAAACTATTAAATGGCGAGTTTCGGCAGCTTCACCCTGGACTTCCCTGCTGGAAACTGCTAACATAGCTTCTTGAAACTCAACACCCTGTGGCTTCAGGGAGCCCCTTTGAAGCCCCTGGTTCTTGTCAGACCCCCCGGTCACCTTCTTGCTACCGTTCATAGGCAACTTCTTCCTCAGTGAATACAGCTTGCAGCTCTGCATTCCGGACTTCATCCACTCCTTGTCTCCACGGACTTCCTCTGAATACTGTACCCATCAACTCTCAGCTCTCGCCCTGCTCTTCCCCTTGGGCTTTAGATGTGTCCTACAGGCACCTCCAATTCAATGAGGCCCACGCTGAACGCACCACCTTTCCCTCGTTGTTGCACCTCCTTCTTCATCATGATCATTCTCAGTTGGTGCCACCACCTCATCAGCTGTGCTACTCACCTGCATCTCTCTGGTCTTCCTTCTTAGCTCCCACAAATTAGCAGTCCCACCAAGGACTGCTCATTTCCCTCCTGACTGAAGGTCTCTTTCCATTTTTGCTAGTATTATTGCTTTTAGTTAAGATCCTCATAATCATTCTCTCATTTATTCCTTCATCACTCAACAAATAAATATTTATGGAGCTCCTATTACGAACTAGACTTCAGCCATATCAACTTGCATGAAGCTTACCATTTTATGGTGAATCACGGACCGTGTGCTAAGAGCCACCAAGAGGTAATTTAGGATTGTGTGCAAGCATGAAGGAAAGGCACTCAATCCAGCTTTGTTTAGGGAAGACTTCCCCAAGAAAGGCTCGTCTATACTGAGGAGGTGAGCAGGAGGTAGCCTAGGGGAAGTGTTTTACACGCAGGGCCCAGACTGTGAGAGCACAGCGATAACAAAGCCTGCTGACACGAGAAAACCTCCAGTCGGCTGGGATGGCTGGAGCAGAGAGTAAGATCAGGAGTGCAGACTTACAGCTGCGCTAACTTTACGTAGGCAATTGGGGAGTCCCCAAGGGATGTTAGGAGGCTAGAGTCAATGAGTGATGGCTTTTGGAGAGATCGCCCTGTCTGCTGTGTGAGAGGTGGTGACAGGACTTCTGGAACTCAACAGGAGTTATGGAGACGCCCTGGCAGTCCAGAAAGCAAAGATGGCGGTTTCCATTTATGGTGGAAGAGGCTGGGAAGCAACACAAAGGAACCAGTTTCTAGAGAGGACTAAGGAGGGGCTCAAGTAGGACTTGGTAACTGGCTCTAGAGAGGACTAAGGAGGGGCTCAAGTAGGACTTGGTAACTGGCTCTAGAGAGGACTAAGGAGGGCCCAAGTAGGACTTGGTAACTGGCTCTAGAGAGGACTAAGGAGGGCCCAAGTAGGACTTGGTAACTGGCTCTAGAGAGGACTAAGGAGGGGCTCAAGTAGGACTTGGTAACTGGCTCTAGAGAGGACTAAGGAGGGGCTCAAGTAGGACTTGGTAACTGGCTTTAGAGAGGATTAAGGAGGGGCTCAAGTAGGACTTGGTAACTGGCTGGCTGCTGGGAGGAGGGGTATTAACCTGTGACCCACAGGCAAGCACTGAGACGTTAAGGAATGTCCCCTTAAGGCGCTAGCACTCAAGCTTTCTGCTCGCGCATCCCTTTGCACACTTGCATCCCCTTGCACACTTTTTCGTTGACGTTCAGGCCGGGCGTGGGGGCTAACGTCTGTAAACCCAGCACTTCGGAGGCCGAGGTAGGAGGATGGCTTGAGCCCAGGAGATCGAGACCAGCCTAGGCAAGAAGGCAAAACCCCGTCTCTAAAAAACTTAAAAAATAAAAATAGGCCGGGTGCAGCGGTTCATGCCTGTAATCCCAGGACCCTGGGAGGCCAAGGTGGGTGATCATTTGAGGTCAGGAGTTCGAGACCAGCCTGGCCAACATGGTGAAACCCCGCCTGTTCTAAAAACACAAAATAATTGGCCGGGCGTGGTGGCGGGTGCCTGTAGTTCCAGCTACTCGGGAGGCTGAGGCAGGAGAATCACTTGAACCCAGGAGGGAGAGGTTGCAGTGAGCGGATATCGTGACAGTACACTCCAGCCTGGGCAACAAAGTGAGACTCCTTCTCAAAAAATAAATAAAATAGGCCGGGCGCGGTGGCTCAAGCCTGTAATCCCAGCACTTTGGGAGGCCGAGACGGGCGGATCACGAGGTCAGGAGATCGAGATCATCCTGGCTAACACGGTGAAACCCCGTCTCTACTAAAAAATACAAAAAACTAGCTGGGCGAGGTGGCCGGCGCCTGTAGTCCCAGCTACTCAGGAGGCTGAGGCAGGAGAATGGCATAAACCCGAGAGGCGGAGCTTGCAGTGAGCTGAGATCTGGCCACTGCACTCCAACCTGGGGGACAGAGCGAGACTCCGTCTCAAAATAAATAAATAAATTAATTAATTAAATTAAATTAAATTAAAATAGGCCGGGAGCGGGGGCTCGCGCCTGTAATTCCTAGCACTTTGGGAGGCTGAGGCGGGCGGATCACGAGGTCGAGATCGAGACCAGCCTGACCAACAAGGTGAAACCCCATCTCTACTAAAAATACAAAAATTAGCTGGGCGTGGTGGCACGCGCCTGTAGTCCCAGCTACTCGAGAGGCTGAGACAGAAGAATCGCTTGAACCCGGGAGATGGAGGTTGCAGTGAGCCGAGATGAGGCCACTGCGCTCCAGGCTGGCGACAGAGTGAGACTCCATCTAAAATAAACAAATAAATAAATACCAAGAACTGTTGACCATAGGGTTAAGTAGTTGCAAATGATGTAATTACTGTCTTGTACTGCCTCTGCGTATGAAGCATAATGTTGTCAAGACTTTAGACCTGTAGATTTAGCTCCTTCGATTAACGGAAAATGTCCAAAACCAGTCTTCCTCCAAACTATTTGCCGAACTGGACTTACTGTCGCTGAGTAGACCGACCGACATAGCTTACACGTTATTCAGCTCACTTGTAAGCAAACACACGAAACCACCTCACCCCCGACTGCTACTTCAGAAAGAAGCCGTCCCGTGAATTCCTCGCAGATGAAATCAGGGGCTGCCCCTCAAGGACTCTATCTCTTCCTTCGGCTCTTATTAAGTACTTTAAGTTACTTCCCAGCAACAGAAACATGGGACCCTGCGATGACAGAGTTCGCATTCCTCCTGAGCCGACAGGCAATGAGCAAGTAAACGCGCAAATACCCAAGTGCGGCCTCAACCCGCGCGCTCCTCCCCGGCGGTCTCCAGTCACCGAGTACCCCCGGCCCTGCCCCGCGCCGCCGCCAGGACTCCGCCCCGCAAGCATGTGGGGTCTCCTTTGTCCCGCGCGCCCTGGCCGCGACCCGCCCTTCAGCGCAGCCCCTGGGAGGCGCCCTGAGGGCAGGCCCCTTCTGATTCCCCACCTGGCCTCGAGTGAGGACGCGCTCAATAACATCTCAAGTAAAGCCGAGGAACTCGCTTCAACGAGCAGAGAGCACAGCTCTCGCCCAGCCCGGTCTCGGGTCCGCGGTCTCTCCCTGGGCCTTAGGGACACCAGCCCTGGAAGGCCGCCGCTCGGGAGGGGATTCCTTCCCCGTCTCAGGGGCGGCCGCGGACACCCGGCGCCTTTCCCCTGCCCCACCCCGTCCAGCCTCACGCAAACGACAGGAAAAGAGCTGGGACCTTCGCCTCCGACTCAGTGTAGACGTCGCCATCCCGGCTCCAGATTTCCGTACTCCAACGCCTCCGCAGCAGCCATCTTGCCAGAAGCGGCCGACGCCTTTTGACTCTCGCGCCAACCCGTAGCGCGAGGACTCCGCGAGGAGAGTTCTGCGCAAGGACGGAAACTAGGTCCCACGCTTCCGGGAGGCCGTCCGCCCCGCCTCCTCGCGGGGGCGCTTCATTGGTCATCGGCTCGCGCTCTCGCGCTCTCGTGCTGTCGCGAGAGGAGCTGAGGGGCGGCCGCCGGTGCTCCTGCCCTCCCGCTCCCCGCCCCCGCCCCCGCCCCCGCCTCCGCCTCCGCCTCCGCTGCGGCCCCCGCCTCCGCCTCCTTCTACTCGGGCGCCCCAGCCGCCGCCACCCCTCCCCGACCCAGGAGAGGCTGCGGAGTCGCAGCCGCCCCGACCGTGCAGCGTGGGAGGCAGGTTCCGCACGGTAAGATGGCGGCGGCGGCGGGCCCGGGCGGCCGGGCCGAGCGTCTCCCGGCGCCGGGGCGGGCGGGCAGGCGGGATGCGGCCGGGGTGCGCGCAGCCCCGGTTCTGGGGGCCTTGGAAGCGCCGGCGCTGGCAGGTGCGGAGCTGGGGCGTGCAGTGAGTCCCGGTCCGGACGGCCGCCCCGCGCCGGTGCCCAGGGTGCAGTCAGGGCTCAGCCTCCAGGCGCGCGGCCTCAGGCGCGGGTGTTCAGGGGCGGTCCCTGCCAGCCTGAGGGGCGGCGGTAGCTGTCTCTGTGGAGGAGCGACGTCTGTAACGAGGTCTTTTTAACAAAATCTGCTGCTTTAAAGCAGAAACCGAGCGGGTGAGGACGTAAAGTGTGGCATGGAAAGTAGGGTTTTCTTCTGTTGAATCTTGTTATGCTGGAGTTTGAGACTACCGAGTTCTTCCTGCTAACAACAGGACGGGCCAGTTCTACAAAGTTGTTGCTTTTTATGGGCTCATGTAACTGCCCGGAGTGGAAGCGCCGTGAGTACCGATCACCGAATGGGCTGAGAGAAAAAGGTGCCTTTTCGTAGGGACCTCTTAACCTTGGTCCTAGGGCCGTGCGCGGTGGCGGAGGTCGAAGTGGGCGGATCTCTTGAGCCCACGAGTTCGAGACCAGCCGGGGCAACAGCGAGACTCCCGTCTCTGCTGAAAATAAAAAAATTAGCCAAGCAGGGTGGTGTGCTCCTGTTGTCCCAGCTCCTGGGGAGGCTGAGGTGGGAGGATCGCTTGAGTCTAGGAGGTCGAGGCTGCAGTGAGCCATGATCGCGCCACTGTCCTCCAGCCTGTCTCAAAAAAAGAAAAAAGAAAGAAAATGGGTCCTTAAGTTACATTTAATTGTCGTGAATAAAAATTTGGTCTCAGTGGGTTTTGCAATTGATTATTAGAGAATGGATGTTCGTGTGTGACAGCGACTGACTCCTGGTTTCTCCTCCACTTTACCTGCCGCTCCGCAGCAAGTTTTCTTCTGCTGGTGCCACTTTCTCTGCTTGACCTTCAAGGATGGCATCCTCCAAGTAATGACGATTCTCATTCCCTATCTACCCTCACTCTATGATCTTTGCTGAATTCTTGACTTTAAATATTCCTGTGTCCACCCCCCCCCCCGTTTCACTAATTCATGTTTTCAGCAGTGAGCTCAGGATCTGTAATCCAGATACCTGTTTGATTTCTCCAGCCACATGTCAAATAGTCACGTCAAACTTGCCCTGCTCCTCAAACCTGTTCTTCTTCCAGTCCTTCCTCCTTATTTGTGGTCCCATCTTGCAGGGCCTCTTATGCTTGAAACCTGTGACCATCTTCGATTCTTCCCTTTTTTTTGTCCGGTAGTCTTCTGTCCAGCAGCAGCCATTGACTCTGTGGCCGAAGCATCTTGATCATCACCTTGCTCTCCATCTCTTCTGCCGATGTTCTCTCTCACTTGGGTGTCTCCCTAATGGATTTGCTGCTCAGCTCTCACCACCCTGCATTCATCCCGTTTTCAGCCAAGAGACCAAAGTTTTTTAATTTATTGAAACACTTCAGCAGTACTTTGTATAAAGTAGCATCGTATAACATATGTATCAGTGATAAAACAAAGACCGAATGGACTGTGGCATGCCCCTGCCTGTCTCAGGTACTTGCCCATTCTCCCATAGCTGCAACACCTGCCTGGGGCTTCAGCCATTTGCCCCTCCCACAGGTAACCCCCTCCTGAGTGTCAGCTTTCATGCCCTTGTTTTAAAAAACAAAATAGGGCCGGGCGCGGTGGCTCAAGCCTGTAATCCCAGCACTTTGGGAGGCTGAGACGGGCGGATCACGAGGTCAGGAGATCGAGACCATCCTGGCTAATACGGTGAAACCCTGTCTCTACTTAAAAATACAAAAAAAAACTAGCCGGGCGACGAGGCGGGCGCCTGTAGTCCCAGCTACTCGGGAGGCTGAGGCAGGAGAATGGCGTAAACCCGGGAGGCGGAGCTTGCAGTGAGCTGAGATCCGGCCACTGCACTCCAGCCTGGGTGGCAGAGCAAGACTCCGTCTCAAAAAAAAAAAAATAGGTTTGCCACATATTTGTTGCTAAAGCACATATCATGTATTTTGTCTTGTTGTTCCTAATAAAACTCAGGCCACATTTTGCCTCTCCCTCATCTCTCTTCTTTCATTCAAATTGTTTTATGAGAGTCGTCCGTGTGACTTTGTGTGATGTTCATTTATTTTAACTGCTTTATGAAATTCTCTTGTGTGAGTACATGACCACTGTCCCTTCTCAGCAATGTTGAAATCTAAACATCTCTGAAACCGAAGTTTCTGGTTTTGTTTTTAACCTATTTGGTGGCCAAAACCTCACCAGATGAAGTTTAGTAGCCTCTACTACTTAGTATGGATACTTAACACATTACACTGAAGAAATAATGTCTGATGATGGGGAGCTCCCCCAAACTCCAGTGAGGCTGTTATATGGTAAATTGTGCCAAATAATCGTTGTACATTGAAGAATTCTGAATTCCAAAACCCATCTGCCCAAGGGTTTTAAACACACAGTTGTTCTGTGTGCCACAGTCCCTTGGTCCATGCTGCTGTTGAAGGAATGCTCAGGTGGGTGACTTCCACATTTCTGCCGCTTTGAACAGTGCTTCTATGAACAGTGTTGTCTGTGTTTGGTGCATCCTGGTGAGTTTTTCTAGAATATAAATGTATTAAAAGTAGAATTCCTGGGTTGTGAGGAGCACACATATTCAGCTTCATAAGGAATGCCACATTGTTTTCGTAGTATATTCCATTCTCCTGATACCACAGTAGAAAAGTTCAAATGAACTTCTTCTTTGCTAAGCACTGGCGTTCTCAGTCTGATGGGTGTCCCATGGCAGCGTTCTCTTTCAGTGCATGCTCAGTGTGGGATTCTCTAGCTCACAACTCTCCAGCCCTGCCCTTTGCACCTGGAGGAGCATCTAAACCCCTCCCTCAGCTGTTATTTTTTTCCTGTAGAGAGAAATCAGAATGAGTTATGCAGAAAAACCCGATGAAATCACGAAAGATGAGTGGATGGAAAAACTCAATAACTTGCACGTCCAGAGAGCAGACATGAACCGCCTCATCATGAACTACCTGGTCACAGGTAATGGCTTACAGCAAGGATGTTGTTGCGCGAATGTGATTCTCCCTTTTTGAACACATAAGGAGTGCTGTAGCCCTGAGGTTTGACGACGTAGTTAT